>NC_073630.1:71185000-72435000 GCF_029407905.1 Bubalus kerabau
TTTGTTGACAAAGTAATGTCTCTGCTTTTTTGTTGTTGTTGTTAATGTCTCTGCTTTTTAATATGCTGTCTAGATTGGCCATAACTTTCCTTCCAAGGAGTAAGCGTCTTTTAATTTCATGGCTGCAATCACCATCTGCAGTGATTTTGGAACCCAAAAAAATAAAGTCAGCCATTGTTTCCACGGTTTCCCCATCTATTTGCCATGAAGTGATGGGACTGGATGCCATAATCTTAGTTTTCTGAATGTTGATCTTTAAGACAACTTTTTCACTCTCCACTTTGACTTTCATCAAGAGGCTCTTTAGTTCTTCTTCACTTTCTGCCATAAGGGTGGTGTCATCTGTGTATCTGAGGTTATTGATATTTTCCCCAGCAATCTTGATTCCAGCTTGTGCTTCTTCCAGCCCAGCATGTCTCATGATGTACTCTGCATAGAAGTTAAATAAGCAGGGTGACAATATGCAGCCTTGACATACTCCTTTTCCTATTTGGAACCAGTGTGTTATTCCATGTCCAGTTCTAACTGTTGCTTCCTGACCTGCATACAGGTTTCTCAAGAGGCAGGTCAGGTGTTCTGGTATTCCCATCTCTTTCAGAATTTTCCACACTTTATTGATCATCACTCATAATAATAAATAATATTATTCATCACTCATAATAAATTTATAAGATCATAACTCATAATAATAAAATAAATGCCCAATAACAGGGAAATTTTTAAGCAAAATAAATCAATAGTATGGCATGTCAGGCTATCATTAAAAACAGTATGTTAATTAAATAAGTGTGGAGGAAACCTTATTAAAATTAAATTTAAAAAGTATAACACCATCCTTTACATATTCTGTGTGTGTGTGCATGCACATGTGCGTGTGCACACATGCTCACATGCCCAGTCATGTCTGACTCTTTGCAACCCCATGGACTGTAGTCTGCCATGCTCCTCTGTCCATGGAATTTCCCAGGCAAGAATATTGAATTGGTTTTCCATTCTCTACTCCATACATATCCTATGATTGCAACTAAATAAAAATTATGTGGGAAGAAAATTGTTGGGTTGATAATAAGAATTATGAACAGTTATTGAGGAGGGCTTCCTGTGTGCCAGACTGTTTAAATGAATTAGATCAATTCACCTAATTCTCACAACAACTGTGTGAGGTACAATAGTTTTAACAAAAAGCTGCGTGCGGTTCTTCTTTTCATTTTACAGATGAGAGGACTAATGCAGAGGCCCTAAGTATAATTTCGGAGAAGGCAATGGCACCCTACTCAAGTACTCTTGCCTGGAAAATCCCATGGATGGAGGAGCCTGGTAGGCTGCAGTCCATGGGGTCGCTAAGAGTCAGACATGACTGAGCGACTTCACTTTCACTTTTCACTTTCATGCATTGGAGAAGAAAATGGCAACCCACTCCAGTGTTCTTGCCTTGAGAATCCCAGGGCCAGGGGAGCCTGGTGGGCTTCAGTCGTGACACGACTGAAGCGACTTAGCAGCAGCAGCAAGTATAATTTGCCTGAAGTCACACAGCCAAGATATGAATATAAAGCTTTATGACTCTAGAGTTTAAAACTTTAACCATTCAAAGCTGCCAGGGAAAATATGTTTGAATCATGGATCATGGTGTTTTTTTTTAATTCCTTCTATAAAGTTTTAATGTTGATTTAACAGTAAGTAAAAACATATTAAATTATAGAGTTAGAAAAAAAGGCCCCAAAGTAAAACCAGATTATGCTCAGAAGAAAACACATAAAAAGGTAAGAAGAGGAACATATTGAGTGAAACCATGTGAGTTTGGCCAATTTTTGTTTTGGATTAGGATCTAAATAGTGTTTCAAATTAGTCATACTATATCAACAAATTTATAGTTATGAGGATTGAGATGAAATGAGCTATGTCACATAGAATGTTATACTCAGCATTTTTAGTAGGATTCTAAGTATATTCTGGCCTGATGGCTTTTACTTACTGTTTCTTCTGCCTAGAATGATCTAGCCCCACAACTTTTTGAAGCTGCTTCCTTTTCAATGGCTGTTGATGTTTAGTCTCTAAGTCATATCCAACTGTTTTGCAATCCCATGGACTGTGGCCCACCAGGTTCCTCTGTCTGTGGGATTTTCCAGACAAGAATACTGGAGTTGTCGTTTCCTTCTCCAGGGGATCTTCCTGACCCAGGGATCGAACTTGCATCTCCTGCATTGCAAACAGATTCTTTACCACTGAGCTTTCAATGGTGGCAGTTATGAAAATGTGACCATCACTGCATTAGCAGAAAGCTAACACTGGTGAACAATCCCAAGGAAACTCCCTGTTATGGTGGTACTTACTTTCTGGTAGAAAGATCAGTCATCTAAAAGTGGATTGAGTAAAGTATAAAACCCTTTCATTGTTATTTTTATTTATTTACTTTTGGCTGCACTGGATCTTCGTTGCTTTTACACAGGTTTTCTCTAATTGCGGCAAGTGGGAGCTACTCTTTATCGTGGTGCACGGGCTTCTCATTGCAGTGGCTTTTCTTGTTGTGGAGCACAGGGTCTAGGCAGATGGGCTTCAGTAGTTGTGCGGGCTCAGTGGTTGTGCCACACAGGCTTAGTTGCTCCACGGCATGTGGAATCTTCCTGGACCAGGGATTGAACCCATTTCCCTTGTATTGACAGGCAGATTTTTATCTACTCTGCCACCAGGGAAGCCTTTAAACCCTTTCAAATGAGATTTTCAACAGAAGTCACTGCTGCTGCTAAGTCACTTCAGTTGTGTCCGACTCTGTGCGACCCCATAGACGGGAGCCCACCAGGCTCCTCTGTCCCTGGGATTCTCCAGGCAAGAACACTGGAGTGGGTTGCCATTTCCTTCTCCAATGCATGAAAGCGAAAAGTGAAAGTGAAGTCGCTCAGTCGTGTCCGACTCTTAGCGACCCCATGGACTGCGGCCCACCAGGCTACTCCATCCATGGGATTTCCCAGGCAAGAGTGCTGGAGTGGGGTGCCACTATTTTAAGGCCAATTATAAATGGGGGAGAGTGCATGCTTGCTAAGTCGCTTCAGTCATGTCCAACTCTTTGCAACTCTATGAACTGTAACCTGCCAAGCTCCTCTGTCCATGGGGATTCTCCAGGCGAGAATACTTAGGTGGGTTGCCAGGCCCTCCTCCAGGGGAATCTTCCCAATCCAGGAATCGAACTCGAGTCTTAGGTCTCCTGCATTGGCAGGCTGGTTCTTTACCACTAGCACCACCTGGAGAGTAAAGATATGCAAAAGGAGTTAATGTTTCTCTGTTTCCCTCAAACTTGTAAAATGATGACACCAGGAGGAGTTATGTGTATGTAATGTATCAATAAAACCTAGAGCAACCACTTAAAAAGCTATAGAAAAAGATATACACAAAAACACTGTATTTAAACTGAAATAGAATTCTTAAAATAGTCCTCAAGTGTTCTTAAAGCATATACTGAGATAATCATATCCTGGGCCATAGGACAAACTACAGCAAATTTTAAATAATTGAACTCATACAGCATGTGTTCTCAGGTCACAATGAAAGCAAACCAGAAATCAATAACAAAGATTTCCAGGAAAACTCCCGAACACTTGGAAAATAACAACTTACTTGTAAATAATCCATGAATCAAAGTATGTATTAAGGAAACACACAAAAAAATATTCTGAATGGAATGAAAACAAAAATACAACATATCAATATTTGTGCATACAGCTAAACAGTGTCAAGAGAAATTTTTATAGCAGTAAATGCCTACATTAGAGAAGAAGAAAAGTCCCAAATCAAAATCTAAGCTCCCACTGTCAAGAACCTAGAAAAGGAAGAAAAGCTATATAAATTTAAATAGAAGAAATACTAAAGATAAAAGCAGAAATCGGTGTCATTCAAAACTGAGCAACTAAATAACAATACAGTATTACTTTGTGCCTGCAAAATGAAACAATCATGAAGAAGAAAAAAATATTAAAACTACACTGATTTAGGGCTTCCCTGGTGGCTCAGGGGTAAAGAATCTGCCTGCCAATGCAGGAGACATGAATTTGATCCCTGATCTGGGAAGATCCTGTGTGCCGAAGAGCAACTAAGCCTGTGCTCTGGAGTCCGGGAGTCACAGCTACCGAGCCCATGTGCCACAACTACTGAAGCCTGCTTGACCTAGAGCCTATATTCCACAAGAAAAAGTACCACAGTGGGACGCCTGTGCACCATAAGGAGAGAGTAGCCCCGGCTTCTACAACTAGAGAAAAACCCTCGAAGCAACGAAGACCCAGCACAGCCAAAAATAAATAAATTTAAATTTTAAAAAACTTAATTGATTTAAACCTAACAAAGATGGGTGATTAAAAGTAATATAAAGTCTGAATTAGATTATATGGTTACAGAGCATCACTGACTCAATGGATGTGAATTTGAGCAAACCTGGGGAGATAGTGAAGGACAGAGAACCGTGGCATGCTGTAGTTCATGGGATTGTAAAGAGTCGAACGTGACTTAGCAACTGGACAACAACAGCAAAGTCTGAATGGTAGAATACGTTTTGAATAACTATAATAAAGCAAATGCAAATCGCTACTGCCAAGATCACAGCATATTTATTGATTTTTTTAAAAAATGAAATCTTCCCATGGTCCAGTTCTGCTCATACTGTTAATTACTTAGTTCATCTCTCTTCCAGACATCCTTTCCCTGCCTCACCCCACCATAGTAGCTGTCAGTGTCCCTCATATTCCTTAGATACACAAGGTCTTCCTTGAGCAACTTGTGCCTGACAGCTTTCTCTTATACAGAATAGTCCAGAAATGCCAGAAGAGTTAGCATCGCCAGGGAACTGCCACCAACCAATGACAGGTGAGGACTGGAGGATAAATACCCCAGTTTCCTTGCCTTTGGATAGGACAGCTCTGAGGCATATTCTAGTGAATGGAGGGCCATTTGCCCTCAGTGATAATCTGCTCACTAATACACACTTTATTCACTTCTTTCTTTTCTTTGATTGCCTCCCAAATAAATCATTTGCATTGAAATCCTTGTCTTAGTTCTGATGAGCACACACTTTAGCCTAAGACACCCATCCCAGGAAAGAAAGACCCAGCATATTGTCTTAAAAAAACATAGCCTCCAGGACTTCCCTGGCAGTCCAGTGGTTGAGACTGTGTACTTCCGATGCAGGGGACACAACTTTGATCCCTGGTTGGGGAACTAAGATCCCACATGCTGTGTAGCATGGCCAAAAAATTAAAATACTTTCCTCACCCAGGAGGAAAGTAAAGATTGGCTTTGTTTCTAGCCCATTGAAAAGGATTAACCTGGTTCATTTTAGATAGTGAGGGAAGATCTAGTTTTGACTTGAGAAGGAAAAAGGTGACCATCCAAGCATCTGAAATCCCAACTCCGTATTCTTTCCCCTGCAGAAAATAGTGGAGCAAACTCCAAGAGATAGCGAAGGACAGGGAAACCTGGCGTGCTGCAGTTCATGGGGTCTCAAAGAGTCAGACATGACTTAGCAACAGAACAACAACAACATTCTTTCTCCCTCACCTCTAAATTCATCCAAGTCTGAATTTCCAGTAACTTTACACTACTGCATTTGTTCTCTACCCTGGTCAACAAGTTAGCTCCGCGAAGGGTAACCATTATGGAGTGAATTGTGTCACCCTATCCCCACCCCGACCTCTGCCAAATTCATAGCTTTAAGCCCTAATCTCCAATGTGAACGTACTGTATTTGGAGTTAGGGCCTTTCAGGGGGTAATGTAGTTCAAAGAGGTCATAAGGGTGGACCTTATATGGACTAATGTCCCTGTAAGAAGGGGAAGGGACACCAGGAAAAGAGATGCAGAGAGATAAGGCCAGGTGAGGACACAGCTAGCAGGTGGTCATGAGCAAGCCAAGGAGCAGGACCTCAGGAGAATCCAGACCTGCCAGCCCCCCAAATTCTGAGAAAATAAATTTCTATTGTTTAAGCTGTCCAGTCTGGGAAAGTTATGGCAGTCCAGGCAAACTAACACAGCAACCCTAGACAAATGGGAGACAATATCTGATGTATATATGAATTTTTCCAACTCCAGTACAGACAAATTTGAACGGACAATTCTGGAAGTCACTTAGCATGCTGCACTGAAGGTTTTAGCCAAATCAAAGCCCTGTTGCCCAAAGCATCAACCTCCAAAACATGCCTTCACATGGCTTTTCCAGTTTCTCTGCTTCATTCTCCCCACTATCTTACTCCTGTTTCCTATGGTCACTCTAAGTGTTGTTGCTGTTGATGTTTAGTTGCAAAGTTGTGTCTGACTTTTTTGCAGCCCTATGAACAGTAGCCCACCATGCTCCTCTGTCCATGGGATTTCCCAGGGAATAATACTGGAGTGGGTTGCCATTTCCTTCTCCAGGGGATCTTCCCAACCCAAGGATCAAACCTGCATCTCCTGTATTGGCAGGTGAATTCTTTACCACCAGGGAAGCCCTATCACTCTAAGTATAATGCCTGAGTAAGAGCGCTTATCACAGCTCTGCTTTGGGAGAACCCAAGCCAAGACAGGGCCTGCCCCTAGACTCAAAGTACAATCTGGTTCTAGGAATGGCAGCTGTGGGCCTCATTCATGCACTGCAGTCAGGGTAGACATTGGTAGCTCCTGCAAGTAAACTTAGGAAACTAAGCAAGGGTCTACTTCATTCACCACAGTCTTGTCCACCAAAGTACCAAAGACCAGCTTCTACAGAAGAAGCAATAGATGTGAAGTCAACATCCATTCAAGGACTAAGTATGGGCCTCTTCCCAAAGCTCCTGGAACAATGTGGGCCTATGATTCTTGTATGATTCCATGGAGGGGAGTAAAATGGATTGAATAATAACTGAGATTTTATTTCCTGCCTAGTGAAAAGCAAGAAGTGAAAGTGTTAGCTGCTCAGTTTTGTCTGACTCTTTGCAACCCCAGGGACTGTAGCCCACCAGGTTCCTCTGTCCATGGGATTCTCCAGGCAAGAATACTGGAATGAGTTGCCACACCCTCCTCCAGGGAATCTTCCTGACTGGGGAATCAAACCTGGGTCTCCCGCATTGCAGGCAGATTCTTTACTGTCTGAGCCACCAGGGAAGCCTGTAGTGAACAGATGAGGGCTCAACACCGATGACATTTGGTTTAAGGACTATGATATGTTTTATATCCTGGTGGTATGGACTCATTAATAGCTGCAGCTGGTTGCATTAGAAACTGAGATCAAGGCATGTTTCACATCATCTCCCAGCAGTCCCCACCCAGAGGTGCTCAGCCAATTTAATTCCAAATTAAGGAGATTGGATACTACATGTTTTTATAAAATGGAAGAAATGTTTTTGCTTTTTCTCTTCTCTTTTCCCTGAGGAATAATTTAAATACAAAAGAAATTAAAAGGTTATAAAGAACCTTTTCCTGTGCTTGTTTTTCTAACATTGCATGTTATTTCATAACATTGATAACACAATAGGATGATCAAAAACAAGCTAGGCTTCTTTAGTTCAACTTAATTCTTGGCTTCTAAACAATAGTGGGAACAAAGCCCGTTAGAAAATGTGGCCTGCCAGACACATTTTTGTTAGGCAGTCTGCTAGAAATGATGGCAACCCTCTTGGTCTTTTTCAAGAGGTAAAAATTAACATCTTTTCTTTTTAAAGAATTTCTTCCCCTCTTTGTTAACTTTAAGTTTCTCCATCTTGAAGTTTTCACATCTACACTAGAAATTGTCCTCTATGATGTATCTTCTTAATTGTCTGCAAGATTTCATGAAACTAGCACCCACTGTAGGTACTACTACAGGTGCCTTGCACCTACCTGGGAGACTATCATCAAATTGCCAAGTAAATGAATCAATATATAAATTTCTTTTCATAGAGGAAGATGGTTAACAAGCTCAAGTCTATTTGCAAAATTGCCTTCATCCTTAGACTGTTTTTCTGCTCTTTATAATATCCTGCATTGTTAACTTTAACAGCAAAAAAAAAAAAAAAAAGAAAGAAAAAGAATTCCTTTAGTAGAACTCCTATATCCTAAACAGAAAGTTCTTGAACATCCTTCCATTATAATGCAAATGCAAATCTATTCCTCAGGGGCTGATAGAAACATTCAAAAGGACAGCTAAGCATCTCCCCCTGACTTCTGAATTCCAAACTCTTCGATTAAGAGTGTCAACTACAAATTGGCACTTACCATGGGCACATGCCATCTACCTCTGTAAGGATTAAGTCATGTGCAGCTGCAAATGCTGACCTTCAATACCGCCTGCAAGGAGTTCAGGGTGGAGAGCAGAAATGAGGCACTCGGTGCTCATTGCAAAGGAGGGAGGTCTTCAGATAATTATATATTTTCAGGAGTCAATTTTATGAGCCCAATTCTTGTATCTCCCCATATCTAGAAAAGCACTAAAATCCTTCATGGTGATGACTCTTCCTCGTGACTAGCAGAGGCTTCATGAGACAAGTAGAAACCTTCTGGAAAAATATGTGCTTGATTGCATGTATTTTCTTTTCACCAAAAATCACATATATATTGACCTTTTTCATCCCTGCCTCTTTGGAGCAGTTTCTCAGAGCTATCTGAGGTGCTATCTCCTGGCCTAACAGTCCTCATTTTGCCCCAGTTAAAACTTAACTCGCAACTCTCATATTGTGCATTTTGTTTTAAGTCAACAAGTGTCAGCAGCAACATAGACAGCATGAGCGCTGTGAGTAGATACAGAAGAAGCCCTGTGGGACAGAAAAGTTGGCTTCTCTCCTTCCCTTGAATGCATGGCCATCTCCTGATGCGATGGAGAAAATGAGCCCTGTATTTACTATGAAACAGAAAAACTAAGGATTCACAATAAAACCCAGAAAGTCATACTCTAAAATATATATATGAATGGTTTTAGTCAAAGAACTTTAAGTAAACAGTCATGTTGAATGTATAAAACAAACTGTAGTTGTGTGTTTACATTCTAAAGACCTACCTGTATTAATATATTATTCTCACTTGCTTCCACGCCCCACTCCCTGACTTAAATAAAACAACCTAATAAGGAAATTTCAGGAAACCGAATATGCAAATATCTGTTATTTCCTCCCTTGACCTCATCCGCCTTCAGCCCAGACTCAGCTGCAGTACCCAGCAGGGAGCTTCCAACACAGCCCCCTGCTGTTGACCATTAGATAAATCCTCCTCCTTTCCGGAGGCAGGGCCTCCTCTAGTGGTCCCCGGTGTAATTCCCAGCATGCTGTGCAAGCAGAGTGCTGGGACGGACAGGAGCTCTTCCCAGTGGTATCTGTCTAGAGCAGCATCATCTAGCTGAAATCCAATGAGAACCACAAACCCAGGCCACCCATGTTATCAAAAATGAAACAAGTAAAAAGAAACAGGTAAAATTAAGGTTAATTGCATGTCTTACTTAACCCAGTTTACTAGAATATAGGCTTTCCGACATGTGGTGCATACAAAAAATTATTAGTGAGACATTTTACTTTATTTTTTTCCCACTATGCTTTCAACGTTGGATGTGTATTTTACAGCGTATTTCTATTTGGATTAGTCAGGTGCAAATATTCAAGAGCTGTTTGTGTCTGGTGTGCCCAGATTGGACAACATGGGTCCAGAGCATACTGTGGGCATACATTCACAGAAGGGCAGGCAGGGAAAATGGCACTGCCTTCAATACTCTAGGTGTCACACTTTGGGAAACACTGCCATTGAAGTTTCCGCAGCCTGAGTTCATGATATTAAGGGATCCCTAGCCATCTTATGGGCTTCTCTGGTAGCTCAGCTGGTAAGGAATCCGCCTGCAATGCGGGAGACCCTGGTTTGATTCCTGGGTCAGGAAAATCCCCTGGAGGAGGGCATGCAACCCACTCCAGTATTCTTGCCTGAGAATGCCTATGGACAGAGGAGCCTGGCAGGCTACAGTCCATGGGGTCACAAAGAGTCGGACACAACTAAGCAATTAAGCACAGCACAGTCATCTTATACTGAACAAGATTCCTTGGTTAATCCTAAAACTGCCCACAATCTCCTCAGAGATAAGGAGGGACCTCCAGACTAGGGGTTGATTACCCTGTCTTAAAACTGGAACAGACCCATCAAAATTCACTTCCGTGTGATTTGTGACTCCTTTGGCCATTGCTGAAGCTATGCAAAATTCTGTACCAGCAGCTGAAGGATACCTTGTTAGTTAGTGGATTTTACTTTTCCCCTTTTCTCCAGAAAATTTCTGTGATTTTATAACTGAGGCTTACAAAGCTCTTGATTGCCAATGAGCTGTCTCTAGTGTGTCTGCTGTACTCCAATACTATTTTATCTCAGGCCGTGTGCATAGTCAACATGGAGTGTGAAAATGACTGCATGAAGCATAGAGCCATTTAAAGAAAGTATCCTCACTATGTGTAAAAATACCCTACCTTCTGTCATCTTGAAGGAGTGTTTAGACTAGTCACATGGCTCTGCTCTCTGAATCCACTAGACTAGGGAAGCACTCAATTCTGTTTCCACTGACAATACAAGTCTGGCCTAAATATGCCAGTTCCTTTTTTTTAATGTTTCTTAGATAATATTCAAATATAAAAAACTAGATTTTACTTTTTTTGGCATTTGTGGGCCAATGAATGATAAAGTCATAGAATTATTTACCTTTAGGGAATTCCCTGGCAGTCCAGTGGTTAGGGCTCTGTGCTGAAGGCCTGAGTTCAATTCCTGGGTGGGGAAATAAGATCCTGCAAGCTGCACAGGACAGCCAGAAAACAAACAAACAAACAACAAAAAAATACCTTTATAAAGGATGAAAGGGTTAATTAGAGGCTCTCCAGGCAAACCTCTCATACTGTAGACAAGGATAATTTTTCAAATAAATGTCTAAAAGATTTGATCTGGATTTTAATCCAAAGACTTTCAAAAATCAAGATATTTCAAATCACTTATGTTCTTATGAAATGATCAGGACTTTTAAAATCATAAAATTGAATTTATTTAATTATCATCTATTGGAAGTATCCCATATGCTAAGAAGTCTGGTAGATAAAGACAAATTATTTTATCTTGCTTATATTTACTCCAATATATTATGATACACTATGACAGAGGTTTATATAACTTGCAATGCTTTCCATAAACAACTAATAGTTTAGCTAACATATTATTATTTATAATATATGAGGATACTTTTCCTTTGTGGTTAACCACAATGATAACATTGGCTAAATGACAAACTGAAATGTTTGCCAGAGACGTAAGAAATATTATAGTAATATAGCGAATTATATTTATGACAGATAGAAGGAAGACTTCCTGACCAAGAAGGTTATTAAAACACTAGAATGGCTTACCACAAGAGAATAGGGTCATTATCTATAAATGTAGGATATTTCTTCATTATTCAAGGTCTGTTCAAGGAAATGTACCTGCAAACAATGAAAGACATTTCTCTTTTAGTTTTGATACATTCATTTTTTTCCAACTTATAAAAGTAATCACAAGCGTTTTGGAAAACAAAAAATAAAATCTCAACCTATAATCCCTCCACTCTAAATGTAACCTAGATTAGCAATTTAGTGTTCTTCATCCCTGTCTTATTTTCTATGTAGACATTTTCATTTTAAATAGTTTTAACCAAGGCATAGTTACATTTTTCCTATTTTTTCACTTATGACACATAACCATTTCCTCATGTAAGACATAATATTCATGAGCTGTTTGACGGGATGACTCTGTGAGGTTTTGGTCCACGTATTTTGTTCCCTGAATCTTTGACCATCTCTCCCCTTTGGGCTGCAAGACAGGAGGCTGCCATCTGGGTAGGGTCAGGACAGAGATCAGCTTTTAGTGTGAGGGAAAAAAAAAATACACTGAATTCTAGCTTTCTAAATTCAAAAGGAATGTCCAAATGTAAGGTCATTTAAAAAATTATTTTGAAAGCAAATGCAGCAGAGAACCAGTTCCTTCCCCATCACCAAAATCCAAAATAGAAATATTCCTCAAACTTGGGAAGGGCGGGGAAGAAAAAAGAAGGGCTTCCCAAGTGGCATTAGTGGTAAAAAAAAAAAAAAAAAAAAAAAAAACCTGCCTGCCAATGCAGGAGACAGACTCCGGTTTGATCCCTGGATCGAGAATGTTCCCTGCAGGAGGGAATGGCAATCCACTCCAATATTCTTGCCTGAAGAATCCCATGAACAGAAGAGCCTGGTGAGCTATAGTTGATAGGGTCTCAAAGAGTCAAATATGACTGAAGTGACTTAGCACGCACTCAACTCCCCACATCCCAGCTCATGTATGTTCTGGGTGAGGGAACAAAAAGCAGTGGAGCTGCTCTCAGAGAGGAGCGTAGTGGAGAACAGAAGGAACCTTGATGGTCCTGCCTGGGACTTGCCAAGACATGGTGGAGTTAAGGAAATGCTGGGAGGGGGTGGTGAGACCCTGCCAGATCTAAGATTCCCACAATGATTACTTAAATATTGCCAGGTGAAGGGCTCCAGTGAGTATCAGTGGTATCACTTGGAGCCAGCAGAAACCCCAGGTAGAAGGGGCAGCAGATGGATGCATTCCCCCTCGTACACGTTCTAAAAAGAGATGTACTTGAGCCCGGACATAGTGGGTACAACGTGAAAGCTATCTTCTAGTTGAGAGACCTGCCCCTCTGTTGCTCTCTCTTTAGGCAAGGTGAGCATGAGAGTGTTGTGGGGATAAACGAACTGCTTGGGCAGCCTGAGCTTTAATGCCAGCAGTTGTGAGCAGTGCTGAGAAAGTGGCTCCCAGCATCTGGAGACCTAGTAGGAAGATGCAGCCCCCCTACTGCAGAAAGAGGGGAACCCCAGTCCCAGAAATTCCTACTCCAGGACTCCAAGGTCATTCACCAGTCCTGTAGTATTTATCTCCACAAATATAAAAAATTTAATACTCTTTTTTTTTGGCCATGATGTGCAGCATGCCAGATCTTAATTTTCCAACCAAGGATCGAACCCACACCCCCTGCATCAGAAGCCTGGAGTCTCAACCCCTGGTATCATGGAAATCTAAACTCTTGCTAATCAAGTCCAACTCTTGCGAGCCCAAGGACTGTAGCCAGCCAGGCTC
This sequence comes from Bubalus kerabau, assembly GCF_029407905.1. Lineage (NCBI taxonomy): Eukaryota > Metazoa > Chordata > Mammalia > Artiodactyla > Bovidae > Bubalus > Bubalus kerabau. The sequence goes on from NC_073630.1 coordinate 71,198,064, forward strand.
CTACATCCATTATCCCGGGATTATCCTGGCAAGAATACTGGAGTGTCTGGCCATTTCCTTCTCCAGCTATGTAGAATATGAAATGGTGAATGTGAGATTGTTTGTAGAAAAAAAAAAACCCAAAAAATGTTTAAATGGCACATGAAGGCACTCAAAATTTGTTGAATGAATGATGCAAGGACAATAGAGTATAATAATTCCATTTGTGATCAGATTGTTACTGTTAAGTCACTTAAGTCGTGTCCGACTCTGTGCGACCCCATAGAGGGCAGCCCACCAGGCTCCCCCGTCCCTGGGATTCTCCAGGCAAGAACACTGGAGTGGGTTGCCATTTCCTTCTCCAATGCATGAAAGTGAAAAGTCAAAGTGAAGTCATTCAGTCGTGTCTGACTCCTAGCAACCCCATGGACTGCAGCCCACCAGGATCCTCTGTCCATGGGATTTTTCAGGCAAGAGTACTGGAGTAATATTTATAATCTAGTTTGTGGGAAAGTGCTGCTCCATGAAATAATTGTATGTAGTATACTTAGTCTCTATTTTGAGTCAATCATTGCTCAATTATCCATAATTTATCTAAATTTAAAAAAATTTTTACTATAGCTTCAACCTATACTATTTCATGGATAATTTCTAAATGTTTCTGGAGAAGCAAATGGCAATCCACTCCAGTATTGTTGCCTAGAGAAGTCCATGGACAGAGAACCCTGGTGGGCTACAGTCCATGGAGTCGCAGAGTCAGAAACAACTTAGTGATTAACACATTCACTTTCACTTCTAAGTATTTATATTATAACATATAGTTCTGCTCAAAACCTACCTTTTTGTGACTCTCACTCATTCTCCAATAATATAGTAGTTTATTTAAAAAAAAAAAAAAAAGTAGGGACTTCCCTGATGGTCCAGTGGTTAAGACTCCTCACTCCCAATGCAGGAGGCCAGGGTTCAATCCCTGGTCAGAGAACCAGAGCCCTCATGCCACAGCTAAGGCTTGGTACAACCAAATAAATGATTAAATATTTTAAAAAGCTTTTAAAAAAAGTATTTTCCTGAATATATTTTGAAGGAATTCACAGATAAGTTTTTACGTTTACTTTTCATCTTCATTTAATGCTAGAAATGGCTCTCAGATTAATATTTGCCTATTAATAGTATATGATAAGATTTCTAATGCATAGCACTGTACTAAATAGATGTTAATGGGTCAATATTCTACTGGATATTGATAAACATTATCAAGCTTTTTATGTATTATTTATAGAGTATGGCCAACAAAGTTGAAATGTTACCTGTAAGAAAGTAAAAAAAAAATATTAAAAGGCTTTTAAGTGTGTAAGTTATATAAGTTTTATCAAGATAAATTTTGTAGTAAATATCAAAAGCCCAAAAAATTTTTATACCATTTGCTCGGGAGTGACTGTTTGTCGAAGAACTATTCATAGACATGTGTAAAAAGTTATTAATGATTTTCATTAATGTTAAAACTCATAACATAAAAATTTAGAAATGATTAGGTACATTTATATATATATATATATATATTATGACACAACTCTGAAGGCATATATACGTAAAAGGATCTTTTAGATAAAATGATATTTTAGCTGAATATTTACTGATTAAGTAAAATGTTATATCAAGAAAGAAACAGTGAAAATATATTTACAAAGCAGATGGACTTTATTATCTCATCTTTGGTTAAAATGTACATAGATATGCATAGAAAAAATAAATTATATTCCAAAATATTAATAATTATTACTTCTAGGTGGTATGCTTACAGATTTTTATATTCTTTTTTCTCTTATAATTTTGTAATTATTATCCATTGTTTCTGTGATTAAGCATTCAAAGATATTGTTATCATTGTTACTTATTTTTATTCATTAATTTCTTTTTTGGCCACACCACAAGGCTTGTGGGATCTTAGTTCCCAGATTAGGAATCAAACCTGGGGCCCACTCAGTGAGAGTCCTAACCACCGGACTGCCAGGGAATTACCAGTTTTGTTTTTTTTTTTAAACTCACATTGTTAACAATTTTACTGAACTTAATAATTTTTAATAAGAAATGAAAATTCAATAGCTTTAAAAAACAGTCTTTAATAGGGGTTAGAGAAATTATCTTAAAAATGAAGAAAGCCTCATATCACATATAAACATAAAAGAGAGCATTAAAAGGAATCGATCACTTGAACCAATTTTCTCTCTGCCCACCTTTCTGGAAGATGAGCCTCTATAGAGAATCAGTTGGGGTGTAATTTTTAGTATTAGTAATGACTAATACAGAAGAACTGTACAAAAAAGATCTTCACCACCAAGATAATGACGATGGTGTGATCACTCACCTAGAGCCAGACATCCTGGAATGTGAAGTCAAGTGGGCCTTAGAAACATCACTACGAACAAAGCTAGTGGAGGTGATGGAATTCCAGTTGAGCTCTTTCAAATCCTGAAAGATGATGCAGTGAAAGTGCTGCACTCAATATGCCAGCAAATTTGGAAAACTCAGCAGTGGCCACAGGACTGGAAAAGGTCAGTTTTCATTCCAATCCCAAAGAAAGGCAATGCCAAAGAATGCTCAAACTACCGCACAATTGCACTCATCTCACACGCTAGTAAAGAAATGCTCAAAATTCTCCAAGCCAGGCTTCAGCAATACGTGAACCGTTAACTTCCAGATGTTCAAGCTGGTTTCACAAAAGGCAGAGGAACCAGAGACCAAATTGCCAACATCCACTGGATCATCGAAAAAGCAAGAGAGTTCCAGAAAAACATCTATTTCTGCTTTATTGACTATGCCAAAGCCTTTGACTGTGTGGATCACAATAAACTGTGGAAAATTCTGAAAGAGATGGGAATACCAGACCACCTGACCTGCCTCTTGAGAAACCTATATGCAGGTCAGGAAGCAACAGTTAGAACTGGACATGGAACAACAGACTGGTTTCAAATAGGAAAAGGAGTATGTCAAGGCTGTATATTGTCACCCTGCTTATTTAACTTCTATGCAGAGTACATCATGAGAAATGCTGGACTGGAAGAAACACAAGCTGGAATCAAGATTGCTGGGAGAAATATTAATAACGTCAGATATGCAGATGACACCACCCTTATGGCAGAAAGTGAAGAGGAACTAAAAAGCCTCTTGATGAAAGTGCAAGTGGAGAGTGAAAAAGTTGGCTTAAAGCTCAACATTCAGAAAACTAAGATCATGGCATCTGGTCCCATCACTTCATGGGAAATAGATGGGGAAACAGTGGAAACAGCATCAGACTTTATTTTTGCGGGCTCCAAAATCACTGCAGATGGTGACTGCAGCCATGAAATTAAAAGATGCTTACTCCTTGGAAGGAAAGTTATGACCAACCTAGATAGCATATTCAAAAGCAGAGACATTACTTTGCCAACAAAGGTCCGTCTAGTCAAGGCTATGGTTTTTCCAGTGGTCACGTATGGATGTGAGAGTTGGACTGTGAAGAAAGCTGAGTGCCGAAGAATTGATGCTTTTGAACTGTAGTGTTGGAGAAGACTCTTGAGAGTCCCTTGGACTGCAAGGAGATCCAACCAGTCCATTCTGAAGGAGATAAGCCCTGGGATTTCTTTGGAAGGAATGATACTAAAGCTGAAACTCCAGTACTTTGGCCACCTCATGCGAAGAGTTGACTCATTGGAAGAGACTCTGATGCTGGGAGGGATTGGGGGCAGGAGGAGAAGGGGACGCCAGAGGATGAGATGGCTGGATGGCATCACTGACTCAATGGATGCGAGTCTGAGTGAACTCTAGGATTGGTGATGGACAGAGAGGCCTGGCGTGCTGCAATTCATGGGGTCACAAAGAGTTGGACACGACTGAGCGACTGAACTGAACTGAACTGAATGACTAATACATTGGTATTTAATTTTGCTTTGAAAAGATTTCATAATAAGGAAAATTGACCAAGGATTTTAAAGTTTGCGTTGATTCAGTTAGGTAGTCTTAGGTGAAAGTAACTTTTCTAGTTCTCACAGTCATTAAAAAAGAGGATATATACTGCCTTTTTCTTCCTGGTGGAAGCAAAGTAGCCATTATATTAGCCTTTTACACATCCTGCTATCCAAATGTTCAGCAAGGTAGAGTTGGGTGTGAGGTATTTCATATGGATATGAAAAATAGCTACTCATCCAATCCTTGCAGGAAAGAAATTTCTTAACAAATGGCAGAGAATTAAACATCAGGTATTACAAAACCCCAGCTGTCATCCACAGAACCAGCAAGATGTTATGGAAATATCCTGGCAACTCCTATCCACTAATGTGACTCAAGACAATATTTTTGGGGAGAACATGTATATGTATGACTGAGTCCCTTTGCTGTTCACCTGAAACTATCACAACATTGCTAATTGGCTATACCCGAATACAACATAAAAGGTTTAAAAAAAAAAAAAAGACTTAATATTTTTTCTTCTTTTTGAAGAGTCGCATATACCAGATTATCAATACTCCCCATTAGGAATAATAGCCCTGGTGGCTGAGGCAGTAAAGAATCCGACTGCCATGTAGGAGACCCGGGTTCGATCCCCCGGTAGGGTAGATCCCTTGGAGAAGAGCAGGGCTACCCACTCCAGTATTCTTGCCTGGAGAATTCCTTGGACAGAGGAGCCTGGTGGGCTACAGTCTATGTGATCTCAAAGAACTGGACATGACTGAGGGACTAACACACACAGATAGTAATAGTTGTTAAGAAACAAAAGCTCATCTACCTGGTTTAACCCCTGCCCTTCCCCAAACAAAACTAAAACTGACTTGGTAAGAATCTCCTTCATTTACCCCAGGAAAAATATTTGCTTGAAGTGCAGCTGCTTATGGCCAGTTTTAAGATTCCCAACTATATCCAAATTCTAAGAATTTGTCTCAATTTCTTCTGCTTCCATAGGCATTAGAAGGGATATGGAACCAGGGAATGTTTAGTACAGGGAACTAGATTTCATCCAGGTATGCACTAGATCTAAGTAATGCTGATCTTCTGGTCTTCATGACCCAAAACAAATGAAACTATCTGGTTACTAAGTTTAGCCACATTAAATTTAAAACATGTATCCAAAGCACTATACAAAAAGTTTACCAAGTTACAGGTGGCAGGATATGCAAGGCATAGAACAAAGAATTAATATTCATAATAAATAAGAACTCTTTCAAATGAACAAGAAAATTATAAATAACCTAATAAAAATTGGTGAAGGATATAACTAGGTATATCACAGAGAAAGAAAATGCAATAGCAAAAACATGAAAAGAAAAGTTTGCATACTACTAATTAAGAAATTCAAATGTAAGCAATAAGGGGATAATAATTCACATACTTCCAATTGGAAACAAATTAGAAAGCCTGATGAATCAAAGTACAAGAGAAGATGTGAGTTGTTGATATTAGTATCAGTTGGTGCAACCATTTAGAAAACAATTTGGCAATATGTAGTAAAACTGAAAATATGGTTACACCATGACTCAAATTTTTTTTACTACAGGGAAACTTGCCCACATATACCAAGAAAAATATAAGATATTTATTACATCACCCTTTGAGGCATCAATAAATAAATTAAAATAAAATAAAAACACTAATTCATCATCAGCTGGGAAATAAATAATAGTGATGATTATTCATACAATAAATTTCCATACAGTAGTTAAAATGAATAAGTCAGATGTACATGTATCAAGGTAGATAAGTTTCAAAAATATTAGACTAAGTAAAAATGAAAGTTGATACATTCAGTATGATACAACTTGTAATCAATAATCTAATTGTGTAATGCATAAAACAGTGTTATATAGATATATTTATAAGGTGGTGGTGGTTTAGTGGCTAAGTCGTGTCTGACTCTTACAACCCCATGGCCTGCCAGGTTCCTCTGTCCATGGGATTCTCCAGGTGAGAATACTGGAGTGGGTTGCCATTTCCTTCTCCAGAGGATCTTCCCAACCCAGGAATCGAACCCGGAGCTCCTGCATTGCAGGCAGATTCTTTACCTACTGAGCTATGAGGAAAGTTCATTAATATATTGGAGTCAAAGATATATATTCAAAGCATGAATTCATGCATGGCAAAGACACATTGATGATAGGAAATGGCTAACCCTGAGGAGGGAAAGGAAAAAGATGAAAGTTTGGCTTTAGGTGTGTATCCAAAATACTTTATTTATGTAGAGAAAAAAACATTCTGAAGCAAAGATGGTAAGATATAAACATCATTTACATTCAGATAGTGGGTAATGGATGTCTGTAATTTTTTTCTGTATGTTTGAAGTATTTAATAATTACAGTAATTTTTAATTTCATGTAAGTTATTATTAAGGAAAACACTTTTTGTATTTGGAGAGATACAAAAGCAAAGCATATAGATCTTGTAAGATTCAAGCTTATTAATAGAGTTAATTTCATCCCTGTGAAAAGTTTATGATATGATAGTCTGCTCCAGTTAACCCCATCAAGACATCTTTTTTCAAGCTTATGTTGGGTGGGCATCCTTTTTATTTACCCCCAAAGATATGTGTGACAATTAAAATTTAAAAGGTTTCCCCAAATTTCTTTAACCTTATATGTATAGGTCAAAACAAACATGAGGACTAGGAGCTAAACTGCCAGATGGTATATTTGAAAGTTGCTAAGGGGGTAGATTCTAAAAGTTCTCATCATTAGGGTGAAAATGTTTCTTTTTCTTTTGTTTCTTTGGAGTTTTTTTGTACCTATGTGAGATGATGGATGTTAACCAACTTATTATAGTAATTATTTCACAATATATATGAGTCAAGCAATTATGCTGTACACCTTAAATGTATACAGTGCTGCATGTCAGTTATATCTCAATAAAACTAGAAAGGAAAAAAAGGTTTAGGCTGTAAGAGACTTGCTCATTCATACTTCTAAATAGTTTTTGTTATTTGTGCAAACTGACTTTGTCATTAAACAGCTTCTTTGGGTTGCTGTTTTAAGCTATTTTATTTTCTCTGGCACTATATATATTTCATGAACATGCAAACAAATGTATTATTACAATTATAGTATATTAAGAAAATCCAAACTTGGGAATTCCCTGGTGGTCCAATGGTTGGAACTCTGTGCTTTCACTGCTGAGGGCACAAGTTCCATTCCTGGTTCAGGAACTAAAAGCCCACAAGCCACTGTTAATATTCTGCAAGCTGCACAGCACAGCCAAAAGGGAAAAAATCCAAATTAAAGAATATCCTTATGCCACCATTTGGTAACTATCACATAGTTATTGGCTTAGTCAAGAATCGTTGATGGATGCTAAAATTAGTAGATGAAAGTTTAATGAGAAATATGATATAGTCTCAAAATATCTCCCCACAAGTTGCTTTTTATTTATAAAGGAAAAAAATAGTGACTTTACAGTGGAGAAACCAAGCAGACATCTCTTTAACACAAGTATTAATAACTAAGATATGTATCATGGCTACTGGGACACATTAGTGTCATGTAAACTGATGCGTGACTGACCCAAGGCACTCAGAATACAGCATCACTTCTGTGTGAATCCTGTTCCAAATTCATAACTTGAGTCTAAGTATGAGGGACCATTAGACAAACTCAAACTGAGGGACATTCTACACAGTAACAGACCTGATGCTCCAAAAGCATCGAAGCCATGAAAGAAAGTCTGAGGGGTTATTCCAGATGAAAGAATACTAAAGCAAACATGGAAACTAAATGCAATGTGTGATATTGAAGTGGCTTGGATGCTGGACCAAAAAATTATTTTTCTTGTGCTATGAATGACACCATGGATAATTGGTGATTTTGATTAATTTGCTCCAACTTTTTGCTTTTATTAAGAAGTCTCTGAATGCAAATTTAGTGTAAAATACTTCTAAGTAAGTGTCTGTACCTTTTTAATGAGACTAAAACTGTAAAAGCATTGCAGTTTCATCCTGCTACTCCATAAGGAGCCAAGTCAAAAAGATAATTTCCATACTCTGTTCTCAAGAATTACAATTATGTCATAGTAAGACTGATAGAAAAATTCTAATACATATAGGCCTTGCCTTCAGATTTCATATTGTAAATTTGGGAACTATTGGCAGAAATCCATTAGCAGATCTATTTGACTGTAAAGCTGAAAAAGTGAGAAAGATGATTGATAAGGCTGTTAGAACCAAGTGACTTTGAGTTTCACTGCTCACATCAGCTTCCAGAATTGTACTAAAACACAGCAGCAGTCACTCGAGTGCCTGGGCTTTGATGTAATCCATCAGAGTTTAATTTAGTGAAATTGTTATGAAGATGAGTGTTATGCCTTCCAGTTTGTGGAGAGCATTCTTCATAATTTTGATGTAGTCACTGCAGTATTTTTAGCTTTAGTTAAATGTGAGCTCATTTTTTTATGAACCATGTAACTTGAAGTTAATTACCTGGCTTCTTTGAGCTCAAGAGTTTTACTTTGTTAAAAGATAAGATCAGACTTTCTTACCTCTGAAATTCTTTCTCATTCTAGCTGCAAATTGTTCTAGTTCTTTAATCAATAGTTAGATTATCAATAAAAGTGGTATATTCTAAGGCTGAAATAGAAAACCTATCTTCTTTAAAAATACTTATGTTAACTTGTTTTATAAAATATCCTAGATGCATAAAATGTATAATTTAGAACAGAACAGACTTCTATAGTGCTAAAATGTGGAACATTACAGCTTTCCTCTATCACATTGGCAAAAAATCCTTAAGTTTAACAAAAGATCTTATTGGCAGATCTGCAGGAAAGCGTGCATTATCATACATTGCTGGTGGAATGCAGGGGTATCAGGAGAATTTGGCAATATCTAGCAAAATTACATATGCATTAACCTTGGACACTATAATCACCTTTCGATAAAATGTATCTCAAAGATATACAAACAGAAATATGAAATGATGTGTGCACAAGCTTATTCACTGTAGTGTTATTTGTAATACCAAAAGATTAGAAACCGTTAAATGTTCAGCATTTATGAAACAATAGTATGTCCATATGATGGGTTCTATGCTGCTGTAGTAAAAGATACTCTATAAAATGCTTTGGAATCTGTACAGTATGCTACCTTTTGTGTAAGAAAGGGGACTATAAATATAAGTACATATGATTTTTTAAGTAAAAATAGAAGGGCAAACCAAAGTTAATAAAAAATGGTTACCTATAGTGGAAGGAAAAACCCAGAAGAAAGGGATGGCAAATAAGTTTATGAAAAGATGCTTGGGGATCTCCCTGGTGATCCAGTGGTTAGGAATCCACCTTGTGGTGCGGGGGACACCAGTTTGATCCTTAGCCCAGGAGTATCCCACATGCCACGAGGCAAATAAGCCCATGTGCCACAGCTACTGAGCTCGTGCACCCTAGAATCCGTGCTCTGCAAAAACAGAAGCCACCACAATGAGGAGCCTGATCACAGCAACTAGAGAAAGCCCACGTGCGATAATGAAAACCCAGTGCAGCCAAAAATAAAACAATTAAAAAAAAAGATGCTCAACATGGTAGATCACTAGGGAATTGCAAATTAAAACAACAATGAAATACCAATGCACACATATCACAATGGCTAAAATCCAAAACACTGACAATCCCAAATGCTGGGGAGTATGTGGTGCCATGGGAGCTTGTTCATTTCCAGTGGGAATGCAAAATGGAACAGCCAATTCTGGAAAACAGTTTGGCAGTTTTTATAAAACTAATCTTACTCTTAGCATATGACCCAGCAATGATATCCTTTAGTATTTACCTAAGTGAAAGTCGCTCAGTCGTATCCGACTGTTTGCGACCCCATGGACTATACAGTTCATGGAATTCTCCAGACCAGAATACTGGAATAGGTAGCTTTTCCCTTCTCCAGGGGATCTTCCCAACCCAGGAATCAAACCAAGGTCTCCCTCATTGCAGGCGGATTCTTCACCAGCTGAACCACAAGGGAAGCCCAAGAATACTGGAGTGGGTAGCCTATCCCTTTTCCAGGAGATCTTCCCAACCCAGGAATTGAACCAGGGTCTCCTGCATTGCAGGTGGATTCCTTACCAACTGAACTATCAGGAAAGCAGTATTTACCTAAACATCCACAGAAAAACCTGCACACAAATGTTTATAGCAGCTTTATTCATAATTGCCAAAACTTGGATGCAACCATGGCATCCCTCAGTAGGTGAATGGATAAATAAATTGTGGTACAACCAAACAATGGAATATTATTCAGCAATAAAAAGAAATGTGCTATTGAGTCACAAAAAGACAAAGGGGGGAAAAAGATATGGAGGATACTTAAGTGCATATTGTTAAGTGAAAGAAGCAAATATAAAATGACTACATACTGTATGATTCCAATTATATGACATTCTGGGAAAGGCAAAACTATGGAGACAGGAAAAAGATCAATGGTTGCCAGAAGTTCTGGGAGAGGAAGGGATTAGAGAAGTGAAGCATAGGAGATTATCAATGTTTGGTAAGATCATTAGGTGAAATATTGATGAGGGGTCTTATTATGATATGTATTTTATGGATCAGATTGGCCACATTTGAACTTATTGATTGGCAACCAGTTGTTATTTAGTCATTAAGTTGTGTCAGATGACCCCCATGGACTATAGCCCACCAGGCTCTTCTGTCCATGGGATTTCCCAGGCAAGAATACTGGAGTGGGTTTCCATTTCCTTTTCCAGGGGATCTTCCCAACCCAGGGATAGAACCCACATCTTCTTCATTGGCAGGCAGATTCTTGAGCCACTAGAGAAGCCCCTATGTGCATTTATTAAATTTATTTTAAACCTGAAAAACTCAGTAAGCCAAAAGGGTTTCAGATAAGACTAGAAATATGAATTATTTTTAAATCTAAAATACATAAATAAATAAAATAAATTTTAAGGGAAACATTGATAAGTTTTTGCTGTATGATAATGATTTGTTATAATCTGAGTAATACAATAAGAAAAGAACAGAAATATAACAGTAAACATGGGAAAGTATGGTCCTTTACTAACCAAAAAAGCCTCAGAAACCTGCCTTACCTGCTTAAAAATACGGACAGAAACAATTGAAACACACTGCAATAGTTAAACCACTTTGAAGATAATAGATGATAATGCAAAGATGATACAAAGTTAAAAGTGCCCTCATTGCTTTAGCTTGTATAGCTTATAATCAGGATCATGTGCCTTTTGTTGTGATACAATAGGAAGTATATAGAATTGTGTTTGTAGTATCTTTGCCTAAACTAGAACACTTCCTAACTCCATACACAAAAATAAACTCAAAATGGATGAAAGACTTAAATGTAAGGCCAGAAATTAAAAAGCTCTTAGAGGAAAATACAGGCAGTACACTCTTTGACAAACGTCACAGCAAGATACTCTTTTATCCACCTCCTAGAGTAATGGATGGAGAAGGCAATGGCACCCCACTCCAGTGTTCTTGCCTGGAAAATCCTATGGACAGGGGAGCCTGGTAGGCTGCAGTCCATGGGGTCGCTGGGAGTAGGATACGACTGAGCGACTTCACTTTCACTTTTCACTTTCATGCATTGGAGAAGGAGATGGCAACGCACTCCAGTGTTCTTGCCTGGAGAATCCCAGGGACGGGGGAGCCTGGTGGGCTGCCATCTATGGGGTCACACAGAGTCGGACATGACTGGAGTGACTTAGCAGCAGCAGCAACAAAGTAATGAAAATAAAAGCAAAAATAAACAAATGGGACTTACAGTACGGTAGTAGTGCTCAGTCTTGTCAGACTTTTTGCGACTCCATGGACTGTGGCCTGCCAATCTCCTTTGTCCGTGGGATTTCCCAGGCAAGAACCCTGGACGGGGTTGCCATTTCCTCCTCCAGGGGATCTTTCTGACCCAGGGATAGAACCCACATCTCCTGGGTCTCCTGCATCGGCAGGAAGAGTCTTAACCACTAGTGTCACCTGAGAAGCCCTTAAAAGCTTTTGCACAGCAAAGAAAACAAGAAACAAGATTAAAAGACAGCCTCAGAATGGGGGAAAATAATTGCCACCAAAACTGACAGGATTAATTTCCAAAATATATAAGCAGCTCACACAGCTCAATATCAGGAAAACAAACAGCCCAATCAAAAAATGGGCAGAAGACCTAAACAGACATTTCTCCAAAGACATACAGATGACAAATGAGCACATGAAAAGATGCTCAACATCGCTCATTAGAGAAATGCAAATCAAAACTACAATGAGGTATCACCTCACACCAATCAGAATAGCCATCATCAAAAAATCTACAAACAATAATGATGGAAAGGTGTGAATAAAAGTGAACCCTCTTGCACTATTAGTGGGAATACAAATTTATACAGCCACTACAGAGAACAATATGGAGATTCCTTAAAAAAACTAGGGATAGAACTACAGTGTGACCCAACAATCCCACTACTGGGCATATACCTTGAGAAAACCATAATTGAAAGAGACACACGTATCCCAATGTTCATTACAGCATATTTACAATAGTTAGAACATGGAAGCAACCTAGATGTCCACTGACAGATGAATGGATAAAGAAAGTTGTGGTACATATATACAATGGAGTATTACTCAGCCATATAAAAGAACACATTTGGGTCAGTCCTAATGAGGTGAATGAACCTAGAACCTGTTATACAGAGTGAAGTAAGTCAGAAAGAGAAAAGCAAATATTGTATATTAATGGATATATATGGAATCTAGAAAGATGGTACTGGTGAATTTATTTGCAGGGCAGCAATGGAGATGCAGACATAGAGAACAGATTTGTGGACACAGCCGGGGATGGAGAGGGTGGGACGAATTGAGAGAATAGCATGGAAACATATACATTACCATATGTAAAATAGATAGACAGGGGAAATGGCTGGGACTCAGGGTGCTCAAATCAAGTGCTCTGTGACAATCTAGAGGGGATGAGATGGGGTGGGTGAGGAAGGGAGGTTCAACAGTGAGAGAATATATGTATACCCACTGAGCGACTTCACTTTCACTTTTCACTTTCACGCATTGGAGAAGGAAATGGCAACCCACTCCAGTGTTCTTGCCTGGAGAATCCCAGGGATGGGGGAGCCTGGTGGGCTGCCATCTATGGGGTCACACAGAGTTGGACACGACTGAAGCGACTTAGCAGCAGCAGCAGCATAACAAAGATCAACACAATATTGCAAAGCAATTATCCTCCAATTAAAAAATAAATAAACAAACAAACCTGAATCTAAACCAAGCCTCTAAATATAACCTCAAGTTTATGGGAAAGTTTATGGGCCTCCCTTGTGGCTTAGTTGGTAAAGAATATGCCTGCAATGCAGGAGACCTGGGTTCAATCCCTGGGTTGGGAAGATCCCCTGGAGAAGGGAAAGGCCACCCACTCTAGTATTCTGGCCTAGAGAATTCCATGGACTGAATAGTCCTTGGGGTCGCAATGAGTCAGACATGACTGAGCGACTTTCACTTTCACTTATGGGAAAGACCATTCCATATTTACCAAATGATAAAACTGGACAAGGGTGACCTTAGCAAGCCTGCTGGAGATCAGGAAGATGTGAAACTTTGGAAACTCTCACACTCCACTGGTAGACATGCAAATTGACCTGTACAATTGAATTCGACAATTCTTAAACTGTGGGGAAAGTCATCTTCTTGCCACTAGATGGTGCTTATTGGCTTTTAAGGAGTTTATTGTATTGTGTTCTATTATGTTGTTATATTCTCTCATTACTCTCCCCTGATCTTCGGAGGAAGGGGCTAGCATTAGAGAAGTTGTGATCCACACCCAAGGAGCCATATCTGCTTTCGTTCTGTCTTGCCGTGTTGGTACTAAGGACACATCTCTGAAGCTTGCTGTTTCCCCAAGCCATTTATTTTATTCATTTCTTTAGTAATATCTTTCTCTTAACACTGTATCAAGGATATTTTTTCTGAAGAATGTTTTTCGATATTCAGTAGCTCCATTCTCTAGTTTTAACTTTTGTTTTAGTTTGAGACCAGAGTTATAGAAAATGGTGCAAAGAAATTCTATACACCCTTTACCCAAGACCCGGATTCCCTACTTACTAACATTTTCACCATTCTCCTTTTTTCTCTTTCTCTCCTTCCCTCCCCTTCTCATTATCTCACCCGTACAAATATATGAGACAGCAATGATGTATAATTTTTTAATCCATTTAAAAGTAAGTTGGCAGACATGATGCCCCATTGGTCTTGTAAAGAAGTGCACCGTTTACAAAACCACAGCATCCCTATCAACATCAGGACTGTTTCTCAAACTCTCTTTGTCTTTTATAATTTTGGTGTTTTTGAGGCCCAGGCTCATGATCTTCAGTTTGGGTTTGTTGTGTCCTCATGATCGGATACAAGTTATAATTTGAGGGGCAGGAATATTACAGATGTTCTCAGTGCATCATATCAGTAGGCAATGATGTCACTAGTAATACAGTGTGTGTGTGCTCAGTAGCTCAGCCGTGTCTGACTCTTTGCAATCCCATGGACTATAGCCTGCCAGGCTCCTCTGTCCATGGGATTCTCCAGGCAAGAATATTGGAGTGGGTTATCATTTCCTCTTCCAGGATCTTTCCCACCCAGGGATCGAACCTGCATCTCCTGTGCCTCCTGCATTGGGAGGCAGATTCTTTACCACTGAGCCACCTGATTAGCTGGCATTCTACCATAAAGTAACTGGGCTTCCCTGATATCACTGGCCCTGGAGCCTGTGCTCTGCAACAGGAGATGCCACTGCAAAGAGAAGCTGCACACACCACAACTAGAGGGTGGCCCCAGCTCACCCCAACTGGAGAAAAGCCCTAGCAGCAGTGAAGACCCAGCATAGCCAAAAATAAGTAAATAAATAAAAAGTATTAAAAGAAAAAAGAGAGCATTCCTTTCTCATTGTTATACTACACCTTGAAAGATAGGCTAAGACGTGAGAATCGAATGATTAAAAAGGGAGATAAGTGGAAAAGAGAGATCAGGTAGTCACTTGAAGAAGTATGCTCATTTTAAACTTCTATTTACACTAGTATGTGAGGTGATGTTTAGCCATTTTTATTTTCCTGGGAACTTTTAGCCTTTTCCAATGTACACATCTAGGGAAACAGAAAATTCTAAGTTCTAAGATATTTTGGTGATGTTGGATATTCAGCTTTGTCACTTAGTAGGAAGGTGAAGGAAATTGAATTGTGCAGAATGAGTACTTTTGAGCACCCTCCCTGTCTCTTTTTCTCTCACCCTTCACATCTAATCAATCAACAAACACAGCCATTCTGCCTTCTCTCTGCCTGTCACCACCTCTTCACCCCTATTAGCTTCTCCAGTTCAGGCTGTCATCCTTCACTTGAATAAATACAAGAGCCTCCGAACAGACCTCTTTCAAATCATCCTTTGCATAGAGTAATCTGCCTAAAGCACAAATGTAGTCATCTCATATTCTTGTTTAAAAACCCACAAGGATGCCTCATTGCCTACAGAATAAGGATCAAGTTCTTCATCCTGAAGGCAAGGGTCTGGTGGCCTCTTTCCCACCTGTCATTCAGTACTCTTAATTCTTCCTGTCCTGAGCCTTATACTTCAGTAATAGCATGCTATTTGTAGCTACTGCCCAAACACTGTTTTGTTTCTTGCCTCTCATGTTCTCATTCCTACTACCTGTCATACCTCCCTCCCCCCTGATAATGGCCTTAATTCCTTTTAAAAAATAGTAAATTTCCCTTTCTTTGGGTCATAATATACTTCCCTCTCCCACAGATAATAGGTTTGGTCGTATGATTTGTTTGGATGAGGAATATGTGAGCAGAAGGTATGTTTATCACTTCCAATCTTAAGCTTTAAGAGTCAGAATATGGCTTGCTATGCTCTTCCTCCCACCCCACCCCCCAACCCCACTGAAGCTATGAGATTAGTAATGTTTCCAGGTAGAGGCTGCTTTACCAGCCTGGGGCCTAAAATGAGGACAGTGTGGACAGCCTGCAATGGTTGTGAATGAGAAGTAAACCTTGTTGCTGTGAACCACTGAGGTACTGGAGTTATTTTTTACTGCAGCATGAAGAATCATATCCTGGCTGATATACTGGCCGTCTCCTACTCAGTCTTTCACACCGGGGACTACCTCCACTGAGGTTCTGCAGTAGATGTGTGACTGCCCAATTCTTAATACAAATGAACTTCCTGTTTGGAGAAGCTGCCATTGCATGCATTTGGGCAGGAGGCTGCTTCTCCCTCCCCGGGAAAGCTAAAAAGAACTACCCTTGTACTCTCAGATTCCTTCCAGCTAGGGAATAGGCGTACGCCCTAAGGTCAGACAGTTGGAAACTCTCGATTTAGGATTTTGAGTCTGTTTTTTAATATAAATTTATTTATTTTAATTGGAGGCTAATTACTTTACAATATTGTATTGGTTTTGCCATACATCAACATGAATCCACCACGGGTGTACATGTGTTCCCCATCCTGAACCTCCCTCCCACCTCCCTCCCCATACCATCCCTCTGGGTCATCCCAGTGCACCAGCCCCAAGCATCCTGTATCCTGCATTGAACCTGGACTGGCAATCCGTTTTACATGTGATAATATGCATGTTTCAATGCCATTCTCCCAAACCATCCCACCCTTGCACTCTCCCACAGAGTCCAAAAGACTGTTCTATACATCTGTGTCTCTTTTGCTGTCTCGCATATGGATTTTGAGTCTTGATACAAAGAAGCAAGAACAGTAGATTATAGCATTATTTCTGTTGCTGGTGGGAGCAGCCAGTGCCCAACAGAGTACCAGCAGTGAGAGCAGAGTCAGGCGTGTAACAGTGAGCGTCCAGTAGTGACAAGAGAGGCAGGCTGTTCTGGTGTGTGAGCTGGCTGTCTTCCAGGCTGTTCCCTCATTCTTGCTCATTTTCTTAGCCTGCTTTTCTTGTTTTCCTAAAATTCTTTGATTCTTTGATGTGCCCCATATCCTTCCAATCAATCTATTTTCTTCTTAAGTTACCCAGAATTGTTTCTGTTGTCAGCAATCAAGAAACTTATTCCTACTAATTCCCAGGACTCGAAGTGACCTGGTCATGGAGTTACATTTTATTTTTGTTTTTTCTTTTTTTGTTAATTTTTCTTTTCTTCCTTCCTTTATTTTTGTCACATTTTAAAAGCCCAATCCGAGTATCCAAAAAGATCTTTAAAAAAGAGTTCCAATCTCTACCTAATTTCTCTGAGGATTGTTAAAATGTGACCCGTATTTACTGACACTTATTCATGCTCTTTCCTCACTTTACCTCCACCCTAAGAAGATTTCTCATGCAGCACTCCTCTAGAGCATCCTTCCCACTTTTCCACACCTGACTGCCCAACTCTGGAAACTCTGTTTCTCTTACCCCCCTTTCCTCTCAGCTCTTTGTTATCTAGATCAGCCTACCTCATTCAGTTAGGTCCTTGTGTATTTCATTTTACCCCCAAGATCTTGGTTCTCTCTACTCATTTTTTTCAATTCTGCATTATCAATTCTGCAAAAGGTCTGGGAATCAAGCTGACCAAGACAGAACTCTTCTTAAAGTAAAGGTGGTGAAATGGCAACCCACAAGCCACTGCCAGCCCTCCAACTTAGTTTAAGTTGTAGAATGTTTCTGTTGTCTTTACTGAGTTAGGTTCCAACATTTAACAGTGGGAGAATTTCACCTAAAAATCTGTATTTCCAGATCACCTGAGAAATCAAAAGACCTGGCAATATTGGAATCCAATTTTCCAATGGTAAGAATCAACAGGAGCTTGGTAGTAGCCACTTCCTTTTATGGGGCATCGTTCCAGTTCTCTGTGATCCCGTCCCACTTTCCCTCAGTAAAGTTGCCTTTCTGGCTACTGTGGGCATTTGAATTTGCAGCCTCTGCTCTATAAGGCACACCAGGAAGAACAGGAAGCATCTGTGAGATGAAAGAGTATATCTTCTATGGGGATGGGGCATCAGGTGAAAGAAAGTATCCAAGAGGGGAGCACTTACACATTGTCAATCCTGTCCTGCCACCCTAGGACAAGGGAGGAGAGACTGATGAAAGATGAACACAGAAGAAAGTGAGGCAGCTTCAGAAAGCATGGTAGGTAGAGGGGCAAGACACATAAATGAAGGTGCCTAGTTGATCTGAAGAATAAAAGTGCAATGAATGTTTACCATATTCCATGAGCTCATGTTTGGGAGGCTCCCTCTCTCTCCTTCCACCCTCCACCCCCACTAATCCTGTGCTCTTCTCTATACCTGAAAGGCATCATCCATGATGTCCCTCCAAGCTGCAGAGGAAGCAGAATATTGCTCATAATTTAGAAGCAAACTACACTTGACTCCATTTTAAATGTATGAGAGAGAAAGCTTTTGAAAAGAATCTTAAGGCAAAATATTTCAAAAAGAACATTTACCTTCCAAAGTTTGCTTATATTCCTTTTATGTAAGAAATTTCCAGGCTTCCCTGGTGGCTCAGTGGTAAAGAATCCACCTGCTAATGCCGGGGACACAGGTTCAATCCCTGGTCCAGGAAGATCCCTCATGCTGCTGGGCAACTAAGCTTGTATACCAAAACTACTGAGCCTGTGCTCTGGAGCCTGGGAGCTGCAACTACTGAAGCCTGAACGCTCTGGAGCCTGTGCTCTGCAACAAGAGAAGCCATTGCAATGATAAGCTCGTGCACTTCAGCTAGAGAGTAGCCACAAGTAGAGAAAAGTCCACCCAGCATAGCCAAAGAAAGAAATTTTCTTATGCAGTATTAAAGTTAGATGCATGTAAATTATCAAACAACTGAACTAAAATTTCTTACACTAACCTTTTTGTTTTCTTACAACTTTACAGGTTCTTCACTGAAAAAGGTTACTTGGGGTCTATATCTCTATTTATATATGAAAGAGAGTTTCAACTCTTTAATGCTCCATGATTGTGAGTATAAAAAATAGCAAGTTTCAGGCTGGTAGAGAAGAAACCTATGGCAATGTTTAAGGAAAAGAGGGGATCAATGAAACACTGAACTATGAAGGCACTGCACTTCAAAATAATTCACTCCTCTGTAAAGAATTCAGGGGTTTTGATATTTGTAGTAATACATCAGGTTCATGCTTTTCAGGAAAGATCCAAGAGTTGAATATAGCTGAGGAAGAAAGGAAAAGGAGATGAGAGAATTGATAAATGGCAAATTTGGGTTTGCCATTTATACTCTTCTTTTTAACTTCCATTTCTTGTCACTTTTTTGGGCATTTTATTCCAGTATCTTGTAGTGCTTGGTTATTTTTTATATTGTAACCAGGGACAGAAGAATGTTTTTCAAGCTGATTTCTTGCAAGTGAAATGACATCATCATTATGGAGAATAACTGGAAATATCTAGTTAGTTTGAAGATGCACATACCATATGACCCAGAAATTCTTTCTGTAGATATATACCCTACAGGAACTCTTGCATGCGTGCACAGGAAGACCTGTTCAAGAATGTACTTGCAGTATTGTTGGTAATCATCTCTATTAATAGTAGAATGAATAACTGAATTGTGGCCTAGTCACTGAACAAAATACCCTGTTGTGATGAAAAGGAAGGAACTATGGCTTCATGCATCATTATGGGGGAATCTTGCAAATATAATGTTGAAGGGAAAAGCAGGCTGCAAAAGAAACACAGTATAACAATGTAATATTTGAAATAGTGTGGCATAGTCATGCAGATACTCTGGAGTCAGAATCTTGAGTTCAAACCCAGCTCTACTATTTACTACCTGTGTGACTTTGGCAGGTAACTTAACCTCTGTTGGCCTCAGTTTCCTTATCTGTGAAGTGGGGATAGTATTTGTTCAACTTAATGTGGCTATTATGAAAAGAAAAATAAGTTAGTACTAAAGTACTAAGAAGAACACATAGTACCATTATTTTTCATACAGTGTATATTCAGTCTAAAATCACACAGAAAATACTATGTATTTTATAAGAATGTCTACATGTAAAAGTACATAGACATGAATGGGAATGAAAATACAAATTAATGAGAGCAGTTATCTCCTAGACAGAGAAATATTTCTTGAACTGTGGTAGGTACATGATTTTTTTGTTATTATCCTAATGCCTTTGTGTGTGACTGAACTATCTCATGATAACTTTTAAATCAAATGAATAAAGTTTACTTTTAAAACTATATATACAGTATAACCAAATTTCCAAAAGAACTGGAAAACAGAGGAAAATATACAACAAATTACACCCTTAATTCACAATTAAAAAAAAATTATGTGTGATTCTTTCAACATGTGACTAAGGTTGATGAATAAGAATGCTATTTCTGCAGCATTATTGATAATAGCCAAAATCAACCCAAATGACAATTAGCAAGCAAATGGATAAACAAAATGTTGTACATCCACACAATGGAAGGAAATTCAGCAATCAAAAACTAATGAAATGTTGCTATATGCTACAACTTGGATGAAATTCAAAAACATTATGCTCAGTAAGAGGAGCCAGACACAAAAGACCACATATTGCTTGATTCCATTTATATGAAATGTCTAGGAAAGGCCAAAAAAGTGCCAAAAATAGATTAGTGGTTGCCTGGAGCCATGGCGGAGGAAACAAGGAATGCCTGCAAATGAGCACAGAAGATTTTTAGGGAGTGATGGAAATAGTCTGCAATGAATGGTTGATGATGGCTGCACAGCTATGTTTACTACTTTGAGTGTTATTAAAATTCATTAAATTACACACCCAAGTGGGTGAATGTTATGGTATGTAACTTATATGTCAAAAAAAACCACGTGGTTTTAAAAAAAATAGTCTTTAAAGAAGAAACACTTAGGCTTGGGAGAGAAGGAGGCGACGTTATTTTAGTTTATAGACATGAACATGGATAGATATAAACTGAGAAGGGGCCCAGAACTCGATCCCCATTAAACTGTGTCAGTAAAAACCCTTCAGGTAGGTTGAGGTGGAGCTTGAAAGCAAAGGCACCTTTCTGTCAGGGTTTCTGGGAGAAGGCTGCCTTGTAGGAAGGCCCTCATCAACCTGGAACCGCCAGAGTAGGAAAAAAAGTCATGGTGGCACCATTAGGCAGAGAGAAATCTGAACATGGTGCTTCCAGTTCTTAATGTTCTGTGGGTGTTTTGCAGGCGATTCAGAAGTTCCTGCACATCCCAATTTGGGGAGAAAGTGAAAGTGTTAGTCGTTTAGTCCTGTTTGACTCTTTGTGACCCCATGGACTGTAGCCCACCAGGCTCTTCTGTCCATGGGATTCTCCAGGCAGGATTACTGGAGTGGGTTGCCATTTCCTCCTCCAGGGGATCTTCTTGACCCAGGGGTTGAACCCAGGTCTTCTGCATTACAAGCAGTTTCCTTACCATCTGAGACACCAAGGATGAGCACTAAGCCCTGGGAAAGAAAGTAAACTGAAAGAAACCTGGAAATTATGATCCTAGGACCAAATACTATGTATATGCTGATGATCCTCAAATTTATATCTAACTCTAGGCTTCAACCTCCAATAGCCAACTTGATATCTTCCCTGGGGTACTGCATAGAAATGTACAACTAAACATAGCCCCAAATGGCAGTCTTGATTTGACCAGCCCCAGACCTCCCCCACCCCCCACTCTCCCAGGTTGCCACCCCCACCCACATCCACTGTCCCAGTCACACAGGACCCACTTTCCCTGTCTCCACTGCTACGGCTTGTTTTTGGCCACCATTATTTCTTTCCTGGATAAAGCAACAACCTCATAACGGGTCTCTCTGCTTCCAGTTTTGCTTTCCTCCAACCCATCCTCCATACAACAGCAAAATTTGTTTTCTTTAATGTAAATTGGGTCCTGTCACTTAAGTTCTTAAAACTCTCCAATGGCTTCCCATTGTACACAGAGTAAATCCCTGAATAATCTGGCCTAAGTCCTCACCTGGCATTCTTCCTGCTACTCACTACATTTATTCACAATTGTTCTTCTCTCAATTTTCACATTTCCTAAGCTCTTTCCATCTCAAAGCTTTGGCATTTACTGTTCCTTCAATTTATACTGATCTTTGGCCTTCTCATCCTTCACATTTCAGCTTAAATATGCCTCTCCCAAAGTCACCTTCTCCAATGGCTCTTTGTAAAGTAGCCTCCCTTTTTATTCCCTTCCTTCACCTCCTTTTTGTTTTCTTCACAACACTTCTCACAGTTTGCAACTAATATGTGTTGCTTTACTTATACTTAAGGCTGCTTCTTGTATGGATAATTGAACCTCTATGAACCACATGCTACTTACTATTGTAGCCCCAGCATCCAGCATAATACCTGGAACGGCTCAACAAAGATTTGTTGAATGAAAGCATTTAGAAAACCACTCGAATATTCCCCCCTATTGTTCTATTTTCAAAAAGAAATAGATTTTCTTGATGGTATTGAAACTGAACAGGACCCTGTGGTCCTTCCCTTCCATATCCTCTGCCGGCCTTTTGTCTATGCAAAAACTTTAGCCAAAGAATAAGTCTAAACAGGGAAGCAAGAAAATATAGAAGCAAAGGAAAATAGGACAAAACAATAATAGTTTAGTCAATAAGCAAAGTCAAGGACCTTTAGCTCTTTCTCAAGGGCTATAGATAATATTCTGAGCCATATACTGTGAGCTGTCCTGTGGATACTAAAACCCCCACCAGGTGCAAGAAGTTAACTACATGATGACCAGACTGTAGGCATGATACAGTTCCAAGAACTGGCTTCCTGGAAATGGGAACAAAATGGACTGTGGACCAGAAGAGTAACTGTACTTAAAACAACCCACATGATGCTGATCAGACCACTGATGACCAATTTCAAGATGACTGTCAGAGCTGTCTGTACTGTTTCTACATGTAGTTGCCTCCTTCGTCTATAAAAGCTCTTGCCTATGATTGTAGGGAGTTGGCCTCTAGACAGGACACCATCTCTCTCGCTTCCTCCCTCTCCTCCAATTTCTGGCATCTAAAGTAAAGCAAGCTTTCCTTTCTACCAATCTTGCCACTTTATCAGCTTTTGAGTGGTGAGCAGTCTGATCCCACTTTTGGCTACAGTATCAGGACTATTTTGATTACAAATAATGGGAGCCCATTTAAATGCAAATAAAAAGGAAATTCATTATGGAGACACAGGTTCTCTCAGGAACCTGAAGGGCAAAGGTAAGGGCGGGGGTGGGGGGGGCATCTTAGGAAAGATCTCAATGCAAGAACTGAGGTATTGCAAGGAACCCAGGAATTTTACCCTATTTACAAGCTAAGAAGTTTGCCTGCCACAGTTTCATTCTGGCAGAAAACAAAAATGTTCCTGAGCTGCAGACAAAGAACAATGTATCATTCATGCTCATAGCAGTAGCCAGAGTATCAACATTTGCACTGGTTCTGAGCTCCAGTGCTCACTGGGCAACATGAAGAGAGCCAGGTGGTGCTTACATACCCAGTGGGTTGTAGGTGAGAACCCCCAAGTTTAGGGAACCCAAGTCTTTTTTCTTTTACTTATTTATTTTTGGCTGCCCTGGGTCTTCATTGCTGGGTATAGTCTTTCGCTAGTTGAAGTGAGTGGGAGCTGCTCTCTACTTGAGGTGTGAAGGGCTTCTTACTGTAGTGGCTTCTCTGGTTGTAAAGCTCAGGCTCTAGGCCAAGCAAGCTTCAGTAGTTTGGTGCCTGGGCTTAGTTGCCCCATAGCATGTGGAATCCTCCCAAACCAGGGATCAAACCCATGTCCCCCTGTGTTGGCAGGTGGATTCTTAACCACTGGACCACCAGAGAAGTCCAAGGGAACCCAAATCTTTTATAATAAGCAGGATGTATGCCTGACCTTGGCCCTGAGAGGAAACATTATTCTTACAGTTTGTTGTTTAACTACTAAGTCATGTCCAACTCTTTGCGATCCCATGGCCTGCAGCATGCCAGGCTCCTCTGTCCTCCCTGTCTCCCAGAGTTTGCTCAGATTGATGTCCATTGAGTTGGTGAAGCTATCTAGCCATCTCTTTCTCTGCTGCCCCTTTCTCCTTTTGCCTTAAATCTTTCCCAGCATCAGGGTCTTTTTCAGTGAGTCGGCTCTTCGCATCAGGTGGCAAAGAATTGGAGCTTCAGCTTCAGCATCAGTCCTTCCAATGACTATTCAGGGTTGGTTTCCTTTAGGATTGCCTGGTTTGATCTCCTTGCAGTCCAAGGGACTCTCAAGAGTCTTCTCCAGCACCACCGTTGAAAAGCATCAATTCTTCAGCGCTCAGCCCTCTTTATGGTCCAACTGGTAACAGCCCTTCACACCTCAAGTAGAGAGCAGCTCCCATTCACTTCAACTAGCGAAAGACTACACCCAGTAATGAAGACCCAGGGCAGCCAAAAATAAAGACCAAGATCCATATGGTCTTTATGGTAGTAGTATATGACTACTGGAGGAACTACAGCCTTGACTATACAGACCTTTGTCAGCAAAATGATGTCTCTGTTTTTTAATACGCAATTTGTGTTGTATTTGATGGTTAAAAAAAACCCTGCCCTTTTCTACAGAGAGGCATTATCTGTAGTTTCCAAGACTGTTTGTTGTGTAAACATCCTTGAAAAGATAATCCAGAACAAGAGTGGCAATGGCTCAGTCACAAGATATGCAGAAATGCAAGAGATCCAGGAGAAACGTCTCTCTCCAGATAGGTGAGAAGGAAGAGGATGAGCTAAGCAGAAGAAACAGCAGTCAGTAACCTATTTACACCTCTGAAGTAAATATGTAAATATTTAGACCTCTGAAGTAAATAAGTACACATGATAGTTTTTAGAATGGTTATGGGAATAGGTTTAGCATTTTTACAAGTGAATGCAGGGAATATTTACTAGTTTGTATCTTATAGAACCTTACCATTAGAACTTGATTTAAAAAAAGAAAAAAAAAAGGTATCTCACCTCAAAAGGTATAGAAATATTTTGAAAACAATATTAATGTTTTTTCACAACAATAGTATGGAGGAGACCAATTTAAATTCCTGGCAATGATGCACTTGAAATAATTCTTTAAAAACAATTTCCCTTTTTTAATTTTCTTTTTCTGTTTTTTAAAGAGTAGATTGTGGCAAAGGGTCAAGTGGGGTATTGTTGTATGTTTTTCCTGCTGAACTACTCTGATTCTGTATGAATAAAAACAAAACTTGGAACATTTAATACTATCTTTGAAAGAAATTCAAGGCAGTACTAAGAGATTTAAATGCCCTCACTTAATTCCTCATAACCATTTCAGGTTTTTAAAATCAGTTTGTGCATGAATTTAAATTTTGGTTACTCAGAATTCTGTGGATTAAAAAAAGCCATATAGTCTTAGGAAATAAACCAGTAGTCAAAGCTTACTGCTACCAGAGTAAACTTATTCTGTAATTTCTTTCCAATCAGGGATTATAGAATGGTAGTTTGTAAATAAATCAATGATTTATATACTGTTTCTTCAGTTATACTTATTGATACTTTTGTATTAGATGATGAAACCATAAAATATTAGGCTTTAATCAGCTTAATTCACTTTATAGAAAACCCAGCATAGCAATTAAGTGCTTAAATACTAGCTATATTAAAAAATGGTCCACAAATCAATTACAGAACCAGGATTTTCAATCTCAATGAAATGTGAATATTTAGAAGCACTGTTCCCTCTAATTTAGTGTTAGTAATGAAGCCATATGACTCAAACTGGAACTTGAACCCATGGTCTTCTAATTGAGATCATACCTGGTCACAGGACTTAATGAAGCTTAGGTTCTTCATGTTTCATTGCAGAAAGTCTTTAGTGAGAGATAAATAGGTAAGAAGTGGATTTATTTAGAGAGAAACACATTACACAGAGGGGCCTCCCTGGTTGCTCAGACAGTAAAGAATCTGCCTGCAATGCAGGAGACGCAGGTTCAATGCCTTGGTCGGGAAGATACCCTGGAGAAAGGAATGGCAACCCATTCCAGTACTCTTGCCTGGAGAACTCCATGGATGGAGGAGCCTGGTGGGCTACTGTCCACAGGGTCTCAAGGAATCAGACACGACTGAGCAACTAACACACACACACACTACACAGAATATGGGCTATCTCAGAAGGCAAGAGTGGCACTCAGAAGTGCAAGAAATTAAGAGGGTAAGGCATTGTCCATTTTTATGAAAAAAGAATGTGTAGTCACTCAGTCGTGTCCAACTCTTTGTGACCCCATGGACTATAGCCCGCCAGGCTCCTCTGTCCATGGGATTCTTTAGGCAAGAATACTGGAGTGGGTTGCCGTTCCCTTCTCCAGAGCATCTTGTCAGTTTTTATAGGGGTAAGTAATTTCATGGTCTAATGAGTGGGAGGAGTATTCCAGCTATTTTAGGGATGATGTGTGTCCATGCTAAGTCGCTTCAGTCGTGTCTGACTCTTTGCAACATTACGGACTGTAGCCCACCAGGTTCCTCTGTCCATGGGATACTCCAAGCAAGAATACTGAAAAGTGCTGCCAGTTCCTTTTCCAGGGGATCTTCCCAACCCAGGGATCTAACCTGTGTCTCTTATTGCGTCTCCTGCCTAGACAGGCAGATTCTTTACCACTAAAGCCAGCTGGGAAGCCAGATTTTAGGGAAAGGATGGGGATTTTCAGGAAGTGAAAGGCCACTTTCTAAGGCCACTGCTCACTTTTGGCCTTAGAAAGGTCATGGTGCCTGTGGGTGCGTCATTTAGTTTGCTGATGTATTATGAGTGAATGATGAGGCTCAAGGTCTAGTGGAAGTCGACTCTTCTGACTCTTCCATCATCTTGGACCTATTTGGTTCTAATCAGTTTATGTTGTGTCCTCGGTCTACGTCATT
This sequence comes from Bubalus kerabau, assembly GCF_029407905.1. Taxonomy (NCBI): domain Eukaryota; kingdom Metazoa; phylum Chordata; class Mammalia; order Artiodactyla; family Bovidae; genus Bubalus; species Bubalus kerabau. The sequence continues at coordinate 71,224,820 of NC_073630.1, forward strand.
CTTTAAAGGTCGAGCCCTGCCGCCTTCCCTCCTGTTTCAGTACTTTGTTGTTGTCTATATCTGAAATTTGGGCTTTCCGGGTGGCACTAGTGGTAAAGAACCTGCGTGCTAATACAGGAGATATCAGAGACTTGGGTATTTAAGAAGATATTTTGCTTTTCCCCTTGAGTGTCCCATTTCTAACCCAAGAGAAACTAGAACTTATTTCAGCCATATTTAGCACTTAGAGTTCAGTTCAGTTCAGCTCAGTCGCTCAGTTGTGTCTGACTCTTTTCGACCCCATGAACTGCAGCACGCCAGGCTTCCCTGTCCATCACCAACTCCTGGAGCTTGCTCACACTCATGTCCGTCGAATCGGTGATGCCATCCAACCATCTCATCCTCTGTAGTCCCCTTCTCCTCCTGCCTTCAATCTTTCCCAGCATCAGGGTCTTTTTCAATGAGTCAGCTCTTTGCATCAGGTGGCCAAAGTATTGAAGTTTGAAGTATTGAAGGACTACAGCTTCAGTCCTTCCAATGAATATTCAGGACTGATTTCCTTTAGGACTGACTGGTTGGATCTCCTTGCTGTCCAAGGGACTCTCAAGAGTCTTCTCCAGCACCACAGTTCAAAAGCATCAATTCTTTGGTGCTCAGTTTTCTTTATAGTCCAACTCTCACATCCATACATGACTACTGGAAAAACTATAGCTTTGACCAGATGGACCTTTGTTAGCAAAGTAACGTCTCTGCTTTTTAATATGCTGTCTAGTTTGGTCATAGCTTTTCTTCCAAGAAGCAAGTGTCTTTAAATTTCATGGTTGCAATCACCATCTGCAGTGATTTTGGAGCCCCCCAAAATAAAGTTTCTCACTGTTTCTATTGTTTCTCCATCGATGCCATGAAGTGATGGGACCAGAGGCCATGATCTTAGTTTTCTGAACGTTGAGTTTTAAGCCAACTTTTTCACTCTCCTCTTTCACTTTCATCAAGAGGCTCTTCAGTTCTTCTTTGCTTTCTGTCATAAGGGTGGTGTCATCTGTGTTTCTGAGGTTATTGATACTTCTCCCAGCAATCTTGATTCTAACTTGTGCTTCATCCAGCCTGGCATTTCACATGATGTACTCTGCATATAAGTTAAATAAGCAGGGTGACAGTATACAGCCTTGATGTACTCCTTTCCAAATTTGGAACCAGTAGCTGTTCCATGTCCAGTTCTAACTGTTGCTTCCTGACCTGCATACAGATTTCTCAGGAGGAAGTTCAGGTGTCTGGTATTCCCATATCTTGAAGAATTTTCCACAGTTTGTTGTGATCCACACAATCAAAGCTTTGGCATAGTCAATAAAGCAGGAGTAGATGTTTTTCTGGAATTCTCTTGCTTTTTTGGTGATCCAATGGATGTTGGCAATTTGATCTCTGGTTCCTCTGCCTTTTCTAAAACCAGCTTGAACATCTGGAAGTTCACGGTTCACATATTGCTGAAGCCTGGGTTGGACAATTTTGAGCATACTTTAATAGTGTGTGAGATGAGTGAAACTGTGCAGTAGTTTGAATATTCTTTGGCATTGCCTTTCTTTGGGATTGGAATGAAAACTGACCTTTTCCAGTCCTTTGGCCACTGTTGAGTTTTCCAAATTTGCTGGCATATTGAGTGCAGCGCTTTCACAGCATCATCTTTTAGGATTTAAAATAGCTCAACTGGAATTCCATCACCTCCATTAGCTTTGTTTTGCACCGAAGAATTGATGCTTTTGAACTGTGGTGTTGGAGAAGACTCTTGAGAGTCCCTTGGACTGCAAGGAGATCAGCCCTGGGATTTCTTTGGAAGGAATGATGCCAAAGCTGAAACTCCAGTACTTTGGCCACCTCATGCGAAGAGTTGACTCATTGGAAAAGACTCTGATGCTGGGAGGGATTGGGGGCAGGAGGAGAAGGGGACAACAGAGGATGAGATGGCTGGATAGCATCACTGACTCGATGGACGTGAGTCTGAGTGAACTCCGGGAGTTGGTGATGGACAGGGAGGCCTGGCGTGCTGCGATTCATGGGGTCGCAAAGAGTCGGACACGACTGAGCAACTGATCTGATCTGATCTGATCTGAAAGCCCACTTGACCTCACTTTCCAGGATATCTGGCTCTAGATGAGTGATCATACCATCGGGGTTATCTGGGTCATGAAGATATTTTTTGTATAGTTCTGTGTATTCTGGCCACCTCTTCTTAATATCTTTTGCTTCTGTTAGATCCATACCATTTCTGTCCTTTATTGTGCCCATCTTTGCATGAAATGTTCCCTTGGTATCTCTGATTTTCTTGAAGAGACTCTAGTCTTTCCCATTCTATTGTCTTCCTCTATTTTTTTGCTTTCCTCTATTTATTTAGAGTTAATCTGTAATAATAAATTTAAATAGAACAAATTACACATTGTTTTGCATAAAATTATTCTCAAACTACAGAAAAATTTCAATCAACAAAGATTCATTAGAAACTGCATGCAGGGCACTAAGCTTATTTAATGAGAAGAATGAGGAAAGTGAAAGTAACATCAGCAGCACAATTCATATTCTTTAATATGCTTATTCAGAATATGAAATGCCCTTAATCTTCCATCATTACTGTAGAATTTAGCTACTACTTAGATAAGTGAGCTTTAGTACAGTGCTATTTAAAGCTTAGAACTATTTGTAACAGGTGTGTGATAAGTACAGAGATTGAGACAAAGCATTTTGAAGCTTTTATAGCTATTTGTATAGCTTTCTAAGTAAGTAAAAAAATGAAAATTTTCTCTAACAACAAATGTAGGTTTTAATTTTATATATCTTCTTACATTTAATTTTTCTAGGAATTCACTTTTACAAAAGTCTAATTCTCCTACAGACTGGAAATGAGAAAAATGGTCCTTACCATGGACAGCTTTAGAAGCTCTATTTTAGTATGCTGCCGTCCATGGGGTCACACAGAGTTGGACACGACTGAAGTGACTTAGCAGCAGCAGCAGGAGTGTTAGTCGCTCAGTCATGTCCGACTCTTTGCGACCCCACAGACTGTAGCCCGCCAGGCTCCTCTGTCCATGGGATTCTCCAGGCATGAATACTGGAGTGGGTAACCATTCCCTTCTCCAGAGGATTTTCCTGACCCAGGGATCAAACCTAGGTTCCCTGCATTGCAGGCAGAATCTTTAGCATTTGAGCTACAGGGAAGCTCCGCGTACCTTTTTTAGTATAAAGCACTGTAAAGTCATCTATTACTACTATTACTCTTAGGTGGTTCCTGAGCACCCTAGCAGTCTAATTGGATTATAGATTGTTTACTAAATATGCCAGATTACTGATTGTTATGTATATGCTGAATAATCAAAATATTTGAGGTACCTGTTGAAGCTGATGTACTAACCATTGCTTTTCTGTCCATAATATTTTGGACATTTTATAGGATTCTAATCACTTCTGCCCACACTTGCTTCAGCTTGTTCTCTCGCAATGGGCTAATCTTAGCCTAGTAATATGGTGAGTCTAATATTGTGTCACCCAAGAATCTGGAATTGAGACACTGAGAGACTGAGTGATTAGGTCACAGTAGGCACACAAGCTGAAATGTCAACAGTTGTTACAACACCAAACAAAAAGTCACATGTAAGCTGATGTTAAGATGGGAACTCAGAAGCCATGAGTAAGCAGAAGTTTTGAGAAAGAACAAGAGGGATGGAGCCATTGCTGAACATGCAAGAAGCAGAGACCAGGAAACTGGTTAAAATGCAAATCAGGTCGTGTTACTCTTCTGCCCAAAACCCTCCCTTTTCTTCTCATTTTAGTTGGAGTAAAAGCCTAAGTCCTTACAAATACCTCATAGGCCCTATAGAAGCTTTCCCCTGTCCCTCTGATCTCCATCTCCCAAGACCCTCCCCACCACTCACTCCAGTTCAGCAACAGAGAACTTCTTCCTTGAAGCCAGGCACATTATTGCCTCAGAGCCTTTGACTTGCAATTCTGTGGGCATGCTCTTCCCAAGTAACCTGGCTGTTATGCTTTCTTACCTGCTTCAGACCTTTGCTCAAATGTCATCTTCTCTGCGAGACTCTGCCTAGCCACTCTATTTAAAATTACAATCCTACCCCTGCCCATGCTCCTTATTCTCCTCCCTGATTTTTCTCCATAGCACCATCATCATATGGCAAACTCTACATTTTACTCATGTATTTATCATCTGTCACCCATCACTAAAATGTAAGCTCCATAAAGTCAAGTCTTTTCCTTTTGATTTTTTACTATATGCCTAATGCCTAGAACAATTCCTGGTTCCTAATATGTGCTCAATAAACATGTTGGATAAATAAATGAGCAACTTAAAGGAGATGGAGGACGTTGCCTTGGTTTCTTTTGAAATGTGACTGATAGTTCTTATGATTATATATAGTACCACTTTTTTTGTTGTTGTGCTGGGTTTTTGCTGCTGCACACGGGCTTTCTCTAGTTTTGGTGAGGGAGAAATAATCTTCATTGAGGTTCATGAGCTTCCCATTGCAGTCTCTTCTGTTGCTGCAGAACACAGGCTTTAGGCATATGGGCTTCAGTAGTTGCAGCTCGAGGGCTCTAGAGTGCGGGCTCAGTAGTTGTGGCGTACAGAGTTAGCTGCCTTGAGGCGTATGAGATCTTCCCGGAAAAGGGATGGAACCTGTGTCTCCTGCATTGGCAAGCAGATTCTTATTCACTGTACCACGAGGGAAGTCCTTGCCTTGGTTTCTTACTTTGTAGTTCTGTCCCTCAACTGGCTTTACCTATTATCAGATATTATAGTATGACTTTTTAATAGCTCCACTTTTTTACTTTTTTGAAAAATGTATTTATTTATTTGGGCTCTGCTGGGTCTTCATTCGGAGAAGGCAATGGCACCCCACTCCAGTACTCTTGCCTGGAAAATCCCATGGATGGAGGACCCTGGTAAGCTGCAGTCCATGGGGTCACTAAGAATCGGACACCACTGAGCGACTTCACTTTCACTTTTCACTTTCATGCATTGGAGAAGGAAATGGCAACCCACTCCAGTGTTCTTGCCTGGAGAATCCCAGGGACGGGGAGCCTGGTGGGCTGCCGTCTATGGGGTCGCACAGAGTCGGACACGACTGAAGCGACTTAGCAGCAGCAGCAGGGTCTTCATTGCTGCCCAGACTTTTCTCTAGTTGTGGGGAGCAGAAGCTACTCTCTAGTTGTGGTGTACAGGCTTTGCATTGCAGTGGCTTTTCTTTTTGTGGAGCACAGGCACTGGGGCATGGGGGTTTCAGTGGCTGTGGTGTATGGGCTCAGGAGTTGTGGTTCCCGGGCTCTAGAGCACAGGATCAACAGTTGTCATGCACGGGCTTAGCTGCTCTGTGGCATGTGGGATCTTTCCAGACTAGGGACTGAACTTATGTCTTCTGCCTTGGTAGGCAGAATCTTTATCATGGAACCACGAGGGAAGCACCCCCTGCTCACCTTTTTTACTTTCAATTTCTGTTTCTTAAGCATGTCAATATTTACATGGTTCCAAAGTAAAAACTATGTTACAAAATAAACTCAAGATAAATTCTATTTTGTTGATGAAAAATTAATCAGTCAATCTAAAGAAGAAATGGAAAATTTATTCAAGCCAAATTGAGGATTATAACCTGGGATGAGCTCTTCAGAAAGCTCTGAGAACTGTTCCACCTATTACAAGTCAAAGCATAGTTATGTAAATTTTTTGAGATAAGAGGGCTGTATATTAAATGATATATTATTGACAGCTTATGCAATCCAGATCTGTAAGTACACAGTGGTGGGTCATTGAGACCCCTTTAGAAGATTAAGAAGGAATGTTATCTTTAAAGGAGTTGTCTTTGTCCAGACAGAATGTTGCTCTTTATGGTTGAGCAGGTATTTCTGCTGATGGGGAGATTTGGTCAATGCACAATTCAGATGCACAATGTACAGTGGGGGAGAGAGGAGGCCAAAGGGCAGAGAAATTTTTTTTCATGTTTAAATTTTTATCTTGCCAAAATTCATAAAATATGAATATTATATCATAATTTCTATTTCCTTCACTCTATTTCCTCCTTTCTCATTGCGTACATGAGTGTAAAGTCACTTCTGCTGCTGCTGCTAAGTCACTTCAGTCGTGTCCGACTCTATGCTACCCCATAGACGGCAGCCCACCAGGCTCCCCCGTCCCTGGGATTCTCCAGGCAAGAACACTGGAGTGGGTTGCCGTTTCCTTCTCCAATGCATAAAAGTGAAAAGTGAAAGTGAGGTCGCTCAGTCGTGTCTGACTCTTAGCGACCGCGACCCCATGGACTGCAGCCTACTCCATCCATGGGATTTTCCAGGCAAGAGTACTGGAGTGGGGTGCCATTGCCTTCTCCCAAAGTCACTTCAGTCATGTCCAACTCTGTGCGACCCTATGGGCTATAGTTTGCCAGGCTCCTCTGTCCGTGAGATTTTTCCAAGCAAGAATATTGGAGTGGGTTGCCACTTTCTCCTCCAGAGGATCTTCCTGATCCAGGAATTGAACCCAAGCCTCTTATGTTCCTGCCGTGGCATGTGTGTTCTTTACCACTAAGTGACTAAGTGTTAGTGGCTCAGTTGTGTCTGACTCTTTGTGACCTTATGGACTATACCCTCCAGGCTCCTCTGTCCATGGAATTCTCCAGGCAAGATTACTGGAGGGTGTTGCCATTCCCTTCTCCAGGGGATCTTCCTGACCCAGGAACTGAAGCCAGGTCTCCCTCATTGCAGGCAGATTCTTTACTGTCTAAGCCGCCAGGGAAGCCCTCTTTACCACTAGCACCACTCTTTCTCATTGGGTCACTGGTTTTTTTTTTGTTTTTTTGGTTTTTTTTTTATCATTTTTGTGTTAGTCTTCCATTGTTTGTTTCTGAAACTATAAGCACATATGTACATACTTTATATCTGTCCCTCCTGTTGACACTAAGCACCATTCTAAACCAATTATCTTGGAGACAAGCTATCTTTCTCCTTCCTTTTACTGCACAGTCCTCATGATGTCTCAACCAGTCTCATACTGACAATACTGGAGTTGCTTTCAGTCTCTTGTTATTACCGATAATGGCATAAAAATAGTAAATTGCTCTGTGCGTATTTCTGTTTAATATTTTTTTCCAGTTTACTTTTGGAATGGATTCTTAAAAGTAAGATGAGTGGATAACCCCCTTTTTAAACGGAGATGGTTCAAGTGGTTTTCTGCTCATTACAACCAACAAGTCGAGATTAAAATAGCTACCTATCCCTGAAGGCCTATCTGAAATCACACTTCTTCTGGGAAAACTCAAGCTACTTCTATTCCCTTAATACTTTCTCTCTTTCTCTCAAAAAAAAAAAAAAAAAAAATCAGATGAAAAACAAACACACAAAAAAAGCCCTTGTATTCTCTCTTGTCCATATGGCTCACACGGCACTTTTCACAAGGTTCTTTGTATGCATAGTTATCTGTGTACATTTCATCCCCTTAGTTGGACAGTAAGCTGCTGCAGAGTAAGGGGCACAGTCCTTATATGGCCTTTATCTTCTCTGGCCCTTAACAGTGTACTTTGAACTAGTTACAAAGACCGAATGAATACATAGAGTGTAACCCAGCATACTACAGTGCCCATATAAAACTGTCCATTTAGAGTTAAGCCTTACTGAGACTTCTCTGGCTGTCCAATGGCTAAGACTTGGGGGTTCCACTGCAGAGGGCACGGTTTCCATTCCTATCTGGGGAACTAAGATCCCGCATGCCACATTGCTCAGCCAGAAAAAAAGAAGAAAAAAAAAGCAATAGATTTATGCCTTACACACCCACCACAATAAATCTCATGTCAACTGAAAAGCTGAATGTAAACATTCTAGGAAACTATAAGAAAAAAGATCTGACGTTTAGCATTTGTTTGGAGGTCAGGGAAAGGACTGTCTAAACTTTGGGCATTAAGCTGCTGCTAAGTCACTTCAGTTGTGTCCGACTCTTTGTGACCCCATAGACGGCAGCCCACCAGGCTCCCCCGTCCCTGGGATTCTCCAGGCAAAAACACTGGAGTGGGTTGCCATTTCCTTCTCCAATGCATGAAAGTGAAAAGTGAAAGTGAAGTCGCTCAGTCGTGTCCGACCCTCAGCGACCCCATGGACTGCAGCCCACCAGGCTCCTCCATCCATGGGATTTTCTAGGCAAAAGTACTGGAGTGGGGTGCCATTGCCTTCTCCGAAGCTAGATTTACCTAAAAAAAAAAAAAAAAATGAGCCTGGAGCCCTCTAGCACATCATTTTGTATCCTCTCACATATCTCCAGCTCATATTCTCTGCTCATGGTACTAATCCTGGCTGGTTCACTGCTGGGCTGACCCTACAAAGGATGACTGAATGTTGTTGCTCAAATATAAAACTCCAGAGCCAAGCCCATTGCTACAATCACTTGGAAGCTCTGGCAACTACATTATTGTGCTCAGGGAGCACATCAGCTTCTGTGTGGAGGTGGTGGCCTTTATTAGCCTTTTGACTAAGTGTAGGAGGAGTTGTTTTTTCTGCCTGAATTCAGGCTATGCCTATTCTTGGAGGGGACCTTGTGCAACATTATGATGTAGCTCTAAAGGTATCTGAGGTGGAGATGTAGAAAAGCGTCTCTTTTATCCTGCCTGGTGGACAGGTTGGAGAAATTCACTTTCCACGCAGCCTGTAATTCTATTTATGAGAGCAATACACATTGCTCTGCTAGCCCATAGTACACATACTCTCTCTCTGCCAGGATCATGACAGTCAGTACCATGATCTGTCCTGTTGCCCATGCACAGCAGAATTTTGGGGGTTTTCTCAAGAGTTGTTTACAAAGATATCATATCATAATTTGGCTCCAATATTCAAAGGAGGAAAAGGGGACGACAGAGGATGAGATGGTTGGATGGCATCACGGACTCAATGGACATGAGTTTGAGCAAACTCTGGGAGATGGTGAAGGACAGGGTAGCCTGGCGTGCTGCAGTCCATGGGGTCACAGAGTCGGACATGACTGAACAACTGAAAGGCAAACAACATTCAAAGACCAGAGGGTACTTAAGCAGAACTGTGAACTGACAGCTATGTGTCACGGAAGGTTGCCTAAATACCTGGCCACACCTCCTGATCAACTGAAAGGGGGTTGAAAAACTAGGCAATAGCAAAAGTGGAAGCCATCTGGGAGAATGGTGATGACTGAAAGAGGAAGCAAGTCTTCCCATAAGCTGGGGTAGACAACCATGCCGACAGAGAGAGCAGCTCTGTCTGAACCGGGAGTCGTCTCTACACGTGCAGGTGCCCTATCTGAAGTCAACCATACCCACTGATAACAGGGGAACCACCTGTGCCCGGCTTCTCATCTCCCTGCCAACACCCTACCCTCATTTCTCTAGACAAGGGTACAGATGTGAGATGAGGGCTATCTGGTTTCAGGGAACTTTGGGGAGATGGAATCTGTTTACAGATCGGCACAATGGTGGACTCTTGTGCAGCAGGGACTCTGTAGAGTGGGCCCTGGTCCAGCATATCTGGTTACCAATGTGTCCCAAGGCTAGAAACACACAACCCAGCCAGGCAACAGCATCACTGGCCCTTTAAATGCAAGTCTTCCTCCCACACAACCTGCTACTAAGCCTGCAAACACTTAATTTTAGTGGAGACTCACCCTCTCATCGACTCACCCTCTCATCCAGAGAAGGCAATGGCACCCCACTCCAGTACTCTTGCCTGGCAAATCCCATGGACGGAGGAGCCTGGTAGGCTGCAGTCCATGGGGTCGCTAAGAGTCGGACACGACTGAATGACTTCACTTTCACTTTTCACTTTCATGCATTGGAGAAGGAAATGGCAACCCACTCCAGTGTTCTTGCCTGGAGAATCCCGGGGACAGGGGAGCCTGGTGGGCTGCCGTCTGCGGGGTCGGACACGACTGAAGCGACACAGCAGCAGCAGCAGCATCCTCTCATCTACTGTTGAGGCCACGCCTCCTGCTCTCATGTGTTTCCTTTGCTTTATACTTTGTCTTTTGATAACTGTTTTGTCTCCCTTATTTCAGGACCTGTTCAAATTTTCCTTCTCTCATGTATAGGCCTAGGACTCTTGCCATTAAATTCTGACCTTTAAATCTTCATGCTTTGTTGATTGTGGTGGTAAGTACTACTGCTCTGGGTAAAAGACTCCCTCTGTCAACTTTTTCCCCATAAAACTCCTACAGAACTGGACTAGTCTACCAGCCTTTCTTTCGGGTAAGAAGCTCAGATGCCGAAGCTTCATCTAAGTAAAGTGCTGACTGGGGGGCAGGAGGGTCATTGTCCTCGGGACCCTTTCTCCTGCTTCTCAAGTATCTGGAGTACTATCAAAAAGTGAAAGTGAAAGTCGCTCAGTCACGTCCAACTGTTTTCGACCCCAAGGACTATACAGTCCATGGAATTCTCTAGGACAGCATACTGGAGTGGGTAGGCTTTCCCTTCTCCAGGAGATCTTCCCAACATAGGGACTGAACCCAGGTCTCCCGCATTGCAGGCAGATCCTTTACCAACTAAGCCACAAGGGAAGCCCAATACTATCAGAGAAAATGGCCTACTAGGAAGTGTTTTGAACAAGAGATGGAGGAATTACTTCCCTCTCTTAGGGAACAGATTGTTTCCATGTGTCGAGTCCCAGGGTCTTTGAGACTGCAAAACTGGCAAACGTGCTCTTGGAGCAAGAGGATCAAGTTGTTGGGTATCATGAAAGCAATAACCCTTGTTCCCAGTCCCCACTCCAGATGGTAGCTGACTGAGGTGTCAAAATTCTTGGAAGGAAAATAATGGAGAACTCATCTTGGTCATGAACTATGGGAGATTAGGAGTGCAGATTCTAAAGTCAGACCACCTGGGTTCAAAACCAGCTCTGCTACTTCTGGGAAGTTATTTAACATTTTTGTCTTGGTTTCCTCATTTGCAAAACAGAGATGATGATGCTAATAGCTGCTGCCTCAAAGGACAATTGTGAGTTTTAAATGAATTATTATGTATCATAGAAGTGGTCGATAATTGTTAGCTACTATTTTTTGTTGTTCTGTTTTCAGGGAGTTTTTTGGGCCACATCTTGTGGCATATGGAACTTCTCTGACCCGGGATTGAACTAACAACCCCAGGAATGGAAGCATGGAGTCTTAACCACTGGTCTGCCAGGAAAGCCCCTTGTTAGTCACTATTATTAGGCTAATTCAGAAAGACCTAGATATTTACAGAATTACACTTCCAGGGTACATATAACTTTGTTTATATAAGGGTGATGATGAATAAGGAAGGAAATTTCTAGATGTGCTTCAGTAAATTGAATAGTTGATTATATCTGTCAGTCTGTGTAATATTCTACGAGTATCCCAAAGACTTAAGAATAGAATTCTTTCACCTTCTTAGATAGAAGAGTAACTATAAATGTCTAGACAGTTTAATTTATTTAAGTCTAATCCAGCCCTTTATTCATAGTCTACTATCTCTCTAGCATCTCTAAGTCAGTCCTCAGACTATAAATCCTAGACAGATAACTGGGACTTGTGTCAACTTGGAGATTTGGATGATTCTTAATAAGGTTTCTCCTATCCTTGAATGGTAGGTTCCCTAGAACATCATTGATATTCAGAAGTGATTCACAGTCTTCTTTTCCAGCTTCACTGTTCTGCTGATATACTACTTTAAAAAAGGAAGAAATAATAAATTTTATTTAAAATCTTATCTTCCCTTTTGCTGCCACAAAAAGGGTGGGAGATTAGGTGTTGTTTCATTTGGGGCTCAGACAATAGCCTCCTAAGACTATAAGAGCCTGTTCACCTCTGCCCTGATCATGGGCCTTCCCATCTTTACATCAATATAATACATGCCCCCAACAGTGAGATAGGGGGCCACTCTTGACCAGAGGACCTTCTTAAGGAAGTGATGCCTGACATCATGGCCACTTTTGAGGCATCCCATAACTGTAAGGCCTAATCAATGTTGACTGGAAAATTTTTAGGTCCAAATCCTGGGCTCCTCTTCTTTTTGTTCCCAAGATTTCAATTCAGAATCTCTTATATGCATAGCCCTTTAAAGTTCCTGAGATTCCTTCTTAAAGTAGTATGTGCCAAGACAGTAAAGAAAAGGCCCCAAGATAGACCAGAAGGAGGTAATCTCGGGGGAAAATGCTGGTGAGGATTAGGTGCGAGAAAACATCTAGGAAATGACTAGCCCAGTGTGTGCCTGTGATGACAAAATGGATGTGCTAAATAGACAAGGTTTCTTCAAAGAATCTGAGCATTTTTAAAACAAATGCAAATATTTCTGTAAGTGCCCAGTGATTTCTAAACTCCTTTTGGGCATATGCTCATACATACACATACACATATTGGTTTAGGATTTTAGGACTGCTGAATATCTTTAAACCATTGAGTAATAGTTTTTCCTTAAATACTTTTGGTGGTTTGTAATATTTTCCACTTTGTTAGGAGTTTCGCCAAGAACTAACATGCAAGTAGAAACAAGTTATGGAAGGGGCCACACCTGCTTAGAAAAGAAGCAACTCCTTCATTCAGAACAAAGCAAGCTTATCATAAAAGACAACACCTGAAGAGCTAGTTGGGCTAACTGTGATGCATACTACAGACACCTCCCAGCTTTACACTTCATACGTACATGAGGTCACTTTTAGAGGGACTTTAAAAATATGCTCTGACAATTCAGAATCACCAGAGAAGACAGTATTGCAGTTAACCTGAACGAGAAAGATAGTTTTAGGATGGAATGTAATATTCTTGTCCTCATACTTCTCAGTGAAAACCTAAGATTTTCTCTCCTCAGCAATTTGTAAGGGCTGTTGGCGTTCAGGACGTGTTGAAGATGACACATGTGTATGACATGCTGCTCTTTTGGAAGAGGAAATATAATTAAGAAAATCAACCATTCAGTGTTATTAGGACTCTCCAGCTTAACGATCTGAGACATAACAAATACATTTATCTGAAATCCACTTGACCTAAGTTCATCCATTCATTGAACATTTATTAACATCTACCATATAGTAGGCACAGTTCTTGGCACCAGGCATCAGTGAATCGTGTTTTCACACAGTTCACATTCTGCTGGGGAGAAACAGGCAATAAACTAGAAGAAGAAATAGATGATGTATCAGAGGAAAAATTAAAAGGCTAAGAGGGTAGGGAATGGTAAGGATGCTATTTTGTGAGGGTCATAGTAATGAAGATAGTGAACTTAGGTGGTTATATTTGAGCTGAGACCTGAATGAAGGGAGATTAGTAATGTGACAGTGTGGAAGAAGAATTGACCCTGGATAGAGGGAATAGCAAGTGCAAAGTCCCTAAAGTAGAGATCTGCATGGCATGTTTGAAAACATCAGAAAGGCCAGTGTGGTCGGACTAGAGTGATAGAAGGGAAGAATAGGGTACTCAACGAGATACCTGAAGAAGTTGCCAAGTATCCAATCTTACAGGACAAGGAAAGGACCTGAGATTTCTAAGTATATTAAGAATCAAGTAGAGGATCCCCAGCAAAGAAGTGACCTGGTCTGACTTAAACAAAGGATCATCTGGTTATTATGTACATCACAGACTGTAAGCAACAACGTGGAACAACCCATTAAGAGAGAACCACAAGAAAAGATAGCAGCTTGAGCTAGAGCTGTACTAGTGGTGGTGCAAGGAAGTATTCAAACATATTTTGAATATAAGGCCAGAGATTAAGGTCAAGTAGGTGGTGCTATTGGTAAAGAGCCCACGTGCCAATGAGAGATGTGGGTTTGATCCCTGAATCGGGAAGATTCCCTGGAGAAGAAAATGGCAACCCACTCCAGTATTCTTGCCTGGAGAACCCCAGGGACAGAGGAGCCTGGTGGGCTATGGTCCATAGGGTCGCAAAGAGTTGGAGTGATTGAAGCAACTTAGCACACATGTACCATATTTATGGTATAGCTAGAATCTGCCATCCAGTCTTCTGATGACCCATTCATTCCTTCACATTACACCAACTTCTCCTTGCCCCATGAACTTCATAGTGTTATATGAACTATTCTTTGCAAGGAATATATTTAGAATGCTCTTGTTACAGAACCTGGCTGGTTGAGATTTATTTTACAAATCATTAAATGCAAGTGAAAGTGCTCTATGTAAAGCAACCATGATGTTTAACCTTCTGGTGACTAATTCAGATGTGCCAGGGACAACAATGATATTTAGATGTGCATTATACAGGTAATATATACTGCTTCACAGTTACTGTGATGCAAAGACATTCTTTGACTAGGTGTGCATAGCTAGGAAAATATTCTACTTGTTTATAGTTAGCAAACGTTGAAAATACTCAATGCTTTTTTTTTTTTTTTTTGCTATGAATAAACATCTATCTGGTCCTTGACCTGTCAGAATTTACATCCCACATAACTTTCAACAAGCCAAATATTGAATGTCCACTGTGTCAGGCACTTTACTAGACCTGGAAAACTAAAATGAATGGTCCCTTTTCATCAGGTACAAAGACAAAAAGAGTTGAAAGTGACTTAGAAAAAGAAGCAAATTTTTCAAAAGCGCAGATACCTGTTGAAAATTATTGATCAGGTAATGCTGATCAATTTACACGAGTTTGAGCAAGCTTTAAGAGATACTGAAGACAGTGAGGCCTGCCATGCTGCAGTCCATGGGGTCAGAGAGTCAGACATGACTTAGCAACTGAACAACAGCAATGCTACAGTAAACAGAACAACTAGATCTTCTTGGAATTGTCAGGAAAAAGTTTCCTAAATGGGCGAGCAGGAGTTTTAAGAAAAGAATCAGACTTGGCAGGTAGAATATTCAGCATAAGGAAAATACAGCGCAGGAGGACTAAAGGGTGGAAGCAAGTATGACAGGGCATGAGTCCACACCCAGGTGTAGCAGGACTGGGTCATTATTAGCAAAGGGTGGAGGAAGCAATTAGAGGAAAGCTGCAAACACAAACCAGTAGTTCACAACTGAGGTCTCAAGAGCACTGAATGTGATCAGAACAGAGTATGTGTGTGTATCTTAATTCATTTCCGACTCTTTGTGACCCCACAGACTGTAGCCCACCAGGCTCCTCTGTCCACGGGATTCCCGAGCAAGAATACCGGAGTGGATTGTCATTTCCTTCTCCAGGGGATCTCCAGGGATCGAACCCAGGCCGCTTGTGTCTCCAGTATTGGCTGCTGCTGCTGCTGCTAAGTCGCTTCAGTCATGTCCGACTCTGTGCGACCCCAGAGATGGCAGCCCACCAGGCTCCCCGTCCCTGGGATTCTCCAGGCAAGAACACTGGAGTGGGTTGCCATTTCCTTCTCCAATGCGTGAAAGTGAAGTCCCTCAGTCGTGTCCGACTCTAGCGACCCCATGGACTGCAGCCCACCAGGCTCCTCCGTCCACGGGATTTTCCAGGCAAAAGTACTGGAGTAGGGTGCCATTGCCTTCTCCGAGGCAAGCAGATTCTTTACCACTGCGCCACTTGGGACAAATTACAAACGGGTGCCACTGAAGACAAATTTTTAGTTATACTTCTCTCTGCGTTTATCAGTATTCGTCAACATGTTTATTAAGTACTTTCAATACACAACCTTTTAAAGGCAAGACACAATATGGAAAAGTTTTTCAGAAGAAAACAATACAAAGAAGAGATTATGGATCGACTAACAGACAAAGTTGAGAAAGGAGCAGTTTTCTATCCCTGCTTCCATGAGTGTGCTGAAAACAGCAATGAAGTCGGGAAAATTGTTCTAGATAATGCCTTTATCTAATGCATAGTGTCTCTCCGTAGTAATCACTCAACAATTTATGGTTATTCTTTTCTAGACATCTCTTAACCATTTGAGATTTGGCTTTCTCATTTTCAGAAGAAGAAACGGGTCATAGATGGTCTGCGGCTCCTGCCAGACTCGACAATTCCCCATTTCAAGAAGGCATCGACTAAATATTTGCTGAACACACGAAGTAAACTCTTTCCATGGGGCCAGGCTCAGCGCCCACCAGAGAACCCGCTTAGAAGGAGAACAGGATCGGACGCTGGACCCACAGGCGGGTGTTCAACCAACGCCAATTGGTGGGGCTAAGAGTCTCGACTTGCAATCTTAGTCCCACCCGCCGCCTGGTCCACACTCCCCTCGTGCCCCGCCTGCGCCCGGAATCGCTCTTCTCATCCAGCAGAGCAGTGACCCGCCTCCGCCAACGCTCCGAACACGCCCCTTCCGGCTTAAGACCCGCCCCCCACGCGGCCCCGCCCCACCAGCCTCGCCCATGGCCACGCCCCTCCGCAAGATCTGAGCTGGGTTCCTAGCGCTGGTCGGCGGCCGGTCCACCCACGACGCTCTGAGGTCACCCACTGGGCCGGGCTGAGGGGGGTGGAGGGACGGAGGGAAGATGGCTGCCGAGGCCGGATATTGGCGCCGCCTCCCCCAATCCTGGAGCCGGCGCAGATGAGGCGGCTCGGCTGGGTCCGGCGACGCTTGGGAACCGGAGCAGGAGGGACACAGGCGGTGGGGCCTGGCCCTGCTATATGCCGGCGCCTCGGCTAGAGTGAGCGGCGGCGGCGGCGCCTCTTTCCTCCGGCTCTTTGCCTGTCGCTGTGAGTCCGAACGGGTGGCCGGCGGTAGAGGCAGCGGGGCCGGGATGGAGGACGTTAACTCCGACGTGAACGCGGACCAGGAGGTGCGGAAGCTGCAGGAGCTGGTGAAGATGCTGGAGAAGCAGAACGAGCAGCTGAGGAGCCGCTCCGGGGCCGTGCAGGGCGCCGGCTCCTTCGGGCCCGGCAGCCCGGTTCGGGCCGGCGCGTCCACTCCCTCCTCCGGCACGGCGTCTCCTCGGGGCTTCCCTTTGGGCCTCAGCGCCAAATCGGGCAGCGGGGCCGGGTCGGGCCCGAGGCGGACGAGTAGTGAGGAGCTGCGGGACGCCACCTCCTTGCTGGCGGCGGGCGAGGGCGGCTTGCTGGACGAGGTGGAGCCGCTGCGGCCCGACGAACTGGAGCGCCTGTCAGGCTGGGAGGAGGAGGAGGAGAGCTGGTGAGCGCGGGGCTCCGGGCCGGGGCTGGGCGGGGACAGGGGTCCCCCGGTAAGACACCTCGCTTTGTGTAGCGGGGTCCGCTCTCTGACTCGTAGTTTTCTTGCTTTGGCAGCGGTAAGGTCAGCGAGAGTTGGGGGTTCGAGGCTTGCGAGAGGAACAGGGTTTGTAGCTAGTTCTCCTCTGGGTTGGGGGACCCTCTGGGCTTTGGGCCCCGTTGGGGTCTGGGGACTGGCACAGCCTAGGAAGGGCTGCTCGCCGTGGGAGGAGTCGGAGGTGGGAAACTGCTCTGTAGGAAGGGATCTTGCTTTGTGTGAAATCCTGGCTTTCGGATACTGGCCTGGGTATTTTGGGTGTCGGGGAGGGGTTCTGCTTGATGAGGTGTCACCGGTGGCGGGGAGCAGACCAGGGTAATCGAAGTCCGCGCAGTGGTCAGCGTTTTGGACCAGTGGGAGTTGGGTACGTTTCTGGCGGCGATGGGGAGACCGTGTGAATCAGCACTCCCCCTTGGGTAGTGGGGTGAAGCTTGCTTTGTGTGAAGAGGGCAGAGGATGGTGCCGCTTTGTGTAAGAGTCAACGGTGGAACAAGAGCCCTGACTCTCATTTTTTAAACAAAAATTAGGTTTGGCGTTTTCCTAAGCTGTGAAGTGACAGTTTTCCATCTTTCATTTCCATGTCATGCTAGAGGCAGAGAAAAAGAGCCCTGTTTAAAAATGTGAACCGAACTGCATTGTCACAAGCTACTTGATAAAATTGTGACCCACGGCATAATATCACTTCCATATATAGAGAGGACATGAGAGGCAGTTTGCTTCGTGTTTTATGGCAATTGCATAAAAATATCTATGGGAAATTCTTAATTTGTCTTTTTTTTTTAAGTTTTCATCTTTTAGCTAAAGTATCTCTCTGTTCTTTGTTGAAATTGAAACTTCTAACAGTGAAATTGAAATCCTTCATAGACTCGGGTTTTGCAGGGCTGCAGCTTTACTGAATGTCCTGATACAGTTGAGAGCTTTGCTTGGATTCAGGCCCTGGCTCGGCTACTCACAGCTGTACGACCTTGGGCAAGTTACTCTGAGCCTCACTTTCTCCCTCTTATTTGATGAAGAAAATAATAGTTCTTTATTCTATAGCGTTGTGAAGATCATGTGAGATAATCCGTGTATCCTTTTAGCAAGGGTCTGGTATATAAGCTCTCTGAGACACTAGCTGCTATTACTGTTAAGCCAAGTTGTTAATATCAAGAAATATTTAGTGAGTGCTTCCAGGATCTTGTGGGAGATTCTTAAATTTGATCCCTGTTCATTAAGGCAGTTACAGTCTTGTTGGGATAGGGTTGCAAAGAGTCAGACCCGACTTGGCGACTGAACAACAAAATAAGAAATAGGTTGGGAAATACATAGTGAATTGCTCAAAAGATTGATAGGGACCGAAAGTACTGAGAGTGCTGAGAAATTGGGAAGAAAATAATAGTCTAAGGTAGTTGGGAAAACTTTGAGGAGAGGTGGAGCCTGAGGACTGAGGGGCATTTTATGCTCTGACAACTGCTAGAGCAGAGTCAGAGATATTTGTAACTCTCGATTAGAAAGGTTTGAAATACAGAGATACTCTTGAATATATGATGTCAAGCCTTTATTTTACTGCCAGGTGATACCAAATATAATTAGAACTGACTGTGGTAGTGATAGTTTTCATATTAGTGTGAAGTCATGTCCTCACAAAGGAATCCTAGGTATGTATACACTTTAAAAGAAGTGAGAATCATCTAAATACCATCACATGCCTCTTCCAACTGATGATGATAATGATGCTCTTAATAATAACGAGGATTAGCTGCACTCATCCCCCATTTTAGATTATATATTCTTAGAACACATTAACTCCACTTGGAGAGGCTGATTAAGTCTTTTGCAGCTTTGGTTAAGTAAAGCGAGTCTTTTAAAATACTATGCCAGAAGTTTCTTTCGGCCAGTTGGTTCCTGGTTACATGTCTTTATATTATAGATGTCCTACTCTTTTTCTGAAAAGATTTGTGTGAATTAAAAGATGGAAAATCATGTTTAAAGTGTTTTTGGAGTATGTGTATGAAGTATTAAGTTACAAAGGGTGGTGGGTGTTAGTAGCAGTAAGAGGAAGATTTTTAAATCAGTTTTTCTGCTAAGAATGTTTGCTAAAACTAAAAATCTACTTTCTGTAACATACACATTTCTTTCTTTTTCATTTAGGGAAATGTTTTTTTCCCAAATGTATACCACAAAATGCCACTCCTGAAGGTGTTAGTAGATATTGTGTGAAAAAATAATTGTTGGTCTGAGATCAGATATATCTGGGGAAAAGGTTCAACAACAACGAAAAAATTTTCTTTTATGCTGAACTTTTTTGATATGCTAGTATGATGATATGCTAGTATGTGTTGAATATAGTAAAACTCTAAGTGGTGTGGTTTGTCTCCTAAACTCATTTGAGCTCCCAAGGAATTAGTTTCTGTAGAACACACTTAGTAACCAGTATTGTACTTAGTGGAGACGGAACTGGCAAACCACTCAGGTATTCTTTTTTTTTTTTTTTTTTTTAATTGTATTTTATTTTTAAACTTTACATAATTGTATTAGTTTTGCCACACTCAGGTATTCTTGACTGGAGAATCCCATGGATAGAGGAGCCTGGTGGGCTGCAGTCCATGGGGTTGCAAAGAGTTGGGCATGACTGAGTCACACACACACACAAACACTGTACTTTTAGCAGTGACTTTCACTTTTTTTTTTAGACCCATCTTCATGATAAGTACATTTTATACCATAGTTTAGTACACACATGTATGTGAATAATTGAAACAGTTTCACAAAACTATACTTAGTATATATGTTAAAGTGCTAAGATTTTCTGTTTCTTTAGGGTAAAAATGCCAGTTACAATTCACTAAGCTGATTTGGTGACCCGTTAATGGTAATTATTAGTTTGAAAAATGCTCTTATAGAACAACTCAGAAAAATCTAGAGAAGGAAACTTACATTATTGTGTATCCCAGTGTGTCACGCGATGCCAGGCAACGTATGAACAATTTTACAGTTAATTGCATTTAAGTTTTTATCCATTTATGAGGTAGGTATCATTTTCCAGGTAAGGCAACTTAATCACTCTCTAAGCATCAAATAGCAGACAGTAGATGATGGAGTCAGGATTTGAATCCAGGTCTTTATGACATCATAGCTTATGTTGTTCCCACTTTATTTTGCTTTCTCCAAGTATAATTCCTTTTCCACCTGAATAGCCCCTTATAGTATTTGAATACTACCATCATAACCCTACTGACTCCTCCCTACCACACACTGAGCACTCTAATCTCCAGAGTAAAACAACCCCAATTTGTTTCCTTCTTGTTATTTAGCTCCTAAGTCATGTCCGACTCTTTTGCAATCCCATGGACTATAGCCCACCAGTCTTCTCTGTCCATGGGATTCTCTAGGCAAAAATACTGGAGTGGGTTGCCATTTCCTTCTGCAGGGGATCTTTCTGACTCAGGGAGCAAAGCTGCTTCTTCTGCCTGGCAGGTGGATTCTTTACTACTGAGACACCTAGGAAGCCCTTTAATCATTCATAACTTAATGTAATCTCTGATCTTTCAGCCATGGTCACTTTTAATAAATTGTAGTTGTTCCTTGTCATTAAATGTGTTATCCAGAACTGAACTTGGAATTTTAGATGATATTTGACCAGCGTGTGGTGGATATATTTTGCATGAGCTAAATGCTGTTATTTGGAACCAAGTATTTCATTAACAGTTTTGACTTCTGTTACTTATGCTTAATATGAGCCAGTAGTTTCAGTTACACTCTGTATTTTTATACATAGGTTGTTAAACCAAGTCTTCCTAACCCTGGTTTTCTGTAATGATTTTTTTTAGCTTAGATATTAAGTTTTTGTATTTTGTTAGTCTTGATTTAGGCATTTAATATTACCTATTTCTTGCAATTTTTTTTGGTCATTTTCATGGCTTCCCTGGTGGCTCAGACGGTAAAGTGTCTGCCTGCAATGTGGGAGATCCGGGTTCCATCCCTGGTTGGGGAGGATTCCCTGGAGAAGGAAATGGCAACCCACTCCAGTACCCTTGCCTGGAAAATCCCATGGACAGAGGAGCCTGGTATGCTACAGTCCATGGGGTCTCAAAGAGTTGGACAGGACTGAGCGACTTCACTCACTCACTCACTGATACTTCATAGGAATACTTAATGGGTCTTCATTCAGGTTGTTGATGAAAATATTAAAATTATAGAATAAAGGGCTCTGAAGTATGCAGCTCGACTAGACTTCCTCCAGATTAACATCATTAGTCAACATACATTGTGGGTATTCATTAACTGTTAGTACTACTTTTTCTTACCAAGCCTATATGCCGTTTTGCCTGTATGGATATTATGAAAGATTTTGCCAAATGTCTTGCTGTAATTAAGCTATATGGTGCCTACAGAGTTCTTACCTAGAGTTAAGTAAACTTATCAAAATAGAAATTGCAGTTAATTTGGTTTCACTTGTTTATGATGAATCTTCTGGCTTTTACCTTTTCTAACTTTATATTTTGTTTAACATAATTTTGAATTTTGCAAGGAATCAATCTGTCTGGAATTTCTAGACATTGCTTCCTTTTCACTTTAGAAATTCTAGTATTTCCTCTTATTCAGGCTTTTGACCCTTCCATAATATTTTGGATCAACAGCAGTAATTTGGTGATACAATTTCAGTTATTCTCCATTATTTAGAAGAGTAGAGCTAACCTTGTTTCAAGCTGCCTTTCAGCTTACTATCACCTTGACTCAATTTGGACTTCAGTTTCCCTCAATTTAGCCTCCCAACAATTCCAAGTTTGTAGTTCAGTACTGTCATATGCATACACATTGCTTCTGTGCAGCAGATTCCCAGAACCCTCCCATCCTGCATGACTGAAACTTTACACTCACAGAACAGCAACTCCTTACCCCCAGTACTCCCAACTCCTGGCAGGTACTGTTCTATGTACCTTATTTCTGTGAGTTTAGCTACATTAGATGCCTATAAGTGGAATCACGAAGAATTTGTCCCTTTGTGACAAGCTTATTTCACTTAGCATAATTTTCTTAAGGTTCATCCATGTTGTAGCATATGACAGGGCTTCCTTCTGTTTCTAAGGCTGAATAATAGTCCATTCTATGTATATAACACACCTTCTTTATCCATTCATCTTTTGGTGGATGCTTGCATTGCTTCCATTTCTTGGCTGTTGTGAAAAATGCTGCTATGAATGTGGGCCTACAAATAATCTGTGCAAGTCCTTGCTTTCACTTCTTGTGGATTCATAACCAGAAGTGGAGTTTTTTGATCAAATGGTAAATCTATGTTTAATTTTTTGAGGAGCCACTGTATTGTTTTCTACAGCAGCTAAGCCATTCTGCATTCCAACCAGCATTACACAAAGGTTCCAGTTTTTCCACATTCTTACCAATACTTACTCCGATTCATTCTGAGTTTTTAAATTTTTAAATTATTTTTGGCTGTGCTGGGTCTTCATTGCTGCGTGTGGGCTTTCTCGAGTTGTGGTGTGTGGGCTTCTCATTGAGGTGATCTCTCTTGCTGCAGACCACGAGCTCTATGGTGTGTAGGCTTCAGTAGTTGCAACACTTGGGCTCAGTAGTTGCTATTCAACTTAGTTGCCCAACAGCATGTGGGATCTTTGTGGACCAGGGATTGAACCAATGTCCCCTACATTGCAAGGTGAATTCTTAACCACTGGACCACTAGGGGAGCCTTCATTCTGAGTTTTTATATGATGTGAGGTAGGGGTCCGACAATTCATTTTGCATGTGGACATCCAGTTGTCTCTGTACCATTTGTTGAGAAGACTTTTCTGTTCCCATTAAATTGTCACCACATCTTTGTCAAAATTCAGTTGCTTATAAATGTATGGGCTTATTTCTGGACTCTCCATTCTATTCTGTTAATCTATCTGTGACTATCTATTCCAGTACTACACAGCCATAATTACTATAGATTTGAAATTGGAAAGTGTGAGTCCTCTGATTTTGTTTATTTCAAGATTGTTTTGGCTCTTCAGAGACTGTTGTATTTCCATATGAATTTTAGGATCAACTTGTAAATCTCAAAAAAAAAAAACCACCCTGGAATTTTGATAGGGATTATGTTAAATCTGTAGGTAAATTTGGGATTTTAACTATTGAGATCTTAACAATATTGATTTTTAATTTTTTTCAACTTTAAAAATTTTCAGTGTAGAAGAGTTATATTCCTTTTGTTAATTTTATTTTAGTTATTTTATTCTTTTTTGATGTCACTGTAAATGGAATTGTTTTTCTTAATTTCATTTTTGGACTCTTCATTACTGCTGTATAGAAATACAGTTGATTTCTGTGTATTGATGTCATTGTCTCTTGCAATCTTACCAAGCTTGTTTATTAGCTGTGATAGTTTGTTTTTTGGTGTGACTCCATAGGATTTTTTATATATAAAATTATGTCATCTGCTGATAGAGATAATTTTACTTCTTTTTTCCCAGGCTGGATGCCTTTTATTTCATCTTCCGGCCTAAATGCCCTGAAACTAGAACACCCAGTATCATGTTGGGTACAAGCAGTGAAAGAAGACATCCATCATTGTGATTTTCATTGTTCTTTTATTTTTAATAATTGCTAACAATTATTTATTGCATTAACACATGATGGATACTATACTAAGCACTTTATATGCTGTAGTTCATCTTTTTAATAACCCAGTATGGTCATTCTATTATTAATCCCCATTTTAAAGGTGAGGAAATTAAAGCTTAGATTAAATAACTTGCTTATAGTCACTCAAATATATGGACAAACTAGGATTGGAACACAGATACTCTGACTATATTTAAACATTTTCAACCGTTGTGTGTGTGCATACTTAGTCATGTCCAACTCTTTGCGTCCCCATGGACTGTAGTCTGCCAGGCTCCTCTGTCCATGAAATTTTCTAGGCAAGAATACTGGAGTGGTTTTCCATTTCCTCCTCCAGGGGATCTTCTGACCCAGGGATCAAACCCACAGCTCTTGTGTTTCCTGCTTGGCAGGCTGATTCTTGACCACTGTGCCCCTGGGAAGCCTTTACCTAATTCTTGTTATTCTTAATAGATTTGTACTGTTATTCACCTTTAGCTCTATATTCCACCTAATTCGTTTGATCATTTATCTTTTAACAACCTGAGCCCTAGGTACATTTTTTATTTATCTCATGACCTCATTTGGTACTCATTATTCTTGTGCCGAAGTGGCCTTTAGAGCCCCAGGAGTCAGACTGTAGTCCCACCCTTGTCAACTGCATGACCTTGTCAACCACTTACTCTCTGTGCTTGAGACTGTTCATTGTTTGTAGAGTTAATTATTATACCAGCCATATAGAATTAAATATCTGTAAAGCATTTACAAGTTCTTGGTACAAATTAAAAATATAAGTGTTAGCTTTGTCATCATCAGCACCATTTTATTTTAATTCAACTCTGGCCTGTCTTTGCAGTGAACTTGAAAAATTTAAACATGTACAAAAGTAGAATGAACAATGAAACAAACCTTTCAGTTCAGTTCAGTTCAGTCGCTCAGTTGTGTCCGACTCTTTGTGACCCCATGAACTGCAGCATGCCAGGCCTCCTTGCCCATCACCAACTCCCGGAGTTCACTCAGACTCACGTCCATCAAGTCAGTGATGGCATCCAGCCATCTCATCCTCTGTCGTCCCCTTCTCCTGCCCCTGATCCCTCGCAGCATCAGAGTCTTTTCCAATGAGTCAACTCTTAGCATGAGGTGGCCAAAGGACTGGAGTTTCAGCTTTAGCATCATTCCTTCCAAAGAACACCCAGGGCTGATCTCCTTTAGAATGGACTGGTTGGATCTCCTTGGCATATTGAAAAGCAGAGGCGTTATATCATTTAATTACTAAATATTATAGTAGAAGATATGGACTCTTTTTAAACCTAACTACAATACCAGTTTCCTGTCTTTAATATCATCAAATGTGCTCTGAATGTTTTTAGATCATCACTATTACATCTTTTCTTTGTATGGAATTTGTATTAGGTAAATAACATGATTCATATTTTTCTTTGGCCTATTGGCCTATAGTCAGCCCCTGTAATATCATCATTAGTTTTATAATTAGTTAACATTTTTAATTAAATTTAGTTTTAGTGTCTCTCTGCTTTCATTTCTTAGTTGTTCCTTGGCAGGTGGAATCTTCCTGGACCAGGGATTGAACCCGTGTCCTGTGCATTGGCAAGTGGATTCTTATCCACTGTGCCACCAGCGAGGTCCCCTTAAAAGTTTTTGAGATTGGAAATCTAAATTGTTCCTCATATCCTGTTAAATTTGCTTTACTTTAAATCAGTTTTAAGTTTATGAAGGCACTTTCACTCAGACTGCTCGTCAATAAATTTTATTGATAAACTTTCGCCAGCTCAGCGATCGATAGGTATGTAGTTTTTACTTACTGTATTTTTTTTCTCATAGCCCTTCACTTTTGAGAATGGACTTTATTACCTGACCATTTTATGTATGCTTTTTGTAGGAAACTGTCAGTAGAATTTGTAATTTAATATGATGAGCCCAGGTTTATAAAGCAATTTAATTTGTATACTTGCCACTACTTATGATTTGGCAATGGCTCACTGATTAAAATCTTAAAGTTTTATCTTCTGGATTCTTCTGTACCAAGGAGATGTTATTTTAAAGTAACATGGTTTGTGTGTGTTTTAATTGAATCAGAAGTTATACATCAGATGACCATTTTATTCCCTTCTTAACTCTGGTTTCCCGGTGATTCTAACATGACTTTATATTTTCTTTTTTCTTCAATGGAACAAGTTCTTAGAGCCTGTATGTGTGAGCAGCCCAATGTTAGAACAGTTAGAGACATAGTAATGCGTTTTCTTGCTTTCTTAAAAAATTGAATTTGACCAAGAAGGGCCACATGATTGGTAAAATACATTACAGTCATTATTGTTCGAGCATGTTCTTTATACCAAGGCATTTTATGCATGTTAAATCATTTAATCTGTTTTGAATTGTAATTGTATTTATTGTTATCCCCATTTTTTTTTTCAATTAGGGTAAAATATACAAAACAAAAACTTCACCATTTCAGTCACTTCAAAGTGTATAGTTCAGTGGCATATTAAACATTTATGTTGTTGTGAGGTCATCTCTACTATCCTTCTCTAGAACTTTATCTTTACAAATTGAAATTCTGTATAAACAGTAACTCCCCATTCCCCTATTCACCCTGCCTCCAGCCCCTCACCACCACCACCATTCTACAGTCTGTCTATGAGTTTGACTACTCTAGGTACCACATGGAAGTGGAATCATGTAGAATTTATCTTTTAGTGTCTGGTTTATTTCATTTATTGTTGTGTCTTCAAAGTTTATCTTGATCGTATTGATAAGAAGGTGTCATGTTATCTTGTCATCTTACAAGTAAGGAAATTAAACTTGATGTCATTTATAGTTCATTGAAATTTTTACCAAGCCTTAAAACCATGCCTGGTAAATAACATTTTATCTTGATTTGTTTAACCTGTAGATAGATTGATTTTTTTAAGGTTTATTCTGTATAACTCTGGCGATCATTACTAGGACAGTAGGTATACATTGTTGTTGCTCAGTTGTGTCCGACTCTTTGCGAACCCATGGATTGTGGTACTCCAGGCTTCCCTGTCCTTCACCATCTCCCAGAGTTTGCTCAAACTCATGTCTATTGAGTCGGTGATGCCATACGACTCTCTCATCTCCTGTCATCCCCTTTTCCTCCTGCCTTCAGTCTTTCCCAGCATCAGGGTCTTTTTCAATGAGTTGACTCTTCACACTGGGTGGCCAAGGTATATATTAGAGGTAAGCAAATATTTAATTAATAGAAGGAAAATGTTCTAGTAGAGCTGTTCCTAGACAGTATGAACTGCCTTTAAAAAGTGTTGTGAGTAACTTTTAGCAGTAAAAGTTAATTGTCCTGTGGCAAGGGATGTTAGAGGTAAAAGTTGAATTTGATTACTTCTAAGTGTACTTTTAAATTCTATTTCTGTGATTAAAATATTGTAGTCTTTTGGGAACATAAGATACCTTCAAGACAAAGTGCTAAGCTTAAATGTGGGAGAGATCTTTAAGCATCATGGAGTTTTTATAAATCTGTGGCACATTTCTTTGAATATCCTTAGTAATGGCAAATTCTTTTCCTGTTGAGGGTAGGTTTGAGTTTTGAAAACTGTCTAAAGTCATTATTATGCCTAGTGAATAAAAATGGGTTAGGAAGATACTTGAAGCTCTCAGCAGTGTAAGTCCAGTTCACCTTTTTCCTAGATTTACTTGCTGTTAGGAAATTTCATGAACGTTCAGGCCTATTACCTTTTAATGTTTGTTCTGTATAGAGTATCTTCTTTTTCTCTCTGAAATCTAAATTTCCCACTTGGTTTACTTCCTCTTCAATGTTACCTACTACTGTTTATGTTTCTTTTTAGAGCATGTGTAACATCACAACCTCCTCTTTGGTCTGTCTTGTCTAGATTGTGAGCATTTTAAGCAGAGGGAACAGTATCATATTCATCTTTGTGTATCCAAAACAGGCTCTCAGAATCTTGTGAGTTCAGTTATATTAAATTGAATCAATCTGATTGTCAATGATAAATTGAAACTAGGTGAAGCTGGAAATAATGAGACCAAATTTTTTGCATGACTTGCATGACCCCAATGCCAGTTAACAGTAAGGAATTTCACATGTAGTCTGCATAATGGCAATATTAAAACTGTACTCTCCCATGAATTAATTAAAATACTGTCAAGATACAGTGTCATATCAAAAATCAGTTTCAAAATTGTCTCTTTGGTAGGATAAAAGATATACTTTGTTTTATACTTCTTTGTATATTTTATGATTTCTCAGTTTTCTGTTATGAACACAAGTTGCTTTTATAATTAAAAAATCCTAGTGATAAATCCTACTAATTGAAGTCAGTTTCATTAGTCTGTGGTCACATAGAGTAGGGATCATAATACAACGGGATGGATATTTAGGTCACTTCCATGTCTCGGCTGTTGTGAATTGTGCTGCGGTGAACATTGGGGTGCATGTGTCTTTTCAAATTATGGTTTCTCTGAATATATGCCCATAGTATACCCATAGTGGGATTGCTGAATCATGTCGCAGTTCTATATGCAGTTTTTTTAAGGAACCTCCATACTGTTTTCCATAATGTACCAATTTACATTCCCACCCACAGTGTAGGAACGTTCCCTTTTCTCCACACCCTCTCCAGCATTTATTGTTGGTAGATCTTTTGATGATGACCATTCTGACTGGTGTGAGGTTATACCTCATAGTAGTTTTGATTCGCATACCTCTAATAATTAGTGATATTGAGCATCTTTTTGTGTGCTTTTTGGCCATCTGTATGTCTTCTTTGGAGAAATGTCTGTTTAATCTTCTCTTCCCCCCGCCCCTGACCCATTTTTTTGATTGAGTTGTTTGGTTTTGTTTGTTTGTTTTATTGAGGTACATAAGTTGTTTGTATCTTTAGAGGTTAATCCCTTGTTGGTTACTTCATTTGCAAACATTTTCTCCTTTTCTGTGGGTTGTCTTTTTGTTTATGATCTCCTTTGCTGTGCAAAAGCTTTCAAGTTTAATTAGCTCCCATTCGTTTATTTTTATTTTCATTAGGAGGTGGATCAAAAAGATATTACCGTGATCTGTAGTCTGTTTTTGTTGAGGGGAGGGATCCAAACAGCTTAATTTTCCAAGGATACCAGATAAAGAATTCTAAAGCTTGGAGTTCACATTCTGTGAGCCTTCTGGGTCACTGATGTTGCTTGCTCTCCTCAGTCTCATTTTTGGGACTACTTTGCATGCAGATCCCTGTGCCAGACTTCCTGAAGTACCTGGCTGGTGCTGATGCCCAGGTAGCCCAAAAAGACCCCTTTTCTCCCAGATCCCTGCCTTCTTGCCTTCTGTTGGGAGCATATCTATATATCAGTAAATTTGTTTAATTTTGACATGATTAAAAAAATAATTTGGATAGTAAATAGCATTAAATAATGTATTAATGTAAATGCATTGAGTTATATTAATAATAATGTACTCTTCCTAATAATGGTCTTCCCAGATGGCTCAGTGGTAAATAATCCTGCTAATGCAGGAGACGTGGATTCGATCCCTGGGTTGGGAAGATCCCCTAGAGAAGGAAATGGCAACCCACTCCAGTATTCTTGCCTGGAAAATCCCATGGATATAGGAGCCTGGTGTGCTGTGTCCATGGAGGTCACAAAAGAGTCAAATACAATTTAGCAATTAAACAATAAAACAGCAACAAATTCATTATAATAATGACTTGTGCTAGCCAAGGCACTCTGCATGTTGACTCCTGTTATGATAGTGTAGTAACACAAGTGAACTTGTAAAAACATTTAGGTTTTAAGTCTTTCAGTAATACAAGTTCTTATTTTGCATGTTCTGTTTACTCAAAAATCACATCCTCTATGATCTTTCATTTGGGAATCTAATGGAGGATGTGGACACCTTTAGGAACAAACTAGATTATTTAAGAGGAAGACACAAAATGCAAAATATACAGTTTGCTTTAATCTTGGAAAAGGTTCAAATTCTGGAGTAAAATTGCAGTTTCTTGACAATATTAAAGAACTATAGGGAGGAAAATAAAAAGTGATTATATCTTCTTGAAATGTGAAAAATAATAGATAAGCAAGATAATGCAGTACCATGAAGTTTATGGAAATACTTAGAAATAGAGAAATAGTGTTTAGTTAAAATTTAGAGGTTTAGAATTCATGAGGATGAATCAAACCATATCCCACTTCTAACAATTTACTAGAAGGAGATTCCTCCCACGCACAACCCTCCACTACTCCATTCAGGAACTTCTGCTCATCTGTCTGTGAGAGAGTCAGAAAGCACCCAACCGTGTGTGGCTGTTAAGGGTTGTTTTGTTTGAAAAATATGAAGAAGAAGCAAGGGGTAAGCCAGGCTAAGTCCACAAATAACCTGTGAGTCTGATAAGCATGAGGAATGGAATTTAATAGATGCTATCAAGTTAGTGAGGAGGTTTTAAGCATATGCATTTAGTGCCTAATTAGTGCTGTATTTTATAATTATAGAGATTATATTGTATGTCTTTATTAATAACTAGTAGATATAGAAGGAGTAAATTAATAGTTTTAGGATGTGACTATCTTTTGAGTGAACCTGCTAATTTCCCCCCCTAGGAGGAAGATAATGGGTTTTTCATTGACTTGTCATAGTGAAACTCTTGTTTACCATTGGTTATTTTTCGCTTGGGCTGATCTGGAGAGGATTGAAAAAAACAAAATCCTCCCAAAAAAGATGAATCCTAGAAACCTGAATCTGGAGGTTTGGAACTTGATGAATAGGTGCTGTAGGTGTCGATGGTAGTACTGCCTATGACTGAGAGAGCTAACAAGTACTGTGTTGGGTACAATCATTCAGTTTTGTCTTAATTTATCTTTGGATTCCTGTTTAGCTCCATGCCTGGCCAGTGGAAGCTACCACATAAACGTTTGTTTAAATGACTGACTGTGGCTTTACACTAAGCCTTCAAGTGCTTGGAGTTTAACTTGGAAACATGATGAGAATAAAATTTGATTCTCTGTAAAACCAGCAGTGAGAGTTCTTAAAAGAAAAATTTATATGGACTTGAATGTGAGGAAGTGAAAAGTGAAAATCACTCAGTTTTGTCCAACTCTTTGTGACCCCATGATCTATATAGTCCAGGGAATTCTCCATGCCAGAATACTGGAGTGGGATCTTCCCAACCCAGGGATCGAGCCCAAGTCTCCCGCATTGCAGGCAGATTCTTTACCAGCTTCCAACAATGGGTACAGATAGATCAATGGGTATTACTTTCTGAATCAAAAAGTGCGGGGAAAAGAATGAGTGCCTCATCTGAGTAGGATGAAGCAAAGTTCGTTAGGTAACAAGTAAGAAAGTTGGCTTAAAACTCAGCATTCAGAAAACTGAGATCATGGCATCCAGTCTCATCACTTCATGGCGGATAGATGGGGAAACAATGGAAACAGGGAGAGACTTTATTTTTGGGGGCTCCAAAAATCACTGCAGGTGGTGACTGCAGCTATGAAATTAAAAGATGCTTGCTTCTTGGAAGAAAAGCTGTGACCAACCTAGACAACATATTAAAAAGCAGAGACATTACTTTACCAACAAAGCTCTGTCTAGGCAAAGGTATGGTTTTTCCAGTAGTCATGTATGGATGTGAGAGTTGGACTATAAAGAAAGTTGAGTGCCGAAGAATTGATGCTTTTGAACTATGATGTTGGAGAAGACTCTTGAGAGTCCCTTGGACTGCAAGGAGATCCAACCAGTCAATCCTGAAGGAAATCAGTCCTGAATATTCATTGGAAGGACTGATGCTGAAGCTGAAACTCCAATACTTTGGCCACCTGATAAGAAGAACCGATTCATTGGAAAAGACCCTGATGCTGGGAAGGATTGAGGGCAGGAGGAGAAGGGGACATCAGAGGATGAGATGGTTGGATGGCATCACTGACACGATGGACATGAGTTTGAGTAGGCTCCAGGAGTTGGTGATGGACAGGGAAGCCTGGTGTGCTGTAGTCCATGGGATCACAGAGAGTCAGACACGACTGAGAGACTGAACTGAACTGAAGAAAGTTGAATCATTGAATTGGAGACCATACTGTGGATGATCTCTGAAATCTAGGAGGAGGTTTTTGAGTGTTGGAATATCCTTAACAAAATGGTGTTTTGAAAAGAATAATGTGGCAGTGGTATGTGGGTGGGAACAGGAGATGTAGGTATCTTTGTGTGCTAGAAAACCAAGTCTGATCTTTACCCACCTCTCAGGTCCAGAAACACATAGCAAAACTGGAATCCAAATCAAAGTACTGAGTCCATGATGATGGTCTTTCCATTTCATCCCAACCACTTAAAATTGATTGCAAAAAAAAACAGTCATATCAAGCTAAATGATTCAAGATCAGATTTGTTTCATTCCTCTTATAAAATATTTGTGTGCTTAGTTGCTCAGTCGTGTTCGACTCCTTGCAGCCCCACGGACTGTAGCCTGCCAGACTCCTCTGTCCATGGGGATTCTCCAAGCATGAATACTGAAGTGGGTTGCCATGCCCCCCTCCTGAGGATCTTCCCAACCCAGGGATCAAATCCAGGTCTCCTGCATTGCAGGCAGATTCTTTACTGTCTGAACCACCAGGGAAGCCCTATAAAAGTAATATCAAAATGATATTTTTAAGCAGTGTAGATATTTTATATCTACATAGCTTATAAGAAAGTTAATTTATATTGCTTAAAAATAGCATTTTGATCTTAATTTCTTATATGAGAGAATTGATACTTTGGGCCACATACTTCTTTGTTGTGAGGGCTGTCCTGTGTATTGTATGATGTCTAGCAACACCCCTGGCCAGGCAGAAATGTCATACTTTGCCAGATGTTTCCTGGTGGCAAAATCACCCCAAGTATTACACTAAAGCATACTTACATTGTCTACTTAATCAGAAATATTTAGTGCTGTATTGCAGGAATAAGTATCTGATTTAGTAACTTTGCTTCATACACATTTCTAAGTCATAAAATAGTAATATTCTGAACATTAGGAAAAACTACTGTGTGCCAGGCAGTTATCTTTGGGAATAAGAGTGGACCATAAGAGATGACACGAATATTTCTGGCCCTGAGATGCTTGGAGTTGTATATGACAGAGAGTTAAATATATATAACTTTTATGTATATATACAACTGCAGGCTTGAACAGTAGAGGACTAGATTGGGTTTTCTCTCCAGGACATTGTTAAATACTTTCCCCCAATCCCCCTAAAATGTATTTTATGCATTCTAACCATCTCGGTATACAGTACACTCTAATAATAAGGAACCCTCACATACTCATTCCTATCTTTCTATATCTATCTTTTCAAAAGAAAAAGAGAAGAGAATGTCTGGACTGGCCTTAATGTTAACTTTAGTTCTAAAAGCAGAGTATAATGTATTACTTACTCTTCCTGCTCTGTCATGTAACATAAAGATATTAGCACTGTAATTACCTAATGTTTTAGGCTAGCGTATTGTTGAGGTTAAATTCTTACATTTGAATATATGTTTATCTTAATATATGTATTTTGATTTCTTCTATTCCTATTTGATTCGTGTTTTCACAAAGTGGACAAAATATTCTAATTTTACAATAATTCAAAAATCTAATTTCAGAACCTGTAGGAATACTGCAAATAGGAGATTCTCTGAGAAGACAGTTTGGTGTTTATTGTGTTGATAAATCTTTGTTACCAGTGTTTAGTAAATTCTAACTTGCTGCTTTCACATCTTTTCTCAGATATTTTTGCAGAAACCTTTTCAACACTAAGAAAAATATATATTAATTTTAAAAACCTAAGCTTGGTTGACAAACCATTAAAATTCAGTATACATTATTATTGGGCTTACCTGGTGGCTTAGATGGTAAAGAATCTGCCTGCAATGCAGGAGACATGGGTTCAATCCCTGGGTTGGGAAGATCCCCTGGAGAAGGGAATGGCAACCCACTCCAGTATTCTTGCCTGGAGAATCCCATGGACAGAGGAGCCTGGTGGGCTACAGTCCATGGCATTGCAAAGAGTTGGACATGACTGAGCAACAGACACACACACACATACATTATTATTATTTAGGACTTGAAGAACATATCGGTTGCTAAAAGTTAACTTTTTAGCTGTAAGAACCATGGTTTCTTAAACAGCGCTGTTGACAAGCAAAATACTCTTAAGAGAATCAATATGAACCACACACACATTTCATGAAATATATAGATGTGATACATGGTTTTGCTATAATTTGCAGCATCTCATATAGTTTGAGACTTCAGTCTTCCTGATGTCTTTTCTCAAAAAACAACTCATTTTCTGATTGCTACACTCCCAGTTGATCTCATTGTTACTATTGTTTTCCAGCAGTACATGATTATGCCTCAACACTAGATGTTTGCCTTTTTAAAGAAGTAATTTCCAGCCTCAGTTTTGTGGCATCCCAAGGAATATCAAAATTGTTTTTATTATCTTAAAATTAAAAAACCCACACCATACCAAAATGAGAATCAAGAGACTCATGAAATGAAAATGGAAGCATAGCATGTCACTGTCCAGAAGTTTGAGATTTACTACTTTAAAACTTTTCTTCAGTCTCTTCTACTTGCTCTGCCATTTTTTGATTCAGCATGTTGTGTTTTGCTGACATACTAGCAATTTATATCTGTATTCTACCCTGCAGCTAATGTCATTTGGGGGCTTGTAAACTGTTCTAAGACTTTATTAATGAATTTGCCTTGCAAATAATTACCAGTGTTATTTACTAAAATTTCAAAAAGACTTTCATTCATATAAACTGAAGATATTTTTCTTCAATTGCATAATTACAAATAAACTAAAGATACTTTCTTCAGTTGCATTGTGATTTTTTTCCTTGTAATAGTAGGATCAATTACAGCGTTATATTTTGTGGTTCATAGGGCTTAGAAGAAAGCAGGGAACAGCAGAAGGCCATTAGGATGATTATTATATTGATGTCTTTACAAGTATCTTTTGCATTTTTTAAAGTAATGGTATTAGTTGGAAAAATATGATAGTTAAGAGCAATTGTTCTCAAGCAATCATGATTTTGCCACTTAACAGCTATGTCACCTTGGGCAAGTCATTTATCTCACTATGCTTCAGTGACCTCATTTATAAAACAGGGATTATAATAGTACCTGTCTCATAAGAGCTGTGCTTTCGGGGTGGCTTGGTGGTAAAGAATTCGCCTGCCATTGCAGGATATGTGAATTCAGTCCCTGGGTTGGGAAGATCCCCTGAAGAAGAAAATGGCAACCCACTTCAGTATTCTTGCCTGGGAAATCCCTTGGACAGAGGAGCCTAGCGGGCTACAGTCCATGTGGTTGCAAAAGAGTCAGACATGACTAAGCAACTAAACAACAGCAACACAATCCTAATATTTTATTAAATTATATTTAGATGTGGAGGACAAAAAATCTTGGGCTTCCCACATGGCACAGTGGTAAAGAATATACCTTCCAATGCAGGAGACACAAGAGATGCAGGTTCGATCCCTGGGTCAGGATGGCCTCCTGGAATAGGAAATGGTAGCCTGCTCCAGTATTTCTTGCCTGGGAAATTCCATGGACAAAGTAGCCTGGCGGGCTACAGTCCATGGAGTCGAAAAGAGCTGGACACGACTGAGCAACTAACACTTTATTCAGGATCAAATACTTAACAGTCTGGAAATGTCATTACTATTGCAGGGAATATATATTGAGCTTTGTGAAGACAGAGGCTCCAGTCTTTTGCTTTGAGTATGCCTTACTCAGTAAATAGAGAGGATGATTTTGAGGTATTCAAATCTGATTTTCCTTAGCTTGTAAAAGTTTTCATACCAATCTGCAGAAGTTTTTCAATTATAATTTTAATATAGCTTTTATTTTTACTTTAAGTTAAATCTTAACGTTGTTAGCCTACTTTCAGCTGACTGCAACATGAAAAGTGATTATTGTGGTTATCTTAAATTCAGCAAAGTATCTCCAGTCTCCCCCCTCATCTTTTAATTATGTGTCTGCTATGTGTATGTATAGAAAAGTCAGGATAAACCTACTGCAAACTATAAATATTAATAACTTCAGAGGACAGAATTGGTAGAGGGGAGATTATTATCACTTCTTTGTTGTTCAGTCGTTAAGTCATGTTTGACTGTTTGAGACTCCATGGGCTGTAGCAGCACAACAGGCTTCCCTGTCCTTCACCATCTCCCAGAGTTGGCTCAAACTCATGTCCAATGATTCAGCGAAGCCATCCAACCATCTCATCCTCTGTCATCCCCTTCTCCTCCTGCCTTCACTGTTTCCCAGCATCAGGGTCTTTCCAGTGAGTCGGCTCTTAGCATCAGGTGGCCAAAGTGTTGGAGCTTCAGCATCAGTCCTTCCAATGACTTTTAATTTCATGGCTGCAGTTACCATCTGCAGTGATTTTGGAGCCCCCCAAAGTAAATAGTCTCTCACTATTTCCATTGTTTCCCCATCTATTTGCTATGAAGTGATGGGACCGAATGCCATGATCTTAGTTTTCTGACTGTTGAAAAACATTTTTTTTTAAGTTTTTGAAAAAAAACTTAAGTTTTAAATTTAAGCCAACTTTTTAAGTTTTAAGCCAGTTTTTTCACTCTCCTCTTTCACTTTCATCAAGAGGTTTCTCTTTGCTTTCTGCCATAAGGGTGGTATCATCTGCATATCTGAGGTTATTGATATTTCTCCTGGCAGTCTTGATTCCAGCTTGTGCTTTATCCTGCCCAGCATTTCTCATGATGCATATAAGTTAAATAAGCAGAGTAACAATATACAGCCTTGACATACTCCTTTTCCTATTTGGAACCAGTCTGTTGTTCCATGTCCAGTTCTAGTTGTTGCTTCTTGACCTGCATACAGATTTCTCAGGAGGCAGGTAAGGAGGTCTAGTATTCCCATATCTTGAAGAATTTTCCACAGTTTGTTGTGATCCACACAGTCAAAGGCTTTGGCATAGTCAGTAAAGCAGAAGTAGCTGTTTTTCTGGAACTCTTGCTTTTTTTGATGATCCAGTGGATGTTGGTAATTTGATCTCTGGTTCCTCTGCCTTTTCTAAATCCATCTGGAACATCTGGAAGTTCATGGTTCACGTACTGCTGAAACCTGGCTTAGAGAATTTTGAGCATTACTTTGCTAGCTTGTGAGATGAGTGTAACTGTGTGGTAGTTTGAGCATTCTTTGGTATTGCCTTTCTTTGGGATTGGAATGAAAACTGACCTTTTCCAGTCATGTGGCCACTGCTGAGTTTTCCAGATTTGTTGGCATATTGAGTGCAGCACTTTCATAGCATCATCTTTTAGGATTTGAAATAGCTCAGCTGTAATTCCATCACCTCCACTCTTTTTGTTCGTAGTGATGCTTCCAAGCCACTTGACTTTGCATTCCAGGGTGTCTGGCTCTAGGTGAATGATCACAGCATCATGGTTATCTGGGTCATGAAGATATTTTTTGTATACTGTCCACAATATATATTTCTAAATATATTACTAAAATTCTTACTTTTCTAAAATAGTTATATTCTTAGTTTTTTTTAATAATCACAAGTCATATTATACAGGCATGTGTGATGTATGGGTCAAAATATGATTTGTAATGATCAGTTTCTTAATATTCATATTGTTAGTATTCATATTCTTACATCTTTATTAGTTCTCTTATAGCAATATACATAAATTACATTTAATGGTGTTTAATTCCTTTGTATTGATTACTCTAAGGGAAAATGCAATATCTTGAAAGGCCAGTTATTTCTAACAGATTTTTTAATACCTTTACTGAGATAGAATTTGGAATGGCACCCCACTCCAGTACTCTTGCCTGGCAAATTCCATGGACAGAGGAGCCTGGTAGGCTGCAGTCCATGGGGTTGCTAGGAGTCGGACACGACTGAGCAACTTCACTTTCACTTTTCACTTTCATGCATTGGAGAAGGAAATGGCAACCCACTCCAGTGTTCTTGCCTGGAGAATCCCAGGGACGGGGAAGCCTGGTGGGCTGCTGTCTCTGGGGTCGCACAGAGTCGGACACGACTGAAGCGACTTAGCAGCAGCAGCAGCAGCAGCAGCACCTGTTTGTAGTATTGAGTTATTTCCAGCATGTTTACAGAATAGTACAACCATGGCCATAATCTTGGTTTAGAATATTTTCAGTATTCCCAAAAGAATTCTTATCCCCATTAGCAGTCACTACCCATTTCTCTTTCCCCAGCCTTTCTCCTATCCCTAGGCAACCTCTAATCTACTTTCCGTCTCATAGATTTGCCTATTCTAGACATTCCATATGAATGGTATCATGTGGTATGTGGTCTTTTGTGGCTGACTTCTTTAACTTAGTTTAGTATTTCTGAGGTTTATCCATGTTTAATGTTTTTATTGCTGCTAACAGTTTTTTACAGGTCTCTCTTCAACTTATAAATACCAACTCAGAAACTTCAGACAGGACAAAAATGAATAAAGTAAGTTTCTTTTAATTCAGAGAAGGTTAGAGGTGGAATTTTCTTTTTGGTGAGCCATGTCTAAGTAGATCCAAAGATGCTTTGTTAAAACACCTTTCTTTACTATATAGTACATAGAGGGGCACCTAATATAGTCTTATGAAAGATACTTAAGGAAGGTTCCCTTGAAGAAGTGATATTTAAGATGAGATTCAGTAGAAAATAGTAATGGGCTGGCTGAAGTTTGACAAGGAGAAGGTAAGGCAAGCCCAAAGTGGAATTGAGCAAGGGAAACAGCATATACAGATGACCTAGAAGCAAAAGTATTGGGCTTTCAAGACTAGAAATTAGTACCATATGGCTGTTATTTAGATTGGAATGATGGAGGAGGGTGAGAAATGTAGCTTAAAAAAAAAAAAAAAAGGTACTACAATGGTTAGATCATTGCTGTGTCTCAAGGGTCATGGGAGCTGTGTTTTGGAAAAGACTGTAAGGCAAAAGGAAACTGGCATAATGACTTCCCTGGTGGTCAAGTGGTTAGGAATCCGCCTGCCAGTGCAGGGGACACGGGTTTGATACCTGGTCCAGGAGGATCCCACATGCTGCAGAGCAACTGAGCCCATGAGCCACAACTATTGAAGTCCATGCTCCTAGAACCCGTGCTCCAAAGTAAGAGAAACCACCTCAAAGAGAAGTCCTTGCACCACAACAAAGAGAAACTCCCACTCACTGCAGCTAGAGAATGTGCATGCACAGCAAAAAAGACCCGGTGCAGCCTATAAATACATATTAAAAAACTGGCATAGACGTTTTAGTAGAGTAATATTAATAGTCAGATTCATATTTTAGAAAACAGTTCACCTGCAGTATATGGAATGAATTGGAAGGGAGCAAGATCAGAGATTTTGAAATTAAAAAAAGGACTTTTCTTTTTCAGAATCCTTTTGGCCATTCTGTATCTTTACATTTTCATGTAACTTTTAGAATCAGGCTGTCCATTTCTATAAAAATGTCTGATGATATATTTTAGGGATTGTATTAATTCTGTTGATCAATTTGGAAGAATTGACATGTTAATGTTGAGTCTTCAGATCTGTGAACATGGGCATCTCTCCCATTTATTTAAGGCTTCTTTAATTTCTCTCAGCAATGTTTTATTGTTTTCAGTGTACAACTCTCGCAGTTCATTTGTTAAATTTATTCCTAAGTATTCTTTGATGCTATTGTGAATGGAATTGTTTATTTCATGTTTGAATTCTTCATTGATACATAGAAGTACAATTTTTTTGTGGAGGGAGAGCTGTTGATTTTATATCCTATTGCTAAATCTAGTTGATTTTGTTTGCTTTCAGTAGATTCTACAAAGGATTTTTTATGTACAGGATCACATTGTCTGTGAATAAAGACAGTTTTACTTTTTCTTTGCCATATGGATGCCTTGAATTTCTTTTTTTTGCCATATTGCACTGGCTAGATACTCCAGTACCACACTGGATAGAGATGATAATACCGTACATCCTTAACTGTGTTCCTAGTCTTCAGAGAAGCCTTCAGTCTTTCACTGTTAGATCTGTTTTCTGAAAGATTTTGTATAGGATTGGCATTATTTTTCCTTAGTATTGATAAAATTATTAAGTGAAGGCATCGGGCCTGGACTTTTCTTTGGAGGGAGATTCCTCATTATTAATTCAATTTCTTTTTATAATCTCTTCAGAGTCTCAATTTTTTCTTGGGTCCCAGTTGATAACTTGTATCTTTCTAGAAATTTATCTCTCATACCTCCTTTGTTGCCATAAAGTTGTTCGTGATATTCCTTACAATTCTTTTAGTATTGGTAGCAGTGCTCACTCTTTCTTTCAGACTTTGGTAATTCACATGAAGGAAGCCATACACACAAAACATTGAATGATTTCATTTATATGAAATGTCTAGAAAAGGACATGGAGCTGAAAGCACATTAGTTAATGCCTAGGGCTTGAGGTAGAAATAGAAAAGGGGTTTCTTTTTAGGGTAATATAAATTAATTCTAAAGTTACATGGTGATGGTGGTTGGAATAACTAAAT
This sequence comes from Bubalus kerabau, assembly GCF_029407905.1. Classification (NCBI taxonomy): domain Eukaryota; kingdom Metazoa; phylum Chordata; class Mammalia; order Artiodactyla; family Bovidae; genus Bubalus; species Bubalus kerabau. The sequence continues at coordinate 71,264,999 of NC_073630.1, forward strand.
ACTAAATTTATCAAATTATACAATAGATTTTATGGTACAGAGATTACACAGGTTGATTTTATGGTATGTAAATTATATCTTGAAAAAGTTGTACTTTTTTTGAAAGTTGTAAGATTCTTTTAGCATCTTAAAAATACAGAAACTACTATAAACTAAATGAATAAAGCATCAATAATTCAGAATCTATTAAAACATCATGATCTCCCCTATGCCACACAAATGGTAGCTTTCCTGTTTTTGTTAGTGGCACTGTAATACTTTCAGTCACAAAAAGCTAAAAACTGTAGAACTATTTTGGATTCCTCCATCTTTTTTATTTCCTACCCTCATCATTAATCTGTCACCAAGTCCTGCTGATCCTACATGTATAAACTACTTCTCTCCCTACAGATCCTATATTTAATCCCCTTATTGGCAATAAAGAATGCTCTTGCCTTCTGTTAACAGATAAAAGGTAATGTAGCAAACTGTCTATTCCTCAAGTGATGAAAAGAGGGAAACTGATTCAATAACCATATGTGTGCAAACTATCTTCTGCCACTCTGTTCTCTTATTTCAGTGTCCCATCACTAAAATGATCCCTAAAAATAAAACACTTTGGCCCATATGATATTGGCACCAAATTATTTTTCAGTCAGGGAACCTTTGGTTGACATTTCACAGTACTTTTAAACCTGCCAGAGGACACATAAGCTGTATTGTATGTAGCATGTAACTGAATGCCTCTGTAGCAAAACCAAGTGTTTCCCTAACCCTAAATTTTAAAGAAAATCCCAAACAAAAGTGCTTGCGGTAATTGTATGTATTATCTCCTTTGCTCATCTCTTACAAACACATAGACTTCTTTAAAATAACTGTTTGCCTACTGAAAACATTTTTTTTACTCTGATGCTTTTGAATTTCTTACATAATGATACATAGTTTAATCAAGAGGGACGGCGTTCTGATGGACACAGCCAATTTATTGATGGCTAATATAATTTACAGTAGGTGAGATTATCAAGTTTTCACTTGTCAATAAAACTTGAAAAGTATTACTTCATTACCCTGTTTCTGTTAAAATTAAGTCAGAGAGGCCCAGTGAGAGAGCTGAACTTTCACCTCTATCCAGCATCAACAAGACAAGGAAGCAGTGGGAAATGGGGCCCTTTGTCTCCCTCTCCCCATCCTCCATGTGTCAATAGGACCCAAGAAAGGAGCTGATTTTACATTCCATCCATTGGAAATACAATAATTTTGTTTACATCATAGATTTCACCTAAAGTGTCTTAATTTGGAAACCACTCTGGTTAGAGTCCAGTTAACTTCACATTTTTCCTGTAGAGTCATATTTGAAATGAACATCAGTTGATACCATCTGAACTCATTCAAGGAAAAACAAATCAAGTAGGCTTCCCTTGTAGCTCAGTGGGTAAAGAATCTGCCTGCAGTGCAGGAGACCTGGGTTCAATCCCTGGGTCGGGAAGATCCCCTGGAAAAGGAAATGGCAATCCACTCCAGTATCCTTGTCTGGAAAATCTCATGGACAGAGGAGCCTGATGGGCCGTAGTCCATGGGGTCCCAAAGAGTTGGGCACGACTGAGCGACTAACACTTACTTACTTAGGAAAGTAAAGTACACCTGTCTCCTGTCTTCTCACCTTTTTGTTTTTATATACCTTCTCCAGGAACTTATAAAATTTATGTCTTATTTCTGCTTTACTGAAACTGAAGTAATTTAGTAAATTGGATCATATTGTTATTAAGGATTTTTTAAATTATTGCTTTTTTCTAACATACCATCATTTGAAAAGAGGGCTACAGAGGGGCTACTGCTTAAGTAAAAGGAATGAATTGCTAATGATAAATTTTCCTGTGGTTTATGGTAGGAAGGGAACTGGGAATTGGAAAGCAAGGTATTTATCTGCCTTCCAGACAAGACCTAATGATACGGTTATGTTAGGGAGTTAAGAACTACTGAAAACAGAATAAACTATTGTAAAAACATGTTTCCTCATAGTTTTTGAATGAGAGTAAAAGAAAAATAAGACACACTTGAGGACAGGGCAGTTGGCCTCCTTTGAGTTCACTTAATAGTTGAGATTTGGATTTGTATTGATGGTTATAATATTTTCTTCCTGTGTAGAAAGTAGATGTGGGTGATTTAAAAATACTCCATCAGTTTTTACTTCTCATCCCCCAATTTAAATCTGTTCAAAAGATCCCTTATTTTATAACCTTGTGTTTATTAACTAACATTAGTCTTTTTTATTTTTTGTTTTCTCCTAGGCTATATTCATCACCAAAGAAAAAACTTACACCAATGCAGAAATCGGTTAGTCCTTTAGTTTGGTGCAGGCAAGTTTTGGATTACCCAAGTCCTGATGTTGAATGTGCTAAAAAGTCTCTTATCCACAAACTTGATCAAACTATGTCAGGTATGTCTGTAATTTTTCTTGTAAATTCACCCCTTTGCTTTCTTTAATCAAAAAACAGATAAATGTTGAATGGTATATTTTTAGGAAGGCAGGTCCTTGTTTGGTGGTGTTCTTCAGATCACATCGTGCATGCTGTTGTGAGGTTTTGCCATATGCACATAACCCTGTTCTGTTATTTACTTAATAAGTTCTTTTTTTTTTTTAATCACTATTTATTTAGCTTCATGCTAAAAAATATCTGTGAAATAATGGATTTTATGACAAGCTTTTTTTCTAATGTAAGCTAAAACAAGTGGTAATTTTAAAAAATGTTTTGTCTGGTATCATCTGAAATCATCTCACCCGCCTCAGGGAAATTCTGATGTGATAGAAGGAATCAGATGGAGAACCTTAGAGACCTCCTTCTCACTCTGTCACTTAGTTGCTTGTGACCCTGTGAATTACTTAACTCTGTTGAGCTCAGTTTTCTTATAAGGATGATGAAATCTTATAAGTGTTATTTAAGGGTTAAATGATAATCTTTATGAAAGAGCCTTGCATGTTTTTCTGGTTCATGGTAGTAATTAGTAAATGTATTCATGCCTATCATCTTTTTGTTTGCTTTGTTTTTTAATTTGGCATTATAGGTTTAAATTGCTTTTATGCCCTGTTGTTTAATAGCATTCACAAAGCTAATCAAATATATGTGTCACTATTTATGGCATTTAATGTAGCATACTGGTGTGTTGGAAATATAGGAAAAATATTATTGACTCTTTCTTGGAATTACTGTCATTGTCTTAAGAATATCGGTTTCCAGGAATTCCCAGAATGTCCTGTGGTCAGTACTCAGTGCTTTCGCTGCTGGTGCCTGGGTTCAGTTCCTGTTCAGGAAACTGAGATCCCGCAATTCGCATGGCATGACCAAAAAAACAAAAACAGAAGACCAAAAAAAGTAATAGTTTCCCAGAAAACTCATGTAGTAAAAGATTGATGCATGATTACTAATTTGGAATAGGTTTTTGTTTTTTACTTTGTGTTTACTTGGCAGCTATGTCCTTAAGATTACTTTTTTTGGCTTTTTTGTTGAAGTACATGCTCTTTTTTTCAGAGTTTAAGCTGCCAGTGGTCAGGGGAGGCATGGGGAATGTACACAGTTAAACTGGCATAAAGTGTAGTTTGCCTGTAAGGAGCAGTGGTTATTTTAAGAAAATAATGTATGGGATAGACATAGTGGAGAAAACCAAAGCTGTCACACTTCAGAAGTAGCAATTGGAGTGAGTAGCGTTTTGCTTTATTATGACAAAGTTATTAAAGATAGTAGGAGCCTGTAAGAGAAGCTGTTACTCTTGAACCGAAACTAGGTGTAATCAAGTACTGGATCTGCTCAACAATGCTTAGATCTTATAGCTGTGTGCACAGAGCAGTAGCTATAACTGTATATATTTCAAGGAAAAGTAATTTGGCTGTTTAAAGTTTGAGGCTTATAGTCCTAAACCTCTCTTTTCCCAGGTTGGAGGGAAGATACTTTTTTAAATGTATTTTCTGATAAGGCACATCTTCCTCGAAATTTAGCTATTGTATTCCAGCACAACAGTTTCTGCTCCTTCACACTTGGCTTCTCTTCAGTGAACTACCATGTGTTCCTAAGACATTCTTTTCTTGTTTATTTATTTATTTTTTAATGATAATGCATTATCTTTTTTACCCTGTCTTAAACACTCCCTACAGTTTTCTTTTCAGTCTTTAAGGTTCTCCCTTCTCTGTTCTCTGCCCATCTTCTTCTTCTTTTTTTTGGTTGTAAGACTTATTTAACATAAAATTCCGCACTTTAACTATTTTTAAGTGTACAGTTCAGTGGCATTAAGTACATTCACATTACCGTCGCCTCTTTCTCCAGAACATTTTGTCATCCCAGACTATATTAGAGCGGAGAAGGCCAAAAGTGAACATAGGATGGTTTTGAGTAGGGTTGATGATGATAGCTGAGCAGTGTGCGCTGGGGGAAAGGGTCATAGTCTAGATGAAAAGGTGTGAAAGGAAAAAGGAATAAGCCAAATATGAGGAACTGGGGGAGAAGAAAGTATTGGCATTGATTTCTGTGTTTCCAGCTAGTGTGATAGGGTGAATGTTTTTACCGTTCTGAGATAAGGACTGCAGACATAAAATTTGTTTTAGCTCAGAAAGAATGAGTTTGGATTTGGACATGAATTGGTTTTGAGAATGCAAATGAGAAAAGAATGAGTTGCTTTGGGGGTGCATTTGCCATATCTTCAGGGGAGACATTAAGTGGGCAGTGTATATGAGACTGAAGCCCATGAAAACTTAGGCTTAGAGATATAAGTAAAGGGGATTTGGGTAATATAGATACTAACTAATGTTGTGAGTATGATTAAAATTTTTCAAGAAAAAGAAAGTTAAAATTTGAGTTGAGAACTTGCAGTGCTGATAATTAAATAAATAACCAAATAGAGAATATGCTTCAAAGGAAATCAGAGTAAAGAGGAAGGAACGAACACCCCTATTTCTGCTCAGGTTGATATATTGAGATCAAGCTATGTACTACATACTCAATATGTTTAATGATGTCTTGTCTCATGGTGAATATGTGTAAAACTATACTACTGACCAGCTTACTGTACTATCCAACTTAACAGAAAGCATGTTTGCCTTCTCTCAAAACCAGTGCTCTGCCTATAAGCAAACCAGAAACTTCAGAACCATCTTATTTTTTTTTGCCCTTTAGTAATCCTTTCTAGTTTTTAATATTTATCCCTTTGTTCCCTTTTTTGGTCATGTTTATTAACTAGTTCAGTCTAATCTATTTAACATTAGGATTTCTACCATTTATTTTTCCTGTGCTGATTAGACCACAGTACTCTTGCTCAGAAGTCCCTAATGGTGTTGTCATTGCTACTGGACACATTTCAAACTCCTAAGCATGGCGTTCCAGGCCTCCTGTGACCTGGCCCCAGCTGGTTTTTCTTGTTTTGTTCCTTACCATGTACTTTACCTTTCTAGATTACTCACTGTTACTCCCTAAACACAGTATGCATTTTCACGACACAGCTTTAGTTTGTTATAAACACAGATGAAACCATACACTTTGCTCAGTTCTAGTGCCCTGTCAAATTACTACTCATCTATTTAAGATTGCTCCACTGCCTCTTCTTCCAAAAAGCCTTACCTATTTTCTGTCGGTTGTAATGAATTACTCCTATCTCCTCATTTCCATTAGCCTCTTTGCACTTTTTTGATACTACTCATTTCATTTTGCCTTGAAATCATTGTTTTTTCTCCCTGCACTACTTGGCGATAGGCCTATTGAGAAAAAGTACAATGTCACATCTGTGTATGTATTCTACATCATACTTCGGTAATGGTCATAAACATGAGTAAATGGTAGATTTTAGAATAGAGTGGAGGAAATAAAAAATACTTTTATATATGTATTTATTTGGCTGGCTGCGTTGGGTCTCAGTTGCAGCACACAGGATCCTTCTTGAATCATGTGGGATCTTTCGTTGCGGCACACAGATTCTCCAGTTGTGGTGTGCGGGCTCAGTAGTTCCGGCGTGTGGGCTTAGTTGCTCTGCAGCATGTGAAATCTTCCCAGACCAGGGATCAAGCCTGTGTACCCTGCATTGCGAGGTGGCTTCTTACCACTGGACCATAAAGGAAAGTGCCCCCCAAAATATTTTAAGTATTAATTTTTCTTACATATAATTTCACTTGAGATCTTTCATACTACTTTTATAATTTTATACACATAGCACAGATGTTTTACCTTTTTCTAGCAGAAGTATTCTCCTTGGCTGAGAAAATGGGAGTGGTGGGAACTTTTTTTCTTTTTAAAAAAGAATTCTTGCATGTTTGACTTTAATATGGGGTAAATAGTCAATGGACTTCCCTGGTGGCTCAGACGGTAAAGCTAAAGCGTCTGCCTACAATGTGGGAGGCCTGCGTTCAGTCTTTGGGTTGGGAAGATCTCCTCGAGAAGGAAATGGCAACCCACTCCAATATTCTTGCCTGGAAAATCCCATGGACAGAGGAGCCTGGTAGGCTACAGTCCCTGGGGTCGCAAAGAGTCAGACACAACTGAGTGACTTCACTTTCACTAAATAGTCAATATTGTTTTATTTCTTCTAAAATCCAAACTTAGGAAAGGCTATGTTTAAAACTCATTATTTCATAGTTTTTTGTTATTAGCAATATGTATTCAAAAAATGAGAAAACACAAATTGCTTTATATTCATTTTATTTTTGAAGGCTATTCAACAGTGGGAATAAACTTCCCAACAAGACAGAAGTAACTTAATTTAGTAGTTAATAGTTTATTGAGGAGATATTCTTCCTGTGGTATTATTGGGTTAGCCAAAAAGTTTGTATGGGTTTTTCTGTAACATCTTACAATATTTTTGTTTGATGTGTGGCTCCCTTTTTATTTGCGTAACCAAATTTAAGATAGTGGAGATATTTTGTTGGGATTATTAATGTGATATTACGCCCCCCCCCCCCCCCCACGTAGAAATGTTTCTGTATTTAAATTGAGATAATGAATTACTGAATTGCCTAACAGGAAATTTTTTGAAATGTTGCTAGCCTTTTGTTCAATATGATTTTTTCTCTTGTCATTAATGCAGCTCTCAAGAGGCAGAATTTGTATAATAATCCTTTCAACTCCGTCAGTTATGCAAGTCCTTACAGTCCAAATGCCAGTAGCCCATACAGTAGTGGTTTCAATTCTCCATCCTCAACCCCAGTGCGACCTCCTATTGTCAAACAGCTAATACTTCCTGGAAATTCAGGTAAGGAGAAATGAATTGAAGTAATTAAGAAATAGTTTTTAACTTATTGCCCTGCCTCAGAAAATAATTTATTCATCAGTAGCTCAAGTTCTTTTATTTATGAAACCTCCAACTGATTAGAGAAGATATTGTCAAGGAGCTACTTAGCACCACGTGGTGCTGTACTGGGCACCAGGGATACAGATAAGCCAGGATACATCCAGTTTTCTTTAGCATATATGTAAAATTTTTTTAATGTGGCTTGATTAAATAGGGTCATAAGTTTGATTCTCCTAACAAATGCTTGCTTGGGTTGTAAAAGCTACAGTTAAATAGGAGTTTTAATGAGCTTTGATATTGTACTTTAATAATAGTATTAGACCATATATGAATGTGCCAAGGAGGTGTTTAGAGCCATGAAAGGTATAGGAAAGGGATAGATTGCTATAATTGAGGAAAGAATGTTCTGCGTGGTTCTATGACTGAGACTGTTATTGTATAGCTTACTGTTCTCTAGATTTCACCCATTCAGTTACTCTTATTACTGCTGTTGTTATGATTAATTATTATAGCTCCCTTAAAAAGTATTAATCACCTCAAACTTTTGACCTCTGTACTTGCCAGTTTCATCACTTACTGATCCCGCTCTTTGCTCTTTACATAGGTTGTTAGTTGTTACTTATTTCACCCATGACTGTTGTACTAAAAAGTTTGATCTACCATATTTGATTAATATTTTCAAAAAATATTAAAAATTTTTATGCAGGTACTATTTGAGACTGACCTTGTAGTACATTTCCTATTATGTGCACTATACTCTTTTTGATAAAATAAATATTAACTATGTTTTGTATTCTTCTTGCTCTTTTTATGTGCCATTCATGTTAGAGCTGACTCTTATGGTGAAAAATTCAGAAAACAAGAATTTCAAATACATCTGTATTAGAAATATTAGTAACAGTGTTGGAATTTTTCAGTTCTTCATTGGAAGTTGATCAGATGAAAGCATTTCCTTAGAAGTTATTAGGTTGGTGCAAAAGTAATTGCAGTTTTACATTGTTGAACTTTGCTGTTTGGTATTGGAATAGATTCTTAATAAATGTGGTTATGTTGTACATCATTTTAATGCACATTTCTCACTTTATTTTTTTTTGGCTAATTGCTTATTACTTGCTGTATTTTATATTTATTTTAGACTATGGAAATGATGATTGACAAAAAGCAAATTCAAGCAGTTTTCTTATTCGAGTTCAAAAGGGGTTGTAAGGCAGCAGAGACAACTTGTAACATCAGCAACGCATTTGGCCCAGGAATTGGTAACGAACATACAGGGCAGTGGTGATTCAAGAAATTTTGCAAAGGAGATGAGAGCCTTGAAGATGAGGCACGGAGTGGCCAGCCATTGTAAGTTGACAGTGACCAATTGAGAGGGTCACTAAAGTTGATCCTCTTTACAACTACATGCTGCTGCTGCTGCTGCTAAGTCTCTTCAGTCGTGTCCGATTCTGTGCAACCCCACAGACGGCAGCCCACCACGCTCCGCCGTCCCTGGGATTCTCCAGGCAAGAACACAGGAGTGGGTTGCCATTTCCTTCTCCAATGCATGAAAGTGAAAAGTGAAAGTGAAGTCACTCAGTCGTGTCCGACTCTTAGTGACCCCACGGACTGCAGCCTACCAGGTTCCTCTGTCCATGGGATTTTCCAGGCAAGAGTACTGGAGTGGGGTGCCATTGCCTTCTCTGTACAACTACATGAGAAGTTGCCAAAGAACTCAACGTTGACCATTCTATGATCATTTGACCTTCAAAGCAAATTGAAAGGTGAAAAAGCATGATAAGTGGGTGCCTCATGAGCTGACCACAAATCAAAAAAATCATCCTTTTGAAGTGTTGTCTTCTCGTATTCTGCGTAACAACAATGAACCATTTCTTGATCGGACTGTGATGTGCGACGAAAAGCAGATTTTATATGACAGCCTGCAGCGACCAGCTCGTATTTGGACTTTCATAGCTCTTCGCAAAGCCAGACTGGCACCAGAAAAGGTCATGGTCACTGTTTCGTGGTCTGCTGCTCGTCTGATCCACTACAGCTTTTTGAATCCTGGCGAAACCATTACACCTGAGAAGTATGCTCAGCAAATCGATGAGATGCACTGAAAACTGCAGCACCTGCAGCCAGTGGTCAACAGAATGGGTCCAGTTCTTCTCCATGACAACACCCAACCACATGTTGTACAAGCAACACTTCAAAAATTGAATGAACTGGGCTACAAAGTTTTACCTCATCCACTGTATTCACCTGACCTCTCGCTAACCGACTACCACTTCTTCAAGCATCTCAACAGCTTTTTGCAGGGGAAATGCTTCCACAACCAGCAGGAGGCAGAAAATGCTTTCTAAGAGTTCATCAAACCCCAAAGCACGGATTTTTATGCTACAGGGATAAACAAACGTATTTCTTCTTGGCAAAACTGTGTTAATTGTAATTGTTCCTATTTTGATTAATAAAGATGTGTTTGAGCCTAGTTATAATGATTTAAAATTCACAGTCCAAAACTGCAATTACTTTTTCACCAACCTAATAAGACTCTTTTGGATATGTATAGCCTTTATTCCTTTGAGCTGTCTTCTATCCTCCTTTGGTTTATAGTGATAAAATGTGTTTTTTAATCCAGTCATTTCCTTCATCCTGTCTTTGTGCTTCACTACTAAACATCAGAGAACTCCTTGGATCCCCATTATTAGTTTGGCAAAGGAATTTTGTAAACATGGCATAATGTAGGAGAAACGAGCTTAGCGTTCTTTCTTTGGTTTGGTTCTAAATCTCTAAGGAATCCTGATTTTCCTCAAATTATAGTTTTCTTGTTTAGTAAAAGTAGGTGGTTTTATTCAAGGGAAAAGATGATGGTGTTTGCTAATGACTGAATGGGAGGAGAAAACACGACATAATTCATCTATTTATAGAGCAGTTTCATTGGTTACCTGGTAAAAGTTGAAATCCTCTAGCATGTATTATTTGAACATTAACTACTTTGCCAGTACTGTTTTGAAAACTTAATTTTTCATAAGAATATGGATAAATTATAGCTATAAGAAAATGAGTTTTGTATTTGTCATTGTATATGAAGGAGTCTCTATAGCTGTCTTTATTCTTAATCAGGTCAGTTTTTAATTTTAACATCTGGGAATTTTATAAACAGAAAAGACAAAATAACAGTGAACTGAATCAATCCAAAGATACAATATCAAGTTAATTGCAACAGATGTTTATTCAATTTTTGTTCATCAAAGTTTGAATCGTTTTATTTTTAAGGTAATTTGAAAAGTTCATCAGACAGAAATCCTCCACTCAGTCCTCAGTCCTCTATAGACAGTGAATTAAGTGCTTCAGAATTAGATGAAGATTCAATTGGATCCAATTATAAGCTAAATGATGTAACTGATGTGCAGATTCTAGCTCGGATGCAGGAAGAAAGTAAGTATTTTAATGGATAAAGTTTAGGTCTTTCATTATGGTATAATTTTGTTGCCCTTATTAACTGTCTTACAGTGTTGTGGAATAGTAGTATAATACGAATAGAAATGTTGAAATTTCAGAGGCTTTTTCAGCATGTGGACTGGTTTGTTCATTGACTTGTTTTTAGAGTCTGTTGTATGCTGAGCAGTTTGCTGTGTGAGTACTGAAGAAAAGCAGGCTGTGCTCTGCTGTGACTGGAAATCATACCCTGCATGTTACTCTGTACTGTAATTCACTAGTATGAGCGAGTGAAGTCGCTCAGTCGTGTCCGACTCTTTGCGACCCCATGGACTGTAGCCCACCAGGCTCCTCTGTCCATGGGATTCTCCAGGCAAGAGTACTGGAGTGGGTTGCCACTTTCTTCTCCAATTCACTAGTGTAGTATACTCTGTTGCTCTGTTTCCTTAGTGTAGGTTAGCATTTCTCAGCTGTTCTTTCATTATTCAGATCAGATCAGTCGCTCAGTCATGTCCGACTCTTTGTGACCCCATGAATCGCAGCGCGCCAGGCCTCCCTGTCCATCACCAACTCCCAGAGTTCACTCAGACTCACGTCCATTGAGTCAGTGATGCCATCCAGCCATCTCATCCTCTGTCGTCCCCTTCTCCTCCTGCCCCCAATCCCTCCCAGCATCACAGTCTTTTCCAATGAGTCAACTCTTCACATCAGGTGGCCAAAGTACTGGGAGTTTCAGCTCCTTCCAAAGAAATCCCAGGGCTGATCTCCTTCAGAATGGATTGGTTGGATCTCCTTGCAGTCCAAGGGACTCTCAAGAGTCTTCTCCAACACCATAGTTCAAAAGCATCAATTCTTCAGCGCTCAACCTTCTTCACAGTCCAACTCTCACATCCATACATGACCACAGGAAAAACCATAGCCTTGACTAGACAGACCTTTGTTGGCAAAGTAATGGCTCTGCTTTTGAATATGCTATCTAGGTTGGTCATAACTTTCCTTCCAAGGAGTAAGCGTCTTTTAATTTCATGGCTGCAGTCACTATCTGTAGTGATTTTGGAGCCCAGAAAAATAAAGTCTGACACTGTTTCCACTGTTTCCCCATCTATTTCCCATGAAGTGATGGGACCAGATGCCATGATCTTAGTTTTCTGAATGTTGAGCTTTAAGCCAACTTTTTCACTCTCCACTTTCACTTTCATCAAGAGGCTTTTTAGTTCCTCTTCACTTTCTGCCATAAGGGTGGTGTCATCTGCATATCTGAGGTTATTGATATTTCTCCCGGCAATCTTGATTCCAGTTTGTGTTTCTTCCAGTCCAGCGTTTCTTATGATGTACTCTGCATATAAGTTAAATAAACAGGGTGACAATATACAGCCTTGATGTACTCCTTTTCCTATTTGGAACCCCTAAGGAGCCTGTTTAGATTTTTCTTTTCCTTTTTACCCACCTCCACTCCCAATAAATTTTAATACCACTGATATATTCTACATCTCTTTGTGTGTACTCTAAGAACTACAAACTATTATAGCTAAGATTTTTTTCACACCCATAAAATCAGTTTTTTCTCCTTGGAGGCAAGTATATCATCTTCCTTAGAATGTATGGTGTATTCTGATTAAAAAGAGAGAGAGACCTTTATGGGAAACTTGAAATTGTGACATTAAATTAAATGAAGCATGTGATATTTCTTTGCACAGTGGTCCTTGCAACTTTTTGGGTAACAGGTACCTTTGAGAATCTGGTAGAAGTGTCCCCAAAATATACATGTGCACAAATTTTTTTTTACTATTTCAAGGGTTCATCAATGACTTGACTCTCATCTGAATATAAGATGATGATGATAATATTATTCTTGCCTGTACATTTTATTGTATGGGTTTAACTGAAGGAAGCAGTCTCTCTAAAGTGATCTCTTTAAGCTTTACAATGAAAAGCTCCTTAAAGCACAGGTTTCAGAGTCTTGACAGTTGGCTGAGGTAATGGAGCAGTGCTATAATTTGGTTCAGAAATTTTGTTTGTCCTTTGTTTTATGTAAGTTTTATCAAGTTGTAACATTAAGAAACTGCAAAATGTTGGTTTCTTACTCTGCTAATTCTTATCCCATTTTTACACATCTTCCCTTAGAAAGATAGAAAGGTTTGGTGCTTATCTGTCTTTAGCCCTAGAAACCAATAACATGTTACCCTTTTCTTCTGTAACTTTGTAGACATAACTCCTCACTCCAAGTATGGTATTGTCAGCTAATGAGGGATTATTGTCACAGATGTGAAAAAAGAATAAAGAATACTGCCTAACTGTCACTTAGACTAAACTTATTTGTTTCTTCTTTGAACCCTGACTTTTTAGACTGCAATATTTTGTTAGTAATTCAATCACGTATTTGCTATAGTTTTCATATTGTATGTTGGTAACACATAATAGAAATTTTAGCCTTTCTTTAAAAATCCTTTCTAAGCTATTCACATGCATAAATATTTCTTTTTTTGGTGAATTAAAAAAAGAGATACTGAAAATGTGAGTGATACCTCTTTGAAAACACCATCATTTTCTTTTTAAGAATGATTTTCCTTTTTGCAACATTGTTTCTCCAGTTTTTTGCTAACAAAATTGTAAAGTAATAGATGTGGGCTTTTGCTTGGTTTAGCTCTCCTTTTTTAGGTGAGAAAAGCACAATGCCCATAGTGGTTGTGATCTCCCTAAGACCCACTTGTTAGTGGAGAACTTGCATCAGGATTGGGATTTTATTTTCTAAAACAATACTCTTTTCATGGATCTGTTGTCTTTTGCTAGGTGACACCAAGTAATTTGTCAGTTACTACAATGGTCTCCAAACCTGACCAAAGGGCTAGATGGGCCCTAGGAAACCATAGTGTTATAGGTACCCTGATATGATTCTCTTTCACTTCTTTAGGGGAACCATGTTGAAAACACTTTCTGTGTATGACTATATAACTTAAAAAGTTTGAATACTACTCAATAACACACAGATCTTCTGGACTAAACTGTCAATAGTTAGCAGGATTTCCTCAAAATATTATCTGAATTCGACACTCTTTTTCAATTGTAATTTTTTTCTCATTGAATATGTGTCACATTTGTTTTTATTCTAGAAGTTTTTATACTATTTGAAGGGCTCCTTAGGTTGCTTGGGTGTTTCTGGAAATAACAAGATAAAAAGGGACTCCTTTGAAAATTCTTGATGGTTTAGAATATAAGCTTATTTTATTGAAGTCTGTTAGCTTATGAAACAATTGAAATTACATTTGTACCCAAGTATTGAATTCCTAAGAGTGGGTTAGAAGTTTCCTTCATCATCTTCTGGAGTAAGATTAATCCAAAGGTTTAGTATCCAGGATGTTTGTTTACTCACTGATGTATTTTTTACACTGGTTGGACAGGTAATTGTTTTCCTTCAATATTCCTTTAATGTTAATCTCAAATTTGGACTCTGTCTTTTGAAATAGAAGTATTTTTAAATTTATAGTTTTCTTTTTAATATAGATTTTGGATTCAAGAAGAAATGTTGAAATTGGGTAAAAGTTTATGAATTTCATGTAATTTAAAAATAGCACTGGGACGACCCAGAGGGATGGAATGGGGAGGGAGGAGGGAGGAGGGTTCAGGATGGGGAACACATGTATACCTGTGGCGGATTCATTTTGATATTTGGCAAAACCAATACAATTATGTAAAGTTTAAAAATAAAATAAAATAAAAAAAATAGCTTTTTAGATGTACTATATGCATATTTATGTGTGGGGAAGTCCAAGATGAATCAAGTGAAAGGGAGTTTTCCTTTATATGTTATATGCTATTTGTGTTTCTCAATGATAATCTTGTGCTTTTAAACCTTAAAAATGCTTAAATGTCTAATACTAAAGAAGTAACACATTCACTATTGTCAGGTCTCCGGCAAGAATATGCAGCCACAGCGTCTCGGCGCAGTTCTGGTTCATCTTGCAATTCTACAAGACGGGGTACTTTTAGTGATCAGGAACTTGATGCACAAAGTTTAGATGATGAAGATGACAATATGCATCATGCAGTATACCCTGCTGTTAACAGGTTTTCACCATCACCACGCAATTCACCTCGACCATCACCTAAGCAGTCACCCCGAAATTCACCTCGTTCTCGATCTCCTGCTCGGGGAATAGAATATAGTAGAGTGTCCCCTCAGCCTATGATTAGCCGCTTACAGCAACCTCGCCTTTCACTTCAAGGCCATCCAACAGATTTACAGACAACCAATGTTAAAAATGAAGGTAACTATAAGAATGGAAAAAAATTGTCCTTCATATTTTGGTATGTAGTAACACGGTTTTTACCAAGGTTTTGTATTTTAGATAAGTACATCAAGAATTTTTACTTAGGTTAGTTTTGCTTTGCCATACTCATGAAGTGTTTAGATTTTGAGTTAAGTAATTTATGGTTCTTTTTTTAAAGGTTCTACCCATTTATAGAAACTGTATTGAGTTATTTTTTATAAGATGTGTTTTTTTCCTGTTAGCTCTTCTAAAGTCTTCAGAACACTTAAAGAATTATTTTTGAATATTAATATTAATATTTTAATTTTCTCCATCCTAAAAAATGTTTTGACTTGTTTTTTTTTTAATTAAAATTCTGTTGTCATAGAAAAACTAAGACGCAGTCTTCCAAACCTGTCCCGAACATCTAATACACAAGTTGACTCAGTGAAAAGCAGCAGAAGTGACTCAAATTTTCAAGTGCCAAATGGAGGTATACCTCGCATGCAACCTCAGGCTTCAGCCAGTAAGTATCTTTTATGTATCAGTTATCTAAAGAAAAATGAAAATTACAGACTTTAATTTTGTGCTGAATAGCTATACTATAGTAAAATGTAGTGCTTATTAGTTCTGTAAGATAATCATAGCTATATTAAATTTAAAATTTGTCCCTATTAAATATCCAGTTGTATCAATACTTAAATCTGTATGAAACTGTAGTGTCTCGAATTTTGAAATAAGCAAGTTCTGTTTAATTTATAAATATATATATTCTTTAAAAACCTTCTGTTCTGCAATACTGAACATTAAAAGTGACAGAATCTGGGAGGGGGCGGGGGGTAAATAGTCCTGAAATAGACCATTTAAAACCCAAGGAACTTTCTTACTAGAGGATTAATAAAAGCAATAATCGTCCTGTAAGTATACAAATAAAGGCTTGCTAAATTCTTAATAAATACTTTACCAAAGGTAGAATTTTATTTTTTTAAAAAAAGGTTTAAAAGTAACTTGATGGAAAGAAAAACTGAAACTGTTGATTTAAGGAGACATATGCAACATAAACAAGGATTAGAGAATCACACAGAAGGAACGCCTAAGATAAAGTGGCCAGACTGAGCCAAGAAGTGATGTGGGAGTAAATGGGCACTCTGTACTTTACAGAGTGATTTTAAAAGAATTGAACACTTTCCAAGAAGTATTGCTTATTAACTAAGGCAGATATGAGCATGTACTAAACCCAGTTTAAACAACTATCAGAGTTATTTCTGCAATCTTGGAAATGCTCAGTTATGCATGCCTTCTATCCCACAGTTCACTTCAGTTTTGTAGTCTGATTTATTCAGTTCCTTTGTAACATATTTACTGTTTGTGGTTAAAGTGGTCACTGTGATATGTTCCTTCATTTCCTCAAAGCTGTAATGAAAAAGTGATACAAACATAAAGTTATTGACTGTCCATTTTATAACTTGTGTATTGAGGAACAACTTTGACAGCGTTCAATTCTTTTGTAAGTCCCCTTGCATTCTTCCTTGGCTCTGTTGTGTTTAGCTGACTTGGTGTACTTTATATTAAGCTGCTGTTATTTGGTGGCTCAAAAATTCAGTCTAGAAAAAAAATTTTGGTTCATTTTGAATCAAAATGACTTTTATGATGATAAGTTTTCCTTATTTACCAATTGTAAATGATATTATTTATATTATAAAATTCACATTGTGCTATACCTTATATTCATAAATTCTGTTTAATCCTCTGAACAAGTCTATAAAGTAGGTTCAGTTACTAATACATTTTTACAAATTAGGAACCAGAAGCTTTGAAAGGCTATGTAGCTTTAATTTTTTCCCTATAGGTGAATTATTTTCTCTTTCCCCTCAGAAGTTGATAATTAAAAATAGATAAAGAAACATAGTGAGATTCTAATCACTAATTTACTTTTAAGTGGGAAGAATATATGTATGCAGTTTCATAGTAGTATATTTCAGTATTTGAATAATGTATAGGCAGAAGAAATAGTAAGGTACCATCCTTTTTTAAAAATTGCATATACTTGTTTGTTTTTATATTTGTAGTTATGAAACTTGTTTATGATGAAAATGTCAGAAACATTTATTTTAGTATAGAATCACACTGTTCACAGGATGTATTTGAAAAGTAGTAAATCCAGAATATTAGCAGGTTTAAAATTTAATAAAGTTTATTTGATAAAAATATTTAAAACTTGGACTTCCCTGGCAGTCCAGTGGTTAGGACCTGGCGCTTTCACTGCCATGGCTCTGGGTTCAGTCCCTGGTCAGGGAACTAAGATCCCACAAGCCACATGGTGCCGCCAAAAAAGAAAAAAAGTTAAAACTTTGTGTTTAAAGTCAATACATTATGAAGCAAAATAAAATGTTACCTATTTTTCTGAAAATTTTACATCTATCTTTGATACATAATATATATGTGTTTTAATTAGTGTGTATGTTAGATGTACTGTTACATATAAAAATTAAAAGACTAATATGGTAATTATGTAAAAATATTACAATGGCAAGTTTTATACATGAATAGCATTTTAAATATTTTATACAAACCAGTTCATATATTTGCTGCATTTTGTTTTCTTTTAAGTATTTTTCCAGCTCTTAAGTGGTAAAGCTTTGGTTCTTACTTGCTGATCTGCATGAACCTAACTTTGCAAGATTGCTGTTATTTCCACCTAAGGGACCACTTCTTTTGCCTTGTTACTATGCAATCACTATTTTTATATGCTTATTTGCTATGGCTGCATTATTGTGGATGCTGGCATTCAAATATGAATATTATGAAAGTTCTAATATATTTCATTTTGGTAGCTATTACCAATTCTTGACTTTTATATTTGGAAAATGTGAGTAACTTAAAAAGTTTAAGAAAACCAGAGCATTGCAAAGGTCATGAATACATGTAATTTTTTCAGTTTCTCCAGTTAAAGGAAGGAATGTTTGTCAGGGACAGTTTTTCAAAAGACTAGTGTAGTGCTTGTTTTCTAAGACCACTAGAGAACAGGTTTAGTTTTCAGAAAAATATAGGAATTACTGGTTCAGAAATAAGAGAAGGGAGAAAAACCCAAGGCAATCTGCTGGTTTTAAAAAAAGTAGTATATATTTACTTTTATATGTATTATCTCATTTGAACCCCACAACATCCCATTTTTTATTTTTATAGAGAGGGAGCAGAGATCCATATAAATTATATGTGCAATGCCAAGTAACTAGAAAACTGGCAAAACCAAGCCAGATTAACTCAGCTCCTCTGTGTGTCTCCCAATTTCCTCCCAGTTACTGTTTGGATTACATCATGCTGACCCTAACTGCAAATAAGGAGGCATTGGAAAATATTCTTGGATGACTATTGGAGCATGATTTGAGGTTGAACTATAAATACTTTATGAATTACCACAAAAGAATAAACTAAGTCTGTGTAACATTTATCATTTGCTTGCTTACATGTAACTAAGTGGAAGAACATATTTGCACAAGATACTCCTAGAGGAGAGATGTATAGGATCAGTATTGTACTGTGGAAGTCACACTGAGGAGGGAGTGTTCAGGGCAGTTACCAGCTTATGCATAGCCAGACTGCACTTAGGCCCATGGGGGAGGAATTCTCATCCAAATTTCACTTGTGACCAAAACACTAGAATTTTACACAATTATGAAACATGAAGTTGAAGTAAAATAAGTCATGATAAATCTGTGTAGTGGGCTAATATAAGAATGAGTGAAATACTTGTGGAACTGTTGTTTAAGGATAAGTAATATAATTATGTTGAGTCAGTTATCACAAAGACATTGATACTAAGTATAGTTCTTCTGACCTTTACTTCTGGAAATGTTGATTAAATACATCTGGAATGAGGACCCAGAATCTTTATTTTTTTAAAAGTGTCTCAGCTGACTCTGGGGCATAGTTAAGTTTAAGAACCACTGAGTTGGATCTCAGCTGTGGAGGATCTTGAATATTTAATGGAAGTCTCCAGATTTTATCCAGAGATTGTTATTAATTATTACTTAATTATTCAGTAAATAATTAAGATGTTTATAGGGTATATGTTATGTTCCAAGCATTGGGAATATAAATGTGAAAGAGAGAGCTTGTGCCCTTCAAAAGCAGGAAGTGATGGGGAAACAGAGGTATTACACTCATCAGTATAAAGAGGTTTTCTGAGAAGATACTGAAAAATATCTCAGCCAGCTCTGGAGGAGGTGTCACATGAGGGAAGAAAGTATAGGTTTTCCCAACAGTGGGACCAGTAATGAAATCTTAAGAACGACACCCTGATTATAGTGGTTTTGTTTGACTAAAGTGTGGGTCACAGGATGGTTAGTTGGTTCAGTGACAAGAATGAGAGATGTAGGTAGGGGATAGATTGTGGGAATTTTAAAATACCGTATTTGGAATTCCCTGGCACTCCAGTGGTTAAGCCTCTGTACTTTCATTGCTGAGGGCACAGGTTCTAGTCAGGAAACTAAGATCCCACAAGCTGTGTGGTGCAGCCAAAAAATAAGTAGGTAAATAAAATATATTAAGGAGTTTAGATTTCATCTTAACAAGCTATCATAGCTTTTAAT
Source organism: Bubalus kerabau (assembly GCF_029407905.1). NCBI lineage: Eukaryota > Metazoa > Chordata > Mammalia > Artiodactyla > Bovidae > Bubalus > Bubalus kerabau. The sequence goes on from NC_073630.1 coordinate 71,284,494, forward strand.
CAGGGTTCCTTCTTAAGAAATTGAATCTGATAGCAATGTGAAGAGTGGATTAAAGTTCTAGAAGGATTTGGAGACTTCAGTTTAGTATACGTTATCTTTTAAAAAGTGATTTTTCGAACTCCTTGGCAGTCCAGTGGTTGGGACTTCCTGCTTCCACTGCAGCAGGCATGAGTTGGATCCCTAGAGGGGAACTAGGATCCCACAAGCCACATGGTCACAATAAAGAAATAAAAGTGATTTTGCCATTGGAAAATGGATCAAATTAAGATTGATAATTCAGATTAAAATTTAGTTTTTGTTCTTATTTGTGTAACATTATGTTTCTTTGTGGTATCATGAAAATCATTCATTTTATTCTATCTGTATCAGGCAAATTTAGAGTATACTGCCTGAACCTATTTGCAGTTTGATTCTTTGCATTACCATTGGACAGTCATCACTTGTCTGTAGATGCTGTTCTTGTGACATCACCCATGAAACTTGAGGGATAAATAAAGTCCATTGGAGTCATTATAGCTGTGAATTTAAATAAGATCTTTCTAGAACAATTGGTTATAGATGATATTTTATATTTAAACCCTTGTTTAAGCAATCTAGTGGTTAATAGATATTGTGGATTGCCAGCGTTATGTGCAGTTGGTTACCCTTTGCCCTCATTTGCGCCACTACAGACACTGTGGCCTCCTCCTGTTCTTCATGTGTATCTGGCACACTCCTACCTCAGGTCCTTACTACTGCTTTTCCTTCCGTCTGCAGTGCATTCCCCCAATATCTGTATGGCTCACTTCTGCACTTCCTTCAGATCTTTGGGCAAATGTCATCTCAGGAGAAATATTTCTTAATCACCCTATTTATAATTGCAGCTTATGTCTCCTACTTCTTGCCCCCCTTTCCTACTTAATTTTCTCCTTAGCAGCTGTCACCATCTGGCAGGCCATGTATTTACTCTTTGTTTATTGTCTGTTTCCCCTTCCCTAAACTCTTAGTTCCATGGAAGTAGGAACTTTGTCTATCTAGCCAGCTATGTATTCATTATTTCTAAAACAGTACCTGGAATAAAGTACACAATTATTAGAAAGAAAGTAGGAATGAATGGGTGAGTGAATGAATGAAAATATGAATGGTAGAAAGCATGTATGAATAAATATATAAATGAATATTTAATGATGATAGTGCCTGATATTTCTGTGGGATAGATATGAGGTATGCATTATAAAATTGATTCTTTTTTTGAAGTTTGGAGAATTTTTTGCTAGTCCGCCTGGCAATATGTTTAACTTAAACTGGCAGACAACATTTAGTTGCAGTAGTGTGTTGTAATGAGTGTTGGTAGAAATTGAAATCAAATGGGTTTGTTACTTTTTAAAAATGTTTCCTATTAGTGAAAATTCTATCACCATTGATTGGATTAAGCAATAAAGAAAAATTCTCCTTAATTCTTTTTGGTGATGTATCAAGTAATACATTTATCCACAAATGACTCTCTGAATGCTGGCCAGGTTTATGGTTTGAGATCTCTTTTTTGGGACAGGTGGAAGTGGTGCTTATAAATCCTAGAGGTGTATGCAGTCTTATTTTCACATCATGGAATGATGTTTGAGAACAGCTTACATAGGGGACTGCACTGGTGGCTGTGGGACTCACCCATTCATTGGAGCCATAGTGAGCTTTAACTCCGGATGTCTCTGAACTGCTGCTTAGTTGCCAGTTTTGAGAGTTTTACTGCAGTTAATAGATGAGGAGTTGTGAAGAAAGCTTAGAACTCCTCCTTGAACACTTAAAAAACAGATGCTCTGACTCCTCCAAATCCCTCAACTCCCAACACATACACACACATCCCTACCCCTCACCATCCCATATGCATATGTACATAGTCCGGATAACCAGGTCTAAAATGCAGTTAGTTAAATTCTACACCAAGATGGTGTTGAACATATTTAAAGCAACTAGATTGTTGACTCCCTTGAGGACCTGCCTGGTTCTGAGTTTTCTTCTCCTTTTTGAGTATGAGGATTACTGTTTCACGTTAGGACAGTTCATCTAACAATAACTGCTTTGCCAAAGTCTGCTTTTTTGCACTGAACAAGTACTACATTTATTTTTTTTTTTCTGTACTGTGTGCTTATGTTCATCACTTTTACTTATTAGCTTTGTATTCTTTGCATCCTGTAGCATGTTTGCTGGTGGTTTGTTTTCTCTGATATTTTGATCAGTTTACATGTTATAGATTTTCTCATCTATAAGAAACAATTTCTTAAAGTATGCACTTTGCACTAAGATTTCCATTCCCTTTCTTTTCTAACTTAATGCACTAAGCATCACTTTGATTCCTCTGATTTTAGGTTTCTGATGTATTCTCGCCTATCTGTTTCTTGATAAATTTTCAAGTTTGTATTAAAGTATTCAAGTTTACAGAAGCTATAGCCTTTATCTTGTCCTTCCAGGCAAATATTACAGTTCCTTATTTTTCAACAGCTTCGCAAAGGCTGAAAAATTTGCCTCGTACTTCCCTCAAAGCCAAACAGTTGCTTCAAACTTCATCTACAAAAAGAGGTAACTACAGCCTCTTACTAAGTTTTAAATTTCAGCAAATGATCAAGTTAGTTAAATCTTTCACCTTTTGGCATACTGAGTCAGTGATGTCTATAGGGCACGTTTTAGTCTTTTTTTTTTTTTTTTTAATAATAAAATAATGTGGATTCATTCTCTGTTACTTGGATAAATCCAGAAGAAACTAATTTTCTACAGAGGTATGTATGGAGTTTCAATTCTGAAAGGAATAAATGATATTTATTTTTGATAGCTTTTCATATTAGAGAATTTATCATTTTTCTTACCTAAAACTGAGGGTCACTGTTTTAATTTTGTTAGATAAACTAATAAATGCTTTAAAATGTATGAAATGCCAGACATTCTGTATGCAGTATTTTTTCTTCTGACTTTGGTGTTTGGATTTACTTACCTGTAGGATGAAATGGGCCTGTTTTCATATTAGAGATTGATTGAGGTTAGAGCAGAGTTACGGTTAACTGATGATGTTTGGATTATTTATGGAATGGTAGTTTTTATAAGAACTGAGTGTTGAAGAAATATCTGAAGGTTGGACATCAAAGCTATCATATTGGTTCCAGGAGATTGAATGTATGGACAGCTAGGAGAAAGTAGAATTGGGAGAAACACTGTGGGATTGGATAGACCAACAGTAATAAGAATGAATAGGACTTCCCTGGTGGGAAGTGGTTAATAGTCCATAATTCGGCTTCTCGGGGCAGGGTTTGATTCCTGGTCCCCCTGGTCCCCCTGGTCAAGGAAGTTCCAAATGCCGAGCAGCCAAGAGAGAAAAACAATGAATAGAAACCTCAGAGAATATGGGACAGAATAAATACAGGCAGTGAAGAAAAATATTTCCCCTGTCTGCATAGATTTCCTGACAGCTTCAGAACTCAACAACTAACAAAGATAAAAGATGGATAAAACACTAACAGAATGTTACATGGAAAGAGGAGGTTTGAGGTTTGATTTGTTGAAAAAACAATTTAGTTAATATGGTGACAGAAGTACTGAAATAGGTATCAGTACTTCAGCAAGTTCATTAAAAGCAAATGATGTAACAGTGATTCGGTGGATAAATATAATTTAAGGATATACTTTTAGATATTAGAATCCCAAGAAAATAGTCAAATAGAAAACAAGAATGTAGGAAAGTTTGTGTTTTGGACGTCAGAAGTTGATCTTAGGGCCTCCAGTAGGGGTGTTTTCTGGTACCCTCTGTCAGAAATAATGATAGACAGAATAGATTATGCTCTTTTTTTGAAGAAGAAGGTGACTTACTAAAGATCACTGTAGAAAATGTTCTTAAATTTTTTGAGGACCCTAGGCCTCTTTTTTGAGATTTCCAAATACTTTTGAATATTTTTAGGTATGGGAGGAAGGTGAAAACAGATGATCATAAAAGGATTGTAGTATCTACAAAAGGGCAGGAGAGGATATTACATTTATATATATTGTATTTTTTGTTATGTTCTACAAGCTGCTTCATTTGGGGGGCCTTAGGTTTATATAATTTAAAAATTTTACTTGATTCTGTGTTGCTCTTTATTAGATTGAAAGTGAAAGTGACGGTCACTCAGTCGTGTTCAACTCTTTGTGACTCTGAACTATATATATAGTTCATGGAATTCTCCAGGCCAGAATACTGGAGTGGGTAGCCTTTCCCTTCTCCAGGGATCTTCCCAACCCAGGGATCGAACCTGGGTCTCCCACATTGCAGACAGATTCTTTACCAGCTGAGCCACAAGGGAAGCCATTATTAGATTGAAAAGATCGTAATTTCTGGCTGACTTTTTGGAGGAGGGGTAATCTCCATAGGGCGTATGGAGATTACATTGTTTTTGTGATTCTGAGCTACCGAACTACTTACCCTCTGTGATAACAGGAAAACTGAGTCTCATAATTCCTGGTACCTCTAGCTGTCTAGTTGACATGGTAAAGGGAGAGTAGCTTGTGCATGTGCATGTTTGATATTTTGTTCTTTTAATTTCATTTTGTTTAATTTCCTAATTATCTTAATCCAGACTCCCATATTTACTGGTTGGTGTTGTGACCTGGTGATCATTTACACTATAAGTTCTAAACCAATTGAGAAATGGTTATGACAGGATTTCAAATACTAATTTAATTACTGGTAAAGCTAAATTGGAGAATATCTCTTGACTGGAAGGCCAAAATGGATTTTCTAATTTCCCCTCCTGTCTTGACTTTGTGAGAGAAAGGGGTCTGCTTTGGACTGTGGGATTCTCTGATCTTGTAGGGATGTAAAGCTGACAGGACATATGTTCACAAGTAACTTTGCATATTAAACCTGCCCAGTAGAGAAACATGGACTAGATAGTAAATTGCCACATAAATCAAATGTTCCTTATCCTGGGGATGAACCTCTACGTTTTCTAGAAAGCTGATTTACTTACTTTAAGGGTTCACAGAATGGTGGGAAGAGGAAGAAGTTTTCCTTAAACTCTTGGAAAAATGGTTGCTGATTTTAATTGCATTTAGTAGTGGCTGGAGTTTGAAGATGGGAAGAGAAGTAAAACTATGTGGCATGGCACAAAAGAAACACACCATAAACATTTGTTGATGAATACGATCATGCCACTAATTCAAGAAGGCTGGACACATCCCTGTTTGCATTTTCTTCTTGCAAAGCTTTTGGCTTTCTTCATCCCATTTTTCCCTTTGAGAAGAGGGAAGAAACCCATTGTGTGGTTTTAAGACTTCGTAGAAATGACTGCTTAAACTGCTTTTATAAAGATATCTACCTCCAGTTGTTGGAAAATCAGTGAAAAAGAGATAAACAGGTTGGGCACCTAACCAAGTTAGAGGAAGAAAATGACTAATTAGAAAAGTGAATGCAGAGATCTGGGCAAATTTAAATTTTTTTTTTTTTTTTTTAATTTAAATGTTTTTTTATTTTAAAAACAAATTTAAATGTTTTATATTTTTATTTAGAAGGAAAGAAGCAACTAAGGAGTTTGTGATGGTAGCGGTCTAATACTGCTTTAATGTTCTAATTCACTGTATTTTGAGATATTTAACATGAGATAAGCAATAGTTAATCAGAATCCTTAATGATATGAACCCAGGAATTTTGTAATTACTCTGGAACCAAAATTTTAAAATTTCTTGTGTTCTCTTTTCTGTCAGTTAACATGTACTGAATCTGAAGCAAACAGGATACATGCATTATATCCTTTTCTCTTTTTTTCTCTGTTCTAGCCCCTCTTTACTTTTTCTTCTATTAACAGTTGTGATCAAAGCCAGCCTCTGCCATAAACAGCTTTTTGAAGCAGTTAAAATGATAGGCGTTGCTGTCGCTCCCATGACTTTGTTATATACAGTGGGAGAATGGGAAAGAAGAGCACAGAGAACTGTTCTTGGGGCTCCCTTCAAACACACACATTTCTGTTAGACCATGTCATGCTGTTTTGGAATGATGATTGAATGGATTGTATTTACATTTAGACTTGCTAAGGCTTTCGTGATTTTCTAAGATTCTTTTTTCTTTTCTAGTTAAGTCTTAAGTACATCGATTAATTTCCTTTGCTGATAAAATCCTATTTCAAAATTCCCTCCTCTCTGAAATTTGTACCTTGCTTTTCCTGATTAAATAGGACTGCATTTTAGAATGTTAAAAATCTAATATTCTGTGGTCTTAAAAAGATCACTTGATTCCAGTTTACCCTCATTATATTTTTATTCCTCCCTAGCCCGCAAATTTATAGATAAGGCAAAATGCTGCTGCCATTAGAGAAGCAAACATTTTTTACAATAGTGAAGCTACAGCTTAGTGCACCTCTTCATAAACTCTCTAGTTTTCCCTCAATTTATACATTAACCTTATTAAAGTATTTCTCTCCATATCTTGAGATTGTGTTAATAGAACATTTTGACTTCTCCTTTCATAAAGGAGTCCTTTCATTCATCTAAGAACTTAAAGATTAATAAAGTTAAAGTTTAAAGATTAATAAAATTAAAAAGATTTCTGATTTATAAATCTGTCTTTTAATCCTTGTTATTTTAAAATACAACACCAATTCAGAAAACCATATAATACATAGAGAATTTAATGTATTCCTATAAGGCAACAACCTTGTGACTACCATTTGTATCAGGAGACTAGAACTTACTCCCTTAGATGCTCTACATCCATCTGCTTCCAAACACAATCCTCTCTTGACCCCTTTTCACCAAAGTAACCATTCTCCCAAATTTTTATAATTTTTATTTTAGAACTTCCAGAAGTTCCTTACTTCTCTGTATTTGTCATCCAAGTAATCCAACTATAGTTTTGCCTCTTTACTATGTCTTTTTAAGTGTCCCTTAATTTATAGCTTTCCTCCAACTCTTTACTACCCCTTATTGTTTGAAGAAACCACCAAATCACTTGTACTATAGATGTTCACACAAATTGAATTTTCTGTGATGTCTTTTATCAGGTTCCTCTGTATTTCCTATAAATTGGTAGTTATCTTCATGCTTAATTAGATTCAGTAATGTTATTTTTGGCAAGACTATTTCATTGGTGGTGGCACTTCTTCAGCCAAAGGTGCATACAGTGGGGTTGCCTGTTTCATGTGATATTAACAGGCATTGATGCATAATGCCTATATCTTTACTTTATTAGGAATTGCAGAATTGGGTTTTTCAATTCTAACATTCCTTTATTTAAAATAAAAAAACTAGTATGTAGAGAAACTTTTTCTTATTCTTTGGTAAACCAGCACTAAAGGTTTATTTCAGTGCTTGTTCTTTCCCTTTATTTACCAGTTTGCAAAATAAAAAATTGGCAACCTAGAATTCTCCAAAGATAACCAGTATTTTTCTTTAATACGTATCATTATAAATGTATAGATTTAAACAAACATTTTTTTATTGTGTTTCAATCTATTCTGGGCATTTCCCCAACTTTGGTAGAAGCATCATCATCAGGTCTTTTTGACACAACCCTGGTAGTCTTTGATAAAGTCTTAATAAACTGATACGACAAGATTGGCTCATCTTTTACGTTTCCTGCCACAGACCTGAATTTAGTTTTTCTTCAGAAAACCTGTTTTGGTAGGAAATGGAATCTCAAAACCAAAATCTTAGTTATTAGTTATGCTCTTTGCTATCTTGTTGGTCATTATTTCTAGGTCTTTTCAGTTACTAGAACTGTACATGTGTAGGCTTGTGTATTTTTTAAGATTGAGAGCCTTAATGAGTTCATGCTAATACTTCCCTTTCAAATTTAGGGCTTTAGCCTCTTTTAACTTATTATCTATCTTTCTTTTATCCTGCTCTGAGAAGCCTATTTCTTGGAAACACATAGAAATAGAGTATCATGTAACAATTTTTCTCCCATGTTTTACACAGAATCTTCTGGGGATAAATAACATTAGTGTAATACACCATACAGTATGGTTACTAAAAACAGTTTATAAAACGTTTCCCATATGTAACTATTCCATATTTTCCTTTATGCCTCATTTAGAGATAGCTCTACATTTAAATAATATCTGATGCTTCCTACCAGTCTGTTGATATTGTCTCACCAATTTTTTTATTTAAAGCTTATCCTCTAGTAGATTCTTTCAGAAGGAGTTATGGGAACAATATCCATTCTCTCATTTTTTGCATGTTGGTGACAGCTTGTTTGCTATTTTTATATTTGAAAGTCAGCTAGATATGAAATCTTTGGCTTATATTTTCTTTCCTTGAGTATCCTAAATATATGACTCTTATTTTTTGTCAGGAATAAGAGTTGTTTCTGTTACAATCATTTGATATTTTTATCTAGATGTCCAAAGGTTTTTTTTTCCTCTTTAAAGTCCAATAATTTATGAGAATGCATCTCTCTGTTGGTTCTTCTGAGTTGATTTCCCCAGACTTGTGTTATTTCAATTTAAAGTTGCAGAGATTTAAAAATTTTAGACAAGTTCTTTGAAATTATAGTTTTCATTATTACATCCTTTTGCATTGCTTTTCTCTTTTTGTGGGAATTCTTGTACACATATTAGGTGTTCTTTGCCTTCTATATTTGTTGCCTTCTCTTGAATCCTTTTCATCTTTCTTAGTTTCTTCTTGTTCTATAAAAGTTTATTTTCATTATTTATTTCTCTTAAAGCACTCTGTTGTGTATGGTGACTCTTGTTCCTTCCATCTCAGACTTCACTTTGAAATGATTTATTTTATGTCTAATTCTTTTCTGTGTTCCACCATCTCACTTTTGAGTGTTTTTCATTATTTACTATTTATGTTCTTTTGTATCTTGTAATTTTCATCTTTGTGTGTGTGTGCACATCAGTTCAGAGAAGGCAATGGCAACCCACTCCAGTACTCTTGCCTGGAAAATCCCATGGATGGAGGAGCCTGGTAGGCTGCAGTCCATGGGGTCGTGAAGAGTCAGACACGACTGAGCGACTTCACTTTCAGTTTCCACTTTCATGCATTGGACAAGGAAATGGCAACCCACTCCAGTGTTCTTGCCTGGAGAAGCCCAGAGATGGCGGAGCCTGGTGGGCTGCCGTCTATGGGGTCTCACAGAGTTGGACACGACTGAAGCGATGCAGCAGCAGCGCATCAGTTCAGTTCAGTTCAGTTGCTCAGTCATGTCCGACTCTTTGTGACCCCTTGAACTGCAACATGCCAGGCTTCCCTGTCCATTGCAGACTCTCGGTGCTTGCTCAAACTCATGTCCATCCAGTCAGTGATGCCATCCAACCATCTCATACTCTGCCATCCCCTTCTCCTCCTGCCTTCAGTCTTTCCCAGTATCAGGGTCTTTTCTTTCTTTTTTTTTAAAATTTATTTATTTATTTTTTTACTTTACAATATTGTATTGGTTTTGCCATACACTGACATGAATCCACCATGGGTGTACATGTGTTCCCCATCCTGAAACCCCTCCTCCCACCTCCCTCCCCATCCCATCCCTCTGGGTCATCCTAGTGCACCAGCCCCAAGCACCCTGTATCATGCATGGAACCTGGACTGGCAATTCGTTTCACATGTGATAATTTACATGTTTCAATGCCATTCTCCCATATCATCCCACCCTCGCCCTCTCCCACAGAGTCCAAAAGACTATTCTATACATCTGTGTGTCTTTTGCTGTCTCGCATACAGGGTTATCATTACCATCTTTCTAAATTCCATATACATGTGTTAGTATACTGTATTGGTGTTTTTCTTTCTGGCTTACTTCATTCTCTATAATAGGCTCCAGTTTCATCCACCTCATTAGAACTGATTCAAGTATATTCTTTTTAATGGCTGAGTAATACTCCATTGTGTATATGTACCACAGCTTTCTTATCCATTCATCTGCTGATGGACATCTAGGTTGCTTCCGTGTCCTGGCTATTATAAACAGTGCTGCGATGAATATTGGGGTACATGTGTCTCTTTCAATTCTGGTTTCTCGGTGTGTATGCCCAGCAGTGGGATTGCTGGGTCGTATGGCAGTTCTATTTCCAGTTTTTTTAAGGAATCTCCACACTGTTCTCCATAGTGGCTGTACTAGTTTGCATTCCCACCAACAGTGTAAGAGGGTTCCCTTTTCTCCACACCCTCTTTAGCATCTATTTCTTGCAGACTTTTGGATAGCAGCCATTCTGACTGGCGTGAAATGGTACCTCATTGTGGTTTTGATTTGCATTTCTCTGATAATGAGTGATGTTGAGCATCTTTTCATATGTTTGTTAGCCATCTGTATGTCTTCTTTGGAGAAATGTTTGTTTAGTTCTTTGGCCCACTTTTTGATTGGGTCATTTATTTTTCTGGAATTGAGCTGCAGGAGTTGCTTGTATATTTTTGAGATTAACTCTTTGTCCGTTCAAATGAGTCAGTTCTTCGCATGAGGTGGCCAAAGGATTGGAGTTTCAGCTTCAGCATCAGTCCTTCTGATGAATATTCAGGACTAATTTCCTTTAGGAAGGACTGATTTGATCTCCTTGCAGTCCAGGGGACTCTCAAGAGTCTTCTCCAACACCACACTTCAAAAGCATCAATTCTTCGGTGCTCAGCTTTCTTTATAATCCAGCTCTCACATCCATATATGACTACTGGAAAAACCATAGCTTTGACTAGATGGACCTTTGTTGTGTATGCATCGTAGACATATTTGGCAAGATTTCACCATTAGTAGAAGTAGTATTCTATTTATTTTCTTATTTTCTTTTTTTTTTTCATATAATAGCTTTATATGAAATTTGGCCTCATTCTTTCTGTTTTTTATTGTTCTGTGAAATTGGTTTTCTAAACACTTAGAAAGGGAGTTTTAAGTTTCTAATTTATGGCTGTAGTGCTCCCTCTTCTGTTGTTTTAGGGAACTGTTCAAAAATAGGGCTGTTTATTTTCTGAGGTTTCTTGCTTTTATTCCCCTCCCTTATTTTAAAATTCATTCTTTTAAAGTGTATGCAAAAAAAGGGTGATACAGTTAACCTGTGAACAACATGGGTTTGAACTGTGTGGGTTCACTTATACATGGATTTTTTTCACTGTTCACATGTGCTACACTACTACACAGTCTGTAGTGGCTGAATCCACAGGTGCAGAACCATGCACACAGAGGGCCAACTGCAGAGTTATATGTGGATTTTCCATGTGAAAATGGTCAGCACCTCTAACTCCTTGAATTACTCAAAGGTCAGTTCATAAGTTGAGCAACTGTTAACCACTGTCTGATTTTAGAAATTTTCATCACCCCATAAGAAATACAGTGCCCGTTAGCAGTCAGTCCCCATTCTCCACTCCTTCCAGGCACTGGCAACCACTAATCTATCTCTGGATTTGCCTGTGCTAAACATTTCATATCAATAGATTCATACAATATGTGATCTTTGCAGCTGGCTTATTTCACTTACCATAACATTTCCAAAGTTCTTCGTATTTAGCATGTATTAGTACTTTGTTCCTTTTTTATTGCCAAATAATATCCCATTGTATGGACACAAACCAATTTTGTCTATCCATTCATCAGTTGGTGGACATTTGAGTTGTTTCCCATTTTGTACCTATTGTGAATAATGCTGCTGATGCTGCAGATGTTTGTTGGTAGCTTATTTATTATCTATCAGTGTTTTTGTATATATGGAAGAAAAGCTAGTGAAGTCGATTCTCACAGGTTTCTTCTGCCTTTATGTTTAATAAATATTCTCTTTATATGCTTAGAAAAATAATGGCAAGTACTGTATACTAATGAAAGAAGAAATCAAAGACTTTTTTATGATTACTTGTCAGCCATTAAAACTTTAGTATGCCTTGGTGTCATATCTTATCAAACCTGCGTAGGATAGTAGCCCCACAAATAAACTTTCTGAGTCTACTTAATGCCTATATTTTAGTCAGTTTATCAGAACAGCCCAGGAGACTGTCCTGAGTGGCATTGTTGAATATCTTTCCAGAGAACTGAGCTGCAGCAGGCTGAGAGGCACCACATTCCCTGGGTATGGGAGGCATGGATATGATTTGTCTTATAAATCCTGTAATATTTTACATTTTATTAACAGTTTGCTTATACATTACTCATTTGATCTTCACAGCTAACCTATGGTATTTGCTGAAACTTGTTTTGTTAGATTTACATCTATGTATTTATTTTACTCTATTTTGGGGTGCAGTGCAAATGGTATTGCATTTAAAATTTATATTTCCATACACTTACTGCTGGCATATAGAAATATAATCGGTTTTTGTATGTTTATCTTCAATTTTGTGACTTTCCTGAGCTTAGAATTTCTGGAAGATTTTATTTTTTGTCTGTTTTTTAGATTCCTTGGGATTTTCTGTGTAAAAAGAGGTTTTTTTTTTTCCTAACCTGTTGTTGTTGTTGTTCAGTCGCCCAGTTGTGTCTGACTCTTTGTGACCCTATGGACTGCAGTATTTCCGGCCTCCCTGTCCCTCACTATCTCCTGGAGTTTGCCCAAGTTCGTGTCCACAGCATCAGTGATGCCGTCCAGCCATCTCATCCTCTGACACTTTCTTCTCCCTCTGCCCTCAGTCTTTCTCAGAAATCTATTAGGTTGATGCAAGAGTAATTACAGTTTTGTACTATGAATTTTAAATCATAACTAGACTCAAACACATCTTTATTAATCAAAATAGGAACCATTACAATAGAAACATTTTTGCCAATGAGAAATAGGTTTGCTTATTCCTAGAGCATAAAAATCTGTACTTCGGGATTTGATGAACTCTTGGAAAGCATTTTCTGCCTCCTGTGGTTGTGGATCCATTTTCCCTGCAAAAAGTTGTCGAAGATGCTTGAAGAAATGGTAGTCGATTGATGAGAGATCCGGAGTTCTTTGGATCTTCTCAGTCCAGCCATGAGCTGGTCCTCATTGGTTGTCATACAAAATCCTGGTTTCATCATACATCACAATAGGATTTTAAAATGGCTCATTGTGTGGAATAAAAGAAGACAACACTTCAAAATGACAATTTTCTGATTTGCAGTCAGTTCATGAGGCACCCACTAACTGAGCTTTTCATCTTCCCAATTTGCTTCCTCTGCCAAACCACCACAGAATTGTCGACATTGAGACTTAGGCAACTTCTCATGTGGTTAGTTGTAAGAGGATTAGCTTCGATGATGTGTCTCAGTTGGCATCTTCCAATGGATGGCCACTATGCTCCTCCTCTGCAGTGCTCTCTTCTCCTTTGTAAAAGTTCTTGAACCACCACTGCACTGTATGTTCGCTAGCAGTTCCTGGGCCAAATGTGTTCTTGATGCTGTGAGTTGTCTCCGCTGCTTTATGACCCATTTTGAACCAAATAAGAAAATCACTTGAAGTTGTTTTTTGTCTAACATCATTTTCATAGTCTAAAATATAAAAAATAAGTAATAAGTCATTAGCAAAAAGCATAAAGCAAGAAATGTGAATTAAAGTGATGTGTAACATGACCACCTTTATTAAGAATGTATTCCAGTATCAAATGGCAAGTTTCAACAATGTAAAAAACCTCAGTTATGTTTGCACCAACCTAAGGTCCATTGTTTTGTTTTCTTATTTATTGCACTCACTGGAACTTCTAGCACTGAGTTGCATAAGAGTGATGAGAGCATATATCCTTACCTTGTTCCTGATCTTAGAGGGGAAGCATTCAGTCTTTCCTCATTAAATATAATGTTCAGTTCAGTTCAGTTCAGTCACTCAGTCATGTCTGACTCTCTGCAACCCCATGGACAGCAGTATGCCAACTCCCGGAGTTTACTCAAACTCATGTCCATCGCATTGGTGATGCCATCCAACCATCTCATCCTCTGTCATCCCCTTCTCCTCCAACCCTCAATCTTTCCCAGCATCAGGGTCTATTCAAATGAGTCAGTTCTTCGCATCAAGTGGCCAAAGTATCGGGGTTTCAGCTTCAGCATCAGTCCTTGCAGTGAATATTCAGGACTGATTTCCTTTAGGGTTGACTTGATTTGATCTCCTTACAGTCCAAGGGATTCTCAAGTCTTCTGCAACACCACAGTTTAAAAGCATCAATTCTTCAGCGCTCAGCTTTCTTTATAGTCCAACTCTCACATCCATACATGACTACTGGAAAAACCATAGCTTTGACTAGACAGACCTTTGTTGGCAAAGTAATGTCTCTGCTTTTTAATATGCTGTCTAGGTTGGTCATAACTTTTCTTCCAAGGAGCAAGCGTCTTTTAATTTCATTGCTGCAGCCACCATCTGCAGTGAATTTGGAGCCCCAAAAAATAAAGTCTGACACTGTTTCCATTGTTTCCCCATCTATTTGCCGTAAAGTGATGGGACCAGATACCATGACTTAGTTTTCTGAATGTTGAGCTTTAAGCCAACTTTTTTACTCTCCTCTTTCACTTTCATCAAGATGCTCTTTAGTTCTTTGCTTTCTGCCATAAGGGTGGTGTTATCTGCATATCTGAGGTTATTATTATATATTGTTTATATTGTTATATCGTGTAAGTATAATGTTAGCTGTAGATTTTTTTGTAGGTGCTTTTTATCAAGTTGAAGTTCCTATTCCATGTTTTTCTGAAAATTTTGTCATGAATATGTGTTGAACTTTGTCAAATGCTTTTTTCCATCGAAAATAGGTGGGCTCATGTACTTTTTCTTCTTTAGCCTGTTATTGTGGAGGATTATGTTGATTGATTTTCAAATATTGAACTATCTTTGTATCCTGGAAAAAAACCCCACTTGATCATGGTGTATAATATTTTTATATATCACTGAGTTCTTTCTGTTTGTATTTTAAGAGTTTTATGTCCATATTCCTGAGAGGTATTGGTCTTCAAGTTTCTTTTTTGACGCTGTCTTTTTCTGTTTTGATATTATGGCTGATATTTCATAAAATGAATTTTGATTTATTCTCTCCTCTTCTCTTTTCCGGTAGAGAGTATATGGAATTGATGTTAATTCCTCTTTAAACATTTGGTAGATTTTTTCAGTGAAGTTGTCTGTGCCTGGAGGTTTCTCTTTCAGAGGATTTCGAGTTATGAAATTCAGTTCAGTCAGTTCAGTTCAGTCATTCAGTCATGTCTGACTCTTTGTGACCCCATGGACTGCAGCATGCCAGGCCTTCCTGTCCATCACCAACTCCCGAAGCCTGCTCAAACTCATGTCCATCGCGTCGGTGATGCCATCCAACCATCTCATCCTCTGTCGTCCTCTTCTCCTCCTGCCTTCAGTCTTTCCCAGCAGCAGGGTCTTTTCTAAGGATTTGGTTCTTTGCGTCAGGTGGCCAAAGTAATGGAGTTTTAGCTTCAGCATCAGTCCTTGCAGTGAATATTCAGGATTGATTTCCTTTAGAATTGGCTGATTTGATCTCCTTGCAGTCCAAGGGACTCTCAAAGTCTTCTCCAACACCACAGTTTAAAAGCACCAATCTTTGGCACTCAGCTTTCTTTATAGTCCAGCTCTCACATCCATACATGACTACTGGAAAAACCGTAGCTTTGACTAGACGATCCATTGTTGGTTATCAGTTTCCTTAATAATTATACAGCCATTCAGTTTATCTGTTACATACCAGATGAGTCATGGTAGTTTGTGCATTTTGAACAATTGGTTCTTTTCATCTAAATTGTCAAATTAACATGTGTAGAATTGTTCTCAGTACTCCCTTATGATCCTTTTAATGTCTCCAGGGTCTGTAGTGATATCCCATTTCACTACTGATACTGTGTATTTTCTCTCCTTTTTATTTTGTCAGGTTTGTCAGTTGTGAAAGAACTCTCTATTTCATTGATTTTTTTTTTTCTGTGCTCTTCTATTTTCAGTCTCATTAATTTTTGCTCTTTATTATTTTCTTCTGCTTGCTTTGAGTTTTTTTACTCTACTTTTTCTAGGTTTTTGAAGATAGGAACTTAGATTACTGATGTAAGACTTTCTAATTATGACCCACAAACTTTGATATTTTGTATTTTAATTTTTATTCAGTTCCATATATTATAAAATTTATATTCAAGTGTATTGTTTGGTTTTCAGGTGATTTTTAAAATCTTTGTTACCTTTTAGTTATTGATTTCTAGTTTCATTGTATTATGTTCAGAGAAAGTACTCTTTGTCATTTCAGTTTTTTAAAAACTTGTTGAAGTTGGCTTTATGGCCCAGGGTATAGTCTATCTTGACTTGGCTTCTGTGGACACTTGAAAAGAATGTGTTTTCTCCTGTTGTTGAGTAAACTGTTCTGTTGATATAAATGTCAATTAGATCCTATGATTGGTGGTGATGATGTTGAGTTTTTACATACACTTGCTTGTTTTCTGTCTAGTTCTATTAGTTGAGAGGGAGATGTTGAAATCTCCAACTGTTATGGGTTTGTCTATTTCTCCTTTCAGTTCAAAGTATTTCCTTCACATGTTTATAGCTGTCTTTAGTATGTACACATTTAAGATTGGCTTGTCTTGGTAATTTGACCCTGCTTTCATTATGTATTATCCTTCCTTGTCCTGTGTAATTTTCTTTTTAATTATCTGATGTTACTGTAAACATCATGCTTTGCGTTTTGTATTGTTGGCATGATATATCTTTTTCCATCCCTTAACTTTCAACCTCCCTATATTTTTATATTTGAAGTGATTTTCTTATAGGCAGCATAAACTTAGGTTATATTTTAAATGCATTTCTACCAAATCTGGCTTAATAATTGATACAGATGGGCCATTTACATTTCGTGTAATTATTGATATGCTTAAAAGTCTGCCGTTTTATTTGTTGTTTTCTGTTTGTTTTCCCTATTTTTCATTTATCTGTTTTCTTTTTCTTGCATTCCTGTGGGTTACTTGAACATTCTTTAGAATTCCCTTTTGACTTACACTGTTTTTTCCCTTTTAGTTTTATTGAGATGTAATTGGCATACAACACTGTATATATATAAGATATACAACATAATGATTTGATTTCCATACATTATGAAATGATAGCCAATTAAGTTTAGTGAACATCCATCATCTCATGCAGCTACAAAACCAAAAAATCTTAAGATTCACTCTTTTAGCAACTTTCATATATAACATATAGCAGTTAATTAAGTTCTATCAATACATTATACCCCTGGTACTTATTAGTCTTATAATTGGAAGTTTGTACCTTTGGACCAACTTTGTCTGATTTTCTGTCTCCACTATGGCAACCACAAATGACTTAAATGTAGTGTTTTTGAGTGCATATATTTGCATAGTTATTGTAGTGACTGTATTACATTATATATGCATTACATCATATCAGTCTCTCATAGCTCAGTTGGTAAAGAACCCACCTGTAATGCAGGAGACCCTGGTTTGATTCCTGGGTCGGAAAGATCCACTGGAGAAGGGATAGGCTACCCACTCCAGTATTCTTGGGCTTCCCTTGAGGCTCAACTGGTAAAGAATCTGCCTGCAATGCGGGAGACCTGGATTCGATCTCTGGGTTGGGAAGGTCCTGTGGAGAAGGGAAAGGCTACCCACTCCAGTATTCTGGCCTGGAGAATTGCATGGACTGTATAGTCCATGGGGTCACAAAGAGTCGGACATGACTGAGCGACTTTCACTTCACTTCACTGTTGATGTTGTCATTTTATCAGTTCAAGTAGTAAACCTTACCTTTTTTCATGTATCTTTACCCTCACCCTATTTATAATTGTCATAAATATTTACTTAAATATTTCCAATGACATTAGTATTACAAATTTTTCTTAAACCTGCAAATATAATTTTGAAAACTCAAGGAGCGGGAAAGCCTGTGTGTCTGCATATATTTTTGTTTACCTTATTCTTTCTTCCTTTCTGGTATTCCAGGGTTCCATCTTTTTATCATTTTCTGCCTGTTTTATAGAACTTGTTCGGCTGGGTTTTTTTGGCAGGGTGGTGGGGAGGAAATGGGTCTGCTGCCCACACATTGTCTTAGTTTTCTTGTCTTGAGAATGTCTTGATTTTCCCTTAATTTTTCTAGGATATTTTCTCTGGGTATAGGATTCTGCATTGACATTTCTTTTCTTTCAACTCTTGAAAAGTTTATGCCACTTTCCTTCTAATCTCCGTGGGTTATGATGAGAAGTCCACTGTTGTTAAAAATTCATCTTCCCCTATAGGTTATGTATTATCTCTCTCTCTGACTTCAAGGTTTTTATTGTGTTTCGTGTTCAAAAGTTTAACTGTGATGTGTTTTGACATGGATTGCTTTGGATTTATCTAGTTTAGTGTTCTCTTAGTTTTTTGAATCTGAAGGTTTATGTCCTTTAGCAAATATGGTGAGTTTTCATATAAGGAAGTCATTGTTTCCCACTATACTTTTTGTCCTCTCTTTGTCCTTTCTTCCTATTATTCCAGTGATATACAGATGTAAGCCTCTTGTAACCCTGCAGGTCCCTGAAAATTCTGTTCGTTTCTTTCTTTCTTTTTTTCTGTTGAAGTATTAATAGTTGGTTTACAATGCTGTGTTAATTTCTGCTGTACAACAAAGTGATTCAGTTATACATATATATACATTTTAAAAAATTCTTTTTAATTATGGTTTTATCACAGGATATTGAATGTAGTTCCTTGTGCTATGCAATAGGATCCTGTTGTTTATCCATTCTGTATATAATGGTTTGCCTCTGCTAATCCGAAACTCCCAATCCATCCCTCCCCCCACTTCATTCCCCCTTGGCAACCACAAGTCTGTTCTCTGTGTCTGTTTCTGTTTCATAAATAGGTTCATTTGTGTCATATTTTATATTCCACATATAAGTGATATATGTTATCTGTCTTTCTTTTTTTAACATATTTCACTTAGTCTCATAATCTCTAGGTTCATCCATGTTGCTGCAAATGGCATTATTTCATTCTTTTTTTCACAACTGAGTAGTATTCTATTGTGTATATGTAACACATCTTGTTTATCCATTCATCTGTTGATTGATATTCAGGTTGTTTCCAGGTCTTTGCTATTGTGAATAGTTCTGCTGTGAACATAGGACTGTGTTTATCTTTTTGAATTGTGGTTTTGTCTGGATGTTTGCCTGGGAGTGGGATTGCTGGATCATATGGTAGATCTGTTTTTAATTTTTTGGATCCTCTGTACTGTTCTCCATAGTGGCTGCATCAGTTTACATTCCCACCAACAGTGTAGGAGGGTTCCTTTTTCTCCACACCATCTCCAACATTTATTATTTTGTAGAGTTTTTTATCATGGCCTTTCTGATGGGTGTGAGGTGATACCTTATCATAGATTTGATTTGAATTGTTCTTATGATTAGTGATGTTGAGTATCTTTTCATGTGCGCATTGCCCACCTGTATGTCGTCTTTGGAGAAATGTCTATGTAGGTCTTCTGCCCAGTTTTCAATTGGTTGGTTGTTTTTTGTTCAGTTATATGAGCTGTTTGTATATTTTGGAAATTAAGTCCTTGTTTGTCCCATCATTTATAAATATGTTATACCATTCTTTAAGTTGTTTATTCATTTTGTTTATGGTTTCCTTTGTTATACAAAAGCTTGTAAGTTTGATTATGTCCTATTTGTTTATTTTCACTTTTATGTTTATTGCCTTGGGAGACTTTTTTTTAAGTCTGTTTTCTCTCCACAAGCCACAAGGTCCAGCCAAAAATAATAATAATAGAATTCCTAAAGTTTTTAAAAAAAGTTCTATCTAGCTCTTCAAAAAATCTTTTAATTCTCATCTCATGTCTATATTTTTTTATATCCTTAAGCTTGTATGTAATAGTTTTTATAAACTATTACAGTAGCTCAGTCATCCCTGTGACTTCTTAATCTGTTTGTCCTGACTAATTTTTAGCCTAGTTTTGGTTATCACTTTACAGTTTCTTTATATGTCTACTAGTTTTTATTGGTTAGTAGACATTGTGAAGTTTTATGTTATATGCTGGATTTTGTTATCTAATTTTAAATAGTGTGGACTTTGTTCTGGTAAACAGTTATTTATAGATTAGCGTGATCCTTAGAGCAAGGATCAGCAAACATTTTCTTAAAGGACCAGATAGTAAATATTTTAGGATCATGGGTGATACGGTCTCTATTGTAACTGTTTTACTTTGTAGCTGGAAAGCAGCCATAGACAATAAATATAAACATACAAATGTTGCCATATTCTAATCAAACTTTATTTACAAAAGCATTTTAGTTTCCCATGAGTGGTAACTTGCTGATCCCTGCTTTAGTGGCTTTTTGTTGAGTTTTGTTAGAGTGGATTTAGAGTTGTTTTATTCTAGAACTAGTTTATTCCTTTTAGAGTGTCCCCTGATTGCCCTGAATATTTGGCAAGGATTCTCTGCTCTAACTGGTTGAAACTCAAACGTGTCCTAGTCCTGTATAAGCTTTGGAAACTGTTCAGTTTACTACATGCCTTCTTTGCTCAGTCATATGGAGCTTTACTTGGTGAATGCACAGCTCAGTATTCAGGCAGAGGTTCAAACAGGCCTGAGTTATAGAGGTCTTCTGGAGCACCTCCCTCCTCTAAGGTACTTTGCCCCTCAGAGTCCAATTTTTGTCTCCTCAACTCAGCAAGATAATTTTGATATTCTCTGGATCATCCTCCTCATTCTATAATCCAAAAAATCCACTACCATCCCCTCCCCAAAAAAAGCCAGAGAGCTCATCACATTTATTTTCCTTCTCTCAGGAATTACAGTCCTGTACTGCCTGTTGTTCAGTATTTGAAAATCGTTTTTATGTATCTTACCCAAATTATAGAGGTGCTTATAGCAGTAGGGTAAGCCCTGTCCTGTTTTTGTCAACATGGTCGGAAGCTTCTATTGTGGTTTTAAAATAAGTATATTGATTTCATTCCAAACTAGATTTTCTGGGCATGGTGCTTGGGCCCCTCTCCCCTTCTTTTAATGTTCCTTGGGATTTTGATACACAGTCAAGCTTTCTCTCTATTCATATCTTAGGCAAAGTAATGCAGGTTCAGAGAGAATAGGGTGACTCTGATTTCTTTCTCCCTTTTCCTCTGAACTCTCCTCCCTTACCCCCATCTATCATTCACTCGTGAACCCCCACTCCAGAGTTCTTTGTTAGGTAAAGCATGTTAAGGTAATATTTTTTATTTATATTGTATGTAGGCATTCATAGGTATTTGAAGAAACCTTCCAGAGGTGATTTATCCAAATAGAATAAGCAGGAAAGGACAAATGAATCCCGCAACATCTGAGCTTACAATGCTAAGGGACCACCACATTAATAAAATTTATTTTGAAGTCTTATTTTGACAAAAATTACTTCAATTGTACATTTAATTCTTTTGTGTATCATTACTTGTTTTAATAATGTCTTTTAACTAACTACTTAGTAGAATTGACATTCCAGCAAAACATACTGTCTCTATCCTATGACTTCATATAGTTCTTGATGTGCCCTAGATTTTAACTTCCTTACTTGCTGAAGCACAGTAGAAGCAGGTTCAGTTTCTAAAATTTAAGTTACACTGTGGATGAGAGAGGACTTACTTTCCAGGTACTTGATACATGTTTACATGATTGTTTCTTTGAGGGGAAAGTGTGTTTGAAATTCTAGTCAACCATCTAGTAGCCAGCACTTTTTTCACCTCTAGAATGTGGCTTAGGTTGGTTGCCGTGCTGAAACAGAATGCTGCAGTGTCTTTTCTGTTATTGTGGATTCCTAGCTGACCTAGTTAAAAATTAAAACACTGTTATCAAGGATAGCTACAGTCCTCTGAGTAAGGACTTGGTTACTTAAGAGCTGCTAGTGATCTTTATGTAAATGTCTATATTACCCCAGAAATATTCTTTGCTCCTTGCATTTCTATAGAGTGAATTTTCAGGAATACAGATGTACTGGTGCCCAGTCATAAAGCAGCAGTTTCACTTGCACTTGATTTCCACTGAAAACATTGATTTTTCTTTGCCATTCTGCAGTACCTTCTCCAGGTAAATTCCGCTCCCCTGCAGCACCATCTCCTTTGGCTCTTCGGCAACCAGTAAAAGCATTTAGTAACCATGGCTCTGGTTCTCCTGGTAGCCAAGAAACAACACAACTCATGCAAACCACTTCCTCACCTGGGCCTCCCATGGTTCAGAACACAGTCCCAGCAAATCCTCCCAGCAATATCAACAGCACTACTCTAACCAGACCTGCAGGGACAACTGTGATGAGAAGTGGCTTGCCCAGAC
The DNA here is from genome assembly GCF_029407905.1 of Bubalus kerabau. NCBI lineage: Eukaryota > Metazoa > Chordata > Mammalia > Artiodactyla > Bovidae > Bubalus > Bubalus kerabau. The sequence goes on from NC_073630.1 coordinate 71,306,615, forward strand.
CCAGTGCCCCTTCTGCTGGGGGTATACCAGTGCCTCGCAGCAAACTTGCACAGCCTGTTCGCAGGTAAGTGGCAAATACTCTGTTTTGACCTTCTTGAGTATAGGAAGGTGGGTAGACAGGAATTACCTTCAGTTCTGATAGTGAAGATCAGGAGTCTTAGTGGGTTCCCACCAAAATCATTAAAATTTGAATAAAACATTACTTTCAAGAAATTCTCACTTGGGACATTGGGGTATTATATCACTTTGATTCAGATTAAATTGGCCCAGATGCCTGGTATGATTAAGCATCTTGGTGAATTCCTAGGAAAAATTGTTAGAACCACTCCATCTAGTTGTGGTATTTGTTCATTTTGAATATAATGCGATTCAGTAAAGATATTAAAAGTATAGTAGAACCTACAATGAGATTTAAGATAAAACTTTTAGCTGTCAGGTCTGAGTGTGTAATCCAGGATGTTGGTTTTCAAATCTCACTACAGTTCAGAATGTTCTGTGGAATTTATGTAAATATAGAGGCCTGAGTTTTGCCCACAAAGTAGGTCTGGTGTGAAGCCCCAGATCTGTAGGTATGCTGTTTTTAAATTTGTTTGTTTAATCTTCAGATGATTCTGAGCCTACCCAGATTGGGAGTCACGTATATGTAGTCATATCTGTACCTTTCAGATATGGTGGTAAGGACTGTGCTTACCACCATCATTAGGTGTTGAATGTATTAAACTTGAAATATTTATTTGCATGAAAGAAGTGCTTTTGTGCCTTAAGCATTGAAACTGAATTAACCATACTTCTTTTATTCTAAGATAATATATTACATTTTTGAGTTCAGTAGAGTACAACAGTTTTTCAATCCCTGCGTCAGGATGATCCCTTGGAGGAAAAAATGGCAACCCATGCCAGTATTCTTGCCTGGAGAATCTCATGGACAGAGGAGCCTGGCAGGCTTCAGTCCATAGGGTCGCAGAGTCGGTCACGGCTAAAGCGACTTAGCATGCACATGCACACCTTACTTAATTTTTACTATAGCATTAGATGTATAGGTACTGTTATTATGCCTATTTTTCAGAGAATATTAAAATTTAATGAAGTTAAGTAATTTGCCTGAGACTTCAACTAGCAACATACAGTTCCAAGTATGTCTGACTTCAGAGTCCTTTTAAGCACTGTCCCGTTTTGCCTCTAATGATGGTGACACTGTGCCACTGATAACACGTGCATCAGTTTACCCCTCAAATAAGTAAGTAATAAGTTTGGTGATCCATTTGGTTGGAAAAGACAAGACAGTCTTTTCTCTTACTGCAGTGTCTGTGTTAACAAAAAAGAGGTTAGTGCAGTTACCTGATGCCCAGTAAAACTTAAAAGTTGTGGACATGCCTGATGTAGAATGGTCGTGCTAATAGCTGTTTAGAGCTTTGATCTCAGCAGTCCCCTGGAACATTGGATTGTGTTGCAACCTACAAAGTAATTGATATGTGTGGAAGATTGCATGGTAATGTTCCATAAAACCTTGCAAATCATTCTGTAAAACTGCTTTATTTCAGATCCTTGCCAGCTCCTAAAACCTATGGCAATATGAAAGATGACAGTTGGAAAGATGGCTGTTACTGACCAGCAAAGACAAGAATGCAGAGGTCCACAGCTTCATGGATACCCCTTCACCAGGCTAAAAGACAACTTTTATATGCAGACTGTTCAGATAAGACTCTTGGGATTTATAAAATCCCAGCCCTCTCTGTCTTAATTAGCACAAATTGACAGAGATGATCAAACAGCACTTTAATGACATTTAACATCAGATGTGTTTGGTAATCATACAATCACTCTCCATGGAATCACTTTTAGTTTTATTTAATAGCAACTAAATTGATTTTTTAATATTTGACAGAGGCCAATATCTGGGCAAAAACCTAATGGATGCCAAAGAGAAATGCCCATCTGTAAATGAGAGCATACCTTTGTGCACAAGGTGAATTCTAGCTATCCAAAACTTCACATTCAACCTAAGTTACTGTATACATAGTATCAATAAATATTTGTGTTAATGAGAACTAATATTCTGACTAATTATCTACAATGTTTCACTAGTACTCCAGGAAACTAGATTGAGATGGAAGGGGACAGGGTGGGAAGAAACCTGGGCTAAAGATTTAAACACAATACCTAAATTTGGGAGAATCCTATAAATTATTTTTACAGATTCATTAGAAAAATTGTCATTTTGTTTAATCTTAAGTTTTGGATGTAGCTCACATATCACCACCACCAGATAGTGTTACACCGTGCATCCATCATGTTGCATCGACACATCAGACTTTTGTGTGTTTGTTTTGATTGCCAAAAGGGCTTAATATCAGTTGTACAATCTTTCTAAACTTTATAGCTCCTGGCTCAGGAAAGATAGCCTTTGCTATTGAAGCCAACTTCTTCACATGCTGTTATCTGTCGCAGGACTAAGAGATCTTGTTTTTATTAGCAGGTTTCCATGATGGGAAAAGAGCAAGTAGTATGTGTCTTTATTCTTGATATAAATAACACCACTTCAGTGCTTATAACCTGGAACAAAACCATACAATAAGGGGGAGGGAGTGTAATCTATGCACTTAACGTTCAAAAACTCTGGTAATGACAGTTGTATTGTTACTATTAATTGACCTAGCAGCCTATTATGTGGTGGGAAATTATAGCCTGCTGAATCCTATTTAAGTTGATCTGCTTTAAACTGAGCAACTGTTTCAAAACACCCTTTGAAAATACTGTCCCTTTTAGATTCTGTCTGACGTCAGTTTTGGGATTTGGGGGTACAAATGAAACCTACTACATATGACTCTAACCTGTTAAACACTTGCTCTGTGATGGCCCTTATGTATATCCTAGAAATAACTAATTTGGATTTTATTTGACTATTACTAGACTAAAGCTTCCATCTTCTGCAGACTTCTCATTTTTTCATGGTGAGGTCTGTTTTAAAATATTTAATTTGTAGAGCTCTAAAATATTGGCAGTCAGGTCATTCAAGGATTTTAGATATTTGAACATACGTTCATCTTCTGTTAGGCAAAGACATTCTGTAAGTTGGCAAAAGAAATTGAGAGAGAAATGGGAAGCTTATATTCAGGATAGTACTGAGGTTTATAGGTTGAGAGAAGGATAAAACTTTTAAGATCAAGACCGCTGTTCTGCCATGATGGACATGATGGTAGTCTTGATTAGCTTGACCAGTAAGGAGTCATTCAGTTAGCACAGCTGCTGGAAGTTTAAACTGCCAGTGCTAGTGTATTTTGGTGTATAATGCAAGGAAGAAATTTTATTCTTGGATTTGAGGGTGATGGGGGTGGGTCAGGAAAGGATGGCGCCAGAATTCCACATATAATGATGAACTTAAAAATGTTGCTTTTCAGAGGAAGATAATGCATCTGTTTCGGGTAGAGGGGTATCTCTTGTAAAAATCTAAGTAAGTAAAAGAGCTAGCCACTGTCTCTTTTAAACCACGTATACACAAGAGGAAAAATAGGTCTCAGTTTTCAGTGCAACATTGCAAAAAAAAAAAAAAAAAAAAAATGCTGCAATCTAATAATTAAAAGGAATTTTAACTCTTACAAAACACCCATTACATTTTTAAGTTAGATTATCAGTTTCAAAAGGAATATTCAGGTTATTTAGCTTTTTTTTTAATGGCTGCATCAGAAAAAAAAAATGTCTATTTTTCTTTAATTAAAATTTTCATCACTTGTTAAGAACATGATGGATCTGAGTTAGGTAAAGTATTATTTTACCTGCTGTTATACTACCACAGACTATTGGCTTTTAGTTTCCTAAAGAGAAAAATTGCCTTTTTACTAGAAAGCCTTTGTGTATTGCCAATTTTTCTGTTTGGGAAAAATATAAGGATTCGCTGTGGTTACTCTTACAGATGAAATGTGGATTTGATAAACTAGTGCCTATGATTTTAACTTATGTTTGATATATAGTAGTAAGGGTTTTATGAATGTTGATTATTTTTTTGTGCCAACAGCCCAGAATTGTCACTTATATGTGAGCAGAAAGCTATGAGCTCTGCTTCCAAAGTTATTTAATTTTTCAGTGTTTGAATGTTATTTTTTTGTAAGTGTGTTAATAAAAGTGTAAAGAATTGGAAAAATATAAATATTCTTAACTCAAGCATTTGCTGGATCATTTTTTACAAAACTTGTTTGTATAATATAAAACACTCTGAAGAGTTGGCTTTTTTTGGTTTTCATACCCTGAAAATCACATTTTGTAATACTGGGGACCATTCATAATTGTCAGATACTTTTTAAAATTATTATCTCAATACATCACTTTTATAAAAACGTTTTTCTGAAGAAAATAAGATACATATGTGTCCCCAGATGTTTGTATAACTCTAGAATGATCTAGACTATGTATATTTAACTTTTTATTGAATGTACAGGCGTCCATTTTTGACATTACGCATGGTCCTTTTAGATCACATGAAGTTTGATTTGCAAACATTTCTATAGCCGAACTTGTATGTGTGGTTGCTTCCTTAATAAACAACCTGACCATAATGTTTATTATTAAATTTATATTTGTTTTTTCAAGTGTTTTATTAATTTCTGGGTACAGTAAGATCTACCCTCCTTTTCGCCAGTTGCTTACAATTGGTAATAATAAATATCTCAGTTGATTTTTTTTTCTAAACGCAACCCAAGTCACATTGTCCTTTCGGACTTGATCTCTGTAAGGTTGGAATATATCATGCTGTATTCTCTCTGCCCTAATTACTTCGTATATGGATTTTGAAGGGTGAAATTTGTAGTTTACTCAAAACTGGTACATTCCTATAACTTTTTAACTTGTTGTGAATTGTTATCTAGTTAGAAAAAGATATCATACATAAACTAGCAAAAACACCATTATGTAAGAGGATCCAGGGACTTCCCCTGGTAGTCCGGTGGATAAGAATTCCCTTTGCAATGCAGAGGATAGGAGTTCGATCCCTGGTCCGAGAGCTGAGATCCCATATGCTGTGAAGCCCACGTGCCACAATGGAAGATCCCACGGGCCAGAACACTGACCCAGTGCAGTCAAATAAATGAATCCTTTTTTAAAAACAACCTTAAAAAAAGTGTCCAGAAGAGGAAATTAATACCTTTTCAAACCAAATATGCATATTTATTTAGTTGATCATGTACTGCTGCTAAGTCACTTCAGTCCTGTCCGACTCTGTGTGACCCCATAGACGGCAGCCCACCAGGCTCCACCCGTCCCTGGGATTCTCCAGGCAAGAACACTGGAGTGGGTTGCCATTTCCTTCTCCAGTGCGTGAAAGTGAAGTCACTCAGTCATGTCCAACTCTTCGCGACCCCATGGACTGCAGCCTACCAGGCTCCTCCATCCATGGGATTTTCCAGGCAAGAGTACTGGAGTGGGTCGCCATTGCCTTCTCCAGTTGATCATGTGTATCTTTCTTTTATGGGTGAATGGGCAAAAAAATCAAGAATTGTATATTGTTTAATAGTTCCCTGCATCCCTTTTGGAAGTTTTCACCGTTCTCTGTATTAAAATTGGTCTCATTAGTGAGTTGTAGAGACATGACACCTTCATGCTTGACTTTTCTCCCAAGTCAATCTAAAAGCTTTTAAGAATCTTTTTTTAAAGAATCATTTAAAATTGAATGTCATTATACTTGTAAATTCATGAATGAAAAGTTTACTTAAGCTTTTTATATACCCAGTGCAACAGAAAAATATATATGGTGGTTTTTGTGAATTATTTGCTATATCCAAGTTTAGCTTTGAGCTGCAAAAGCAAAATAAATGATAGTGAAACTAACTTGGAGGAAAAAAGTGTGTTCATATGAGCATGAAGCCCAAGTTAGCAATCACTAACATATTTTTAATGATCCTGAATAAGTCTGAGCAGACTAAATGGCCTTCTGTTTACTGGTAAAAAATGGAACAAATTTTCCTCATGGACCTAACTTAATACAACTCAGTTAAAAGTATTAACTGTATTCTAATTTCAAACCAGTTCTTTACACTGGGTAACTTCAGCGTTTTCTTTTTAGATAGAGGGGAAGAAAGCTTTATTTCTAATGATTTTGAAAATAATAGGCTCATTACTTTTTACTTAACTGAAAATATTAAGAAACATAAAAGGGGAAATGATCCCACATTTTACCTTTGGATCCTGCAGTCCCTCCTCCCAGAAATAAAGATTTAAGTGCTGACCTTAACATGGTTATAAAATAACAAGTATCTCCCACATTTCAAAGGTTCACTGTATGCCACTTCACTTTTTTGAAAGACCTATTTGTACCTCTTTTTACTAACCAAAAGAAGTTCCAAGAGGATTTTTGCTTTTACAAAGAAGGGTGAAAGCAAAAATAGTGTTCAGTGTTTATTTTGCAGGGAACAGTGAACCCAACACGTGAAGCCCCTGCACCAGGAGCTACTCAGCGTCTCAAGCCACCATAGCTTGGAACCATGTGAGCATCTGTGCTTTACTTGATTTGTGTCTCTGTTAGCAAGATGTGTCCTCAGATAATTGTTTCTTCACTTTATGCCATTTCAGCTCAGGAAAGTTTCATAGAAACATTCTCACCTTCAGTAGTGGGGGAAACCTGTATTAAGTGGAAGGGTAAGAAGTCTTCTGTTTAAGATGAGGAAATACTTTTCACTTATACAATACTGACATGAGTTTCCTCTTGAAACAGAGGTGCACATTAACTGCTTATTGAAAGCTTGACACATTTCTCAGTTCCTGATTATAGATATTCCTTGATTAAAAATACACTGTATCTTTATAACATCAGCTGTCTTTGTTATGAAAAATTGTGTTTATTACAGAGAAATAGAGGAATAGAGTAAATTTATAAAGAAGAAAAAGCACTTACTCCATAGATAATCAGCCACTTAAATTTAAGGATGTTGTCGTCCCCCCCCCCCCCCCCCCCCCCAGTGAAATTGGAATCATACTCATGATTGACATTGTAACTTTTTCTTAACTCTGAGGTCACTGAGGACTGCCATCATTCAGATGGATTCTGCTAGGGGAGAAAAAAGTTCCAGAAAAAATATACACATATTCCCAAATTTTCCCACATCTGTATTTTCATATTCTTTATATAGTTTCTTTTCTTGACACTTGGGCCCCCTGCCCCCCACATACACACACAGCCTACCAAGCCATAACTTGACAGTTTTGGTTGAATACAGTTCCAGTTTCAAAACAAAACACCTCTGAAGAAATGGACACAGCCAAATAAAGAATCAAGATAGTCTAGATTAGAGTCTTCAAACTTCAGAAGCATCTGACAAGCTGCTAAAATGCAGATTTCTGCACCCTACCCCAAGCATGCCTATTAAAAATAGAGCACTGGCCCCAAGAATAAAACGTCTAGGAATACTATTCCCCAGCACAGGTCAGGGGCCCATTACTGGGCTTGTTGACTATGGCAGGTGATTGGGGTTAAGTAAAAAACATGTATCTCTTGTGAGAAACCATATGGATGGAATGAGGGAAGACCATTTTCCCTAAAAGTAGTGCTGTCTCCAATAAGTAGGCCTTGTCTTTAGTAAACAAAACAATAGTTACACCCCAAAAATGTCTCAGTGTGTACCATATAGAATGGTTGTTTCATGTCAGTGGTCACGTTTCCTCACTACATTTGTGGTGAGAGGGCAGGTTCTGATAGTATTGGATCCCCTGGGTCATGTTCATGCAGCCCAGTATCATTCCTGACCTTGAATTCCATGAAACACCTCGTATCCTTATTATAAGTTCCCCTTAATACACAGATTGATTTAATCTAAGGTTCTGTCATCTGCCACCTGAAGGAAGAGTTAATGTGTTTTTTAAATTGGCACATAAAATATGTACAGAAAAGCGTACAAAACAAATGTTCAGCTGAGTGAATTACTAAGTTACTATATGTATAACCACCATGCAGGCAAGAGTTAGACTCTTAAGAGCACCCAAAAAGCTCTCCTAATGCCATCTGCCAATCACTACTTCCTTCCTCTTCAAAGATAACAGGTATCCTGACTTCCAACATTATTATTTAAGTTTTGCCTATTTTTGAACTTTATCTAAATGTAACCAGAGAAGCTGAAGCTCCAGTACTTTGGCCACCTGATGCAAAGAGCCGACTCATTAGAAAAGACCCTGATGCTGGGTAAGATTGAGGGCAGCAGAAGAAGGGGGCAACAGAGGATGAGATGGTTGGATGGCATCACTGACTCAATGGACATGAGTTTGAACAAACTCTGAGAAATAGTGAAGGACAGGGAAGCCTGGTGTGCTGTAGTCCATGGAGTCACAAAGCCTCGGACACAATTTTGCGACTGAACAACAATCCATACGCTAATTTTTTCTGCCTGTCATTTTGATTAAAGGCTAAAAATGATATTTCTCTGACTCAAGGACTAAACAGCAAAGATAATGTGAAATTCACCCATGTTGATATTACTGTAGGTCATTCTAATTGTCATATGCCATTGTATATATCACAATTTGTCCATTCTAATGTTGAAGAGCAGTTGGGTTGTTTCCAGTTTAAGTCTCTTAAAATATTGTGGATTTGGACTTCAGAGATAATTAAGACAGAGCAAGCTCTCAAAAGCTTTTTTCTCCTACTGACAACTCAAACTTTTGGACAAAATGCATAAGGTACCTACCTGTGGACACAGAAATACAAACAAAAGCAGGTGGTGTGGGAGGAGAGTCAAACCTGGAGAAGAGACTCAGAGAAATCAGTGGTTTTTCCTCTTTTATCTTGGCCCTGTGCTCAGAGAAGGCACCCAGCAGAGCTGTCATGATGGCTCCTCTGAAAGGTTAAACCAGAGAAGATTCTGAGGGAAAACCTATGAAAGGAACCCTGCCCCCTACCCCCCCCCCCCAAAAAAGGGGAAAATAAAAAGCTCTTGGAAGCTAGAGCTTGTTGAGGACTTTTATTTTTGCTTTTCTTTCATGATTTGTCACTGTTAAGCACCCCATTAAGCCCCGGTAGCAAGCAGTGCCAACAGTTAAAATTGGTGGAAACCTTATTTTTCTGATAGAGAAAATGGGAAAAGAACCTCTGCAGTCTAAAGGGTGAGAATAATCTCCATTTTTCTCTACTTTTTGTCCTAAAGGTGAACTGAGTTGTGGCAACTGCACAGTGAGAGTGATGGTGTTAAAATTCTGAGAGAACCTTTGTATCTAGTCAGAGGAAAAGCAAAGGCACCCTTTGGGGTAAGGAGGAAGCTAGAAAGAGAGCCCAGAGAAAGGGGTCCTTTATTGTGTCTTAATCCAAACTAATCAGTGTAAGCTCTAAGCTTACCCTTGCACTACACATACTCAGACCCAAAGCGGCACAGTAAAGCCTTTGAGAACTGAACTAATTTAAACCGCTAATTATGACACAGCATAACTACTGAGCAGTGCATGTGTGAGGTTGATCCCACATAGCGTAACAAAACCTTTGTAAACTGACACTGGAACCACAGGCTGCAGAAGATGGAACAGAAGTTGCATTCTGAACCTGTCTGGGTTGGTTGTTTAAACAAACAAAATCAACATTCTCCAGAACATTTTAACAGGACCTAGAGTCTAAATAATATTCAAAGTATTTAACATATAATCCAAAATTATTCAACATACAAAGAACCAGAGAAATGAGATCAATTCTCAAGAAGTTAAGACAGTAAATGTCAACACCAAGATGGTCCAGATGTTACAATTTTCAGATTTTAAGGCAGCCATTATAACTATAACATGAGATAAAGGAAAACACACGAGATGAATGAAACTGTAGAATCTCTCAACAAGTAGAATTTTTTTTTTTAATGGAAATTTTAGAACTGAAAAATAATCTGAAGTTTTAAAAAGTTGCTAGATGGATCTAAGAGCTAACTAAAGATGACAGGAAAGTCAGTGATACTGAAGAGAGATCAATAGAATTTATTAAACCTGGAGAACAGAGCAACAAAAGATTGGAAAAATAAGCAGAGCCTCAGGAACCAGAGGACCAGTATCAAAAGGCCCAACATTTGTTTCACTGGACTCGCTCTCAAAAAGAAGTCTTTTGTAGGGACTTCCGTGATGGTCCAGTGATTTAAGAATCTACCAGCCAATGCAGGGGACACGGGCTCAATCCCTAGTCTGGGAAGATCCCACGTGCCATGGAGCAGACAAGCCCATGTGTCACAACTGCTGAGCCCGTGCTCTAGAACCCACGCTCCTTGATGATACTCCTGCTGCTCCCTTTGCCTCTTCTCTGTGGAGCCTTACAGTAAGCACCCTACATATGAATGAGTTCCATTCTGAGAGTGTGTTCATAAGCTGGCTCTAGCACACCAGTGTTAGGATACCAGAAAGGAAGAGAAAGAGAGAGGTACAGAACAATTACTTGAAGTAATGAGTGAAAGTTCCCAAATTTGATGAAAGACATAAACTTACAGATTTCAAGAATCTCAGTTAACTGAACCTATCTGTGTTGATAAGATAAAACCACACTAAGACACAATGAAGTGAATTAAACTTCATAACTCAAAAAGCAAAAACTCAGAAATACACACACAGACATAATTACAATGCCGACACCAGAGATAAAGGAGAAAAGTCTTGAAAGCAGCTAGATTGAAACACATTATGTATGGTAGAACAACAATTTAAATGATCACAGATTTCTGTGAGTCCAGAAGATAGTGAATAAGATCTTTAAAGTGGTGCAAAAGAGTATCAACTCAAATTTCTACACACTGGACAGTAATCACAGCAAAATTACATTTTCAGGTGAGGGAAAACTAAGACTTTATATAAAATCTGCAGACTTGAAGAAAATGATGCCAGAGGGAAATTTAGAACTGCAAGAACAAAGGAAAAGCAGCATAAATGTTCATTCAGTTCAGTTCCGTCACCCAGTCATGTCTGACTCTTTGCAACCCCATAAACCGCAGCACACCAGGCCTCCCTGTCCATCACCAACTCCCAGAGTCCATCCAAACCCATGTCCATTGAGTCGGTGATGCCATCCAACCATCATCCTCTTGTCGTCCCCTTCTCCTCCTGCCCTCAGTCTTTCCCAGCATCAGGGTCTTTTCTAATGAGTCAGCTCTTTGCATCAGGTGGCCAAAGTATTGGAGTTTCAGCTTCAACATCAGTCCTTCCAATGAACACCCAGGACTGATCTCCTTTAGGATAGACCGGGTCTCCTTGCAGTCCAAGGGACTCTCAAGTGTCTTCTCCGACACCACAGTTCAAAAGCATCAATTCTTTGGCACTCAGCTTTCTTTATAGTCCAACTCACATCCACACATGACCACTGGAAAAACCATAGCCTTTGACCAGATGGACCTTTATTGGCAAAGTAACTTCTCTGCTTTTCAATATGCTGTCTAGGTTGGTCATAACTTTCCTTCCAAGGAGTAAGCGTCTTTTAAAAAATTTCATGGCCGTAATCACCATCTGCAGTGATTTTGGAGCCCAGAAAAATAAAGTCAGCCACTGTTTCCACTGTTTCCCTATCTATTTGTCGTGAAGTGATGGAACTGGATGCCATGATCTTAGTTTTCTGAATGTTAAGCTTAAAGCCAACTTTAGGTGGGTAAAAATAAAAATTTTCTAAGTTCTTTAAAATTTGTATGACTGTTGGAAGCAAAAGCTGTAACTTTGTCAAAAGTTTTCAGTGTATTTATCATTAATACATATGACAACTGTAAGAATAAAGAGAACTGTAGAGCTGCAAGTTAGTATTTTGTCACTAACTCTAAATACACTAACTCTATTAGACTAACTAATAGACAAAATACTAACTCTAAATAGACTGTGAAAGTTTAGCTATGTATATTGTAATCCCTAGAGTGTGTATACTGTAATTAAGAGAGAGAGAGAATAGATAAGTTATAATTTAGTTCAGATAGTCTAAAAGAAGGCAGGAAAGGTGGAATAGAAGAACAAAAACAGGACAAACAAAACAAATGTTAAAATGGAAGACTTAAATCCGACCATACCATTCTTCAGTCAGTTCAGTCGCTCGGTCATGTCCGACTCTTTGTGACCCCATGAATCACAGCACTCCAGGCCTCCCTGTCCATCACCAACTCCCGGAGTTCACCAAGACTCACGTCCATCCAGTCAGTGATGCCATCCAGCCATCTCATCCTCTGTCATCCCCTTCTCCTCCTGCCCCCAATCCCTCCCAGCATCAGAGTCTTTTCCAATGACTCAACTCTTCGCATGAGGTGGCCAAAGTACTGGAGTTTCAGCTTTAGCATCATTCCCTCCAAAGTAATCCCAGGGCTGATCTCCTTCAGAATGGACTGGTTGGATCTCCTTGCAGTCCAAGGGACTCTCAAGAGTCTTCTCCAACACCACAGTTCAAAAGCATCAATTATTTGGCACTCAGCCTTCTTCACAGTCCAACTCTCACATCCATACATGACCACAGGAAAAACCGTAGCCTTGACTAGATGGACTTTGTTGGCAAAGTAATGTCTCTGCTTTTCAATATGCTATCTAGGTTGGTCATAACTTTTCTTCCAAGGAGTAAGCGTCTTTGAATTTCATGGCTGCAGTCACCATCTGCAGTGATTTTGGAGCCCCCCAAAATAAAGTCTGACACTATTTATACTGAAATCATATTGATTATATTCTTTGCAGCCAAAGATGTAGAAGCTCTATACAGTCAACAAAAACAAGACCAGGAGCTGACTGTGGCTCAGATCATGAACTCCTTATTGCCAAATTCAGACTTAAATTGAAAAAAGTAGGGAAAACCACTAGACCATTCAGGTATGACCTAAATCAAATCCCTTATGATTATACAGTAGAAATGAGAAATAGATTTAAGGGACTAGATCTGATAGAGTGCCTGATGAACTATGGATGGAGGTTCATGACATTGTACAGGAGACAGGGATCAAGACCATCCCCATGGAAAAGAAATGCAAAAAAGCAAAATGGCTGTCTGAGGAGGCCTTACAAATAGCTGTGAAAAGAAGAGAAGCGAAAAGCAAAGGAGAAAAGGAAAGATATAAGCATCTGAATGCAGAGTTCCAAAGAATAGCAAGAAGAGATAAGAAAGCCTTTCTCAGTGATCAATGCAAAGAAATAGAGGAAAACAACAGAATGGGAAAGACTAGAGATCTCTTCAAGAAAATTAGAGGTACCAAGGGAACATTTCATGCAAAGATGGGCTCAATAAAGGACAGAAATGGTATGGACCTAACAGAAGCAGAAGATACTAAGAAGAGGTGGCAGGAATACACAGAAGAACTGTACAAAAAAGATCTTCATGACCAAGATAATCACGATGGTGTGATCACTCACCTAGAGCCAGACATCCTGGAATGTGAAGTCAAGTGGGCCTTAGGAAACATCACTATGCACAAAGCTAGTGGAGGTGATGGAATTCCAGTTGAGCTATTTCAAATCCTGAAAGATGATGCTGTGAAAGTGCCGCACTCAGTACACCAGCAAATTTGGAAAACTCAGCAGTGGCCACAGGACTGGAAAAGGTCAGTTTTCATTCCAGTCCCAAAGAAAGGCAATGCCAAAGAATGCTCAAACTACCGCACAATTGCACTCATCTCACATGCTAGTAAAGTAATGCTCAAAATTCTCCAAGCCAGGCTTCAGCAATACATGAACCGTGAACTTCCAGATGTTCAAGCTGGTCTTAGAAAAGGCAGAGGAACCAGAGATCAAATTGCCAACATCCGCTGGATCATGGAAAAAGCGAGAGAGTTCCATAGAAACATCTATTTCTGCTTTATTGACTATGCCAAAGCCTTTGACTGTGTGGATCACAATAAACTGTGGAAAATTCTGAAAGAGATGGGAATACCAGACCACCTGACCTGCCTCTTGAGAAACCTATATGCAGTCAGGAAGCAACAGTTAGAGCTGGACACGGAACAACAGACTGGTTCCAAATAGGAAAAGGAGTACATCAAGGCTGTATATTGTCACCGTGCTTACTTAACTTATATGCAGAGTACATCATGAGAAACGCTGGACTGGAAGAAGCACAAACTGGAATCAAGATTGCCGGGAGAAATATCAATAACCTCACATATGCAGATGACACCACCCTTATGGCTGAAAGTGAAGAGGAACTAAAAAGCTTCTTGATGAAAGTGAAAGAGGAGAGTGAAAATGTTGGCTTAAAGCTCAACATTCAGAAAACTAAGATCATGGCATCTGGTCCTATCACTTCATGGGAAATAGATGGGGAAACAGTGGAAACCATTCTTACATTTATTTAAGCACACCAGATTAGATTGTCAGATTGCCTAAAAAGACCCAATAAATATATGCTGTTATAACCCCAGTGCAAGCACAGAGGTCCTCACATATGGATTAAGGAGACAAAAGAGGGAGAACCAGAGAGATGGCAATGGGAGGACTCAGCTCAACACTGCCAGAGGAATGCAGCCGTGAACCAAGGATTGTGGACCATCTCTAGAAGCTAGAAAATCAAAGTAACACATTCTTCCTGGTTAAGATAAAAGCCTACCAAGGCCTTGATGTTAGCCCAGTGAAAGTTGTTTCAGACTTCTGGACCATAACTGTGAAAGAATAAAGAAATGTATGTTGTCTTAAGTCACTAAGTTTGTAGTAATTTGTTACAGCAGCAACAGGAAACTGATAAAGAGATCTCAAGTCAACTATCTAAGCATTTACCTTAAGAAACTACAAAAAGAAGCCAAAGGAAAAAAATTTAAGAGCAGACTTCAGTGAGACTGAAAAACAATTGAGGAAATCAGTGAAGTCAAAGGACTCTGCTATGAAGTTTCTTGTACATGTGCATGCATTTCTGTTTGATACACTTATGATTATAAGTGGAATTGCTAGAGGAAGTGATGTCCATATGTTCAGCATCAACAGATGTTTTCCAAGCTCTTTTCCACAGTGTTGTGCCACCTCCCATTCTTACCCGCAGTGTATGAATGTTCCCATTGCCCCACATCCTTGCTCGTGTTTGGTGTTGATAGTCCTTTTTACTGTATTTTTGCCTTTTTCCCTTTAGTCAGAGTATATTGTGATATCTTTGTGGGTTTAGTTTTCATTTCTTTGATAATTCATGATGTTTGTGTACTTTTTCATATGCTCGTTGATCATTTGGGTATCCTCTTGAAATTTGTTCCAATAACTTGCCTGGTTTTATTTTCTTTTTGAGTATAATTGCTTTACAATGCTGTGTTAGTTTCTGCTGTACAATGAAGTGAATCATCTATATGTATACATATGCCCCCTCCCTCTGAGCCCTCCCTCCCACCCCCGCATCCCCACCCCTCTGGGTCATCACAGAGCACTGAACTGAGCTCCCAATGTATTTTGTACATGGGAGTGTATATATGTCAGTTCTAATCTCCCTATTCATCCTACTCACCTTCCCCTTCTTACCTGTGTCCACATGTCAAGTTCATCTGTGCCATTTTTCTAGATTCCATATTATGCATTCACATACAGTATTTGTTTTTCTCTGATTTTCTATTGAGCTTTCTTTAACTGATTAGTAGGAGTTGTCTGAAGGTGAAATAGGAGAGTGAAAAAGTTGACTTAAAACTCAACATTCAGAAAACGAAGACCATGGCATCTGGTCCCATCACTTTATGGGAAATAGATGGGGAAACAGTGGAAACAGTGGCTGACTTATTTTGGGGGGCTCCAAAATCACTGCAGATGGTGACTGCAGCCATGAAATTAAAAGACGCTTACTCCTTGGAAGGAAAGTTATGACCAACCTAGATAGCATATTCAAAAGCAGAGACATTACTTTGCCAACAAAGGTCCATCTAGTCAAGGCTATGGTTTTTCCAGTGGTCATGTATGGATGTGAGAGTTGGACTGTGAAGAAAGCTGATCATCGAAGAATTGATGCTTTTGAACTGTGGTGTTGGAGAAGACTCTTGAGAGTCCCTTGGACTGCAAGGAGATCCAACCAGTCCATTCTGAAGGAGATCTTGGGGGGAATGATGCTAAAGCTGAAACTCCAGTACTTTGGCTACCTCATGCGAAGAGTTGACTCATTGGAAAAGACTCTGATGCTGGGAGGGATTGGGGGCAGGAGGAGAAGGGGATGACAGAGGATGAGATGGCTGGATGGCATCTCTGACTTGATGGACGTGAGTCTTGGTGAACTCTGGGAGTTGGTGATGGACAGGGAGGCCTGGTGTGCTGTGATTCATGGGGTCGGCAAAGAGTCGGACACGACTGAGTGACTGAACTGAACTGAGGAATTGTCTCTGGGCTTCTCTGGTGGCTCAACTGGTAAAGAATCTGCCTGCAATGTGGGAGACCTGGGTTCAATCCCTGGGTTGGGAGGATGTCCCTGGAGAAGGGAAAGGCTATCTAATCCATGTATCCTAGATAAGTAAAAATAGTTTTGAGTGAGGTTTTTCATGGTTCTTTTTAATGAATGAATAATACAACGTGATATCCCTTTCATTTCATGTATTGATATTTGGGGTTTCCTACATTGTCCCTCTCCCTATCCCTCTCCCATCTCTCCTCCCTTATCAGTTTTACCAAGCGTATCTCAATTTTTTAATTGCAGCTATTAATTTGATGTGTCCCAAGGCCCAATCCAGGGCTTCCCTAGTAGCTCAGCTGGTAAAGAATCCACCTGTAATGCAGGAGACCCCGCTTCGATTCCTAGGTCAGGAAGTTCCCCTGGAGAAGGGATAGGCTACCACTCCATAATCTTGGGCTTCTTTGGTGGCTCAGATGGTAAAGAATCTGCCTGCAATGTGGGAGACCTGGGTTCGATCCCTGAGTTGGGAAGATACCCTGGAGAAGGGAACAACTACCCACTCCAGTATTCTGGCCTGGAGAATTCTATGGACAGAGGAGCCTGGCGGGTTACTGTTCATGGGGTCACAAAGAGTCAGACACGACTGAGCGACTAAGCACAGCACAGCAAGTCCCAATCCTTGGTCCACTTTGTCTATACTCACTCAGTGGTTCTTGGCTTAGAAATCATCTATTATGTGTCTAGATTCAGACCCATCTCCTGAACTCCAGATTTACATACCCATCTGCTGATTTGGTATCCTCACTTGGAAATCCGGTAGAAATCTCAGGGTGTACATGTGCAAAAACAAACTTCTGATCTTGCAAGCCTGCATCCATCTTGGCTGATGGCAACAAGATGAAAACTTCAGAGTCATTCTTGGTTTGTAACACTGAGCAAAATTTACAGTGTAGGTTAAAATGTAGATATAGTGATTTCCAGGGCTTCCCAAGTGGCGCTAGTGGTAAAGAGCCTGCCTGCCAATGCAGGAGACGTAAGAGATGCAGGTTCGATTCCTGGGTCAGGAAGATCCCCTGGAGGAGGGCATGGCAACCTACTCCACTATTCTTGCCTGGAGAATCACATGGACAGAGGAGCCTGGTGGGCGACAGTCCATAGGGTCGCATAGAGTTGGACATGACTGAAGCCACCAAGCACACACAGTGATTTCCAAGAATGTATCTTATACCTGCACGTGTGCTCACGTAGTTGTGAATGTAGGACCTGTATTGTAGTGCTACTTGTGGCAAAGGCTGAACTTGAGTGACAACCAGTAGGACACTGGTTAAATTATGATACATTATTCACTGAAATATCATGCAGCCAATTAGGAAGACCAAGATATAAGAGCTCTGTATAATTATGTGGCATGATACCCAGCATACAGTGTTAGAAGCAAAAACAAAGTACCAAACAGTGCCATTTGTGGCAAAAGAGGCTTCTGTGTGCTATTCACTTGATTAGCAATGACTTTCTCCAGAGGAAAACAAAAGAACCTGGTGACTGACCTGTGGAGAGGAGAACTAGGGACTCTGTTTACAGTAGTAAAAACACTCATTTTACCAGAAATCGTTCTTGTACTTCTGAATTCTTCACCATGTGCATATGTACACCCAATGGTTTTTCAAAAAGTAAGAGAAATGTAGGTCTTCTTCTAACTTCTCCAAACCTCGCCAAAAACTTACCTAACTTTTAGTTAAATGAATAGAATCTGGTTTGTGGGACATGCTCTTAGATATTTGGGCCACAAAAGGCACTTTCATAAATTTTACTTTAGTGTTGTGCTTTGGGCTTTATCCAGAGTTTTATGAAGAACAACCACAAGAGCTACTTCTCTCTGGTGTAAAATTATCAAGGGCATTGTTCATTCTGTGGTTCAGCATCCCCTGTATAAGGGCCTGTTGTGACAACTTTACTCTAGAATGCAGCACCTGGAAGATCATTGTGTCTCTTGAGGAACTGAGGGTGGCCCTTTGATTACAAGACCTTTGTGCTTTGTCATATGCTTTGCATTTTTCTTCCTTTGCCAGAAAGTGTAGATTTCTTAGGTTGGTGTAAAAGTAATTGCAGTTTCAAATCTTAAATTTTGAATCATTATAACTAGGCTCAAATACACCTTTATTAATGAAAATAAGCATTACAATCAACACATTTTTGCCAATGAGAAATATTTGCTTATTCCTATAGCATAAAAATGCATGCTTCAGGATTCAGTGAACTCTTGGAAAGCATTTTCTGCCTCCTCCTGGTTGTGGAAACATAAAGTTGTTGAGATGCTTTAAGTGGTAGTCAGTTGGCAAGCAGTCAAGTGAGGCAAAACTTTGTAGCCCATTCATTCCGTTTTCGAAGCGTTGGTTGTGTGATTTGCAGTCAGGTGTTGTCGCTGAGAATTGGGCCCTTTCTGTTGACCAATGCCGGCTGCAGGTGTTGCAGTTCTCAGTGCATCTCATCAATTTGCTGAGCAAACTTCTCAGATGTAATGGTTTCACCGGGATTCAGAAGGCTATAATGGATCAGAGCAGCAACAATGACCATGATATTTTTTTGGTGCAAGTTTGGCTTTGGGAAGTGCTTTAGAGCTTCTTCTCGGTCCATCCACCGAGCTGGTCATCTCTGGTTGCTGTATAAAATCCACTTTTCATCATGCATCACAATCCCATCGAGAAATGGTTTGCTGTTGTGTAGAATAAGAGAAGACAACACTTCAAAATGATGATTTTTTTGATTTGCAGTCAGTTCACGAGGCACCCACTTATAGAGCTTTTTCACCATTCCAGTTTGCTTCAAATGCCCAACGACTGTAGAATGGTTGACATTGAATTCTTTGGCAGCTTCTTATGTAGTTAAGATCAGCTACAGTGACCAAGCTCTCAGTTGGTCACTGTCAACTTGTGATGGCCGGCCAATACACTCCTCATCGCCAAGGCTCTCCTCTCCTTTGCAAAACTCCTTGAACCACCACTGCATTGTATGTTCGTTAGCAGTTCCTGGGCCGGATGCATTGTTGATGTTGAGAGTTGTCTCTGCTGCTTTACAACCCATCTTTTTAGAAAAAGAAAATCACTTGAATTTGCTTTTTGTCTAACATCATTTCCATAGTCTAAAATAAATATAAAATACACAGCAAATAATAAGTCATTAGCAAAAAAATAGTGAGAAATGCTCATTAAAATGATGTATAAACATAACCACATTTATTTAAGAATATATTCCAATATCAAATGGCAAATTTCAACAATGCAAAAACAAAAATTACATTTTCACCAACCTAATGTATATGAATTTATTTCTTTATAGTCTGTCTTGGTCCAAAAAAAAAAAAAAGGTGATTTACATAAATAGAAGAAGAAGAAGTTTTTACTGGACAAGAAAATATGAAGCTGAAGAAAATAGAAGAAACCTCATGTGGCATATTTTCTTCTTCCTTTTCAGAACACTGTATTGTGATTTTATTTTATAATACAACTATTCTCTTAGAGGTAAAGTGAGCATAATAAAATTTTTAACCTAAATACTAAAATTTTCCAAATATTTTCATTCTTTAGCAAGCCAGAAAGGCTTCTGTAGGTTTAACTTACTCTGCACAGCCCTAAGCTGTGCACTGAGAAAAAAATACTTCTGATAATATAATTTCATAATCAGGTTATACATATTGGTTTATAGTAAATAAAGGAGACTATGTCTACTAAAGAAGTGTAAGCAAAACCTGTAAAAGTCCCTTATCTTTGTCTTAATTCCTTTAAAATAACATGAAAAAGTTTTTATTAGAAAACTTGATTTTCTATGGTAGACATCCTTGTTTTAATATACACTCCAGAAAATTGCGGGGGAGAGGGAAAGCTTTCTTTGAGAATTGGTAACTTGGTCAGCAGCTAGTTAGAGTATTTATACTTAAACATCTTTTAGATAAAATGAATTACTTGTAGATTATTCTCTTGTAGATGCCACCAAACCAGGCAGACTCATAAATACCAAAAAAGAGTTCTTTTTAACACTTTCTCTTTTATTAATCTATTTTTATTTGTATTTAGATACAATTGACATGTAGCATTATATTCATTTCAGGTGTATAACATAATGATTTGATATTTGTATATATTGCAAAATGACCACCATAGTAAATCTAGTTCATCACTATACATAGTTATAAATTTTTCTTGTGAAGAAAACTTTAAAGTTCTATTCTCTTAGCAACTTTCAAATATACAATACAGAATTATTAGCTATAGCAACTTTCAAATATACAATACAGTATTATTAGCTATAGTCCCCAAGTTATATATTATATATCTACAACTTATTTGTTTTATAACTGGGTTTCCACTCTTTAATCCCCTTCACGCACTTCACCCACTTTCCACACTACCTCCCACTTCTCCTCCCCACCTCTGGTAACCAGCAATCTGTTCTCTATATCCATGAACTCAGTTTGTTTGTTCATACTTTGGTTTGTTTTGTTTTAGATACCATATATAAGTGAGATCATACAATATTCGTCTTTCTCTGGCTGACTTATTTCACTTAATATAATGTCCTCAAGGCCCATCCATGCTACTGTACATGGCAAGATTTCCTTCTTTTTTACAGCTGAATAATACTCCATTGTGTATATATATGTATATACATACTTTCTCTAGCCATTTATCCATTGATGGACACTTAGGTAGTTTCCAGAGCTTGGTTATTATAAATAATGCTGCAGTGAACATGAGTGAGTGAAAGTCGCTCAGTTGTGTCTGACTCTCTGCGACCTCATAGACTGTATAGTCCATGGAATTCTCCAGGCCAGAATACTGGAGTGGGTAGCCTTTCCCTTCTCCAGGGGATCTTCCCAACCCAGGGATCAAACCCAGGTCTCCCGCATTGTGGGTGGATTCTTTACCAGCTGAGCCACAAGGGAAGCCCAAAAATACTGGAGTGAGTGGCCTTCTCCAGGGGATCTTCCCAACCCAGGAATTGAACCGGGGTCTCCTGCATTGCAGGATGATTCTTCACCAACTGAGCTATGCAGTGAACATGGGGGTGCATAATCTTTTCAAGGTAATGTTTTGTTTCTTTCAGATAAATACCCAGTAGTGGAATTGTTGGATCATATAGTAATTCTATTTTAAATTTTTCGAGGGAGCTCCATACTGTTTTCCATAGTGGCTGCACCAGTTTATTAATACATTCCCATTAACAAGTACACAAAGGTTCCTTCCACATCCTCAGCAATACTTATTATTTCTAGTCTTTTTGATAACAGCCATTCTAACAGTTGGGAGGTGATATGTCATTGTGGATTTGATTTGCATTTTTCTATTGATTAGTGATTTTGAGCATCTTTTCATGTGCCTGTTGTCCATCTTTGGAAAAATATCTATTCAGATCCAGATCCTTTGCTCACTTTTTAATAGAATTATTTGCATTTTTTGCTATTGAGTTTTATGAGTTCTTTATATATTTTGGATATTAACCCCTTATTATATATGATTTGCAAAAATTTTCTCCCATTTGGTAGGTTGACTTTTCATTTTGCTTTATGATTTCCTTTGCTGTGAAGAAGCTTTTTAGTCTGATGTAGTCTCACTTGTTTATTTTTTTCTTTTGTTGCCTTTGCTTTTCGTATCAAATCTAAAAATCACCAAGACTTATGTCAAGGAGTTTTTGGCCTATGTTTTCTTATTATAAGAGTGTGACAGTTTCAGGTAATGTTCAAATCTTTGATCCATTTTGCATTAATTTTCATGTATGGTAAGATAGTGGTCCAGTTTCATGCTTTTGCATGTGACTATCCAGTTTTTCCAACACCATTTATTGAAGACACTGTCTGTATTGTATGTTTTTGTGCTCCTTTCTTATAAATTAATTGACCCTATATGTGTGGGTTCTTTTTCAAGGATTTCTATTCTATTCCATTGATCTATGTGCCTGTCTTTAATGCCAATACTATACTCTTTTGATTACTATGATTTTGTAATACAATTTGAAATCAGGGAGTATGACACCTCCCATTTTTTTTCTTCTTTCTCAAGACTGCTGTGGTTACTCAGAGTCTTTTATGGTTCCATACCTATTTTAGGATTTTTCTATTTCTGTGGAAAATGCCTTTGGAATTTTGATAGGAATGTGTTGAATTGGTAGATTGCTCTGGGTAGTGTGGACATTTTAACAATATTAAATCTTCCAACCCATGAGCACAGTCTATCTTTCCATTTATTTGTATCTTTTTCAATTTCTTTCATTAGTATCTGACAAAAATCTTTTTCTGATGCTTTCATAAACAGAAGATGCTGATTATGATGTGAATATTGCTTAATAATTTAAGCTCATCAGTAAAACCAATGACTATTCTGTGTTCAGTAGATGTTCTATTGCCAGAAATACAGCATTGAAGCCACCTTTACAAAGGTGCTGTCTTTTTTCCTGTGGATGCAAATCAAGTTATCATAATTATTAGAATTACATAGAAGAATATTCAGTAAGTTCTAAGTTCTTAGCTATATCTATTTTTACATGGATTCCAGATTTCTATTTACTTGTCATTGGGACAGTTATTTCACAGGCCTCCTTTGGCATTCTTCTTGATTTTTCACTATGTTCAAATGTTCAAATAGCTAGAAATCCAATATCCAGTAATTGGGGAGGGATGTAGGAGAGGAGGAAAGTGCTGCTGACTGGAGTGCTCATTAAGACTAGTCAAGTGGACAGATAGCACAGGAATTGAATGCCTCGCCTTTTATACTCATTAATCCTGATTATATTATAATGAATATAAAGAGTGTAAACTCACAGAAAACTGCCCATTCAGTCTTTGATTACCTGTTCTGTAGGAGGCATGACATCAGGCCCTGTAGGGGACACCCGCTCACCAACCTTGTACACATTTACATGAACCCCCTACCAGGTCCAAAACTCCATCCCTCTTCAAGGACATTTTGACGCTGAGGTTGTTGGCCATTTTTTTTTTTTTTTTTAGTAATTAACTGTGCCTTCTCTTCTGTGGATAATATTTAAACTATGATGTTTAATATCATTTCAAAAAAACCAACTTTTTATGCAAGGAAATAGAGGAAAAAAACAGAATGGGAAAGACTAGAGATCTCTTCAAGAAAATTAGAGATACCAAGGGAACATTTCATGCAAAGATGGGCTCAATAAAGGACAGAAATGGTATGGACCTAACAGAAGCAGAAGATATTAAGAAGAGGTGGCAAGAATCCACAGAAGAACTGTACAAAAAAGATCTTCATGACCCAGATAATCACAATGGTGTGATCACTCACCTAGAGCCAGACATCCTGGAATGTGAAGTCAACTGGGCCTTAGAAAGCATCACTATGCACAAAGCTAGTGGAGGTGATGGAATTCCAGTTGAGCTATTCCAAATCCTGAAAGATGATGCTGTGAAAGTGCTGCACTCAATATGCCAGCAAATTTGGAAAATTTGAACTGTGAACTTCCAGATGTCCAAGCTGGTTTTAGAAAAGGCAGAGGAACCAGAGATCAAATTGCCAACATCCACTGGATCATCGAAAAAGCAAGAGAGTTCCAGAAAAACATCTATTTCTGCTTTATTGACTATGCCAAAGCCTTTGACTGTGCGGATCACAATAAGCTGTGGACAATTCTGAAAGAGATGGGAATACCAGACCACCTGACCTGCCTCTTGAGAAACCTATATGCAGGTCAGGAAGCAACAGTTAGAACTGGACATGGAACAGCAGACTGGTTCCAAACAGGAAAAGGAGTATGTCAAGGTTGTATATTGTCACCTTGCTTATTTAAATTATATGCAGAGTACATCATGAGAAATGCTGGGCTGGAGGAAGCACAAGCTGGAATCAAGATTGCTGGGAGAAATATCAATAACCTCAGATATGCAGATGACACCACCCTTATGGCAGAAAGTGAAGAGGAACTAAAAAGCCTCTTGATGAAGGTGAAAGAGGAGAGTGAAAAAGTTGGCTTAAAGCTCAACACTCAGAAAACTAAGATCATGGCATCTGGTCCCATCACTTCATGGGAAATAGATGGGGAAACAGTGGAAACAGTGTCAGACTTTATTTTGGGGGGCTCCAAAATGCAGATGGTGATTGCAGCCGTGAAATTAAAAGACGCTTACTCCTTGGAAGGAAAGTTATGACCAACCTAGATAGCATATTCAAAAGCAGAGATATTACTTTGCCAACAAAGGTCCGTCTAGTCAAGGCTATGGCTTTTCCAGTGGTCATGTATGGATGTGAGAGTTGGACTGTGAAGAAAGCTGAGTGCTGACGAATTGATGCTTTTGAACTGTGGTGTTGGAGAAGACTCTTGAGAGTCCCTTGGACTGCAAGGAGATCAATCAGTCTATCCTAAAGGAGATCAGTCCTGGGTGTTCATTGGAAGGACTGATGCTGAAGCTGAAACTCCGGTACTTTGGCCACCTCATGCGAAGAGTTGACTCATTGGAAACGACCCTGATGCTGGGAGAGACTGGGGGCAGGAGGAGAATGGGTGACAGAGGATGAGATGGCTGGATGGCATCACCGACTCAATGGACATAAGTTTGGGTAAACTCTGGGAGTTGGTGATGGACAGGGAGGCCTGGCGTGCTGTGATTCATGGGGTCCCAAAGAGACGGACATGACTGAGCGACTGAACTGAAGGAAGGTTTGTTTTGTTTTTGTACAAAGTTGAGAAGATGCTATTTTCTATTCTAAACACTAGGGGGAGACCTTGTTTTCTCTTGAGGCGCTGGAAACTGACTCCCAGTCGGCTAGCTCTGAATTCAATTTATTTTCAACACAAGTGAATGTGTGAGATTTTTATATCTATAAAAATAAAATGAAGATACATGACAACTAAATGCAATGTAGTATGTCCTAAAAGAGAAAAACAACATAAAGCAAAAAACTAAGGAAATCAGAATCACGGATGGACTTTGGTTCTTCAGTTCAGTTCAGTCGCTCAGTTGTGTCCAACTCTTTGCAACCCCACGGACTACAGCACACCAGGCCTCCCTGCCCATCACCAACTCCCGAAACCTACTCAAACTCATGTCCATCACATCAGTGATGCCATCCAACCATCTCATCCTCTGTCGTCCCCTTCTCCTCCTGCCCTCAGTCTTTCCCAGCATCAGGGTCTTTTCCAATGAGTCAGTTCTTCGCATCAGGTGGCCAAAGGATTAGAGTTTCAGCTTTAGCATCAGTCCTTCCAGTGAATATTCAGGACTGATCTCCTTTAGGATGGACTGGTTGGATCTCCTTGCAGTCTAAGGGACTCTCAAGAGTCTTCTCCAACACCACAGTTCAAAAGCATCAATTCTTCAGTGTTCAGCTTTCTTTATAGTCCAACTCTCACATCCATACATGACCACTGGAAAAACTATAGCTTTGACTAGACAGACCTTTGTTGGCAAAGTAATGTCTCTGCTTTTTCATATGCTGTCTAAGTTGGTCATAGCTTTTCTTCCAAAGAGCAAGAGTCTTTTAATTTCATGGCTGCTGTCACAATCTGCAGTGATTTTGGAGCCCCCCAAAATAAAGTCTGTCACTGTTTCCACTGTTTCCCCATCTATTTCCCATGAAGTGATGGGACTGTATCCCATGATCTTAGTTTTCTGAATTGAGTTTTAACCCAGTGTTTTCACTCTCCTCTTTTACTTTCATCAAGAGGCTCTTTAGTTCCTCTTCACTTTCTGCTATAAGGGTGGTGGTATCTGCATATCTGAGGTTATTGGTATTTCTCCCGGCAATCTTGATTCCAGCTTGTGCTTCTTCCAGCCCAGCATTTCTCATGATGTATTCTGCATACAATTTAAATAAGCAGGGTGACAATATACAGCCTTGACATACTCCTTTCCCTATTTGGAACCAGTCTGTTGTTCCATGACCAGTTCTAACTGTTGCTTCCTGACCTGCATACAAATTTCTCAAATGGCAGGTCAGGTGGTTTAGTTATTAATAATGTATTAATATTGGTTTATTAACTGTGATAAATAGATCATACTAATATAAGATGTTAGCAAGAGGAGTTAGTGGGCATAATGTATGTGGGAGCATAGTATCTTTGTAGTGGTTCTGTAAGTCTAAACTGTTCCAAAATAAGTTTATTCTAAAAAATACATTTTAGGGGACTTTGCTGATTGTCCAGTGCAGGGGGTGAAGGTTTGATTCCTGATCAGGGAGTAAAGATCCCATGTGCCTCGTGACCAAAACACAAAACAGGAGCAATACTGTAATTAATTCATTAAAGACTTTGAAAATGGTCCACATTTTAAAATTTTTAAATAAATTTAAATATATACATATTTAAAAGTGAGACCAGAACCTAATTTCCCATCTTTTTCAGAACCATGGAAAATACTTTCAAAGCAGTATATTTTCTAGGCAAGTTGAATACTAGAAATAGGAACTTTGTTAAATGAGCTATAAATATGTGAGGACATAATTAAATAGGATTAGATACATTTAAAGAAACCTAACAAAAGTCTGCTCAGTTTTCTTGAGGAGCTATCAGAGAGTTCCTCTTTGATATGTGTTGCTACATGGCAACCAGGCTTCCATGGTGGCTCAGAGGTTAAAGCGTCTGCCTCCAAAGTGGGAGACCCAGGTTTGATCCCTGGGTTGGGAAGATCCCCTGGAGAAGGAAATGGCTACCCACTCCAGTATTCTTGCCTGGAGAATCCCATGGACAGAGGAGCCTGGCGGGCTACAGTCCACGGGGCCGCAAAGAGTTGGACACGACTGAACGACTTCACTTCACTTCATTTCACATGGCAACCACCTAGCAAGAATCTCTGTCAATCCTAGTCAGACCGCTCTCATATGCTATTGTTTCTATTTCTCATAGGAAGTCTTACATTTCTATTTTCTCTCTCAAACTCCGAACCTGTGTCCCTGGATTCACTGCTCCTTTCCCTCTCCCTGGCCTTCTCCGTATTTCCTGTTTAGGAACTATGTATTCCTCCCTTCAGATCATGCAGCCCCACTTCCTATCTAAAGCCTCAGATTCCTTCCGGGTGGAG
Source organism: Bubalus kerabau (assembly GCF_029407905.1). Classification (NCBI taxonomy): domain Eukaryota; kingdom Metazoa; phylum Chordata; class Mammalia; order Artiodactyla; family Bovidae; genus Bubalus; species Bubalus kerabau. Next base: position 71,333,872 of record NC_073630.1, read on the forward strand.
GGATCCCATGGGCTTGGGGATCTGTGGTGGTCAGCAGAGTGTGTCCATTCTTGTCCTTCTCCTTCACTTGGACATAAGGTGGAGTTGCATGTCCCTGTCTGTCCCTTGCTTCAGCCAATGGAACATGAGCAGAAATGATACGTTATTTCTGGACAGAAGCCTTTTATAGCTCTTCTGTAACTTTCCATTTTTCCTTCCCCTACTAGAGAAAACACTGTCATTCCAGACGATAAGGAATACCTCTGCTTGCAGGCTTCAGTGGGGAGCTCCAGACAACCCATGGGACATACATACAGCGTGAGAAAGGAAAATATGTTTGTGTTTATAAGCCACTGAGATTTCAGGGTTGTTGAACAACATAACCCAGCTCGTCTTGACCATCCACCAGCTCTCCCAGCAAAGCATATTGTAACCTTCCCTGTTTTGTATATGAAAAAACAGAAGACTAGAAGATTAATATCACTCAGCTACAAATTTAGACCCAGGAAGTATGGCTCTAGCGTCTGTGCCCTTCATAACCATCCCACAGAAACTCTCAGGAGTCTACCTTCCCTTTCCTTGCCCTGAGCAGTCATCCTGCTGCTCCTGTCTGCCAGGTGGTTTCCTCTGCCTGCTGTATCGCTGTTGCCTGGAGACTAGCCTGGTTAGAATCCTTCCCTGGATCCGTGGCTTTTCTTTCTTAGTTTACTCCCTCATTTTGTGGAAGCTTTCTAAGAGGCTCATAGGCAAGGAAATATGGGAGGTTAACTTTTGGAGGGCTTGAATTTTAAAGAATAGTTTATTCTTCTCTTATTGTGATGGTTAATTTTATGTGTCACCATGGTTGGGCCACAGTGTCCAGATATGTGTCCAGTGGTTTTCTGAATGTTTCTCCGAGAATGTGTTTAGATGAGATTCAACAAACATAAACAGCATATTAAAAAGCAGAGATATTACTTTGCCAACAAAGATCCATATGGTCAAAGGTATGGTTTTTCCAGTAGTCTTTTATGGATGTCCGAGTTGAACCATAAAGAAGGCCGAGCACTGAAGAATTGATGCTTTTGACCTGTGGTGTTGGAGAAGACTCTTGAGAGTCCCTTGGACTGCCAGGAGATTAAACCAGTCCATCCTAAAGGAAATCTATCCTGAGTATTCATTGGAAGGACTGATGCTGAAGTTAAAGCTCCAGTACTTTGTCCACCTGATGTGAAGAGCCAGTTCATTAGAAAAGACCCTGATGCTGGGAAAGGTTGAAGGCAGGGGAAGAAGGGGATGACAGGACAAGCTGGTTGGATGGCATCATTGACTTAATGGACAAGAGTTTGAGCAAGCTCCGGGAGATGGTGAAGGACAGGGAAGCCTGGCGTGCTGCAGTCCATGGGGTCACAAAGAGTCAAACACCACTGAGCGACTGAACAACAACAACAACAAATATTTGTGTAGCTGGATGTTCTGTCAATCTCTGCTCCTTCTGATAGTGATGCCATCAGCTAGGAATGCCTGAGGCACTCATATAGTCTGTGTACTACTTCTGGGGACCCCCACTGACATTTCCCTGACTGGAGCCAGTGTGTGGCTATTCTGTCCCTCGTGGTTCTTGCTATGATCAGAAGACACATTAAGCAAACACCATGAGGAAACTTTGAAGCACAGGATGTATTATTCACAGATACTGGAGGTTACATGGCATACCCAGTGGCCACACACATAGGTCAAAGGTAGACAGGGAGAGGGTACAGATCTGAGGTTCCGTCTCAATTGGGGTCTGAGAGTAAGGTGACTAGTAGATGTCTAGTCACCCTTGGTGGTCTGCTCGTGCTTAACAGAAGAAGGCTGGAAAGCTGACTGGAAGCTTGAGCGCAAGAGTGGGATTTGTCTTCCTTTTAGTGGGACCTGGCTGGGAGAGCCCAGGATCATTATCTTTTGACTCTAACTTCCAAGTTCTGGGAACCAAATGGAGGAAAGAAGGCTAGGGTAGTATAGTATGTTGTGTGCACACGTTCACCGATCACTTTTGCTCCTTGTATTTGTACCCTCTGCTGTGTCTGCTATCCCCCACTACAGACAGTTTTTTACCCTCTCCAGAGAGGAAACCTCTAGTTTCCAGGAGATTGTCTCGAGACCTAAAGTGGGGAATAGACCTGCATGTTAACTCCTCCTCGTCTTCTTCCAGTTTCTCCTCATCCTTACTCTTGCTCCTTTTCTTCTCTGAGAAAAAAAAAAAAAACTTTACCGAGATATAATGTGCATCCAGAGAAATGCACTGATTTTCAGAGTGGACCTGCCTAACTGCTTCTCAAACAAGAGCAGATGTTTGAGACGGCCCATCTTTCACACCATCTTTAAGTATGTGGTACTGCCCATTCTTGAGCCTGGGGGGTTCTGGGGTGTGAGTTGAGTTAGCAGTGCAAGCAAACCCCCAGTCTGAGTCAGGGGCCTGGTTCTGGCTACTAATTCTCTCAGAAGACATATCTTTCCCTTCTTTTTTCCTTTCCCAGTGCCAGGACTGAGACACAAGTTGTCTTTCTTCATGCTTTGCCTTTGTTAAGGGCAGAGAGTTTTCTGTCCTACCTTTGTGAGGAGGGTGTGGCCCTTCAGGTTCTTGACTTTTTGTGAGGGTCTGGCTTTCATCTCCCATCCCCAATGTCTTATCCTCCAGAAGCCCCCATGCAGCTTCACCCTAGGGTTTTGGGTTCCTAGTTCTTGTAAATGCTTTCAATAAAGAATGGGATTCAGCACTGGTTCACGATTCTATGTTCCTGACTCAAAGGACAGTTATTGTATTTAATTCAACAGTTTTGGTATTTTGTAACTAGAGGGGTTTTTAGGATATTTATTCCATAGTATTGCTGGGAACAATTCATCTTGTTAAATCCTATTCACCTTTACAGGCTCAATTCAAAGGTCACCTCTTATATAAAAGCCTCCTACATTTTCCTGGACAAGTAGACCTGCCTCTGAGCTTCTGTGGTCCCTTGTGACACTCCCCCTCCAGGGCTGTAACTCACTTAACTCACTTGGAAGGCTGCTTTATCTGTGTGCTCACAGCCCTCTGTCCACTGCCTGTTATGAGCTATTCAGGGAAAACACTTCCAGATGCACCTCTTAGTGTCTGCAGCTAGCTTAGAGCCTGCCACCTGAAGGGTAATTAATACTCACTGAATTAAAAGAAAAGCAATTAATAATGTGCTGGTGCCATAGTTCAAATTCTGATGTGGTTCCTGTCACCTTTGAAAGGGGAGGTATTAGACATCCACATATTTAATGCAAACCCATAAATGCAAACCACTCCAGTATTCTTGCTGGTAGAATCCCATGGACAGAGGAGCCTGGTGGGCTACACAGTCCATGGGGTCACAAAGAGTTCGTCACAACTGAAGCAACTTCGCACGCACTTGGCTCACACACGCGCAAACGGGTGCTTGAGTGGTGGGATAAAGGTGAAAAAAGGCAAAGTGGAAAGCCTCAGAAATAGCTTGGACCAGCTTTGATATTCCATCCAGCGTCTGCTTTGCCAAGAATTGGTCTGAAAAGATGCAGTTCCTCCCTTATCTTGGTGAGAAATCTTGGTGAAAATGGGGGAAGGAAGGAGGCTGGAGGTGGCTTTTTTTTTTTTTTTTCCTGGAGCAAGAGCTTCTTACTAGAGAAGGAGCACAGGAAAGCAGAGCATAGATTTCTCCTTCAGCTCTAGGAATGTTATAATCTCTGTGGCCCAGGGACCACGCTGCCTTTTGCCCACCTGGTCAGGGAAGCCAGGTCATGGTACAAGCTCTAGATGCTAAATAAACTTCTTTGGAAGTGGTGTGACCTAGTCTAGCCACACATGTGCACAGCTTCCAGGAGTGAGCCTTCAGCTCTCGTGTGCAAAGGGGTTTGTTAAAAATGCTGGCCAGCCCTCCCTCAGAGGTTCAGATTCATCAGATTTGATGCAGGGTCCGTGTATCTACTTCCTCATCTAGCATCTCCGGTGACCTAATAAAGGAGATTTGTGGATCATTCTTTTATACAATTGGCTTTTAGAATATATGATAATAATTACCAGTTACTAAATGTCCACTGTGAGCTAGGTATTGTGCTAATCCCCATGTGTATATTTTTCTTAGTCCTCACAACAGTGCAGCAGCTAGTCCGGTACAGTTATTAGAGGAGGACATAGATTCAGAGGGCAGCTGAAATTTGTAACTGGTGAGCCCTGGACTGTAAACTCAATGGACTCTGATTTCAAAGCCTGTGCTCCTTCATCAAACTGTGAATCCTCTGTTGATTCCCTAATACCTTGCTACTCAAAGTGTGGTCCTTGGAGGAGCCTGGGAGTTTATTGGCAATGAAGGAGCTTATGTCCCAGACCCTGGGGATTAAAATCTCTTTTAACAAGATCTCCAGGTGATGTCTATAAACATTAAAAATGTGAGAAGCACGATTCTCATCTATTTTATTTATTCATTTTTACCCCATCTCATGGACTTCCCCTGTGGCTCAGCTGGTAAAGAATTCGCTCACAATGCATGAGACCTGGGTTCAATCCCTAGGTTGGGAAGATCCTCTGGAGAAGGAAAAGGCTACCCACTCCAGTACTCTTGCCTGGAGAATCCCATGGACAGAAGAGCCTGGCATGCTATGTATGGTTCATAGGTTGCACAGAGTAGCAGATGACTGAAGCAACTTAGCATGCACACATGCCCCCAGTCTCATGCCAATATAAATTAGAGGCATAGTCTCCTGTTATATATCATGGAGATATCTTATATCTAGGGAATGTGATTCATATTGGTTTATTGAGTCATATTGGTTTAATTCATCCATTCAACTAGATTTAACTGAAACTTTTTTTCTTTTTTTGGCAGACTGGTTAAATTTTGTTCATTTTTCTCCCCTGGTTGCACCATGTGGCTTGTGGATCTTAGTCCCCCGACCAGAGATTAAACCAAGGTTCGGCTTAAAGTGCCGTATCCAAACACCTGAGCCACCAGGGAGTTCCCTGAACCAATTTTATTATTCTCACCCAAACTGTTACAACTGTGTCCTATTTGTTTTCTCTGCCTCCAGTCTCTCCCATCTTCTATCCATTTTGCAAACAACTTTTTTAAAAAAGCAGTGGAACATCTTATAAAAACAAAATTTTGGTGATAGATCTACCATAATTAAAGTGCAGCTACTTTGGTTGAAGTGTGTTTTGTACATGTGTGTGTGATGGGGATGGCCCAGGCTCTGTCTTCTTACCTACCCCCCTTTCCAAGATGCCTTCCCTGAACCCCCAAGTGTCCACAGAACACACATGACCATCCTTGCTCTAGCATTTCCCAGCCATCATCAATTACGAAGCATGTGGTCAATAATTTAGTAATAAAGTACCAAAGTTTCTGATAAATTTAGTTTGAAATCACCTGAAAGCATTTCAGTATGCTTTCCTGAAGATGAAAACCCCCATATCAGTTACATGCAGGAAAGTGGAATGATATCATTAAGGGTGTCATGGATTCAGGCTGGCCTTCACATTACTACCAGAGTTTTATTTAAAAATATTACTCTCTTTGCTTAGAAGCTCAGTTCCCCACAGCCTATAGATTTAAGACTTTGGGGAAAGTGGATTCCTGACCTTCAGTGCCCACTTCAGGTCCCTCCTGGGTCCAGTAGTTCTTCCTGCCTTTGTACTTTTTGCTGGTCTTTGGTACTCTCAGTTGGGCCCTGTCTCATCTTTTTACTTTGGTCTGTAAGTTGCAGAAATCTCATCTAACTCACCTTTGTACTCTCAGGCCCTGGAAAACAATGGGATGACAAGTTATTTTTGCTTTTTTTTTTTTTAACTGATGCATTTTAAAACAGGTGCATTAAATTTCAGGTGTACAGCAAAAGGGATTCAAATATATATATATATTCTTTTCTCATTCTTTTCCATTATAGCTTATTACAAGATACCTGAGTGTAGCTCTCTGTGCTATATGGTAGGTCCTTGTCGTTTATGTATTTTATACATACTAGTGTGTTTCTGAGCGACTTCACTTTCACTTTTCACTTTCATGCATTGGAGAAGGAAATGGCAACCCACTCCAGTGTTCTTGCCTGGAGAATCCCAGGGACGGGGGAGCCTGGTGGGCTGCCGTCTGTGGGGTCGCACAGAGTCGGACACGACTGAAGCGACTTAGAAGCAGCAGTGTGTTTCTATTAATCCCAAGCTCCTAATTTTTCCCTCCCTCCCCTCTTTTCCCCTTTGGTAGCCATAAGTTTGTTTTCTATGTCTATGAGTCTATTTCTGATTTGTAAATAAGTTCATTTGTATCATTTTTCTAGATTCCACATGTAAGTGATATTGGAATATATATATTCCTCATATAAGCGATCATATGATATTTGTCTTTGTCTACTTACTTCATTTAGTATGATCTCTAGATCCATCCATGTTGCTGCAAATGTCATTTTTTCATTCTTTTTATCACTGAATAATATTCCATTGTATATATATCACATCTTCTTTATCCATTCAACTGTTGACGGAAACTTAGATTCGTTCTATGTCTTGGCTATTGTAAATAGTGTCGCTATGAACATTGGAGTATTTCTTCCTTTTTAAATGGAGCAAAGCTACCAAAGAAAGCTACCTTATATTTTCTTTCCTTTGTTCAAGGTAACACCTAGACATATTCATTTGAGTAAAAATAAACTAGAACATGATCCTCAGGGCTCTAACTTACCATAAAGATTTTTCAAGTTCTAGTTTTTCCATATGAACAAGAATTATTTATGTTGATTCCCTAAAGAAGCAGCAGTACTTTATCACCCCAATCATTTTCCATTTGCGTGAGATACACATCAGAAATTTCCTCCTTTGTATTAAACCCAGCAGTGCACAGAGCCAAGCTTTTTAAACGGTAATTCATTAGTTTGGAAATAGGAAGTGACAAGAGGTAATTGATCTGTTTCAATTTGCTCTGGCAGGGGACAGCTTTTATTCCTTTGCCCCATGGCCCCTTTTGATTTGTGTGTGTATTTTCCACAATTTCTTACCTTTTTTTTTTTTTTTCAATTCATTGGGGAGCAAATTTTAGATTATTTTAAATCACAAATGCAGACCTCTCAGTCTCAACCTCTTCTTTCCTATTATAACTAAATATAGAAATTAGGCAATACCATGGTCTCCCTCCCCTGCCTGGCTTCATCTCTGCATTCTGCCCAACCTTCTTTATGCTCTGCTTCCCCTCCCCCACAGAGATTTTAATTTTGTTAAAACGCTTTTACTGCAGCTGTGACTCAAGCAGCTCAGCTAGCCGAAGAAACACAATGTCATTTAATATTCCAGTCCACAGCCCAGACAGTTTCACTTCAGGTCATTTGGAACAGAGCTGTGGCGACGGCTTTATGACAATGATTGGCAACACCCTGCTGCGGAAATCAGGCAGCCTGGAAACCCACCAGTGTGCTCTGCACACATTTCTGCTTTCACACCAGACTACAAATCACAGCCAATTTAACCGAAGTGAGTGTGGTCACCAGATGACGATATTATACAAATGCCACTCTCTTGACTCGCCCTGTGTTGGATGGATAAGACACATCCATTCATTAAGCCATCGCCCATTCATTCAGCTATATTCAGAGTGGGTCTCTCTCAAGACAGGAACCACAACAAAGCAGTGCTCAGGACATAAAACTGCACTAGCTCAGCTCCCACGGCTACAGACCTGTGTCTACTGGAGCAGGTAGATGTCAAAAAAATATCACAGGCTGGGGAGGCCATAACGGTAACTTGGGGAACCAGAGAAGATGACACTCGACTCACAGGGAACCCAAAGGCGAGTTCCAGGGCCTCACAGAGGAAGTGAGATTTGAAGTGAATTTTGAAGGATGAACTGGCTATTACCAGATGAAGAAAAGAAGTGTATTTCTGGCTACAGAAGCACATACATAAGAGCAAGAAACTGATGATGGCAGTGCCATTAATTGAGGTCAAGAATAGGGTCTGGGGTGGAGAGAATGAATTATAGTTCATGCCATGTTTGCAGTATCTGTAGTGGATCTGGGACTAGAAGTAGAGATTGGAGAGTCATTCTCTGCAGTTCAGGGCTAAAGGCAAGTGAATGAATTAAGTCATCTAAGAATGTGTAGGGGGAAAAAGAGCCCCTGACTAAATCCTAGGAACAGCAAGGATGTGACAAGTAACACACAAGAGAGTCTGAAGAAGAGTATAAATGGAAAATAGAAATGTGTGGTGGAGAGAAGGCACTGTTTTTATAGAAGCTGTCTTCCTCATTTTTACATCCCTAATACCTGACATTCACCCAGATATCTGATAAATGAATGATTTTAGACATTATCCAATTCAATCTTATCCAAAAATGAGGATGGTAAAGCCAAAAGTTATATAATTAAGATATCCTGTCTTTTTTCATTTTTACTACGATATATCTAGGTATGAAATTATTTCTGTTTACCATTCTCAGGACTCACTATGCTTCCTGAATCTGGAATCATTTTTTTCCAAGTCTGGAAAATCTTTAACTATTACATTTTGAAATATTACTTCTTTTGCCCTCATCTCCAGCTTCCATAAGTCCTTCTGGAATGCCCATTAGATGTAATGGAGGTTTTCCAGGATTCTGTTATGGGCTTGTCTGTGTCTTTAAAAGGATGATGTTATCTTTTATGTAGCATAGCTGGGCGTTTTTTCATAAAAGAAAGATTTTCAGCTTGCAGAATGAATCATATTATCAGAAAGCAGAGGCAGGCGTGACAATTGCTATACATCTGACTGCTAGTTTACATCTATTCCCAGTTCTCTGTCTTAGGCTTCAGAACCAAAGTTCATTTGCATATTGGACTCCAACTGGTCTAATATCCAAACATCCGGCATCCGATGTATTTATTTATTTATTTTATTTTGGGGCAGAATCTTAGTTCCCCAACAAAGGATCAAACCTGTGTCCCCTGCAGTGGAAGCACGGAATCTTAACCACCAGACCTCCAGGGAAGTTCCTACCCAACGTATTTAAAACCTAGTCTCATACTTGCTACTTTGCCTATGATATGTAGCTCAGTTAATGTTATTACCATCCACCCAGTCTTCCAAATTAGAACCTAATTTTGCTTTTGAGTCATCTCTCTCTGGCACCACAATTGTATCTTTTCTCAATTTCCATGCTTATTCTCCAGATAAGTTGCCATTAATTTCCATTGGCATTACCATAATAGCCTCCTAGCTTGACTCGCTGTTCTTACGCCTGTTTCTGTCCATTTACCCTAAGTTTCTGGAATTGTCTTTCTGAGTCTTGAATCTGGATGTGTCATTTCCCTGCATAGAAAACTTAGCTGACTTTCTGCTGTCCACAGAATAAAGTTCAAGATCTTTACATGACAATAAAAAATTAAAAACAAAACAAACAGAAAAAAACAGCCCTTCATAGCCGTCTCCGCTCCGGTTTGATTCCTGGCTCGGCAAGATACCCTGGAGAAGGGATAGGCTACCCACTCCAGTGTTCATCGGCTTCCCTGGTGGCTCAGATGGTAAAGAATCTGCCTGCAACACGGGAGACCTGGGTTCGATCCCTGGGTTGGGAAGATACCCTGGCGAAGGGAACAGCTACCCACTCCAGTATTCTGGCCTGGAGAATTCCATGGACAGAGGGGCCTGACAGGCTATAGTCCATGGGGTCACAAAGAGTTGGACACGACTTTCCGACTTTCACTTCACATAGCCCCTACATAATTTACCTCTCCCACCCATCTTTCTGTATATTTTTTCTTATCCTGGCCACTTGTGTACACTCCCTGTGCTTCTGTGGAAGTTATGTACCCATGACTTTGTTCAAGCTCTTCTTTGGAATGTCCTTGCCTTCCTTCACACAATCAAAGTCTAGACACTTGTTGGTTAACCAGGCTTAGACTCCACAGCCAGAATTCATCACCACCATCTATCTCTATTTGAACTTGAATATATACAATTCATTACGATATGCCGTGTATTGTAATTGACTGTTTACTTGGAGCAGCAAAGTCCTGGAGAATATGAAACAGATCTCATATCTACCTACCTTTATCATCCTGTGTTGTGTGTGTGTTAGTCACTTAGTTGTGTCCGACTGTTTGCGACCCCATGGACTGTAGCCCACTAGACTCCTCTATCCATGGAATTCGCCAGGCAAGAATACTGGAGTGGGTTCCATTTCCTTCTCCAGGAGACCTTCTTGACCTAGGGATCAAACCCAGGTATCCAGCATTACAGGCAGATTCTCTACCATCTGAGCTACCAGGGAAGCCCTCTACTGTCTTGAAAATTGTTGGGAGATTAATACACAGTTTTGAATTAGAGCCTTTATAATACAATATTACAGGACTTCCCTGGTGGTCCAGTGGCTCAGACTCCCTGGTCAGGGAACTAGATCCTGCATGAAGCAACTAAGACCTGGTGCAACCAAAATAAATAAAAAAATATTTTTAAAAATACAATATTACAGAAAGAACTCTGAAATTTTCAGAATCCATGTCTGCTAATTATCAGTTCAGTTCAGTTGCTCAGTCATGTCTGACTCTTTGGGACCCCATGAATCGCAGCATGCCAGGCCTCCCTGTCCATCACCAACTCCCAGATTTTACCCAAACTCATGTCCATCGAGTTGATGATGCCATCCAGCCATCTCATCCTCTGTCGTCCCCTTCTCCTCCTGCCCCCAATCCCTCCCAGCATCAGAGTCTTTTCCAATGAGTCAACTCTTTGCATGAGGTGGCCAAGGTACTGGAGTTTCAGCTTTAGCATCATTCCTTCCAATGAACACCCAGGACTGATCTCCTTTAGGATGGACTGGTTGGATCTCCTTGCAGTCCAAGGGACTCTCAAGAGTCTTCTCCAACACCACAGTTCAAAAGCATCAATTCTTCGGCGCTCAGCTTTCTTCACAGTCCAACTCTCACACTACTAATTATAGACAATTCTAAATCTAGAGTAATAGGAGAAATATATATATAAATATATAAAAAATATATAAATATATATAAAATATATATATAAATATATATAATTCTCCAGGCAAGAATACTGGAGTGGGTTCCATTTCCTTCTCCAGGAGACCTTCTTGACCTGGGGGTCAAACCCAGGTGTCCAGCATTACAGGCAGATTCTCTACCATCTGAGCTACCAGGGAAGCCCTCTACTGTCTTGAAAATTCTCACACACACACATACATACTATTAAAATATATGTCATACACACATATATACTTACATGTGTCATATATATAACAAAATATCAGATTTTCTGAAAAGTCATTTGTATTTGACCAGTTCGGAGAGAGTCAAAACAAGTAGGATAAAAATACTAGCACCAGTTCACAATCCCCCCATCTCCAGCCCCTGTAAGTCCTTGCAGCATGATTTCGAGAAGTGGTAAGGGGGATGCAGGGACCTTATCTACTCTCACCCAACCAATACTCTACACAAAGTAGGGCAACGGATCGCAATGACAGATACTGGAAAGCAGCATCTATTGGTAATAATTCTCAGATCTATTGGATGGCAAGACTAATTCAATGTTGAGAGTGAGAAAAGAATACATGAAATATAAAATTGTTAACAGACCACAGTTTTGTCTTAGGATCATATGAAACCAGTATTCATTGTTATTCCGTGAACACATATCATTACTCACCAAGGTTAAATTAGTAAGACATTGTTTTTATGATTTGCTTCTTGTGTGATGGGCAGGATGCTTCAAATTATTCCAAGAGAGCCAGCTTTGAAGAAAGTTTCAAAATAATACTTCCCAAATTCAAAAATGTTAATGTTTTTCTACTTTGTATGGAGTGATGGGGGAAAAAAAAAGTATTTTTAACTGAAATTCAAACTAATTAGTGGTGTCTAATTTTAATAAAACATTTTTTTAATCTCATTTTTGCTATTTATTGTGTTTTCTGTTTAACAAGAGGTAATCTTTCAGTTGGAGGCCTTTAAAAATATCACTGGAGCTTTTCATGTTTAGATCAAATAATCAGTTTAATATCCTGCTAGAGCTTTGTAGATACTGTTTATTTCTTTTCAGTTTATCAGATGACAAATGTCTCCTGATACAAGCCTTTATGCCATACAAAGACCGCTGTGTGAAGTCCCTAGGAAAATCATCTATGTATCAGAGGCGCATTGAAATATTAGGACTCTAGGAAAGCAAGACTTCTCACCTTTCTGTTTAGTTGATAGCGGTAAGAAAGTTAAAGAATAGGTGAGAATAGGTGAACAAGGATGGGACTGATTAAAGAATGGAAGTTTAGCAAAGCAAAGAAAAAACAATTTTCTCATGTAAAGCAAACCCCTATTGTTAAATCTCTGAGGACGTGAGTGGAACACTGATGGCCCTTCTGATACAGACTTTGAGATAACACACAAAGGAGGACCTGGATTAAATCAGCTCTCAACTGATGCCTCCTGTAGGGACTAGGAAGTGCACACTGGATCACGTGATCCAGGAGCAGATGAGATGGTATTTTTACAAAGATGATTGCTGGATGAGATCTGACGTGTTATCAGAGCAAGCAAGATAGGCTGGGAAAAGTCATGCGAGGACACAAGGAATCAAAGCCTCAGACAAAGTAGCAGAAGGTTTGGAAGCAAAAGCTGCACAAACCAACGCTGAGATACCAAGATCCTTCCCATACAGAAACTAGGTGAGTTATGCCACTCTAATGTATTCAGTAACAGTTAGGATCACCTCCCAGTATGGGAAGCTGGTAATACCTTGATGACAGATTATGCTATATTAACAACTGCTTATTTTGTGCAACAATTTAATGGAGCCCATTCTTCCCCTGGCTGCATGAGATTGGGCTGCAATCAGGAATGTGAGTTACACCAAAACTAACCAAATAATAGCCAAATGCCACCTGTAAAATTACTAAACAACTAATTCCCAATTTTTTCACATTTTCACACTAGATGAAAATGGTTTTATTATTCAAGGAATCCTTCACTTGCAACTTGAACTAGCTTGGCTGAAAGGGAAGATGGATCAGCTCGCATAACCAGCAAGGTGAGGAGTGTTGTTGGGAAGAACCCAAACAGGAACCTGCCTGCATTTTCTCTCTTCATCTCTCATCAGCTTTATTTAGGTTTTTATTTTTGGCTTTATTCTCCCAAGCTGGGTGGTTTTACAAAATGGAGCTATGGTTAGTATCAGTTTCTGGGTTCACAACTTGCCAACTTCTTAACAAGAGGGGTTTTCCTTGTGATTCTCATTTTAAAAAACATCACAGGAAAAGGCCTTAATTGACCTTGTTGTTTGGTCAATCAGTCGTGTCTGACTCTTTGCAACCCCATGGACTGCAGCACACCAGGCTTCCCTGTCCTTGACTGTCTCCTGGACTCATGTCCATTGAGTAGTGATGCCATCCAACCATCTCACCCTCTGTCATCCCCTTCTCCTCCTGCCTTCAATCTTTCCCAGCATCAGGGTCTTTTCTAATGGTGGATCAATTTCTACTTACTGAACCAGTCACCGAGGGTAAGAGGTTGGTTCCTGGGGTCACATCATATGCACACTTTACTGTTTACAAAATCAACTCTTTGAGTTGGATGAGGGGGAAATAACAGAGAGATGATGGTTGTGTGTGGGTGACACTGCTGGCCACTAAGTACAGTGGGTCCAAGCCCGGAGAAGACAATCTGCTGTACCTGGGTCCCAGCGCTTGTCATGGCCTGGTAACCTGGAGCAAAGGTCCAGGGAGTCATTTCATATAACCTGACCCTGAAATGCAAGCTGGTCACTTCCTCTGGTGCTCAGAGGAAGAAATAGCCCTCTGTTCCAATACTGGGCTGATGTGTCACTGTGACCTTCATGAAAAAAAATTATTATACTGTTCAGTTCAGTTCAGTCGCTCAGTCGCGTCTGACTCTTTGCGACCCCATGAATCACAGCACGCCAGGCCTCCCTGTCCATCACCAACTCCTGGAGTTCACCCAAACTCATGTCCCTCGAGTTGGTGATGCCATCCAGCCATCTCATCCTCTGTCGTCCCCTTCTCCTCCTGCCCCCAATCCCTCCCAGCATCAGAGTCTTTTCCAATGAGTCAACTCTTCCCATGAGGTGGCCAAAGTACTGGAGTTTCAGCTTTAGCATCAGTCCTTCCAAAGAACACCCAGGATTCATCTCCTTTAGGATGGACTGGTTGGATCTCCTTGCAGTCCAAGGGACTCTCAAGAGTCTTCTCCAGCACCACAGTTCAAAAGCATCAATTCTTCGGCGCTCAGCCTTCTTCACAGTCCAACTCTCACATCCACACATGACCGCTGGAAAAACCACAGCCTTGACTAGATGGACCTTTATTGGCAAAAGAATGTCTCTGCTTTTGAATATGCTATCTAGGTTGGTCATAACTTTCCTTCCAAGAAGTAAGCATCTTTTAATTTCATGGCTGCAATCACCATCTGCAGTGATTTTGGAGCCCCCCAAAATAAAGTCTGACACTGTTTCCACTGTTTCCCCATCTATTTGCCATGAAGTGATGGGACCAGATGCCATGATCTTAGTTTTCTGAATGTTGAGATTTAAGCCAACTTTTCACTCTCCTCTTTCACTCTCCTCCACTTTCATCAAGAGGCTTTTTAGTTCCTCTTCACTTTCTGCCGTAAGGGTGGTGTCATCTGCATATCTGAGGTTATTGATATCTAAAGGATTTTCAAGGACAATTCTGCCTGCAGTGAATTTCTCCTTACAAGCTGACAGTAAAACCTACCCCCTGCCTAGGATTTCTCCAAGCTATTAAGAAGGGTCTGGAGGTCCATCCCGGACTTGATGACAACAGCTGTTAGACATGCAAAACCCTCCCCCTCCCCACTTCCACACCCCTGCCCCTGCCCCAATCCTCCCACCCCAAAGGAGGGTCTATCTCCCAGAAGCAAAGGGGAGGAACTCTGGGGAGCAAAACAACTAGTTTTGCTCAGTGGAGTGACTGTTTGGCCATATGAGTTGGGTGAACATAAATACCTTCCTCCATGGACATCTTGGACTCCACCTCTCTCCACTGGTCCTCCCTAGAGCTTCCTTCTTGGCTTTCTGTCCCCCTTGAGAGCCACTCTGTGTCCAATGAACACATCCTTCATTCCCAGATTACTTCCTGCTATAGTGTTTGTGTACATCAATGTCTTCCTTTCACTCTATGAGACTGGACTTCATCTACAGAACATGTTTAATCAGAAACAGCAATAACAGTGCTTCTCTCCACCTGGAACCAGGCCATGTTCCTCAGGAGACAAGGAGGGGCCTCGCTATCTCCTCTTCATCACTCCCCAGGCACCACCCCTGGCCCACGCCTACTACCTCCCCTTTTCCCATCTAGTGTATTTCCTGTGATTTGGGGGTTGCTTCCTAGCCACATGGTGCTCCTGGCCCTCAGAAGCCACCACTTCATTTCAGTTTTCTCAGTTCAGTTCAGTTCAGTTTTCAATCATCCTCTTTCTCCAGGTAATGATGCCTGATAAAATGTTTGGACATCTATATTAAAAACTTTATTGTTTACCCGATGTTCAAATTTTACTGGTCATCCTATACTTTTATTTGCTACATCTGGCCACTCTATAGTAAGGCTTCCATAAATAGGACCTCCGCCTGCAGAGTACAACAGGTCACCCATACATTCCTGAGCAGGTTTTAACATGTCTGCATGCAGCAGGTGGAGAAGGCAATGGCAACCCACTCCAGTACTCTTGCCTGGAAAATCCCATGGATGGAGGAGCCTGGTGGGCTGCAGTCCATGGGGTCGCTAAGAGTCGGACACGACTGAGTGACTTCACTTTATTTTTTCACTTTCATGCATTGGAGAAGGAAATGGCAACCTACTCCAGTGTTCTTGCCTGGAGAATCCCAGGGATGGGGGAGCCTGGTGGGCTGCCATCTCTGGGGTCGCACAGAGTTGGACACGACTGAAGCGACTTAGCAGCAGCAGCAGCAGCATGCACCAGGAGTGACAATCCAAGCCCCCACCAACTCAAAATATTCAGGCTTTCATGCCAGTTATATAAATGTAACATGGGTATCCTCCCCTTTTCCAAAGTTCACTTCACACCACTTTACTTTTACAAAAGACCTACATATTAGTCCTTGTTTTCACTAACCAAAAGCAATCCAAAGAGGATTTTCACTTTCACAAAAAAAGTGAAAATTGTGTTGGTTTTGCAATAACCATTACAGAAGTATCAAGTGCTCCAAGCAGTAAGAGTGGACCCAACAAACCCCTTCCTGGGAATGACACTCCTTGTCTCAGCACCAGGCGGCCAGAGCTGTGAACTCTGTCTGAGCATCTGTGCTTCATCTTGATTGATTCTGTACGTCTGTTGCAAGATGTGTCCTACGGTAATTGCTTCTTTGCTTTATGCCATTTTGGTTTATCGGAACCTCTGCTTTGGGAGAGTGGTGAAACCTTTATGCAGACCAGCATGTTAAGCGTGGAATGCTTTTTGGGCACAGAAGATAGTCCCTGGTTATATCTGTCATTAGCTAGCTATTGAAGTATAATTAACACTGTTAGAAATTGACATTTATCCTGGAAAATAGGCTTGATTATACAAATCAGGCATAATCACCAGGCCATGTTGTTCTTAGATACAAACCAGCTGAGAGGAATATTCCAACCAACTCTCCTGTTTGATGGATTCTATGAGAAGAAAATTTTCCTGCTTCCTTTCAACAAAAGTGGTCAAACGTTATTGTAATTCAAGTTGCTTCAAGGAATTTAGAAAACTTCCCTGTTTTATTGATTAAAATGCAATATAGCTATATACTCAATCTACTTGTTTGACAGTTTCAGTTTCTATGAGGGGGTGGTGGTTGAGAGTAGAGATAAAGCAAATATAAGAATACAAAAATCATCCATCATCCACTATATTTTGTATACATTGGTCCAGTCCTTTTGAATGCAAATATATAAATACTTTTAACTCAGTCCTGTGGCCACTAAGCACACTGCTTAGTGGCCACAGACTGGAAAAGGTCAGTTTTCATTCCAATCCCAAAGAAAGGCAATGCCAAAGAATGCTCAAACTACCGCACAATTGCACTCATCTCACACGCTAGTAAAGTAATGCTCAAAATTCTCCAAGCCAGGCTTCAGCAATATGTGAACCATGAACTTCCTGATGTTCAAGCTGGTTTTAGAAAAGACAGAGGAACCAGAGATCAAATTGCCAACATCTGCTGGATCATGGAAAAAGCAAGAGAGTTCCAGAAAAACATCTATTTCTGCTTTCTTGACTATGCCAAAGCCTTTCACTGTGTGGATCACAATCAACTGTGGAAAATTCTGAAAGAGATGGGAATACCAGACCACCTGATCTGCCTCTTGAGAAATTTGTATGCAGGTCAGGAAGCAACAGTTAGAACTGGACATGGAACAAACAAACTGGTTCCAAATAGGAAAAGGAGTTCGTCAAGGCTGTATATTGTCACCCTGTTTATTTAACTTCTATGCAGAGTACATCATGAGAAACGCTGGACTGGAAGAAACACAAACTGGAATCAAGATTGCCGGGAGAAATATCAATAACCTCAAATATGCAGATGACACCACCCTTATGGCAGAAAGTGAAGAGGAACTAAAAAGCCTCTTGATGAAGGTGAAAGTGGAGAGTGAAAAAGTTGGCTTAAAGCTCAACATTCAGAAAACAAAGATCATGGCATCCGGTCCCATCATTTCATGGGAAATAGATGGGGAAAGAGTGGAAATAGTGTCAGACTTTATTTTGGGGGGCTTCAAAATCACTGCAGATGGTGACTGCAGCCATGAAATTAAAAGACGCTTGCTCCTTGGAAGGAAAGTTATGACCAACCTAGATAGCATATTCAAAAGCAGAGACATCCCTTTGCCAACAAAGGTTTGTCTAGTCAAGGCTATGGTTTTTCCTGTGGTCATGTATGGATGTGAGAGTTGGACTGTGAAGAAGGCTGAGTGCCGAAGAATTGATGCTTTTGAACTATGGTGTTGGAGAAGACTCTTGAGAGTCCCTTGGACTGCAAGGAGATCCAAACAGTCCATTCTGAAGGAGATCAGCCCTGGGATTTCTTTGGAAGGAATGATGCTAAAGTGGAAACTTCGGTACTTTGGCCACCTCATGGGAAGAGTTGACTCATTGGAAAAGACTCTGATGCTGGGAGGGATTGAGGGCAGGAGGAGAAGGGGACGATAGAGGATGAGATGGCTGGATGGCATCACTGACTCGATGGACATGAGACTGAGTGAACTCTGGGAGTTGGTGATGGACAGGGAGGCCTGGCGTGCTGTGATTCATGGGGTCACAAAGAGTTGGACACGACTGACTGACTGATCTGATCTGATATAAATATTTTTAAAGAAATTGGGTCCAAATTGTATCTACATTCTGTTGTATAATTAATTTTCTTCATTTCACATTATTAAGCTTTTTAATAGAGATGGGAATACCAGACCACCTGACCTGCCTCTTGAGAAATTTGTATGCAGGTCAGGAAGCAACAGTTAGAACTGGACATGGAACAACAGACTGGTTCCAAATAGGAAAAGGAGTATGTCAAGGCTGTATATTGTCACCCTGCTTATTTAACTTATATGCAGAGTACATCATGAGAAATGCTGGACTGGAAGAAACACAAGCTGGAATCAAGATTGCCGGGAGAAATATCAATAACCTCAGATATGCAGATGACACCACCCTTATGGCAGAAAGTGAAGAGGAACTAAAAAGCCTCTTGATGAAAGTGAAAGTGGAGAGTGAAAAAGTTGGCTTAAAGCTCAACATTCAGAAAACGAAGATCATGGCATCTGGTCCCATCACTTCATGGGAAATAGATGGGGAAACAGTGGAAACAGTGTCAGACTTTATTTTGGGGGGCTTCAAAATCACTGCAGATGGTGATTGCAGCCATGAAATTAAAAGACGCTTGCTCCTTGGAAGGAAAGTTATGACCAACCTAGATAGCATATTCAAAAGCAGAGACATTCCTTTGCCAACAAAGGTCTGTCTAGTCAAGGCTATGGTTTTTCCAGTGGTCATGTATGGATGTGAGAGTTGGACTGTGAAGAAGGCTGAGCGCCGAAGAATTGATGCTTTTGAACTGTGGGTTGGAGAAGACTCTTGAGAGTCCCTTGGACTGCAAGGAGATCCAACCAGTCCATTCTGAAGGAGATCAGCCCTGGGATTTCTTTGGAAGGAATGATGCTAAAGCTGAAACTCCAGTACTTTGACCACCTCATTCGAAGAGTTGACTCATTGGAAAAGACTCTGATGCTGGGAGGGATTGGGGGCAGGAGGAGAAGGGGACGACAAAGGATGAGATGGCTGGATGGCATCACTGACTCGATGGGCGTGAAGACTCAGGAGTTGGTGATGGACAGGGAGTCCTGGCGTGCTACGATTCATGGGGCCGCAAAGAGTCGGACACGACTGAGTGACTGAACTGAACTGAACTGTTCTATTATATGAATAAAGCGTAATATGCTCAATCAATTGCATATTGCTGAATATTCAGGTTATTGCTAAAATTCTTTTCTCTTATCACAGTCTTATTTTAGCTTCCTGAATAAACTGTCTGCAATTCAGATGATTTCTCTAAGTCGGCAGGGTAAGGCCCTCTAGTTTCTGCCTGCCCAATATCCATATTTCCTCCATCTGTTAAGAGCACCCAGTATTCCTCTGGGGAATCCCTGACCCAGATGTGGGTTCATGTGTCTCATGTGGGGATGAGACTACCCCAAGTTCAAGGGAGAGCATTCCTCTTTGTGGCTACAATGTCTTTTTTGAGGATGGGCACAGTTCCTGGGTCAATTTACCCCAAGACTTTTATGAAAATCACTGGGAAGTAAGCTTTCTCTTTCCATGGGTATTTCTGAGCTGGTGGATATTTCTGGGAAAAAAGCGCCCTACAGAGAAAGTGAACGTTAAAATGAAGATGAAATAGAGGAAAGTGGAGCTGAGAAATGGACAGAGACCGAGTCCTCACTGTAACCTGGGAGCCAGCCACCCCAGGGGATTTTTCATTCTTATGAGTCACTAAACTACCTTTTTGGCTCAAAGCAATTTGAGTCAGGGTTTCTGGCACCTCACTTGGAATAATTCAAATTTTTAAAAAAATGTCAAGCAGGACTGTATTATCAAAGTGCTTTCCCCAGAAGTTGTATCATATACCCACTCACCATCAAAGGTGTGCTTCTATGGCATTACCACAATTAAATGTTACTTTGATACTCTATTTGACTTTTTTTTTTTTGAAGTTTCATATTATGTGTTTATTTAAATATTAGTGGGGTAAAACTTTCCCTATTTAAAAGTTTTCCTATTTAATAGAATATAATTTGTCTATTATAAATTGTATCTTTGGCCTATTTTTCTGTATCAGCCTATGGCCTATAAATCGATTACATGATTTTCACTTTGATACTTGTAGAATGTATTTTTCCTCTGGATTTTAAACTATAAAAATTTTTTTATTTTTCTGATTATAAAATATATGTATAATTTTGAAAAACACAGTAAAACACAAAGAAGAAAATAAAAATCCCTTTTAATACTACCTCTCAGATATACATTGGAGAAATCCCCTCTAAGTTTACATATATTTACTAGAATATAAGTGTATGTTAATATGTATTTATAGCTTTATCACTTAAGATTATGTCAACACATAATTTCTCTTTTATCTTTAAATAGTCCTCAAAATAGGTCTTGGACTTACTGAGAAAAGTCATGAACTCACATTTCAGGAAAAAAATGTACATATGTAGAAAAACTAACTTTATTTCAGGAGAGTCTCAGACTCATCTGTGGACTCCAGATTAGGAACTCTGGTTGTAAACACTATTCTTGGCATCTGCATAGTAGTGTCTTGTCTTAGTACATTTATATTTATTTATTTTTAAAAATTTCTTTAATTGAGGCATAGCTGATTTACAATGTTTCAGTTATGCAACAAAGTCAGTTATATATATCTATATATCTTCTTTCTTGGATTCTGTTCCATTATAGGTTACTTCAAGATATTGAATACAGTTCCCCATGCTATACAGTAGGTCCTTGTTGTTTATCTATTTTATATATAGTAGTTTGTTGTTGTTATTGTTGTTTAGCCACTCAGTCGTGACTATTTTGCGACCCCATGGACTGTAACTCCTCCAGGCTCCCCTGTCCATGGGATTTTCCAGGCATGAATACTGGAGTGGGTTGTCATTTCCTTTTTCAGGGCATCTTCCCAAACTAGAGATAGAACCCATGTCTCCTGAATTCCAAGTGGATTTTTTTTATTGCTGAGCCACCAGGGAAGCCCTGCCTGTTAATCTCAAATTCTTAATTTATCCCTCCTCTGCCCCTTTCCCTTTTGGTAACCATGGGTTTGTTTTCTATGTCTGTGACTGTATTTCTGTTTTGTAAATAAATTCATTTGTATCATTTTGTAATATTTCACATAGAAGTGATATAAAATATTTATTTTCTCTATCTGACTTACTTCACTTAGTGTGATCGTCTCTAGATCCATCCATGTTGCTGCAAATAGCCTTATTTCATTCCTTTTTAATGGCTGAGTGATATTCCATTATATATATGCTATATGTATCACATCTTCTTTACCCATTCATTTTTCAGTGGACATTTAGGTTGCTTCTATGTCTTGGCTATTGAAAATAGTGCTGCAGTGAACACTGAGGTACATGTATATTTTCAAATTAGAACTTTACTCTTCCCAGATATATGCCCAGGAGTGGGATTGCTGGATCATATGGTAACTCTATTTTAGTTTTTAAAGGCAATTCCTATTGGCTCAGGCGGTAAAGAATCCTCCTGCAATGCAGGAGACCTGGGTTTGATCCCTGGGTTGGGAAAATCCTCTGGAGAAGGAAATGGCAACCCACTGCAGTATTCTTGCCTGGAAAACCCCGTGGACAGAGGAGCCTCGCGGGCTACAGTCCATGGGGTTGCAAAAAGTCAGAAACGACTGAGCAAATAACACGTTAGCTTTCCTGTTTAACTATGTCATATCCGGTTTAGGACTGACTTTGGGATCCACAAGCTTGGGTTCAAAAAGCCTGACTCTATCCCTACTAGGAGGTAACTTGGCAAATTCTTTCTTTTGACCTGGCAAATTTCTGACCTCAGTAAGCCTGATATAAAAATTGAATGAGATGATCCATGATTAAAAGCTCAGCAGATTGTCCTGTATGTAAGCACTCAATGTGGCTCTCATTTTTAAAAAAAATTCCCTGAGTGTTTCCTTAGGATAAACACCCACAAATAGAATTGCTAGATCAAAGTAGATGCACATTTCTAGGACCACTGTCATCTACACCGAGTTTTCTTCTAGAAAGGATACACCACCAGCAGGATGAGAGGGTCTGCAGTTGAGAGAATCCTTGGCACCATAATATAATATCATTTATGTCACTCTTTTCTAACAGTGAAAGAATAGCATCTAATTGCTTCAGTTTAATTTCTTTGGTCTTTTCTTTGTATGATCTTGTGTATCTACTCATAGCATTTGCTTTTTTTTTTTTTCCTGTTGTATTGTTTGTTCTTGTTAATTTATAAAACTGTTTTATAAAATTAATACTAGCTCTTGGTTTTATAAAAGTTGCAAATATTTTTTCTTATTTTGTAATTTGCTTTTAATTTTTCAATGCTTTTTTGACTATAACAAAGTTTAAAATTTTTATGGCATCCTAGCTATTGAGTTTCCTGTTACGATTTCTTCTGTTACTTTTTTGCTTAGGAACATTTTCCCTATCCAAAGATGAGATAAATATTAGCTAATATTTTTCTCCAGAAATTTTGTTCCATTATTGTTATTAATATTAACTCTTTAATCCATGTGGAATTAATTTTGGTGTATGGTGTGCAAGAAGCCTCTAAATGTATTTTCCTCCAGCTGGCATTTTCCACCTATGGTGTCATCTTTCCCATCTATGTATTTTCCCCCTTTTGGATGGGCCAGACTCTCTTTGGCAGCAGTAAGAGTAAAATGTAGGGCAATAGAGGAAGTTCAGTGACCCGCAGCAGCCTGCCATTATCACCACACCTGGAGAGCGAGCTCTCTTTTCCTAATCCTAGGGTTTTTCCTAAATAGTGAAAAAGATCAGAAGGAAGAAGGGAGGCAAGAGCATATGCTTTCTTTACAACAACCACATGAGCAGGAGAGACGGCAGGTGTGCAGGCCCCAAGAAATCCTTGAGGCTGCAGGTTGAGCGTGATCCTCCTGCTGATTTACAACCCAAGCCCATCTCTTCTGCTTTTCACTCTTCACCCATGGCAAAAATTCTCTCCCATATCCCTCCCCAGTCCCCAAGAGGAGGCAGTTGGATGGGTTGGCCTGCCTCTAGTTACTGCTTATTTAATTTGATTGTGGATTTTAATACCATTAGCACAAATTGGAGTGGTGTCTGCAGAGTCGGGCTTCAGCTCACCCTCTGCCATTTGTGTTCTTGGCTTATCTTCTCCTGTGGTTTCAAGAATGTAAAGGTTCCACAGTGCCTCCTCCTTATCTTGTCTGTTTGTTCACATGTCTCCTACTCACTTAACCAAAGTATTTAGGTGGCATCTTTTTTTGTTTATCTGCACATAAGCCAAAATGAAAACTTGGAATCTTTTTGGTCACATTCTACTTTCTTCAAAGCTCTACAGATGTTATGACATTGTTTTTTTAGGTTTACTGTCTGGGGACAGTTTGAGGGTATATTATTTTCCTAAATGCTTGCAGAAGCACTGCTCTTGTGGATTTATGGTCTAATGGAGAGGAAATAAATTATTTGTGATAAAGAGTGTAATATGCCATGAACTTAATCATATTTGTTATATATGTGTGTGCATGCTAAGTCGCTTCAGTTGTGTCTGGCTCTTTGTGACACTATGGACTGCAGCCTGCCCAGCTCCTCTGTCCATGGGACTCTCCAGGCAAGATTACTGGAGTGGAGGAGTGGGTTGCCTCTTCCAGGGGATCTTCCCCACCCAGAGATCAAACCTGCCTCTTTTATGTCTCTGGCATTGGCAGGCAGGATTTTTACCACTAGCGCCACCTGGAAAGCCCCATATTTGTCATAATCTCTTCCATTTTCACAAGATTTGGGGAAGAGAAAATATAAACATATTTATATTTTCAAAAGGCAAAGGAGAAAAGGAAAGATAAATCCATCTGGATGCAGAGTTCCAAAGAATACAAAGAGAGATAAGAAAACCTTCCTAAGTGATCAATGCAAAGAAATAGAGGAAAACAATAGAATGGGAAAGGCTAGAGACCGCTTCAAGAAAATTAGAGACACCAAGGGAATATTTCATGCAAAGATGGGCACAATTAAGGACAGAAAGAGTAGGGATCTAACAACAGAAAATATTAAGAGGTGGGAAGAACACTCAGAAGAATTATACAAAAAAGATCTTAATGACCCAGACAACCACGATGGTGTGGTCACTCACCTAGAGCCAGACATCCTGGAGTGCAAGGTCAAATAGGCTTTAGGAAGCATCACTATGAACAAAGGTAGTGGAGGTGATGGAATTCCAGCTGAGCTATTTCAAATCCTAAAAGATGATGCTGTGAAAGTGGTGCACTCAGTTCAGTTCAGTTACTCAGTCGTGTCCGAATCTTTGCAACCCCATGAACCTCAGCATGCCAGGCTCCCTGTCCATCACCAACTCCTGGAGTTCCAAACCCATATCCATTGAGTCGGTGATGCCATCCAACCATCTCATCCTCTGTCGTCCCCTTCTCCTCCTGCCCTCAATCTTTCCCAGCATCAGGGTCTTTTCCAATGAGTCAGCTCTTTCGCATCAGGAGGCCAAAGTATTGGAGTTTCAGCTTCAACATCAGTCCTTCCAATGAACACCCAGGACTGATCTCCTTTAGGATGGACTGGTTGGATCTCCTTGCAGTCCAAGGGACTCTCAAGAGTCTTCTCCAACACCACAGTTCAAAAGCATCAATTCTTTGGCACTCAGCTTTCTTTATAGTCCAACTCTCACATCCATACATAACCACTGGAAAAACCATAGCCTTGACTAGATGGACCTTTGCTGTATTCAATACCAGCAAATTTGGAAAACTCAGCAGTGGCCACAGGACTGGAAAAGGTCAGTTTTC
Source organism: Bubalus kerabau (assembly GCF_029407905.1). NCBI lineage: Eukaryota > Metazoa > Chordata > Mammalia > Artiodactyla > Bovidae > Bubalus > Bubalus kerabau. Next base: position 71,358,911 of record NC_073630.1, read on the forward strand.
ATTCCAATCCCAAAGAAAGGCAATGCCAAAGAATGCTCAAACTACCGCACAATTGCACTCATCTCACACGCTAGCAAAGTAATGCCCCCAAATTCTCCAAGCCAGGCTTCAACAGTACATGAACAGAGAACTTCCAGATGTTCAAGCTGGATTTAGAAAAGGCAGAGGAACCAGAGATCAAATTGCCAACATCAATTGGATCATTGAAAAAGCAAGAGAGTTCCAAAAAAAAATCTATTTCTGCTTTATTGACTATGCCAAAGCCTTTGATTGTGTGGATCACAACAAACTGTGGAAAATTCTAAAAGAGATGGGAATGCCAGCCCACCTTACCTTCCTCCTGAGAAATCTGTACGCAGGTCAAGAAGCAATAGTTAGAACCATACATGGAACAACGGACTGGTTCCAAATTCGGAAATGAGTACATCAAGGCTGTATATTGTCACCCTGTTTATTTAACTTCTATGCAGAGTACATCATGGGAAATGCCAGGCTGGATGAAGCACAAACTGGAATTAGGATTGCCAGGAGAAATAGCAATAACCTCAGATATGCAGACGGAGAAGGCAATGGCAACCCACTCCAGTACTCTTGCCTGGAAAATCCCATGGATGGAGGAGCCTGGCGGGTTTCTGTCTATGGGGTCGCACAGAGTTGGACATGACTGAAGCGGCTTAGCAGCAGCAGCAGATATGCAGATGACACCACAAAGCAAAGAGAAACTTTGCTTTGACAGAAAGCAAAAAGAAACTAAAGAGTCTCTTGATGAAAGTGAAAGAGGAGAATGAAAAAGCTGATTTAAAACTCAACATTCAAAAAATACTAAGATCATGGCATCTGGTCCCATTACTTCATGGCAAATAGATGAGGAAACAATGCAAACAGTGACAAGCTTTATTTTCTTGGCCTCCAAAGTCACTGCAGATGGTGAGTGCAGCCATAAAATTAAAAGATGCTTGCTCCTCGGAAGAAAAGCTATGACCAACCTAGACAGCATATGAAAAAGAAGAGACATTACTTCGCCAACAAAGGTCCCTCTAGTTAACACTATGGTTTTTCCAGCAGTCATTAATGGATGTGAGAGTTGGACCCAAAGAAAGCTGAGTGCCAAAGAATTGATGCAAGGAGATCGAAACAGTCAATTCTAAAGGAAATCAGTGCTGAATGTTCATTGGAAGGACTGATGCTGAAGCTCCAATACTTTGGCCACCTGATGCAAAGAGCTGACTCACTGAAAAAGACCTTAACGTTGGGTAAGATTGAAGGCAGGTGGAGAAGGGGATGACAGAGGATGAGATGGTTGGATGGCATCACCGACTGGATGGACATGAGTTTGAGCAAGCCCCTGGAGATGGTGAAGGACAGGGAAGCCTGGTGTGCTGCAGTCCATGGGGTCGCAAAGATTGGACACAACTGATCGATTGAACTGAACTGAACTGAAATATAAACATATGAACTCAGTGCACCATTGGGAAATGGAAGTCACCCAGTCTCCTCTGATGTAGAAAATGGGGTAGGGACAAGTTTCCAGGAGGAAGAATTCACTCTAGGATCTTGGCTCCATACAGACTAAACCTGAACTAAGACTTCAGCCTAGAAATCCCTGCTGTTGGCTTTCACAGCTCAACTGGCTATCAGGTTATAGTCACTTCAGTCAGCCAGATGCCTTCTCCATGGCTTCTTGATATGCAGGGAGGTCCCTTTCCTTTGCAGATGCACCCAGGGACTCACATAAAGTTGTTAAGTCAACACTCCCAAGAACTCTGCATTTGATTTGTTTTCTGGATAAACCTGTCTGAAGTGGGGAACCTCACCACTTTAATTCTTTTCAGTTCTTTAATCCTAAAGCCTAGGCTATACTCAAATCACTTCATAAATCTATGACCACTGAAGTAGCCTTTCCCCATCTGCCAAAAATTCCCAAACACACATTTTTCACGGAGACTTTTCTTAGCAGAGCTCTTCCCCTGCAGTGCTTTAACACCATATCCCGATGAACACTGAGTCAGGTGCTTGTGGATTTGGCTGATGAGGCTGAGATTTCCCTGTGCCTCAGCTTCCTGGTGTGGAAAAATCGAGCTAACAGGATCTCTCCCAAGGCTCTGCTGAGAGATAATCAAATAAAATAATGCATACGCACTTGCACAAGACCTGGCTCAAACCCCACCAATATATTTTATTACTTTCTACGTTGTCAGAACACAAGTATTGTGTCTTGCTACCAGAGAGCCATTCCTATGAAGTCAAGCATCCCTCGCAACACTCGGGGTTGCAGGCTCTTTGAACAGTCTATATGATGTATGTGCGTGCATAGACCAGCTTTCTCTCTCTCTTATGTGTCTGGATGTCCAGATTTCATTATCAAAGAGTGAGAGACCATCAGAGAACTTGATCAGCAGCCAGGCACGGTTTTTTTGTTTTTTTCTTCTTGTTGTCCTTTGTCAGGTCTTTGTTCCGCCCCTGGCTACACTCTTACAGAACCACTTACTGGTGATTAAAAGGAGGGACTCGACCGGCGAAGGCGGGGCCTGCGGGCGCGGGGGGCCCAGCGATTGGGTTCACCCTCGGGGGCTGCGCTTTCTTAAGTGCCAGCCAGCGGGCGCCGGCCAACCTCCACCGCCCCTCTCCGGCCCCCGCCGCCCACTCCGCCCCACCACAGCCGAGGACCAACCGGCCGCCCCAGACGTCAGCCGCGCGCAGCAGAGCCTTGCAATTGAGTCCCGTTTGGCAGCTGCGGACTGCCGGACAGACAGACGGACGGCGGTGGCGATCGAAGGCGCAGGGAGGCCCGCGCGGCGGGAGGGAAGAGACGTCCGCAGGGCAGGCAAGAGCCAGACCCGCTGCCTCCCCCGACAGAGCCATGGACAGCACCGACAACGCCACCCTGCTTTTCGGCACCGACAATGGCACCCTGCTCTTCGGCCAGTCCACGCTGCCCCCGGACAATTACACCTTGTCGCCCACCGCCAGCAGCCTGAGTCCCGGCCCGGACGCACCCCTCGCGCCGGCCTCCAGCGCCGGCCCCGGCCCCGGCCCCGTGCTCAGTGTGACACCCGGGCCCGGAGTCAGTTTCAGCCCCGGCCCCACACCGACCCCGGCGCCGACGGCCGGCAGCTTCGCGGGCGGCGCGGGTGGCCCAAGCCCGACCCTGTTCGCTCGGCCCGAGGCGGCCCACGAGCCCCCGTTCTGGGACACGCCGCTGAACCATGGGCTGAACGTGTTGGTGGGCGCCGCCCTGTGCATCACTATGCTGGGCCTGGGCTGCACGGTGGACGGGAACCACTTCGGGGCGCACGTCCGCCGGCCGGTGGGCGCGCTGCTGGCCGCACTCTGCCAGTTCGGCTTCCTGCCGCTGCTGGCCTTCTTGCTGGCGCTCGCCTTCTCCCTGGACGGCTCGGCCGCCGTGGCGGTGCTCCTGTGTGGCTGCTGTCCCGGCGGGAATCTCTCCAACCTCATGTCCCTGCTCGTGGACGGCGACATGAACCTCAGGTACGGAGCTGCTTACGGTCCCATAGCCGTCTATCTAATCGCCGTCAACCGCGTTTACAGCCACGGGTTCAAGACCAAGGAGGGGGGAAGGAGAGGCGGTTAGCATGAGGTGCGGAAGAGCTGCAAAGAAACTGGAGATGAGGGTGATGTCCGGGCAGAAGAGATAGGGTTGGAGGGGAGAAGATCTAGACGGGAAGAGAGGTGCTCTGAGGTCTGGGGGTCTCCCCCACAGCTCTCTCCCCACCCCCCTGACTGTTGCTCTGTCAGTGCAGGTCTGGGCCCCAGAAGACAAAGGCAACTGGGAAGTCTGAAGCCAGGACTCGCGGGAAATGTAAAAGCAAAATAGGACTGTTGGCTCCAATAAAGAAAGTAATCTCATATATAAGGTTGTGATTGGGGTCAGTCCAACAAGTAGTATCCGGCAGCTTTACCATGTCCTTCAGGGTGCTTTGGAGGATTAGAAAAGATAACAAAAATATTCCTTGCCCTCACAATCATCCAGAGGGTAACCAGTGCAGTAGGCTGCAGAAAGCAGAGAGCCACAGTCCTGAGATTCTTTTTATCTCTTACCTGGAGTTCCTATTTCAATTGGGCTTAGACATGCTGCTCTCTTGGTGCTCTCCTGAGATGAAGCAGGTTCACCCCTGACTTCAAATTGGGGGGCTTGCAGGCTCTCTCTTTCTCCTTTATCCAGTGTGCAAGCAAGGCTCTTTGGCTCAAAGCTGTTCCAACTTCTGTCCATTCCCTTTCCTGCAGTATCATCATGACCATCTCCTCCACTCTCCTGGCCCTGGTCTTGATGCCCCTGTGCCTGTGGATCTACAGCCGGCCTTGGATCGACACTCCCCTGGTGCAGTTACTACCCATAGGGACAGTGATCCTGACCCTCTGCAGCACTCTCATCCCCATCGGTCTGGGCGTCTTCATTCGCTATAGATACAGCCGGGTGGCTGACTACATTGTGAAGGTAAGGTCACTCTTCCCTTTGCCTTCTTTACATTCGTAGAGGGTCCTTGGTCTCTGACCCATGGCTGAAATGGTGCGAAGTTTGGAAAAGAAGGATAAGGAAGAAAAGGACTGGGCAGCCCTTGCATGGATAAACTTAAAAAATTATGCCAGGAAGATAACTTCCATCCCATCTTTTGGAACTTTAAAAATAACAGCTTTAATTAATATACCAAGGTTTATTAAAAACAGCATAACTATCAGTACTCATAGGTGGAAACAGATCATGAAGAAAAAAGATGACAGTGCAATTCAATGGCAACATGTTTTTCACTAAGAAGCCATGTATTACTAAAAATCAAAGCAGGTGAAGTAAAATTATTTTAATTGGATTTGTGCAGTATTTTAGAAATGCATTACTCTGTTCTTTAAAAGTGGAACTCTAATTCTGAGAAACTCTGTAGCAGATTCCTTTAAAATGTTTTATTAGTTTTCTAAAAGTAACTTTACATTAATAAGACCAAAGGTAATTCAGAAATTACATTGTGGAATATAATAGAATACACAAAATAAAATTAGGTCCTGGGTAAATAATGCAGAATATATTACCATTACTAAATTTGTGTTTCTTTTTTCCTTCCCCATTGCAATATATCATATTATTTCTAAAGCTAGTGAAAGGATGAGATTTCTATTATTTTGTGCAATATTTCTAATATTGCTTTATTTTAAAAAAGTGATGCTTTTTGTAGCAGTAGAGATTTTGTAATAATTGATTGGAGGAGAAAGATTTAAATATTTGTAAATTAAACTTTCTTTGAAAACTCAAAAATAGTAGTAAATAAGAGTAAACCATGAACAGGATTCTCATTTTAGGAAGTTAAATAAAGTATATAACTAATTACTATAAAGTGTATATGCAAATTCCTTTAGAAAACAAAGAGAAAAAGGCTCACCCTAATGTTTAAATTATGTAGATTTAAGATGACATAATCTTTTGTGTTTTACTTATTTTATTTATTAAAATAATCTGATTATACAGAGGGGCTAACTTTAATATGAAAAATAGAGGGCTCTTTTCTCTAATACATATATTCAACCTTGAGTAAAAAAAATATGCTCTGTAATAAACATCTATTCTTTGAATGTAATAATTGCAGGTGGATTCTTTACTGTCTGAATCACCAGGGAAGCCCAATAAATATATATGTACATGAAAACATAAATATTTTAATGTTAAACATAATATACTATAGATTATTTTTGAGAGCATTAAGAACTTATTAAGTTTGATCATTAAGCTAAGAGTATTAATGTGATGCATTTACTATAAAACCTTAGGAATTCTAAGAGAAAGTCAATCAAAACCCTATTCCCATGCTAAAAATAGATAAATATATTTAAATAACAGACACTCCAATAAGACTGTGTAACTTAAAGTTAAAGCTGGACTCATTTCTTAACGAGCACACTCATAAGATCAGCTTCATAATATTTTTATACTTTTGCAAACACTTTAAAGTGAGTATTAAATGTCAAATGATCTAAAATGGTTCAAAGGAAGTGATTCAGAGCCACTATGTTCACAATGAAGAATCAGATTTTTGTCAAAGCTTTTGATGTAGACACACCTTGAAACTTAATATAAGAAAAGTTTTGATTGGCACATTTGTAGCATGAGTATCTTATAATTTTATTTCTGTACCCTTTAGGATAGATTTTTGACCAGCCCAGATAAATTTTGAATGATTTTTAAAAGAGTATATGCCAATCCCACAGACTCCAAAGGATTATCATCCCACATATATCTATGAAGCCAGAAGCAACACTTAAATGTCTCTGGACCTGTTGTCTTCCTCACAAACACCCACCCAACCCTCTGCCCCACTGAAAAAAAACAAACTGCCAATCTGAAGAAGAAGAAGAATTTCTAGGTTTCCATCTTACTATTTACCAGCCTGTCTTACTTGTATGAGTGAAATGTATCAGTCAGACATCAAGAGACACACTGTTTTATAAATTGTTTTGTATCTAAAATCTTTCTATTATATATAATAATTCCTAAGCAACACTAGAGACAGGTGGGAGGTTTCTCATCAATAGATAAAAAGGAGGGAGTTGCAGAACTACAAAGAATTCCTCACATCTTATGTTTACGTTTTTTCTTTTCTCTAACCTAATCTGAGTTGGTAATTGTTGGGTATTACTAACAGTTCTCTGAGATATAAAGTATTTTGAAAGTTAAAAATATTGGACACTCAGTTGCGTAAATTAATAGTCTTTTATCTTCTGTGTAAAACCAGAACTAATTTCTTATGGAAAACATGGAGTCCTGTTCAGGGGAAGTAATATCCATCTGTCTACTCCATTCATCAGACTATACCTGTTATATTGGGCTCAGTTCTAACCACCCTGTTTTTAAGAGGCATATTTACAAATTAAAGAAATGTTCAGAACAGTCGGGCTTCCTAGGTAGTGCTAGTGGTAAAGAATCTGCCTGCCAATGCAGGAGATGCAAGAGATGCGGGTTCGATCCCTGGGTCCAGAGGATCCCTGGGAGGAGGAAATGGCAACCTACACACAGTATTCCTGTTGGGAAAATCCCACGGATAGAGGAGCCTGGTGAGCTACAATCCATGGGGCTGCAAAGAGTCAGACAGGACTGAGCACTCAGAACAAATCTGGACTCCAAAACAGAGTTACGGGATGGAGGCTGAAAACTTGGGACAATCTGCCCCCAGAGAAGAGTAATAACCTTCCCCTCATAACTGATTTTTAAACATTTGTAGGCTGTTTTTAGGATGAGTAGTCTGTCTGGTCTGTGTTGCTCCTGAGTGCCTATCCAAGACAGTGGCTAGCAGTTATAGAAGGCACATTGTCACTAGACATAAGGACAGGTCGCCAAACAGAGCTATCTGACATGGCCTGGATGCCTCTAATGTCAAAAACTATTCATTATATGTAGGAGATCAGACTAGATGACTCTCCTCTTCCAAGAGTCCAGGGTCCCCTTGTTTGAATTCCTCTGCAACTCTTATTATTGTTGTCTTTAGGGCATACCATGCTGGCATTGCACAATCTTAGTTCCCCCACCTGGGACTGAACCCATGCCCCCTGCTTTGGGAGAGCTGAGTCTTAACCACTGGACCGCCAGGGAAGTTCCACAAATTATTTTTGATGGCTTCTCTATTTTCTTTTACTAGATTTCCCTGTGGTCTCTGCTAATGACGCTGGTGGTCCTTTTCATATTGACCGGCACTATGTTAGGACCCGAACTGTTGGCCAGTATTCCAGCAGCTGTTTACGTGGTAGCGATTTTTATGCCTTTGGCAGGCTATGCCTCAGGCTACGGCTTAGCTACTCTCTTCCATCTTCCGCCCAACTGCAAGAGGACGGTGAGCCTGGAAACAGGGAGCCAAAATGTGCAGCTCTGTACCGCCATCCTGAAACTGGCATTTCCACCACAAAACATAGGAAGTATGTACATGTTTCCCTTGCTTTATGCCCTTTTCCAGTCTGCAGAAGCAGGGATTTTTGTTTTAATATATAAAATGTATGGAAGTGGAGTACTGCACAAGCAAGATCCTCTAGATGAAGATGAAGATACAGATATTTCTTATAAGAAACTGAAAGAAGAGGAAATGGCAGACACGTCCTATGGCACAGTGAAAGCAGATAATTTAATTATGATGGAAACCACTCAGACTTCACTCTAAATATGAAGATACACAGGAGAGTTTATCTTGCTGAAATACTACTTCATATTTATGGTCTGTGGTAGTGTCTATGGTTTACATAAAGAACAACAGCTGGTTCACATCATTATACATGTAACGATTTTGATCTACCCACCATAAGATTGCATTGGTATATTAACCAAGCATTTACATAAACTACAAATCAGTGTTGTAAAGTAACTTGCACCTGGGACTGCTAGGTTGCTGGCCTGAACAAGTGTGGTTTTTGGTTTTCACCATGACCAATATCTATGACTGTTTCAAATATGTTAAACAGGGTCTTGGAAATGTAGAATTTTGATGCACTATCTTATATGAGTAAAAACATGCTATATTTGTAAAGCATAATTGAGTTGAATGTAATTGTTGTTAAAACAAAGTGTGCTTGCTCAGTTTATAAATACTTGACACTGTTAAAATTTGACCTGTATTCAGACAAATCCCCAAACAGGTCAATTAAACAATGAAATATAATATCTCATTGTCCAACCTGTTTCAAATCAGGGAAAAATTACATTAATATATTTGATTACTTGATCTGATATCTATTTGTAATGAACAGCCGACATGTTTCTAGTGAACAAGGCACTTGCTTTTCAACTGGGGACTGGTTCCATCTTCAGCGTTTATGTAAACACAGTCTAAATCAGTTTTCCTTTGCAAAGTTTATTTAGTCAAAGAAATCTGTGGAACGACTATCCTCCCCAGAGAAGAGCAATCCCTGGTGGTACTTAACAGCACCTCCTGCTCACCATTCGAGATGGGCGGGGGACGGAGGAGGCGGGGAGGCGGGGAGGGAGTAAGTTCTCCAAGGGAGAAAACAATTAGCCTAGATACGATGCCCTAGAGTGCTTTCCCTATGCACTTACTGAAAGGGTTCAATGCGTAGATTTCTCAGAGCGACTCTGAGATGATTAAATAACATATAATCTGAGATCGTAGGTTATGAGACCCCAAGTAGTCTCCCCAAACCTTCGCATTTTTGCTCACTAGCCAGAGGCACCCAGCCTAGCCTCAGCTTCGAAGGCGGCGCAGACAATAACCGAGGAATGGCTACCACCTGGCTCGGTTAATCCGGGGGATGGTTCTGCGGGTATCTTCTTCACCTGGGGCAAGTTCACTTCCAGATCAGTTTTGCATCGCAAAGAAAGCTTTCTTTGCAGATCATCTTAAGGATATTCGTGCCGACCTCCGGGTGTGGAATATTCCCACACCAAGGTCGGGGAGGGAATTCTTCGGCGAGGAAGCTAGGACACCAGTGGGTGGCGGGAAGGGTGGGGGTGGGGCGCTGCCCCAGCGCAGCGCTGGCCGCGGGGGTGGGGCCCGCGTCCGACTGCCCCTGAGAGGTCGTCTATTTAGGGCGCCGGGGCCGGCGGGCAGGCGGCAGGGGTACACTGATGGCTGCCCTGGGGGACGTCGTCCTGGATGGTTACCTGTACCCGGCGTGCGCCCTCTATTCGTACCGGTGCCTCTACCCGGCCGCCGCCGCCACCAAGGGAAAAAGCGGGGCGGACGAGGGTGGCTGGCGACCCCGGGGCGGGGGCTACCCTCCAGTTTCCTCCTCCTCTGACGGCGCGGCCTCGTCGTCGTTCCCGGGCCACGGGCAGCTGGCGGCCGCCGAGTACGTCCACAGCTACCAGCGCGCGCAGCTCATGGCCCTGCTGTCGCAGGTGGGCCCCCGCCCGGCCAGCACTCGGGACGCGGCGGTGCAGGTGAACCCGTTCCGCGACGTATCGGTGCAGTGCTCGCTGGGGCGGCGGACGCTGGGGCACAGGGCCCGCGAGTCCGGCCCGAGTCCAGATCCCGAGGGTGCGGCGGACGCGGGCGGCAGCTGCCCGGCCTCCCCGCAGCGCGCCCGCCGGGGCCCGGAGCAGGACAGCCCGCCGAGCCGCGCCCCGCGGCGCGTGCGTTTCCTGCGCACCCTGGCTGTGTACTCGCCCGTGACCTCCCGCTGCCTAGCCACCCTCCTGGAGGGGGCCGAGGCCGCGGCGGGCCAGCAGAGGCCCGGGGAGCCGGAGTCTGAGCGAGGGCCGCCAACTGCGAGGCCCCGAGGCCCCGAGGAGGGAGACGGGTCGGCGAGGAAGGTGTCCCTGCGGCTGCAGCCTGAGGAGGACGAGGCCCAGGCCGCAGTACCGGGAAGCCGCGAGCAGCCCTTGCCCGTTGCCAGGGTCCCGGACGCCGCTGGCGAGAGATCGTCGCCCCGGAGCCCCCAGCCGAGCAAGGAGCGCCTGCGCTTCCAGGTGAGACCCGAGTCAGCCCGGGAACTGGCAGGGGATCCCCCGGAGTTGTGTTGGCTCCCATCCGCGTCCGGGTGCCCGCCCTCGGCTGCTCTCGACACGTGGAAGCGCGCGCTCCCTTTACGCGCCGGCACGCTTCGGTGCCTTTCGGTGGCTGCTGAAGTCTTTCTCCGTCAGCATTAAATCGAGTGTAGTGTGCTTGTTGGTATTATCGTAGAACTGCAGCTGCACAGGGGTGACTGTAGAAAAGCTCTTAACATTCTTATTCCGAGAGTATTTGCTGACCGCCAGAGTGTAGTCAGCTGTATACAGCAAATACATTGTACGCTGGATGATCCAGGATGGGTCTCAGAACATGAGAAAGTGAACTTATTGTCCAGGAGAGTCGATTCCCGTGGATCCCACTCTCAGTTTTGAATTCAGTGTGTTAGAGACTGTAACCATTGACTACTGGGGTCCTGGTCAGGATTTTACCTTGCATTTAAGACGCACCCCTATTCAGAAATCTGATGGTACTGCTGGAGCGTGCGCACTGCCGTGCTTTGCTACCCAGGAGCAGCAGGCATGGAGGGCCGTGTGGTAGTTGCCTGAACACGAAAGAGCTGGAGCGCACTGAGGGGTTGTAACCCAGCGGAGGAGAAAGACGTGAGAAATAGTAAGAGGCCTGGAGGAGTCCTTCTGATATCTCCTCCAAGTCCTCAGGGCTGTTTAGTGGGGGTCCGTGAAGCAAAGAGAGTGAAACAGATTTGTACACAAGCTATGACCGCTCCAAACTGTGTTGATACTCAACGTTTAACCTTCCTGGACTTGAGCTTGCTCACCTGTGAAAATGCTGAGTCTTCCAAAGTTCCTTCCAATCCTAAAGACCTAACTTGAAAAACTTGTCTGTAACTTGTTTCTGAGAATAGATATTTGGCAAATCTAATACAGTTATGTAAAGTTTAAAAATAAAATAAAATTAAAAAAAAAAAGAATAAGGTAATACTACTTTTGTTCATATTGTGTATGAATTAATGGCTTATCCATATTTTCAACTCAGCACCATTTGATAGAAACTTAATTAGCAACATAAATAGCTTTTTTTTTCAAGGTGTTCACCCAAGATTATTTTAGGGTGCAGTCTTATTTCTTCTGTTTGACTACCTCATTTGTGTGTGTGCTAAGATCAGACCTATTTTACAGAAAGAAAAACCCTCCCTCCAGAATCCCAAGATTCAGGAACCCTGTATTTTTGGCTTTCCCCTTGCCTGTCTGCAGGAAAACACCCGCTTAGTAAACTGCTCCTTGAACCAAGTGAATGTGGAACACAAACTTTTGTGGGCCCATGCTTTTCTATTCAATACTTGATTAAGCTATTAGCTTTCCTAACTGTTACCTTCTGGAGACCACCTTGAACCTGATTCTACTTTCCTCCATGATCTGAAGCAGAGTGCCAGTTTTAAGTATCAGATCCTTGCCAGGCTGCTTGAGATGAAGGCTGATTCAGATGGCAAGTTGGTTACACTCTGCTGTTCTTTCGCTCAGTTCTTAGAGCAGAAGTACGGCTACTATCACTGCAAGGACTGCAATATCCGCTGGGAAAGTGCCTATGTGTGGTGTGTACAAGGCACTAACAAGGTAAGCAATGCCCTGTCACCAGCGTCATCCTGACAGAAGGTTCAGGAGGGTTTGGACTTTAAGTTTTTCCTTTGTCCCATCAGGTTTACTACAAGCAGTTTTGCCGAACATGCCAGAAGTCTTATAACCCTTACCGAGTGGAGGATATCACCTGCCAAGTAAATTGAACGTTTGCATTTTATGTGTGAACTAGATAGTGATGAGAAGGTTTAGGAGTCGTTTCTTGAAAATTTTTTCCTAAGAGAGCCTAGATTCCCAGTGACCTGAGGTTTTGATTCCTTTCTGCAATGAGTTGTAGAAATAATACTCAACTGGGAAGCCAGGCCTCCGTGATCGTTTCCTCCTGCTCTTGTAAACTTTGGTCGTGTGAACATCTCTGGAGACTGTCGTCTCATTTGCAACGTGGAAGAATGTTTGCTTTACCTGACACTCAGTCCAGTTCAGGAGAGAGTAAACTTAAAGAACAGAATAACTTTTAACATGAGGTAGTAGAGGCTGACGATTTTATGCAAATACATTTCATGCAGCATGTACCCAAGTTAAAAGTATTTAGTAAAAATGCGAGTTTTTCAAAGTTTTCTGTTTTGCCTTAGTTCAGAAAGGAATGTCAGGTTGAGTGGTAACAGGTTGCTTGTTAACTGAGCACTGCCTTGTGATAATGGGCTGTGATGATCAAAGAGGGAAGAACAAACTAGGCTGTTACCACACCGCTAATGGACCTTGGCTTGCCAGTTGAGACAGCCTAATCAATGCCCTTGACTCTGAGAGTAGAGCAAGTTCTAAAGTAGAGAGGAATCGGACAAGGAAATTGAACTCACTAACAGCTCTGCTCTTGGCCCAGCAGCTGTTGTTCTGCCTTCTGCCTCAGCTTGAGGTCCTTTGCAGCAGGGAGAGGGCCAGGGTCGGCCACTGGTGCCGGGCCTGCTACTAGCTCCTGGCCTCACACCTTCACTTTTGTTGTCAGACTCCTCTCTCCTACCTGGTGGCTCTCCACCCTGGCTTCAAGGGTAGGAAAAGATTTCCTCTTAAAACTTCTTCAAAAGAAGCTTCACAATTCAGAATTGAATCCTATGCAAAATGGAAGCAGGAGCGCATGAAGGAAGTGCTTCTGTTCTCCCATTCCTGTCCTTGCAGACAGAACCTTGCCTAGTGTGCATTCAGTTAGTATTTGAATGGACTAGAAAAACAACTTTGAAGTTCTAGGACATCACCAAGGGTTTATCTTCTGTATGCATGTCTCACTTTGATCTTTTTCAGAATTGTAAACAGACTAGATGCTCCTGCCCAGTGAAACTTCGCCACGTGGACCCCAAAAGGCCCCACCGTCAAGATTTGTGTGGGAGATGCAAAGGCAAACGCCTATCTTGCGACAGCACTTTCAGTTTCAAATATATCATTTAAGTGAATGTAGGGGGAAAAACCCCAAGAAAACTGAGGTCCCACTGTGAATGTGTGCTGCTGGAGCAGACAAGCGAGCTGAGCTTTTCCCCCCGCCATGTCCCTCCTCCTCTTCTGCCGCTCCCTCGAAATACTTCGTGAAAGGCTGTTGTTTGGCAAAACTGTAAAATAAAAGCATTGCAAAACAGTTGATACACTGCATAAAATCCATAGGAGAGCCTGTCTTAACAGTCTGTGCTTGTTACTTTAGTATTTGTCCATTGCTTACGGAGCAGCCAGGCTCCGAGTTAGGCTAGTCATTACTTGACAGTATGAAGGGGCTCACTGATGGGATGTTTACTGCTTGTAGGTCTGATGCCTATAAGAAATTAATTGAACAAAAAAGCCATCTATTAAAATGAGCGTTCTTCTGCAGGAGGTGAAGGCAGAGCTAGGCCTTGATGTTTGAGGGGACATGGGCGATGGGTAACCCAGTCGGAACCAGGAGTGGACGGCCTCCAGATTACCGCAGTGTAGTAGGTGCTGAGGGACAAAGGCTCTGAGAACCTGACTTGCTGACAGCGTCACAGATACGGAACAGATGTGGACTGGAATGGGTTGGGGGTGCTGAGGGCAGTTTTTAGATGTTAAATAACTTCAAATGAACTTCAGCTGGTAATGGAACATTAAAAAAAAAAAGTCTCCTAAATGTATTTAAAGATGAAGTTGGAGGCAGCTTTAGCCTTTGTCATTGTGGACTTGCAGTTCTGTAGGTGGAAAGTGTTTGGCACCATTTAACACTATGCTAACTGTGCCTAATAGCTTTCTGCCAGATTACCAAGAAAACACTGAGACCCTGGAGCATTGGTGGGGGTGGGGTATGACAGGAGGGATTCTAATGAAATCAGAGTTGAGAGCTATTAGTTTCCTGGTTACAGAAACAACATAATTGGAACCAGGTGCTAATTATGCCTTCCAAATTTCTAACCATCCTACTTTAGTTAACCCTTACTACCTTAGAGCAACCATGTATATAGTAAGTCTGTTAAACATCTTGGATGCTTGTACGTAGACAAATATGGGGAGTAAAATAAAATTGAAGTCTCTAGAACCTTTTATAGTGGGGGGAAGGCCTCTAACCCCATGGCCTGGTATTTAAAAATGCAGGTTCTTAGGCCTCTGTTCCTACTGAATCACTACCTGGAGGTGAAGTGTTTAATAAGCACCCCGGATGTTGCTTATGTAATTGAAGTGTGAAAACAATTGAGTCAGCCCTGCAGTTCCCATGGAGAAACATGGCTGTGGCCTCTGCCCTGTGTAGTGGGTGTATGCCCATTAATTTCTGCACAAAACTTCTATGCACTATGTAACAGCTACTTAGCACCTGGTAGAAAACAAAAGGGATCTGACTTGGGGAGGGAAGAGAAGGCTTGCCTGAAAAAATGACACTACAGCTGAGCTAAAGTTTGGATGAGCTGAATTAGGCGAAGAGGGAAAGAAAGAACTTTTCCAGACTAGGCTAACATGTGCAAAGGCCCAGTGGTAGAGAAAGCCAGGAGGCCCCAGTGGCAGAATACACTGGAGGACAGGGGTGGGTGTGATGGCTGGCATCACTGGTAGGCCCAGGCTGGGGCAACTGGTCCTCACATGTCATCAGGATCCACTGAAAGGCTTTAAAGCTGTGGTGGGGGCTTAGTGACGGATTCACCTTTGAAAAAAATAATCACTCTGGCAATACCATGTATGCTCGTAAACCCATAAGGAGTCGTGCAAAGATCAAATGGCAGTGGGGCCAAAGAGAAATGCAGGACGAGGACCATAAGGTGTGGGTGAAGGTGATGAGTTTTGTGTTAATGCTGTTAACTCATCATGAGGTCGCTGCTAGGTACACGGATAGGAAACCAATCTGACTTACATGGCATGCAAGAGGTACATATTTACTCTAAGCATCTGATGAACAAACGAGGAACAACAGAAATGAGCCCTACAATGAGCCCTAGGACAAATTCAATGGTTATTAATATGGCTATTAACTATTCTTTAGGCTTAACATGGCCATTCTTTTCCCCATAGCACAGTTAACCCTGTTTTACAGTTGAGCAAAGCCAGGATCAGAGCATGTTTTACTTAGAGTTAGTGGCCGTTCAGAAACTGAACAAAGTGGTACAAGAACTCGTGATGAGTTATGGTCAGAACATTCTGGCAAGGAAGCACTGTCAAACTGTATGTATAATTAGAGATTTACGTGATTTTTCTGAGTGAGAGTCTGAGAGGCTAGAAGGAAATACCCCAGAATGCTGTTCTCTCTTGGTATCAGGGGAAGTGATTCTAGTTTTGTTCATATTTCTTACATTTGCTAAAGTGACAGTTTTGAAATTTTGAAAATTTAAAAATAAAAATGCCATAAAGTACAACTATATTGACATCGATTATTATCTCCTCTTGTATAGATTATGCTGGTGGATAAGCAGTTCTCAGAGACCAAAAGGAGGGATGGATGCTCACTCTGGCTCTGGTGAGTGTCCTGAGACTGTATAACTGTTTTCTGAATTTATGATGGACAGTTGTGGGGGTGGGGGACACCACACCCTCCCCATCTTACACTACTAAAAGTAAAAATATGTTCTAAATCATGTAAACCTTTGGAGAAACCACAGTATCTCATGTTATTGTACAGACTTACTATTTAAAAATGATAAATTTAGCGGGCAAAAGAAAAAGGTTGTAAATGAACAAAAATTGGTTTCTCATTGAAACTAAATAAGGTGTTTAATAAATTAAGCATTTGATATATTTTGTTAATGAATGCACGCTTTGGATCCAGAGGACAAGGAGCATCAAAGTATAGGTTTTAAGAAAATCTGATTTGTAGAGGGAAATCCTAATGATTTTATATCTGCATCTTGCTTTCTGCAGGTGTATTCATCTTTATTACATTATTAATAGACTTAGTTACATATGAATCCTAGAAGGCAATGGCAACCCACTCCAGTACTCTTGCCTGGAAAATCCCATGGACGGAGGGGCCTGGTAGGCTGCAGTCCATGGGGTCGCTAGGAGTCGGACACGACTGAGTGACTTCACTTTCACGCATTGGAGAAGGAAATGGCAACCCACTCCAGTGTTCTTGCCTGGAGAATCCCAGGGACGGGGGAGCCTGGTGGGCTGCCATCTATGGGGTCGCACAGAGTCGGACACGACTGAAGTGACTTAGCAGCAGCAGCAGTAGCAGCACATATGAATAGGAAAAGGAAATTTCAAATGTTTGGAAGATTTGAGTAATTAGTCAGTTGAACTAAATGTGTTCTCCCCTTTTGAAGGACAAGTTTTTTTTTTTTTTTAGACATAGTCAAGGCAACATTTGAAAAGTTCCGTAATGAGGCACACTATAATCATTCATCCTTTCTTAAAATACAACGCAGACCAACAGCTACAATGCTTTTTATTTTAACAAAAAGGATATAAGGAGGGTGAGAAAAATAGGGGATGGTGAGATAGGATGTAAAGTGTGGTGTGTCTCCAGACACCACTGCTCTCTTCCTGCCCCACACCCAGAAGTCATTAAATAATTTAAAGGACACCATTTACAGTACCAGAACACCATCAAAATAATTGTTTTTATCAGGGTCAAAAAATACAGTGATTATGAATGTGCTGTGACCAGTTACAGAATTTTATAGGTAACATAACTCTAGTCAGCAGTCCAATGGCGTGCGCGGTGCCCTCAGTTAATGCACTTGAGCATAATTACATTTCTGGCAGGGTCCGCACCGCCGAGAAAAGGCAAAGCTAAGCATTTCATTTCTACATTCTAAACTCTGGAATCCCAGAGCCCAGTTTAAAAGAAAAGTCACAGTGGATAAGAGATGCATATAAAAAATACAAGGTGTTCCTTTCAAATCAGAGGAATTTGTGGGACTACATTCATTTCTTTTACAAAATGCTATTTTAAAAAAAGGACAGAGAAATCCAGTCCATGTTATGCTGCAAACTTGGACAGTGAATAAGTGTATTGCATGTTTTGGTTAAGTCAGTCTTCAGGCTTCCTTTCATCTTCCCCTGTAGCCCCAGGTTCCTTAAGAGTGAAACATGTGAGTCCTGCATAAACATATACAAATGCATCTGCATCTCTCTCCTTGAATTCTGCAGACTTTCAGGGCCTGCAAGTCACATATTCTACCATCAATGACCACAGTTTTTTTCTTTAGCTTTGTACACCTCTTCTTGTATAACAGTGCATTGCACAAATGTACAAGAAAATACCAGTTTTAATCTATACAGTTTCTATAATAATTATGGAGTAAAATAAGTTAACTTTTCTAATGAGAAGCGCTGACGGGCAGCATACATCTTTATTGTACATTTTAAAGTCTCCGCAGGCATCTACTTTGGTTAGTTATCAACAATTGTAACATAAGCACTGATCAGAGAACTGAGCAGCATTCCAATAACGTTAACAGATATATTATTTCTTTTTGAAATACTGGGAAAGCCCAGTTTTAAAATATTATTAAAATGTCCTAACATTTACACACTATGAAGAGTTAGATCTAATAAAATAAATTTTTTCAAAAATAATCTTGCAGTGCTCTTTTAGGCATGCTCTGAGACGTTATCACCAAACACCCATACCTTGAAAATATGACTATCACATATGCACACATCTCAGCTCACACACACACACACACACACACACACACACACACACACACACAATTCCTTATACAGAGCAAAAAACAAAACACCCACGCCCTTATCCCACATATTGGAAAAAAAAAAAAAAATCAATGGTTTTTGCAAATAAGTCTTTCTGTGTCTATCTATCCGAATGGATGTTCTTCATGTAGATGATTAAGCATCAGTTGTCGATTATGCTTGTGACTGCTAGAAACCCAAGCAGCTCTGCAGGTCTTCAGCTAAAATGAACCAGCCTCGATTTCAGCCTCATTTTACCTGCTTTCCAATGTCTCAGTATTAGAGGCCATTATTGCAAACATTCTTAGAATTCTTTTCTTTCTCCAGAAAGTATTGTATTTGTATGCATCACTTTTAGCCCTTTTCTTTTCACGAAGGTAAAGTCATTAAAAAAATTCTTTCTTTATACGTTTATTGTGGGAGGTATTGGCAGCTGTTAAGATGATTAGTTTTTTCCCCTTCAGATGTGGTTCTGACATTCTTTTTTACCTTGAGAAAGTTTGACATTAGTTACACTGGGGTTGTGGATGCTGCCAGAAAAAGTTGTCAGTGAACTGCAAGGGTCCATAAAAGGTGCTTGTTAATATTCTTAATCATCTTCAGTTCAGTCTTTTCCTGAATGCCTGAAGTTTCTCAAAATCCAGTGCTCACCAAATTTCCAATTGGTTTGGCCTGTGTGAGGAGTTGGTATGATTGCACCGTGCGTAGAGACTCTCTTATTTCTAGGTTAAGTTCCATCAGTTTGTAGTTGGCTTCTGACATATCCAGGTCAGAGCCTATGACTGCAAAGCTTCCCGTCTGGCCCAGTGTCTGGTGGTGGAAATAGATGTGTAACAGCGTCTGGACAGGGGCGTCTTCACAGCTGCCAAAGATGTCATTGGGCCAGAGAGATCTGAAAGCAGACAGTATTTGTAAGTCCTGAGATTCACAGCAATCATTCCAGATTAAGTACTTTTAGGTTAATACTCACAAAAAGTAATTTCCTTAGGAATCACTGAGGATCTGTTTTAACATTTTAACAAATATTACTGAAAGTAGCACAGATAATGAACAAAGTCTAAAATTGGTGTCATTGCATTGATAAGTGTACAAAATAAGGTCATGTTTTCCTTTCACAAAGATTGAGACATCAAGTTGAAAACCCAAACTCCATCATAAATTTCCAGTTAGGTATAAAGGCATCTCCTATAAATCCCTTCACATTTTACCTGAAAGCTTTGACTTGTGCTACAGCTGATATAAATTCCTTATTTTTCAAAGTTTCAATTAAAGAATGAATGGCAGTTTCTATAGTAGTTTGTGCAGCTTTGGAAATGTCAATTTCTTCGTTTTCTGAGGCAGACTCGGCTTCTTTGAGGATACTTTCCAATTGGGCAAGTTCCTCTGACATGTTGAAGACCTAAAAGAAATAAATATACTTTAAAAGGATCAAATTTG
Organism: Bubalus kerabau; assembly: GCF_029407905.1. Classification (NCBI taxonomy): domain Eukaryota; kingdom Metazoa; phylum Chordata; class Mammalia; order Artiodactyla; family Bovidae; genus Bubalus; species Bubalus kerabau. Next base: position 71,378,445 of record NC_073630.1, read on the forward strand.
TATATTCAGTAACAATACTGAGTACTTACTTAGCTGTGAAATTACATCTGATGACGGTAATATTTTCCCTTCAAGATTATTTTCAGTTGTTAAACTTAGGACAGTTAATATTTCAAGTTCTCTATTCAGCTGGAATAATTTCAGCTACCAAACAGTAGTCTTTAGATACTCTTGATAAAACAACAGGTTATCTTAAATGTAATAAATGTTATCAATACACTGTAGTAAGTAAAACAATAGGTTGTTTATATTGGTCTGTATTTTAACATGTGATAACATGTTATACATACTTCATCTTAGTAAAAATACATTTATATTATTGTTTTGTAACATAAGGCCTGGAATTCTGGGAGGATCATGAAAAAAAATAATTGACAGTAATGAGATGTCTTTATATTTTAAAGGGTTATTTCTCCAGGGTATTTTATATAAACCGGTATGTATGTATTTTTTTTTAAGTAAATTTAGAAAATGCAGTGATTTCCTTGGTGATAGTTCTGGTACCAGTGGTTTGCTAGAGGGAAAGATTCTAAAACCCCTACCTTTGAATCTATTCATGCTATGATTTCTAATACTTGCAGTGTTCTTGACGTGTTTATTCTTGTGTGAGTTACTAGAACTATAGAAATACTACATGGACAAGATGTTAGGGGGTTTCATAATACAATTTTGTCTTTACTGAATTGACGTGCTTCACTTGATTTTTGTTTTGATTACAGATGATCTATTGCTGCTACTGGGAACTTTAAGGTCTCAAATCTTTTAAGATCGCTGGATATCTGCTTTGAGATTTCCTAACTGGTCCTAAAACAGCACATCATTTCAAAAACTAATAATACTTTACTGGGGGGGTGGGGGGAAAGACCCACTAGCCACTCTCCATAAGTGACTTTCGACTTGAGCACTCCCACAAGGAATAAGTATGAATGTATTTTAATTTTGTACGATCAGTTACTAATACCTAGTACAACTGAATATTTACCTCTGCTTCATTTTTTATTGTGTTGACTTGGTTGATAAGTTTACAGTAGGCTTGGAACAGAAGCAGCAGTTGAAAATGCAATTTGTATAACCTTCGACAGAGCTCCAGTTCCTAGAAATAAATAACACCATGTTAAATTTAGGTGTTATTTTCCATATTTCACGAGACAACAAAGTTCCAATAAAAATTTATAAGTAAATAATTATTTTAAATTGTTCTGAGATTTATCTTTCTGCAGTAAGCAAGTTAATATGAAATGAAGTTGACGAAACACAGATGAAAGATGCTCTGAAGACTGGGATTAAAATAAAAATTTAAAGATTATTGGTTACATAGTTCATTTTTAGTGTGATACGTTTTCACATTAGACAAATAGAATTTTTTAGCAGGCAATAAATAGATTGCTTTAAAAAGGATTCACTAGAACTTAAAACTTTAACTTCATAATGAAAATAATTTACAAATTCATATATTCTTGCTACACTGAGATATACATGTCATTGCATTTATCAACAAGTGCTTGATAAAGCAAAAAGTAAAACTGGATAACCTCACATCTAAAACGTAAGAATAGTTTGTTTTTTAAATTAATTCCTTTTTCTAAAACAAACAAACAAAAAAAAACAACCAATTTTATAATCTCACTGAAACAAGACAAATTAAAAAATGCACTTGGCTTATTAAAATTAAGAAATTTAAAAGGAGATTCATTAGAGATGTGTAAAAAGGCAACTGCTAGTTGTACATATTAATTATAAAACCTCATTATCTTTGTAGGACTAAAACATTTCATGGATTAGGGCTATGCGGAACTAAAGCACACACTACTCTTAAAGCAGTCCATGATAAATCATTGCGAGGTCACAAATGGCAAATGAAACCAGTTTGTCTGACATGGATAAGTAGTCTATAAATTAAGACAGGTCACTTACTGCTAGAATTTCCATTTGCTAAGCAAGAAGGTGATCGGGTCACAAAAAATACAAAGGAAGAAAAAGACCAAGAATTAGTGTAAGAAATCATTTTAACTAGGGTCACAGATGTCCCAGGCAAACTGAAGAACATTTAATTACACCCCAAAGAAAAATTTATGATGCCATTTCCAGAATAAAGTTTTTTAGACATTTTTATAACAATCCAGGGTGTTTTTTTTTTTTCACTCTGCCAAATAACAGCTAAATTACATTTAGGCTATAGTTTATTTCTTGTGCCAAAGCTACAAAGAATAAAATCAAACTAGTGGGATGTTGGGAAGTTGGCTACTGAAAGTGGTCATCTATCTGGGTTTTTATAGCCTTAAAAAAAGCTAAATGTAACAAATTTCTGTTAGGAAAGCGGAAAACTTCCAATTACAATAAGAAATGAGTTACTCCTACTTCTCAGAAGAGAACTGGGATATAATTTTATACAATAAATATCTGCCCATGAGAATATTATCTCTGACATGGCTAGTTCTGGCTTTCTTACCCTTTGCTGTCTACTTAAATCACAAGTTACCATAATTAGCGCTGAATCAGAAGGTAAAATATTGAGAGCAGTTGTGTGTTTTAAATTGCATTTCAAATGAAGTTTACTAAACCTCAGAAATTTAACCCAAGTAGGTTTGAATCAAACAACCAGCTTATGGAATATTTAAAAATTATTACATGAAAATATCTACAGCAACTTAGACCTAGTCTCATTAAAGGACAAGAATTCTAATTAAAACAGCAATCATCATATGTAAATACTGCTTTTGAAATATTCGGAAGTCCCTTTTGAAATCTGCTTTTCTAAATAGTTTCCTCTGAAGCACTGTTTATATAACATTTATTGCTATCAATTTAGAAGGGATTTGCTAAGCATAGGTGAACTTTAGCTCTGAACTACTTATCATAAATTACGTGGATGGTCATTCTGTGAATGTTGAGCACAATTCAATGTCAAACATTAGCATATCTAAATTTCTGAGGTTTTACTTCATATAGTTTTGTATAGAAACTATGAATTTTAAATATATTTTCATTTCTATTAACATAAATAAAAACTGACTCCATACACATATATCCATAGCATCCACTTTAGGATGTAATGGAAAAGATATCACTGATAAAGTTTATAATGATCACAATTATAAGAAATAACAAACATAATTAATTTCTTAGTTTTGAATTACTAGATCACACAAAATGTTAACACTGTACCTTTAAAAATATTGCTTTTTAGTACGATGAAATTTGCATATATACAATCCTTTCATTTATCTTTAATATTTATTGAGTGCTTATTAGGCAAATGGCTATACTGGTATATAGGAACAGACAGTACATAATGTTGCATAAAAAGAGACCTCTCCTCTCAAGGAGCTGAATGGAAAAGGAAAGCTAAGATATAAATGGAATGCTTAAATGTAAAGAGTTTTCACTTTTTACTCAGTAGAAAACCTCAAGCTATTTTAATTGACATAGACTTCTGAGATGAACTCCTTGTCATCAGGTAAAAGGGATACAAGAAATACTTAGTCTAATCATCTAATTTATATATGAGAAAAGCAGTCTGTTCCTTGTTTAAGCCATAGTGGCAAAGACAGAATTAGAACCAAAGGATCTAATTCTAGTCTGGGATTAATCCCTTATCTTGCCTTGTTTCTTTCTTTACACGGATGACATGACAATTTCTTTATGACAGAGCAGGATTCGGAGTCAGCCTTTCTAGGTTTGAATCTTAATCCTATTTACTTACTGATTTTAGATAAATTAGCTTCTTTGAGCCTCGATTTTAATTTGCATATATATTTTCTCCTTATTTAAAAATATTTATTAATTGCTTATTATTTATCCTTATCTCATAATGGGGATAATTATAGCATCTACTAGATGAAATTGTATGGGTATAGATAATGAATATGAAATGCTCAGCACAATGCCTGGCAAACAGTTAACATTTATTGAGCATATACTGCTATTTTCTCAACATTTCAGTTTTGTAAAACTTCAAATTTTTATTACAGTACTACAGTAACTTTTATGCGAGTCTGACATTGTAAAAGATTAGAATTCTGATGTCAAATGCAGAGGCTATTAATTGATTAATGCATGTTCCCCCTATAAAGTTACACTTCTATTAAAATAATTTGTAGGTCTTAATTTTATCCTCATTTAATATATGTGTTATATATGTACACTCTTCTCTATATTACTATTTTTTTCACTGAATTTTACTAGCAAAAACCATAACTTATCCAACCAGAATTTCATCTTTGGAAGGACTAATATGAATGTATTACTCCAGTTTGCTTTCTTGACCAATTTATCTATAGAAATCTAATGCAGAATGAAAAAATTTTTAAAGAGGCAGACGCAACTAAAAGTCAACCTGGACTATCCAGATATTCATCGAGCTTATCTATTGAATGTTATTACGTTTCAGTCACAAGCTGGTCGTTCATTTTTATTAAAGTGAGTTTTTCATTACTAAGCCAACATTCCACTGAACCTAACATTTACAAAGACTGTTCTGATAACAAAAATGAAAAATGTTATAAGTATTCTTTATTTTTAGGAATAGCAAATAAGGACATTTGAGCATATACATTATTTTACCTGATACAGAAATATAGCAAAACTAAGAATAAGAAACTTACTTGTGCATCTGTGTTTATCCTATACATGTCTTCTTTGGCACCAAATGTCCTCTTACAATTGTCTAACCACTGAAGAAATAAGTAACAGTAAAATTTTAATACAGTAATTGCATAGTACACAATGAAACTGGTACTGTAACAGCCTGCACATACAGAACAAAAATCCTAAAAAGTGAGCTTGAATTTCTAGGATTGGTTGTAGACACAGACTTTGATCTCCACTCGAGCAGAATCATTTGTATGCAACAAACCCAAGCAGAGGAGGCTGTCTACGTGGCAACATGTACACACTGGGGAGAGTTTATTAATGGAAACGCAATCAGCTGTCTTCTATTCCAGGGACTTGTGGTGCTCCATTTTAGTCAAGAATATTCATTTTTGTAGATTTTACTGGCAATCTTCACAATCTATACTTGACCTGTGTCTAATGTAAGATGGAGAAATGAAAAGTGGGCTTCCCCTCTTGTCAGTTTAATAAAGGCAACTTAGAATTAACCAGGTCTGTTCATTTATCACAAGTGTAATTCTCAGAAGACGTGTGTCACTTTTAATTAGTGAAACAGAAACTAAATTCCATTTAAAATCTTGTTTTTTTTTTCTTCCTTTTTGGACAGCAATGTATGGCAAATGTGTTATCTCCAAAGAGATACTGGTTGCAGAAGCCAAATGTGATTTTCCTTATCCAGGGGCTAGTCCTAAAGATGGATATTTATTTCGGGTAACTTTTCCTTGGCCAGATAAAAAGAAAATAACAGTACTGTGTTTTTAGTGGGGAAAAACACTGGCTCATAGAATTTCCAAGCTGAAGAGCAAGCTAAGAGCCTTCAAGCTAAGCACTTAGGTTTTGACAGTTTGATATTAATAATCAGTTCTTTTGACTTCCTGGCTCTTTCTATGTGACAGATTAAACATAATAAAATTACAATATATATAATATCAAATATATAATATGAATTATATTTGAAATTATATATATGAAACTAGGACATTTTTCATTAGGACTTTGAGAAAAACCATGAGCTACATTGTTTATTCTTTGAAAATATTTCATTATTAGACATTTGAAATTCTCAGTTGTAGCCTAACGGTCTACACGCAAAGAATGAAAATTAGGTGTCTCGGTTGTTTCAAAACAGTCTCTTTGACCTTCTGTCCCTTTTATCCCGGCCCCTCAGTCTGCCTGGGCCCTTAGGCTCTGTACTTGACAGCATGTCAGAAGAAAAACATGTTAAGCTTTCGTAGCGAGATACAGCTGCTGGTAGCCATTGTCAAAAGCTAGTCAGCAGATTTCTATCAGCAAAATTCAGCTGACATCTATCATGGAATCTGTACATGAATGTCTGCTCACACAAAATGTTAGAATGCCTATATGGTTCATCATCATCATCACAAGTCTAGCCCAATGTGTCCAGTATGCTGATGAAAAAAATTGTTAATTGCTTATTCTTACTAAATATATTTTTTTATATTGTATGCCTATGATATGGCATGGGGGGCACTATTCAACATAATTCTGATTTGTATTCTAAGACAAGCCCCAACCCTATTGTGCTGTGGCTGCACACTGGCCTGAAAAGTACAGGTCCACAGCTTCCCGGTCACTGTGTGCAAAACACAGCAGACAGTCTGTGTACAGAATAACCTCCAGTTCACAGGTTAATCGGTCTTCCTATCATGATGGATTTTTTTTTTTTTTAATTCAGGGCTCAAATAAAGGTTAAAAATTAACTGGAGAGGTTTGGCGTCTGGGTGTGATGGAGTAGCTTATGTAAGGCCTGTCCTCGAAGGACAACTATGGAAGTTGAGTAAGAACTAGTTGAACTAGGAAGTCAAAAGAACTGATACTATTAGTAAATATCAAACTGCCATATTTAGGAAGTTAGAGAAAAGTATCAAGAGAGCCCTACTTTGATTCCAGCGTTACTCTAGGGGATTTGCTCATTCCTGTCCATGGGCTCAGAAGCTGAACAAAAAGTAGTGGCCTGTAGTTTCACTGGGCTGGGAAAGCAGGGCTGTCACAGGTACTGAGCCCTAAGGGTCAAGATCCTGGAGAAGAGGGAGCTGCAGAGGAGGCAGCCCAGCAGTCCGTGTGCACTTTCCCCTTGGGGCACTCGTTCCTGTGTTTATCGTGCGCAGGAGGAGAGGCTAAGAAAGCCAGCAGTGGCATCTGGGAGGCTGAAAAGGTCAACAGAGGCTTTTTGGTCTTATGGTGCTGGGGAGACAAAAACTGTTCACTTCCAGCCAAGACAGCGGGTCCTGATGAATACCCCAGGCTTTCACTTGTGATTCTGAGAAGCCTCAAGGACTATACAAGAATGTATGGATACAACTAAAAAACTATTAGAGGGGCAAAAACTGAATAATGAAAAATAGTTGTTTGATAGAAAAGAAGAAAGGAAGCAAAGGGATAGGAAAAAAAATAGTGACATGATTGCTTATGAAGGAATCAAATTCATTTTTCTCTTCCATACAAGTATTTTAATTGATTCAGCACAATTTTCTGAAAAGAACATTCTTGTCCCACTATATTACAAAAGTACCTCTGCTGTATATTACATGATTTGGTCTTACTGGCTATAGGTCGGAAGTGACCTCTTCTTGGAAATCATAGATTTGGTTTGCATCCATTCTCTGTTAGACCTACACGACTTTGGGAAGTCTCTTTAATTGCCAGTACTTTTATTTATACTATAATCCCTACTTTGGTTACTAATTATTTGTTACTAATTATTTACATAAAGCACAAAGACTTCTATTCCTAAATATTCCTATCTAGAATATTTAGGGAATAAGAACCAGGTTTTACATTTCATTCTTCATAGGCCTTTACATGCAGTAGATATGTAGTACTTACTAAAGAAAGATCGGCCTCCTAGGGAAAAAATACCTGTCTGCAGTTTGTGTGTAAACGAGAACCATTTTTTCCTTTAAGTTTTTCTGCCCCTGCCATTGAAAACAGCATGCTGGATTTGCCCTCAGGGATCAGAACTGCGGGCTGTGTTTTGCAGTGCCAGGCTGGAGGTAGAGAAACATTTGTGTGCAGGCAGTACCTATAGTCTACTACCTGCTCCTTTCTGCCTTTGCTTGCCCACGTACGCATACACATCACGGGAAAAAGATCACCAGTTCGTCACAAGTGGCGGGTTTTCTGGACCACAACATCATATGCATTGCTCAGGGAAATACTGCTTTTATATTCCTACTTGCAATGTTGACAGCGGCTATACAGTCTCCACACAGAAGCTTTTTATAAAGCGAGTTTTCCACTGTGTTCTAAGACTCTTAGAAGGCCAGTTTCTAAAAGCTGAAGATAGGGATTTCCTGGACAGGCAGCTCCAAGTTCCCCACCATTCTCAGCACAACCTGAGGCAAGTGGCAAGAGGTCCTGTTTCCCTCTCGGCTATTCTGCCAGGTTAGCATGTCTAGTGTCATAAGTAACTCCTTTTTTTTTTTTTTACAGTGTAAAAAGGGACTGACCTGCTCAGCTGCTTCTTTTTTGGCATTATAAGTATCCAGGTGTTCTTGCAGCTCCAAAACACTGAACTTTAGTGTTTCTAGCAAATCACAGGACATCAGCTGTCAAATCAGAAACACATTGATCCAGGTCACCATTTCTGATCACAATCCTGAGACCAAAACCTTTGGGGTTATGGGTTAGTGAATTTTCAAGCCAACTTAAGCCAGCGTCCCCGCCTGTCCACTGTCCTGTACTAAGGACTGACCTTTTACTGAAGCAGAGGAGTGCGGTGTGGCTTCAGGAATGTCAGAAAGGGTAAGCGTGCCTTCTAATGCTTTCAAAACCTGGCTCAGGCAAAAGTGGCATGTCCCACCAGTGCATACCTTCACAGTAATACACTTGAAGCTTTTTAAACCGTAATTCTTTAACTGTCTTAATACATAATCTACAAATGTGCTTGGAGACAAGTGGAGAAGACCAGGGAGTTCTGGGTTCTTCATGGTGGTGGTGGGGCGGCGGGGGGTAAGGGTGGTGGAAATGTGTCTAGCCCTCTCCTGTGAGCTTTGATTCAGGAACCAGGGAAAAGTATGCATCTCTAAGCATGATTCTTTGGCTCTCCCATCCAGAACTCTCTGAAAGGTGAGGGCAGGAAGAGGTCAGAATCAGAAACAGTCACAAGTCACTGCATACAATACATGGGAACTATATTTTGCTAGATATTTATAATCAAGTTGAAAATATGAACCTTTAGGCTTTAAAATTCTGAATTACCTTTAAAAAAGACCATTTACTGAGTGACGCCATTCCAGTTTACTTTTTATGATAAAGTAAGCCTTATGTAAAAACTTACTGTTTCAGCATCCACAAAGACTGTTGGGCATTCTGAACACATCATCATCACTTCTAATGAGCTTTTAAATTTGGCACCAATGCGTTGCAGACTCTCACCAAGAAAGTTGACTGCCTCATTAGTTATGTCCCCAAACTTTCTTTGAATTGACTGTGGAGAAAATATAAGAAAATGTATTTCATATGAAAGCCTTTTTTAATCTTTAAGTAAAAAAGCATAATTTATAATTAGAGCAACCTTCTATTTTATTTTTAATTTTATGCAACCTTCTATTTTAAAACTATGATTGTAGTGATATATATAGAACCCTAAAAATCAATTTGTAAATCCTTATTTTTAGGCACTTCTTTAGGAAACATGATAATTTCTAAAAATGATCAAAGATTTATTGTATAGTATTCCTGAAAAGAGAAACTAATGATACATGCTACTCGTCTCCCCATTCCTAAGATTTTTTTCATTAGGAAAGAGAGAAGGAGTACATGCTAGATATTGCTGGAAATAAAGCCCTCACATGCATGAGGAATTAGATCTTCCGAAGTTAAATTCTACCAAGTGAAACTTTCAGTAAAAGTAATTTACTCTCCTTGGATAGTTTACTCTCCTGCTGACTTGAACTGAAGTCATCAAAAGGCACCAAGGGCAGTATCTTCTCAAAACTCAAGAATATTCATTCACATAAAACCATCAGGGCCTAAACCATAGTGAACACTGAATGAATCAGATGCTATATCAGCAATGTAATTACTATACAAATACTTGGATGTGTACCTACATGTATATGCATAGCACCATTAGGTGGCATTATGATTAATTTAAAACAAAGTATTAAGCCACAGTCTCACTCATGGAGAAATCTGTATCTCTGGAAAGAAAAGAATATAAATAGAAAACCAAGTAGCAATGCAAAACTACAAAGTTAAGTAAATAAATGCTCCAGTTAATTAGCACTGAAGAACTTTCAGGAGGGAAAGACTGAAGGCTGGGAAAACTTCAGTGAGATTATGTACCGAGCTGGGTCTTCTAAGATGGGCAAAATTTCCTTAGGTAGGGTGGAAAGGTGGCAAGCAGTTGGGAAAATAAAGACTTAAATGTCAGCCTCGGTTTCCCTAGCTACAGAGTGCTAAAAATACATTACGTAGGTCTGTTGTAAGAATTACTTACTGTAAAACATTTAGCTTAGTGCCTTACATGTAGTGAGTACTGAATAAATGTTAGCTCATATTACTTTCAGGGATGGAAGCAGCCTTGGTTAAAAATTTTAAGGTCCCCACACAGTAATGAAAGTGCCAATGGAGTGAACACTTTATGGTACATTGTCTTATGATACTGACGGAAAGCTCCTTAAAGGCAGGAACCCGCCTTTATATTTCTTTGGTGTCCCTGGAGGTGTCTAGCATATTCCAGAATTTGAGCAAATGTTATTTTGAAGTTTTACTCTAATTACCTTAGGGGAAGTACCTGTACTAGTCACTGTATAATGTCGTAGCAGTGCTACAGTGTCCAAGTGTACATTTAAATTATCACTATCTTAGGAAAATAAAAAACCTTTAAGGGAAACTAGTGAGAATATTAAAATTTGAGATACTGATTTTAGATAAAACCCTGTAACTTTATCCGATAACTGTAGTACGAATTCAGAAGTCTTCAACCGTACTGACCTGAAACAGCCTAGAAAACACGTGAAAAGTAAAGACTGCACAGGACCCATCGGTGTCAGACAGCATCTGGTTGACGTGGCAGCGCCAGGCTTCTTCCTCGTCGTCATATGCTACTGGCTGAAAAGCGGCTATGATGGCAGAAAGAAATGGTGATGGCAGAGGTGATGTCTGTACTTCTGGAAAACCATCTTGTTCTTCTTCATCTTGACTGTTAACACATACACAGTCATCATAATATTATCTTAAAAGAATACACTCAATTATTTAAAATACTTTAAATCACCTAACATTATTTTTTACATATGTGCACATATTGATTCAGAAAACAGGCGACCACCTAAATTTTGTGAGAAAGCATGAATAAGCAGATTCTCAGCCTGTTCTTTCTGGCATCTTGTTCTTTCTTAGCATCTTTGGATTTAGAAATCTGATTTCACACAACCACCTTAAGACAACTTAATCCTACAATGGGGCTTCCCAGGTGGCTCAATGGGTAAAGAATACACCTGAAATGCAGGAGACACAGAAAACATGGGTTCAGTCTCTGGGTCAGGAAGATCCGCTGGGGGAGGGCATGGCAACCCAGTCCAATATTCTTGCTTGAAGAATCCCATGGACAGAGGAGCCTGGAGGGCTACATTCCATGGGGTTGCAAAGAGGCAGACATGCCTGAAGTGACTGAGCAATCCTACAATATGCCAGGGCTATGGAATAATTTCAGTAACTTCTATGACTAATACAGCCTAGAATGACTTCATTTTAAATGGTCAGTTTCAGAGGCTTTTTATTTGAACAGGCCCAAATTGGCAATCATGATATTTTTTAAGTTTTTGTCATGTACTTTTGGGTCAAGGGCTATATATTAGGTGCCTTACATGGGCTGTTTTCATTTAATCTTCACAGAAACTCTATGACAGTTAAGTACTATTATTCTGATTTTTACCAGTGAAGGACAGAAAGTTCAGTGAGGTTAAATGATGTGCCTAGGCTGCTGGGTAGGAAATGAGAGAGCCAGAATTTGAGGCCAGTTCTATGGGACCAAACCCAGTATTATAAAGCCATGACGCATGCTGTGTGCCCAGCAGTGTGGCAGTAACAGATCTGACTCAAAGAAATAGAAGATCTGGCCATTTTTTTTTTGAGGAATCTATAATCCCCACAGGCAGATAATATATACACACAAATATAAGACAATGAAAAAAAAGGTATATATGGTATTTGGGTTGAGCATCCCATAAAGAAACGTGTGACCCTGGGTCTTGAAGAAGTGTTTGGAGCCAGACTCCATACAGAAATGTGTTACTCAAGGTCTTAAAATTGTATATTTCACATTACAGGCCTCCACAAGGCCATTCAGAAATTACAGAGCAACTCATATAGAAGAGAGGGATCTGAAAAGACTGGGTAGAAAAGGTCAAAAGGAAGCAGACATGTGAAGTGAAAACTTAAATTCTACCTCAAAAAATTTAATTTTTAAGATGTCACTATGGTGATTGATTTTAAAAAAATGTATCCTGTAACCTTGAGTAGATACACCTCTGTATTTACTAAGGATGTTCTACTTATTGTTTCATCTTTAGTACTTGGCCAAAGTCAAGTCTCTTGTCTGCAGCCTTTTAGAAAGCCAGGTATCTGAGCATCTATCCCTGCATCATTCCTGACTTCTCTGAATTCGTGTATGATCAGTGAGTGAGTGAGGACGTAGGCTACTGTCACAGCCAAGTCAGTGACATGAACAACATGTGTCACCAGGATCCTTTGTTAATATCTGAGTGTACACTTTCAAATACAGGTGAACACTCTAGATACACTGAGAATGAAACACCTCCTTATGTGCTGTATATGTTAAAACACTGTTATCACTTGAAGTATAAATAAAAAGCTTTTATTGTAGGAGTAAAACTCTGATATACTTGATCATTAAATATTAAATTTTATGTGAGCTTCAAACTGTTGAATAGGGAAAAGATACACTGATAGATAATGCATTAAATTAGATGCCCTTATAAAGAACATTATTTTGAGCTACAAATATTTATAAAATTAAAAATATAAAAACAAAACAGTAGATATAGATTACATCATAATTCTCATCACTGAAGGACTATTTTGTGTTTAAGTAACATAAGGCACCAAAATTTCCTTTAAGAACTTTATGTAATTATTGATCATTCAATTCTGTCTGGTAAAGAATCCGCCTGTAATGTGAGAGACCTGGGTTTGATCCCTGGGTTGGGAAGATTCCCTGGAAAAGGGAAAGGCTACCCACTTCAGTATTCTGGCCTGGAGAATTCCATGGACTTTATAATCCATATGGTCACAAAGAGTCGGACATGACCGAGCAACTTTCACAATTCCGTCAGCCCGTGAGTAGAAAAAAGTCCTGTGTGAGACTTCTTCATACTTCGTGGTAATTTTGAATGTATGATGCATAAACATTTAGAAAGAGCACTCTAACATTTGACAGTACTAAGAAATGATACTTCTGCCCGTTATATAAGTCAAACATTATAACTATTGGTAATAAGACTATAATTTTTGGAATATATTTCAGATTTGTTGTGGTATCACAGAAGTTCCTTCCATAATTTTGATACTTGGCTCCACCCACGGCCCAATATGGATTTCAGCACTTGGCCACTTGGCATTCTGCCCAAATAGGTATTTGGTGTACTTCTAAATGTAGACTGCCCCTCACTGTGCTCTGAGAATGGCCTACTTGTTTTTCTTTAAGTGAACGGCAGTAACAGAGAGTAAAACCATGGCAGGAGCTCATTTTACCTTTAAAGTGTACACAGAAATGAAAGTCAGTTTACTGGAACAGAGGGTCATGTTCGGGAGGGGACATCGTAGAAGCATCACCTCATCACCGTGTCTGCGACACTGTATTCTCACCTAGACAGCCCCGAGAAGTCTGCTTCCTCCTCCTCGCACCGCTCGTCTAGTTCCTTCAGAGCTAAGGTGACGTCTTCTTCACAGACTGACCCGGGGTAGCTCTCAGGACCTGGAGGCTCCGGCAGGTCTGTCTCCTCTAGATCCAGAATCCCTTGACACACGAGAGAGTCCTGCTGTTCTTGAATAATATACGACCCATCATCTTCAAAGGCGGTAAGAACCTGTTCCTCCTTTAATACTGAACTTGCATCCTGAAAAACAATCGTATTTTTTTTTTTACAGACTTTTAAAACATTAAAAAGCAAATTTTACCAACACAGAATAAATGACTGTTGCCACCAATCTACATTTATTTTATTAGGCAGTCTTCATTTACACAGTTTGATTTTTGGAGTTTTGGACTCTGATCACATAAAATTGTTCTTTTTTTTTTTTTTTTTTTTAATAGTTTCCAGTTTAAAACCCTTTGAAATTAAAGTGTATCACCGACTGCCACACAGAAACATCAAGGAGATCTTTTTTCAATAGGACTCAGCTGTTTACCTAGAAACATATCCTTTGGGGAAATATCTTCTCTCCAGCATAGTCTAATTCTCTATAGGTAGAGCTTTATATTACAACTATAAATTCTCTCTTATGGAAATGTCATTTCTTTCATTATGCTAGAACTTATTCTCCAGTGAATTCTAGATATAAGAAGGGGAGGTAATTCAAAATGCTTAACCCGTTGGTTCTGTGGGGCTACCTGTGAGTCACGAACAGGTCTTGACCAGTCAGGATGCTGTTGAACAGAAACGACAAGAGCAGCCTGACTGGTATAACTGAGCTGAATACCTGGGATGTATGATTTGCTTTCAGGTAATAAGATTATAATAATTTATTTAGATTTGAGTACTCAGACATCTTCACCACTGAGTTAAGAGTTCAGAAAATGCTGGAAAATTTTAGACTGTTGTACTCTTGAGAATTAAATGAACTATAAACTCACTTATCAATGAGGGAAATGATAACGGAAAGCGTGTTGTGGCATTTTTTTCCTCTATCCATTGTAACGTTACTGAAATAACGTTGATACATGTGCCTGGCTTAGAGTAAAAGTTCAACAGGTGTTGGCTGAGTAAATGAGCTACCACTACTGAAAAAGAAAAATCCTTCCAGGGTGTAGATCATGACATATCAGCACCAGTTTTAATTCGCATGGACATTAGTTCAATCAGTTTGAAAATAAGCACTTAACGGTCTCTCAGTTTCTTTCAGGACTTAGACCTAAGATTACTACTGAGTCAAACTGCAGTTTCTCACCTCTTTGTCACAGATGAAAATAGAATTTTCCCTTCCAAATTATGAAAAGTAAGTGAAATCCAGCGCCCCTGACCTTAGACCAGTCTGGGCCTTTGTTATTTAGTCGCCCAGTCGTGTCCGACTCTTTTTCGACCCCATAGACTGTAGCCCTCTAGGCCCCTCTGTCCATGGGATTCTTCAGGCTACTGGAGTGGGTTGCCATTTCCTCCTCCAGGGGATCTTCCCGACCCAGGGATTGAACCCATCTCTTCGCATCTCCTGTATTACAGGTGGATTCTTTACCACTGAGCCTCTGGGGAAGGCCAGGTCTTAATTTACACACCTGTAAATTCATGTATAAAATGAAGGATTCTGGGCTGAGTGCTCTGGGATAAATTAATAACTAACTACAATTAGTGTGCAAACTAATATGGGGCTAGTTATGCAAACCACAATAATATACAGTAGAGTATGGTAAGTGTAAGGTATGACAAAGATGGGGTAGCAATAGTGCAATGAATGTTTCTGTCCCCTCGAAATTCATATGCAGAAGCCCCAGTGGGGTGGTATCAGAAGTGGGGACCCTGGGAGGTGATTAGGTCATGAGAACTCTCATGAATGAGATCAGGCCCTTAAAAGAAGAGGATAAAGAGCTATTCTGTTCTTTCCCACAATGTCAGAACGCAGCAGAAGAGCTCCCAGGAGGAGAGTCCGCACTAGACAGCAGTTGGCTGGCACCTTGATCTTGGAGTTTCTGGCCTCCAGAACTGTGGGAAATGCGTTTCTGTTGTTGATAAGCCCCTCCCACCCCAGGTGATGGAATTTTTGTTACAGCAGCCAAAGCTAAGACAGACGGGAAAAGGACCTAGAAGATACTAAAGGCACAGAAACGCGGCAGGAAAACACGAAGTGTACTAAGGGATAGTTACGCAGAGAAAGTACAAACTCTGAGTCTTCACAGGATGGTACTTTATAAATAATATAGTATAATCATTCCTTATTTGGTGCAATAATTTATATTCAATACACTCTAAGGTTTCCATCTGAATTTTCTTAAAGATTTGGCCATTAAATGACTAAGAATTAGTTACTTGGAAAGATACTGTGAGTAATAGTGCCAAAGACACTGCTACACCTAGAATTTTTATTGGTATTAATTTTTCCTTGGGCATCAGTTTGAACGTATCGTACTGAAATGATGCACCACCAAATTTCTTGGTTTAATGCCATTACTTTTCATTACTGTATACCTGTGTTTTATTGTTATTTGTTCTTGAATAATAATTTGAAAATACATGTTTCATCTAAGATTATAATGTAGGCTGAAATTTTCTAGTAACTCCTAGATTTCATGAAGAGAGAACTTTTTGGCTAATGGAATGAATTCCACTATTATATGTAAATGGTGAGAATCAAATTTTCTTGAACATTACCTTATTGCACAATGACTCCTTCTCTGTCTCTCTGCCTCACACACACACACACACACTTTCAAAGTGATTTTGTATAAGCAATATAATTTCTGGCATGCATGAATTGGTATCTAAACTATTATAAATACTAGAAGAAATCCCTCTGTGGAGGTTCTTCTGATAAACACAAGGATATAATCCCTCCTAGAAGGAATTTGCCAAGCAAGAATACTGGAGTGGGTTGCCATTCCCTTCTCCAGGGGATCCTCCCAAACTGGGGATTGAATGTGGGTCTCCTGCATTGCAGGCAGGCAACCTGAGCTCTTAAGTTTTCTTTCTTGAGGTAGAATGCTTTAGCCTATTATGGCTTCCTAATATTAACAAAATTCAAGGGCAGAAATTCAAATAAACATTTCTAGGAATTTTTTTCTTTAGTTCATAAAATATTTCATCCAGTGAAATTAACTGCTTTCCTCATCTTAAGAAATTGCTTTATAGCGATATGTATAGTATCTGTAACTCATATATAACTTTATATAGGAGGGTTATGGTTTTATTTTTTAGTGCTTTTATATTTTCTTTAAAGGGGCAGTTTCGGGTTACGTGACACTATTTGTCACACCAGGAAAAACAAACTAGGCCAACATATCCAACAGACACAAACCTGAATCATGCTCTTGTGGACAACTGTTCTTCTGGTGAATTTTTATGTCAACAGAATTATTTTTAAATGAAATAGTATGTGTCAAAAAATATCCCCATTCTCCTCTGTCAGTGTTACAAAGTTTATAGTGATAAGGAAACACACTATTGTAAAAGGAAAAAACATAGTAAATTAAAGTGTTTTTCCTTCATTTAAAAAAAAGCGTCCTTGGGAACTTGATAATGCGTCGGAAGTAGGCCCATTAGATACTGTTGGATAAATGAATGACTCATCTGAAATAACACAATTTCCAGTATGTATGGGAATACATATGAATTTCCAATTCATTTCCAATCAATATGAATGACTTCCAGGAGGTAGCTTACTCACTTACTATGAATACAGCTGTTTTAATAACCAAAACTAAAAGACTTTCCTGTTTGTTAACTATTTTTGTAGTTAAAACACAGGACCATTAACCATATCGCTTTTGTTAAAAAGCTATTTTCCATTGTTTCTAATGAGAATGTCTGCTGACTTATAACATGCTATGAGCTATCCTGGACACAACAGATCAGATGATCAATGAGTAGCTAATGCTCACGTCACAGCCTTCCCATACTGAAAGGAATATGGTCTACTTCAGGTGCAGCTCTGAACACTGTCTGCTCCCTTCATAAACACCTTCCTGTCCACGCACTCTGTCACTTACGGCCCCTTATCTCCTGCTAATATGCCTCTGGTTT
This sequence comes from Bubalus kerabau, assembly GCF_029407905.1. NCBI lineage: Eukaryota > Metazoa > Chordata > Mammalia > Artiodactyla > Bovidae > Bubalus > Bubalus kerabau. Next base: position 71,395,994 of record NC_073630.1, read on the forward strand.
GTCTCTTCATCTCAGCCTTCTCCAGCCCTCCCTCCACTAAAACACCGGTCAAACTGTAACCTTGCCTGATGACAGACTGCAAGCTCCACGGAGGAGGTACAGGTATGAGAACACACTCACTTTTCCACAAAAAAGCCAAGATTGAAAAAAATAAACACGATCAGATTGTGTCCTTCGGGCTTAAAATCCTCTAGTTGTTGCCCGCTGTGTGGCTTCTAAGATCACCCTTGTGAGCACCTGGCCCCCTCCAGCTCCTTCTCTCCCAATGCCATGCTCTCAGGTTCCCTGCACTCCAGCCCCACAGGCTGACATTTTAGCTCTTCAGATACATGGGTGTCTTTTCCACTCCTGTTTCCTGGGCCCCGAACTCCCTTCCTGTGCACTTACAATGACTGGATCCTTCTCATCACTTGTTTCCACCAGATGCTACCCTACCTAAGTGTCTCCCTCACCAAGTCCATATTCTCGTTAGATTTTCTTAATATGGGTAGAAAAGGGATCACTTTCTGATATATCATTGATATTTTATGTTTTTACCTGTTTACTGTGTCTCTCCTGCTCAAATGAAGCTCCATAAACCAGAAGCCTTTGTCTGTTCCACACGGCACTGTGTGCCTAGGGCTAGGACAGAGCCTAGCACGTGGCAGGGCTCAGTAAACAAATATGCTTAAATGACGGAGTGCTTGGGTGCCCTGGGTATTCCCACCCAGGTATCTGGGACAGGGCTTGGCACATAATTGGCATCTTTGGAAAGAATGAAAATTCATGACTTCCTATCGTTTCAAATAAAGCCTGCCTTTAGTGGAACCCAGCGTGTCTTAGGTCTATCCATCTTTCCTCCTGCCGCAGCTGCTCCTCCTCTTCTCTACGAAGAGTGATTCCTGCTGCTGCCTGCACATTCCATGTTATTTCACATGGCCGTGACTTTCTATGCCATGTCCCTCTGCCTGCAATGTCTCAAATGCCACATAACTCCTAATGCACAGCTGATTGGTTCTCACTCTGAGTTTTCACAAAGCCTTGAGCATGTCTGGTTCTGAGTTTCTCATACTGACCTGCAGTGCTTTTTTTTTTTAAAAACCTTCTGTCTCCCTTAATAGCCAGTGGACACTCTGAGGACAAGGTCATGCTTTACGCATCTTTTCAGCACTTAATGGAATGCCCAGCATCTAGTAAATCTCAATGAATATTTGTTGAGTTATCTCAGCTTGAGCCATACTAATATGAACATTTAAAAAAGCTACCCCCCAAAAGCCTTCATTTCAAAATACATCTGCTTACTGTGAAGACGTATGATACACTGTTGGCGTAATCACAAGAACATGAGATTTCTCCTTACTCAGACAGTAAGATCTAATAATTAGACTGGTCTTGCTCTGATAACTATATTAATTTGGTTAACACTGAAAAAAGTGTAGTATTTTCCTGATACCAGGGCATAACAGCACATATGAAAGAGCTATAGCAATTACAGTTTTTTAAAAAGAGATATCTACAGTAGTCTTAAAAAAGCAACTAAGAAAACGAATACTCACTTATTTTTGGTCATTAGCTTGGAATCTGGCTTACTTCTCACAGGCCTTTCCAAAAAACATAACACTGGTAGTTCCACAGTCTTTCTAAAAGGTTTCATTTAACCAATCGCTAACACAGCTGGCCTGAGGTTTTCATCCCAATTACAGCACCAATCACAAAAAAAACACAAAAAACAAAAAAAACAACACCACCAAATACAAAGCAAAAAGAAAAGAAAAAAACAAAAGCGGTCCTTCAGCACCCGAGAAGATGCTCCCATCCCCGGAGAAGCGCCGGTACATTAACCTAATCACGTTCTGCAGCAGGAGATGCTCATTAAAAACACTTAGGGTTATTTTTAACCTGTAGGTCATTTCCTTAATCCATCACTTTTTTTTTTTCCTTCAGTGATCAGATTTGACTATTTCAGTTGGACTAAATCACTTAACCAACAGGTTAGAAATACTGCAAACAAATCAAATAATTAGCATATCAGATGAAAACTCCTTTGAAAGAAAAGCAAGGGGTATCACAGATTGCTAAAAAGAGCCCAGATTGGCCATGCACCAGCCCCCATGACTCCCCACCTCAGGCAGCTGGCTGTTAGCCTTATCTAGAGAAGCTTCCAAACTGGGGGTCTCATCTCTGATTTGCAGCACTTCTTCTGTAGAGAGGCTGCCAGTGGAATCTTGAGACTGAAGAAGTAAATCAGAATGGTCCGGCAGGGTTTCGTCTGCAGCAGAATCGTTATTTAACTGAAAGGAGAGACAGTAAAATAAGGAAATTTATTTAGGAGTTGGCGATGGCCACTAAACAAAGAAAACTGTGTCATAAGATATTCTGAAGCCATAGTTATAAAGAGCTTCTTTGACTTCCTTTCCCCCTCATTTCAGTCTGTATCAGAATTGGTGCGATTAATGCAAGCAGCTAGTTCATCAGTAGAAATGAAGTCTCCATTAACACGGATTAAATTTTGCTGAATAGAAACCACCAAAATGGAAGCGCTCTATGTGACTATGTTAATCTTCATCTAAAATTCTTATTTTTACGGTAATGTCTTATGTTTTCAGTTGGCCTAAGGATTCGCGAATGCAGGGGCCTTTTTTGCCTCCCTGTGGCTTTGGCGCAAGCACTCAGTGGATTCTCAAGAAGCAGTGTTAACTGGAGGCAGGTGCTTAAGTCTAAACTGGCCATTAACTTACTGAACCACAAATCAATACCATAGAACTTCAATAAGACAAAAAGAGTTAGGACAATAAAGCTGAAATGGCAGGCCAGCATTAGTGGGTTTATGCTCTTTGAAAACTAGCAGTAATCAATTAGAACAAAGAAAACACTACAATTTTTCTTCTTTTAAGCAGGGCTATACATTTTTCATGGGTCAATATTTAACATAAGAAAAATCAAGCTCATGATTTTGAGTAGATAAAAGCAGAAGCTAATTTTTTCCCCCTATGAGGAGGAAGCAGCATCAAATTCTTTTTCAATCTCACTACCACTATAACTGGGCTTCCCAGGTGCTGCTAGTAAGGAACACGCCTGCCAGTGCAGGAGACATAAGAGATGCAGGTTCTATCCCTGGGTCAGAAAGATCCCCTGGAGAAGGGCATGGCAACTCAGTCCACTATTCTTGCCTGGAGAATCCCATGGACAGAGGAGCCAGGCGGGCGACAGTCCATGTGATCACAAAGAGCCGGACATGACTGAAGTGACTCAGCGTGCACGCATACCGCTATGACTAGGGTCGGCCTTATGAAGAGACTGTTCTGCTCCAAGGCTCTCACGGAAGCTAACCTTTGTTTAGCACTTACTATACTGACTTCCCCATGAAATTCCCCCGAGGCAGGTGCTGCCAGGAGTCCTGTTTTAAAGGAGAGGGTAGATAGGTAAGGACCACAGTTCCACAGTGGTTTGGTGGCACGATGCTCGTCTCTGAGCCTCCGGTCTGGCCCCGGGAGGGTCTGGGCCTCATTCAGTGAGTCACTGCTGCCAGCAGCTCACCGTTCCTTTCAATGCACACAGTCCTGGGGAGGAGCAAGCCTTAGGTGGCATCCAGACTGCCCTGCTCAAATGCACTTACAGGCTGTGTGTCCTGGGACAAGTCACTTGGTCTACAGAGCTGCAATCACTGTGCTTACCTCGTGTAGTTGAGGGGAGAGGTGCAGTGACTAATCCACGTAAAACACTGTGACCAGGGCCTGGTGTGTCTCAGACACTCAGCAAGTGGTAACTGCTGCTACTGTGTCAGCAACAGCTTATCACTTAATACGTGACAGGGAGTTAGGGAAAGACATATTGGCATAATGGTGAGATGCCAAAACAGGACAGGTGACAAGAAGCCTGCCACAAACCGACAGCTGTGCACGTTGTGTAAAGCCCAGCTCAGCCTGGCCATTCAACAGCACTACCAGCACTTTACCAGCAGACTGTGTGTGATGCAAATGGGCCAAATTAAACAGAGGTGCGAGAAAAGGCCCTCAGGTAAGAGCGCTGTAATGTGGCTGCCACCTGGTCTTCACCAGCTGATTCCTCATCGCATGGGCCTTGGTGGCTAATCCACACCCCTGCTCTCTCCTTGTTCTGCCATCTTCAAGTTCCAACCTACTGCCACTGCAAGTTCAGCATTCCCCTCACTCAGTATTCGGAACAGACAGACCATGCTTATAGCCTTCATTTTCTCGTCTCTCTCTCTTTCTGTGTGAATCTCTGCCACTCACCCTTGGAATATAAGTCAGAACCTCCATATAACTGACTTGATCTTGCAAAGGGAGCAAAGTTGTGCTCTCTCTTTCCACACTGACAAGGAAAGAAAAGCAGGTGGAGAATTAAGCAGTGCTGGTGTTTGCACTGATACCAAAACGTATCATTCAGGGCGAAGGCCTCTCAAAGTGCCCAGCATAGCTCACTGTGACGAGGAGAGAAGCAACAGAAAATACGTCTCATCAGCTCAGAGGTGCTGTCTGTGCTCAATCGTGTCTGACTCTGTGACCCCATAGTCTATAGCCCACCAGGCTCCTCTGTCCATGGAATGTTCCAGGCCAGAATACTGGAGTGGGTTGCCACTGCCCCCTCCAGGAGATCTTCCCGACCTAGGGGTCAAACCCGAGTCTCTTGCATCTCCTGCATTGGCAGGTAGATTCTTTTACCACTGTGCCACCTGGAAAGCCCAAGGGGTGCACAGAGCAAATGTTTAGTGCCACCATGAATAATGGAACACTCCATTGCTGCTACAGCGTTGTGTTTTCATTTCAGCACGTGCATTTTACCCACAGGGAAATGAAAATCAGAATATCGAGCAATGGTAATTACTAAGTTGGAAGTGAAGACAAAGAGGAGACCAGCTGTCACTGTACAGAAAGCTAAGTGTACCATCTGTGTGCGTGAGAGTATCTGGCTTGCTGTGAGTGCCGCCTCCTCTTCCGAGGACTCGTCTGTGTCCTCCTGGTTTGTCAGGTTCAGGCTGGGCGTGCTGCTGGAGCACTGGTACTCCTGGAGCGACGGCGTGTCCCCTTTGTCGATGCTGTCCAGTGAGCGCCTGCGGACTCCCCAGTTGAAGTTGTCCATACTTTCACCCTGGAAAAGCAAGGCGTCATTTCTAAGACCTCGAACATAAGCTTATAAATATAGGGAAGGTAATACACTAGGAGAACATATACCCAGATGAAAAATACTCAGCGTATCGTCATAAGCAGAGATTCAATCAGCCCTTCAATTTTTTGAAACTTTTAAAACATCATTCAATATTTATAATATTTAAAGAGATCAAAGTATGTGGTCGATGACCTGTTTTAACTGAATAGGATTCTCTTGACTTTCTGTCTAGTGGGGACCAACTAAATCGACTACCTAGGCCATTTCTACTCTAATACACAAACACAAATGAGACCACAAAGAAGACAAATACATTCACAGATGACAACAAATAAATAATCCAGAACGCCAGGCTGCAACTTACCTGCAGCTCCTGGATAGCAAAAAGGAAAACACACAGAATTAGAAAGAACGAAGACACACGTGTAAATATACACTACACTTGTGGGGAAAAAATGCTCGGTGATTTCTCAAACCAAAGACTGATTCAAGCTCTGGATGAAGCTTTGTGCAGGAAGTCAACACGTGATTCACATTATTTTTTTATGTAGAATATATCGTGGAAAAAAAGACAGACACTTAAAACAACATTTCTATGATACACTCTGGCAACACAAACTTCAGGAAATCTTTAAAATTTACATAGATTTAATACTGGGTACAATGCAAAACCGACTTAAAATACCCACATTCAGTTGACAACATACAGGTTCAACAATTATTTTAGACTGTAGCATGGTTCTAGCTAAATCCAGTGGTAATTTTTGGCTAAAGAGGAGTTTAAAATCAAGATCACAGTTATCAAAACATAACCTAGGTCAACTTCAAAAGGTCAATAGGAAATAAGCAAGTTTCTGCTTTGCCCCACTTACGGATTTATCTAAGTTACGTTTCTGTTATTCCAAGCTGATCCTCCTTTGATAAGGATATAATTCTTATACTCTTTCTTAAGCTCTAATGACAAATTACAGTGAGTTGGCTAACAAAATCTGACTTATGTGTATTCCTTTATCAAGAAGGATTGTCCAGGATAGAGGTTTTCATATCTTTTTTTTCTTAAATCAGAGGAATACTCATTTCAAATGAAACACACAATGGAAATCAACTGTGCAAAAGTGATAACAAAACCAGGGTTGTGGCAACAGCCCTCAATATGCATTTAGGGAATGAATGAATACACGCTGTGGGCTTTCAAGGCTGGGGAATATTTTAGAAGTTTCATTAGCAGTTAAGTTTATTTTGTAGCAAAGTATTTACTATTACCATGTTCAAAGCAAGACTAGGTTTTTAGAAAATCTCTTATCATTTGATTTGGCCTAATTATGAGACCTAAGTTAATACCACCTCAAATTACTGTGACTTGAATAAAAGACAAAAGCATCTTTAATTCATTCTAGGGTTCTACTCAAAAGCCATATTTATTACTAGGAACATTTCAGAGTACTAGACAAACTTGAAAGCAATTATAATGATCTTTAAAAAAAAAAAAGGCAAACAAAAAGAAAGAACCTGACCATTACAAAAATGTCAAGAGCCTACCTTCAGAGCTTCTAAATTCTGAACTGAAAAAAGCAAATAACTGCAAAAGACTTTAGAACTGGCTTATGCCTGTGAGGTAGGGCAGCAGGTCTCTTGAACCAATCACACTTCCTTGCCTAACTGTGTAGGTTTTTCCTATTTCCTACAACTTTCTATGTTTTTTAAATTGTGGGAGTGACAGCAGTTTTGGAGGGTGATGACCTGCTCTTTTTGGGAAAAAAAAAAAAAAAAAAAAATCGAATAGAAAATAGCAGTGCACATAGAGTAAGGGTGCATATTCTTTAAACTTTTAAAGGTGTGTCTATATATATGTATATACTTAGATGTGATATGTGATGTATTAGCAATGGCTATAGTTTTTTAAAAAAGGCTAAAAGCCACTGCCCTATGACACTGAATAATATGTGTTCGTGGGCTCTGAGAACCTGTCCAGCTGTGTCTGGGAGTACGTACATGGTGAACAGTGGCCACCCCTGAGCCAGTGTGAGGGCATCTGCTGGACCCTGAGGTACCATGGTCATATCCTCACATCCTCGGGGTGGCGGGGGAGAGGAGGGGAGTGGTAGTAGCTGAAGCACACAGGAAGACCTCCATACAATGGTTTCCTATCAACAAGTAATGGTGTGACGTGGTGGAAGCCGTTACAGTTCACTCCTCCACCTCACCTATTTGAGTCAAAGGACACATCCCTTCAAAGAGGACTGATGAATGCGCATGGGTTATACGAGTAACTTGAACATCCTTGGACAGAGGTGCAGCATGACATGGTGTGGATACTTGACAGTAAGGCATTTGGAGCTCTTGAAGACAGACATTTATAACAATTTTAGGAGGAACATTTCTGTGATCTGTTTGATGTAAACTTTTCAGATTTAGGAGTTCGTGGCTTAGGGGACTAATGTCAGCTATGGGAATAGGTCCCAAACAGCCTGACACAACCAGGGCGACGGGCAATCCTATTGCTCATTGATTTTTTTTTAGAAATTGGCAAATGTCCCAATTTGGGCCAAATGAGGTGTGACAAGAAGTGTGCTGAAAACCTTAACTTCTTCGCTTTCCTGAGAGCCTTTATGGAAGTGACCCTCACTTTCTCTGAACGCTGCCACGTATGGACATTTGAGGTAAAGCCGACTTGCAGAGAAAGGCAGAGCTTAGAGAATGCAAAGAAACAGCCAGAAACTCCACTGAGCTTTGCCTAAATAAGCTCTGACTCTGGGCTAGCCCAGTTCTGTGAGCAAGTAAATCTACCTTTTGAGTTGGACTTTCCACTTAGGAAGCATCTAAGCTGACCCAACTATCAATTTTCTCTAAACTGAATCAGTTTTAAGGAGCAAGTCCTTGGTATTGAATGAAACGAGGCATTTGAGAGAGCTGGCTCCACCCTGAAGAAGAAAGTGGTGGGTAATGTCCTGGGTAGAAGCTCAGTCACGGGAAAGTGTTCGAGAGCGCCAGAGGCACCTTAATCATCAATCTGGTTTCAGGGCCACCCTCTTCAAAGCTGTCTGATAGATTTAAATGAAACTTTTACTCTTCTGTTGCACATTAATTTGTGTGGCTTATGCAAACACTTAAGTCTAAGCACACCCTCAATTAAATACTTTTGAAAAAAATCCATTTTTACTCTGTATTTTGAAAGATAAAGATGGAAAAAATTAGATGTTCCTTTTATTTCAGACTTATTCTGCTATTGACTAACTGTACTAATCATCTTTAATTCCCAACTTAGATTTGTACCTTTCGACGTTACACTGCCCCGAACAAGGAAAGATTAAATCCTTATTTAATCCTGTGGTTAAATCCTTCATTCTCGTGAGGATTTATAGCTATTTATAGCTATTCTATAAATATTATGAAAGCCCACATCCTTACCTCTGCATCTTCCAACTCAACATCTAAAAAGTCAAAATCCTTAAATACGCCAAACTGTTGTTCGCTGCTATTATCTTCCACAGCTACTTCTTCCTCTTGAATTATGTCGTCTGTTGCAGAAATGAGGCTAGTTTGTTGGTCACCAACTTCCAAATCCTCGTTAGAAGAAAATACAACCTGACGCCCAGCCAAAAACAAAACAAAACAGGCCATCCGTTAGCTCGGTCAGTCTGAATATGGGGCATCAGTGCCCTACGAGCCACCGCAGGCCTCTTCTGTCAGTGAGCTCAGAGCTCTAATTTGGGCAAACGTCTAACTGTGTGAATACTGAATTAGCACAGTGGCCAAGTGTCACAAAGGCAGGTGACAATTTTTTCATTCTTAGTCAACACCGTTAAGAAAAGGCAAACAAGGAGACAAAATCATTTCTGTTTCTTCATGGACTAACACTTCTAAGATTTTTAAAAACCCTTACGCAGGTTTTCATGATTACTCACCGATGGATTCTTTGGAAGGCCAGACTCTGGACCACAGAGAGAAAGCACATTCATTAGCTTTTCTCTTGTTCTTCGCTAAAGAGAAAGAAAAAATGCAAACGTTAAGATTACTGATGAAAATAAGGCAAATTCTCCAGTACTCACACATGCATAAAATTGATTCTTCTGTTCTATGGACTTTTATGTACCTGTGATAACTGTGGCCTCTTCCAACTAACAGGCACCAAGGCATTAGAGTTAGAACCGGAAGAAGTGGAGGAAGTGCTTCTGGTTACCGCGATCACTTTGGGTTTCCCATTCCTACCAGCTGCGCTGTGCTGATCACCATATTTATTTCCAATAATTGGTGTCTACAAAGAAATAAATTGCCAGTGTTTGACTCACACAGTTCAACATAAGTGGGTTAATAGTGTATCTGTGATGACATTTTTTACAAACAATCAGAAAAACAGCATAAGGAGAAAGATTACTTAGCAAAGGCAGATACTACAAAAATCAAAATTAACGATGATACTTTTTTTCTTCAATAGTAAGATTTCACTTTATTGGAAACAAGACTCTGAGGAGACTGTTGGAGAACTTATTCCTACTTTAAAAATAGATCTGTTGTCTTTAAAAGCCACTGTCTACATCTTTCCCCCCATGATTATAAAATATGTCCTCTTTGAAAGCTCAGAAATACAAAAATGATTTTACAAAATCACCTGTCATCTCACCACTCAGATTTAATGTTGGTTAACAGTTTGGTCAGACTTCCCTAGTAGCTCAGACGGTACAGAATCTGCTTGCAGTGCAGGAGACCTGGGTTTGATCCCTGGGTTGGGAAGATCCCCTGGAGAAGGAAATGGCCACCCACTCCAGTATTCTTGCCTGGGAAATCCCATGGACAGAGGAACCTTGCAGGCTACAATCCATGGGGGCACAGAGTTAGATATGACTGAGCAACTAACACACACAATATTTTGTGGGTTTTTTTTAATGTAATTGTTAAGTATGTGTCTAAAAGTGCTTTTGCAAGTATTCAAGATAAGTAACAACTTCAAAGTGAAAGCTATCATATAATGTCTTATTGCAAATCTAATATATGACATTTCCAAAATTTATTTCAGTAAAATTCCATGATGAATCCAAAATGGTGCTTACCTGGCTTTGTGAAGTGTCTCAAATTTGCATTTGAATATAGTTTTAAGCTCGTCTGCATGTCATACAAGTCCCTTTATGATCTAGTTCCTGCTTATGTTCCCAACTTCAACTTCTACCACTCGCTCCTGAACTTTGCACTCCATCAAAGCTGAGTTTGTTTCCCAAGATATGGCGCCTTTATGGACCTTTGTGTTGACACATATCCCCTGCTCTGCATGTAACATGCACCAAGCAAACCCTGGGGCACTTTGAACGCTGCCACCACACTTTCAAGGAGGCCCATGCTGATGCCACCACCACGTCTGGGTAATTACTCTTGGACATTTACTCAGTGATGTTGATTTGTTTCTTTGCCTGTCTCCAATTGCTCTATGGGAGTCCCTAGACTGAGCGAGACTCATTGCTATTCCTCTAGTATATCTTCAGTGCCTACACATAGCAGGTACTTTAGGAATTTTTGATGAAATAAATTGAAATTAAGTATCTGATATATATCAAATGTTCTGAGGATTCATATTACTCTTCAAACAAAATAATTGTTACATTATCAATTTCTGACTCAGAAGAATAGCATAGCTAGTTTCTCTATAATATTCTCACGCTGTGTACTCCATGTTTGAAATTCTCAGGTGATATTAACTAAAACACTAGCAACAAACATACTTTGTATCTTAAAAAAACAAATCAATAAGCTTCAGATAAATTCAACACCAAGTGCTGTGCTGTGCTTAGTCGCTCAGTCATGTCTGATTCTTTGCCCATAGACTGTAGCCCTCCAGGCTCCTCTGTCCGTGGGGATTCTCCAGGCAAGAATACCGGACTGGGTAGCCGCCGTTCCCTTCTCCAGGGGAACTTCTGACCCAGGGATCGAACCCAGGTCTCCAGCACTGCAGGCGGATTCTTTACCATCTTGAGCCACCAAGGAAGCCCTCAAATACCAAGACTAAACTGCAAATTTTTAAAAAATCTGTATTATCCTTTTCAATTAAAATGTGAGTAGATTTTCAATTGCTATCTTTCTTAACTCCCCCTACCCTACAAAATACTTGATTGATAACTTCCCTCTTAAAAAATTCCTGCTGGTCTGTTTTCTATCCTGTTCCCAGACTGATCTCCCTAAAATGCAAATCCTAATATTTTCTACTCCAGCTAAAAATCCTTGAAGAGCTACTACTACTTCAAGATATAACCATCTCGTCCGACAATATCCTCATGATTGTACTGCTCCCTATGGCTTCAGCTTTCTCTCTCATCACACTACTCTATCCTCTGTGCTACATGTTCACGGTAGGCCATGCTAATTAGAATTTTCCAGAGCGCCATGCTTCCTCACACTTACAAGCCTTCATTCACACGTGCTGCTTTTTCTAGGATTAATCTCCCCTGCCCACACTTCCATGTACAGTCCCATTTAGTCAGATTAAGTTAGATGTACATGCTATATAGTCCTATAAAACTTCGAACTTAGTTGGCAACCAAAGCACTGTGTTTATTTGCCTATCTCCTCAAGAGGCTACAGGCGTGCTGAGAGTAGGCCTTTTCCCCATGCCCACCTCGTTTTCAGGGCACCTGTCACAGCATCTCCTGCTGAGTATGGGCTCAATCAGTGCTTGATTAATGACAGAATGAACAAATGAACATTTCTAATACAGAGCCTTCACCAATACCTGAACATCTTACCTCAGATATATCAAAATGAAAATCCAAGGTCTTCCCAGGCAACTCCTTAGAGACATTATTAAAAATTTTAGTGAAGGATATCTCAGGAGAGCCCATATCTCCTCCGTAGGTCTTGGGGATATCGTTGGGCACGACAAGGCTTGCCGAGCGGGATACCACCAGTTTTAAGATATTAAGGGCTTCCTTCCAATAAGGACTCTGGTTTCAAAAATTAATAGACATATAAAAGTTACAAATACATATGTAACTAAGAACAAAAACTTAGTTACATTGTAGACAGTGAAAATATTATTTCTATAAAAATTCCTTGTCAATTATTCATTTTTACTCTGAGGTCCTTAACTGAGGGTCTGAGTTACACAAGGATAGAAAATAAGTTATTATTTCTACTGTTAGATTTACAAGATATTATATGCATAATAATACTAACAACTCAGGATATTTTGCACTGTTCTCAATAAGTGCTTTATAAATACTATTCATTAAGAAAGTCTAATACAGTAATCTGGCAGTTAGGGGTAAGCCAAAGGGTCGTATGTATGTGAACTTTCTAGATGAATGAAGTACATGGCCCTAAGACTCTAAACTTAAAATGTTTTAAGCTTTGGTGATAAACCATTTTTAATGCATCAGATTTCTTAGACATAAAAATATTACAATATTTTTAAAATTTAGATATTTTTTAATGGCTCAAGCCCCAAATAATAAGCATAAGTGCTGTGCTAAAACAATCCTCTCAGTGATTCCTGACCTGTATAGGGTTAGCTTTTCCCCTCATATATGGTGGCAATGTTTTGAGTTATTTTTCTGCTTTTCATTTTGTATATTTCTACCAGTATAATTTAGGAATGATTTACATGACAGATGTATAGGTGGAGAGAAATCAATGTCTAATTAAGAATTTAGAACATTTCTCTTTTACCATCTACTGAAAAGAATCATGTAAAAAAATGACTTTTTTTCTTACTTGTGGTACTAAAATCACACCTCAACCTTTTATTATACATATTGTTTCCTAGTTAACAGTTCTGAACCAGGTAAAATATTACTAAAAAAAGGAAGTGAAAAAATCCTTAGCAGAACTGAGTTTTCCAATTTAGTTAATAACATCTCGATATGAAGCCATCTAAAGCACAAAATATTAGTGATAATAGAAATGTCCAAATGATATTGTGACAATTTAAGCACATCACTGTAGAAACAGTTTATCTTTAACAAAATTAAATAGAAATCATCATTTTTTTCCCTTATGTAAAAAATTAGGAGCTCTGGGCACTGTAAAATGTGTAAGCCTCTTCAGGGATGTTCCTGTAAATTATACTGGTAGTTGCGTTCTAAATGTAAAAGAATGCCTACATGTACTTGCTTGCTGAATCCTACCATTCAGATTCTGCTTTATGTCATTCACATTGGGAACATTTTCCCATCTCATAAATATTCCTGAAAACATGATTTATAAACTAACCACTTCCCCTGTTCTTAAGACATTTAAGGTGTTTCCAATTTTTTATGATTATATATTGTTTTTGAGATGATCACTTTCTATACATAAGATCTGCAGCTACTTACCTGTACATATTTGCCAATGATCTTTATAATCTCCAGATTAAACTGCTTTACTGGGGCAGCGGAGAGGTCAATATGACTCAAAAGACTGTAGATGATCTGTAGTAATGACTGCTGCATACTAGACAGTCCTTTTTCTAGCAGCTAAAAGTAATATTAAAAATATATTTTAATCAGGTTCAAGAAAATTCCATTGTATTTACATTACTGATGTTGAAAACCACAATACAGTTAACCTAAAGAGTTTATGGTCAGATTATCAGAAATTCAGAGAATAATGAAGGTAAAAGGTAATGTCTGTTATTGTTACTTGTCCTTGCTTCAGAAAGGAGAATTAGGTACATTGTTTTTTCTTAACCTTAGTGTTTACTTTCATACCCTTAACTAATTTAATTAAACACCATTTATTTTAAAACTCCTCTACCACCATTACCAAAGAATAACTAACTACTCCCGAGCCATTCCCACCAGCCGATGACTACCCATGTAATCTTGGACAAGTTTCTTAACCTCTCTGAGCCCTGATTTTTAAAATAAAAAGTGATACCACTTTCCTATAGGGTTTGTGGGACAATTAAAATTATATCTGTGTAATTTTAAATACATGTAAATAATTTTAGTACTGTTGTTAGTGATAATCTGAGATTCATTAATAATCATAGAACAAGGATAACTTATACTAATAACAGTAACATTTGGGGCAAAGCATTCTCTTTATAGACTGGAAATATATTGCCCATATGTGGTACCCAACAGGCTACACTGTGCCAGTGTCAGACCTTAGAGCCCCACAGGTCAGTCTTCAGGGAGAGCGAGTGTTACTTTGTGATGATGTGCTCCGTGGTGGCCGACTCTTTGCAACCCCATGGACTGTAGCCCACCAGGTTCCTCTGTCCATGGAATTCTCCAGGCAAGAATATCGGAGTGGGTTGCCATTTCCTCTCCAAGTGTTACCTTAGTGTTGGGCTTTATGGTGGCACGAAAGTGAAAGCTGGATTAAGACACTTAAGTTCAAAGGAGCTTAGGCCTTAGGTCTGGCTTTATGTTGGCTCTTGTCCTAAAGGTACAGGTATAAGATAAACCTAGTGATGCACATTCATGCATGTCAGGAAGCTCTCAGGCAGAGAGCTCACTCTGTCAGCTCACTCTCAAATATAAAGGTGATGGGAGTAAATCTATCAAAACCAATACCTTAAAAATTCACACCATCTTGAGCACTTTATGATGGGCACCATCAGTGACTTGGATAAGTTAAACAGTGCTGTAAGCAATACTTAAACGCTTATTGAGTTACAAATAATTTAAGTCTGTGTGTTAGGTTTAATCTCTAGAGGTCAACTTTCTAAAAAGGAAGATATCACTTTATTGCAAGCTGATAAACATTTTTAGTGACTAGGAATTTCTTCCTTTTGAAGGTCTCCAGTATTCTCTACCCAGTAACTTACTTTCCTAGGCATGGAGTTACTTCTTCAACAAATTAATACAGTCGACCCTTGAGTAATACGAGTTTGAACTGTGTCGGTCTGTTTATATGCACATTTTTTTCAGTGCCACAGCGGTACGTGATTCACAGTTGGCTGAATCACGGATGTAGAGGGCTGACTGTAAGATATACTCGAAACGGACTGCATGGAGAGTTAGCACCCTTAATTCCAGCGTTGTGCAATGTCAACTGTGTTAACTTTTTATGCTGTTCTAGGACTAGTTTTGGAGAAGGCAATGGCACCCCACTCCAGTACTCTTGCCTGGAGAATCCCATGGACGGAGGAGCCTGGTAGACTGCAGTCCATGGGGTCGCTAAGAGTCGGACACGACTGAGCGACTTCACTTTCACTTTTCACTTTCATGCATTGGAGAAGAAAATGGCAACCCACTCCAGTGTTCTTGCCTGGAGAATCCCAGGGACGGGGGAGCCTGGTGGGCTGCCGTCTATGGGGTCGCACAGGGTCGGACACGACTGAAGCAACTTAGCAGCAGCAGCAGCAGCAGGACTAGTTTTAAATTCTATTTACTGCCCCGCCCATCATATTTTAGATTAGGAGGTAAACATATCACCAGAATAAGTACTTGCCCAGCAGAAATGACTTTACATGCTATACTATTATTCTAGAACGAATTTCAAAGCCAAGCTAATTTATAGAAACAAAAAACGATAACCATTTCCTAGGATCAAGACCATGGGAAAAAAAACCCATTTTCCACTTTAAATAAAGGTGAGGTTTATATTGAGTTTTGTGTTATTTAAAGACAGTGAATGCAGAAATACATTCAAAAACCGGTAAGTTGAAGTTTACATTATTTTGAGTTTATACCACTTAAAGAGAGTGAATGAAGAAGTAAACATTGAAAATGAAAAAAAAAAACTCATTTGTACTTGAACGATATTACCTATATATTTTTTCCTCTTAAAAAAGATGTTACCTCTATTCATTCTTCAATAAAATTTGAAAATTAGTATTAGTGCTGCTCTAGAAATAAATACTCTTGAAAAATCCTGTCACAGAACAGTTGCAAGATCCTTTTATGGGGGTAAATTTACCTCTGCAAGATAAGTCACAAGACTAAACGTAGTATCTGAGAAGGAGTCATGCAGGTATCTGCACACTACGTTGATCCAGTTAGAACAGTCTCTGGAGTACGTGTGTGTACTGTACAGGCTCATCATGTGAGCCAGGTTGACAAGTGTTGGGCATTTTTCTTCTGCACAAACCTAAAAAAACAACAAAAAAAATTTCATTTACTTAACGACATTAAACATAATTTTATATTCAATGTATTCATTTAATGAAATAATTTAGATATATATGTTGAAGCATTAATGCATTTTATCTCAATACAGTAGAGAAGTTAAACAGAAAAGGAGAAAGCACAAGGCATCCTTGAGGGAATGATTTAGATAATACGGAAAGATGGTTAATATGTCAAGCACTTCCATGGGTGTTAAGAACACAGCTTTCTTTTCAGTCCAATATTCTAGAAAAATGTCTTTGGTCAAAACCTAAATGTTTTTGTAAATCCTACATATCATCTTGTAAAAAGAGCTTTGTCTTATAAAATCCATATAAGGTTCAAAGTACAAGAAACTAAATAGGCAGACTCAACCAGGAAATCCTCAGGGAGGTTCAGAGTTGCTGTGCCAAAGAGGAAATGCTTTAGTCTCAAGGTGTTAGGGTATCTCACCAAAGCAGTCAGCTGCAGAAGCCTCAACACGTGTGATACGGTAAAAGGACTTCACTGGAGGGCTGATGAAACGCTTGAGCCCTGTGTCTCCAATGTTCATGGAATCAGCTAAAGCTCTCAAGGTCCTTAGCCAGTCATTTACAGGCTGGTACAAAGTATGCTGACTTTCTTAGAGTTTGCTTGATATGGTATTACAGTATCTGAATCAACAAATGTTTGGGAGAATCTAATGGGCCAAATGCACCTTGTCTGTTCCCTAAGTCACTGGTGGGGATGTTCCTTAACCTCCTCCAAGGATAACTGAACAGTGAAGAACTGGAAAAGGGCCATGTTAGTCTCAGCTATCGTGAAAGGATAGCCATGACGAAAGTTCTTTTAGTTCCCCTTTTTTTCATTTTCCTCCCTTATTCTTCCATCTTATTTTCACAAACTGCCTAGAGCATTTGATAAAACAAGAGTATTACCTTTTAAAATATATATAAATTTTCAACTTTCAGATGACTGTAACTGACTTTTACACTTATTCATCATGCAGACAATATCACTGGATAAGCCCAAGATATGAAGGCGTGCAAGACTCTGCAGAAACTTAACATAGTACCTTGGAAGTTATTTTATAAAATCATTCAAAGCAGTTGTTTTCATGCATTAGCCTTTTACTCATAAAAGAGACACCAGGAAGAAAAAAGAAAAAGTTGATTGATATTTCAAAATGATTTGTATTTCACTTATATTTCAAGATATAATTACTTGTATTTCAAAATATAGTAATTTTCCACACTATTTTACAAAACCATATAACTTTACAATTTCATAATCTGTTACTCTTCAGCAAAAATTTTTATAGTTTGAGGTGAATTCTTTAATCTTAGCTTGAAGAATGACATTCTGATAGAATTCTTATCTTAACGGATATTTTTTTGAAAGAATGATTTTTTAAAACCTAGTTTTTGAAAAGGAAGACATTCTTTGGAATATAGGCTGTGCAATTTTATAGTAAAGCAAGACCAGCTTAATTTTGGAATTTTGGAATTATCAGGTTAAATTATGAGCCACAAAGAGTTATGTTTTATAACAAAACTTTTTTAGCATGCTATTTTTGCCATAATGAATAGCTAAAAGGACAATATTTGTTCCAAGTATTGCCTCATTTTGAAATGCTGTGCTCTCCAGGGGCACAAACAGCAGCAGCAGTGATATTTGCATAATGAGGAAGCACATAATGGCAGAAAATCACTCTCAACAGTTGAAGTGAGAGAATAATTAAGGAGTCAATTTAGTCCACATCCTGCAGGTTGCTGAAAGCCCACAGAGGGAACCTTTGTGTGGCACTGAACAGGAAGAAAACAGGCTTCACAGCAGTTTATGACTCACAGAAAGCCATGTATTTGATTTCTTAAAAACAAAAGATATTTGGGACATTGCTGTGCTTTGCCTCGGTCATGACAGCACAGGCTTGGAGCTCAAGGGGCCTCCATGGTCTTCTGGCCACACTGTGCTTCTCACCTGCCCCAGCACTAAGCAAATACTCGTCACATTTCAGCTGCCAATCTCAAATGTTTCTACTTCCCTTATCAGGGAATTTATGCTTTTTATTTTCTTAAAATCCCCAAATAAGCCGATATTTTTTTCCTTATATTTTCTTTCTTAACCCTTATGTAGGAACAAAACAAAACAAAACAACCCTTTGTTTACATTTTCCTAATGGTATGTTATCAGAATATTAAATTGAAAGTCATTTTAATAAAATTTTAAAATCACTTTTAGACCTCATTAATGTAAATACACGTTGGGTTTTTAGTGCAAACCATCATTTTCACAACTAAGATGTATTTCCATTAACTATAATGATGGCTCTTCTTTTTAAACACATGCTTTTCAAATGGTTAAGAATTTCTGCACATCTATTTAGAAATTTAAATAGGGATAGACTCAACAGCATATTTTATTAAATATATTTTTGTCATTCATTAAATATTATCCATCAAGATAATGAAAGTGTTCTTACTCTTGTAGCTGTGTATGTGATAATTGGGTTGGTAGTATTTTTTGACTCCATTGGTACCCAGAGATAAATCTGCACTTACCAACATTGAAATGTAGGCCAGGGAGAGGTGGGTGTTTGTTTAGCTTTCTAGAAGCTTGCTCTTTCCATTTATTGATGTGCTATCTGCTACCTGAATCTCAGCTTTGAAAAAAGCTGCTTATATAAAAAGCTCTTCCAGAGAATTTTACGTGCTTGTTCCCTTATGTTGCAGACTTCTCTGATTTTTCCCCAGTGATTTAACCAGGTTATTTTACTTATATTACTATTGAGTCACTTCCTCAGTTCACCTAATTTCCTGTTGTATATATATTACTGGTAAATTCACATAACTCCTTCTTGTAACTGCTTGTATTTTCAGCTTGAAAAGTCTTTTTTCCAAGACTCAATGTGACAAAATAAATAAATACATAAAATTAGTTCAGAATTAAGTTTAAACAGAAGGCAAAGTAGTTACGATTTCTTTCTTGTTCTTAAGAGGAAATTACTAAGTATGTAAAATTCAAAATAATTTCCTTTTACAATTTGATTGAGCTATAAAACTTTTTATACAAAGTTTGTCCAGAGGCAATTTAAAAATAGCTACATACTTGTTTAAGAAATGTATGATGGGAGGGAAAGAGTCAAAAAAGGAAAGAAAAAAGAATGAAGGGAGCAGAGAGAAGATGAAGAGAATGTTAAAAGGCAAACAAAAAGAACTTTCAGAATCAAAAAATATATTATGCCCTCTTCTTCCTCAGGGACTCTGCACATGTGATTTTTCCTGCTTGGAAAATTTCTACCCTCTGCCCTGCTTCTGTTTCTCATCCAGGGATCTATTTTGGTCATTCCTATTCAACTTTCCAAGTCAGCTTAGATATGAATTCCTCGAGGCAGATTTTGGTTTATGTGTCCCTAGAATATTTGCATGGAGAATCCCATGGACAGAGGAGCCTGGCGGGCTACAGTCCACAGGTTCACAATGAGTTGGACACCACTGAGAGGCCAACAGTTTCACTTTCATTGCAAAGTCACCAGATTCTAGGTGGTCACACCCCGAACTCTAGGCCCCAGGGGGCTAAAGGTTCTATCTACTTTGATAATCACTGTATTTCAGCACCTGATCCAGTGCTCAGTACATATCTGGTAGTGAATAAATGAATGACCTGGAAACTGACAGGTAGAGGATAAGTAGGGAAACGGAGCAGAAAAGGACTTAAGACTCAGAGGACAGTTACTCTAAACAAGTAATTTTATTCACTGTCATTTGGGCAATTGTAACTTATATCACTACTATAGTACTCTTTCATATATGCATAAAAATAAAAATTTAGATGCAAAATTCACATAGGAAGTGACAGTAAAAGGATTCTGAAGAGATTCCCCCCTTAAGACAGACTCTAGAGAAATTTCCCTCCAGTGTTATCATTCAGCGTAACATTTGCTTACCTTTGCTATTCGACTAGCTGTTTCTTTGCAAAACTGAGTTGGGCTGTCAAAATGCTGGATTAAGTGAGGCAATAAGCAAAGGATGTTAAGAGGAAAGCCTATCAAAAAAAAAAAAGCAAACAATAACCAATTTTATTGCACATTATTTTAAAAATTAAAGGTTTTTATTTTGTTTGTTTTTAACTGGTTTACAGAAACCATTTTCTTTTTATTTCCTGGGGTACTTGATCTTCTAAAAAAGTGTGTATTTTTTTTGCTTTTACCAAAAAATTTATGCTACCTCACATATTAAGAAAACTCTGTGGAAAAGCAGAAATTAGTAGATTTCAAAACAAATGATTAGTTTACATTTCACTACATTAAAAAAGCAAAAAAAAAAAAAAAGAAAGAAAGTTGGTGCAATTCTAGTCACATCACCTGACAGCTGGGAAGGGTCCACCAACGTGTGCTTGGAGACAGAAATCAGTTTACTCAGGAGGTGCACCGTCATTTCCTGTGTGGACACGGAGGTAAAACCCTTAAGGAAGAGCTGCTGAAGGCCTGGGAAGTTATTCCACTTCAGTTTGCTTTGCACGTTTTCAATCTTCTCTCGACTCTCTGATTTATCCAAAGGCAGGTGGATCAGCAGTTTGTTGAGAAGCCTGAGAGCCAGGAGGTATTCATATTCATAATCTGATTCTAACAAAGAGGCTGCTATCCAAAAAATGGTGGCCATCAAGTTGGCGGGCTCAGTAGTGGGCTGCACATCGTACACCGCTTTCTCTCGCAGGGAGGAAAGGCTTCGAGTCCTCGCTAAGCTACTGCTGTGGTTGATCCGTCCGTCCATTATATCCAGTGTGTTACTCCGCCGCCGGTCCCCTCTTCGGTCACCAATTAAACTTAACCTCAAAGAGTTACTTCTTGTATTACTGTTGTATCCCAGATAACTGCTACTATTAATGGGACTTGTGCTTAGATTGAGTTGTCCAGTGCTTTTCCTGTTAGCTGCGTACTTGTTTCCCATTATAGGATCATGGTATGAGGTTCTTGAAAGAAAAAAAAAAAGAAAAAGAGATGAATCCAGGCACAATTGCTTCTTTTGCTACCTTAACTGTACTCTTAAAACAGCTGAAAAACAGTAACTGTTACCAGGAAAAGTCCTTTTTAAAGTGCATCTGACTTAATACCTGAAACTAACCCAACACTGTAAATCAACTCTACTCCAATAAAATTAAAATATTAAAAAAAAAGCATATCTGACTTTGCTGAAACCAATTTCAGTTCTTTCCTCTCTATTAATAAAAAAACAGTATCTTTTCTACTGTGACCGATTATTTCCCCTGAGTTGGATAAGGTTTGATTTGAAGTGAAAATGCTGCTATAGTTACTGCTGATAATTTTCAGGTCTGGGATTTGGTGAACATTACATCCAAAGCCCAGGCCTCGTTTGTCTCATCTGCAGACTCAACAGTCCTGATGTCCCTATTTCTGTCAATTCACACTCTTTCCAAAAGAACCAAGCTCAAAAATTTAATTTTGATTTCTCCTTCTCCCTCATATCTAGTTATCATTGATTAAAAAATAATAACAGAATATTTTCTACATGTGCCAGTGGTATGCAAAATGCTAGGAATATTGAAGTCCATGAAAATTATAGCCTGCTAGTTGCTGTTATTAAAATATTAAGAGAATACTGTGAG
Source organism: Bubalus kerabau (assembly GCF_029407905.1). Taxonomy (NCBI): domain Eukaryota; kingdom Metazoa; phylum Chordata; class Mammalia; order Artiodactyla; family Bovidae; genus Bubalus; species Bubalus kerabau. The sequence goes on from NC_073630.1 coordinate 71,417,725, forward strand.
AATCCAAAGGATAGAATGCTTAGCACTCCCCTGGTTGCAGTTAGAAATGCTTAACTAGGAGAGGGACTTGAAAGATAAATCAATGTGGGATTTACAAACAGGAGAAAGTTTGAAGAGAGGCTGGTCCAGGCAGAAGGACCAATAGGTGGAAAGTGTGAGTCCTGAGGAGCCTGACCTGCTGGGGGGGACAATGGGTTGTTGAGTGTGCTGGGAACAGAGCCTATTACTGGGGCTGAAGCCTAGAAGCACATCATGAAGGTCTCTGGCCAGATGAAAGAGGAACAGTATTGCCACTTACTAGCCCTGAGACCCTTCACCCATCCTCACTGTCTAAGGCTCATTTTCCCACTGGCAATTCATCTGAATTTGGGGGTTCTCCTCTCACTACCAATATTAGAACAATATAATATTGTGCCTATTTAGCTACTGAAGTTTTGTATACAAATCCACTGATTGCCTGGCTTATCAATTCTTACTGAGAAAGGGCAGACAGAAGATCATAATGCTTCATGGTTTCAGCTAAAGTATCAATTGCAGATTCCAGCGTGAGAAGCAGCTCAATCACAAATCCCTAGAAAAAAGGGGCAGATTTTAATTAATTATGCTCTGAAAGAAGAAACTGTAATGCACATCCTGATGAGATTTTAAAATAGAACAAGTTCCACATTAATATTACAAAATAATTAAACTCTTGAGCAACATGATCTGTGGATGGATGAAAATGTAGCAAACTAATGGTATAAACTGATTATAATGAAAAAAAAAATTGATTATAATGGCAACACAACCCGCCCAAAACTGCTGGGGCCAGAAATCTAGGAGACATCCTTATTTCTTTCTCTTACATCTAAACTGAATCCATCAGCTAGTCTTGAAAATACTACTTTAAAAATACATCCTATATCTGACTTCTCTACTTCCATAGCTTCCTTTAATCCAACTATCACCGTTTTGGCCTGGGGTCTTACAAATAGCCTCTTAACTGACCTCTTTTGCCTTCCTAAGGATGCCACAAAGCCACCCACAGTGTGAATTTTTAAAAAAGCAAATCATACCCATCCTCCTCCTTTTAAAGCTATGTGTAGTTTCCCATCAATTCAGAGTAAAATCCCACCTCTCGCCAGAACCTCCCCAGGCCTCGTGTGATCTGGGCCTGCTGCCTGCCTGCCTCTGGAGTCCCCATCCCATACACGGTCGCCACTCTGGACTCTTTGCTTTTCCTCTGAAGAGCCCACTGCTTCTGCCTCAGGGCCTTTGCCCTTGTTAGTCCTATTTCCCTGTGCTCTCTGTCCCAGATGATCACAGGGCTCACTTATTCATCTACACATGTGTTCAGAACTCATCTTCTAGATGATTATATTAAAAAAAAAAAAACAAAAAAATACCCTTCTCCTCTATCACTGTTTAAACTGTCACCCTACCTTATTATTTTCATAGCATTCATCATTAAGGAAAATTGTACTATACATTATTGATGGATTAAAAGGTCTGTTTCCCCAGTGAAATGTGAGCTCCATGCTAAGAACTCTGTGGTGTCCACTACTATAGCCTCAGTATCTAAAACAGCGTTAAATAACATCATGGGTCACAGACCTATGTTAAGTTCCCTACTGCAGTATTTCATGTAATTTATCTTAAAAAATGAAATTCAGTGTTTTACTTTACATCTAACTTTAAATTCCTCTTTTACCTTGTAGTCATCACAGAATATCCAGGTTAGTGTGCATAAAGCTGTTTTTATAGGCACCACCTAATTCAATTTGTATGTTATTAAACATGAATCATCTAACTTTGTTTTTAATTTTCTGCTTCTTAGCATCTGACATCAATAATTCTCTATGACATTAACTTGGTCTACCTGCCGTGATCTACATTTGGAAGCAGGTCCTTGACAATGAGGAACTGCTCAACACCTGCTGAAAGACGTGAACGAACTACCTGTGCATCTTCTCCTGGATCCCCTACAGTTTCTACAAGTCTGGAGAGAACATCAGAAAGTGTAGTTGCAGAGAGAGGCTGCTTTAGGGCCCTGAAAATCTGAAAGGATCTCCCAGCATAGTGTCGAGAGGAACAAGAAAGTGCTGTCTGCAGCGCGACCTCGCTAAGATGATGTTCCAAGTGAATTCCTTCTGTGAAAACAAAGGAAACGAGTAAGTGCTTCTTGTTTTTCAGGATATATATAGGGATGATGATCAGAAGCTAGGAACCGTATTAAATTCAGTGCCAGCGTAGTACCTGGCAAAGGGGGCATTAACATTTTCTAACATTTTCCAAGTCAATGCTTTTCCTTTTCATACAATTCTATTTACACTTTAGACGACTCTTCATCATAGTCTCCAGGGAAGTAATCCTTGAGAACAAGGTCTCTCAACGTCACCACTATGTCACTGTGGCAAGATAACTCTGTTGTGAGGGCTGTCCTGTGTGGTGTAGTTGTGTGATGGCATCTCCAGCCTCTTAATAACTTGACACCAGTAGCAACTAATCACTGACTTCCCGCCCCCTAATTGCAAGAAAAATGTCTCCAGACACTGCAAAATGTCCCAACAAGAATCACCGCCTAGCTAAGAACCACCATTTTAGACACGTTTTACTCTGGTTTTCAGGATGTGTTCAATTTTCGATCACAGAAACCCAAACCAGTACAGTTTGTCATCTCTATATACGTTCCTTCAAAATAATTGTTTCATGACGAACAATCGTGTTATAATTTCATTATACTATCATATGTCAAACAAAGAACGTCAAAGTGGCATTCTTTTTTTTCAAAGATCTATTTGGTATATACCACTTTTAAAGTCTGTATTGAATTTGTTACAGTATTGCTTCTGTTTTTATGCTTTGGTTTTTTGGCCACTAGGCATGTGGAATCTTAGCTCCCTGACCAGGGATCAAACCCACATCTCCAGCATTGGAAGGCAAAGTCTTAATCACTGGACCGCCTGGGAAGTCCCAAAAGTAGCAGTCTTATTTTCAAGTAGTAATTCTTCAACCAAAACAAATCTGTTACCACTAATAAGTTAAAAAAGAAAACCTGTCTATGACTTTTGAATTTAGACATGTCAACTGTCAATTTTTTTTTGCTGAATATCATAAGTTTTGACATCACAGTAAAAGATCTACTTGAAAGTAAATATTATCTGAAACATTTATTAAAAGATACCTGAGCTTGACTGCTTAAAAACAGAAACCACATGTTTCAAAAATGTAGTCAACTGCTCAGCACTCTTTATGCTAGGATTCTTGGCAGAAACATCCTCATGGTTCCAAAGGGGCCCTCTTTTTCTGAAAACAGAGAACAGATGTGATTCCCTTGGTTTTTAATTTGATATTAAGTTTTACTCACACTCACTTAAAACGTGCTTTTGCAGTTAGAAAGGATAGTATTTGAGTAAATCAAACAGCATGTCATACAGTCTACTGCTACTGTTTATATACTACCTGGATTTGCAATGATCTAGAGCAAGTAGCCAGAGAAGGCAATGGCACCCCACTCCAGTACTCTTGCCTGGAAAATCTCATGGACGGAGGAGCCTGGTAGGCTGAAGTCCATGGGGTCGCTAAGAGTCGGACACAACTGAGCGACTTCATTTTCACTTTTCACTTTCATGCATTGGAGAAGGAAATGGCAACCCACTCCAGTGTTCTTGCCTGGAGAATCTCAGGGACGGGGGAGCCTGCTGGGCTGTCGTCTATGGGGTCGCACAGAGTCGGACACGACTGAAGCGACTTGGCAGCAGCAGCAGCAGTAGAGCAAGTAGCGGAAGATCCAAGTTACATATAATTTCAAAATGTTCCATCGTTACAGTCAAAGGCTCTCAGAGGTAGTAGGAAAATTTGGCAAATTTTGCCAAGTGAGAAGAGTACTGGTTACTGCTTAGATATTAAAGGTCAAAATTTATAGAGGTGATACCTTATTTAGATTGTAAGGCCAAGAAAATAATTTATAAGCGAAAACTACAGCAAGTTTAGGACAGAATAATGTCCTTCGGTTCTTTCTTTAAAAATATCTGTGCATTTACCAGCTTGGTTATTCAGGTTTCAGCCCCCTATTAGCACAGGCCAAGGTGCCCTGAAAAAAAATGTGGTCACACCACCTCTAGTTCCTGACGCCTCTAATTCATCAAATACTTTGCTACGAGACTGATTTTCTCAACATATTTATTTAATTGGGCCCTCCTCCACACTCCTCATTCTAGCTCAAAGATTTTCAATAATGTCTCCTTTCTTGAAACATATATAACCTCTGGCCTGGGCTTCATGGTTCTGGTTCTCCAGTTTGAATTCTCCCAAGCTTTCTTGTCTAGGAGCCCCTCGACATTACGTTCAAGCTGGATTACTCAGCAGCCTGAGTAACAATTATACCTTGTTTTCCCGCATCTGTGATTTTGCTCTTGCTGTGGTATGCCAGCCCCTCCCTCCCCAACTATGTGTCTTCTTTACTTAGAGTGTTTTGCCAAGAGTGGACCCTAAGTAAATATTTGATGAAAGACTGGTAATGCAGCTAATGAAGGCAGAAATATACATTCAGCTAATACTACACTCTCTTTGGGCACTTAATCATTCAGACATGATTAAGGCCTTCCTCACATGTAATCTTGTGAGAGCAAAAGAAGAAGGCCTGGCTGCATCAAATTTTCTAAAAATTGCACAAGACAAACCTGTCTTTTCCAAATCAATGACACTTTGGAAAACAAAAATAGGGTTCGCTGAAGCTGACAAATGAAACGACGACTTAACAGAGGTTTATGGCTGGGATGGGAAGAGCCGCGAATGTTACCTTGAGGTAATGAATTCCATGAGGGTTTTGACTTTTCCATCCTGCTCTACTGAGATGTCAACCTCGTTGAGGATAGTGGTGTGCAGATGGGAAATGGCAGCGCTGTTATTTCCTAAGCTGATACTAGAGGAGGTAGAACTTGAGCTGAGCCCTGAGTCGGTCATGGGGGAGGGCTGGTAATCAGGTATAAAATCACTAACACCTGCTGAAAGAGACCATGGGTGTGAATACCCAGATGTGAAACCATCTCCCACAATATTTAAAGATTAAGCTATGGGCCCTTACAGATCATACTGGAGCCTCATAAGCACCAGAGTACATCAACTGAGTTTTTGAGCAAACACTTGTTTTCAGAGCCTCTTATTAAAACTTAATGGTTCGCATTTACTATGCTAGCCTATGCTGCCATCTGCTGAACAAAGTTGGAACTGGCAGTTTCCTGATACTTTGGCATATTTCCTCAACATGAGTTAAGGAAATAATTTCTACAGTGTTGGCTGATTTTTAATTTCTTACGTTAAGGGGTCCATACTTTCCGCTTCACTTTACTTAAATCAAGACAATTTTAAAGTCTGTGTGTCATATTTATATTATGCCAATTATTAAATAATCCTACAGGTTATCATTAATGCCTATATTTATAAAATGGCAAAAGGAGCCTTAAAAACAAACAACAAACTATGGAATTCTGAATAGAAATGCTTAACTTAAAAAAGGCAGTAAACTTTATTCCATTCATCTTTTAATCATAGTTTTAAAAGGCAACTAAGTTTACTAACGAATGTTTTCTCACTAACTACAGGGCTTGGAGTAAGCTACAGGGCTTGCAGTAAGTAACTTTAAAATGGATTAACCCTGTATCTGACGTTATATGATTAGGAAAAAAAGTAGTCTTATTTCAATTTTTAAACCCAATTATTTTCTGGGTCATTTATTATAAACCTGATGATACTGATGAATGAAATAAATGAGTTAGGGCTATTAGGGAAAAAGAAAATACAATTTGAAAAGTAAAACAAATTCACATCAACAGTGAAATAAATTCTACATTAAAGTCTCATTAATTTGGACCTCACTACTTAAAAATATATAATTTGGAACATACTAGACTTCGAGATGTATAACATTGTAAATGCAATTAATATAACTGAATGAATAAAAAATTTTAAATGTCTTCCTTCGTCAGTTTTTCAGCTCTTGAAAGTAGGAGGAATCTAATACAAGTTCACCATTTTTTTTTTCATAACCAGTGCTCAAATTAAGCCACTCAACATTTTTATGACAAAGATCCTTAAAGGTAATAGAGATTCAAATACTCCAAGTTTAATTCCTTCTTTTATGAAGTAATAATGTCACTGGTACCTAAAATAATAAAACTATATTAAAAAGTACTCTCTAGTATCTCAACTTCAGTTGACTTTCTCTAATGCAAGATTAACAAAGTACGGTTCTATTTTCAAACCACTTTTAAAGCAAATACCTGTGAAAGTATAATCTAAGTGTGCAGTTTGTTTGACGGTAAGCACCCTGGGCTCATTGAACTCCTTGTTCCTGAGAAGGACAGAAGCAACAGTTCGGATGTTACTGTTGGATCCCATTACTATTAACAAGTGCAGAAGCAGGCGTTTGCAATGTTCATACACCTCAGGGTGGCAGTGGTCAAACCCTAAAAAGAGTAGTAGACAGTTATCATCAGGAAAGGGAAATGATGAGTAGCATTCTTGCTACCAAATGTGTATTTTAAAAAGAAAAGCACAAATTAAATATTTTGTGAAAGACGACATACTACATCAAGTCTTTATATTGGCCTAGAGTTCATTCACACTTTTACAATATCCTATGGTCGTACTGGACTAGGGCAAGTCAAGACAAGTTTCCAATGTGTTTTGTGTCTAAAATTTAGTAATCTCTTAGAAACCATTACTCTGTTACTTAACACTAGATGGACACGAACTTCTAAAGGCAAGCATTTTTTGTGTCTGGAACACAACAGAAAGTCAGTAGACATTTGCTTACTGAAGGAAGGAAGTAATATATAATATGTGTACATATCAGGAAAATTTAGGAAAAGATGGCTATCTTGATTTGCTTCAGGCAAACAATCTTACAAACATGAAAAGTATTTGAGATGTGATGGATCCCACATATTTGTCATAGAGGGCACAGTGGAGCTTTAACTGTAATAATTAGACTGTCTACAATCTAATTATTTTGGGAAACAGTTAGTACCCATTTCAATTTTCCATTTACTCTGAAAGTTCCCAGTCCTAAAGGTAAATTAATTTTACTCTTGCTACTGTTACAGAATCTTTCCTGCTGGAAGGTATGTGTATTTTTGTGTGCAGTGGGAGAGACTGTATGGGTATAACAGACTTATCTGTGGTTAAAAGAGAGGCTAGGAATAACACTCCTCTAGACCATGAGAATCCCAGTAAAAAGTGTCATGGGAAACAACATACAAAAATAAGAACAGAAATATGTAGAAACTTTCTTAAAACCATACCATTTTTCCCACTGAGGAAAACTATGAAGGTTCCTCAAAAAACTAAAAATAGATCTACTATATGATCCAGCAATTCCACTACTGGGGGGTATACATCCAAAGAAAACAAAAACGCTAGGAACGATATATGCACCCCAGTGTTCACAGCAGCATTATTTACAGCAGCCATTAAAAAAGAATGAAATAATGCCATTTGAAGCATCATGGACGAACCTGGAGGGTATTATGCTTAGTGAAATAAGCCAGACAGAAAAACACAAGTACTGTGTGTTATCACCTATATGTGAAATCTAAAAAACAAAACAAACTGAATATAGCAAAACAGAAGCTGACTAACCGATACAAAGAACATACTAGTAGTTAGTAGTGGGAAGAGGGATGGTGGGGAGGAGTGGCAAGATAGAGGTGGGGAATTAAGAGATAAACGACTGTGTATAAAATAAGTAAGTTACATGGATATATTATACAGCACAGGGACTCTAGCTGATATTTTATAATAACTATAAATGGTGTAGAATCTATAAAAGTTTTGAGTCATTATTTGTACATTATTTCAAACTCATATTTTAAATCAACTACACCTCAATAAAGATAAATGAATAAAATGCAACCTATAAAAAACAAACATACCATATACTGCCTTTCAGCAATCACAGAAATACACAATGAAAGAAATAGCACCAAATATTTATTACCTATAAAAACTGCATGAAGAAGAAGATGGAGGTAGCTTCCCCATTCCACCTTCACACTGTGATCAATGATGAGATCCGTCAAAAGGATCACGGCTATGTTACACCTATGACAAACAAGAGCATCATTAATGTTCCACTAGAGCAAACCTAGAGAACATCTTAAGCAAATTTCTCTAAGATTTTCATATTGTATTTTATGGAAAAATACAATTTCTCAAGAAAAAAAAAAAAGAAGAAAAGAAATACAGCGGAGGAAACCGTTCAATGATAGTTTTACAGCCTATCTGCTAAGGGCTCCTCCCAGTCAAGGGCCACGTTTTCTTCATCTTCAACCCCAAGACCTGGTGCACTGCTTGCCACATAGTCGGTGTTCGGTACACGTTTGGTACATTAATACATTTTGAAAGAATGCAGTCACTGTTCTACTGTGATTTTTGCTAAGCAGGAAATCAGCTTAACTCAAAATAAGAGTGCCTACTACTGTAAAATAGTATTTTTCAGATGTAATAACTGGGTCCCAGAAAGGTCAAGTAACTATGCCAGACACCCAGAAAAGCAGCAGCAGCAGAATTAGATTTAATACTATTCACTGTAAACAGTGAGAAGTCTGAGTTTTTAGATCGCTTAAAATCTAAATACACGGATAGAATTTGTGGCAGTATCAAAGGAAAGAAGGTTGCTTGTGTTCCGTGTTGTCAGATAGCATAGAGACAGCTGAAGTATTAAGCAGCGGTTTGGCTCGTATGAAAGAGGAATGACGCTGTGGTCCACCTGTGAAGAGGTAATCCAGGTGATGACGTTTCAGGCAAGTAATCCACCAGTGGTGACCAGCAGCCTCCAGCTGGTGGGAAGGGTAGTGGCTCTCCTTGATTATGCTCCATCACTTTCAGCCGCCAATTAGAATAAAGTGGCATTGAGTCACCTATCAAAATAAAATGATCTCATTGTCTACACCATCTACTTTCTGCCAATATAAGCAAACTCTAGTAAGACACCAACTATTTATACCACTGGAAAGTGATAAAAAAGAAAGTTTCCCACTATTTTGACAAATGTTTGCTAGGTAGACCTGGGTACCAATATTATCAGATTAAGCAAATCAGAGAGAGAAAAAGATATATCAATTCAAATTCCTTTATTTTAAATCAAAGCAAAACTACAGGAGCACCTCATCATGATTTCACAACTGATGTCCAAGCTATGAGACCACATTATAGGTAAAGCTGCCTTGTATCAAGGGCCTTCTGGTAAGTTACTCAGTTCAAATTTCTGGAGATAGGGCCGATAGAAACCCATCTTCAAAGGAAATCTGCTCTACTGCAGTGGGGTGCAGTAAAAAAGGCCATCAGGACATGTGAGTTCTGTGTGACGTGGGTAAGTCACTTAACCTCTCTGGACCTCAGTTCCATCATGTGCAAAATGAGGAGATTGGACCAGATCATCTTCAGGGTCCCTTGCAGTCTGAAGGCTTGTGCCTCCATCTCACCCTACCTTAGTGTTAAAATGAGACTCGGACAGAGTGCTCATTTTGCAACTGCAAGGGAGAATGTTCAAGAAAACCCGAGTCCCACCAAAGATCAAACCTGTTCAAAAAAGCAGCCTGTTGCCTGTGTGTCTGTTCTGTGATTCTTTCTATGATGCTTCTTGAGAACCAATTCTTATGTTCCTTTTGATCAACCTACAGGGAACCTGTGCTTTTAAAATGTATTTCCCCCACTTGATGTTGCTTCTTAAAGTCAAGACATTTCAGATTATATTAGAACACCACCCGTGGCAGTTAAATACTCTTCTTAAAAACAATTTACTGGAAGAATACAATTACTAACATTACTATAATGATAGTACACCTGACCATCGTTGTTATTAAAAAAAAAAACAACACATTTGGAATGTATTACTTTTTTCTTCTTCATAAGATCCTCCAGAGCTGCTACTGTATCGAGATTCTAGTCTGTGATGTTGACGATTTAAATGACTGTTTAGTCCGCTGTAGATGTCTAGGTGCACATAGCTGTGGGAATGACCACTGAAGTTAGTCACAGTTCATGGTAAAATGGTATTTGTACTTTCTATGTTTAAAAAAAGAACACAGTACACAAATTACTAAAGTTTACTGTGATATATTTTAATTTCCACATAATTCAAAAGCTTAAGCTTTGAAGTCAGTTATTTCTGCCTGAAGTTTTTCTTAAACTGTTGTGATAATAACATTCTGGTGAAACCTATTCCATGTAAGACAGGCAAGAGTAAAATTTCCATTTAGAAAAGTTTAAAAAAATGTAGCAACACAAAAAGTGACTCACCATACTCCACCTATTCATCCATTGGTGCATATTTAAAAATCTAGCATGCAAGTGTCTTTAATGTGAAAAATTTCCAGCATGGAAATATATTTCTTCACTAGAATATTAACACCATTCCAATGCAGAAATTATTGTTTATTCTGATGATAATCAGTATACGTCAAACTGAAAGATTAATGAAGAACAGAGACGTACTTACCTCTCTTCAATACACTCTTTTATGGGCTTATTATCAGGATTGCCATCCGTGGGAGCAACCATTGTATTGCTACTAGAAGTAGTTCCTGTCATCAGAAATAAAACAGTATCAATGAATGTAAAGCTTAGGACAGCTCAATAAGAACAAAAGATTTCATACTATAGATGTCAAAACTCCACTAAAATAAGAGGAAAAGTGAAAGTTGCTCAGTTGTGTCTGACTCTTTGCAACCCCATGAACTATACAAGTCCATGGAATTCTCCAGGCCAGAATACTGGAGTGGGTAGCCTTTCCCTTCTCCAGGGGATCTTCCCAACCCAGGGATCGAACCCAGGTCTCCAGCATTGCAGGCAGATTCTTTACCAGCTGAGCCACAAGGGAAGCCCAAATGAGATGAAGGTGATTTTTAAAAAGGAAATGTACTCTTAATGACCAACAGAGTAAGGAGTCCGCAACAAAGTTAGGGATGCTGGAAAACAAATGGACAAGAAGTAATTAAGGTTAAAAAAGCTGAATCCAGAGCTGTTAGTGGAGGAAACAAGAAACTTCTCTATCTGTATTGTTAAACCTCCAAATGACTTAGGAATTAGTGGCAACAGAGTACCTCTGGAAGCAGGGGTTGAAGCAGATGCTAAAAATGGCAAGAATGGTTGAAAATCTGTTTCAGAAGTAGCTGGGCCCCAAGAGCTACCCCTCTACCTCTTGTAACTGGGTAACTGTCTCTGCTCACTTGAAGTCTTCTCTGATGACAATAAATTAGAGGATTTCTAGACTAGGGCACACCATACAGAGGTGAAGGAGGAAGTACTTTACTGAGGATAAGGGAACTAAGTGGAAATATACACATATACCTAACTTGAGAAGACATATCTCCCTGCAACCTTCTTATACCACTGGGCTATCAGAAGGCTGGAAGACTGCAAATGTGTATCTATGGATTATACATATCAGTACACACACATACACACGCCCCTACATCTTCTACTCTAGGCAGAGGATTGGAAGAATTTTCTCTGGGGAATCTGATTAGTACAAGAGAAAAGACCAATGGACACTTACATCGATGAAATCATTGTATAAAAAAGGACATCAACAAGTTCCATATATACCCACAGACCATCCAATCAACACTTTAATATGCCACTGTTTATGAAAAGACAGATCTAGAACTGGTAGGCTTTTGAAGAAAGCTTTTACTAAGATGAATCAAAACAAAGAAACAGCAATATAAAGAAAATAGGAACTTTCCCAGGTAGAAAGCTTTATCAAATATAGAAGAAGATAGTCCAACTGTGAAACATGAATAGGATGCTCCTAAAAATTTTTTAATTAAAAAACTCTCTTTGGAATTAAAAATATTTTAGCAGATATAAAAAGTTCAATAGAAGCATTATTAGAAATCTCCTAGAAAGTATAACAAAAAGATGAAACCAGATGACAAAAGTAAATTATAAAACACAGCATGAAAGATCTCTAATTATACAATGTTATTAACATCACAAAAGCATTTAATATAAACTGAGTGACAAAGAATTTCATATAAATTTAATCTACAACAGTCCAGATATTTTATCAATTTTCAATGGATATAGTTTCAACTCAAAATATTATGATAATATAGATATACATAAAAGTAAATACACTCACATGATTGAATACTATGTATAATATATGCTCAAATAATTATAATATGAAATTACAGTAATTTCAATAAGTGAGCAATTCCAATATTTACATATTAATTATATCCACTTATAAGAGCATCTGTTGTAAATGGACAAAATGGATATATTCCAGTTCTGAATAGGTATATAAATATTCCCTTTATCACATTACAAATCCTTACATTGTCAAACCTTTCTACTCATATGAGGGTTTACAAAGTTCTGTCAAGTTAATTACATCTATGACTTAACGTTTGCGTGTTTTCTCTAGGAAGTTTAAAGCAAACGCTTGCTAAAATGAACAGTTGTGGAAAGCTTCTTTTTGCATACAAAGTAATCAGTTTTAAATGACTTCTCACCTGAGGTGACAGAAGGGATTTTATAGCTGGAAGTGATGCGGTAATAAGGGGGGTTATCCATGTGAGTGACTCCTGAACTGACAGGGTCGGTCAGCTGTAGTTCACTCACCAGTTCTTCAAGCAACTGCATTGTTTTGTCTCTACCTAAATATACAATAACTTTCTTCACCTGTCACAGAAAAAATCGTTTGGAAAAGAAAAAGCACAATTTTTATCACACAAACTTGTCTTGAGACAAATTTTATCAGAGTAAAGTTCAACTTTAAGTAGTAGATGAATAAGCACAATCTAAATTTGAATAGACACTGATCAGCAATTAGACATTAATCAGCTTTATAAGTACTCTTCCCTTCAGCCCTCAATATTGTATCATTAGGATGACCTAGATATACTGCTTAGGCAATGGCACCCCACTCCAGTACTCTTGCCTGGAAAATCCCATGGACGGAGGAGCCTGGTAGGCTACAGTCCATGGGGTTGCGAAGAGTCAGACACAACTGAGCGACTTCACTTTGACTTTTCACTTTCATGCATTGGAGACGGAAATGGCAACCCACCCCACTGTTCTTGCCTGGAGAATCCCAGGGATGGCGGAGCCTGGTGGGCTGCCCGTCTATGGGGTCACACAGAGTCGGACACGACTGAAGCGATGCAGCAGCAGCAGCAGCAGCTATATTGCTTAATGGTGTCCATAAAGTCATCACTCCCTTTACTTATTTTTAGAAAAGCAAAAGATAATTGACTTTTTATAAATCAGTTTCTTTTTCAATGGAAAATGAAGTGAAAGTCACTCAGTCATGCCCACCTCTTTGTGACCCCCATGGACTATACAGTCCATGTTATCAGGGTTGATCTCCCTTAAGATTGACTGGTTTGATCCATCTTACTTGATCAATCATACTTGCTCAAAAAGTATGTTTTAGTAGTATGTATTATTGAAATAGGCTGATCAATTAGTAAGCGGTCTTTCTTTTTTCTCCCTATTTAAACCTTAGTACTTAAAATGTGATCCTCGTAGAACACGCATTATTATCTGGAGCTTTCGGGAAATACAGAATCTTTGGCCTCACCCCCAACTCCAGAATGAGAATGAGAACAAGATCCCCCCCAGCTGATTCACGCTGCATTCAGATGTGTGAGAAGCTCTGTTTTATACATCACCCCTGGACAAATTTTAAAACATGCTTTATCACATCACACCAGAAATCTGATAATGGTTCTCTGACAGTTGACCTCCCACACAGCTCTAGATCTATCCAATCTGCTCTACTTGCTAATTCTTTGTTCTCAAGTTCAGTCTTCTCTGATCACTTCAGGTACATTTTTGCCTCTGTGTCTTTGCTCTGACTCAGGACCTCTGAGATGATACTCATGACTCTAATCCTGTCAAGTCTTCAAGCCCCACCTCTCACTCCAGCTGCAGGGCCTGTCAAGAAGCTTTCCTGGACTTTTCATCAACAGCTCTGGGTTGGAATTCCAGCTCTACAGAGATAGACCTAAATAGCTATGTGACTTTGAGCTATGTCACTCTTCTCGCTACCTTACTTTATTCATTGTAAAACTGCAGTCATCTTACCAAACTCACAGATTTCTTCCAGAAATTAAGTAATATAAATGAAGTGCTTGTACTATGCCTGGCCTATAAGTAGTGCTTGCTGCTGCTGCTGCTAAGTCGCTTCAGTCGTGTCCGACTGACTCTGTGCGACCCCATGGATAGCAGCCCACCAGGCTCCTCTGTCCATGGGATTCTCCAGGCAAGAACAATGGAGTGGGTTGCCATTTCCTCCTCCAAATAAGTAGTGCTTAAGAAGTGATAATTAAGAAATTATTATTATCATCATGAAAAATAGCTCTTTTAAAATTTCTGGCAAATGGCAATTCTCTGAATTTCATCTTGAAAAGTGAAAGTGTTAGTCACTCAGTTGTGTCCGACTCTTTGTGACCCCATGGACTGTAGCCCACCAGGCTCCTCTGTCCATGGAATTCTCCAGGCAGGAATACTGGAGTGGATTGCCATGCCCTTCTCCAGGGGATTTTCCTGACCCAGGCTTGAACCTGAGTCTCCCACACTGCAGGCAGATTCTTTACCATCTGAGCTACCAGGGAAGCCCAGGAATTTCATCTCGGCTTCTTGGAATTACAACTTCATCCCTGTTTCTAGTGCCAGCCCCAACTCAGTCATTCATTCATCCAACTAAGGGGAACTTCCTGTGTGTCAGGCACTAGTCTAGGCTCTGACAAGGCGGCAATGAACTAAATAAACAAAGATTCCTGCTCTTTTTTTTTTTTTCTTTTTGCTGCAGTGCATGTCTTACAGGATCTTAGTTCCCTGACCAGGGATTGAACCCAGGCCATGGCAGTGAAACCACCAAGTTCGAACCACTGGATTGCCAGGGAATTCTCAGATTCCTGCTCTTAAGAGCTCAGAATCTACTGGACTAACTGAGGCAAAAGTAATGAGGCAAAGAAACAAAATATACAGTGAGTTCAATGATAAGTGTTAGGAAAACCAATGAAACAGGGCAAGAAAAAGAAGAGTGTATATGTGGGGGCAGGGCATTGGCAGATTTGAACTAGATGACCAGCAAAGGTATCAGTGAGAACAACCATTTGAGGAAACATCTTAAGAATGTGCAGAAATGAGCAACTGACTGTTTGGGGAGAAAAGAAAGCAAATGGCAAGGTCCCTGGGTGGGATGCCTGAGTGAGAGCCGGGCAGCAGAGGGTTCAGCATGGCTCAACGGCAGCGGGCTTGAAGGCGACTGTTAGGATGTGTGGTCAGACAGCTAATGTGGGATCATGTTTTGTACTACACACCCACCTTTCTCCAAGTGCTTCTCAATGCAGATTATTGTGACATGCCTTCAGAACAAAGCTTTCAGTAATCAGGTTAACCCAGGAGATGCTGGGTAAAGCAAGGCTACTCAATGATTCATTTCAAGGAGGATCCAGAAGAACCTTTAGAGCAACACTCTGCAGAGCTAGTTTTCTGTGGAACATACTTTAAGGAGATGCTACCCTATGTCTAACAGTTATATCTACATATACACACATGTCTGTGTGCATGTGTGTATATTCAGTTTAACCTTTGTGTTTGATAGTTCCATAGTATTCTCTTGAGCAGATTTAAGTACTGTTCTTTCTTCAGAAGATAAAGACTGTGCATTATTCACTGTTTATCTCTTATCATGATTTTTCCTGCTTCCAGAAGCCTTTAGGGCATGATTCTATAGGTACTGGGCTCTCACTTCTCATCATGCTCTAATATCCCAGTGTCAGCTGCTGACAGGAAAAACTGCTAACATCTCTCCATCTCTCTTCATATTACTTTCTGTCCAATATCATCTCGAATCCTCTCAGACAGTGCTGGCTCCAAAGTTACCCACCCTCAGGGCTCTGCAGTTTTCCTCCGTAGCCCTCACCATGACTGTACATCACTAACCTAGTGATTTATTCATTAAATAAATGAGGTGTACGTTCAAAGAATAAAATCTGTAGCATCCATCAGATTATAATGCCCAGAACATAGAAGAGCACTTGGCCTGTAGTAAAGCCAGGTAATATTTATTAAATGAATCAATGAATGAATCCATGTGCTATTTCCTGATTGTCCTCCTCCTGGCCCCTGCTTTGCCTCTGCTGTTCTACTGCTGCCCAGACTCTGACATCACAAGACACTGGCTAAGTATACATATACATATATATACATGAAAGCGAATGAACTTGAACACATACGTAAGGCAAGAGGCTTGGTTCACTATTTACTCCACAAATGCTGATCAAAAAGTGCAATATTATTTTCAGGTTTTTCGGCCAGCCATCTGCGAGTGTGGTCCACACGTTCTCCACCTCCGACCAGGCCAGCTCATCACCATACTAGATACAGGAAATAACAGCACACACTTCAGTAACAACCATCCATTCAATACCAAACTCATAACATCGTGAAATATTAGAAAATAATGCGTTGACAGACAGCTTTAATCTTCTCCACATTGTAGAGAAATAATCATTTCTTTCAACAAATCTAAATACAAATATCATCACATATATGACTTTAGATCCACTCCCCAAAAGATATTTTATATCTGATAAATGGTGCAGGAACCACAAATACAAAACCTGTTACCTTTGCTGTCATGTACATCAGATTATTCAAAACCATGGCAGTAGCTTGCGGGGATCCCCAGCCTTCTCCTCGTAACCAGCGCCTGCTAGTCACCATCAGTTCTCGGTCTTTTAAGGAATCATCTTCATCTTCATCGTGTCGCCTTGCTGTGGGCAAGGGTTTCAAATCCACCAGCTCGATGTTGTTCATCCAGGGTAACAGGTAGTGCAGCATGACCTGTCTCCCAGCAGGGTGAGCTGTCTGAATTCTCTGGCTTATCTCTGTAGTTAAGGACAAGTCAAAGAGGGAACAACTGATGTAACTGGGCTTTCCTTTGATTTGTAATGAATTTAAATGTAACTTTTTAATTCTGAAAAAATAACAAGCCAGATTTTATTCACTACGTTTAAGAATTATGAGCATTGTTTCTCCTTTTAATAAACCTGACCTTGATGACATCATAAAGAAAAGGAAACAGCTAACATACACCACATACTTAACTTTTATATAAAATATCTCTGGTAGTTAAGAAAAATAAATGCACACTATTGGTGAGTCTGGTGTAACTGCTATGAAAATAGCGTAATGCTCCTCAAAAAAATTAAAAATAGAACTACCATATGAGTTAGAAATCCCACTGCTGACTATATATCCAAACTGAACTGAAAGCAGGGTCCTGAAGGCCTAGTTCACAGCAGCACTATTTAGACTGGCCAAGAAGTGGAGCCAATCCAAATGTCCATTGCTAGACAAATGGACAAACAAAATGTGTGTTTTGACACACACATACACATAATAGAATACTCTGCAACCTTTACAAAGAATGGAAATCCTGTTACTTGCTACAACATCAAAGGATCACCTTTGAGGACATTATGCTAAGTGAAAATAGCTAATCATAAAACCACAAATACTATAAGCTTCCACTTTTATAAGGTATCCAGTATGATCAAGTTCAGAGAAATAGAAATCACAATGGTAGTTAACAGGGCCTGGGGGAAGTTCAGGAAAAGGGGGGTTTACTGTTTAGTAGGTATAAAGTTTCACTTCTCTAGGATGAAAAATTGCGGAGATCTGTTTCACAATATAAATACACTTAACACTACTGAACTATACAGTTAAAATGATTAATGTGGGAAATTTTACTGTATGTGCTTCTTAACAAATAAAAAAAATGTAAGATAAAGACAATCTTTATTCACGGATTAATTTAAAGTGACCCATGAAAAACCTCACATATTTAGGTTCTATCTAGGGGAGAACTCCTATGAAGTGCTTATTACTTTTACATTCATCTCATATAGTGCTCATGATAAACTTTGTGAGGTGGACAGTTCGAGTAACGTGTGCAAGGTCAGAAAATGATCAAGTGGCAGAGGATTCAAATACAAGGTTGATTCCAAAGCCCATGAGTTTTTATATACTGTTTACTCTCCATAAATCACTTTAAGTAAAAACCTTCTCTTTCCTCAAGTCCCCTTTTACCCACTACATCTTTCACTTACAACTTCAGAACTGGGTCTGAATTCCAGTTCCACCACATATACACAGATTGACCTCAGACCAACTATCAACCTTTGATCCTCACCTTATTATTCTCTAAGAAGGTAACAAAAGTAGTTGTGTCACGGAGTTACTGTGCAAACTCAACACAGTGCCAATAATCTGTTCAGTCCAGTGCCTTGCACACATTTATGCTCAATTCCAACTTTTTAGAAGAACCCCTTCTTTTTTTAAAGTAATTAATTTATTTTAATTGGAGAATAATTACAATATTGTGGTGGTTTTTGCCATATATTGACATGAATCAGCCACGGGTGTACACGTGTCCCCCCATCCTGAACCCCCCTCCCACCTCCCTCCCCACCCCATCCCTCTGGGTTGTCCCAGAGCACCGGCTTTGAGTGCCCTGCTTCAAGCATTGGACTTGCACTGGTCATCTATTTTACATACAGTAATATACATGTTTCAATGCTATTCTCTCAAATCATCCCACCCTCGCCTTCTCCCACAGAGTCCCAAAGTCTGTCCTTTACATCTGTGTCTCTTTTGCTGCCTTGCATATAGGATCATCGTTACCGTCTAAAAGAACCCCTTCTGTTAACAGGTCAATATTATTACCGCAAGTATGAAATATGAGACCTGGAGCTCTGAATGAAGAGATCCTGGCTGAGGGATTTTAAGTGTGTATGGGAGCCAAGGCCATGCCAGCACCCACTGCCATCCTGACCAATTCCATGACCTCTGAGATACCAGGGACCCCTCTCTTCTGTGCTAAAGCCTCCAGGAAAAGCCCAGGAGCCTCCGAGAAAAGGCTAGCAGTAGGAGAATTAGTGGAGACAGCTGTTACTTATCTGCTTCCCAGGTGACGCTAGTGGCAAAGAACCCACCTGCCAAGGCAGGAGACTTAAGAGACTCAGTTTCGATCCCTGAGTCAGGGAAGATCCCCTGGAGAAGGACATGGCAACCCACTCCAGTATTCTTGCCTAGAAAATTTCATGGACAGAGAAGCCTGGCGGGCTACAGTCTGTAGGGCTGCAAAGAGTCAGACACAACTGAAGTGACTTAGCACGCATGTGGTTACTACTTTGCACTGATAACCATCCACGTCCATCCTGAAAGCGATGTCGGGACTGCAGAAGTTGGGAAGAAGAGGTATGATTGCTGCTATTTACCAGTGCAAACCTAACACGTGTGCTGCTTTAAACACCGAATGTTAGGAGAATTTAAGTTGTTTTTTCCCCCAAGCAGATCAATTAGGGGTGGGACTCAAACTATCTCCACTGCTAAAATAGGCACTGTGGAAAGATGGGCCAAGAAGGAGGAGGCCTCTGTGCCTTGAACCTGAATGAAAGGTTCAGAGCACTGGTATCTCCTGCATACCAATTCTGGTGCATTTGCAGCACTAAGATTAGAACAAGAACTTACTGAAGATGAAGAACAGAAAAACTAGCTAAGAGTTTTTTGTATTATAACTAATAAAACTTTTCAGTTAAAGGATTTATAAGCACTATGGAGGCATCTGCAATAGTGTGTTCATCGACCAGAAGGCTCAAGCTGGATGAACTCCCTGCTGCTGCTGCGTCGCTTCAGTTGCGTCCGACTCTGTGCGACCCCATCGACTGCAGCCCACCAGGCTCCCCCGTCCCTGGGATTCTCCAGGCAAGAACACTGGAGTGGGTTGCCATTTCCCTCTCCAATGCATGAAAGTGAAAAGTGAAAGTGAAGTCGCTCAGTCGTGTCTGACTCTTCACGACCCCATGGACTGCAACCTACCAGGCTCCTCCGTCTGTGGGATTTTCCAGGCAAGAGTACTGGAGTGGGGTGCCATTGCCTTCTCCGAATGAACTCCCTAATTATCTTAAATCTGAGTCCTGGGAAACCCATATATATACATATAGGACATCTTGCTTGACACATAGCCCATGCTTTAGAAACTCAAGGCAGGAAATGTTTGTTGGACCCAAGGAAAGGAAACTGGACTACGAAGCAAGGTGGGTTCCTAGCTGTAGTTCTGCTTAAGGCAGTGCAGTATGTTCCCCTATGATTAGAGGTCTTACTTACAGAAAGAAACCTGTACCCGTATCCCTGCCCATTTATATTAATAAAAACAGACCAATATACAAGATAAACCACACACTAGAAGATTCAGGAAGTTTTATGTCTACTAAAGGAATATTTTCAAATTGCCTGTGAAGCCCCCTCCTACTTTATTTTGGCTAGTGTGAGGTGGAAAAGAGAGGTCAAGGATAGAATCCCTTTAGAGATCTTTAATAAGCAATCTCAGTATCATGGTAGATTAGTATTAAAGAGTTCATATTAAAGGAAAAAACCTCTCTTATATAAAGACAGGTTTTGTTTTAATTCAACCTCAAATTTCATAGACTTACATTTCCTAAAAGTAGTTTTTTTCAAAATGGTTGCTGAAAAAAAAAAACTACTAACCAGTTGAACAATCATACCTGAGAATATGGCGAGAGTTAGCTCGGGATACGCCCTTGCTAACTCTTCGGACAGCTGATAGTAAGACACGGAATACAGATGCGGCAGAGGGGCCAGCTGGCTGAGGACGCCGTCCGTTCTCTGGACCTCCAGCTTGTGAGCATAGCGAAACATCTTCGGTTCCAGGATCTACAGGAATGTAACCCATCCATGTAAGCTTTTGTGGGTCCTCTAAATTTCAGCTATAATTAAAAACATAAAATGTTCTCCCAAGAAACATTATAGTTTAAAAGCTATAAAGTTGTATACGTTGTAAAGTATACAACCCTTGGTTAAGAATGAAGAACCACATCCTACCATCAATGGATATAACCATATATCCAAGTGAAATTTCTAAGTTATTCATCTCAGTCTAATAAAGAAAACTCACAAAAGGTTATCATAAAAGAGCTAATTACTTTTCACTTGATTCTCCAAAACAAACTGACTCATATTATTCTCATTTGCTCAACAGAAACAGGTGAAGGCACACAGAGGCTCTAACCACTCAACTTTTCCAAGTGCTCACACAGACACACAGAGGCACACACACAGGTGAGTGGGGGGGTTATCACATACAATCCTCTACAATACACTCAAAACTTTGCATTATTTGTAGACTTAAATGACCCATATTATCTTAGTCTTCTGTTTCTAATGATAATTAGGAATCATACCATACATCACTATTAAAAATAAAGATGAACATTAGCATACTTTCAAGGCAAGAACAGATTGCTATGCTTCGTTAAGTCCCGAGTAAAAATATATTTTAATTAACATTTGTTTACAAACCTGTAAAAGTTGCATAGCAACTTCATAGATACTTCGAGAAGAATCAGCGGCTTTAAACAGTATCAGATTGAGGAGCATCACTGTGTCACACTGATAATCCCTAGGGACAAATTTCACATGTTAGATAAACAATGTTTAGAGGCTTTCACACCAGTTAATAAACATGATATGATATAAAGGGAAGGATGCAGGGGCTAAGCCTATGAGGTGACTATTTTTTTTTTTAAAGGCAATAGGTACAACAGATGCATGGTAATCATTATCATTATTTGGTTAGATTTTGTTCGAGTTTAAGGTAAGAAAATATTGGTTTATTAATATTGCTGAGTACAAAAAGACACATTCTGTTTTTTAAGAGATGGTAAATAATGAAGGATAGCAAAATCTAGAGTACCTGTTCTGGAAAACATTAGCTATGGCTTTGAAACAGCCAGCTGCCACTCTCTTGGAACCCGTGTAACAGCGATCCACCGCCCAATACATCAGGTTGCTCTGATCCGGGTTCAGCTCCAGCAGTAATGTAACTGCCTCACAGCCCAACTGATGAACCTAAGTAAAGGTCACAAAATTGCCCAGGACAAAGAAAGGGATATATTATTTATCTACTCCTCTTACATTTCAATTAAAATAATACAGTGCATATATTTATTGTATTTCATCACAAAACTCAAGTCTCCTTTAGTTCAACTCTTTCTGATTTTATTCAACCAGCAGAAAAACCAACACAGAGAAATTAAACGTGGGCTCCTGCTTTTTATATAAGACTCTTAGTCGTACAATTCAATTTTCCAGCAGAGCCACGGAGGTGGCTGATGAATAGGAACAGTGATTAAGTGCTTTCAGGAAAATGAGTGATTAACCTCCCCAGCTATTTTTGTCGAAATTTATTGTTATTTTTGATAGCCCAATACAAAATACATTTCTTCCAGGGGGAAGAAATGTAAGTCTTATTTTAAACTGTGAAGTCTGTGTTTGTATGGTATAAGTAATAAGGAGGGAAAAGTGATTAATTGGAGAGTCATCAAAAAAGTTAAATAGAGCAAATAGCATATTTTTTACATGGAGCTTAAAGTATTCCACAATTATATTCTTTTAATGATTTAAAACCGTTTGTGAGATAAATACACACTACTATATTAATCCTCTAAGAGGGAAATTAAAATTATTTAAATGAGAACTAAATAAGAATTAGAAATCTCTTAGTTTATGGTATGCTATTTAGTTTTACCTAATATGTTTTGGGCCCATAATTCTAACCTATCTTATTTCAAAAAGACATATTCAGTGAGCCATACAATAACTCTAAATAATGCAGTGTGTGTGTGTGTGTGTGTGTGTGTGTGTGTGTGTGTATGCGCGCGCGCGTGCGCGCTCAGTCATATCCAGCTCTCTAAGACCACATGAATGGTAGCCGCCCAGGCTCCTCTGTTTATGAAATTTCATAGGCAAGAATACTGGAGTGGGTTGCCATCTCCTACTCCAAGGGGTCTTCCCAACCCAGAGATGGAACCTGCATCTCTTATGTCTTCTGCACTGACAGGCAGATAATTTACCCCTAGTGCCACCTGGGAAGCCCCCCAAATAATGCAACACAGTGGTAATTTACTACAGAATTTTAAGGGAACTGTCATAATTACCTTTTTGTCCAGAGAGTCCAAAATGTTATCCAACCATTTGTACAAATAGCCATCTGATGAAAGTCCTACATTATCTGCAACAGGGCCACAACAGAGTACAGCAGACATAGCCTTCAAACAATAATATTAGAATTACATTTAAAACATTTCAGAGGTTACATGTTGGTTGCTTAATGAGAAGAGGCAGGATATTTTACTCATGCTTATGTAGCCACAATATCTTTGATTTTTTTGTTTACAAAGAAAAGCATAATAGTAACTTTTGAAATGAAGAAATTTACTATGAGCAGTACATAAATATCATGATACTACATTAGACATGCAGTCTGAACAGTACTGGAGGTGAAGGGAAAAAAAGATCGAGAGAAAGTACTTAAGTAAGAAAAAAACTAAGTATTTTTTTGAGGCAATCCTCAATTCTTTAAGAATATGGCTTCCAGTTTTCATAGATTCTGGAATATTTCTACATTACATTTTATGCATTTAAATAAACTTCCTGTATAAGTGTTTGAATACAGCAGGCAAATATATATTCTAGTACTCTTAGGTACTCTGAAGAAATCCTGATCCTTTTTATAACACCAGGCACTGAGAGAGAAAAAAATGTAACTCCACTCTTAACCTAAGAAAAAAGAAGTCAGACTTTTAGGTAAATACCTTCAGTGCACAGTACTGATGTCTGTTAATTTGCATATTTCTGTCACTGTATCTGTCCAAGGGTGTAAACATGATGCTAAAAGGACCTGCCCAGTGACTGAACAGCATAAACAGACTGTGACGGAGGCTCTGTTGAGGAAAAATACTTCTTCTCTGGTGCACTGTAAATGAAAAATAGGCGGAAAAAATTATTTCCATTTCTTCTTCCCTTAATATGCACGTCAATTTATTTGTTATTGGATGGTGGTGATGTTAGTCGCTCAGTCGTGTCTGACTCTTTGCAACCCCATGGACTGTAGCCCACCAGGCTCCTCTGTCCATGGGATTCTCCAGGCAAGAATACTGGAGTGGGGTGCCATGCCCTTCAGGGGATCTTCCTGATCCAGGGATTGAACCCAGGTCTCCCGCATTGCAGGCAAATCCTTTACCGTCTGAGCCCCCAGGATTGTTACTGGATACATAATATTATATAAAAAGAAAGCAAAAATTTTCATTTTAACCTACTCCCAACCTCCATAGTAACAGAAATTATTTACATATATGCATATCACAGGAACAGAGCTGGAGTGTACATTATCATGTTAAGTGAGATGCAGTGTTGTGTGAAATATAGCATCTTGCCAAGTAGAAGTGCATGGCAGTCACAATGCTACTGAAGGCTGACAGAGCTGAGCATCAGGACCCTGCCTCTCCCTGGGTTGTTGCTGGCTATGTGTTAACCTTGGCCAAAACATTAACACAACATACTTCTGGATCATGATTAACCAGAAAGAAAGGGCTTTGGACTATATATACCGTTTTCAGCTATACAACAATCATTACATGGAATCTTGATATATTGATACATAACACACAACAAGGGAGCTGATCTACTTGCAGTAAAGTGTGAGGTCTGGAGTCAAAACCCACTCTGCTGCCTTTTGCTGCTGGTTTAGGTGATCTCCCGTTAGGTGATAACCCTTCCCTGGTGGCTCAGAGGATAAAGCATCTGCCTGCAATGCGGGAGACCTGGGTTTGATCCCCGGGTTGGGAAGATCCCCTGGAGAAGGAAGTGGCAACCCACTCCAGTATTCTTTGCCTGGAGAATCCCATGGACAGAGGAGCCTGGTGGGCTACAGTCCACGGGGAAGCAAAGAGTTGGACACGACTGAGCAACTTCACTTTCACTTTCTTTCTTTCTTAGGTGATCTCCAAGGAATCTTTCCACTTAAAATAAACAAGCTCTCTGCAGCAATCCTTGTTGAAGAAACTCAACAGTATCATAATGAACCAAAGTAGAAGTTGTAGACAAGTGCTGAGTAATGGATTAAATCATATCTTTACATTAGTGAGCTTCAGATCAGACAATGTAGAGGAAACCATGCTCTTTTCCTCTATAGAGCATCATTTACCTCTCAAGTTCCAAAAGTTACCCCGACATATTTTTCAAATGTTTACAAGTTGCTTATCAACTTAGATCACCATTCCTCAGGGAGAGAAAAATTATGATAGTCTCTTAATATTCATTTATGGGTTTGAGGAACTAAAAATCATACCTGGAACGTTCTGAATGATATTCGCCACTAAGGCACTAAAATGGCATCGTATATCCTTCAGTGTGTCAGAATCTTTTTCATTTTCTGCTTCCAGGAGTTGTCTAGTTAAATCTACATATTCCAATAGAGTGTTGTTGAGGAAATGTGTTTCCGTATCAAGGCCACCACTTGCACTGAAAATATGGAAGAAAATTCATGTTAAGGAAAACATGATTTTAAACTATAATTTAAGTCAACATTATTCTCTCCATCAAAATATATGGCTTTTCAAAATAAAATTATAAGGAGACACAACAGGAACAGGAAGGATCAGTTTAGAAGGTAGAAAGAAGAAAGACTAATTGTGTACACTTACACAGTTGTCCTACATAGACATATTATGCCTTTAGCATAATCAATCAAATACCCATCAGGTACCTATTCTCAGCAAAAATTACTGCTATTACTGGGGATACAAACATTTAAGAGAATTCAAGTAAGACTGTTGGTTTTTTAATCTTCTATTTTAGACCTTGGAAGTTTCTTCAGGAATCTCTACAGGAAGATTCTCTTTGAGGCCAGGGTTCTGAGCCTAGAGTCCACTGACTGCAAGGAGGTCACTGGTGAAAGAGTCCCACATCCTGGATTCCAGTCTTATTCCATCAGTTAGTAAGTATGTGACCAGTAGGTGGTACTTGAGAGTGTTTTACCGATAGTAATTTAGTTAACTTTTCCTTGTTATATTTATTTGAAAATACCTCTAAAGTTTATGATTCCAAAAGTAAAACTGCTCTTTCAATAGCTGCAAATAGTTTTTTTATAAACATCCTAAAGCCATGAAAATAAGAGTAAGGAACCACAGTGATTGTACAGCATATTAAAAATATCAGTCTACGACTATAAAAATATGTTGAAGGTATTCATGATGAAACTCTCCTTTATTCCTTAAGTGAGTGTTTTTAAACTCTGGGTCAACACTTCACAGTGCCTGGAAACCAACATGGTAGATTGTAAGCTGACTCAGAATAACTGAGTACCTACTATGCACCAGGCACAGAGGATCAACTGATTGAACAAACCGAAGAGCCCTGCCTCCTGGCCATTCCAGAATTCATCTTTTTTTCCTTAAGCGAGGAAAAAAAAAAATGTCCATAATAGTGTTCACTTTATTTTGATTTCTCTTGGGGCAAAAAAAAAAAAAAAAAAAAAAAAAAGACAAATCCAAAAATAAAACATGCAACTGCGTTATTAACATTACAATAAAAGCAATAAAAAAAGAAAAAAGATTTAGATGTATTTTAGGTTAATTTTTTGCATCAGGTTCAGCAAGTGTCAAATTCATTTTGGCTGACTTCCATTGTTTTATTTTTGTGAAGCAACAAAGGAAAAAAAAAAAGAATGACGCTTCTTTTTTCTTTCATTTGCTTTTCATTTACTATAATAGTAAATCAGTGGTTTAGATTCTCTTTGATTAAAGCTATATTTTGAAAGCACTTGTGAAAAACATTCGATATGAAAGGTGTTAGGTGCACTCAGAAATAAATGATCAGGATAAATGGTAAAGTAACAATAAACACTATACTTGCTTATTAATATTTTTTTCCTCAGGATCTTTTCTGGAAATGGTCAGATTCATTTTTTTCCCTCCTTCAATGGTCAGGCAACACCATTATGTTTCTAGGGAAACAGTTATTTCCCTACATAAAGCTGATGGAATTTTCCTCAAGGCGCTGGCCTTAGGGTCAACAATAATTTTAGGTTTTATGTTTTTTATTTGTAAAGGATGGAAATAGAAATTATGTTTTTGGATTTCATAATTGCTCTAAGCACAATAGATTAAGTTGATTGAAGTAAATTTGCCAAGTTTGTTTAGCCTACATGAAAGGCTAAACTTTCATGTAGCCTTTAAATAACATGATTTTTACAACTCTAGAAAAAATAGATCTTGAATAAGGTAAGACATAGTTAAAACAGACACCCATCCCTGGAAAAAAAAAAAAGGTTGCTGTCTACTGCCTAGATTACTAGACCTCAAGAAATATTAAAATCATAAGGACATTCCACTCAACCTTTATCTGAAGCAATCTGTACGAGTGGTAGTGATTCAATATATTTTTTAGCCATGGGCTAATGTATTAGATACATCTTTAGTAAATAATATTTATAGTGGTACAGATTTTTTGTTGTTACAAAGGTACTTTTCGGTTTTTATATATTTCCTAAGAGAAAAAAAAATTATGTTCCCTAATAAATTACAGGCTTTAAAAATCAAAATCCAATACCTACCTGTGACTAATGACACCAGCATCTGCCAGCAGTTCAAATATTCGTACCAGTTGTACTCGTAAAATATCTCGACGCCTGCGCCGCTTCATATTCTATTCCAAAGATAACAAAGATACTAATTAAAAGTCCTTTAAGTAAGTTGACAGAAAATTTGCTGGTGTAACTTAGAAGGAATACTGGGAATGCCTTACGAATTTGGAGGCTTGTTAGTTTGCTTCTGCAAGGTAGATGTCAGACAGTCTAGGGGCTACTACCTCAAAAAGGTATGTGTGGATTAATTTGAAATTAACAAGACAAATAAAATCAAATGACATTTTATATAGTAATAAACTTATGAAGGGAGAAATAGAATTAAGTCCACAGTTACTTTTGGTTACTTTTAGGTCAGATTTGCTAATCTGACAACTTTAGAGGAACTGAAACAGTAAACTATTCCCTTTGGATGATAAAGAATCCCTAAGATGCTCCCAATAATATGACAGAAGGGGAGGGAAAACATCACAAAGGGGACTAAAGAAACCCCACAGATTTCACTCATACCATGATTTTTCACTTATCAGTTAATTCTGACACACAAAAATACAAACAAAAAGAAATTCCTTTGATCATTATGGTGTGAATAAATATGTCTGTCCTACTAAGACCAAAGCATTAATGCCTAGAATAATAGTCGTAACATCTCAACTTGATTCTGCTTCTAACAGGAACCAATGTAATGGTAAGCTATAATTAATCTCCTGTATCACTTTCTTCTTGAGCTCATCATTTCATTCATGATGTAATACAGACTATTAAGAATTAGTCTTTCACTTTCTTGTCTACAACCCAGTTTTCTGCCTTCCAAAACAGGTCAGCTGTGGATAACCAGATCATTAAATTTACTGCTTCTCTGAGCTCTTATCAAGTTTGCTGCAATTCATACTGAATGAAATGGTTTCTTAACAATGCTTGAGGATTTCTGCAGTTTTAGTTGATTTGCTTTCATTCTGTGTTCATAGAAAGACTGTGAGTTTAATGCTCTCAAAATATAGTGCACATTCAGACACATCACTGTGCATATCTATTTCCTTGCTATGATGACTTTTTGTCCTGAAATTGATTAGTATACATACTGCCACTTAATTTTATTTCCAATTCCACTTGCACTGTAACCAACATATTATTTTGAAGCAAAAATCTAATCAATTACAAAATGGAGAATTATCACTACTCCACAGGGCTGAATTAGAAAAAAAGGAAGTGAAGAATTACAGATGCTGTCATAAGGTCCCCATACAAAGTAGCTACTATCATCTTCCCCTCTTGTTAAAATTCCTCAGAGGATTGCCATCGTTAATAGCAGTGATTCTAATTCAGTGTTCTACATCAGACTCATCTAAGGTGCTTAAGAAAATAGATTTCTGGGCTCTACTCCAGGGATTCTCATTGAATAGGCTAGGCCCGGGAATCTATAATTTTTTGCAAGCTCTCTGGCTAATGCTCAGATTCTACTGCCATTTGGGGACCACTGGTCTATTGGATAAAGCTGAAACCAGGGGCTTTATCCTTTCACGTCATAGTTCCTTTCTTGCTTTCCAGCCTCACATTCCATCACTTTCCCCATAATTACAAAGAAAAACGTGCAATGTCCACATTTTTTGAAAGTAAAGTTTGCAAACGCTGTTCCCTCTACCTAGAATGTCTTTCCCTTGCTTGTCTACTGGGGAAATATGCTTCAGAAATTCAGCTCAAATGTCACTACCTCAACTAAAAAGCTTTCTCTTACTCCACAGGCAGAACCAAAGGCTTTCTTCTCTGTAGCTCATATAACCCTTTACCTGTTACTTGATTTGTGTGCATAATACATTGTTGTAATTATAGATTATACATCATCTGTTCCACAAGGACTGTGATTTCTAAACGTAGCTCAGAACCTGACGTGTAGATGTGGGGTTCTAGACCTGGGGTTGGCAGAATACAGCCCTCAGACCAGGTCCAGCTCATTGCTGCCTGTAACTGTAATACAGCCACGCCCACCTATTTAGCCGTCTAGGCAGCAAACCTGAGCTGCTGCAACAGAGACAGGATGACCTACAAAGATGAAGATAACTATCTGGTCGTTTACAGAGATCAGTGGACTCTCATCCAGACTCTACCCACCCTAACTTCAGGCAGAGAAAATTTAACATCTGTATTACAGAATGGGTTTCTGAGTAAGACCTCCTGGGGACTGGGGATGGTAGTGGTTTCCACATGTTTTAAAAATGTTGAAAATGGCACTAGACTTATTTACTTCTGAATTTCTAAATTTTGTTATACTATATAGAATATAGAAGCCAATTTTCAGTGTTTGCCAAATAAATATTTAATGAAATAAAAATACAGTTTACCTCTGGCCTTCGTTCAAGTGCTTCTTTAATTATGGGATGTAATTCCTCTATTAGTTCCCTAGAAGAAAAATAATATACATTCTTTCAATTAATAGCCAAACATATAATCCGACCTGAAGAAATATGTAAATATTAATATAATGATATAACCTGACAAATGTTAACCCTAATCTTACTGTTTTAAACACAATTTTTATTGTGTGTTTTTTTTGGTCATACTACATGGCTTAATGGAATCATAGTTCCCCGACCAGGGATCAAACCTGGGTCCTTGGCAGTGAAAGCATGCAGTCCTAACCACTGGACCGCCAGGAAGTCTCTGTTTTGTTTTGATTGTGAAATAACACACACACTCTGTAGAATATTTGAAAAACAGAAAAAAAATGGCATAGGCCACTTATTCTAATTTGTAGAGATAAATACCTGTTCAATCATTTACAACCCATATATAGTTTACATAGTTGAAACTCTAACATACATAAAATAGTATCCTTTTATCTTTAATTAACACTAGTATAAGCACTTTCACATGCCATTAATTATAATACTCTAGTATTGGGTTAAATATGAAAAATTTCCTAACCATTTTCATTTATTACTGACTCATTAAATTTTATCTATTAAAACAAATAATGTCCAGTGAATACCTTTATATATTAATCTTTGACTTCAATTCTGATTATCTCAATAGGATTAGTCCTTACAAATGAAATTATCAATCAAAAGGTATGAACTTCATGAAAATAATCTTTTTTTGCTTATATTCTGATTTTAAATTATAAATGTACTCACTGTAGAAAATTGGGAAAATACAAAAAAAAAGAAGAAAATAAAATCCATCCGCAATTTCATTGTCTATAGAAACTACTGCAGACATTCAAAGTATCTGCTTCAGAATTGTTTCTATTTATGCGGATTTGTGAAACTGAGATAATTTTTGTACCTCATTGTTTTCTATTAGCACAACAGTATATTTACTTGTCATAAAATAATCTTCTAACACTTCATTTATAATGAATGCTATCCAGACCTACAGATATGATTTATTAACCTATTCTCTGTTGTATATGTTACCTTGGAGACAAAACATCAACCATTACACCATATCAATAGAGGACAACCTCAAAAGAAAAAATTCAGGATCCAGAACTTCCCTGGTGGCACGGTGGATAAGAATCTGCCTGCCAATGCAAAAGACACAGGTTCGATCCCTGGTCGAGGAAGATTCCACATGCCATGGAGCAACTAAGCCCATGCTCCAAAACTACTGAACCGTGAGCACTCTAGAACCTGCATGCTGCAACTGCTGAGCCCACGTTCTGCAACAATGAAGCCTGCACATGCTAGAGCCTGTGCTCCTCAACGAGAGAAGCCATGGCAATTAGAAGCTGACACTAGGCAAAGAGCAGCCCACGCTCGCCGCAACTAAAGAAAACTTGCACAAAGCAAGGAAGACCCAGCACAGCCATAAATAAATAAATATTTTTTTAAAATTCAGGATCTAGTCAGCAATAACAAAGAAGAAACTCAGGCAAAACGAAGAATTTGCTTTATGATTGTGAAAAACATCAAGAATGATATAAAATATGTACATAAATAATTCTTTTAAAAATAGTCACTCTCTTGAACAAGAAGGAGAAAAACTATTTTTAAGCATCAGAATCACTATGTAAGACAGGAAGGTAAATATTATACCTTTACATGGCATTTTATAATCTCTAGAACATGTTTATGTATAATATATGATTTTCATAATCATTCTTTGAAGAAAATAGAAAATAAAGGTGCAGATAAATTAAAGGACCTGCTAAATGTTAAATGGCTAGCTAGCTGGTAAAAGTCAGGATTGATATGAAACTATCTGGATAAGTATGCTACCTTGCCTTCTCAAAAAGTAGCCACATTTACTATTCTACTACATATAGAAACATATAAAGATTTTGTAGCATCTAAAAAAAAAAAAAAAAAAAAGAAACATATAAAGATAATTACCTAAATGCTCCTGGGTTGGTCCTGCCAAGACCTAGAACAAGGGATTCAGTGATTTCCATGCTCTCAGAGCGCATCATTGGAACTATGTGCTTAAACAAGGATGAAGGGGATGGGATGCCAATAATCTGAAAAAAAGATATTATATTTATAGTAGCCACTAATGATAGTACATTCAAATAAGTAATATGACATTTCAACAATATTTGGTCACAGACAAGGGAATAACAACATTTCAGAATAAACAGCGCTTCAGAATTCACCTCTAACGTACATAATCTTAAAAGGGTCACTGTGAATTTGCTCACTACAAATTGGTTAACAGAAGTGGGATTTGCAGGCCTCTTAATTTCTTAGAGACACTCACTATCATGTAATACAGGCTGACTCCCTCCCTTAGCCTATTTCTTTTGACCTGTAAAAATAAGTAAAAACAAAAAACTACTTCTAAAAGAATCATCAGTGTTAAAGTTAAATACCCAGTATTAAGTTTTATCAATTTCCTTCAACCATTTGATAATATTTTATTTCATATCATGGAGACCATATCACTGTTCTTTTTTTTTTTTTATATCACTGTTCTTATCAAGTTATTTGTCCCACTACATAATTTAGGGAAATTCTAAAAGAAAAAGTTTATATATTATTGGTTCCAACTAAGCATCCATTAAAATATTGGGTTGGCCAAAAAGGTCGTTTGGGTTTCATACGCTGCTATGGACAACCTGAAGGAACTTTTGGGCCAACCCAATAGTAACGGGGATTTCTTGAACCATTTTCAGTATTAGTCCATGTAACTTATACATTTTTCAATCAAGTTACTTTATTGTCCTGAAAAAGAAATTTTAAAACATTCCTTTTATGCTGTCATTTGGATTCAATGACAGAACTAAACAACTTACTTTAGAGTCAATGCCGTAGCCACTATCAGGGGTGGACGCCAGCGTCTCAGGCGGAGAACACCTCACAGAACCCGCAGATGTTGAGGATGCTGTGGAGGCCGCTGCACTGCAGCAAAGAAGCAGGTAGTTTCTCCACAGGCCAATGTATGAGTCACTGCTTGTGGTAGTATTTACTTTCTTAGCATTGATGGGGCTACTGAGAAAAAGAAGAAAAACAGGTAGATGTAAATAACATGTGTTTTTAAAAGTTTCTTTTAAACAAAAGCTCCTCTGTCCATGGAGTTCTCCGGGCAAGAATCCTGGAGTGGGTGGCCATTCCCTTCTCTAGGGGATCTTCCCGGCCCAGGGATCGAACTCGGGTCTCCTGCATTGCAGGCAGATTCTTTACCATCTAAGTTACCAGGGAAGTCCAACTAAAGCTAAATTTCTACCAATTTAGGGGAGATGGTTAGCATAAAGTATTTATTACTACTACTGAATCTCTGTAGAATAAGATATAATGAGTAAAATACAAGATTGAAAGTTAAAACATTATAGGATCATTTTAACATAATCTATTATTTCTGTGGGTACAGTTAATATTTTATTAGGTCACATTTTATAACATTATGTATACTCAATGCAGAGGAAAAAAAGTGAAAACAAAATGAAAATCACCATTAATCCCACACCAAAACAAGCTCTATATATTCTTCTGCTGCTGCTGCTGCTGCTAAGTCGCTTCAGTCGTGTCTGACTCTGTGCGACCCCATAGACAGAAGCCCACCAGGCTCCCCCGTCCCTGGGATTCTCCAGGCAAGAACATTGGAGTGGGTTGCCATTTCCTTCTCCAGTGCATGAAAGTGAAAAGTGAAAGTGAAGTCGCTTGGTCATGTCTGACTCTTAGCGACCCCATGGACTGCAGCCTACCAGGCTTCTCCGACCATGGGATTTTCCAGGCAAGAGTACTGGAGTGGGGTGCCATTGCCGTCTCCATATATTCTTCTACACATCTTCAATTCAGACACATGTATAAAGGTATAATATATCTCTTTTAGCTTATAAAAAGTGAATAATATTATTTCATTTGTTTTGTACTTGCTCTTTATACTTAACATATATGTTGAAACATCCTTCATGTAAATAAATATACTTCCATGACCTCATTTTTGATGACCATGTTATATCATAGAGATTATTATGATTTATAGAGCCACACTTTCACTGTTGGATATTTAAGCTAACAGTAATTGTTCCCTATTATACACAATATTAAACATTTGAATATATGCTTCATTATAATACATGTTTAATTATTTTCTCGGGTAAATTCCTGAAACTGGAATTGCAGAGTCAAAGAATATCTACATTTTTAAAGCTTCTATCAAATTTCTGTCTTGAGAGATTAGACCACTAAAATATTTTGGAACAATTCCATAAATCTTCCCCAAAATGGAAAATTCTGTTGGGATTAATGACTGAGAGCAAAACAAAACAGGAAAAATACTAAGTTTTAGTCCTCACCTTCAGTAGGCTTATAATCTATTAAGATAAACAATACATACCATGCCATTGATTCATTGATAGTTTCTCAGTATCTTATAAAAGTTTCAGAGCACTGTGATGGCAGTAAAATAACAAAAACAAAAACCTGCTTAAAAAAATCACCACCATCATACGTGCTAGGGGAGATATACAACACAGAAATAAAAGTGTCGAATGGTGCTAAGTCTGATGAAGAAAAATAGAGCAGAAAGTGGATACAGGGAATGGTGGTAGAAGAGCGTATTTTAGGTGGTAGGAGAGGTATTTTACCATTTAAAATATGGTAAAATAAAGGAGACTAAATACATTCATAAATGTTATACAAGGTGGCAAGTGTCAATCTTCATTAAAAAAAAATGGCATCCAATAAACAATACCTGAGAATCTGTATCAATATATAATTAACATATATGTATACATATATATAAACAGTAAAAACAAAACCAAAAAATGTATATATGCTTTTTCAAACAAATTTTCTTTGCAATTTAAGGCTTTATAATCTGCAGTTTATAAAGCAATGGTCAACTCTCTGTCACATTGTCAGTTACCCTTAACTCTTTACTATTATGCTCAGAAACTCACTGAACTTGTTTCCCTTCACTTCCCACCCTGTATCTACAAACTTATCTATACCCACATCCATATTCATCTTCAGACTCTCTCCTCATTCATTCATTCATTGAACACAAAGTATGTACCCATCAGTGTGATAAGTAAATGAACAATTATAATTTGTAAGACCAAATTATACAAAAAGAATGAAAGGATTATATGACTATATCCTTTTTAACTTTCATTGTCCTCCTTAACACACCAGTACATTATGAAATGTCGTTTATGGGATTTCCAATTTATAGAATTTTTCAAGTGCATGTGTTGTGAAGGCTGACAGCCTATATACTGTAAAATTTACACTAGGAAAATCACTTACTTTATATCAACTTGTGGGGATAACAACTGAAGCCTTGTGTAGGCAAACATCCAAGCATAGCTCACAGCTGTAGGGCAGTGTTTTGGAAGGTTTTCTTGCTTTAAAAAACTGGAGAGACTTATAATCCATGGGTCTTGGCCTTGGGTCACATGTGCAAATATCCATATGTGTGATGGACTGATCACATCAAACTGGTGGCTAATGGGAGAGGAGTTCCACTCTGCTAATGTCTGTAAATCTATTGAGCTTGGGCAGTACAGCAAAGTAGTCTAAGCAGAGAAAAAAATTCATTATTGCACATTTCAACAACTTTTGTAAGTTTTACCATATATATTGCTTTAAATTATGAAAGTGGTCTACTGGTAGTTTCTAGAACAGAGATTCTTAAACAGGGATAATATGAAGTCCGAGATACCTTTAAGGAGGTAGAGAATTCCTGAAATTGCATATAAGGTTTTTGTGCACATGCAGTTTTCTAGAATAGATTTCTGTAATTTTTATTAGTCTCAAAAAGATCTATAAACCAAAAAGGTTAAGAATCACCACGTATGTAATTCTTAAATGAATATGCAATTCACAGGATACTCAAGATGCTAGAGAACTCAAAAATGAACCATTAACTTTCATGCTGATGTGCACTGCAAGACAAGTGAAAATGTCAGTTGCACAGTCATGTCCAACTTTGTGCGACTCCACAGACTGTAGCCTGCCAGGCTACTTTGTCCCTGGAGTTTTCCAGGCAAGAATATTGGAGTGGGTTGCCATTTCCTTCTCCAGGGCATCTTCCTGACCCAGGGATCGAACCTGGGTCTTCCACACTGCAGGCAGATTCTTTACCATCTGAGCCATCAGGGAAGCCATTGTGTACTATGTATGCATAAGTGGAACAGACTGGAAAATGGGCTCCTCTCCAGAGCTACACATTCTCAAATATTTGCTCAATAATAGTCAGAGCTCTTATACTGAAGAGATAAAGACTTCAGAGCAAATTATTTATGATTCAATAGACAACAAAAAATGGAGCCTTAAAAACTGAACAGAGGCTTGATTCACTTGATCATTCAACAGATATTTACAAAGGACCTGCTCTCAGTCAGGCACTGCTTTAGGCACTAGAAGAGAGTCACTCACTTCTCTTCGTGTTGGCCAATTCATGGTTAATAATCTAAAACAGAATTCTTTAAATTGAACAGATTCATAACCATACCTTAGGCTTCTAAAATTTTATTATCTCTCTTGGTTACATGTAACTTTGAGTTGTAAGAGTCAAGAGTTATGTAGAAAGTACAGAAACCTCTTGTGCAGGTATTGCAAAACAGGAAGAAAATAATTTCAATTAGTAAAGTTTGATAGTTATTCTTATATCAGTTTTGAAAACTTGGTATATGACCTTTCTCCCCCAAATCAAACTAAGAAAGATAGCATAAGCTTTCTTAGTAATGTATGTGTTGACGAAGTGTTTTTCTTCATTTTAATGAGTGAAATTACATATATTGCTGTTGTTTAGCTGCTAAGTTGTGTATGACTCTCTTGCAACCCCACGGACTGCAGCCCACCAGGCTTCTCTTTCCATGGAATTTTCCAGGCAAGAACATGGGAGTGGGTTGCTATTTCCTTCTCTAGGGGAACTTCCAAACCCAGGGATCAAACCCACATCTCCTGCATTGACAGGCAGATTCTTTACCACTGAGCCACCAGGGAAGCCCCAAATTACATATGACTCGGGCATAAGATATTACATCTTTACTCCATGCACTTGAATTTATATGGCAAAGCAAACAAATACACTTACTGCAAGATGCAGAATGCAATTTTTTTGCTTTGAATTTCAACAGAAAAAATTTCGATAGCCCTTTAACCAGCATTATACAGGTCAAGAATACTATATGCCATAATCAATAGCAAATAGTAGTTGATTGCAACTTCAGATTTAATAGAAACTTCTTAGATTGGAAAGATTGGAATTTTACAAAGATAAAATATTTATATTTTTGTGGGCAAGAATACTAACCATAGCATAAAGTAGTGCCACTTTTTAAAAATTATTTTTTATTTTCAAAGCACTTTACCATTTTCACAAATACTTTCTAATGCATGATATTTGTAAAAGAAACTCAGGTGTGTATGTATGTACATCTTAAGTTTCAAAACATTGCTGAATAGCATGAAATCATTACAGTTACCTGATCGGCCCCAGTGAGATGAATGAAGCTCTCAAGAATGGATGGGCTCAGCCTGTCCATCACATCTATGGCTAATTCATCATCACCCTATAAAAAAGACATCACGTGTCTATTAAAGTTTAGGAATGTTTAAGAACAGCAGCCAAACCTAGATAAACATTACAAATTTACTTTAGCCCTATCTGTTACAAATGGAATAGAAGGCAGGTTGGTGAGCTTAGACCCTCTCAAAAAGATCTTGTTAAAAAGTAAATTATACCTGCATCGTAAAAACAGAAATGGAACAAAGATGGACAAAAAGGATAGTTTTTTAAGTACTTTCATTAGATAGCTGAATGAAATATCTAAAATTTACCTTAGGTATTTCCAAAAGTGCAAATAAAGCCCGTA
This sequence comes from Bubalus kerabau, assembly GCF_029407905.1. Classification (NCBI taxonomy): domain Eukaryota; kingdom Metazoa; phylum Chordata; class Mammalia; order Artiodactyla; family Bovidae; genus Bubalus; species Bubalus kerabau. The sequence continues at coordinate 71,455,497 of NC_073630.1, forward strand.
TTTCTCTAAGGACGCTAACAGCTAATCTCCTGGTGGCAGGTCGACTGCTACAGAGAGTGACGAGTGCAAACCCTTCGACCACATGGAATACACTGGAATATGGGCTCCTTTCCAGAGGAGGGGGATGAGAGGCTCCATTAACCACACCATGCTTGAAAAATAAAATGCAAGTTAAAAAAAAAAAGTATGTATTCCAGTAAAACAATTAGTAAAGAGTAAAGGCAAATCATAAAAATGACTGCTACAGGTCTGCCTCAGCTCAAGAAATTTAAATAACATTTAATTTATAAAAATGTCACATCACATAGTGAAAAAAGCATTTAATTGGCAGTCTAAAACACATGAATATACAATGTACCTAAGTTCTATCATTCTCTGGCTACTTTATAAACAGCTTTAGAGTTGACACTTAATCACTATTGGTCCAACATTTCTATATGGAAAATGAAGGATTGAATGGCATCCTTTGTACTCAAAGTTTGGACCAGCAGCGTGGCATCACCTAGGAGATGGTGATGTGCAGGCTCACTAAACATTGAGAAGCTGGGTTGGCTTAGATGATCCAGCTGTAATATCCAAGGTTCTATGGCTTCTACATTTTCACAAACCAATAATTTGAGCACCTTTTTCAGTTAAGAAGCACACATACTGTATATGTGAAATGGGGACCACTGGTGCCTTTGATAAACAACCAAATAACTGAAAGGCTATCAACATTTTTTATTATACCAGCATTCAACATATTGGAAACAGCCTATTATGTGAGTTAGAATTGCCTTCACTTTGTATGTTCACTGAAAACTAATTATTACCAAAGGAAGAATTTAATTTCTATATTTAATATATAAACTATAACAAAGTTCTGTTTAAGGGGTTACAAACATTTTGAAAGAAAGTAAACTAGTGAAGCTTCTAATTTTTGAGGAAGTCAATATGTTTTAACATCATAACCAGTCATTTGCCACTGATCATGCACAGAGGAACACTCTGAAAGAGTCTGGTACCTGTGAGTCCTGGTTTTTGTTATGCATTTGGGTTGCTTGTTTCCACTGATTTATTAATTGTACCAACATCTTTACAGCATTATCAAGAAGTGTGGGATGGACATCAGTCACTTCACGAACAATAAAATAAACAAATCCTGAAAGGACATCCTCACGCCAATCTGGAAAATCAAGCATTAGTGCCTGCAGAGTATTGAAAGCCAGAGCACGAAGTTCTTCATCCATATGAATTGTGAGCCTACCAAGAACAAAATTCCATTAGCAAACCTCAAAAACCTTCCAAAGAGCTTTACCATCTAGAACTTAAAACTAAGAATTTAAAAAATACATCCTCTCAATTGGTTCTTAAGAAGTAAGAAAATAGGAACCAATGTTCACTTTTTGTGCTGTATTTGTCCTTATGCTAATCTGTATTCATTTATTTAAATTCACATGTCAATCTATTAATATCAGTTGGCATCAGAATAGTAAGTTTGATGATTCAGAATAGTACGTTTGATCATAACACAAATGTCCTTTAGAATGATCATATATAATTCCATTAAAGTTTGTTTAGATTTAATAAAAAAAAAAAAAAAAAAAAAAAAAAAAGAAAACACAGAACCAGAATTACATTTAAAAAATTCTTTAATCCTTAAAATGCCATATATTATTCTATAATCAATCAAATTTATGCTGAATTATATAATACCTTAGTACTAGCTCACACTGATTCAGTCTTATACTACCACTGGAAAGGACACAGTTTATCTCTGTTGCTCCTTTCATGCTGCTGAGCTTACAGTTAAACATAAGACGGCTGATTGTGAAGGAAAAAATACAAGTCAGGACGGAATGAATTTAACAGAAATAATTCTTGAAAATGAAAATGAGAATTAAGCTGTAACTTCATAAATGGGGTATACCTAGAAAGAAGATGAAAAAAAAAAGAGTAACACATGAAGTCTTCAAAAGAATTTATGTTAAGTAAATTATAGGAGAGGCTGTATATAGTTACCTTTTAAAGACATCAATAAGATATGAGGACAGGAATGTAATATTAGTTAAAGGATTTTGATAGGACTTAAAAAAGAGAATGATAAACAAGAAAATCATAAAAGATAGCTGCAGCAATGAAACTACTAATATTTAATGCTATATGAGTAAGAGTTTCTGTTTGGGGCTACAGAGAATTATTTACATGATTGACCATCAAGACACATGTATCAGAGTTAGAAACAGCCTGAATGAATAAATATAAGTAGGTGATATTTAAAAATATGCCACAGTTACATGCTTGGGCAGCTGAAAAGATGGAGTTATTCTCAATGACAGAGGAAGGACGCTGTGTGATATCAGTCTTCACCCTGCTGAACTCAGTTCTGGTCTTCACTAAGCTAACCTTCAACTGACAATGAGACTGTGGAGAAAATGTATTACGGTTGTTTAATACAAAGACCCGGAAGTGAGCCATGAAGCAGCAGCAGTTACAGGAGCACATTGGAAATACCACACAGGGTCAGATCAAGGGTCCCAACCCAGTGTTGTGTCTCTGATAGTGGCGCCAAAGGAGAGACTGTGGGAAGGGAGAGTGACCAACTCCATGCTGCTGGCTATAAAGGTTGTTCAACATTCCTTAAATCCATGAATGTACACCTCTCTGTGTGACTCGGGATATATCCATGCAGAGAAAGGGGCCTGACTCATTTATGGCAGAAGAACTATTGACCCTTCCCTGGAGACAGCAGATAGGTCTGCAAACTTACAGTGTATTTTTGCTTTGTTTGTTTGCTTGCTTTATTCTAAGTAAATAAGATTTAGCCATCACAATTCCAAATGATAGGAGCTAGGGACAAAAGAAGCAGACACTGGGATCTTTCTTTCTGCCAAAATAAATTAAGTATCACAGGGGAAGGAAGCAAAGTCAATAGCAAAGCAACCTATCAACCACTGGCTAGATGTTTGCTTCTTTACTCGGCTCCTCCACCCCTGCCCCTTGCGGATGCAACTTCACTTTGGTGGGGAATATGGACTACCATCCACAAAATGGTGAACTAAATTGAGGTGGGAGGAGTAAGAGCAGAAGTGAATGACAGTTGTTTACTGTGTTCTCAAGGAATAATATTATAAATTTTATAAATATTTAATATTATAAATTTTATAAATATTATAAATTATAAAATATTATAAATATTATAAATAATCTAATTTATAGCACGAGTTAAGAGACACAGTGGGAAGGGATGACTTTATCTCATGGTGCCAAGTTTCAAAGTCACCTCTTTCTTCTCCTCCTCATCCAATACCATTCAGTCTCCTACTGCAACCCTTAAGAGCTGAGGTTGGGTAGTATATGGGTGTTTGAAATGCTCCGTGACCAAGGAGGTGGGAAAGGCTGCTAGAGCAGTCTATTAACTGTTTATTCATTGTGAATTTAACTTAAGGCTTAGTAATAAGAGTTCAGCAAGCAGTAACCATCTTTGAATATGGTAAGATATCACTGCTCCATTAATAGTCTTTGTGCTTGGTTTTCCATTAGGGTAGGGCCAGCAAATATGGCTCAAGGGCCAAATCCAGCCAGGCTCCTTAACAGGTGGCTGCTTCTTCACTACAATGGCAGAGATGAACAGCTGTGACAGAGACCACGTGACTCACACACTTAAAACAGTCACTATCTTGTCTTTTAAGAAAAAAGTCTGCTGACCCCTTATTTAAAGAGAATCCCCAACTGTATCAGCAAAGCAGTTTTTCAAAAGGCCATCACCTCAACTTAGAATTACTTCCAGGAACTGGTATTTAAGTTTGGATGTCATATTAATTACTCTTTTTATAGAGCCTAGTGAGGAAAGAGATAAAAACTTGAACTCTATGGGCTCTGCAATAAGAGACAAAAAGTGAAAATGAGACCTGGTCACCACCTTAGGTGCTAAAGAAAGGACTATAGGAGTTAACACAATAATTAATTGCCTAGTGAGTGTCATCACACACTGATAATGTTCATATATTAACAGAACATGTTCTATAAATCCCAAGAAATAATAAATACTAGATGGAAAGGCAAGGAATTTAAAAATAGGATTTATAGGGGAACCCAGAAGAATTTTAAAAGTTGAAAGATGAGTAAGGAGAATGTGTTAACAAAACAAAAGACAAAATGGGAGTTTAGAGAGTTATCCACAGATTAAAAATGTCTTTATCACTACTTTTTTTTAGTGATAATAGTAAGGGGATGCTTTAGAAATTTAAAAAGACTGAATGACATAAAAGTTAAACTCACAAACAGGAATTCTCATTTACCTTGCTAACAGTTCAATAAGGTCAGTTCTGCTCATACCATCAGGAATCAGCCTTGGAATAGCAGCAATGCAAGTTCTAAACAAATCAATTTTGGGTTTTCTTTCCCCGCTAAAAAACAGATTACAAGAGGACTTAATAAAATGAATCTTACATACATCAAACAATGAAAGCAAATTAGAAAAATTATTACAGAAAATATGAGCCCACCTCCAAAAGTTTAATGTATTTAACATAATAAAAAGAGTATATACATTTCCGGTAAATAATTATCAGTTTATAAATGCAAAAAAATAATATATAATTAAGGAAAAAAACACAGCTAGCAAGAAAAAAAGGTTTTCAGTAACTGGTAATTAATAACTAATAATAGATAACTAGTAATAGATAACTAATAAGAACCTACTGTAGGGCACAGGGAACTCTACCCAATACTCTGTAATGGCCTACATATGAAAAGAATCTAAAAAAGAGTGGATATATGTATATGTATAATTGATTCACCCCTTCTATACTCTGAAACTAACACAACACTGTAATAAATCAACTAAACTTCAATAAAAAACTTTTTTAAAAAGAAAACAAGCATAACAAATATTCAAATAGTAAATATTAAGCAAATTATTTATTGGTGGCGCAGTGGTAAAGAATCTGCCTGCCAATGCAGGAAACGCAACAGACATGGATTTGATCCCTAGGTCAGGATGACACCCTGTAGTAGGAAATGGCAACCCATTCCAGTATTCTTGCCTGGAAAATTCCATGGACAGAGGAGCTTGGTAGGCTATATAGTCCATGGAGTTTCAAAAGAGTCAGATATGGCTGAGCACACACACACACATTTATATTATTAATTGTTTCAAATAAGTTAAATCTCTGATTTAAATCTCTATATTTAATTATTAAAATAAATAATATTGCCATTAAATAACCTAATATTAGTTATTTGGGGGGGGGCCTATAAAATTAACAAAAAAATTTCTTTATTTTCAACATCATATACTAACAGGAGTTTTAGAAAACAGACATTCTCATATACCACTGGTGGTATTGTTTGTTCTTGTCTTTTTATTTTACTTCAGAATATACAAACACACACAAAAATAAGCATATTGTTTATGTAATAAAATATGTGAAATTTGGAAATCCTGGTTCTTCCAGATGCTTGATGCAATTTAATTCACCTGTATTTTCCCTAGTTATTCAATGATTTTATTTATTTATTTTAAATATCTACCCTTTTATATACTGGCTTTTATTGTGGTCTATATTTCAAAGGAAAGCTGTTAATTTATTTGACACAAATTGTCCTTCAGCTGGCCCAATAAAACATTCTTATATGGAAAAGACTTGGGATGTTTTAAGAGTTTTGGGGTCAGTATTCATTATAGTGGCAATGAATCTACTACTTATTTTTAGTGATTTTATATATAGTCAGTCTTCTCTTAGCTTTGTCCCAATATGCATGATTTTAGTTACGATAATTTAGTCAAATAATACCAGTCCCCAACAGTGGGATTCAATTTCTGTTACCTGATATTAACTGAAAGTAATTGTATACCCAAGCTTCCCTATTAGCTCTTCAGCCTACAAATCAGGATGTAAATAACAGATGTGTATCATAACCAATGATTTCACCACATCAATTTTTTCTAAGTCTGTCATGATTGGTCACTATACACCTCTTATTCGGTTCACATGGCAAAAGTGTGTAGCTGTGTTGATTCCCTGTCTCCAGTGGTAAACTCAGGTGATACTGGACAAAAATGGATAATCAAAAGAGTAAGTTGGCCAACAAAAATTAAAGTACAGCAAAGGAGAAAGGAAGTGAACACTGGAAGTGAAATTCAAATCAAACATTAATGGAGTTACAGAAGAAACAGCTGACGAGGGCAAGCTGACACTGCTGTCCCTGAAGACCCAACATATGCAGTCAGAGGAGCTCAGTGAGGGCATGTTCATGGGCATAAATGAGGCGAGCGTGACCGAAAGGATGACGATTTTCCAGAGGAAGTAATGCAAGGGGAAAAAAACCCCTTCACATTAGAGAAACTCTCCTGGGGCTTGCCAGGTGGTGCTAGTGGGAAAGATCCTGCCTGCCAGGGCTAATGCAGGAGACAAAAGAGATGAGGGTCCAATGCCTCAGTCAGAAAGATCCCCTGGAGAAGGAAATGGCAACCCACGCCAGTATTCTTACTTGGAAAATCCCATGGACAGAGGAGCCTGGTGGGCTACAGTCTATGGGGTCCCAACGAGTCAGACACAACTGAAGTGACTTAGCACGCACAGAGATGTTAGCATACACTAGTATATAGTAACCATGCATTCATTGAGAGATCCAGTATCCAATTTGGTGGTCTAAGACCTACAAAGCAGATATTAACACCATAAAAAAGTCCTCTTGTAAAAAATACATGGATACTTTCTAGCAAGTAAAAGAAGTTGTTGCCATAAAATATATCTTTCTGAGAAGGAAGTCCCTAACAATAAAGGGAAACTCTGTGTTGACAAGCAGTCCTGGGAGTGGCGTGGAGGGTGAGGTGAGGTACAGTTTTTCACACAAAAAACTACTCATACATTATTTCCCTCTGTACCCTCAGTTCCCAGGAGCTTTTCAGGTTTTCCTTTTTGTTGAACAAAGCTCTGGAAATAAGAGCATTTATTTGACTATGCCTCGACCAGAAACGCCAAAGAAGCTGAAGTTGAACAGTTCTATGAAGACCTACAAGACCTTTTAGAACTAACACCCAAAAAAGATGTCCTTTTCATTATAGGGGACTGGAATGCAAAAGCAGGAAGTCATGAAACACCTGGAGTAACAGGCAAATTTGGCCTTGGAGTACAGCATGAAGCAGGGCAAAGGCTAATAGAGTTCTGCCATGAGAATGCACTGGTCACAGCAAACACCCTCTTCCAACAACACAAGAGGAGACTTTACACATGGACATCACCAGACGGTCGACACTGAAATCAGACTGATTATATTCTTTGCAGCCAAAGATAGAGAAGCTCTATACAGTCAACAAAACAAGACTGGGAGTTGACTGTGGCTCAGATCATGAACCAAATTTAGACTGAAATGGAAGAAAGTGGAGAAAACCACTAGACCATTCAGGTATGACCTAAATGAAATCCCTTATGATTATACAGCGGAAGTGAGAAATAGATTTAAGGGACTAGATCTGATAGAGTGCCTGATGAACTATGGATGGAGGTTTGTGACATTGTACAGGAGATAAGAATCAAGACCATCCCCAAGAAAAAGAAATGCAAAAAAGCAAAATGGCTGTCTGAGGAGGCCTTAAAATAGCTGTGAAAAGATGGGAAAGGAAAAGCAAAGGAGAAAAGAAAGATATACCCATTTGAATGCAAAGTTCCAAAGAATAGCAAGGAGTGATAAGAAAGCCTTCCTCAGCGATCAATGCAAAGAAATAAAGGAAAACAACAGAATGGGAAAGACTAGAGATCTCTTCAAGAGAATTAGAGATACCAAGGGAACATTTCATGCAAAGATGGGCTTAATAAAGGACAGAAATGGTATGGACCTAACAGAAGCAGAAGAGGTGGCAAGAATACACAGAAGAACTGTACAAAAAAGATCTTCACATCCAAGATAATCATGATGGTGTGATCACTCACCTAGAGCCATCACCTAGAGCCTAGAGACATCCTGGAATGTGAAGTCAAGTGTGCCTTAGAAAGCATCACTATGAACAAACTAGTGGAGGTGATGGAATTGCAGTTGAGCTATTCCTAATCCTGAAAGATGATGCTGTGAAAGTGCTACACTCAATATGCCAGCAAATATGGAAAACTCAGCAGTGGCCGCAGGACTGGAAAAGGTCAGTTTTCATTCCAGTCCCAAAGAAAGGCAATGCCAAAGAATGCTCAAATTACCACACAAATGCACTCATCTCACACGCTAGTAAAGTACTGCTTAAAATTCTCCAAGCCAGGCTTCAGCAATACGTGAAGGGTGAACTTCCAGATGTTCAAGCTGGTTTTAGAAAAGGCAGAGGAACCAGAGATCAAATTGCCAACATCCGATGGATCGAAAAAGCACAAGCGTCCCAGAAAAACACCTATTTCTGCTTTATCAACTATGCAAAGCCTTTGAGTGGATCACAATAAACTGTGGAAAATTCTGAAAGAGATGGGCATACCAGACCACCTGACCTGCCTCTTGAGAAACCTATATGCAGGTCAGGAAGCAACAGTTAGAACTGGACATAGAACAACAGACTGGTTCCAAATAGGAAAAGAAGTATGTCAAGGCTGTATATTGTCACCGTGCTTCTTTAACTTATATGCAGAGTACATCATAAGAATCGCTGGGCTGGAGGAAGCACAAGCTGGAATCAAGATTGCCAGGAGAAATATCAATAACCTCAGATATGCAGATGACACCACCCTTATGGCAAAAAGTGAAAAACTAAAGAGCCTCTTGATGAAAGTGAAAGAGGAGAGTGAAAAAGCTGGCTTAAAGCTCAACATTCAGAAAACTAAGATCATGGCACCCAGTCCCAACACTTAATGGCAAATAGATGGGGAAACAGTGGCAGACTTTATTTTTCTGGGCTCCAAAATCACTGCAGATGGTGACTGCAACCATGAAATTAGAAGACGCTTACTCTTTGGAAGGAAAGTTATGACCAACCTAGACAGCATATTAAAAAGCAGAGACATTACTTTGCCAACAAAGGTCCGTCTAGTCAAGGCTATGGTTTTTCCAGTGGTCATGTATGAATGTGAGAGTTGGACTATAAAGAAAGCTGAGGGCTGAAGAATTGATGCTTTTGAACTGTGGTGTTGGAGAAGACTCTTGAGAGTCCCTCGGACTGCAAGGAGATCCAACCCATCCATCCTAAAGGAGATCAGTCCTGGGTGTTCATTGGAAGGACTGATGTTGAAGCTGAAACTCCAATACTTTGGCCACCGAGGCGAAGAGCTAACTCATTGAAAAAGACCCTGATGCTGGGAAAGATTGAGGGCAGGAGGGGAAGGGGATGACAGAGGATGAGATGGTGGATGGCATCATCGACTCGATGGACACAGGTTTGGGTGGACTCTGGGAGTTAGTGATGGCCAGAGAGGCCTGGCATGCTGCGATTCATGGGGTCACAAAGAGTCAGACACGACTGAGCAACTGAACTGAACTGACTGAAACCAGCCATGTCCACACACATCTGGGGCAACCAGGATTTATCCATAAGGCCTCGTCATTGACAACAAACTGTATGGATCAAGGGTGACTTTTGCTGTCTCTATTGGTTTGACAGCACATAAAAGAGTAAAACTGAGCCTGTGGAAAGAATTGCTGTATCAAAAACTGCAGCAGATGGCAACAGGGGCGAACTCCAGAAGAAAAAGTAAGGGAACAAGCAGAATCAACCCTCTATACTTGTGAAAACTGAAATGGCAATGAAGAGAAATTACTGACTACGCACGTAATCATATCTTCAGGCTCCTTATTGGACATCTGCACACTAGTCATACACATGGGCCTCCCAACTTCTTTGTCCAAATGTCTTAGAATGCTATCTAATGCTTTTCTCACTTGAGGATAATAAACTGACATTCCTGGAGGAGAAAAAAAACTCAGTTATAAAATGTCAAACATTAGACATAGAATAATGTTATTCTCTGTAAAATATAAAAGGTTATTGACTTTTAATTGGCATTAGCTTATTGATGTTACAAAAGAAATTCTGACTTTGACATACTCTTCTCCCTGATGATCAGCTTCAGTATATTGGAGGAAATATATAAAAATTTGTACACAACTGAATTTGAAGAAGGACAAGATGCAATGAATAGTATCATATAAGAAGATATTTAATCCAAAGTCTTCTAACATGAAAACTTACAGATATTATAGAAAATGTATTCATTTTGTATCACTCTGTAGCCTGGAATAACCTGGCACATACATTCATAGGCAAATAAATGTATGTAGGCAAATATATTCATTTTAGATTTGATCATAAACTTTCACAAAAGAACATTAAACTATATTATTTATTTATTCCAGTTAACACTAACCTATGACTTTTGCTTCTTCATCTGTCAAGGTTTTATTGAGAAAAATTTTCTTTACACGCAAGGTGTTTCCTGAGGGAAGGATAACTCCTGTCGTTGGCATTGGCGGTTCACCATCTTTTTGCTGCAAACTGTCCGCTATGACAAGGAAGACTCTGAGGCCTATATTCATTCTCTTCAGAGAAAAAAGTTTCAAAATAAAAACGTCAGAAATTTCCTCTTTTTTCACGCTAAAAACATCTCATCAAATAACAGTGAGGGGTGGGAGGAAGAAGGATAGAAGAAAAATGAACCTCTCTGTTCAACATTTTTTAAACCAGCCCAGGCACTGGAATTTAACATCAAATTCCTAAGTGCCACTCTTTCACTTCTGAGGTCAACTGGCTCTCCTGTTTTCTGCTGCTAAGTCACTTCAGTCGTGTCCGACTCTGTGTGACCCCATAGACAGAAGCCCACCAGGCTCCCCCGTCCCTGGGATTCTCCAGGCAAGAACACTGGAGTGGGTTGCCATTTTCTTCTCCAATGCATGAAAGTGAAAAGTGAAAGTGAAGTCGCTCAGTCGTGTCCGACCCTCAGCGACCCCATGGACTGCAGCCCACCAGGCTCCTCCATCCATGGGATTTTCCAGGCAAGAGTACTGGAGTGGGATGCCATTGCCTTCTCCATCCTGTTTTCTAGCTTACTTCAAAACTCTCCCATTCCTTCCTCAAGTCTACTACCCTGATACTCTACCTTACCTTCTCTGAGTAGATGATTTGTCTCCCAAAAAAGACCACCAATCTTCCTCAATTTCTGACCACAAAGTACACCGATCTATTTATATCTGCACCTTTTCTTAATGTCCTTTGCTGTTGTTGCAATCAAGGGGTGCTGATATTCCTAGTTATTATACAGAATCCTACCTGCTCTTGCATTACCGGGAAATTACACTATCAAATCATTCCTTCTCTCTCTTGCACCTCCCATTTCCCTTTTAACTGAACACATCCGATTCCTGTTCACTATACTCAACTAGCATAGGAACGATCCCTCCCTGTTAATACTTCCCTCTCACTCATCAGTGAGCATACTGCTCAAAACAGTGGGCATTTTTCCTTCATTCTATCCGACTTGTCAGCGGCATGGAACACTGTCAAAGAGTTCTTCTTCCCTAAATACTCCCTTCCTTAACTACATCTGTAGCACTGTGGGCTGTGTCTCATCTACCCGCATTTCAGATTTACCCTCCTTTACCCGGGTATTAAAAGTTACGCTACTTCAAGGCAAGTTCCCCGGTTGCCTTTTCTTACCATTATGTGTTCTCTCCCAAAGTAGTTTCATGTATTTACATGTCTTCAACTACCACTCGTACCAGAGCACCCCTAATTTTAAGCCTCATTTCTCTGAACTTGAACCCTTAGACCAATCTGATACTTCTACTTGGATGTCAAAAAGATGCCTCAGATTCACCATGTTCAAACCAAAAGCACTTTCCCCACAAACTCAGTATCTTCTCAGTGTTTCTTTTCTCAGTAAATTATCTCTCTATCCACCATACCATCTCAGCCCAAGCTGTCACTATTCACGACCTACACCAGTGGTCTCTAAATGGGCATATGCATCCCAGTGGGTGTGTAAGACAGTTCACTGGAATACAGCAAGAAAATAAAACTTTCCTTTATATATATACTTTTGTCCAAGATCAAGATTTTCAGCTTTACTCCTATCTTTATATATAACATAATGATGGTAACATTAATCTAAATATCAAAAGGTCATTTCACATAGTCATAGAAGACATTTTGTTAAGCATGTCATCTATAAAAAACAGTCATTTCTGCTCACTTTAAAAATCTGGAAATAATTATTAACCTATCTTAAAAATCCTACAAATAAAAAGCTTCAATAACTTTCTAGCTCACTTGTTAAACTACTAAATATATACCTTAAGATTTGATTATGAGAAGAACCAGCACAGTAATTTTATACATTCTCCAGTGTCATTAGAGTCCAATAAGCAATTAGTTCACAAAATATCTTTAAACAATCTGAAAATTTAATATCTAAAGTATAAACAGGAGTTTACTAGGGAATAACAGGACCAAAGAAGTAGGAAATAACATTTATTTTAATTTGTCTTTAACTAGGAATTTAAGCCTAAGAGTTCTGATTCCAGAAACTGTGCTCTAAAAAAAATTTTTTTAATTATATAGGATAGTAAATTACTATAATTTTTTTACCTCTGGATTAATGGTGAAAGTTTTAGTAGATTTTCCAACACTGAGAAGATCAAATATTATTTCTTTCATTGCAAAATCCAAACGTTCCTAGAAAAAAGAAAAACAATCAATAAAATCTTAGAAGTTTCTTTGCTATAGGGATGCTTTGGAGATATTGTGGGTTTGGTCTAGACTGCATTTAGCAAGTCACATAAATTTTCTGGCTCAGCAGTGCATAAAGAAATTATGTTTATACTATACTGTAGTCTATTAACTGTACTATAGCATTATACCTAAGAAAACAATGCACAACCTTAACTAAAAAAATAGGTGATTGCTCAAAAATTGCTAATCATCATCTGACAACCCAGGGTTGCCACAAACCTTCAATTTGATTAAAAAAAAAAAAAAAAGTGCAATATCTACAAGGAAAAATAAAGGAAACTACAATAAAACAGGGCTCTGTCTGTATATGTTAGGTTATCATGCTAGTAAGTGAAAGTCGCTCAGTCATGTCCGACTCTTTGCGACCCCATGGACTGTAGCCTGCTGGGCTCCTCTGTCCATGGAATTCTCCTGGTCAGAATACTGGAGTGGGTAGCAGTTCCCTTCTCTAGGGAATCTTCCCAAACCACGGATCATGTTAAGAATTCCACCAACAATGTCAAGAATACTTGTCTGTGACCAGAAGAAGTTCCTGAATCTAGTTGGACAAAAGGAGAATATATATGAATTAATGTTAATGGGAGAAATATCAATAACCTCAGATATGCAGATGACACCACCCTTATGGCAGAAAGTAAAGAAGAACTAAAGAGCCTCTTGATGAAAGTGAAAGAGGAGAGTGAGAAAGTTGGCTTAAAGCTCAACATTCAGAAAACGAAGATCATTGCACCCGGTCCCATCACTTCATGGCAAATAGATGGGGAAACAGTGGAAACAGTGGCAGACTTTATTTTTTGGGGCTCCAAAATCACTGCAGATGGTGATTGAAGCCATGAAATTAAAAGACACTTACTCCTTGGAAGGAAAGTTATGACCAATCTTGACAGCATATTAAAAAGCACAGACATTACTTTGTCAACAAAGGTCCGTCTAGTCAAGGCTATGGTTTTTCCAGTGGTCATGTATGGATGTGAGAGTTGGACTGTGAAGAAAGCTGATCGTCGAAGAATTGATGCTTTTGAACTGTGGTGTTGGAGAAGACTCTTGAGAGTCCCTTGGACTGCAAGGAAATCAACCTGTCCATCCTAAAGGAGATCAGTCCTTTAGGTGTTCATTGGAAGGACTGATGCTGAAGCTGAAACTCCAATACTTTGGCCACCTGATGTGAAGAGCTAACTCATTTGAGCAGACTCTGATGCTGGGAAAGATTGAGGGCAGGAGGAGAAGGGGACGACAGAGGATGAGATGGTTGGATGGTATCAGTGACTCAATGGACATGGATTTGGGTAGACTCCAGCAGTTGGTGATGGACAGGGAGGCCTGGCGTGCTGCGGTTCATGGGGTTGCAAAGAGTGGGACATGACTCAGCAACTGAACTGAACTGAATGTTATATGATTTTATATATATGTGATTTAATTATCAAATGATTAGTTTAATACCCAAACCAGTAGGATAGAAGTTTTAAACACTCATTTACCAAAATCATACTGAAGATCTAAGTGAAGGAATTTCCAAAATAAAATGAAAGGAAGCCTCATGATAATAGCTATGCAGCAGGCCTGGAGAGCAAGAAATTCAAACTGGGACAGAAAAAACTGGGCTCCAGGAAGGTAATCTCCAAGGAAAAAGAAAAAGTCAACTAAGAGTAACTGATGTTTGAGAGGAGCTCTATAGTTCTGGGGGAATGCTGGTGTGAGGTGATTAATCCAAGGGAGTGGGTACAACCCTAGAAGAGATGTGATGAAATGGCAAAAGTTCTCTGAACCACAAATCTAAAACACAATCTGCTTTCATTCATATTGCTGACATATTTACACGTATCTAATTATCATTAATTCAGTGCTTCTGTAAATAGAAATGTATTATTTTTAAAAATATTCTTTACTTCTTCACTGTCAAGAATAATTACATTATGGGTCATCTTCACTGTCAACAGTTTTAGTTCAAAGAGAACTCAATGAATATCCCGGAATCCCAGTGTTTTTCCTAAATTGAGAGGGTAACCCTACCTATGCTTCTCCAGGGCTGATGTCCCAAAAGACAATGTAGATGTGCTTACTCAGTCTCCATTTACTCCTCTTCAAATAAACCTGCCTTACTGCAGGGGCTCCAAAGCTAACATGACATTTCCCAGGATGCCTTTGAACAACAGGCTTCAGAATGTGATTGAAACCCAGGGAACTGGGGCAGAAGAGGAGGAGGACAGGGAGAAAGGAGTCTATTTTACAGGTGGGATCATGGTAGCAGCATGATTCTGAAGCACCTGGGGGCATACTTCCTAATTTGGCAGCTTTTTTGACTGTTGCAGAGGCGGCAGCTTCCTTGGGAGTCCAGTGTTATGGTTTCTTCTGTCCCATTAGCGATTCTGTGAACAATCTATATTCCTTAAAAGACCCCTTTGGGGACTTCCCTGGTGGTCCAGTGGTTAAAACTCTGCCCTTCCATTACACAAGGCACAGGCTCAATCCCTGGTCAGGAAACTAGGAACCCACATGTCACATGGTGGTCAAAAAATAAAAATTAAAAGACCCCACTGGGTTCAATTATCTACAGTGGATTCTAGTGTCTGTACCTGAGAACCTAGATTAATGTAATTATGAAAACAGTGTTTCACTATCTTTCAAGATACTCGGGCATTAATTCGTTTATAGACTAAAAGTAGGATTATGAGATTTTCTCGACTCTTCCTAAATTGAGTGCCTTCCACTTGCGGGAATTTCCTTTCCTTCTCCAAGTGTGTAGATCAATGATTTAAACATATTTTGCACACACACAAAAATCAATCATTAGCCTCATTTATTTTTTACTTTTTAAAGCATACTTTTTTCACTATTCAGTATTAATAAATGTTTTACTACCATGCTTTTAGATGTGTAACAAATTCTAGGAGTCTGAGTCACTCTTACAACTTCCACGTATATCCGTATTATGAGTCAGTCACTCACCTGAGCAATGAACTGAATAATCTTCACAAATATATTGAGAGGTGTGTCACGAGGAACCACACTTCGTGAACCTTTCGGGAAAAGTGCTGACACTATGCTCATAAGACGACTAGAAGGAAAAAAGATTTAGTCATGATGAGAGAATGAAAGTAACAAAACATTAGCAAAATATCCTTCCCATCCTGTCAAGGTAATTCATATTCTTCCTCAAGGTATTTATGTTAACTAAAATTCATTAGTGTGGTTATTTATTTTTTTTTAACCAAGATGTTATTTGAAATATACTTTAAAACAAAGGCACTCACCTTTGAGTTACAGTGTTGCTTTCACATTTTATTCTAATTACATAGACCCATAACAATCTATACAAAGATTCCAGTGCAACTCGAGACATTTTAGGATCTTTATTCTGTTTAGAAACAAAAGAGAATAAAAATAAGCTTATTTATTAAAGTACTTGCAATAAATTTAAGATCAATTATATTCTATCAACAATTAAAAGCCCTTTCCATTCCCTTTTTTATTTAATACATAACAGGTTTCAATATGTAAGTATATGTTTAGTATATAGTAAGCAGAGAGAGCTCAAAAGCAACCATAAATAAGGAAATTGAGTCCTTCCTTGTATTCTCAAAACAAAAGAGTAAAATACTAGAATTATGTATTTTCTGTATATATAATTCAACTTACCTGATGGTAAATGGGTCCCACAACAATACTGACATAATGATGAAAGGATTATTCATCTTTGCCATAATTCATTGCAGCTCATAAACAGTTAAAATTTAGAACACCAAATGTTGTTATAGATATTTGCACTTATGAAACAATGCAAAATATTATTGAGTGATTATACTTAAAAAAAGAAATATGGAATGGTGGGTTAAAAGCATAGACTCTGAAATTACGAATAACTAGCCAAACCTCATCCTTGGAGACTGTTACATGTTTGTTTGGTCAAACAGTTTCCTCATCTCTAAAATGGAGATTAGGGTATAAAGTACCCCGTACCTACCTCACAGATTAAGGAAGTTATTATATTATATGGAAAGCACTTGGAACACTGCCTAGCACCTCTTAAATGCTCAGTACATGTCAAGTGTTTACCCTTAATTTTTAGTTTAGAACAAGAACATTATTATTTAAAATGAGAAAAGCATCCATTTCAATCACAATTTGATCAACAAACCTTTTCCTCATATGAGCTATTATAAAAAGTGAAGTTCTCAAATGACAAGTCATGTAGTGAGATTTAGTTGTAAAATTTGAAAATTAGCTAATAATCATCTTTATTAGGAGAAACTCTTTATGCATCTGTTAATTACAATGCATTTAGTCCTATACATTAACATTTATTTAATTTGGCTTGAGGGATTTGCTATTGTTAAACAATTATTTTATATGTAACAATGGACAAAAGGGACTTTTTAAATATGAAGTAGCTGAGCCATTCTATCTTATATTTTCTCAGACTACAGAATAATATACATCTGCTCCCTATGATTAGAAGCAATGCAAAAAGGTTACTACTGGAGTTGTTTTTTAAAAAGACAAACACTAGGGGGAAAAAAAATAGGGCTTCCCTGGTGGCTCAGACGATAAAATCTCCCTGCAATGCAGGAGACCTGGGTTCAATCTTTGGGTCAGAAAGATCCCCTACAGAAGGTAATGGCTATAATTTTGCACATCTTTATATATGAAGATTTGATATAATTCAGAATGGAATATCAACTATTCAGTTGGTCAGAGTCTAAAAGTCAGCCTCTTCCTCTACTGTCAAATCCATGATTCCAAATTTTAAATATACTCCCCAAGTAGTTTTTTAAATTAATTTGTTACTAATGTAAATAAAGTAACATATATAGTTAATACAATGTATGTTTCTAATGTAACAACCAAGCTTTCTGAAATACTTTCTTTTCTAGCACTCAAATACAAGGTCTCAGATATCAAAATAAGAGTTCAGTTAGTTTTATGTACACTACAAATAATACTTTCACTTTGTTAATTATATTTCCAAAATATGAATACTATAAATCAACATATAATAAATTATATATTAAAAATCTAAGTCTAATTAACATAAAAATTCTTCTCATATAACTTAGATTATCTTATATCCTGAGGCATCTGACATGAAATAAAGTTTGATTTTCAAACTTTCCAAGATAGACTACTACGTTTTATAAAGCAGATTTATTTTATAAAGAACAATGCCAAACAAGATAAAAAGTGATTAAAAATCATATAATTGTTTATCTGGTCACTGAAATGCTGCTATACATGTCTGAATAATGAAAACATCCTCAGTTAATCTAATCCTTAAACAAAGATACACAATTCCCTAGCTACAGTTTTGGTCTAATTTGAATAATCAGATTACATTAGTAAAGTCCAGTTTTATTAACATATAATAAAGTTTTGATGTCAGTCAATATGCTCTTGGCAGCATTTTAGTGTTTCTTCACCTTTTCCTACTATGAACAAAAACAAAAAGATTTATTTAAACTCAAACCAGTAGGATTGAAATTTTAAAGTGTTGCATCAAAATCATATTCAGTCTGAGTTACTGTCCCCTTAATTTCATTGGAAAATATTTTAAAAGTATCATTTATTAAAAAAAAAAACTACATAAAAAGGTATCATAACAGCTAACATAAATTAAATAGAATATATTAAAACTGAAGATGATGGCTAAAGATCAGTATTTGGTATCATCTCTCTATTAAATTGACCTTCTTGGGGCCACATTAATATTAAACCTTTGGTAGAAAGTTCCTGCTGTGTGTGCCTCTTCTTTTATAAAACAAGAAGCAGGTTTGAATAAATACATTGGACATGCAAGGCAGCAACGGGTAAAGGGGGGAAAAAAGC
Source organism: Bubalus kerabau (assembly GCF_029407905.1). Taxonomy (NCBI): domain Eukaryota; kingdom Metazoa; phylum Chordata; class Mammalia; order Artiodactyla; family Bovidae; genus Bubalus; species Bubalus kerabau. The sequence goes on from NC_073630.1 coordinate 71,473,996, forward strand.
CACACTTAAGGAGATAAAGCAATATTTTACTTTGTAACATCAACACGACTCACCTGGAGAGTTTCTATTTGTTTTCTGATACTGTTGTTAGATGGCATCTAAATAAAGCAATGTGAGACAGCAACCATAAACATGAGATGCAGCACATGCATGTTAGATGAAAATAAGCACAAAACAAGACAGCTCTTCACCAAGGTCTCTATTTAGAAGAAATTTGAAATTTCCAAGACAGTGGCTAGAAACACTGAGGGAAAAAAATTCTATAATTTGGACATCATGGATCATGGGATACACCTACAACATTAAAACTGAGAGAAAATAGTTAAAGTTTCAACTATCTAATTTTTCCTCCAAAAGTACAGCATTTAATTTTAGGCAAGTTTCCATTTTTAAAAGAAAAGAAGCATACACTGTAGAAAAAAATATTTCAATTATTTTTATATGGCACCTGCTCTTATTCCTCTCTTTCTTATTCCTCAGAAACTTTAAAATCATTTTTCACATAATGACCTCAACTGACATAAACATAGGGGGATGGGAAACTACCAAATCACATTTGGGAGAAAAATAGCAGATTTAACATTTTCAGTGAAAATAAACAGTTGTTCTCTCATGCTATTTATGGACCTACAGATTAATGGCCATTTTTCTGGTCACCAATTCAAAAAACTAGTATGATAATTTTTTTAAAACTGTGCACTATTTTAAAGTACCTTGAAAATGTACCATATTTATTCTTATAAATCTATAGAATAATGCCTTTTTGCTAAGTCACTTCAGTCGTGTCTGACTCTGTGCGACCCCATAGACGGCAGCCCACCAGGCTCCCCCGTCCCTGGGATTCTCCAGGCAAAAGTACTGGAGTGGGGTGCCATTGCCTTCTCCAATGCCTTTTTAATACCCCAGAATTATAGCCAAAAGTACATTTTAAAATATTTAAGTATAGCAATATTCTCGGAGAAGGCAATGGTACCCCACTCCAGTACTCTTGCCTGGAAAATCCCACGGACGGAGGAGCCTGGTAGGCTGCAGACCACGGGGTCGCTAAGAGTCAGACATGACTGAGCGGCTTCACTTTGACTTTTCACTTTCATGCATTGGAGAAGGAGATGGCAACCCACTCCAGTGTTCTTGCCTGGAGAATCCCAGGGACAGGGGAGCCTGATGGGCTGCCGTCTATGGGGTCGCACAGAGTCGGACACGACTGAAGCGACTTAGCAGCAGCAGCAATATTCTTTATAGTACATTATAAGGTAACATGGTAGACCAGAAAGAACAAAAACTATGGAACTAGATGGATTTAGATGCAAATCTTATCTCTATCAGCCTCAGTTACAGTAAAAATTAAATGAGATACTGTACTTAGAGAATCTAGCCTATAATAAATATCAATAAAAATTTATTTTAAGAAGTAGTAGGTCTAAAAAAAGTGTTAAAGATTACTTTGAGATCAAGAGATTACTTGAATCTCAAAGCAAAATCAATTTAGGTAAGACCTTCATCTTGGACCAATTTTCCCTATATACAAATCAAATAAGTTGTACCTGTCACAACAGATAACCAGCATAGTTTTTCCCTGAATACTCAACTCCTTACCTCAACTATGCAGCGTAGCCACAGTATATAAAACTTAACAAGCAGGAACCAAGTCATAAAATTTCTGCTGAATAGAGCCTTAATGTAAGTTAAGGGTTAATGGTCAAGACAACTATATTCCAAATATTCATGCTAAGTGGCTCTTATCTCCTTTAGTCTGGCAGATTGACACAGCCATTAGTGAAAATGGACAATATGCCAGAAATGTTTAATAGGAGGTAAGGGTTCAAAGAAAACAGCATTTTAAATGAAAGCCTTAAGACAAAAAAAAAAAAAAAAAAAGTTAAGGTACTGCGAAAGAACTGCAAATATGTTAGGTGGAAACGTATATATATAAAACATTCCAACAAGCAACAGAAAAGTATGAATTGTCATGAAACAAAGCAATCTTCCAGTAACACTTAAACTGTGTGCCTTAAAATATGTTATAAGTTTGAAGAATCATACTACCTAGAAAATTATCACCTCCCTTTCAGCACCTAAATCTGTATGAATTACCAAAATAAGGAAAGAAAACAACATAATGTACTTAATTAAACAAAGCTTATTTTCTGGTTGCATGGCATAAAGAATTTAACCAGTTTGACTAATCCTGGGAATTTTCATAAATAAAGCAAAGAGAATATATCAATTTTCATCCAAATATGAATAACATCAATGTATGTATATTATGGAGGGAAACAGCCAAAAATACTTCTGGGAAGACCTATTTTTAGTATACCTTACTAAGAAATCAAAGTATTTTTCAAAATGATATGTAAAATCATTAAAAAAAAGTATATATAATAATGTTGCCCAGTAAATCAATCCTTAAATGAGAAAAAAAGAGCCAGTCCTATTTCTCACATCATGGTTAGCTGTTGGATCAGAGAGAAGTCATTTAATCTCTCTGCGCCTTGGTTTCATCATCTTCAAGGCTTAAGATTTTCAGTTTTAACCCTAACTTAGAGGAATAACAGAAAATAAAAAGCCATGTCTGCGATATTTCTATAATATGTAAGCAGATATTCAAATATATTCATTTACGCATCAAAACAGTATTTACGCACAAAACAGTATTCAAATGGGAAAGTGTTCACATGACATTCAGAGGTGGAACATTCCCATTCTTGTGTCAGATATTAACTGTGCTCCTGTCCACAGAAGAAAAGAAGATCCTGTGAGATCCTTCAGCAGAGTGTCCTGGGAAGATCCTTCTACCTCACAGTTTTCAGACTGAACACAGATGTGCCAAATACTGTTAATAACAATTAATTATCCCTTGATTCAGGCCAGAACATTTCAGGAGCTGTCACATCCATATGGATCCAGAACCATACTTCCAGATTTGGCCAGGCATAATTACACTAAATGTGCTTTTAGTGATATTTTATCATCAAGGCTTTTTTCATATTATTCAGACTTGAGCCAACATTACTGAATTTTCTCAAAAGAAAACACAAAATAACTATTTGAAGAATTTTATAAGATTAACTAATACTCTGAAATTCTAAAGGAATTAATAGATATTGCTAAAGCTATTATAAATAATCATTAAAAATATATAATTTTGCATTCATTAAGACCAACTAAATTTAATCAAGTTTATTCATGTCTGTAACATGATTCCCTATAGAAGAAATGAAGTATGTATAAGAAAAGAAATATGGTGAAATATCTCTATTCAAATGAACTATGTACTACAAGTTTTATTATGTACTGTTTAATATACATGCATGAGTGAATGTACCACAGTCGGTATTTACAGGTCAGACATGAGATTAAGTCTTACCTTTAAATGTGACAAACAGTTCTGTAGGAAAATATGCCAGTTATTTAAAAAAAACTGTTTCTGACTGACACATAAAAGGCAGGTAATTAATGGATATAGAGCCTAAAGGAGAGGAAGAAAGAGAATTAAGGTTTTTCATAAAAAAGGCAGCACTGGACTTGTAAATTATATTTCATTCATTCTCATAAACAAAAAAAATTCTATTAGCATTTTTCTGTTTGTAATAAAAAATACAATCAGGGAATAATCAAACAAATGACAAAGGGCAATTTTTCTGTAAGAACAATTTCCTGACCTATCACCTCTCCCCAAGTTAGAAATATGCTGTTATTTCTCCCTAGACCCATTACTCCTCTAACTAGAACAGCAGCCCTGGGGTCAGAGCATAGACCAACGTTAACATTTCAGCTTTCAATTCATCAGGTGACTTTAGGGAGTGTGTGTGCTCCAGTCGCTCAGAGGATACGTTAAAGTGCTGGAGGTCTCACTTTCCTAACACGAACAGTGAGGATGATCATCACACATATCCTATAGGGTTCTGAGGCTTAAAGTAAGATAAAGAATGGAAAGCACTTGGCTTAGTGCCTGGCACAATCACTGTGGATTATTATTATACCTCTATCTTAAGTGGTCAAGTATTCATCCAATATTTCACATTTTCTCCAAGCTGCATACAAATTTACAGAAAAATCCCTCAAAGATATTGAAGTGTATGGTTAAATGGGAAAAAAAAATCATCTTAAATTTTTGAAAAGAGAAGATGTAATTATATAGACAATCACATGCTTCAGAATACAACTTATTATAATGTAAAATTGGACTTCCCTGGTAGCTCAGACGGTAAAGAATCTGCCTGTAATGCGGGAGGCTTGGGTTAGGTCCCTAGATTGGGAAAATCCTCTGGAAAAGGGAATGGCAACCCACTTCAGTATTCTTGCCTCGAGAATCCCATGGACAGAGGAGCCTAGCAGGCTACAGTCCATGGGATCGCAAAGAGCCAAACACAACGGAGAGACTAACACTTTCACTTCTCACTACCTTTAAATTTTCCTATATTCTAATACGGGTTTCGCTTGTGGTTCAGATGGTAAAGAATCTGCCTGCAATGCAGGAGACCCGGGTTCAATCCCTGGGTTGGGAAGATCCCCTGGAGAAGGAAATGGCAACCCACTCCAGTATTCCTGCCTGGAATATCCCACGGATAGAGGAACCTGGCGGGCTACAGTCCATGGGGTCTCAAAGAGTCAGACACAACTGAGTGACTAACACTTTCACTTTATATATTCTAATACAAAATTTAAACATCTGTCAAAACCTAGAATAAAGTCTGAATAACCTACCAAATACAGAGCTAATAAAATTAAGAATATACAGTTTTTAAAAGAGCAGGAAAAAATAGGTAAAATTTCCCCTTGTGTTTACACTTTGGTTATTTTACAATTTGAATTTTTATAATTCTCTTTAAATTCTACTAAAAAAATCTACTAAATTCATAAATCAATTATTAAAATTCCAAATAAATATGTGAAGGTTTGAAATGTGTCTCATACCAATGAATGTTTCTTTCTGGAACTCAGTTCAAAAGTAGTCTGATAAAGCATCTCCACAAAATTTTTCAAGCAGGGAACATTCACTTCGTTTTTCACAGCCTAGGTAAAAAGATAATACAAAAACAAAGAAAATGGTTAAAAACGTTAGATCAAACTATACAAGGATTACAAAAAGGTTTTGTAAGGTTTGAAATTAGTTAATAATTCCCTGAGTATCTAATGGAAGTTCCGTAAAGTAAATAAGATAAACCAGGTCCTTGCCCTGGGTGAACAAGCAGAGACTAGAGACAAGTGAACAGGCAATGAATATGTGGTACAAAGAAAGCTCTAAGAGAAAATTCTGTGTGCTCTTACGGCACTCAGAATGAACCCCAATGAAAAACTCCATAGGAAATAATATATACACTGAAACCAGCATTTCCTTGCCTAAAATAATACAGTAGCATCCCATGTAACCTCTCTGATCTTATCTCCCACTGCTCTGGCCCCTGCACTGGGATCCAGCCACACTAGCATCTCTGTTATTCCTAGAACACATCAAGCATGCTCTTGCTTCAGGATGACTGTGGGGGCTCCTTCTGCCTAAGAAAGTCTTCCCCCAAATCTGGTATGCCTTGCTCCTGCATTCCTTTAGTTTTTGGTCAACTGTTATCATCCCTTTCAAGGTGGTGGTCTTCGCTCAAAGTGCAAGTCGCTCAGCTGTGTCCAACTTTTATGATCCCATGGACTATACAGTCCATGGAATTCTCCAGGCCAGAATACTGGAGTGGGTAGCCATTCCCTTCTCCAGGGGATCTTCTCAAACCAGGGATTGAACCCAGGTCTCCCACATTGCTGGTGGATTATTTATCAGCTGAGCCACCAGGGAAGCCTGGTCTTTCCTAATCACTCTATTTAAAATTTCAACTCCCCTACCCACTGCAGCATTTTTAGGTCCCTACCCTGCTTTATATTTTTCCATAGTACTCACCAACACATCTGGCATACTGCATATTGTACATATTCATTTATTGTGAGTTAGCTGCTCTGGATGTAAGAGTAAAAAAATCTTACCTACCCTGATCATTGTTCTACTCTGTGTATAGGAGAGGCCCTGACACACAGAAAGCACTCAATACAGATAATAAATAAGCAGATGTCAACTAAGAAAGGAGGCTGCTGCTGCTGCTGCTAAGTCGCTTTAGTCGTGTCTGACTCTGCGACCCCATAGACGGCAGCCCATTAGGCTCCTCTGTCCCTGGGATTCTCCAGGCAAGAATACTGGAGTGGGTTGCCATTTCCTTCTCCAATGCATGAAAGTAAAAGTGAAGTCGCTCAGTCGTGCCCAGCTCTTAGAGACCCCATGGACTGGAGCCTACCAGGCTCCTCCATCAGTGGGGTTTTCCAGGCAAGAGTACTGGAGTGGGGTGCCATTGCCTTCTCTAAGAAAGGAGGCTGGGGGTTATTAAAGTGGTAAGAATGTTCCAGACAGAAGAAGCTCCATGTACAGAGGCAGGTATTATGGGCTGAATTGTCCCAAAATTCAAACACTGAAGTCCCAACCCCACATACCTCATAATGTGACCTTATAAGAAAATCATTTCAGATATAGTTAGTTATATTTGCAAGATAAGGTCCTACCGGAGTATGTGTGTATTGGCGGGGGAAGGGGGTGCTACTCCAACATGACTAGTGTCCTCAAAAAGCGGGGGAAATGCAGATATAGCTATGCACACAAGGAGAACACCATGTAAAGATGAAGGATAGATCAGGGTGAAACTTCTATAAGACAAGGAAGGTCAGAGGTTTTCAGCAAACTACCAGAAGCTAGGTAAGAGGCATGGAACAGATCTTCCTCACAGCACTCAAAAAAACTTGCCAACACCTTGGTCTCAGACATCTAGCCTCCATAACTGTGAGACAATAAATTTTTGCTGTTTAAGCCACCAAGTTTGTGGTACTTTGTTAGGGCAATCCTAGTAAATAAACTAAAAAAGTAAACCTGGCATAAAAGAAGAACTAGGCAACAGTAATAATGGACCACAGTCAAAAGTCTTTCTTCCTACAATCTGCTCCTCTTGATGAACTGCCTTAAAAACTACAGCATACTGTCAGATACCTGGTAAAAACAGATTTTCAGACAAAGGGGAAGCACACAGGACAATTCAGGATGGATAAGCAGTAACTCAAATCACTTCTAGGGAACAAATATCTTCAAACAGGTAAATACATAACCGAATTGTATATCCATACAATAGAATACTAGTCAACAATGAATAAACTGCTGATACATTCTGTAACATAGCTGGATCTCAAAATAATTATGCAGAGCAAAAGAAACCAGAAAAGAGTCTGTAGGGTAAGATTCCATTAGTATAAAGTTCTAGGAAACCCAAAACTAGGTAGAGGAATAGAAAGATCAGTGGTTAGATCGGAGAAAAAATGTGAGGTGAGTGGTAGTGGAGATTAAAAAGGAGCATGAAGACACTTTTGGAGTATGGTAGAAATGAACACTATCTTCATCGTGGTGAAGGTTTTACAGACGTAAATAGGTCCAGTTGTACAATTTAAATATGTGTAGTTTAAGTCAATTTTACCTCCATTAAGTTTTTTAAAATGAAATATGTGTGTGTGTATAAATATAAAAAATATCATTCATACAGCAGTACATAGTAAACTGAAAGTAAACAGCATTATCACATACCACACACACACAAAAAAACCACACAGGAAGCAAAAAATTTCTAGCATGTCTAAGCATTCTAAAATCCCCAAATCCTATTTATATCACATTATGTTACTAGTGTATGGGCTTCCTTGGTGGCTCAGATGATAAATCCGCCTGCAATGCGGGAGACCTGGGTTCAATCCCTGAGTCGGGAAGATTGCCTGGAGAAGGGAAAGGCTACCCACTCCAGTATTCTGGCCTGGAGAATTCCATGGACTATATAATCCATGGGGTCACAAAGACTGAGGGACTAATACACACACACTTGTTAGTAGTAACTACAAATTAATTTTGAGAAATACAATGAATTTAGACCAAGAAAAGCTTTCATAAATCTGTTTCCCTAGAAGTTACCATGATCATATTTATAATAATCATATTTTCCAAATAACTTAGGATACATATTTTGACAGGTATGATGAATGTGATGGCAACTACAGAAATGAACATTGAAAAGTGAGACAGTCCTGTAAAATCTAGGATATATGTCACAGTGCTTTTAAATTCTTCAGAAGCATTTAAAATGGCAGCCACCCTGTAAGGAGCAAATGCCATTAAATGCAGTGTGTATGCTGAGCTACTTGAGATAAGCATTACTCCAAGGTTGCAAAAACACTGCCTGTTAATGGTCTCTAAATCTTAAGGGCCTGGGCTTGTTCTTTTAATTAAAAGACTGATTAGTGTTCTTCTGCTATTTGTCTAATAAAGATTTCCCTACATCCACATAACATTCAAAGTTTCTACTTTATTGTCTACGAGATTATAGAAAGTAAGAATGTATCATCTCGTAACTCTTCAGTGAACAGAGACTTTCAAATACAACGTAAAAATAAAAATGGACTTACAGCAGCTACAGGGATAAGAATCTCCACAAATAAACCAGCAAGTGCATGTTTTATATCTTTATCTTTTACTTCTAAGAAATACTGAGCACATTCCTTGAGAGGGGAAAAAGATATATTAGATTAACAAAGGAAGAAAATTAAGAAATGTTAATATCACAATAATTTCTTAAACATTCTGCAATTTTACCAGAAAACTAAGTTCGAAATCATGCTCAAATTTAAAAAGAAAGTTAATTCACACTTGTGGCAATTTAACACTTGGAATAAGGAGTTAATAATTATCGTTAATTCATATTTATTTTGTTTCTTTTAAAAATAGTCATTAAAAGCAAAAACAACTACTGTTAGGCTAATTCCAATCACTGCAGTTGAAAAGGGTAAGGTCACCTGCATGAACTGAAATGATGCTTCAAAATCTTCTACAGGATACATTTTCACTCGGAAAAATTTCATTCCCATTATTAAGCTGATGACACTTTGTACCACGTGTGGACTTTGTTCCTTTTGCCGCAGTTCTTTTAATTCTGTCACAAACTTCTTCCTCACAGCCTGAAACCTTTAAAATACATGGATACATAATTTGATATGAATTAAAAATACTCGTGTCTCACATGATATTAAAGGTTGAACTCAAAATGTGTTTTACCTAAACACCATCTCCTTTCTCTGCCCTCATCAAAACTACCAGAAAAACATATAGATGAAAACAAAATTATTTGTTGTTCTAAATTTGCTATTCATTTAGTTTTTTAAATCAAAAATGCCTTAGGGAGAAATTCTAATTTGTAATAAGAATTAAAAATTTCATATTAGAATTAGAAATTTTTCTTATTAGAATTATAACATCTTATTGCTATAATACCATCTATATAACATTACTACCACTTATTAATAATCATCATAAAAATAAGATCAAATACTGCTAAGTCACTTCAGTCGTGTCCGACTCTGTGCAACGCCATAAACGGCAGCCCACCAGGCTCCCCCGTCCCTGGGATTCTCCAGGCAAGAACACTGGAGTGGGTTGCCAATTCCTTCTCCAATGCATGAAAGTGAAAAGTGAAAGGGAAGTTGCTCAGTCGTGTCTGACTCTTCGCGACCCCATGGACTGCAGCCCACCAGGCTCCCCTGTCCATGGGATTTTCCAGGCAAGAGTACTGGAGTGGGGTGCTATTGCCTTCTCCAAGACCTAATAACCCACCCATAAAACATCCAAGTGTAAATCAGAATGTGTCTCTAAATTTTTAAGGTTCCTTTTTAATGAAGATTGCAATGTGAGTGATAAGGAGGGCAGACTGAAGCTACACATTTGTTTAATGAGATAAACCAATCAACTGTAGACTACTAATTATCACTAAAAATTATTGTCTTCTTACACTGTAGAAAAACTGAAGAAGAAGAATGGGGGGACACTGGTCTCACAATGTGAATAAGCTAGAGAATCACAATGCTTTCAAAACACTGAGCACCATCTTGGATTCAAATGACCCCAGTTGTTAAGGCTACTAAGTTTTTCTTTGTTTACATTGCAAAAAGATATCTGATACTTTGTTCATCAATAATACTTCATTTAACCTCTATATATTATGAAACATATATACTATGAAAAATACAATAAACAGATAGCTTATATTAAGTGAAGAGTTTACTGTTAATGTTACTTGGGGAATCTAGTTCTTGAAAGTTAAAATGACAAAGCATACTACCCAGTGGTCACTGATTACATATTAATATTAATAAATATAGATATTAATTACTGTTTAATGAAATATGGACACATGACAGGAAGTATAACTTATCTATTTCCGTTTCAGTCTTGGAGAATACAACACCATTTTCCATGAAAGTATTCTTTTGCATTTTATAAAGAAAATATAAAGTGAATAAAATTCCTTCCATTGCAATAACATTAGAATCTAAAGATTTTTTTGTTGTTGTTATTAAATTTCTCATAATAATTACTAGTCACTATAATCAAAGGTGGAGAAGGAAATGGCAACCCACTCCAGTATTCTTGCCTGGAGAATTCCATGGACAGAGGAGCCTAGCGTGCTACAGTCTATGGGGTTGCAAAGAGCCAGACATGACTGAGGGATGTTTAAACCTACCTATGCATTCTTGTCAGAGAAGGCAATGGCACCCCACTCCAGTACTCTTGCCTGGAAAATCCCATGGATGGAGGAGCCTGGTAGGCTGCAGTCCACGGGGTCGCAAAGTCGGACACGACTGAGTGACTTCACTTTCACTTTTCACTTTCATGCATTGGAGGAGGAAATGGCAACCCACTCCAGTGTTCTTGCCTGGAGAATCCCAGGGATGGGGGAGCCTGGTGGGCTGCCGCCTCTGGGGTTGGCACAGAGTCGGACACGACTGAAGCGACTTAGCAGTAGCAGCAGCATAATCAAAGGAAATGTGTAGACAAGATACTAAAACACCCCCAGCCTCTCTCTTTCTCCTCACCCCTTTCCCACCTCACCACCTTTCCTTTCAAATGGTGGTGCAGTCAGCCCAACCAAATGCGGATGTGTCCACGTTTTTTCTCATGCTCACTGTATGTGAGGGTGGAAAACATCTCATTACTGCTCCAAGAGGCATTTCTCTAACAACTAGACCAGTGAGTGTGCTCAATCGCTCAGTCATGTCCGACTGTTTGTGACCCAATAGACTGTAGCTGCCAGGCTCCTCTGTCCATGGAATTTTCCAGGCAAGAATACTGGAGTGGATTGCCATTTCCTATGCCAAGACCAATGAGACTGAGCTACATTTCATATATTTACCTTATATTTACTATCCTTTACTGTAAATATTTTTATTTACTATCCTTACCATCTTAGATTTAACTTAGCTATGATGTAAGGTTCTTCTGGATCCAACTTGCTCATGTATTATTTAGCATTTCTAACCTATATTCCCGATAGAAAATCATTTTCAATAAAAATCAAACTATCGTGAACTACAGGGCCATAAAAAGAAATATATCATTGCTCATGTTTTAGTAGCTATATTCCTGAGACAGGGATCCATTGCTGATTAAATATAAATGCAATATTAAAATATTATTGTCTAAGTCATTTCAAATACTCCAACTATATTCCAAGTTCTCTAGCATTGGGAATACAAGGGTCTCTGGTAAATTACAAAGGATAAAAAAAAATACTAAATTAAAAGATGCGTGCATACTAAGTCACTTCAGTTGTGTCCAATTCTATGTGATCTTAAGGACTGCAGCCCTCCAGGCTCCTCTGTTTATGGGATTCTCCAGGCAAGAATACTGGAGTGGGTGGCCATATCCTCCTCCAGGGGATACTCCTGACTCAGGGATCGAATCTACATCTCTTGAGTCTCCTGCATTGGCAGGCAGGTTCTTTACCACTAGTGCTACCTAGGAAGCCCAAATTAAAAGATAGTAAATACTAAATAAAATACATTACTTAGTATTAAAATCTAAACTACTAAATGCTAACAATAATTGCGTTTGCTCCTTTAGAATTTAAAAGGTTGTTATATGATGATTTCAGGGCCAAAGACTGACTCTTTAAATAGCACCCAAAAAAATCTAAACTGATCCTTTCTGCCTTATAGATTTCCCAATAGGAACAAAGGCAATTCAAAATCTTCCACAGTCTTTAGAGTAAGCACAAGACACGAAAGACAAGCATCTTTTTTAGTGTTTATGATAATTATGGTTCAATATAATCAATGCATGTAACTCCTAATGAATAACCCTTTTTATGGAGTACTATAGTATATCTTATCCCTTTTTGGTATATCTTCTATCTATTCAAAACTCTGTTCAGTATTAAAACAAATTAAGATGGTTAGAAGGAAGACACTGCAGTGCTATCTCAGAGATAAAAGCCACTCAACTAGAAACCACTAAAAGTAATTATTAGTTTTGACAAGAGTTTGAAAAACACTTCTCATAGAACTGTGAAACATAGGGAATAAGGTAATGACCTGACAATTTTGGGCAATTTCTGACTTCCTTAATTCAGGTTTTATGGAAAATACCAAATAAATGAAAACAATTTGTAGAACTGAAGTATGGGTGTCACTTAAAAATCCTCTAAAAACCACAGTAGCAAAATAATAAAAAAGTGAAGCCAACTTCACAAAATTCTATGGAAAACAGAAATAATAGACCTAAAGTAGTTAGTGTCTATTCTGTCGGTCAGTAACGAGTCATTCTAAAACATATCAAGATCAGTGATTTATGAAACTTACTTTGATTGGGCAAGAACGCCTATCACTTCTGCATATAAATCTGCAATGATATGCACATTCCCAGTGTTGGTTCCTGAATATCTAAAGCAACAAAAAGAACAAACACATTATTTCATTAAATTTTTCTACAAACTCTCTTTCTTAATAAATCTGAAAATTCCTTATCAGGGTGTTATATAATTTTTTTCTGAAGATTCACGTGCAGGATGATAAAAAAACCACAAGAATTTTCTCCTATCTCTACATTTTAATTTGCCAGGAAATTTAACCTGATTCTTAAAAATCCAATCAATGGTTTTAAGAATTATTTTTACAAAATCCTTTCCATAAGCATCTTGTGTGGATTAAAACACATAAAGGCATAACTACTTTGAACTTCAGTAACAAATAATTGAGGAAAATTCAAATTAACAGTCCAAGTCTAGACTGCAGATAAAAGTAACAATGCCTTAAGTATTTTACTTACCCTTCCTTATGTTTAAAGTGCTTAAAAGCTAAGTTTAGAACTTCATGAACTAAGGGATCAGGCACAGGATGAACAGGAATCTAGGGGAAAAAAAAATTGTGTGCCAAATAGGTTATAAGCCTTTTATGAGTATTCTCATCAACTAACCAAATTAATAACCAATTTTAACTTTTATGATATAATCTACTACTAATCTGTCAATCTTCCCCTTCTCTAAGATTATTATTTTTCTCTAAGAATTTAGTTGAACACCTACTTCGTTGTTGTTTGGTCGCTAAGTCATGCCCGGCTCTGTGTGACCTGGTTGACTGTAGCCCACCAGGCTCCTTTGTCTATAGGACTTTCTAGGCAAGAATACGAGTGGGTTGCCACGCCCTCCTCCAGGGGTCCTCCTGACTCAGGGATTGAACCCACGTCTCCTGCATTGGCAGGTGGATTCTTCACAACTGAGCCACTAGGGAAGCCCTCAACATCTACTTCATCAAGTTCTAAATTCAAGAATATTAGCTTCATAACCACAAACCCTTACGCTACAGACTATGCAGATGAAAAAACAGCCATTGTTGTACTATTCTCTCTATCAGAAACTTAAAAATGCACTCCTGGGTAACCCTCTGTGACACCTATAAGAAAGGGAGCTTTGATTGAGCCAGGTCCATATTCCATATAGTCTGATATTCTACCATAATAGTATCCAAAAGGAACTCCAACTTCAAACAATTTAAAATTAGTTATGGTTTTACTAGTATTAGAAATTTTTCATTTAAATGTTTGTTTTATTTAGTTCTTTAAAAATTACATGTTAGTTCCTAATATGGGAAACACATCAAAACATTAAAACCAGAAAATAAAATCCCTGCCCTTTCCCCCATATATAATCACTACTGGTATATATCTATTTGCAGGTTTTTTCCTACACTCACCCACCCACACATCTTATTTTTACTTAATAGAATGATGGATCTTTCCCTGTCAGTACTGAGCACTCCTTACACTATAGAGCAGCCATATAAAACTCTGTGTATATTATAATTTGTTTAATGAGCTCCCTATTAATGAACATTTCATTCCAGATTTTCAATATATATGATGTTATACAAAAAACATCTTATGTATTTAGCATTATTTACTTTTATAGTTCCATGGGAAAGAGTTCAAAAGGAGGAACTGATGAGTTAAAGATTATCCAAGTCATCATTTACAGAGACTCTTGTTCTTTATATGTGGGGGTCTGTTTTTGACCTCTCTATTCCATCCACTAATTCACATCTATACTAAAATCATTCTGTCTTAATTACAAGAGCTTACTACCAGGTTCTGATGTCTGGCACTGCAAGGCCTCCCTATTTTTCTTCCACGACAGCTTGGCTATTGTTCTTTCCTATTCAATTTAGAGCCATCTTTTCTAGTTCCACAAAAACTGTCTGTTACAGATCAATTTGGGGATAACTATATTCTTATACATTTGCATGAAATATCTTCCTACTTCTTTAAAGGCTTTCAGGAAAGTTTTACCATTTTCTGATTTTGCCTTTTGTTATTCTTAAGACAATAAACATATGAAGAGATGCTTGCTTTCATCGGTAATAAGAATGAAAATACACAATTCAGTTCAGTCGCTCAGTCATGTCCAACTCTTTGTGACCCCATGGACTGCAGCACGCCAGGCTCCCCTGTCCATCACCAACTCCCAGAGTTTACTCAAACTCATGTCCATTGAGTCAGTGATGCCATCCAACCATCTCATCTTCCATCGTCCCCGTCTCCTCCGGCCTTCAATCTTTCCCAGCATCAGGGTCTTTTCAAATGAGTTAGTTCTTCACATCATGTGGCCAAAGTATTGGAGTTTTAGCTTCAGCGTCAGTCTTTCCAATGAATATTCAGGACTGATTTCCTTTCGGATGGATGGTTGGATCTCCCTGTAGTCTAAGGGACTCGCAAAGAGTCTTCTCCAATACCACAGTTCAAAAGCATCAATTCTTCACAACAAACTGTGGAAAATTCTTAAAGAGATGGGAATACCAGACCACCTGACCTGCCTCCTGAGAAATCTGTATGCAGGTCAAGAAGCAACAGTTAGAACTGGACATGGAACAACAGACTGGTTCCAAATCGGGAAAGGAGTATGTCAAGGCTGTATATTGTCACCTCGGTTATTTAACTTATATGCAGAGTACATCATTCAAAATCAGAGCTGGATGAAGCACAAACTGGAATCAAGATTGCTGGGAGAAATATCAATAACCTCAGATATGCAGATAACACCACCCTTACAGCAGAAAGCGAAGAACTAAAGAGCCTCTTGATGAAAGTGAAAGAGGAGAGTGAAAAAGTTGGCTTAAAACTCAACATTCAGAAAACTAAGATCATGGCATTTGGTTCCACCACTTCATGGCAAATAGATGGGGAAACAATGAAAACAGTGAAAGATTTTACTTTTGGGGGCTCCAAAATCACTGCAGATGGTGACTGCAGCCATGAATTAAAAGACCCTTGCTCCTTGGAAGAAAAGTTATGACCAACCTAGGCAGCATATTAAAAAGCAGGGACATTACTTTGCCAATAAAGGTCCGTCTTGTCAAGGCTATGGTTTTTCCGGTGGTCGTGTATGGATGTGAGAGTTGGACTGTGAAGAAAGAAAATACACAAGGTATCATTTTACCCTTACTTGATGGGAAAAAAACTAAGTCTGACAATACCAAATTGTAGAAATAACGTAAATGAATGTGGGCTCACAAGCTGCTGCTGTCGCCAAGTTGCTTCAGTCGTGTCCGACTCTGTGCGACCCCATGGACTGCAGCCTACCAGGCTTCTCCATCCATGGGATTCTCCAGGCAAGAACACTGGAGTGGGTTGCCATTTCCTTCTCCAATGCATGAAAGTGGAAAGTGAAAGTGAAGTCACTCAGTCGTGTCTGACTCTTAGCGATCCCATGGACTGCAGCCCACTAGGCTCCTCTATCCATGGGATTTTCCGGGCAACAGTACTGGAGTGGGGTGCCATTGCCTGCTCCCGGGCTCATAAGTACTGCTGGTCAAACTTCAGATCAATTTCTCACACAGCCTGCCATCTAGTGAAGACCACAGCGCGTCACCACAAATCATGGCCCTTGGGCATAAGGATTGTTCTACGCTGAAGGCAAGAGAGAAAGAACAGACGAGGGAAAAGCACTCTGCTCCTCCTTTCTCCCTAAAAGCAGCCTCCTCTCTTTCTTTTCCCTAACCAAGAAGAGGACAAACCACTGTCACTAGAAACACAAAGTAGGCAAGAGAAGGAGCTGCACAAAGAAGCCTTACTAAATAGTCCTTATTTTCCACTGGCTTCCCCCATGTATTTACCTTCCCATGATTTACCATCTCTAGGAGCCCAAACTTTTCCTTGTCTTGTCACTTCTCCACAACGTACTGTTCTTTGTTAAAACAGGTTCTCGGGTTGAACCATTCTTTGAGTCTTCACCTGTTTTCTGTGAAGGCCTCGAGATGTATATGCAGTAAACCTTTTCTTCTACTAAGTTTACTTCTGTCAGTCTAATTTTAGGCCCCAGCTACTAAACCTAAGAGGGAGGAGCTCCACTACACTAGCAGTTACACACATTATAAGAAAATAAGGATGTTTAGCTGCATACTTCATAGATTAATCTTAGTAACATAATATTGAATGAAAAAAGTAAGTCCCAGAGGAAAGAAACAGTATAATACAACTTTTTAGAAAGTTCAAAAACAAGAAATATTTAATATATTATTCAGACATACATGAAAACATTTTTTAAGAGTTAAGGGAACAATTAACATAAAAATCAGTATGATAGTAAGGAAGTAGCCAGGGAGTGAAATGGGAGCTTTACATAATTAGGATTAAAATTTTAGGTAATAGTTGAGTTCTCAGTCTTAGGTGGTAGGCTCATAAGCTAACGTTACACTGTAAATAAATACATAGATAGTCATGCAGAGATCAACCACAAAAGTGTGTCTTGAACCAGGATTATAATTTATCCAATCTGTGCATCTCAGGGTCCAATTAGAGCCAAACACATAGGAATTCTTTACATTTGCTTAAAATTTTACCAGCTGAGCCACCAGGGAAGCCCTAAAATTGTTAATAATATAGTTATAGACTCTTCGCAACCCCATGGACTGAAGTCTACCAGGCTCCTCCGTCCATGGGATTTTCCAGGCAAGAGTACTGCAGTGGGGTGCCACTAGCCCATGATAATAACAGACTAGGACCTAAATTTATTCTACATAGTAAAGTCAGAGAGCTCAGCCTCCAGAAGTGTTAACCTTTCTCTCCCATTGGTAAACTGAAATTATAAACCCGAAATTCCTCTTGCAATTAGGGATACTTTAAGTAGGAATTTTATGACTGACTGCATAATTATAAGAAGCTTTCCAACCTTTTATAGGCAGACACATCCCACCATTATAGATGCATAAGGTTAATAATCACATCTCACTGATATAGGAATTTTGGAATATTGGCTGGGCCATTAAGTATGATCTTGGCATGGCAATCTTTTACGTGGTACCTTGAGTACCTTTTCTTAGGGCTACACGATTCATCTCATATTAACAACTTACTGACCAGAGACATATTAATACTCACTACTATAATCAAATTGCAGACCACAAGAGTTTGCTTCTACAAAAATCCCCCAGTCAATAACAAAAGGAGAAACTAAAACCAGTAACTGCAAAATGCTCCCTTAAATTTATACCAAGTTGCCCAACTTATTATAAGTAAATTATAATCAAATTATTATATAATATTGTAAAATATTTTCTTCATTAGAGTGATAAAAGATGTCTTTCTACCCTTTTTATCACTCTAATGAAGAAAAGCTGAGCTATTCTATTCACTAGTTATATAACCTGGAGGAAGTTTCCACTTTTTTACCTGTGAAAATCGCAGATAATAGATTAGAGCCCGTAATTACCAGACCAGAGAGAAAAAAAACTGAGAGAATGCATTACAATAGGAGATTGATTCTTGTCCCTGCACTTTTTCTACCATTCTCTAAAAGGGACTAGGACAAAATTCTTACCTCTTAGGAAGGTAGGGCAGATGAGGGAACTAGAACATAGAACGGAGACACCGAGGACAAGGCGTCACAGGGGAAAATGGCAGTACTCCAGAGTTCATTAGGAAGCAGGGAGGCAGATGTATTCTCCTAGCCTGATCTTCCCCAGACTGGGCCAAACAAAATATGCCTAAAGGTAACTAAAAGGTTACTGAAGTCACTGCTATCGTCCCCTATATCCCAGTTGTTCTTGTATAGTTACTAAGTCATCTCCAACTCATTGCGACCCCATGGACTGCAGCATGCTAGGCTGCCCTGTCCTGCACTATCTTCTGGAGTTTGCTCAGATTCATGGCCATTAAGTTGTTGATGCTATCTAACCATCTTATCCTCTGCTGCCCTCTTCTCCTTTTGCCGTCAGTCTTTCCCAGCATCCGGGTCTTTTCTAATGAGTCAGCTCTTCACATCAGGTAGCCGAAGTTTTGGAGCTCTGGCTTCAGCTTTGGTCTTTCCAGTGAGTATTCAGGGTTGATTTCTTTTTGATTGGTTTGATCTCCTTGGGATTCTCAAGAGTCTCCTCCAACACCACAGTTCAAAAGCGTCAATTCTTCCTCAGTCAGCCTTCTTTATGGTCCAGCTCTCACATTTGTGTATGATTACTGGAAAAACCACAGCTTTGACTATATGGACCTTTGTCAACAAAGTGATGGCCCTGCTTTTGAATATGCTGTCTAGGTTGGTCACAGCTTTCCTTCCAAGGAGCAAGTGTCTTTTAATTTCATGGCTGCAGTCACTGTCTGCAGCGATTCTGGGGTCCAAGAAAAAAAAATTTGTCACTGTTTCCACTTTTCCCTTTCTATTTGCCATGAAGTGATGGGACTGGATGCCATGATCTTAGGTTTTTTGAATGGTGAGTTTTAAACCAGTGTTTTCACTATCTACTTTCACCCTCAAGAGGTTCTTTAGTTCTTCTTCATTTTCTGTCATTAAGTCCCAGTAAGCCCTCTGATTAACCCATCGATGGTTAAAACAAAGTAGATATCTACCACTAGGTGATGCCAACCTTTATTCGGGAATAGGCTGTATATGGGTCAAGCAGCCTGACTCCCAGAACTTCCTGTAGAGCTCACAGCACTAATCATACAGGCTGGCGCCAGACACATCAGTGACCTTGCAATAATGCGACGCTACATGTGACAGGAATAAAATTCCCTGTGCCCCACTCACTGTGCTGTGCTGTGCTTTTACCATAATGACGTCCTCACAGGGATGTCTGGTGTGCTTTAGGCCACAGGTATGAAACACAAGCTAACTTACACCCATACTTTCTCCTACATAGTCTATGGCTCCAATGATGCCAGAAGTCTAACAGTGACAGCTAGGGACACTACTCAGCCATGCTGTGTGCTCTCTATTACTACCTTAATACTGAACTACCAACACTTTCCAAGTGTCTGTGTGCTGGGTATTTTCCAGGCATTTTATATACATTACTTCCGACACTTACAGTAATCTTACATGGTAGTATTTGTTCCCTGTTTTGCAGATGAGAGGACTGAAATTTAGAAGTCAGAGCATATTTCTCTAAAATATACTGTGTGCCCAGCTTCTGATATATGAAAATACATTTAATAAATGGAACAAATGAGGAAAAATGTTTACAGTTTTATCATAGTGTAGCTAGAAAAGAGACAGAGAAACAGAAGTGAGAGAAGAAACATTATCTCAGTTTTAATTTTTAGAAGAAAAAAAGCACAATCTCTAAAAATTTTAAGAATGGACACTATTAGAATGCTCAGATATTCTTGAAACTTCTACTTCTCCCGCTTACTTACAATAACAACAACAACAAAAATTGCCAAACTGAATCTCCAAAAAGGGGGGTGGGGCAGAATCCTATTTTAGTTTATAGAAAAAAGTTCTACTTCATGGAGTAATTAATAGCCTCATCTATAGTATCAAGAATTCTTCAAATCTTGTCATTTGCATGACTAGAAGCAGCTCAAATTCTACTTTAACATTCAAGAAAGATATATCAAGTAGACTCTAAAGAATACTCAAGTTTTATTCCAAAGCTATTCCCTAAATCTAATGCTTTTAGCACATCATGAAAGTGGAAAACCACAAAACCAGATAAGATATGTATACCTGAGAGTCAGCAAGGTTTATTCATTATGTAAATGACCAGTCCTCAATGAAAAAGAGTGAATAAACTCATGACTCAGCAAAATCACAAATAACATCATAATGTTCAGGACTGCTCACTAACATCTAAAATGTCAATGTCAAATCTGAAAATCCTAAGGATCTACTACTCTACCTTCTGATATTTCACAATAAGGATTGATAAGACTAAGCCAAAAAACTTGAAGTGGCTCATAGGCCTGGTTTCCTCATCTTGTCTATTTCAATGAACAAATGTATGGCTAAAATTCAATATGAAAAAAAAAATTTCCTCAAACATTCTAAATGCTATGCTGCTGCTGCTAAGTCGCTTCAGTCGTGTCCGACTCTGTGCGATCCCATAGACAGCAGCCCACCAGGCTCCCGTGTCCCTGGGATTCTCCAGGCAAGAATACTGGAGTGGGATGCCATTCCCTTCTCCAATGCATGAAAGTGAAAAGTGAAAGTGAAGTCGCTCAGTCATGTCTGACTCTTCGTGACCCCATGGACTGCAGCCTACCAGGCTCCTCCGTCCATGGGATTTTCCAGGCAAGAGTACTGGAGTGCGATGCCATTGCCTTCTCCGTCTAAATGCTATGGTGCTGTTTAAATATGCTTTTTATCAAGGATTCTAAAGCCTCTGGTACTAACATTCTAACATTTGTAGTTGGCCATGATCCCAAAATTATTCTTCTGACTTTCTTGAAAAAATAAAATTAGTCCTTTACCATCTTGATTTAACTTTGTTCCCATGATATATCACACTGATTTAACCAGATTTTTTCCCATCACATTTATATAATTTCAATCCTTTGTCTAACTTATGATTTAAACTTTAATTTTATAAGATGCTGGTCATTTCACCTAATTTTATATCACTGATTTTACTAATAAGAATAGTTTTATTTAAAAAGAGAACTAGCTTCATAATCTTCAGCAAATCATTGTAACTAAGAACATTTATCTATAAGATAAAAACAACAGATAGCATTTATTGGACACGTCCCATGTTCATATTGGAGAAGGAAATGGCAACCCACTCCGGTGTTCTTGCCTGGAGAATCCCAGGGATGGGGGAGCCTGGTGGGCTGCCGTCTATGGGGTCACACAGAGTTGGACACAACTGAAGTGACTTAGCAGTAGCATGTTCATATTATTGTATCTAATTATTGTATTTAATTCTCATGATTCTTTTATAGAGGAGGAAAGAAATCAGTGAGTAATAACTTGTCCAAGTTACAAAGCAACTAAATGACACAGCTGGGATTAAAAAGCATTCCCAAAGTTTATCAGAATGATCAGGTGGTATAAGGGATACAGAGCTCTTTGTGTATTGTGAAGAGTTCTAAATATGTGATTATGACACATAATAACGTGTGATAAGGACATGACAAATTAATAAAGAAACAAATAATTTGTAATATATGAGATCAAGCACTAACCCACTAAACAATATGTACTCCCCTTTCAAGACTGACCCAACCATGTATCGATATTTCATTACACTCCAGGTTACTCCTGGAGCCATCCATCTCATCAAAATAAAACTGAATCACATTTTAATACATGTATGTGGGACAAAAGTAATAGTCATATTAAATTCAAAATATACTACCATTGATTACTCTCTGAATCTATTAAACCCTACATCATTTTGACACAGAAAAAAATTGGGTTCGTTTGTCATGATAGTTCAGAAAGTTCTATTGATTTTTATTTCATATTCTGTAGTTGCAGTAATTTTGAAGAAGCTAAAAAGACTTGCATTTTACTGGGAAAGAGAAAACCTATATAGGATTTTCAATAATGAACATCAAAAAGATGCTTGCTCCTTGGGAGAAAAGCTATGACAAACCTAGAAGGCATATTAAAAAGCAGAGACATTACTTTGCCAACAAAGTTCCATCTAGTCAAAGCTATGGCTTTTCTAGTAGTCATGTATGGATGTGAGAGTTGGACCATAAAGAAAGCTGAGCGCCAAAGAGTTGATGCTTTTGAACTGTGGTGCTGGAGAAGACTCTTGAGAGTCCCTTGGACTGCAAGGAGATCCAACCAGTCCATCCTAAAGGAGATCAGTCCTGGGTGTTCATTGGAAGGACTGATGTTGAAGCTGAAACTTCAATACTTTGGCCACCTGGAAGGGTTGACTCATTTGAAAAGACCCTGATGCTGGGAAAGATTGAAGGCAAAAGATGGGGTCCACAGAGGACAAGATGGTTGGATGGCATCACTGACACAATGGCCATGAGTTTGAACAAGCTCCGAGAGTTGGTGGTGATGACAGGGAAGCCTGGTGTGCTGCAGTCCATGGGGTCGCAGAGTCGGACATGACTGAGTGACTGAACTGAACTGATGCTTTTGATATATATTTCTTTGATGAGTGCATTTGAATGAAAATATCAGGATAATGGTAAAAGAGAAAAGGGGTATAAATGTTGTTGTACAAAAGAATATAACACTGTAAAGAAATTATACTCCAATTAAAAAATAAATTTTTTAAAAAAGAATGTTAAGTAGAAAGGGAACTGTAGGTTAGAAGAGTATGATAAAAGAACCGAAAACAAGGATGAGCTATGAGAGCCACTGTATTTCCCCTTTTTATACTTGAGTCCATGTGAACCATGGATATGAAAGGATTTTGTGCAGAGGACTCAAAAAATGGGCCTGAAAGGATTTTCTTAGGTTTACAGACCTCGATTTTTTTTTTCCCTACTAGAAGAGTTATCTGGACTATTAAATTTTTTAAAGGAACAAGAAGAAAAGGAAGATCAAGACAAAGACAATGGGGAAGGGTAAAAGGACAGTTGAGAAGGAAAGGTAAGGGGAGAAGGAAAACCCTCCAAGGGTTTGTCTGTGCACCGAAGTTCTGAAGCCAGTGCAATCATAGGTAACTTTTAGATGAGAAGAGAGACCAGTTGCTAAGTGGAAGACCATCATGGCAAACAAAGGAGAAAAGGCATAAAAGAGTCAGATCACGGAGGGGCCTGAAAGTCAGTGCACGGAGTTTGCAATTTCTTTGGCTGGGAGAAGAAATTCCCCTATCATTTAACTAAGAAATGCAAATACTGATGACTAAACTCGTCACAAGATCTACATTTAGCATGAGATCAACCTTGATGGGGCTTCCCAGGTGGAGCTAGTGGTAAAGAATATGCCTCCCAGTGCAGGAGACATGAGAGACTTGGGTTCGATCCCTGGCTCAGGAAGATTCCCTGGAGGAGTGCATGACAACCCACTCTAGTATTCTTGCCTGGAGAATCCCATGCACAGAAGAGTCTGGCGGGCTATGGTCCATGGCGTTACAAAGAGTCGGACACAACTCAAGTGACTTAGCATGCATGTAACCTTGATGAACGCAAAGCCCAAGTCTGTTCATGGTATCGTGCTTTTGGTCCTCAGGTCCTTCTATATCTCTACTGACTTCCGCCCTAGGATCTAGGATCCAGCTAAACTGAGAGATCACAGAAAGCAAATCTGGCTTTCAAAAGCACAACTTGCAGAGGAAACTTTTTTCCCACATTGACTAAATAAATCTTCATGAAAGGTACAAATTAAAGTGATTTTACCTTTGATTAATGCATTTATCTATTTCACATATTCAAAGTTATTAAACTTTTATTTTAAACAAAATAAAAAATAAGAAAAATATATTTTTATCTGTGGGTTTCAGATATTCCGATTTCAGTATTTTTTCACATACATTGTAAAAACAAAGGCAAAGTACACATGATTATACAATTCAAATATTTTTATAGTGGTTATATCAAAAAAAGACTATCAAATCAATTAACTTTTTATATCTTACACTTGCTTTTTCATGTCATATTAGGTATTCTTTTACATTTTATACAACAAAAACAAAACTCCCTGTCCAAACATGTCATATGCAAAATATGATTTTTTTTTTCTTTTAGGTGACCTGATCTTTTCTTTTCCCCAAACATTACAGCATACGTGGCTGGAAATACATGGATCATCTTTGAATGCTGTATAAGTTTTTAAAGACTACAAACTATGGAAAACATACTTTCACATCAGTACAGGCACTTATACATATACTTGTACTGATCGTGAATAGTAAAAATATGTACAAGATGATAGCTGACACTAAATTACATATTTATATCTTCACTATGTCACTGAGATGGTGAGCTCAGGAGTGCAGCACCTAGAACAATGCCACCCAACAGCAGACATTCTAACATTTATTGAATGAATGAAAGTGAAAGAGAAAGTCATGTCCAACTCTTTGCAACCCCATGGACTGTAGTCCATGGAATTCTCCAGGCTGGAGTACTGGAGTGGGTAGCCTTTCCCTTCTCCAGGGGATCTTCCCAACCCAGGGATCAAATCTAGGTCTCTCGCATTGCAGGCGGACTCTTTACCAGCTGAGCCACCAGGGAAGCCCAAGAATACTGGAGTGGGTAGCCTATCCCTTCTCCAGCAGATCTTCTCGACCCAGGAATTGAACCGGGGTCTCCTGCTTTGCAGGCACATTCTTTACCAACTGAACTATCAGGGAAGCCCGTTGAATGAACAAACATAAATAATTCATTATCCTGAAAATCATTTGCATTTGACAGTTCAGATCACCCCCATTGCTCAACAATCACTGCACAATTATTACACATTGAAACGCAGGCTTGAGAGCTAGGAAGAGAATTTCTTTAAAAGTGGAGATAAAAAGGAATTGAAGTAGGTAAATGACAGGCAGACTATAGTGACAGCTAAAAGCCCGTATTTAACAGTTTCTATTCAGCTCCATTTTACTAACACGATTTCATGTCTTAGATGGCAAACGAAGGTAGAAAGAATGGGGAGAGACAGGTACAGGACATGCAATCCTCAGGCAACAGAAAGGCATACAATTAAATTACAGGAATCGTGTTTCTGTGAGCCAGAATTTTAGATATAACATCCTAAACTAGGTAACTGAAACATGAAAGCAAATCAGAGAAAAAAAGAAATACAGACTTTGCAGAAACGAAAGAGCTTACCTGCTTTAGAACTTCAACTAAAACTAGACAAAAAATGAAATCTACTGCTAAGTCTCTCCTTTCAAGAAGATAGTCTCTTTCACGTTGCTGTTCATCCCTGAAACAAGAATCTCAAATTAGGATTGTATTATGAAAAGAGCTCTTGGTTAGTGTTTCGTGTTATTTACTGAGTTCCTAGTATGTATGGTGTTTCATGGCAACTGTTAAAAGTTTTTGTAATCACCCAACATATATATTGCATTTCTTGTGTTCTCATTTTGTACGTTAGGAACTTACATGCAACTCTCACTACTACATCTGTCAGAAATAAAACCTAATCTAAAACAATTAGAGGGAGTTTCTGGTGGTTCAGTGGTTAGGACTCCGTGCTTCCAGTGCAGGGGGTATGGGTTCAATTCCTGGTCAGGGCACTGGGATCCCACATGCCAAGTGGCACGGCCAAAAAAATGAATAGAATTTATACCCTACTGTTGTGTGAAAATTGTATAAATCTTAATTATGTTGAATAGGTTCACAGAGCTTTTCAGACCTACAATATCCTTCTACTTCTCTGTATATTCATTCTATTAATTTTTCGAGTTTGATATTGAAACTCCAACTAAAAATCTTATCTACTTCAAAAAATTATTATAATATATAATGGAACGATATGTAACCTTGTTCTGTATTTTCCAAGTCGCCTGTGTGTTATCATATGTTCATAATTTACAAAAAATAAAAATTAAACATACAAATGGAAATTTTTTAATAAATAAAACCATATTTTAAAAGAAATAAAAAATAAAAGAATAAGAGGAAGAAAAATATGAAAATACAGTGCCAGGTCATTTTTTCACAAATCTAAGTTGGAAAATCACAAGTGGCATCTGCTGAAATCCAGTTCTAAACCATAGGCCATCATCTGAAAACAAACATGTTTTACTTAAATCCATGATCTCCCTGGAAAATGTGAAGAAAGAAAAGACAAGTTCAAGGATTTAACTCCAAGAAGAGTCTTAAGTGTAAGAATATAAGGTTTGAGCAGTCTTCCAATATCACAATTGTTTCCCTTCACAAACCATATGAACAGGACTTTCTTTGAATATTTTTAACTTTGTCGATGACTGTTAAGCTCCTCAGTGCACCACTGAGATAGCTTTCTTGAAATGCATTTTGGCAAGACTAGCTCCAGGGGTGACTCCTGTGGGGCAGCACCTCCTTTAACTGATACCCTCACTTGATTCACAATTTAAGTGTGAACCACCTTTTCCCTCTGTTACCTGTTCAACAAAAGTAACCAAACAATAACAATTGTCAGCTGATAACACTATAGCCTCTTCATTGGAAGTACTTCAAGCCCAGACAGAAAAGTAAAAAAATGCGCCTCTTACCCCTTAGATTTTGTGCTAGACCGAGGCCTATATTCATATGATTCATCTTCAGTTCCGTTCTGGCGCTTGTACCAGTCAAACAAGGTGCGGAGTAAGGAAGGGAGACAGTGCTCTGCTACTGAGCTCATAGAGCTTATCAACTGGAAACACAAGATGTTGCCAAAGATAAAATACATCAAAGTGCCACGCTTCTAACTCTACTCACAATCACTTAGAAATGAGCAATATTTCTGGAATAAATTAACACAAAACATAGTAATTCAAGAGCAATAAATGTGTTTCAAAATAAAAATAAGGGCTGGGAGTCTAGCCAAGTAATAAAGTATAGTGAGTTACATTTCACTGACTATTAAAATTTACCCAAATCCTTGCAGTTTAGTTCAGTGGCTTTCCACCCTTTACCTGCCTCCATATGCTGCTCGTGTAAAAACATGACTGTCAGTAACATCCCTGATTATATTCATGACGCCTCTGGGTGAACCGTTACACACAACATCAAACAATCACACCTCCTTCCTTTTCCTGGCCAGTTCCTCTCTACACATGTGAATGAAATGTTCTAAAATGTTACTACTAGAAGGGATAAAGAGATGCAGAAACAGAGAAGACCGCACCAGTTAGAACTACGGGAAGAGCTCCACTTGCCTCTGTGCTGCTATGACATGGAACAGAGAATTATAATTACACAATTTGTGATACTCACAAATGAACATATTAGAAATGTGTTATACACATGCTTTTAAAGCTTAAAATGTATAAATGGACAGCATAAAAATAAATGGAGTGGGACGGATGCCTGCCACTCAATTTGAGGCATCCCTTAAACTATCTGAACTGTAGGTTAGCTTTATCAGATTCATTTCATGAATGAACCCAGCTTGCCTGTAGTGGTGGTAAGAGGTACACCAGCTACCACTAGTCATCCCTAAGGTCACCTTGAGGATCCAGAGAAAAAACATACTCTCTTCATAAGAAACTTTGTATCTGATTCAATCCATTGTTCATAAAATTATTATTTTAAAATTAGCGTACAGTGAAACATGCTTTACTTTGTTTGACTTAACTAAAAAAACTACAGGCTGCGGGGATATTCAACATCTCACTCAGTTCTACAACTGTAGGAAGTGTCAGTTAATGAAGATAAATGGCTACTTCTAGGAATTAAACATTTATTTTTCCTAATATTTTATATTTTTCATGTAACAAAGAATGAAACAGGTTGATTGTACATTCTTCTCTTTTTTTATAATCTGTCTTCCTTTAATCATGCATTTATGATTTATAAATTATCATAACTTGACAGGTCAATAGTTTCTAATCTAGAAAATTAAAATAAAAACAAGATTCTAATTTTATTTAAGCATTTTGAAATTTTATATTTCATTAACAATGAATACTATCAAAGGAAATCTCTTAATATTTAAAGAAGGAACTAACATCATCTGCTACTGTAAATATATAAAAGCAGTTTATTTCACACATAACTTTTATTGTAAAAAAGAATCAAGCTACTGGGCATGATAATTTAGTTTTATTAATCATTTACATAAGAAAAGAAATGGAAATTTCCTTAAAATATGGCTTAATAAGTTTCAAATTCTGATCATTCATTCATCATTAGTTAAATAGATTCAAGATTATTTAAATATAGTAGTAGTACATTAATAATAACTTTAGTTATTAAAATATTAGTAATACATTAATAATAACTAGTATTAAGTATCTTCTGTAATGGCATTAAGATTTGAAAAGGGCTGTATGAAGTGATCTTATTATTACCATAACAAAAGCCTTCTTATTTATAGCTTCTTCTTAGACCAGCAGCTATTTACTAAGTGTATGCATCAGAATCACCTAGGGAGCTATTGTAAAATACAGGTGCCAGAGCACCAGTCTTGGTCAGCAGAACTGCAGCAGGATCCAGAAACACAGTATTTTGGTAAGCCTCCACCAAGTAATTCTAACCAGTCATCTCTATCTAATCAAGCAGACTAACATGAGCATTAACTTCTATTTCCTAGATACCTTATTATGAGAAAAGTAGCTCAGGAATATTAGGTGGCAACAGAAAGCTGATCTCGGTTATTGAGCTTTGCAGACAATCAGTATATAATGAAATAATTATTGAGCAAATATAATTATGATAAAAATAACACTTGATCAAATATTCAATATTAGCAAGAGGAAAGAACTGACATTAGAAAAATACCACTAAATTTTAGATATTAGTATTCTTTATAAAGATTTCTGGTTTGGGGATTATTTTAGGGTCGGGGGGTTGGCCATTGTATATTTTCTTTTTAAGCTTCTTTGGCTTTCTAACACAGGCACTCACCTTGATCTTTGCACAAGCACAGCTACAAGTTTGAGTATGGGGTGTAGTTAATGCCTCCTAGGACAACCCACAACTACTGCAGAGGGAACTGCAGATAAATGCTGCAGCCCTCCATTCTTCAGACAGATGAGTATGGGCAACATTCTCGATAGCTCTCAGAACGCAATGAACCCCCAGTGCCCAAAGCTGTGATCTCTATCAGTTCTTCCTTTTCCCTGCATCACTCTCTCAAGTCTCCTCCCTAGAATCTCTTTCTAGAACCAAGTCCTTGTCTCTGGCTCTGCCTTTAGAAGAGAGTGGAAAGAGAGAAAACCAGGCTAGATGCTTCAATATAAAGGTTCTGAAGCCCCAACAGGAAAAACAGTAAATGTTAAGAAGTCAAATATATAAAATTGTATACAAGGAAAGATTGAGGGATATAATTGGAAACCTTCTGAAAATCTTCAAAGGGCATAGTAAAGAGAGTACCAATGAAAAGCAAAGTTTTAAAATATTTAATAAACAGAATTCAATAAAGTTCACAGCTCATAACTCATTCTATTTGTTTTGTTAAAAAACAAACTACCAAGGAATTCCATGGCAGTCCAGTGGTTAGCATGCCATGCTTCCACGCTGGTAGCCTGGGTTTGGTCCTTAGTCAGGTATCTTTGTGTGTGTGTATAAAATATATGTATATATTTATAAAAAACAGACTATCAGCTCCAGACAGAATCTAGTGTATAACAATATATAGGGCCACTAAACAAAATATAGAAATTTCTTAATACTGGGTGTATATGTATTTGGATCAGACTGTTAGGATAAATATTTTCTTTTCAGGAAAAAAAAGGAAAAAAAAAAACCAAAAACACACTGGCATACCTGGTCAAACTGAAGATCTTCACCCCTCTGAAGAGATCTAGATAATGGCTTCTCCTACAATTGAAAAAAAAGTATATGCAAAATATTAGAAATTTTACATATATTAAACAGTTGAGATTTGTAAGTTGGTTTTGCTTTCTTTGTAATTAGATTTTCTTTTGTAATTAATTAGTTTTAAGGAAAGGTGCTGATGTGCTAATACAAACAAAATTTAATTAATTTAATTTAGAAGAGTATACACAGCGTGACCCTTTCTGTCAGCCTTACTATCTACTTTTCTTGCTTCCTATTCCACATAGAATTATTTAACTTACTGAATGTGAGAGGTGTCTCAGATTATGTTCAAATCTATTACAACTGATTCTTTTATTGAGATTCTTTATGATAATTTTCTAAACTTTCTACATTAGGCTTTCTTATTGAATTTTTACCTGAAATATGTATCATAAAAAAACCAGTGCCATTCTTCAACTGGAATTTAGAAATTTAGAGAGAATTTAGAATTTTTAGAATTTTAAATTTAGAATTTTAGAATTTAGAGAAAAACTGGAATTTAGAAGTATGTATATTCTGAAGCCTATCTATCCAAGAGTCCCAATTTCCTTCTCTCATTTATGACTCACCTTCATGAAAATAAACTCACAAACATATTTGTCACTGAAATGTAAAAATTCCTAATCTAACTACCAGAGAATCATGTTTCTAACTAATTTAATTGGAGTCGGTAAAATACTTGAATTTTATGTTGCTTGACTTTCTTTTTTTTTTATTAATTTATTTTTATTGAAGGATAATTGCTTTATACAATTTTGCTGTTTTCTGTCAAACCTCAACATGAATCAGCCATAGGTATACATATATCCCCGCCCTTTTGAAACTTCCTCCCCATCCCACCCCTCTAGGTTGATACAGAGCCCCTGTTTGAGTTTCCTGAGCCATACAGCAAATTCCCGTTGGCTATCTATTTTACATATGGTAATGTAAGTTTCCATGTTACTCTTTCCATACATCTCACCCCCTCCTCCCCTCTCCCCATGTCCATAAGTCTGTTCTCTATGTCTGTTTCTCCACTGTTGCCCTGTAAATAAATTCTTCAGTACCATTTTTCTAGATTCCATATATATTTGTTAGAATACAGTATTTATCTTTTTCTTTCTGACCTCACTTCACTCTGTATAATAGGTTCTAGGTTCATCCACCTCATTAGAACTGACTCAAATGTGTTCCTTTTGTGGCTGAGTAATAGTCCATTGTGTATATATATCACAACTTATTTATCCATTCATACATCGATGGACATCTAGGTTGCTTCTGTGTTCTAGCTATTGTAAATAGTGCTGCAGTGAACAATGGTATACATGTGTCTCTTTCAATTTTGGTTTTATGGTGCTTGACTTTCTTAATAGGCAAAAGATTTTTGGTATGTCCTTGGCACTTGAGTCCTTAAATGCTAAGCACACTTTGGTAATTATCTTGCAGACAAGTCTTCTATCTCTAAACCCAACTACTATGCACAATAAACATGCAACATGATAATGATACTGTCCAATAATATATATATGCCCAATTAACTAGTTGTAAGTCTCACAGCAAGTTCAAGAGAACACTGCTTCTGTAAGTATCTAAAAGTTTGAAAATTACTGAGCTATCCTAATGTGAATTGTGTATTTAAAACCTGGGCTAGGGGTGGTGTAGAAGAGAGAATAAGCTGTTTCTTCCCAACTTACTTGACTTACTTGATCCCCCTCACCTGATCCCTCTTTCACTGTAATACTAAATTGAAAGGTTTTCAGTAATATTTTGAGGAATGCTGATCTACATAGTTCATTACCCCATAAGGCATTTATACTATAAAGTAATGACTAAGAAGACTCCAAGAGAGCAATTAACTTTTCCAGAAACACTCACACTGTTTTCTTATACTCAACATTTTTCATTTTTCAATAAACTCACACTTTCTCAAAGATTTCTGAACATTTGATACCCTCACAGAGTTTTCCCTAAACCAAAAAGTGAGAGTTAGCTGTTTTTTACATAATAAGAACTCAGAAATGATGTTTGAATGTGAAATACTCACGTCACTATCAGTTAAAAACATTAATTTCTTGGACTCCAAAATCACTGCAGATGGTGACTGCAGCCATGAAATTAAAAGATGCTTGCTCCTTGGAAGAAAAGTTATGACCAACCTAGACAGCATATTAAAAAGCAGAGACACTACTTTGCCAAAGGTCCGTCTAGTCAAAGCTATGGTTTTTCTAGTAGTCATGTGTGGATGTGAGAGCTGGACTATAACGAAAGGTGAGCACCAAAGAACTGATGCTTTTGAACTGTGGTGTTGGAGAAGACTCTTCAGAGTCCCTTGGACTCCAAGAAGAGCCAACCAGTCCATCCTAAAGGAAATCAGTCCTGAATATTCACTGGAAGGACTGATGCTAAAGCTGAAACTCCAATACTTTGGCCACCTGATGTGAAGAATTGACTCATTGGAAAAGACCCTGATGCTGGGAAAGATTGAAGGCAGGAGGAGAAGGGGACGACAGAGGATGAGATGGCTGGATGGTACCACAGACTCAATGGACATGAGTTTGAGTAAACTCCAGGAGTTGGTGATGCACAGGGAGGCCTGGCATGCTGCAGTCCATGGGGTCTCAAAGAGTCGGATACGACTGAGTGACTGAACTAAACTGAAGTGTACTGCACTAAATACAGATTACTAATCAAGGAATTTGTATTAACCTCTCAGTTTGATTATAATATGGTTGAGGACAGCCTAATCATTGCTCAAGCAGATGTACTTTCAATATGAGACTTTGAAAAGATAAACAATTTAAAAACATGCTTATAGTATCTGCAACCAATTAACATGACAACTAAAAAGAATACAAGTTATTCTCCCATCCAAGTACTAACTGGGCCCGATCCTGCTTAGCTTCTGAGATCAGATGAGATCTGGGTGCATTCAGAGTGCTATGGCCATAGACCAAATTATTCTCTATATTTACATATAGATGAATGCAAAGACTTAACGTATAAGAATATTTATTGTACTATCTTTTTCTGCTGTTGTCTTCCTGGTAGCTCAAACAGTAAAGAGGCTGCCTGCAACACAGGAGACCTGGGTTCAATCCCTGGGTCAGGAAGATCCTCTGGAGAAGGGAATGGCAATCCACTCCAGTATTCTTGCCTGGAGAATTCCATGGACAGAGGAGCCTGGTGAGCTACAGTCCATGAGATCAAAAAGACTGGGACAGGACTGAGCAACTAACAGTACACTATCTTTTTTGCAATGGCCTCAAATTGGGGTAAGTCCCAAACAGCTTATCCATAGAGAGTGGTATACAAACATTTATAGTACTTTCTCTAAGTGAAGTAATATTCAACTGTTAGAAAGAATGAGACAAATACATATGGGCTGACAATAGAACAATCTCTGATTTTTTAAATAAAAATAGGTACAGAAAAAATATATGTATATAAAATCTCATGGCTGTGTTTTTTCTTTTTTAAAGGTGGAAAGTGCTACAGAGATTGATAAATAACAGACATGAAAAATAGTAAACTAAAACTATGGACAGTGATTACATTGATAAAAAAATGAAAGGATCACTATTTTTATTACATAACCTTTAAAACTATTTCCACTTTTTATAATGTCATTATTTCAAAATAATAGAATATACTAATAATGAATCTAAAGTTCACAATCCCTTATACTCTAATTTGACCCTTTAACTAGTATCTGTGTGCAGAGTACCAGCAGCAACATGTAGCTTCCAGGGAAAGCAAGAGGGCTTACTGAAAAAATTTTGACAGTGTAACAATGATACTGAAATATTTCAATAATCTGCAACTAAACATGGCCTTCTCTCCTACTAAACAATCCTTATCATTGTAGATTTAAAAGTCCAATGACAGAGCAAAAAATATATATATTATCTTTGAGTTTAGGATAGGAAGCTGCAGTGGAGGTGGGGACTTCCTAATGACCACTGAGAAGATGACATCTGAGTCACAATCAGAGGGGAGGGACTGAGCTTGCCATGCAAAGTGGGGAAAAGATAATCCAGTCTGTACCTTGGAATTCCCCAAAGGCTCAGGAATTGGAGGACTTCAGTACTATGAAAGTGTGGATGAAGGTGAAGTTAAAATAAGAATGTTGAGGGATTTCCCTGGTGGTCCAGTGGTTAAGAATCCATCTGGCAACACAGGGACACAGGTTCAATCCCTAGTAGGGGATCTGAGACCCCACATGCCGCGGGGCAGCTAAACCCATGTGCCACAACTAGAGAAAAAGCCTGCGTGCCACAATGGAGACTCAGAGCATCCAAAAAATTAAAAAAATAAGAGGGCTGGTACTGTATTGACCTCTTTTATAGGCTTTTTATTAAAAAGAGAAAACAAAAACCAAAAAGAGGTTGGTTGAATGTTTAGGAAAAGTTTAAACCCTACCTCTCACTCCCTTCACCTACTCTTACTTAGCAAGTTGGCCGTCTCTCCATCCTGCACATAGAGGAATTGCCCTTCTTAGCAAAGAACAAAATAGAGATGTCACCTGGGAGATTCTACACTTGAAGACATGGTATCATCCTGAAGACAGGGACTTTAAGTGAAAAAGTACATGCTAATATTAAAAAAAAAAAAAACAACTAGTTATCTTCTGCCTCTATATCCCCTGAATGTTAGTAGCCAAGCCTAAACCTTCTCATTTGGGCTACTGAAGCACCCCTCTCAGGAGATTCTGACTAGTTCCCAGCTAAAGAGCTGACATTGATGGTTCAGATGACTACATGCTAAAGACCACAGTCAAAAAGGCCCCTCCATGAAGGTGGGGCTTCCAATCAGCTGTTCAATGCCTCAATCAGAGTAAATAATATATACCATGTAACAATAAACATGTGAGGAGAAGGGGGGAAACTAACAGAAAAATGCAAGACCAGAAACTCTTTAAAATACAAAGATATTTAATACCATCAAAAAAACAGTGGATAGTGCAGTTGTAAAAATGCTGGTCCTAAACTAAATACATACAGTCTATAGTAGCAGGTGATTGGTTAAAGCCCTTTTCCCCATCTTCTTTATAGGTCACTGGCAATCTAATAACAGTAACAAATAAGCACAAATGTGCCTGGATCAATTATCCAGGATTGATCTACCTCTTTTTAGGAATAAAGAAACCTAAGGTATTGGATCACATTGCTTGCAAGCTGAAATTTTAATCAATGGTTGCCCTTCCTTTTTGAATCTTCCAAGATGAAAATGAAATCATGGCTGAAGTCAAGCTCAGCTAACCTTTGAATCTTTCAGCTTCCTTAATTTCCTTTTATTATGAGTTCTAATATGAAAATGAAAAGGCCAGTTCTCTCATTTTAGTGGTTGATTAAATTCTTTTAACAGAAGTCTTTCACATGGGTGCTTCTAAGTTTCCGTGTAACCTACTGTCCATCTGACCATGAGACACGTTAGGCTCCTTGTATGTAACAATTTGCGGATGCTATTGTCTTTAAAACAGAATGAGAATTTCATTCAAGAACTCGAGAGAGTCATCTTGAACAGCAGTTTATTACTGGAAAGGGTACAAAATACATTTCAAAACAAATGAGATCACAATAAACGCATCTGAGGCTATAATGTATTTTCATTATCTAATCATAATGCTGGGTAGATGATACACCATCTACTCAGATTTGGACATAAATGAAGCAAAGCTGGCAGAGATCTGATTTAGACAGGAAGAAATTATGCTGGTACATAGGATGTGGTGGTACGAATGGTAAATGGCCAATGCAGGAGATAGAAGAGACGCAGGTTCAGTCCCTGGGTTGGGAAGATCCCCTGGAGGAGGAAATGGCAACCCACTCCAGTATTCTTGCCTAGAAAATTCCATGTACAGAGGAGCCTGGCGGGCTACAGTCCATGGGGTCGCACAGAGTCGGACATAACTGAAGCAACTTAGCACGCACACATAGGAGTGTCGGTGGTAAAATCTATAAAATATGATGGGGATTTTCTCAGCCAGTGTTTGTCCTGAGCCGCCAGAGTCTACAACATTTGTGTATTTTCCTGGGGTGTCAGAAGGAGAAGGAAGGAATGTCTCTTCTCTCTTAAATGTGATGATGGGGTAGAAACACCTATTTTTCAATGGAATCCTGAGCACTACCCACTATAACTCAATAATCTCACTTTAAATTACATAGTGGGGGTTTCTGAAATGAACTGTTAAATGAATGAATAAAATACAGTCAGCATCAGTCTATTCTGAAAGAAATATTAGAAACTCTGGCTAACACAATGATACTGTGCTTTGTCAGAAGGAAAATAAGGGTGCAGGCCACAGCAGTGTTCTCAAGAATAAGTTCAATTTATATGACAAGCTTTTACTAAGAGCCTACCACCAAGGTTAGTGCTGCAGGTACAAGAAGAGAGACCTGGTTCCTGGTATCAAGTAGCTCACATCAGTAAAGATAAACAGTTCTTTAATAAAAGATCTTTTAATGTAAACCATAAACCATAATATGACCACATCAGAATCTAGGAGTGTGAACAAAATAACTATGGTAAAACATAGACTCATTTAGCTTAAGGAAGGATCACTATGTTAGAAGGGACACCTGGGAAGCTGGAAGGATGAGTAGAGGTTTAAAAACAGAGGAGTTCAAAGCATTTTAGATCAAGAGAAAAATAAAAACAAATACATCAGAACAACAGAATATATAGAGGATGCTTTTAAGCCAATACTTTTGTCACAGCATACATCAGGATAGGAGAATCAAGAAACATTATACAAACTATAACAAGGCTTTGAAGAGGCTGAAATGACCCCCCCAAGAACTTGAATTTAATACATAGGAATGAAAAGGAAGCAAGAATTCTAGAGCAAGAAGGTGATGATACTGATATTTGTGTTGTAGATGAGGAACAGTTTGGTGAGAACAAGGAAAATGGAAAGGTGATGGACTACTACTTGATTGGTTAGAAGGCTAATGCAATGGTCTAATATGACAGAATCTGACCCTGAGTTAGGTCAGTAATACTAGCATTGGTAGGAAAAGGAAAGAACAAGTTATAAAATTGCTATATTATAGACTCGTTCAAAGTAGGTAATTTCACTCACATTCTTTTAATTATGTTACTCTCAAGACTTTTATATTTCAAAATTGAAATTCCTTTAAGACAACAAGACATTTTAGAGCTGTTAGGACCATACTACATCATGCTGTTTATAAAACATTTTATAAAATAGGAAAAGGGCTTTTAAAATGTGCTGTATATGTTGCAAACTGTCGAAGCCAAGTGATGGGTCTAGAGGGGTCATTATACTATAATTTCTACTTTTCTATAAGTTTGTATTGAGATATATGAGTAAATAAAGGTGTATATATTTCAAGTATACAAGGTGATAAATACATATATACTCTGAAAGGATTCCCACTATCAAGTTAATTAAAACATCCATCACCTCACATATTCACTTTTTCTTTCTTTCTTTTTTGTTTTTAGTGAGAACACAAATTCGACTTTCTTAGCAACTTTCAGTTAAACAATATAGTATTATCAACTATAATCACCATGCTCCATAAGCCTTTTTTTAATCTATCTTTTAAAAGTGGTTTCCTTTCTGACTGTATGCTATTTAAGTAAGCCAGTAAAGCAATCTAACATGTAATTCACAGACCATGGATGAAGAAAATAACATTTTATAGAGTAAGTACCTTTCTAATTAAACCTTATAAGCACTATTTCATATCTATAAACTCTCATAATCCTAATTTTTAAAACAGAATTTTATATTATATACATGTTATACATACATTTGTATAAATATAAATATATATATATATATATATATATACACATTGACATAAATATTGATGGACAGGGAGGCCTGGCGTGCTGCGATTCATGGGGTCGCAAAGAGTCGGACACGACTGAGTGACTGAACTGAACTGAACTGAATGCAGAAAGCAATCATGAAATGACTAAACTAAATATATTAATAATGAGATGTACAGTTCTGAAATATACATTTTAGTTAATGATCTTTTATGTACTATTATTTCTTAAACCTCAAATACATGATTTCATAGATCCTTTCCTCAGAGTAGTGTCCTCTATTTAAAGATCAGAAAGAAACTCGATGCTTGCAGGCACCCCACCCACAGACCTTCACAGTATGAGCAGTAAGTCCTACTTAACTAAGAAAATTAAGAACATATATTTCCTTCTTCTTCCCTCCTTTCTTAGGTCATCTTTATTCTCTCCCCTTCCTTTCTTCCTTCCTTCTGAGAAAGGACAGCAGGTTGAGTTAAGCCTAACTCTGTGCTCTGCTGCTTATTGGCTTTGGGCCTCAGACAAGTAACAGACCCTTTGGGTCTCAAAATAGTGGTGCACATCTATCTCTAATTCAGTTATGTAAGGAATAAATACATTTCAGCTGTTACATCCTCTACCTCCATCTTCATTATCACCACCCAACTTGTAATCTACCAACATGCTCTTGATTCATCACATATCTGTTCCCTTCAAACCCCAAGAGTTACTTTCTAAAGTTACTTCACCCTGCAGAAACGGTTCTCAGGCTATTTAACTTCCAGGTCCATAACCTGTTCCCCAGTGTTCACTGTACTCTGTGTCTATTATTTGACAATAATAATGCCATTCTATAGTTTCTTTCCCATGATGCCATCATCTGCTGTTTTGGCTTCAATCATCACCCTCATGTGGATGATGCCAAAATCTATGTTTCCTGCAAATTCCCCAAAAGAATTTCCAGCTACCAAATAATTCCACATGGTCTAGATTGCTAGTAGCTCAAGCTTAACATACACAAACATCTTAATCATCCTTACTATCCCAATAAAAGTCTTGTTTTCTTTACCGAGGTAAACACACTACCATCTTTTCGAACACTTCAAAAAATCTTTAACCCTTCATGTTCACTCAAAACACCTATTCCATTTTAATTGTGCATCAAGTTCTACTGATTCTGCTTTTGTTATTTATCTCACTTTTTTCCACTGCTAATGCCCTAGTTCAAGACTCTTTTCATTTCAGTGTGGACTTATACAACAGCTAAATAGTCTCCACCTTTCGTCTGTTCTCCTTGTTGTCCCACCACTGTTTATCTATCATAAAACAGTCATCACAATTCTTTAGAATCCAACCCAAACCTTTGTTCTTGTTCTTTTTCCTTCCTTCTTCCTCATAAGTAGAGCTCCTCATGCTTTTAAGTATCCTCATGTACTGTAAATTCAAAGCTGTTTACTTGTTTTAAGTTTGGCTATTGTCATATCACCAACTCACAGAATATTCTAGATTTCCTTTCATTTTCTCATATGTTTTATCTGTCTCAATAACTCCCCTTGGTGAAATCATTTTTGTCCTTTTGTTACCTGCAGTAACTCATCTAAGTGTATTCTAGAGTCATTACAGCTTTTTAGATGACCACTTTTTATCACCTATCCCTTTATTTTTTTTTAAGACATTATTTTTTAGAGTAGTTTTAGGTTCATAGCGTAACTGAGCAGAAGAACAGATTTACTGTTTTCCCCTGTGCCCACACATGCATAGCCCCTACCATTATCAACATGTGCACTAGAGGGGCGTATTCAAAACTGACACATCCTAATGATGTAAACTCTATAGACTGCACTATGGTTCACAACAGGTGTTGTAAATTCTATGGGTTTGGATATCCCTATGATGATGAATATCACCATTACAGTATCATACAGGACATATTCACTGCCCTAAAAATCCTGTGTCTGCCTATTCATCCCACCTCTACCCCTGCCCAACCTCTGGCAACCACTGATCTTTTACTGTCTCCATAGCTTTGTCTTTTCCAGAATGTCATATAGCTGGAATTATATAGTATACACCCTTTCAGATTGGCTTCCTTTAATATTTTTCAACTATGTCATTTTCTTTGGAAAATCTATAATATAATGGTTAAGGCAAGAAAAGATTTCAGGTTTATAGGTCAGCTCTACTCACCAAGGGTTCAGCCATTACAACCTCAATTTTCTTTTCAGCTTGAACAGCAAATTCTGCAAAGAGGCTCTTGATGACATATTCACCAGGCTTGACATCTGGGTCAATTGTAATGCTTGACATGATGATATTCTTTTTCCCCAAAGTAGAATGAGAGTTGGAAGAAGTGCAATACTTATTCACTTTGCTGACTGGTGCTGAAGCTAAAATAAAAGAAACAAAAGAACTCTACTTTAATAATCAACTCAATTAGGCCAACCATAACCACCTGGTTTAATATGCATCCTGCCCCTAAACTCCAACCAGATCTCCCAATCTGTATTACCAGACTCTATTTTTTCTATTGCACTTGTTGCCTTCTAACATACTGCCCAATATAACTGTAACTTCATTATATATCATGTTTACTATGTACTATTTATTTATTATGTGGTATTTTTCTCCTCACCCTGCTGTTGTGAATTCTATATGCTCAGAGACTCTCTTTTGTCTTTTTTGTTCACTGATGAATCCCAAGTGCTTAGAACAATGCCTGGTATATACTGGGGATACAATAAATATGTCAGGGATGAATGAATGAATTCTAAACAAAGTTGTATGCAATGAAGGAAATATGTGTGAATAAATAAAATGCAAATTAGGTTAAGAAGTTAAAATACACTATTTTGGAGAGAATGCTCTGGAAACACATTTGAAAAAGCGAACTACATTTGAACTCACATCTAAATGATGAAAAAGAGGAAGCAAGGCAAAGCACCAGGAACAGAAAGTACAAAGTTGAGTTGAATGCTTGAAAAACAAAAAAAGGACCAGTGTGGCTGAAGCTCAAGGGATGGAACAGGGGTGGATGTGAGATGAAGTTAGAAGCATTAGTCAGAGACCAAAGTTTTAGAGCTGTATAAGGAGAATGGATATTACTCTCAATGCAATTAAAATTCAGTGCAAAGTGATGACTTGGAGAGGAAGAGGATCTGGCTTCTCTTTAAAAGATCCCTGGCTCCTCTGGAGAATGAATTAGATGAGGGCAAACGTAGAATCGGGGGAGCCACTACAGAAAATCCAGGTGAGATGATCACAGTTTGGGCTAAGAGGATGGTGATGGCACAGGAGAGAAAGGTCTGTCAGATGTTAGTGGACTTGGCTACTCACAGGAGAGCAAGCAATTAACGATGACTCATAGGACTTTCCTTTGAATCATTCAAAAGAGAGATCAAGATGACATTGTGCCTGGCAAACAGTACATTGAACCAAGTGTGACATAAAAAGAGCACCTGTTCTGTTTTCTTGACGCCTGGGCAGCCTACCTGGCTTTTATCTACAGCTTCTCCAGTTGCCTTGATCTTCCTACCTGCTGCATCAAACAGACCTTCCCATTCTCCAACTTCAGCTTATGACATCCCCTTTGGCCTAGAATATCCATGGAGAAACCTGTAAGAAATGTACTTCTCTACCTTGACCTGATCTCCAGAGACTGTGCGTTCAATATGCTGTCCTAGAAATTACGCCCTCCTTGAAATAGGAAGCAGAACACAATTTTTCAAACACTTTCTGTTCATGTGTGTGTTACATAACCATAGGACAGTACATTTAATCTAAAGAAATACATTCCCAACTCCTAAGGAATTGTTCTGTCAACTAAAAAAACAAAAAAACCTACTCTACCAAATATAAGATATGTCAAGATATCTAAAGTGACCGTGGTAACTCCAAAAGAAAATACTAGAAAGTAATATAAAATCAGGTGAGGGCAGTCACTTCAGAAAAAAATCGTTTGCAAATTTAAAAAATAAATATTTTTGGAAAACTGAACTTCTAAATGCCAAAGAATGGCTTACTTTCATGTCCTATCCATTATCTATGTTTACTCATTTTTGCATAGTACAAAATATTTTCCTCCAATGGTAAGATTACAAATTAGTCATGCATGATGCTTATATTTTCAAAATAATAATAATCAAAAGACTATTATAAACAGTTAATATTGCATAAAAGATAAATATCCTTGTATCACATAAAATTAAAATATATATTGTATTCTAGAACTAAAATCATATAAAAGAGTTCAAAATAAAAATTCACAGTCCTTTGAACACAGTGCATGCCATTTATTTTAAACAATGACGTGTTTGTTTACTCTGTTTCATGATCCAACATTGTATATTATAAAGGAGAGGATGTATTAACAAATGTCACTGTGGGAAAGAAGATCTTAAATTTAAAAAATTTATTTTGGATTATTAAGAATACTTTATATTTTATATCCACATTATGTTGGATAGCTGTAGAGAATCATAAAATAGTCAAAAAGGCTACTCAGTTTCTAGAATTTTAATTTACATTTTAGGACTAAAAATGAGGATAAAACATTTTTAAATTTTTGACTTATGGTAGTAGATGCAAAATATATCTCTTCCTGTAATTAAGATTCATAAGGTCATATGAGAGTTACAAAGTTTCTTTGGCTTTAACTTTATAATAAATGTTTTAAACAAGAAGCCTATAATAGATCTTGGCACTTGAACTGTAGACTTTGATGAGGTATAACCTTAATGCATTTTAACTTTTAAAGTCTTCTCAAAAAGAAAAATTTTAGTTAAAATGATCTCTCAAATAACTCACCATTACTGTCTTCTACTTCCTAAAAAGCATAAACATAAGTTAAGCATAAATAAATATCCCTAAGTATCATAATTGAATTTTCAAGACATTTGCCAATATTAGCCAGAAGTTTTAGGGAAACTTGTATTTATCTTCCAAATAAAGGTCTATCTTCTAAATATCCACATTACATTCTAACATCAAAATACTTCAACTTGAAAGAAAAATCAAATTTTTAGTGTTTAAGAGTTAATCAGTTTTACCTCAAAATGAAATCAGTTAGAAAAAGACCCACACCTGAACTGAAAACTGGACAAAAACGATGAAGAAACAAGCTACAAAAGATAAAACAAGCCAATAACCACAAAAACAATATTTAACTTCACTGATATTTTAAAAATAAATAAAAATTAGATAACTTTTTTTATGTACCAAAATGGTTTCCCCCGATTGTGTATTTCACTATAATGTTCAGCTTGGTTAAGATATGTGAATTTTTCTCATATTCTGCTAATAGTTAAGAAAAAGGGATAGTCACTCTAAGCAGGGTTAAGAAGGTTAGTTTCTACATAACTGGATTAACCTGATGTCACCAGATTGCTTGAGTCAAATATTTTATGAAGCTAAATAGTACTATTTCTCTACATGCTATTAAAGTCTTTTGAAAATTTTACATATGTCTACTAGAGAATAATGACATAACTGTTAAGAGTGTAATTCTTAACACAATTTAGGCATTGAATTACAAGTTGTAAAAACCCAATGTCATATTAAACATCCTTGGAATATAAATCTATTAAACTCTGACAATAAAAAGAATAAAGCAAGACCTGAGTGATGAATATATAAAATTAAGATATAAAAATTAAAAGCTAGCCTGTGTACTCTTTCTCATAGATATGTGTGAAAGTCGCTCAGTTGTGTCTGACTCTTTGCAACTCCATGGATATACAGTCCATGGAATTCTCCAGGCCAGAATAGTGGAGAGGGTAGCATTTTCCTTCTCCATTCTCATAGATAAGGTGCAAATAAAAAGTAAATATGGCACTTCGAAAATTATTTATTTATTTATTATTTTTATGATTGTGCTGGGCCTTTGTTGCTGTGTGCAGGCTTTCTCTAGTTGCAATGCAAGGGCTTCTAATTGCAGTGGCTTTTCATTGCAGAGCAGGGGCCCTAGGAGCTCAGGCTTCAGTAGCTGTGGTATATGTGCTTAGTTGCTCCAAGGAATGTGGAATCTTCCGTGGGACAAGGATTGAACCCATGTCCCCTGAATTGAAGATTTTCAACCTACTGGACCACCAGGGAAGTTTGGTATTTTTAGATAGCGAGCTCTGTATAACATTGTACTTTGCATGTTTCATAAAAAAAAAAAAAAAAAATTACCTTCTTCATGCTCATAAGTCTCCTCTTCCCTTATAGGATTAATTTAAATTCATTGAAGGAGAACAGATATGTGAGAAGAGACACGAAAACCCTAAGTTGAATCATGTTTGGTTTCATTACTTTATAGCAGTGGTTCTTGTTGTTTTCTGCCTCCATTATATTCTTACGTGCAACACTCTATACAATAACTCTGTCTAAATTCAGTGACTCTCAGTGATTGAGCTGCCCTAAAAAAGATGAGTAGGGGTGAGTAGATGTAGTTTTAAAAGACCCCAGTGGAGTCCACGAAAACTGAGCGCAGCACCCTCACCCCCAAGGCCAGGTCTTTAGACATAAAAATTACTACTCTTTGGTCATAAGCTTATACATACATATTTATGTAGAGATTTATATAATACAGAAAAGTAACAAAATACCACACAATTTATTATAATAATGATTATTCACTTATATTGGTTAATAATAAACATGTTGATGATGACCTAAGAAAGAAAAGGTATAAGGTAAATGGCCTTTTGAACAAGACCAAAAGTCAAACATACCTATTTTAAAAGACAAAAGCAAAACTCTTAGTTTAAAAAGCAATCCTCTCCCAGCAAGATATTTTGTGGCTATCAACAAACTGACTGAAATTTACACGCAGAGGCAAATAACTCAGAATAGCCAACACAATACTGAAGAAGAACAAAGTTGGAGGACTGACAGCACTCAACTTCAAGACTTATTTTAACGCTACAGTGAACAAGACAGTGTGCTACTAATGAAGAATACATGACGACATCAGTGGGACAGAATAGAGAGCCGAGAACAGACTCACACAAACAGAGTCAACTGAAACTAATCTCTGAGAAAGGAGCAAACGCAATCAGTGGAAAACGGAGAATTTTCAACAAATGGTATTGGAATAACTAGACATTTGCATACTACAAAAATAAATAGATCTAGACACAGAACCTACATCTTTTACAAAAACTAACTCA
This sequence comes from Bubalus kerabau, assembly GCF_029407905.1. Taxonomy (NCBI): domain Eukaryota; kingdom Metazoa; phylum Chordata; class Mammalia; order Artiodactyla; family Bovidae; genus Bubalus; species Bubalus kerabau. The sequence continues at coordinate 71,518,855 of NC_073630.1, forward strand.
AAATGGATCACAGATCTAAATGTGAAATGCAAAACAATAAAATTCCCAGACTATAAGGAGAAAATCTAACAGTTCTTGGGTTTGGTGATGATTTTACAGATACAACACTAAAAGCAAGACCCATGAAAGAAAAATTGATAAACTGAAGCTTTATTAAAATAACTTCAGCTCTGCAAAAGATATTGTTAAGAGAATGAAAATACACAGACTGGGAGAAAACCTTTGCAAAACACGTATCTGGCATCCAAAATATATAACAATTCTTAAAATGCAATAAGAAGATAAACTATCCAGTTTTAAAACAGACAAAACATCTGAACAGACTGCTCACCAAAGAAGACATACAGATGACAAGTAAGCATATGAAAAGACGCTAATGCAAATTAAGACAACGATGAGATACCACTCTGGTTGAAAAATGTCACCTGCTCTATCAGTAAACAAAGGAAGTTGTAGTTATGAAGCCATCAGCCACTGTAGACCCCTCAAGTGTACACTCTGAGGAGATTTAGGATGGAGAAAAACAGGATACTGGCCCTAGATAATTAAGGTACATAACAAAGGAATGATTTCAATAAGCCCAGATGCTTCCATCTTCCCATACATAGAAAAGTGCTAAGTTCATTAACTTCAGATGTCTGCTTTTCTTTAATTAACAGTAAACTTTTGATGTTCTGATTACCTGGCTTTTTGTTGTAAAAACTCTAATATATATCCTGATTCCTCCTTTACCTCTTAGAAGCAGTTCTTCAAAGCTATCTGAGAATCTGCCTCCCAGGCCTAAGTCCTCAGCAAGTCTGCCAAATAAAACACAATTCCCAGTTTTTAGATTGCACTTTTTTTTCTTTTTTCAGTCAACAGTACTACACACCTATCATAGTGATCAAAATCCACAACAGTGACAACAACAAATGGTGGTGAGCCTGTGGGACAACAGGAACTCTCTGTCATCACTCTCTGTCATCACTGGTGAGAATGGAAAAGGGAAGACAGTTTGAAGGATCCTCACAAAATTATATTCTTATCGGAGAACACAGCAACTGTGTTCTTTTGTATTTACCCAAAGGAGTTGAAAATATATATACACAAAAACCTGCATGCAAATGGTTGCAGTTGCTTTATTTGTAACTGTCAAAACTTGGAAGCAACCAAGATGTCCTTCAGTAGGTGAATGGATAACCAAACTGTGGTACATCCAGACAATGGAATATTGTTTAGTGCTAAAATGAAATGAATTGCAAAGCCATGAAAAGATGTGGAGGAAACTTAAATGCATGTCACTAAGTGAAAGAGGCCAATCTGAAAAGGCTATATTCCAACTGTATGATTCCAACTATTTGACATTCTAGAAAAGGCAAGACTATGGAGACAACTTAGATGAGTGACTGCCAGGGGTTGGAGGGAGGGCAGGATAAATCGGTGGAACACAGAGGATTTTTAGGGGCATGGTACTATTCTATACGATACTGCAATGCTGGACACATGTCATTATAAATTGTCAAAGCCCATATAAAGCACAACACCAAGACTGAAGTTGTAAACTATGGGCTTTGGGTGATTATGATGAGTCCTGTAGGTCCATCAATTTTAACAAATGTATCACATTAATGTAAAGCGTCAACAGGAGGGAAAATGGGCAGAGCAGGGAGGGCAGGAGAAAGAGGTATGTGGGAACTCTCTGTACTTTCTGCTCAAATTTCTATAAACTTGAAACTGCTCTTTATAAAAAAGTCTATTAATTTTTCAGAAAATAAAGAAAGGCCTATTCTATTCCTGTCAGCTAGAACCAAAGGTGCCTGGGAAGAGCCACAATAAACAACAGCCCAAGCCAAAGCTTAAAACAATAATGTATTTGGATTAAGCTAAGAGGAAAAAAGAAACAAAACAGTTTTAAGTCAATTAAAATAAAACATCAAAAACACAAATCAGGTTACATGGTAGACAAATTGAACATAGAGACAAGGGTAGTAGAATCAGTATTAGGGAATAAATGACAATTTCAACTTTTGGGGAGACCGGTTGGATTCGTGTATCTTTCTACCAACTATCCAAAGCAAAACTGTACATTTGAAAGCAATTATTTCTGAAGAGGAAAAAAGAAAATATAAATAATGTGCATGTTGAACGTGTTAAGAGATAAATTATGAAAATATCATGTGATGGCTTCAGTGCACAAACACAATTTGCTACATAAGGCAAGGAAAGGGAACGTGTTAGTCACTCAGTCGTGTCCAACTCTTTGTGACCCCATGAACTGTAAGCCGTCAGGCTCCTCTGCTCATGGAATTCTCCAGGCAAGAATACTGGAGTGGGTTGCCATTTCCTTCTCCAGGGGATCTTCCTAACCCAGGGATCGAACCTCAGTCTCCTACATTGCAGGCAGATTCTTTACCATCTGAGCCCCAAGGGAAATCAACTTAGCCAAAGGAAAGGAACGTATACCTCAAAATTCTTTCATAAATTTAAGAACCTCCTACCAGACACTATTCGCTGATGATTTTGGATACATTATTTAATATTTATTAAGACATTTTGCATAGTATCTTATTTTATGCTAACAAACCAAATCTTATTTCAAGTGATAAGCTGGTAAATGGCCCTCTTTAAAAAAAAAAAAAATCCTGATTTGTAGCATTTGCTAATTTCCATTGTTCAATCACTCCCATTATGGATGATTTCAAGCCATCAATAATTTAACAACCAGCTGGTAAAATTCCTGGAAGGAACTAGATCCAAAACATCACATCAAGTTATTGTTCACGTACAACAAGGAAACTGCCTTCTAATTAAAGTTGATTGTCCCATTTGAATGGAATGTGAACTTCAGTCCTCAGTTTAAGAACTTTCAGATCAGTGGCTTTATGTCATCCAAAACTGCCAGATTTTGATATATCCATTTTTCCTCCTTAAAAGTCTGTATTATTAACGTACTGTTTGCTTAGAATAACTATCCCAAGTCAAATATTGTTGCATCTTCAAATTCATTTACATAAAACAGGCTAAAAAAGAAAAAGTATTCCCATTTTGATCAGACATGTATTTACCACTATTTTCTTTCAACTCTCTTTTAGTCTCATTTACTCCATTTAAACCTGTCCAACTGGAATTTATTTGCGGTGTTACACAATAAAGATTTTAAAGTTTTTCATTAACATTTAATTGGTTCTTCTCAGTATGTTTACTAAAATTTTGTCCCTGATTTTCACTATCATAAACTAAATTCATACTCAAATATGCTTTCTATTTTGCTCATCAACAATCAGTTTTATATCAGTACCATTCTTTTCATTACTGTAGCTTTATAATAGGTTTTATTATCTGTTGGAAACAAATACTCCTGGTTTACACATTATCTTCAGGAATTTCTCATATATTGTCATTTACTTATACTTCCAAGTTTATACAAACCTTTACAAAATAATTAGAAGAAAACTGACACCTTAATTAACTTCTTATCTAGAACCTGGCATACCCTTACTAATTTGTCTTCTTTTATGAACCCAAAGAAAAATGTCTATTTTCCTTAATAGGAGAAACTCTCCAATTCTTCTGTTTCTAAATACTTTGTCTATTCTGTGTAAATGAAATTATTTTTCCTCACCACTCAATCCAAAGATTTTGCTTCTGGATGAATTTCAATGGATAGAAGAAATAAAACTTTTGCTTGTTCTTTGGACAGCTGTTCATAAAATGTTTATTTATCCTTGGCTAAACTATTCCCATCGAAAACAATTTCTAAACATAGAAGTTCCTATGACATCTTTGGCACATTTCCAACTTTTATTTTTTTTTTTACTTTAAATCTACCACAGAAATATTGTTTACTATAAAGATGAAGAAAAAACAACCAATCATCTAAATAATCCATTACTCACTCACCCAGAGTCTCCCTGTGGTTATTATTTTTGAACCTTCAGAATCTTGGCTAGGAAACTATTCTATAAATTTAGTAATACCGTGGTATTTTAAAAATATGTATGGGTCTAAGAGTCAGAAGATGAGAGCCCTAGACTTGATTTGGCTACTGAGTGTCATTATAACCTTGGTCAAAATATTGAAGCTCTCTAAGCTTTGTTCCCCCTCCAAAAATGAATGAATGCGTTTTAGCTCAACTGTGGGTATGGTATCAGAAGCAACAAAAAAAGTTGTTTTCATTTTTGTTCTCCATTCTTCTGCCCATAAAAATTTTCACTGCCAATGAAAAACCCACTGTGGCAAACCCTCCTCTGGCCAGACATAAGCTTGGGCACCACCATAGCACAGCCTTAAGTAAAAAATTGGGTTGGCCAAAAAGTTCATTCAGCTCATGGAAAAACCCAAGCAAACTTTCTGCTAACCTAATGTATATGAATACCAGAATCCTACAGTAAACATACCCAGGTGTTTCATCCAGTAAACATACCCAGATCCAGGGCCTGGGAGAGGTAAATAACTACATATGGTTGTGTACCCGTTTTTCTTCAACTTACAAGAAAGCGAGCAGAATCTAAACAGTTGGGCAGAGTTCTCTATACCCTTGAGGCTGATAAGATGTAAAGAGACCAAGAAAAAACAGACTTTCTCCTAATATTTTAACTGATTGCTAACTAAGAAAGGCTCTCAGAGCCTGCATTTCCTTCCATCACTCTTGGGATTACACTTTAAAAGAGTCATACAGCTGTATGGCCCACACACTTAAATTAGCTGACAAAGAAATTTACTGGTATCCAGCAGAGACAAAAGGAACAAAATATTTACCATACACCAGCAGCAAATATCATTGTAGATTTCAAAACACCAAATCTATTTCAACTAAAACAGAAACTAAACAAAGATGCTGATTCTTGCCTTACATTCACTACTGTTCTAAAGTTTACAGGATAATAAGTAAATGCAATAACATAATAAAATGAAATCACTATTATAAATATTGAGAAAGAAGATATGAAATTTATTAACTAGCAATTATCACGTAGAAATGAAAATGGATAAAAACTTACAAATATAAAATACATAGGTATAAATTTAATAAAGAAGCATAGAACTTACATAGAGGAAACGACAAGAACTTCTTAAAGAACATAAAAAGAAGACCTGAACAAAGGTAAGGACAAACTTACAGATAAAAGCATTTGTTCTTTTAAGTGTCAATTCCCAGAAAATATGTTAATTAGTACAATTCCAATTAAGATTTCAGTACAATTTTATTTAGGTTGCATTAGAGAAAATTATCTTAGAGTATACTAGATGGTGAAGGACAGGGAAGCCTGGCATGCTGCATTCCATGGGGTCACAAAGAGACACAACTGAGCAAGTGAACAGTCCTAGGAGGAGGGCTCCCTAGGTGGCGCTAGCGGTAAAGAACCCGACTGCTAATGCAGGAGACATGCTGCTGCTGCTGCTGCTAAGTCGCTTCAGTCATGTCCGACTCTGTGCAACCCCACAGACCGCAGCCCACCAGACTCCTCTGTCCCTGGGATTCTCCAGGCAAGAGTACTGGAGTGGGCTGCCATTTCCTTCTCCAATACATCCATGCATGCTAAGTCGCTTCAGTCGTGTCCAGCTCTGTGCAACCCTATGGACTGCAGCCCACCAGGCTCCTCCGTCCACAGGATTCTCCAGGCAATACTGGAGTGGGTTGCCATTTCCTTCTCCATAATGAGATGCAATGCAGTTTCAATCCCTGAGTTGGGAAGATGGCCTGGAAGAGGGCGTGGCAACCCACTCCAGTATTCATGCCTGGAGAATCTCATGGACAGAGGAGCCTGGTGGGCTACAGTCCACAGGGTCACAAAGAGTTGGACACGACTGAAATGACTTAGCATGCATGCAGATACTAAAAAAAAACAAATTCATTTAAAAATAATACAAACACTATTGTCTAAACCAAAAGATAACTATAATCAGAACAGACTATAACTATAATCAGAATATAACTATTATCAAAATATAGTATAAAATGTTCAACATCACTAATCACCAGAGAAATGCAAATTAAAATCACAGTGAGATTATCATCTCACACCTGTTAAAATGGCTATCATCAAAAAGACCACAAGTAACAAATGTTGCCAAGGATTGTGGAAAAAAGGAAACCCCTTGTATACTATTGATGGGAATGTAAATTGGTGCTGCCACTGTGGAAAACAACACGGAGGTTTCTCAAAAAACTAAAAACAGAACTACCATATATACCAACTGGGTATATATTCAAAATAAAGCAAAAATACAAATTCAAAAAGATACATGCACCCCAGTGTTCTCAGCAGCATTAATAACAATTGCCAAGATGTGGAAGCAACCTAAGTGTCCATCAACAGATGCATGAATAAAGAAGATGTGGCATATATGTATGTATGTGTATGTGGAATACTATTTAACCTTAAAAAAGAATGAAACTTTGCATTTGTAACAACATGGATGGACCTGGAGGACATAATGCTAAGTGAAGCAAGCCAGACAGAGGAAGACAAATACTGAATAATATAAGTTATATGTGGTATCTAAAATACAACTAACTAACTAATGAAAAAGAAGCAGACTCATAGATATAGAGAACTAGTGATTTTCAATGGGGCAGGGAAGAGGAGAGGAGTAATACAGTGGCAGGGGTTAAGAAGTAAAAACTACTATGTATAAATAAATTACAAGGATACACTGTACAACACAGGGAATATACCCAATATAGTATAACTATAAATACAGTCAACCTTTAAAAATTGTGAATCACTATATTGTACACCTGTAACTTATGTAATATTGTACATCAAATATACTTAAATTTAAAAAAAACTTAGTAAAATAGGTAAAATATATCTATCTGTCTACATATAAATAATTATATCAGAATGTTATGCAAAAGTAATCAACTCAGTGAATATTAAATGCACATAAACCAGATTAATTTAAAAGATTGGAGAACCTCACCAAAATTTCAGAAAAAAAATTCAACATAGCAAAAGTAGAAGAAAAGGGGTGATTTATTTAGTAATAATTTTGGAATATCTTGCTACTCATTTGCAGAAAAATAAATATAATATATTCAAAGACCAAATTCCAGATGGATATGAAGTAAAAATGTTTTAAAGTCTTAGAAAAGAATTCAAAGTCAACATGCATAATCCAGGAAAGAGGAGACCTTTAGTGAAGATAGAAGGCCCAAAATTATTTAAAAAGAATGCCTTTGACCAAAGAAAATTTTTAAATATTTATAAGGAAATGATACTGTAAACAAGAAAGGACAAAAGTTGGGGGGAAAGTAGAATGTAGATGACAGAAAGTAGAATATAGATGACAGAAAATATAAAATATAAATATAAAATATTCAAATTTACAAGAGAAAGACAACACAATGGAGAAAAAATGGCAAAAGATATAATCAGACAATTCTCATAAGAACCAATCTAAAAAGACAACAAACATATGAAAAAAATAGTCAGACTTTGTACTGGCCAGAAAATGAAAATTAAACTTGCAGTGAGCTTTCACTTTATACACAAACATTAAATTTGTGGCAAATATGCAAAAGAATAATTGGATGTATAGCTGAAAAGGTACAAGGAAATTAACACAACACATTGCTGATGGAAAAGTCCTGTTCAACAGTCAAGTAGAGTGGACAAAGGATGAGTGTTCTGGCCCCTATAGCAGAGCCTGGGCAGATAATAAATTTCTTTGATCTTTAGGCTCTCCATCCAACTTCCTGATTACAGTTTAACTTTGTATGACCTAACCCACAAGCAGAGCAAAGAACGGTCGGTCTGCCAGCTCCAGCATTAATGTTCTTTCACTTGGCATATTTCTCATTGTGAATTAGTAAATTGGCACACGTAAAAGCTTGTCTCTGTCAGAAGACTGTTTATAACAATTCTGCCCCTTGAGAAAGATTTCACATCCACTCTCAGCATTCTGGCAAAGTCAGGATTTCCTGACCTGATGGTGGTCTTTGCTGGCCTTCTCTGGCAATTCCTTAAATCAGAATCAAACTCTCTGGAGGGAGACCCCAGGCATCTGTATGTTTCTGAAAACTCCCCAGCATGACTTTATTTTGCTGTGCTTAGTTGCTCAGTCGTGTCCAACTCTTTGCGACTCCATGGACTGTAACCCACGAGGTTCTTCTGTCCATGGGGATTCTCCAGGCGAGAATACTGAAGTGGGTTGCCATGCGCTCCTCCAGGGAATCTTCCTGACCCAGGGATCAAACCTGCGTCTCCTACATTGCAGGCAGATTCTTTACCAGCTGAACCATCGAGGAAGTAGCCAGGGTGAAAACCACTGCCTTTCACTATTCTTCCAAAGCCGAACATTGGTTCCACACAATGATTTTATTTAAAACTAATTTTATTTAAAGTTTATTTAAAACTAAAATAAAAAGTTTCAAAAACACCATAAACAAGGAAACCTACTTATATAATATCACAAACAACATCCGTCAGAGTTAGATGAATGCATGTCAGGGACAGAGTTCTAGGGAGCAGAGTAAAGGATCATTTATAGGATAAATAAAAAATCTAATTTTAAAAAGTTATATATAGTTCTCTCAATTCATACTAGAAATCTTAAACTGATTTTTCTCTCAGGCTTTCAGTCTCTTCACTTTACTCACTATCGATGACCTAAACCACATATCTCGGTCGCCAATCAATCTTTGCCTTTCATTATCTGTGATTTCAAAGAATAAAGTTTCAGTGATATAAACTTAAAGAGTTATCACTGATTTCTCCCTGTGCCCTATATTTCATATCTAGTCTAGCCATCAAATACCATGACTACTAAAAGTAATCCCCACTTCCTTTTTCTGCATAGCTGAACTTTCTGCATAACTGAATTTTTAAGTTCAGGTCCTAATAACAGTCTACGTAAACTTGTTAAAAGTCTTCCTTCACAGTCATCCCCTGCCTCTTAGCTGATGAAATATCAACTTCACATAGCAGCCAAAGGGACTACTTTATATTTGAACCATGTGTGTGTGCCTGCCTTCTAAGTCGCTTCAGTCGTGTCCGACTCTTTAAGATCCTATGGACTGTAGCCCACCAGGCTCCTCTGTCCATGGGATTCTGCAGGCAACAATACTAGAGTGGGTTGCCATGCCCTCCTCCAGGGGAACCTCCCCATCCAGGTATTGAACCCACATCTGTTATGTCTCTTGCACTGGGAGGTAGGTTCTTTAACACCAGCACCTCCTAGGAACCCCATATTTGAACCACACTAGGACGTGAGTCTGAGTGAACTCCGGGAGTTGGTGATGGACAGGGAGGCCTGGTGTGCTGCGATTCATGGGGTCGCAAAGAGTTGGACACGACTGAGCGACTGAACTGAACTGAACTGAGGCCTTTATATTGGAGAAGGAAATGGCAATCCACTCCACTATTCTTTGCTGGAAAATACCATGGATGGAGGAGCCTGGCAGGCTGCAGTCCATGGGATAACAGTCAGACATGACTGAGCGACTGAGCAGAGGCCTTTATATATGGAGACCCTGGTAGCTCAGACAGTAAAGAATCTGCCTGTAATGCAGGAGACCTGAGTTCAATCCCTGGGTTGGAAAGATCCCCTGGAGAAAGGAATGGCAACCCACTCTAGTACTCTTGCCTGGAAAACCCCAGGACAGAGGAGTCTGGTGGGCTACAGTCCATAGGGTGGCAAAGAGTCGGACACAACTGAGCAATTAACACTTTAAACAACACAAGGGCCCTTATATGAGCTTCGCTGGTAACTCAGAGGTAAAGAATTCGCCTACAATGCAGGAGACTGCAAGAGACGTGGGTTCGATCCCTGGGTTGGCATTCAGTATTCTTGCCGGGAAAATCCCATGGACATAGGAGTCTGGCAGGCTTCAGTCCATGGGGTCACAAAGAATTGGACACAACTGAAGCGACTGAGAACACACGCACACAGGTCCTTATATACCAAACATCGCAATGCAGGGCTTCTGTACTCTGCAAAAAAATGCACCACTAACCTTACTTTCAAGAATATTACTAAAGCCATTTTACTGGAATCATCATTTTCTTTTCTTCCACAGTCTCCCTACAGTAAGAATGGTTCAAAACTTTATGTGAATTTTCTTCATCTTTTTTTTTTTAGAACAATTTTTTAAAGAGCAGTTTTTAGGCTCACAGCTAAATTGAGAGGAAGGTACAGAGACAACCCATATACTTCCTGCTCCCACACATGCATCCTTCCCCCATAATCTACATCCTTTAGTACACTTGCTGCAATTCATGAGACTACATCGTTATCACCCAGAGTCTACATTAGGGTTCACTCTTTGTGTTGTACACTCCATAGGTTTGAACAAACATACCCCGTATGGAACAACTGACTGGTTCAAGATTGAGAAAGGAGTACAACAGGGCTGTCTGCTGTCATCCTGTTTTGCAAATGCTAAGCACATCACGAGAAATGCTGGGCTGGATGAGTTACAAGTTGGAATCAAGATAAGCAGGAGAAACATCAACAACCTCAGAGATGTGGATGATACCACCCTAATGGCAGAAAGCAAAGAGAAACTTAAAAGCTTCTTTAGGAGGAGAGTGAAAGAGCTGGCTTAAAACTAAATATTAAAAAAACCAAGATCATGGCATCTGACCCCATTACTTCCTGGCAAATAGAACAGGAAACGGTGCAAGTGGTAACAGATTTCCTCTTCTTGGGCTCTGAAATCACTGCGGATGGTGACTCCAGCCATGAAATCAGAAGATGATTGCTTCTTGGCAGAAAAGTGATGACAAACCTAGCCAGTGTGTTGAAAAGCAGAGACATTACTCTCCGGACAAAGGTCTGTATAGTCAAAGCTATGGTCTTCCCAGTGGTCACATACGGTTGTGAGAGTTGGACCGTAAAGAAGGCAGAGCGACAAAGAACTAATGCCTTTGAGCTGTGGTGCTGGAGAAGACTCCAAAGAGTCCCTTGGACAGCAAGGAGATGAAAACAGTCAATCTTAAGGAAGAGCAACCCTGAATACTAGCTGAAAGGACTGATGCTGAAGCTCCAGTATTTCGGTCATATGATGCGAACAGCCAACTTACTAGAAATGCCCCTGATGCTGGGAAAGATTGAGGGCAGAAGAAGAGGGTGTCAGAGGATGAGATGGTTGGATGGCATCACTGATGCAATGGACATGAACTTGGGCAAACTTCAGGAGATGGTGAAGGACAGGGAAGCCTGGCATGCTGTAGTATATATGGTTGCAAAAAGTCGGACAAGACTAGGCCACTGAATAACAACAACATCCATCATTACAGTATCATACAGAGTAGTTTATTTTCCCTAAAAATCCTCTGTGCACCACCTACTCATCCCTCCCTCTCCCCAATCCCCAGCAATCACTCATCTTCTTACCGCTCCCATAATTTTGGCCTCTTCTGGAATGTCATACAGTATGTAGCCTTTTCAGACTGGCTTCTTTCACTTAGTAATATGCAATTATGTTTCCTCCATGTCTTTTCATGGTTTGATAGCTCATTTCATTTTAGCACTGGATAATGTTTCATAGTCTGGATGTACCACAGTTTATTTATGCATTTATCTACTCAAGGACATCTTGGTTGCTTCTAATTTTCAGCCATTATGACTAAAGCTGCTATAAACATCAGTGAAGCTTATTTTAAATAACAAAGATCCACTGAATACATCTAATGTAAATCTCTTATTTGTTATTATGTTATCAGTTCAGTTCAGTTCAGTCGCTCAGTCGTGTCCGACTCTTTGCGACCCCAAGAATCGCAGCACGCCAGGCCTCCCTGTCCATCACCAACTCCCGGAGTTCACTCAAACTCACGTTATACTGTTACTATATTGCATGTTAATGGATATTAATAGATTCTTCAATTTTTGAACGCCTTTGCTAACTAGGTGATTTATGTTCTCTTTGACCAATGAATATATCTCTGAAATTAATGTCAATGAGAACATAAATTATGCTACCAAATTCATTTTATAAAACCCTAAAAAATTCCTTGACCTTACATATTTAACCCAAGACCTATCGTTTTTAGTCTTAAATGGTTCCCATATCCATGATTAAGTGAGCTAATATTTTGTAAAGCATTTAGAAGAGTACCCACCGACCCACCCACGTGGGAGGCATTACATACATGCTTGCTAAGGAAATAACATTTATTTATTCCACCTTCCTCTCATGTCTGATCTACTGCAGTAGTAACCTAATGCAGCTTCCTATACATGCTGCATCCCTCTCTCATCCCCTTTTTTGTCCCCAACCCATGAACAATGGAACTCTGATGAAATCACCTGAACCACTGTCACAAAGTCCACCAATGGCTCCCCCTGCGTTTTAGGTTTAAGATCAAAATATATGAGAAGGTCTTTAGGATATGTGGTCTGGCTTCTGACAACCTTTCTAGATCATTCCCATCACTCTCCCCCATCCCTCAGCTCCAGTCAAACTAGTGTATTTCCTCCTTCTCCCAGCACATCATATTCCTTCTACCCAGCTACTGCCCACCAAAACTGTCAACTATTTCTTCCTTCACATTTCACTCAAGTCTCACTGTGTGTGCGTGCTGAGTTGCTCAGTCGGGTCCAAATCTTTGCAACCCCATGGATTGTAGCCCACCAGGCTCCTCTGTCCATGGGATTTCCCAGGCAAAAACACTGGAGTCGGTTGCCACGTCCTCCTCCAGAAGATCTTTTTGACCCAGGCGTTAAGCCTGCATCTCTTGCGTCTCTGGTATTGGCAAGCAGATTCTTTACCACTAGTGCCATCTGGAAAAAGTCTCACTAGATCAGGGAAAGTTTTATATTGAAATATGAAGGATTAGAAGAAGTTAGTTGGATTAAAACATCTGGGTGTGTATGTATGTGTGTTTGTTTTTTTGTAGGGGGAGTGTTCTTAGTGCACCTTAACTTGTCTGTGCCCCTATCTACTCTTTTGTAAAAGCATCAGTTTTTAACAGATGAATGGACAAATAAAATATGGTCTATTCATACAATGGGATATTAATGAGCCATGAAAATAATCAAGTACCAATGTATCTTACAAATGGATGAACCTTCAGTTCAGTTCAGTCGCTCAGTTGTGTCCGACTCTTTGTGACCCCATGAATCACAGCACGCCAGGCCTCTCTGTCCATCACCAACTCCCGGAGTTCACCCAAACTCATGTCCGTCGAGTTGGTGATGCCATCCGACCATCTCATCCTCTGTCGTCCCCTTCTCCTCCTGCCCTCAATCCCTCCCAGCATCAGAGTCTTTTCCAATGAGTCAACTCTTTGCATGAGGTGGCCAAAGTATTGGAGTTTCAGCTTCAGCATCAGTCCTTCCAAAGAACACCCAGGACTGATCTCCTTTAGAACGGACTGACTGGATCTCCTTGCAGTCCAGGGGACTCTCAAGAGTCTTCTCCAACACCACAGTTCAAAAGCATCAATTCTTCGGCGCTCAGCTTTCTTCACAGTCCAACCCTCACATCCATACATGACCCCTGGAAAAACCATAGCCTTGACTGGACGGACTTTTGTTGGCAAAGTAATGTCTCTGATTTTTAATATGCTATCTAGGTTGGTCATAACTTTCCTTGGATGGTCATAATATTTCCAAGGATGAACCTTGGAAATATGGTAAGTGAAAGAAGTCACAAAAGAACATCTGTAGTATGATTCCATGTATGTGAAAGGTCCAGAAGAGGCAAATCTGTACAAACAGAAGTCAGAAGACTTTACAAGAAGTTATGAATATGTGCTTTCCTTTTGAGGTGATAAAAATATTCAACAATTAGAAAGTAATGATTGTTATAAATACAATTCTGTGAATACACTAAATACTATGGAATTATATACTTTAAAAGGATGAATTTTATGGTATGTGAATTATATCACAATAAAGCTGCTTTTTTTAAAAAAGCAATAACAGCTTTTCTCAGATTTTAAGGATTATAAGAGACTTAAAGTATGTGTATGTTATTGAACACACACACGCATTTACACAATTATACTATGCACTTAACACATACCAGACCCGTAAGTACTTCAATAAATGGTACATATTATTTTGAGAAAATAACACAGGTTTTAACTGAAATTAGATGAATGCATAACTGTGCTTTTAGGATTTGATTTTTACTATTTTTGCAATCCAAGAAAAACACCTGGACATTAAAAACACTGCTTATGAATTTTTACATTGTGTAAAAATCCAAGTAAATTATGCAAATCTAATTTTTTAACATACTTTATCTTACTCACATTTTAATTTATAAAACTGTGGTTAAATAAGTCCATTTATTTCTTCTATGTCTGTGATAAAAACTGAATTCTTTGAAACACTGTCACAAAATTATGAATGTAAAGTAAATTCTATAAATTAATATATTTACAAGAGGCAGTATATTGATAATAACTGTATCTGTTACCTTACACTACAGATATATAACTAAATAGATCTTAGTACTAATTCTTGCCTTGTCTTATCAATTTTAGAGAGCTAAGCTAATCTTTAAAATGATAACATCCTCACTACACTGCTGGTTTAACAGAATGTTCCTGATTCAGTTTTTAAAAGAAGTAATGCCTAAAACTGTTGGCACAAAGACAAAATCCTGAATTTAGGCCATATGAATGTCACTTCATTGTTGTTACTGAAAGAAATAAGCTCAACTATAATCAAACTTCAGCAGCACCGCATCAACATTCTGCCAGCTAAGCAGGCCTTGAAACCAGAGGGCCTCTAGCAAATTATATAAAATGTGGCATTGATCATTAATACAAATCATGGCAAATGCACCTACATGAAACATTATTATATTTAATGATAAAGAATTATTATATTGCTAATAAGTTATTTTCAATAACAAAAATCAGATCTTTCTCTTTCCTTTTTTCTTTGGAGGACAGGGGCAATATTTGAAATATATATAACTTATTTAATGGAAAAATTACTTTCCATCTCTTTCTTCTCCCTAAAAGCTATTAATAAAGCTAGTTTTTCTCAGCTCTTCCCAAGGAATTTACTGAACAGAATTTAGTCAAACATTATTATCTTTTTTAATCACTGAGGGATCCTTCTATGCATTCCTACTTCAGAAACTGTTCCCCTGAGAGACATCACTAGTATAATAATAATCACATAGTCTAAGAGGGCTCGTATATTTGTCCTCCTACCTTTTTTCCTATTATTAATCCATTCCAACAAAAATGTGCGCAGCTCTAAGCTTTATCTTAATTGCCTACACATTTATCAGAAGTTAAGTAAGCATTAAGTCTACAAAGAAAAACAAAACTACAACCAAACTATGCCCTTCGGGAGCTTATCCTCAAGTAGCAGAGGAAGACATGAACGGTGCAGTTAGTGTAGTGATAACAGTGATATTAAAGTGAAGAACAGAACAGACGAAGCACTTAGTATCTGGCTGACTCAAGAAAGGGTAGGTCTTCAAACACGAGTAAGAATTCACTGTGAAGCAGACAAAGAGGTGAGGGGGTAGGAGGTGCATTCGAGGCAAACGCAGCCTCAAACAGTAAGGCACGGCATGCTCCAGGAACCGGGTGAGTGTGGCAAGAGAGGAGACCAGCAAGATGAGCGGGGCTAGATGACGACAGGCTCCACCACACAGGGGACAGGAAGACTACGCAGTTAAGGAGGGGAGAGGCTCTAGATGCAGACATTTAGAAGGGGCCCCGGGCAGCAATGGGGAAGATGCAGAAAGGATGAAAAAGAAGCTATGGCCATACTCCAGGTGATAAGGCAGAGGCCTGAACTAAGGCAAGTTAAGTGGTGGTGGCAACAGAAGGCAGGAGAGACTAAGGACACTTCAGAAGGTAGAATTCAGAAGGCAAGTCTTGGTGAGTGACTCAAAGGGCTGAGTCAGAAACCTGGTTTCTGGTTTGGGGAGACTGTGGGTGGCTGTACTGCCTACCACCATGGGTAGCATCTTATTATTCCAAACTGAATTCCAATAAATGCCTTTTCTGCTAAGTTTTCTCTGCCTTCTGTGGTTCAATATGATTCCTTCTACCCTAGGATTCCCTGTGTCTATAGTGTGTACCAGATATTTGGTTAAGTCATAATGCATATGTAACATTTTTAATTTGACTTCCTTACTGTGAACTTTTCATGTATATTTTCTGTCTCTGAGTAAACTATCAATAGAAGTTCCTTAAAATCAAATATCACAAGGTTACAGAGCAGTATATACTCAATAAACACTGGCTGATTCAAGTGTTGTGCTTGTGTGTGCTTGTGCTTCGTCGCTCAGTCGTGTCAGACTCTTTGAGACTTCATGGACTGTAGCCCGCCAGGCTCCTCTGTCCAAGGGATTCTACAGGTAAGAATACTGGAATGGGTAGCCGTTCCCTTCTCCAGGAGATCTTCCCAACCCAGGGATCGAACCTGGGTCTCCCACACTGCAGGTGGATTCTTTACCATCTGAGCCACCAGGGAAGTCATATTATGAATAGATACTAGGAAGAGATAGATAACCACTGTCCTTTTCTAGGGTCTTAAGACTATCCTCTCTCTCTCTCTCTCTTTAAATACAGTAGGGCTAAATGAGGATTAAAATTTTTTAAAAAAAGATATCCACAGATGCTGGTGAAATAAAAATATTCTCCCACTTTCCAGGACTAGGGCAGACATGGTTAGGGCCTTATTGAACAGTGAGAGTTGTCACTTCTTTTCAGTAGTTATCCACTGCTTTAAAACTATTAAAAAATATCTTTAAGAGATTTGTACCATGAATGCCCAAGGGCAATGGGATGCCCACAAACCAAATCATTTTTTTACTAACAGTGAACAGCAAAGGTTTTACAAACATCTGTTTTGGGTTCACTCTTGGATTCAAGGAATATGACTGCATGAGATTTGGCTGTGGATGGTTATATGGTTCATGTAATGACATGTAGAAATGTTTAAATGGTCACAAAACAAAATAACCACATAGTTCACAGGCATCTAAACAAACTAAGTTTTTACAGGACAAGCTGCTGTGTATAATCTAATATACACTGTTTCTCTATAAGAACCCATTTATAGCTTCATTCTCACTACAAAACTGTCTTACTATTTTTAAAAAAGTACATGGTAGGGACGGGGGCAGAAGGGAGAAGGAGAGGGAAAAGAAAAAAAAATTAACAACCAGAGTCTAGTTTATTTTAGTAAATACGTATTCCATAGTATCCTTTTAAGTAGTAAATTATTTAATTTAAATTAGTCAGTAATTATAATTCTCCAATATTTTAACTATGTATATTCACTTAGAAGCTTTCCTCATACAAAGATAATTTTCTGCCATCTGCCACAATAATATCTCCATATGGAAGCATTACTTACATATCAAAAATAAAAAAGAAATAAGAGATTGTAAATGTAGTATATTTGACATAATACAAATCTCAAATTATAGTCTATAAAGTTCTATTTTAAGAGGTCCTCCATATCAACATTTGCTCTTTTATATTATTTGATTATAAAACAAAACTATATCAAATATTTTGGTTAGAGAGTTAGCCAGAAAAAATTAAATTTAGTCTCTCATATTTTATTCATTAGTTTGCTTAGACATGGACAGCACAGTTGGGAGTAAGAACAACTGGGTTCTAATTCCAGTTCTTTGCCACCATATGACCTTGGAAAAGTCACAGTTTTTCTATCTTTCAGTTTCCTTTGGGCAAAACAGATATTACAGCAGAATTTCTGCTTGCTTATTACTTCATTAGTCTGGTATCATTTTATTAAGATACTTTTCACAGAAAAAAGAAAGAAAAGAAAAACAGACTATGATAATAAATAATTTTCATAAGTGCTTTGAGATCTTCAGAGAAAAGTGCCACTGGAATTTACTGGAAAGACTAAACAAAATCAGTATTTGCCAAGTCCATATATTAGGAAGGAATTAATAAAATAAGAGCTCAGTGATATTGGTTTTAATGACTTATCTGAACTTTGAAATACAAAAGTATATCATCCTGAATGTTCTTTATCCTAAAATTGACTACATGTGAAAATTACTCAATGTAACTTCAGGACTATGAGAAAGTTGCAGTCATTACATTACACTGTCTGATGCTTTAAGATAGCTGATGCTGCTTCCAATCAACACTTCGTGCAAACATAGCTGTGGAATAGTACTGGTATCCGATAACGTTGCAGACAGAGATTAGAGCCTATTTGTTATCTTTATTCCCCATTTTTGACCAATAGAGAGAAACTTTGCCAGAAGGACACAAATTAATAAGAAAAGCCCAGACTGGTCAGAGAATATTTACTCATTTTACAGCTGCCAGCATGTGCGCACCCAGGTTGCTCTAGCTGTTTTACTGATTCTTCATGTTATTTTCAACAGCTTTCATTCAATTTGGATGGGGCTAAAGAATTAGCATGCAAGAAATGGCAATGATCATACCTCAAGCATTTCTCCTGTTTAGGCAAATATACTTACAGCTGCTGCTCCAGGACTTTAACAAGGACTTTATGCTAATTTCAAAAAACACAGAATCCTGTAGACTCAACATTGTGTCCCAACTGGCTGCAGCAGCAGCGGTAGCAGCAGCAATGGATTTGTTGATCTCTCTCTGAGCCGCTGTCCCTTCTGCTTTCACAGGCAGCAGAGTTTTGGCCCACAGAGCCTCAGCTTCATTACCATGCAGTCTCGCAGTGACGCACAACTATAGTGGAAATGCTGCTGAATGCAGATGAACTGTTCAGCTGAATAAAGCCTTACAAGTTTATCGCAAGAGCCCTGAAGGACACCCTCACCTTTCCTGCTGGAGATACACACGTGGCCAAAATCACCAGCTCTGTTTCTTGTCCCCGTTATCAGTTTTGATGAGCTGTGTCTCTGGCTGCTTTCAGTGTAGTCACTACTGCTAGTAAACAGACAAGGGTAGCGCTCTGCCCTTGGGTGCCAACTTTTCTAGCTCAGAGCCTCAGAAGTCAGAAACGAATTTGGATCCAACATTAAGATCTTTAAGTCTCTTCCTATAACAGCTGACCCTCTCTGCTGCCAAAAAAGCATCGGAGGTGTTTATTCCACTTCAGTCAGTTTCTCTAGGTGATTTTCATAGTCAGTTCTCTCCACCCCTCTACACACCCAGGCAGTAAGCAGTGACTTTCTCAGCGGGCTTATGATGATGCAGAGTCTACTGCCTCACTTAACCCACCAGAGAGAACGCTGGCTAATGGAATCAAAGGATGATGTAATGAACACCGTGGCTGAGCTTCCATCAGCCTCTAAAACTGCTCAGCTCAGGACAAAGTTTCCTCTGCTACAAGCAACTTATTCAAAAGAGAGAACTCTATTAGAATAATGGGATTATTTTAAAACATACGGTCTTCTATTCTTAAAACAGGACATAATTCCCCTCAAACTCTTATAGTCAGAATACCAGTAAATAGTGAGAAATCCTCTGGCCAAACAAAACGCATGTTTTAAAAACTTTATTCTATAGAAGCTATTTTTAAATGGAAAGCTGACACTACTGAAAGTCTGACTGCTCTTCAAAATAGTAGAAATATTCTAAAAGCAAACCTGACAAATAATATTTGATGTTAATATCAAGAAAAATGTCTTGACCTCACAATTTACCATTACTCTGAAGATCAGTATTGGGGGGAAGCGGGGAAGGTGGTATTTTTCCATCTGTGGCAATACATTTGTACTCATCCATCTATATACTTCTGTATCCTTTAAATACCACAAGGAATAAGTAAATTTCATGATCAAAGTCATAACTGAATGGATTAATTCAAAGCCAAAAGGCTAGGCACTATATTAAAAGCTAAAAGAATATTCTTCTATGCATAATACATTAAGGGGAAAAGATAGTCATAGTCATTAAGACACATTCAGTGGTAACAGTATTACTGAGAGCACCATTTAAAGCTTATTCCTTCAGAGTAGTCCAGGAACTCTGGAATAAGTCTGCAGCCATTCCTACCCCTGAACAGATCTAAAATTGAAATCCAAACCAAGGCTACAAAGGATAACCACACAGAACTCCAATACCACAATACTGTTGTTTCAGCACATCTTCTTGATCAGACACATCTCAGGATCAGGG
Organism: Bubalus kerabau; assembly: GCF_029407905.1. NCBI lineage: Eukaryota > Metazoa > Chordata > Mammalia > Artiodactyla > Bovidae > Bubalus > Bubalus kerabau. The sequence continues at coordinate 71,538,852 of NC_073630.1, forward strand.
AAGAACAAGGTTTCTCCTGGCCTAATGGAACACAAGTGCCTCAAGGAGTTGCATGAACAAAGGGTACTCCATAGTCCAAAAACACTGCCTACAACATCCATTCTTGAACATTAACAATGTATGTCAACCAACAAAAGGCTCTCGGTTGTACACAAACTGGTTTAATTTTTCCCTTTAATTAAATATTCCCCAAAGTGATTTGACAATACAATCCTTTTTTCATCAAATGGCTGTTAATCGAGTCAGGGAATAAGCTGATCTAGACCCAAACAACGGAGAAGGTGATGGCACCCTACTCCAGTACTCTTGCCTGGAAAATCCCATGGACGGAGGAGCCTGATGGGCTGCAGTCCATGGGGTCACGAAGAGTCTGACACGACTGAGCAACTTCGCTTTCACTTTTCACTTTCGTCCATTGGAGAAGGAAATGGCAACCCACGCCAGTGTTCTTGCCTGGAGAATCCCAGGGACGGGGGAGCCTGGTGAGCTGCCATCTATGGGGTCGCACAGAGTCGGACACGACTGAAGTGACTCAGCAGCAGCAGCAGCAGACCCAAACAAACTACACCAGCCAATGTCAAGACACAGAACTGAGGTATGTCAGAAAGCAGATAAGTCAGAAGGCGTACACACAGATATTTTATCATAGTTTTTCTACCACTACTGAGCTAAGCCTGTTAGTCTTGCACAAAACTTAAAAGCTACTTAATATTATTTGTTCCACCAAAGTAATCAGAGCTTATTCTTAGTAAACCTTTGTAAACTATAAACTTTTATAAACTATAACTGTCACATAGAATGTCTGAATAAGATAATTTTTTTAGGGGCTAGAGCGCCGAAGAATTGATGCTTTTGAACTGTGGTGTTGGAGAAGACTCTTGAGAGTCCCCTGGACTGCAAGGAGATCCAACCACGCCATTCCGAAGGAGATCAGTTCTGGGTGTTCTTTGGAAGGAATGATGCTAAAGCTGAAACTCCAGTACTTTGGCCACCTCATGCAAAGAGTTGACTCATTGGAAAAGACTCTGATGCTGGGAGGGATTGAGGGCAGGAGGAGAAGGGGACGACAGAGGATGAGATGGCTGGATGGCATCACTGACTCGATGGACCTGAGTTTGAGTGAACTCCGGGAGTTGGAGATGGACAGGGAGGCCTGGCGTGCTGCAGTTCGTGGGGTCACAAAGAGTTGGACACGACTGAGCAACTGAACTGAACTGAGGGGTTAAATAATAGGTGATTTTTTTCACAATCTTAAAAAAAGAGGATTTTCTTCTGCTTAAGTTTCACATACATGGATCTAAAAGAATAAATCAGAACCTAAAGTGTCTCTTATATCTAATCAATTACTATGTGCATACAGCCAAAGGAAATCAACAGCTTCTTTGAGACAGAGCTACATAAAAATTAATTTTAGGGCTTATTTTAGAAGTTCCATTTACACCAGGTCTTCCTTGTAACAGAAGGTGAATGAAAATGACACTTTCCATTTATATGGAGAGTAATTCAACAAACCCATGTGAGCAGAGCCTGGGTTCTTAGCATTATACTGAAATGCAAAGAACAAAATAAGTAGCATTATTATTCAAACTATTATTCACAACTTTAACAAATATTAATGGACAAAGTATTTCCTTTCCAACCCTTGCCAAATGTTCATCACCCATACCACTGAGAACTACATATGCACTCCACAATTCTTCCAGAAGACCAGGCCAGAGTAGTACTACATTCCAAATGCTTCTCAATCTCTCAATTACTAACCAAACTTTTATATTACACAAATAATAACAGTCCTATCATCTTCAAGTAATTTCTCTATCTTCAACCTATCAATCAATCACATAGCTTAGAGCTTATTGCAAGCTCAACAAAGTGAAGTAAAAATTGCTCAGTCGTGTTGACTCTCTGCGACCCCATGGACTGTACTGTCCATGGAATTCTCCAGGCCAGAATACTGGAGTGGGTAGCCCTTCCCTTCTCCAGGGGATCTTTCCAACCCAGGGTTCGAAGCCAGGTCTCCTGCATTGCAGGCAGATTCTTTACCAGCTGAGCCACAAGGGAAGCCTAAGAATACTGCAGTGGGTAGCCTATCCCTTTCTCCAGCGGATCTTCCAACCAGGAATCAAACTGGGGTCGCCTGCATTGCAGGTGGATTCCTTACCAGCTGAGCTTAACCTATCAATTAATCACATAGCCTAGAGTTTATTGCAAGCTTGACAAAAGACTAGTCAAAATGTCAGTCAGTTTTCCATTTTATTCATTCCATAAATTCAGAATTCTCCAAGTTGTATCATTCATACATATTTTCTAGTCTAATCACCATAAAAAGATAGCTGCACAAATCATTTATTGATGGCATATTCTTGGCAAAGCAGAAAAATTTATTTTGGATCATTTCCTTCAACAAACCTCTCCACCCTTTAGACTGTAATATTAAAGAATGTTTTTAAAATTTATAACATTTTTTAAAAATTCACAATTTCAATATTATCAGCCTTTGCTGAGGTCCTCTTGGCATGGGCCAGATACTGTAAAGCACAGGGAACAGAAAAAGGCTATGCCAGTCTTCTTGCCCCCAAGGAATTAGAAAGTAGAGGTTCTTTCTTTTAATAAATTTCCATTTGATTCTATCAAATTGATTTTCACTGACATTTTAAGGATTCATGGAATTGGTTACTTGCTTTCCATTTCTAAGTAGAAGGCAGATAACAGTATATCCTAATAAACCGAGTGTGTATACCAGGAAAAATTCTCAGTAAATCCTACAAAAATATTCCCATTTAGATATAGTATCCAAACAAAATGTTCTTTAATAAACAATGACGTTTGGACTTAACTGACTATATCATACAATACAATCCAAGAAAATTTAATGTTCTACCAACCCAAGAGGAAATAAAAGTCTTCAATTATTAACAATTCTTAGGAACAGTACAAATATAATGGATTATGCCTTATATTAACACCTTTTAAAATATCTCAGAAATTATTAAACCGGTATCCAAATAATCATAGTATGGAAAAAACAGAAACTTGACAAGTTTTTCTACAAAAAACGTTAAATATCCTATCACTCCCAGAGCCTTTCACAGTCCCTACAGATTTTAGCCTCTTTGGAAAGTCCTCATCATTTCTGGAGTTTAGAAAAGAGATTGAAAAGTTTTTGGTATGGAAGGAAAGATGCTCTTGGGTCTATCAGGTAATTAATTAACATCACACATGAAATATAAAAAAGAAAAACCAAATAGGAAATCACTTCCTATTTTGCTTTATAATACAACAAAAAATTAACAATAATTATCTATAACAGTAGTTAACATTTACTTTTTAGTACACTTAATTCTACTTTCTCTATTTCCCAAATTGTCTACCATGAATTGGATTTAACATTTTAAAAATTCATTTCCTTGGAGAAATGACTGATTCGAGGGCTAGAGCATAGAATACACAAGATAAGCCTGGAACATCTTGTAAGGGCAGGAAGTGGGAAAGGGCTCAAAAGACAAAATAATGTGGGTATGTCAAAGAGAAATGGGAGCCAAGTGATAGAGCTGCCAACAGTCAAAGCTAACACCTGGAGCAACAAAATAAACAATGTAGTAATGGAATACTACAAAACCCAAAGTACAAAATAAATACGCATTGAGGCTGTACTTATATAAATAAATGATTAGGTAAATAAAGGAGAAGAGACAAATCTCATATTGTACATACAGAAGTGTTAACTTACTAGGCTTGACTGATATTCTTTGAAAGGTCTGCTTTGATTTGCCCCTGGCTAGCATCAAGGAACTTAAATTTTAAGAGGGGCCCACCATTCCCAGAACTGAAAAGAGCTGCTCAATTATGCCTAAATTTTTGGTACAAACAATATAGTTTATGCTGAACAACTGCTTTCCTTCAGCAAGTCCAAAACGGGGTATGTGCCATGTCAGCAGCCCTAGTAAAAATCCTGTAATCTGAGTCTATAATGAGCTTCTTTTCTATGAGGAGAAAAAGAAAGATAAAGAAAAAAAAAAAAGACTCAAACAGAACACAGATAAAACAAACAATATCTAAAAAATACATTTAATGGCTGGCACCAGGAGAAGATTAGAGTCTGTGGAAGAAAAGATCAGTAAGTATGGAGAAATGGAAATATTAACTCTACAAAGTGAAGTCTAAATGATAAAACAAAGGGAGGAAATGCACAAAGCCTCAGTGACCTTTGGAGCAATATCAGGTAGTCTAATACATGTTGGAATATGCCAACCACATCATAAGCCAACTGCTGGAAACCAACAACAAAAGAGAAAAATCTCAAGAGCAGTTGAAGAAAATGATAAATTACATACAGTGGAACAAAGATAAAAATGAACACGTTTCATCTGAAACTATACAAAGCAGAAGTTGGAATGCATGCTATCACTGAAAAGCTTAAAACTGATGACCTATAATTCTGTTATCTGGTGAAAATATCTTGCAAAGATCAAGCAAAAACTTTTCTGAGACAGACAAAAACTGAAAGAATTTGTCACCAGTAGATCTACATACAAAAAAAATGTTAAAGAAAGTTCTTTAGGCAGAAGAAAAAATTATACTGGATGAAAACCTGTATAACCTAAATAATACCATTGAAAACAAGTGATGGAAAGTGTCAGAAATGGTACACTGGCAGGAAGAATAAGAACTTTTGCTTCTTGTTTTAAATTTTCTTTATGTTAATTGACTGCTTAAAGCAAAAGTGGTTAACAATCTACAACAAAATCAGGTTTATACTGTGTGTAAAAATAAAACATTTGACTACAATAGTACAAAGGATGAAGAGGAGAAACAAGTATAAAGTTTTAAGATGCTACATTCTACATAAATGTGCTATCATTTGAAAGTAGACTACAATAAGGTAAAATTCATTTTTTAAACCCTAGATTTAAAACCCCTAATTTTATTTTAAAAATTTTAAATAATAAGCCAATAGTAGAATAAATTAGAATACTAAAAAGCAAAGGAGGAGGAGAAAACAGATGGGACAAACAGGAAACAACCACAAGATAGATTTAAACCCAACCATGTCCCTAATTAAATATAAACGGTCTAACCACTGTGTGAAAGCATCATGCCAGGTACAAAAAGGGTAATTTAGTGAATAAAACAAAGCTTGAGCCCTTGGGAAGGTTGGGATCCAATGGTGGTGATAAAGAGCATGTGGTATGTGGGTGTCCGTCCCTACATGCTGTGGGCTTAGTCGCTCAGTTGTCTCCGACTCTGTGACTCAATGGACTGTAGCCGGCCAGTCTCCTCTATCCATGGGATTCTCCAGGCAAGAATATGGGAGTGGGTTGCCATGCCCTCCTCCAGCAGATCTTCCCAACCCAGGGATCAAACCCAGGTCTCCCACATTGCAGGACTGGATTCTTTACCATCTGGGGCACCAGGGAAGTCCATGTCCCTACATACATACATCCAGATATAAAATAACCAGCTGTGATTAAGTACTGTGATGGTAATAAAGGAGGTATAGGGACAGAGAAAATCAGAGAAGGCCTAGATAAGATAGAGTGATCAGGGATGGCCACTAACAGGGAACAATATCAAATATGAAATCTGTTCAGCAGTGGACCTTCTTCTGAAGAATGAATTTTATGGTTAATTCCCAAAAGGAAATCAGACCGAAATCAAAGTAACTCTGGCTGACCAGGGTTAGAGTATCAGAGCCCTCGCCACTTGCCTGAGGAGATTCTCAAAGAATCCCTGAATGACAAATAGGCCCCCACAAAATACTGAGGTCTATAACTGGATGCCATAGAAGAGCTCTGATCAGGAACAAGGTCAGACAGACCAACCTGATTAGTGAAGGGGAAAATGGACTTGAGGAGAACACAGTGAAAGCTGATGTGCTATCTAAATTGCTTAGGTAAGGGGTAAGGACTAAAAAAATAACTAGTATATATATTTAGTGGCTTCCCAAGTGGTGCTAGTGGTGAAGAATCTGCCTGCCAAAGCAGGAGACACAAGAGATGCAAGTTCGATCCCTGGGTGGGAAAGATCCCCTGGAGAAGGAAATGGCAACTCACTCTAGTATTCTTGCCTGGAAAATTCCATGGACACAGGAGCCTGGCAGGCTAGTCCATGGGGCCGCAAAGAATTAGACCCAAATGAGCACATATATACTTAGAATAACTCAGAAAAGGGCAATAAAAATGGGACTAGGAAGACAGATTCCATTTTTTTCTGAATAGGTACTTCTTGATGGACCTGGTGACTGTTAGCATAGGGAAAAAAAGAGGCAAACCTAAATAGTAAAAAAAAAAAAAAAAGTGACCCCTACACTTAGGTGACTAGGTGGACAGCGGTAGTAAACATGGACTGGCAAGGGGTGGTTTTCAAGGGGTAGCAAAGAGAGTTTGGGCAACATAAATCTCAAGTCTAAAATAGGCATCAGGGCTAGAAGCAAGAGAAGAACAAAGACAGAAGTACACAGACAGCCACTCTCACAAGTTCTCCAGCTTCTCCATTTGTGAAGGGCGTAAACAGAGTTCACTATCTCCAAGTACATGCTAGCCAATACTAACCACAAATTAACAAATTCAGCTGAAACCAAGAAAAATAAAAACAAGCAGGAGACAATAATTTAAAAATGAAATAAACAAAAGAGTATTGATGACTCTTCCCCTGAAATACAAGGACCAGAATTCCATCTAGATTTCTGGAGAGAAAGGATTCAGGTCGTGACCAAATAAACTACTTATTTTAGAAGTATAAATCAAGTTTCTGAATTAATGGTCAAATAACGGAGTCTCTAACAAAAATAAGCTTCAGACAATGTCACAGATTAGATCAATGCATTAGTGTATCCACAAGTTAGCAGCATAAAAGCAATAAAGAAGACTTTTAACTAAGCTCAATAACTTGGAGAGTGGTTACCTATACATCAATATATTATTCAAGAATGCCATAAGGTATAATTACTGTTACCTTCCTGACACAGGGTATTGATTAATAGCCCAATTTATTCCTAGCCTTGAAGTTCTTTTTATATATTTCACATGTTAAAACAAAAAAAATTGCTTCCTTTGCTTAAAATGAAGTAGTCCAGACCCTGTAATCATACTTTCTTCTCTGCCCTCAAAAACCATACCAATTTGCTATCATTTGGCCCAGTGCTAAGACATTATTATTACTTGAATTAAAACAAAAATCTATTTCTGAATATATTTAAAACTGATTCCTGAGTTCCTTAAGAACTCTAGACACTAGAAATTAAATGTAATTGCCTGAAATTGTTTTTGGAAAATACAGGTGAAAAAAATCTAGATACAAGTTTTCTAGTCAAAAGGTTATTGGATTTATATTTTTTACAACATGCACAATGTATATTCATCGCCCCCAAAGAAACTAGAATTCTTAATATTAAGATACTTTCATTGTCAGTACAGGATATACAGATGTACTAAGAAGAAAAAAGAGTATATACATTACAATTGGTCAATCCTACTGGGAAAATCACTGCAGATGGTGATTGCAGCCATGAAATTAAAAGACACTTACTCCTTGGAAGGAAAGTTATGACCAACCTAGACAGCTTATTAAAGAGCAGAGACATTACTCTGCCAAAAAAGGTCCATCTAGTTAAGGTTATGGTTTTTCCAGTGGTCATGTATAGATGTGAGAGTTGGACTGTGAAGAAAGCTGAGTGCCGAAGAATTGATGCTTTTGAACTGTGGTGTTGGAGAAGACTCCTGAGTTTCCCTTGGACTGCAAGGAGATCCAACCAGTCCATCCTAAAGGAGATCAGTCCTGGGTGTTCATTGGAAGGACTGATGCTGAAGCTGAAACGCCAGTACTTTGGCCACCTCATGAGAAGAGTTGACTCATTGGAAAAGACTCAGATGCTGGGAGGGATTTGGGGCAGAAGGAGAATGGGACAACAGAGGATGAGATGGCTGGATGGCATCACCGACTCGAGGGACATGAGTTTGAGTGAAGTCCGGGAATTGGTGATAGACAGGGAGGCCTGGCGTGCTTCGATTCATGGGGTCGCAAAGAGTTGGGCACAACTGAGCAATTGAACTGAACTGAACTGACTGGGAAAAATAAGTAAAATTCTATGGACCATAATTGAAGGTGAACTTAAAATGTATTGCCCAAAGAAGAACTTTTTTGAATGTGAAATGGGCACTAGCTAGTAACAACATGTCAGAACAGAGATATAAACCATTAACTGGCCAAGGTCAATGGAGACCAATGGTCACTTTCTCCATGAAGCACCATCACAAAGCAAAGGCTCATGACTTCCTGCCACACTTGTCTTTCTGAATTTTTCTCACATTGTCAGTAGCACAATAAGTTTTCAATGAACTAGAAGTTTTTATTGTTAGAGCCACTTTTTAATACCATTCTTACTTTTAAAACAAAAGGGTGAGTCGGCAAGGCTGTAATAAAGAATATGAAAGGAAAGGAAGTACCAAACTGCAGAAGCAACCAAATGTAAAGACAAAAATTACACTTAGGAAGTAGAGTACCAGCAGTTTTAGGAAGATGAAGAGATTGTTCATTGTAATTAAATGGGAAAGCCTAAAACCCAGGAAATGTTTATGAATGATCAATCTTAATCACAATGTATTATATTATATTAAAAACTAATTTGGAAGAACCTACCTTCCTAACATCAATATTCTTTAAAACCTCATTCTAAACCTTGTAAATCAGAACCCACTTCTTTATAAGATTCCCTAGGTCATTCTTATGGAGAAGGCAATGGCACCCCACTCCAGTACTTTTGCCTGGAAAATCCCATGGATGGAGGAGCCTGGTAGGCTGCAGTCCATGGGGTCACTAAGAGTCAGACGTGACTGAGTGACTTCACTTTCACTTTTCACTTTCATGCATTGGAGAAGGAAATAGCAACCCACTCCAGTGTTCTTGCCTGGAGAATCCAAGGGACGGGGGAGCTTGGTGCTCTGCAGTCCATGGGGTCGCACAGAGTCAGACAAGACTGAAGCGACTTAGCAGCAGCAGTAGCAGGTCATTCTTAAGCACAGTAAAGCTTAAGAAGAGCTAATTTTAAGATATATTTATATAAAATATAAGATATACTGATATAAAATTATCTTGCTTGTGTCATTTTTAGCACATCTCTTATTGAAAAATAATAACAAATATTTATTTAGAAATAGAGATTAACAAAATTCAGAGCCCTAAGATATAATAAATTTTCTGCATTCCTTATAAAGAACTTTTTAGAGTTTTTTTTTAAAGTTTCTAGAAATATATGCCAGTTTATACTTCTTGAGAACAGCATAAGAGATCATCGGATGGCTTACCTAACCTTAAATAATCACTCTTTAGAAACAGAAAATTCTGCCAAAAATGCATGTGTGCGTGCTCAGTCATGTCCAGCCCTTTGCAGCCCCATGGACTGTAGCCTGCCAGGCTGCTCTGCTCATGGAATTTTCCAGGCACAAATACGGGAGTGAGTTGCCATTTCCTACCCCAGGGATGTTCCTGACTTAGGGACTGAACCCATGTTTCTTGCATCTCCTGCACTGGCAGGCAGATTCTTCACCACTAGCACCATGTGGGAAGCATCAAAAGTTTAAATAAAAGTAGACTTTAAAATTCAGTTCATGTGCCAATAATTTACATCTATAATATCTAAAATTATTTTATATTATTACTTAACAGTTTGAATAAATCAATGATAGAATGTTCACTTTGCTGATACAGCGTTTGGAAAAACAATTCTCAAAGGCGGACTGATCCCCATCTTGATCACCATCTGTCTATAAAGAATCCTTGTGTTTCTAAAAAAAGAAATATGCAATGAATTACCTTTAGAGTTAATTTATTCTATTTTAAAAATGACTAGGTTTAAAAAACTTTATGGCTAAAGTAAGGCAAGGTGCATATTCTATCTACATATGTAGCAGGATGGGGTGCTAAAGGTGGCTGGAAAGTACAGGGATAGCCTAGTAGACAATGAGTTCCATTATGGAAAGGTCCATAAAACAAGATGATTGATAAAAAGCAACTATTTTAGAACTCCACATCAGGGTATTAAGGGCATACAGGAAATCTATTAAGCCAACAATTGTTATCTTTAAAGAATGAACCATATGGCCTTCCACAAATAGAAAATCACGTATTTTTTTTTTAACTGAAGAATCTTTAGAGATCATGAAACATAGTCCCTCAAATCTTAGATGAGACAACTGAAGCCCAGGGAGGATAAATGATATAATTGGATCCAAATCAAATTAATGAATATTTAATGAATGCCTACTGTGGATAACACGCTATTCCAAGAGTTACAGAAAGTAAGTTTAACAGTGGAGCCCTTCTTCAAGCGGTCCATTCTCTACTTCCCAGGTAAATCACCTGTATGTAGCTCTCTGATGTTAGCAATATCCTTTTCCATATTCTAGCTTAGAGCCGGAACACTTAGGTCCCTAGACCAAATCTGGTTCATCGCTTGATTTGTAAAGAAAGCTGTACTGAAACACAGCCACACACATTCTTTCACATTTCATCCAGGCTTCTTTTGCTCTACAGAGTCAAAGCTAAACAGTTATGACAGAGACTTATGGCCCCCAGATCCTAAAATATTTACTACCTGGCCCCTCCCAGAAAAAGCTTGCCAATCTCTATTCTAGATCACTTTTTGCTTTGATTTGAAGGGTGTTTTTTTCCCCACCTTTTTTCCTTTTCAAACTAATGGAAGGCTGGTTTTGCCTCAGGAACCACTGCCCACTGAGCAATGTGCTACATGGTTTTGAAGGAAAAAGTCAGTGAGCTAAATATGGCAACTGACAGCAGCTCTCCATAACAAGTGAAAACTTGCTCTGGCACATAAAGGAGAAGAATCAAAGGACAGAAGACTCTTCACTTTCAACAAACATTTAATAAGTGCTTACTAAGTGCCTTCCATGGGGCTAAGCTCTGGGGCTACCCACATAGATAAGACCAACTTAGTTCTCAAAGAATTCACTACCTAGAAAAATAAGCAACACTTTTATATGAAATGGAATAACAGAAGCTAGTGGACAAAGACAGAGAATAGTTAACTGAAGTTAGGGGTGACAGAAACTAGTTAACCCCAAGGACAATCACACAGAGACTTCTATTCCCCCTACCGAGTTCCAGCTGCAGGAAGTAAGCATGATTAGAAGCTTATATCTATGGATTGTTGCCTCAACCCAAAGGCCACAACTTATAGGTGGGTGGAGTTAACCCTTGGACTGGATGTTGCTTCCTGAATTCCCTTTATAGCACACTTTATTTTTGTTTAACCTTTCTAGTATAATTCTTTTAGTTACATTTTAAATTTACATTCAGCATTAGTCATCTTAACCTACTCTGCTGTGCATGTTTTAACCTCTATATTCTTTTTTGAGAATCTTCCAATATGGATATTATTTTTTATCAGGTTTTCACCTTTTTATGCATTATTTCTAATATTTGTTTATATATTTTTTTTCCAAAGAAATGTTTTATATGGTCAGCTGTTGTTGCATAGTATGTATAATTAGGCACTCAAAAAACACAGGCCTTTAAAATATTTTTTAAAATTTTGTATTGGAGCATAGTTAATTAGTTTTGAATTAGCTTCAGGTGTAGAGCAAAGTGATTCAGCTGTACATATATATATATTTATTTAATAAACATGAATCTGAGCAAACTCTGGGAGACAGTGGACAGGGAAGTCTGGTGTGCTTCAGTCCACAAGGATATAAAGAATCGGACATGACTCAGTGACTAAAAAAGAACAATAACAATTCTTTTTCAAACTCTTTTCCCATTTATGCTATTATGGAATACTGAGTAAAGTTCTATGTGTTTTATAGTAGGTCCTTGTTGGAATAAACACAGGCTTTTAAGGATATTGAAGAGCAAATAAGGAAGGCACCATCAAGAATATTAGGCTCCTGTTTTATAGGAGGCTCAGTCTTGAGATTTCCTTGGGAAATGATCATAGCTCACTATAATCCTGTTATAAAATATGCTTCTGAAATTAATTATATGCTGGTCATCTATTCAGTAAATTCAAGGGTTAAGTGTAATTTTCTGGAGGGGAAATTTATTAACAAACTACATTAGTTCAATTTCCTCATTTTTTGGCCTAAATTTGTTATACTAGGCTACAATGGCAACAAGATAGAAGAATGTCACTAAGAACAATATATATTTTAGAGGGCTTGTATCAAGTTCAAGCAAACAAGCTCCTTGCCTTCTGTAAAATCATTCAGTAATGAGAAAGAATCCAAGAAACCATGTTTCCTTGGAGACTAAATCTGTCCTTTCTGGACTATGTAATGCTGCTGCTGCTGCTCAGTCGCTTCAGTCGTGTCCAACTCTGTGCGACCCCATAGACGGCAGCCCACCAGGCTCCCCCAACCCTGGGATTCTCCAGGTAAGAACACTGGAGTGGGTTGCCATTTCCTTCTCCTGTTTATATTTTTCTTATCCCCTTTTGTTTCAACTATTTTATCTTAGACATGCTATCTCCTGCCTTTTGTTTCTCTAACTGAGAATAAGCAGGAGTGATGATCAAAATAGCCACCAGGAAAGTATGGTAACTGAACAATGTAACCAACCCAGCCTCAGAGTGGAGGCAGGTCCAGGGAACCCTGGTGTGGCGAGGACTCACCAATTAGTTGACGAAACCTGAGGTGGTCAAGGTCTTCCCTTACAGCTCAGTTGGTAAAGAATCCACCTGCAATGCAGGAGATCCCAGTTCGATTCCTAGGTCGGGAAGATCCATGGGAGAAGGGATAGGCTACCCACTCCAGTATTCTTGGGCTTCCCTTGTGGCTCAGCTGGTAAAGAATCTGTCTGCAATGCGGGAGACCTGAATTCAGTCCCTGGGTTGGGAAGATCCCCTGGAGAAGGGAAAGGCTAAGAGGGTCCTGGGGTAGGGCAGGAGGGCTGAAACTGCAGGAACACTTGGGGAAGGGATGTGGCTATAGCTGAATATCAAATGATAGTAGAAATTGTAGTATTTTAACAACCGGTATCACCATACCAGGGTTGATACTAGATCAACATCAGTTCTGTGATTAGGAAAACAGCAGAGTAAGTGGGATAGAGAAGAAATCATTCCAGGCCTCTTAAAAATGGAGACAGAAAAAAAAAAAAAAATGGAGACAGGTACATCTCTATTTCAGTTAAGTTTCTTGCAAGTCCTTTCTAAAAGGACATTACAGGCAGACTTCTAAAAGTCTTTCTAAAAGCCAAAGAAGTAAAGACCCTGCCCCTAATTCTAGCCACATTTAACTGCCCCAATTTTCAAAAATATACATCCATGTAATTTGAGGAGACAGTTCAAAATGACCCTTCTTAAAAAGTCTTAGGTGAACTTTAAAACCAGCCAAGAGAAACTACTGAAGTAATACTGTTACACCAACTTCTAAAAACCTTCATATCTGAATCACAAGACCATTTGGCCGTAGCTATTTGGAAGAGCGCACATTATAGACAAAGAAGGAAAGCACAGGAGAAGGTGTTGCAACCCAAGCTCCCATGATCTGTCAGGAAGCTATAAATCACATGCTAAAATGGTTCAGAATTATGCACAATGAAAGACCTAGATCCAAATTCCTAGAATGTTTTCTATGATGGAATGCTCCAAAGATAAATTCTAGCTAAACTGATTCATCTACCTCCAAGTCAAAAATTCAAAATTCTCTGTAAACAATAATAGCCACTGTGTATGGAACTGTGTATCAATTTCATTGCCATTTTTGGTAATCTTAAAAACAATGCTACATAGAAAATATCATTCAAATTGACAGGTGAGGTCAACTGGCCTAGAGAGATTAAGTAGCCTGTTAAAGGACACATAGCCAGTCACAGTAGAGCTCAGCTCAGGTTGGATCAAAGCCCCAACTCGACTCTGTTCTCAATACTTCACTGCCTCTCTCCTCTCACACTTGGAGGTCTTTCCAATATCACTTCTCTATCATGAGAATTCTCATAGACTCAGAGAAGGCGTGAAAGTAACCACCCACAAGGCTTCTCCTACAACCTTCAGTAAGTACTGCCTGAAAAGTAACCAAAGGCCCACTTAAGGAAGCAGTCCTACTTGATTTCAGCACAAGACCCTGACACTGGGGAAGGCTGAGGGCAGGAGGAGAAGAGGGGGACAGAAGATGAATTGTTTGGAAGGAATCATTGATTCAATGGACATGAGTTTGAGCAAGCTTAGGGAAATGGTGGACAGGGAACCCTGGTGTGCTGCAGTCCACGGGGTCACAAAGAGTTGTACATGGCTTAGTTACTGAAAAATAACAACAATGAAAAGCTCAGCACTTCCAAATCCCATTTGCATAAAAAAGAATTATTGAACTCCTTCATACATTTACACATGAAAACAAGCTATCACTTGGGTCAAATCAGAAATTCTAAAGCAGACTGAAAATGACCTGGAGCTCAAGTTCTTCCATGATACTACTGTGCCCACCAATCTTTTAATGACATCTGAATTTCAAAGGATTCTCCATCTCTTTTGGTCTGTTAGCATTTGAAATGGCAAAAGAAAAACTTCATCTCGACTTTTTAACAAGACTTTCTCTAAATTCCCTATTAATAGTCTAGTCTTTGATGAACACTTAGAACACTCTTTACTTATTTCATTCCCATCTTAAAAGAAACTGGTCTGCCATGGTATTCCTCTACCCAATACAGGGTGTATCAAACAAAAGCAAGTTATTCGAGTGACATAAAATCTAACCACTGAGAGCAACGGTTTGACAAAAACAAAACTAAGAAGATAACTTATTAAGAAAATCCAGTTGGTAATAGTTAGCATCCCCCATTCTTCACTAGTCACTTCTTCACTAGTCAGTTCAGTTGCTCAGTCATGTCTGACTCTTTGCAAACCCATGGACTGCAGCATGCCAGGTTATCCATCCCTGTCCATCACCAACTCCCAGAGTTCATTCAAACTCATGTCCATTGAGTCGGTGATGCCATCCAACCATCTCATCCTCTGTCATCCCCTTCTCCTCCTGCCCCCAATCCCTCCCAGCATAAGGGTCTTTTCAAATGAGTCAGTTCTTCATATCAGGTGGTACTGGAGTTTCACCTTTAGCAACAGTCCTTCCAATGAATACTCAGGACTGATTTCCTTTAGGATGGACTAGTTGGATCTCCTTGCAGTCCCAGGGACTCTCAAGAGTCTTCTCCAATACCACAGTTCAAAAGCATCAATTCTTTGGCGCTCAGCTTTCTTTATAGTCCAACTCTCACATCCATACATGACCACTGGAAAAACCATAGCCTTGACTAGACGGACCTTTGCTGGCAAAGTAATGTCTCTGCTCTTTAATAAGCTGTCTAGGTTGGTCATAACTTTTGGAGCCCCCCAAAATAAAGTCTCTCACTGTTTGCATTGTTTCCCCATTTATTTGCCATGAAGTGATGGGACCAGATGCTATTATCTTAAAGTTTTCTGAATGTTGAGTTTTAAGCCAACTTTTTCCAACTCTCCTCTTTCACTTTCATCAAGAGGCTCTTTAGTTCTTCACTTTCTGCCATAAAGGTGTTGTCATCTGCATATCTGAGGTTATTGATATTTCTCCCAGCAATCTTGATTCCAGCTTGTGCTTTATCCAGTCCAGCGTTTCTCATGATGTACTCTGCATATAAGTTAAATAAGCAGGGTGAAAATATACAGCTTTGACATACTCCATTCCTGATTTGGAACAACCGGGTTGTTCCATGCCTGGTTCTAACTGTTGCTTCTTTACCTGCATACAGATTTCTCAGGAGGAAGGTCAGGTGGTCTGGAATCCACAACGCTTTAAGAATTTTCCAGAGTTTGTTATAATCCACACAGTCAAAGACTTTGACATAGTCAATAAAGCAGAAGTAGATGTTTTCCTGGAACTCTCTTGCTTTTTGATGATTCAATGGAATGGCAATTTGATCTCTGGTTCCTCTGCCGTTTCTAAATCCAGCTTGAACATCTGGAAGTTCACAAGTCATGTACTGTTGAAGCCTGGCTTGGAAAATTTTGATCTTTACTTTCTTAGTGTGTGAGATGAGTGCAATTGTGTGGTAGTTTGAGCATTTTTAGCACTGCCTTTCTATGGGATTGAAATGAAAACTGACCTTTTCCACTCCTGTGGCCACTGCTGAGTTTTCCAAATTTGCTGGCATAGTGAGTGCAGCACTTTCACAGCATCATCTTTCAGGATTTGAAATAGCTCAACTGGAATTCCATCACCTCCACTATCTTTGTTCATAGTGATGCTTCCTAAGGCCCACTTGACTTCATATTCCAGGATGTCTGGCTCTAGGTGAGTGATCATACCATCATAATTATCTGGGTCATGAAGATCTTTTATGTACAGTTCTTCTGTGTATTCTTGCCACCTCTTCTTAATATCTTCTGCTTCTGTTAGGTCCATACCATTTCTGTCCTTTATCAAGCCTATCTTTGCATGAAATTTCCTTGGTATCTCTAATTTTCTTGAAGAGATCTCTAGTCTTTCCCATTCTATTGTTTTCCTCTGTTTCTTTGCATTGATCACTGAGGAAGGCTTTCTTATCTCTCCTTGCTATTCTTTGGAACTCTGCATTCAAATGGGTATATCGTTCCTTTTCTCCTTTGCCTTTCACTTCTCTTCTTTTCACAGCTATTTGTAAGGCCTCCTCAGGCAACCATTTTGCCTTTTTGCATTCCTTTTTCTTGGGGATGGTCTTGATCACTGTCTCTTGTACAATGTCACAAACCTCCGTCCATAGTTCTTCAGGCATTCTGTCTATCAGATCTAATCCCTTGAATCTATTTGTCACTTCCACTGTATAATCATTAGGGATTTGATTTAGGTCATACCTGAACGGTCTAGTGGTTTTCCCTACTTTCTTCAATTTAAGTCTGAATTTGGCAATAAGGAGTTCATGATATGAGCCACAGTCAGCTTCCAGTCTTGTTTTTGTTGACTGTATAGGGCTTCTCCATCTTTAGTTGAAAAGAATATAATCAATTTGATTTTGGTGTTGACCATCTGGTTATGCCCACGAGTAGAGTCTTCTCTTGTGTTGTTGGAAGAGGGTGTTCGCAACGACCAGTGCATTCTCTTAGCAAAACTCTGTTAGCCTTTGACCTGCTTCATTCTGTACTTCAAGGTCAATTTGCCCATTACTCCAGGTATTTCTTGACATTCTACTTTTGCATTCCAGTCCCCTATAATGAAAAGGACATCTTTTTTGGGTGTTGGTTCTAGAAGGTCTTGTAGGTCTTCATAGAACTGTTCAACTTCTAAAAACTCAACCAAAAAGCATTTGGAATTTTATAACAAGTGCTACATTTTGATTTCTTCCTCCTAGGGAACTATGGTGAACACCTCAAGAGAGATATACCAGCATTCTATTTAAATGTTTATATTCCATGAAGTCATTAACACTTTGTAATGAAATGAAAATGGTATCTTAATGTGAGTCTCAATTGTTTTTGTTAAAGTCATGTGAAACAGCTATATACTTAATCAGCTTACCTAACCAGAGTGTTATAAAAATAATTATCAACTGTTCATTAAAGTGCAACAAAGGATCTGAAAAAGATGCAGACACATCGAAATTACAGTATTTTCCTATTGAAATATCACTCTTAACTAAAATGAAAGCAGCAAAAGAAAAAAGTACGTGTTCCTTAGTGGAACAATCAATCTTGATAGACATACTAGTGTTTTAAAAAACATTTCATACATAAAAATTCAAAAACATCAAACACTGCCATGATATAGAATAAAAGGACAGTGGCATTACTGTATCACTTGGTAGCCAAGAAACCTCAAATAATTTGGTTAAGCCTCCCTGAACTAAAATTTTGTGTGACAACATATCTTAAAGGGTTTTCATGAGGACTTAGATAACATCTGCTTGCTGCTGCTAAGTCGCTTCAGTCGTGTCCGACTCTGTGCGACCCCATAGACAGAAGCCCACCAGGCTCCCCCGTCCCTGGGATTCTCCAGGCAAGAACACTGGAGTGGGTTGCCATTTCTTCTCCAATGCATAAAAGTGAAAAGTGAAAGTGAAGTCGCTCAGTCGTATCCAACTCTTCGTGACCCCATGGACTGCAGCCTACCAGGCTCCTCTGTCCATGGGATTTTTCAGGCAAGAGTACTGGAGTGGGTTGCCATTGCCTTCTCCAACATCTGCTTATTTAACCAATATTTATTGAGCAACTATTATATTCCAAACCCTGAAACACATCAGTAGACAGAGCAAAGTCTATGCTCAACTTATATTTTATTTGAGGGGAAAAAGAGAGAGGTATGCACTAAATGGGTAGACAAATGAGACCATTTAAGTAACTGGTAAATTAAAGCAAGAAAACAAGACCCAG
This sequence comes from Bubalus kerabau, assembly GCF_029407905.1. Lineage (NCBI taxonomy): Eukaryota > Metazoa > Chordata > Mammalia > Artiodactyla > Bovidae > Bubalus > Bubalus kerabau. Next base: position 71,557,180 of record NC_073630.1, read on the forward strand.
AATAATAAGGCGTTCAAATAATGTTGATACATACTCAGTTCTGCTCAATGTCTCCTTATCTCTGTTCTTGGTGAATTATAAAAGTCAGCCATAATATATTTACACTCACTTATTCTTGACTATAAACAGAATGAACAACAAAATTAAGGTTGATTCCATCTGAATAAAAATAACCCAACCCTGGAGATACAAGGATTTTGCAGCTGTTACAACAGAAGCCTGTGAAAACACACCGCCTGATTCTTAGGATCTGACTCATAACTATGCCTAACATTCATTCTCCTTCAATGGTCAGTCAACACTAGTATATTCTGACAGTGAAGGGCATTTTTTCCCCACCAACTCTTATGCCTGATGATAAATATTAATATTAGTAGAATTGGCATGAATAATATCTATCAGAAAATCAGCCTTTGATTACATAATTAGGACTCTACATAAAAAGTATACAGATATTTGAGGATTTATGAATAAGATTACATAACATGAACACAGGAAAATTGTAATTCCTTTTCCTATTAAGGAAATAGGTTAGTAAATAAATGATTTACTTCTTTACAAAAAATTTACAACATTATATAGCCATATAAAGTAGAGTCTCTTTACTGTAAATTCTAACTGTTAGCTAATCATTTAATCAAAAAGCTCTATTACAGCAGGAATCAGGAGGGGAAAATCAAGTTAACTTTTAAGTTAAAAGTTTTAACCTAAACATAAAATCCATGTTTATTCCCTAGCTTTCTGATGTAGTGCCAAGTCCTTGTCTCTTAAGGTGAATTTGCTGATTACTCAACTATTGTCTTTCTCGTCTAGATTCCAGTCCATGTACATCACCTATGATAACCCAGTCTCAATTTCTTCAAAGTGGAGTGGGAAGTTAAAGGGCTCTAAGGGCAAAATCCTTCTTGAACACTTCTCTGACCTATGTGTAATTTAAAACAAATTTTCTTGAGGAATTCACTTCTGTGGAGTATAACCAAAGTATTCAACTTTGTTTATACCAAAATAACTTTCTTTTCAGCCTCAGATTTTCCTGAGTTATGTGATACCTAATTAAAATACATGATCACAATTACAAGTATAATTGGCATAAACAAGTTTGGTTGAAAACACAAGTCTTGGTAAGCCCACAACTAAACTTGTTAGGAGCAGAAGTGGTGGCAGGGGATTTAAACGGTGTGCAGTGTACTACAAGCAATTGTTAATATATTCTACAGAGAAATAGAAGATTTTAGGTAAATTCAGTGGGTTGTTTGAGAATTTCTATCAACTTTTAAAACATCAGGTTAGCTAATGTTTAGAGAAAGTTTAAAAAATGAAAAAATTTATCAAAAGCAAAGAAAAATGTTCTTCCAAATATCAACCCCTGCAAATATGCATATGTTTTTTAAAGAAACCGTAAACATCTATAAATACTTCTGGAGTTAAAAGACACAAGGTCAATTTCTATATACTGCAAACTTACTCTCAATTTGTCCTCTCACAAAAGTACAATTACCAATCCATATGATTGATCCAATCCAATCTAAATTCCTTAGAAATAACTTTTATTTTGGATGAACAATGAAAGAAGTTGGAAACAACTGACCCAAGTACAAAGCTATGAGATTACATACCAGTTTTTCTCTAAAAGAGTACTTCCTTCTTTGCACTACTGATATGAAATCTCTTCATACTCTTGGCTTCTCCTTTCATTAAATAAGCAAAACTGTAACACCCTTTAGAAGAACTGTACCCAGTTCTTTGCATCACTTCTGAATAAACTATTGCATTATCTCTATCCCAGAACCACCAGCAAACAGGAGGTAAAATTTATTCACGCTGAGTTGTAAGGAATCTATGTGTAGACTGGTGTTAATCATGTGCATAGACTAGTGTAAAACACAGTATCAACTTTTGAGATTAAGAAAAGGACTTTATTGGTAAAGTGAAATTTAAGAAACCAAATCTTTGTACAGATATTGCCAAAGAAGTCCATTAAATTAATTTTAATAGTCATTTCCTAAAGTTGAGATTTATTTTTGAAGAGAAAAACGAGGTAAGAGCAATTCCACAAAGGACCTGTAGCCTCTGAAACGTCAAACAACAGATTCTTCAGTTGTTTCAGTTCCATAATTTTGCTTTATTTTGACTGATTGGTAAACATGATATACAGTAAAGAAAGTCTTTTAACTGTCAAATCGAATGCTTTTTTGCAAATTAATATAAATTATAAAATCTCATTATTATAATTTATAACATATATACTATGTCCAAAAATATGTAAAGTAGTCTTTTAAAATAAAAAAGGAGCCATATTAAACTAATGGGCATAGGATATTACATTTAAACACAGGTCCCTTATATATGAGTTTGAGCAAGCTCTGAGAGCTGGTGATGGACAGGGAAGCCTGGAGTGCTGCAGTCCGTGGGGCTGCAAAGAGTCAGACACGACTGAGCAACTAAACTGAACTGACAGTGAAGAAAGCAATTAAATGATTCAAGATTGAAAGCTAAAGACTAAATTTCTAATACCATAAATAACTGCATATACTAATATATTCATATTGCTTATTTATGCATATCTACATTATTGAACACAAAACTAACTGCTGAATGATTCACAGATTTTAATTGAAATTAAGAGTCACTTTATTTTGGGGGCTCCAAAATCACTGCAGATGGTGACTGCAGCCATGAAACTAAAAGACAGTTGTTTCTTGGAAGAAAAGCTATGACCAACCTAGACAGCATATTAAAAAGCAGAAACATTACTTTGCCAACAAAGTTCCATCTAGTCAAAGCTATGGTTTTTCCAGTAGTCATGTATGGATGGATGTGAGAGATGGACTATAAAGAAAACTGAGCACCAAAGAATTGATGCTTTTGATTTGTGGTGTTGGAGAAGACTCTTGAGAGTCTCTTGGACTGCACGGAGATTCAACCAGTCAATCCTAAAGGAAATCAGTCCTGAATATTCATTGGAAGAACTGATGCTAAAGCTGAAACTCCAATACTTTAGCCACCTGATGCGAAGAACTGACTCATTTGAAAAGACCCCAATGCTGAGAAAGATTGAAGGCGGGAGGAGAAGGGGACGACAGAGGATGAGATGGTTGGATGGCATCACTGACTCAATGGACATGAGTTTGAATAAGCTCCAGGAGTTGGTAATGAACAGGGAAGACTGGTGTGCTGCAGTCCATGGGGTCGCAAAGAGTCAGACACAACTGAGAGACTGAACTGAACTGAACTAAAGAGTCACTAACCATCAGTGGTCTCACCTCCATTTTATAGACTCAAAAGTGAAGAGTATAAAAAAAATAACTTCTACTACCAGTACATTCAATATTTATTTCTTCTTAAAAGTTCCTTCTCTTTTCTTCTACATAATATTTTAACAGAAAGTATGGCTTCTTCTAAATATGACTCTATTTTTCAAACTGACAAGAAATAGTGTTAAGGAGAATACAAAGAAATAGGGATACTGCCCTGGGGAGCTTAAACTGAAATACCTTTGAAAGGTAACTTGGCCTTACCAAAATTTTCAGTGCACACAGAGATTTATACTAAGAAGCAATCATACAAAGGCCTAAAGTAATACAATAAATGGATAATAAAGTAATAAAAAATAAATGGATATTTATTAAATAATTACTTCTAATATTTTACAACTAAAGTCACTCTAAGTGTTCATCAATAAGAATAAACTATTGTATCACACAATGGAGTGCATAGTTTAAATGAGACAGAAAAATGTTTATGATGCATTAAATGAAAAAGCAAGTATTGAAACAGTTTAGATAGTAAATATCATTTTTAAATTCTATAAATAAAATGCATAAGTGCATATTAAATACACATGTAAAACAGCTATAAATCAAATTTCCAAAGGATTTAGAGAAAATCTTTTCTTTCTACTAAATATTATGTTAATTTATACAAGCAGTTAAGTATTCCCTATAATAAAAATCAATAATCATAAAGAACATTTTAATATCTTAAAGTGTTTTAATCAAAATATTAAAGCAGGCATTTTTCATCATCTTCCTAAAGATTTTCTTTTTTAAAAAATATTTTCTAGCTACTATATGCAAATCTGATTTTTCTCCTAACGCATGAGTACCATGCTCTCAAACTTTAAAATGCATTATATTCAACTTTGCAGAACTATATGAAACAAAGGTACTGTGACACAAAATAATCACAATTATATTCAAAGTTGCGGGATTTTTTTTTTTATAGTTCACCTTAAATACTCCTTATCTTTTAGAACAAAAGAATGGGACTTCTAAAAAAGTGATTTCTGTAACGATAGATAAAACTCAGTATCTTCTTTTTCACTTATATATCGTATAAGTTGCAACAATAACATTTTTGTCAATAAGCATAATCAAAATATTTTCCACAATCACTAAACTGTTAACTTCATTAATGGCTTTATCTTGATCTACAGCAATCAATATTTCTCCATCTCAACTCGAAGCAATCAATATTTCTCCATCTCAACTCGAAGCAATCAATATTTCTCCATCTAAATCCTAAGCAAAATTTCTGATGCTAAAAACATTTATGCCAACTATATATTTACTCTATTTAAAAATTTTTTTAATATTTAAACTTAATTTTCAAATAAAGATTTATGCTCACTAGAATGCATACTTGTAAAAATAATTTTACTTTTCTAAAATACTTTTTATTAAAGGGTTGAAAACACATCTTTACTTTACCTCCTTGTTGATGTTGGTGTTTGTCATAATGACTGTGACAGACATGGATTCCACCTTCCTGACCTATTGTCTTCTCTGATGAAAGCAAACCGAGACGTTTCAATTTCAGTAACCTTGGAGAACTTTCCTGAAAACTCTCTCCAGGGCCCAAAACCATATCTCCCGAAACAACAGGAGGAGCAAGTCTTTTCAAAAATTCCATATTAAGGTTCTTCTACATTACTGGACCCACAAGTACGCAGAAAGGTATTTGTACCAACTTCCTTGATGAGAAGGTAAGGTTCACTCTTTGTGTCAAAGAGCAAAGAAACGTCATGTGAACTTAGGTGGGTCAACTACCAGCTGTTTTGAAGCTGATTTTTAGGACATTTGCTGTTCATACTGATAAGAAGTCAAACAGCTACCAACTGTGAAACTGCACTTAATATGTACATATACACATATACAAGTACACGTACAATGGGTGGTAACAGCAATACTGAGACTATAAAATGCTTAGCATCCATCTAGTTTAACGTTTAGACTTTGAAAACCTACACTGTGATAATGTTAGGACAAATTTACTTTGGTCTGAGGTGTGTCTTATTTTAAACACACTTAAACAGCTGAAATGTGAAACAGTAACTTGAATTCAAAAGATAATTCTGATCATTCTGGAAATTCACTAGCAGACTGCAGGAAGATCAAGTTTTATAGAAGGTGAAAAAGAGTAATTTAAAACTATACTGTATTATGAACATCCCAATGTACTTTTATTTTATTTTCTGCTGCTGTGGTTCTGCTTTACCTTCTGGTGGTTGTTTCATTTAAAAGTTTATCTTTTCTAATACATCTGTGGTGGTGGTGGTTTAGTCACTAAGTCATGTCCGACTCTTGCAACCCCATGGACTGTAGCCTGCCAGGCTCCTCTGTCCATGGGAATTCTCCAGGCAAGAATACTGAAGTGGGTTGCCATTTCCTTCTCCAGGGAATCTTCCTGACCCAGTAATCAAACCCAGGTCTCCTGCATTGCAGATAGATTCTTTACCAATTTGTACCAATGTACTTTTAAACACACACCAAAAAAACTTCATTATAATCAATCATAAGTTATAATCTTAAAATCATAAGTTATCTACAGTAGCAAAGGAAATCTTGGGATGAATTACTAAAAAAAAAATTGATAATTTAAAATATATGAATCTAAGAAAATAAAATTGAAGAGTTTAAAGTATAAATATTTAATTCAATAAACCCAGTAATCAACCTTACATAATTTATTTCCAAATTACTAAGCATCCTATTAAATATTTTAAAATAGCAAAAGTAACTGATCCTACTGCCTTATTGTAATCCAGAAGCATGATAAAATGTGCCAGTGAAAGGTACTAAATAAGACTTTGTGCACTTTAATATCTTCTTTTCTCCCTTTCTTTGCCTGCCCTCTGGTGGGGTTACTAAGTGACCAAGAAAGAAACAAAAACAAACAAAAAGGAACAGATAAGATAAACTTCCCTAAGTAGTCAAATTGATAACTTCGAAGGATACACACTTAAGAGGAAAAAAAAATCTGATTCATTTAGTGAAACACAATCTTTTTCTTCCAGCACTCAGTAGGAAGAGAAATGATCTACATATATTAAAAGATGAAGCATAAAGTTGTCTACATAGATATCAAGGAAATTGCTGTAATATAAAAACAAGTAAATTTCTGGTCTGAATTGTGATGTGCTTAGTCACTCAGTTATGTCTGACTCTTTGCAACCCCATGGAGTATAACCCACCAGGCTCCTCTGTCCAGGGGGATTCTCCAGGCAAGAATACTGGAGTGTGTTGCCATGCCCTCCTCCAGGGGATCTACCCAACCCAGGGATCGAACCCAAGTCTCCAGCATTGCAGGCAGATTCTTTACTATCTGAGCCACCAGGGTCTGAATAGATGAGTTTTTAATCCTTAACATTAATAAGGAAGTCAATTATTCTCTATTTCATTCACTTAAAAGATATTAAGTAAAAATCCTCTATACATAAAGCATTAACATATTATAAAGGTTCAGAGGAAATTTAGAGGATTTATTCACACAAATCCTCTCTCATGGAATTCTACAGTAAAAAGAAGGGGAAAAAAAACAAGGAAGTCAAATAAAGGACTAAAGTTTCTTGCCCTAAAGCAAGACTATACCAACTAGAAAGAAACACTGACTTAAAAAAAATCCTTCCCAGAAGTAGATTCTCTCTTAACCCTGGAGCACAGAAGGATAAAAATTCATATGTGATCATCCTATTGCCAACACACTGCAAAAACAAACTGGTCAGAACCATAATCCATGTCCTTTAATAACCTAGAAGTTATCCCTGTATCTTCCCAGGTTTTTATTTTTGTTTCTTCCATCCCACCTCATTCATATTTTTTAAACTGAAGGACAACTGGCTTATAATATTATATTAGTTTCAGGTGTACAAGATAGTGATTCAACATTTTTATATGGATAATTATGAAATGATCACCATGGTAAGTCTAGTTACCACCTGTCACACACACAGCATTACTACAATATTACTGACTATATTCCTATGCTATACATTACATCTCCATGACTTATTTTATAACTAGAAATTTGTACCTCTTGATCTCCCTCACCTATCTCACCTATATCCCCATGCCCTCCCCTTTGGCAAGCCCCTGTTTGTTCTCTGTGTCTATGAGCTATTTCGGATTTATGTGTGTTACTTTTTTTGAGATTCCACATATAAGTGAAATCACATGGTATTTGTATTCCTCTGCCCGACTTACTTCACTTAATATATACCCTCTAGATTCATGCTGTCCTTTTGTTTATTTCCTCTCTACTGATATGGTCTCTTGTTCTTTAAAACTTAGTTCAAGTCCCTCATGTCCAGCTCTTTGCAACCCCATGGACTATACATAGTCCATGGAATTCTCCAGGCCAGAATACTGAAGTGGGTAGCCCTTTCCCTTCTCCAGGGGATCTTCCCAACCCAGGGATTGAACCCAGGTCTCCCACATTGCAGGGAGATTCTGTACCAGCTGAGCCACAAGGGAAGCCCAAGAATAGTGGAGTGGGAGTCTATCCCTTCTCCAGGGGATCTTTCCAACCCAGGAATCGAACCAGGATCTCCTACACTGCAGGCTGATTCTTTACCAACTGAGCTACGAGAGAAGCCAGCACATTGAAACTTATGTGCGTTGTTTTTCTCAGGTCCCTTTGTAGGTCTTCCTTATCTGTGGAGCCCAGGAATACAGTAGTGTGCAACAAACACACGCTGATTATGAGGGCAAGTTACCTTCATGTTTGTTCACGATACACAAGACAACCACGCATGTCACTGTTAACCTCACTGTTCTAAACTACACTTTCAGTTGGAAAAAGAAAGGGCAAGGATTAGGTGATATAGGAGAGACCACAAGATTTTTTTCAGACTTCCTTCTTTCAACAAATGTTTGCTGAGTAGCTTCTTTAATAGCCTGTGCATGATGCGAACGCACTAAGGATTTATCTTCATCCCCAGGAAGCTTAACTCTCACAACTACAAGACTCCCTGTTTGGCTTGGCCAAGGTTTTGTTGAGCCTGCAATATGCTTCAATTTCTTCTGTCCAATAACGTCCTTTCTTTGCAGGTGTGGATTCCTAATAAACATCTAGGAGCCAAACTCCTTTTCAGTGTCAGCTTTTGGAGGACCGTCCCTGAGACATAACAGCGAGGGATAAAGCATGGGCCTGCAATATCCATTACTAGCTGAATCTATGACAGCGAAATGCCATAAAGCTATTTATTTCTAAGATCTTTGGTTGATTATCAAAACTTTGAACTCTTGCTATAACGGTTAAAGAATTAAGAAATTGTAACAGTTATAAATTATAACTAACAGGGCTAGTCACTCAAAGACAGCATTTAAAAATCTTTTGAGACCTGTAAGTCACTATTTCACCTTTAGAATATTTATTATAATCTTACCGTGGAATTCAAGACAATAATTTCTTGGTGGTAAGCTGGATCATCTAATCCTGGCTGTGGGACTCTTGAGCAGTTTTGAGAATTAAGCATTTAGGTGTTAATCATCCAAGATTAAATAAATGGCTTCAGCTCTGAAGAAAAACAAAATATGAGATTGATACATTAGACATGTTTATAATAAGTACATCTGTGTGTGACCCACATCCACCCTTACTTATGAATATATTATATTGCAGGGTCACTACGTGCTGGGAGCCGGCGAGAGGCATTCCACTCGTGACAAAGGTCATGAGGAAGGAGGCTCGGCATACGCAAAGGCGGGATCGAGCCTCGGGAGTCCCCCTGGATATTCTCGAGCATCTACCCCCAAAAAACCAGAGTCTGCCTACTTTATTGCTTTGTGCTCTCACCTCTGACTTTACTGGGGGCTGTCCCCCACCACCATCTCGCTCTCTCTGTCGAAGAGTTAACTTACAGCTCCAATTAATAAAGTTCCTGGGCAATTAGGAGTGTTTAAATCCAAACCCCTCAGATGGCTCTCTAACTCGCCTGACAAGTTTACCCGGACTCCTACAGCTATGCATACGATTGTTTACAGTCTCCCAGCCTCGAGAGGCACGGGAAGCTTAAGATATTCAAATAGCTTAGAGCCTCTCAGAGAGTTAGAAACTGTCAGAATAAAGCTAGTAAAAGATTTCATTGATGAGCCAATGCTTGCTGCCAAGTTTCCACATCCCCTGAATTGTATCCTTGAATGTGTATTAATTAATATAGTTGGTATGTAGAAAAAATAAGTAGTGGCCTTGGTGCTAGCAACTTTAGACCCTTAAGGTAATAAATTCTTTCCTTTGTTGTAAACCCATTACACATCCGCCCTATAGGAATGCAATTTTATCTTTGGAAGATGGCACCAAACCTTAAAATAATTACTCTTAGAGAAAATAAGTCTTTGTTGATAAGTCTTTGTCAAGAGTCATAAAATGTTAATAGGCCTTCTGGCCAGAAGATGATGTAAATCACCTAAACCATTTGTATATGATAAATTTGCAGGAAAGAAACCCTAGTTTTTGATAAGGATCAAAGACTGCTGACTTTGCATCCCCTATTATCCTCTATGTGTAACTTAGGGTATAAAAGCCCCTGTTGAAAATAAAGCTACGGGCCTTGCTCACCAAAGCTTGGTCTCCCCATGTCATTCTTCCCCTCAATTTCCAGCTGAGTCTCCATCTGGAGCGTGAATATCCTCTGTGACCATTTATTTGCCTGGGCTTCTAAGACCCACTTGAGAAGGTGTCTTAAGGTGGGGCACCTTCTGCTATTCTAGAGGGTGCCTGCGGCCTCCGTGGTCAGAGCTAACCTGGTGTCACAGGTTATATTGATTTTCCGCATAAACCAAGCTACTCAGCTTCTTTTCTCCACTGAATTTTCCTACTGAGCTATCCTCATTCTATCATTCTTTATATCTTTGATGAATAAATAAATAAATAGTCGCCGACACCGTCTCCCCTTCGAATACCCTGGATCAGCCGGGGCTGGACCTCAGCAACCAGGTGCTACAGTTATCCTCTTTCAATTAGTGTTATGTTTTTTCTAAGTTTTTATTATGACAATTTTCAAACTAATACAAAATTATTGAGACTATTATGATGAACCCACCCTTATCAACTCATGGCAAATTCTATTGCATTTACATCTTCACCTACCCCTTAACCTCTATCCCACCACTCTGAGTCATTCTGAAGCAAATTCCAGGCATTATACCACTTTATCTGTAGACCATTCTGTATGTCTCTTTCTAAGACAAAGATTTGCTTTATAAACATAAGGCAATATAATTGTAATATCTACCATTAGCTCACAATAATTTATTTATTACATCAACTACCAATCAGTGCTCATATTTCTCCAACTGTCTCATAAGTGTCTAATTCAAAGCTAAACAAAATCCATACGGGCAACTGTTACCATTTCTCCTAAATCCCTTTTAATCTACAGTTGGTTTTTTTTTCCCCTTCCCTTCTTCTCTTTGCAGCGACAAACAAAGCTTTTACTAGCCAAAAATTGAGCAAATACATCAATACCCTAACTGTTCAATAATAAATTAAATCCATTTTCATTTTATTCACCAAAATAATCAGATTTGCAAAATAGTTCATATATCCACTAGGCCTAATATTATCCCATCTGCAGACACTGTTTACGGTACACATTTTTCAAAGTCCAACTATAATAACTCTGAGCAGGTCCTGGATTATGAACTACTATACCTTATATGTAATAATTTGATGACTACTAAGAATGAAACCAATGACCAGAAGGAGTTATCCTACATATAAGGCCTCACATGCAATCATATACGTTTCATGTTTTTACTACCATGAAAGGTTGTGCATTTTTCAAGTTAAATAGGCCACATTTTTAATTTGTCATTGAACCACAAATCAACCTCATTTTAAATCACATCCTGTTTCTTACTATTTTCCTGTTTAATGAATTTAATTCCCAGCCCAAAAGAAAGAACTACTTCCTAAAATATTAATTGTGTACTTAAAACTTCTTAATCTGAAATTCCTTTAGCCAAGTTAGAAAAATATAAAAATATTTCATTTATTCACAACACATAATCAAATAAATTATGACTAAAACCAAATCTCTGAAGCCCCAAAACTGGTAAATATGAAAATATTACTTTAATATAGATGTACTCATTCATAATCAATTATCATTCAGACTTATGGAATTTTTACCAAATTTTACCAAATATTTCTTCATCTACTAACAACACTGACTCGATGGATGTTGAGTCTGAGTGAACTCTGGGAGTTGGTGATGGACAGGGAGGCCTGGCGTGCTGCGATTCATGGGGTCGCAAAGAGTCGGACACAACTGAGCGACTGAACTGAACTGAACTAACAACATGGTATCTACAATCCCACCATAACTTTTGATACGTTATCTTAGGTTCATGTAATCATTTCTCCCTCAAAGCAAATAAAGCTTATGTGACAAACAGCATATCATTTCTTGCCTAGAGTGAGCAGAGCAGTCATGCACTGGTCTGTATTTAATGAAATTTATGCTATTTTTGTTTTGTTCAGGGGCAGTTTGGAGTTTTTTTGTTGGTGGTAATGGGGTTTTTTTGCAGCGGCAAGGGGGTGGGGGCAGATCAATTGTACTTTTACCTTCTCTCCATATAGACTACCTAAAATGGAACTTTTATTTTCATTTCACTTGATTAATTTGGAGAATAGTTTATCTATAAGAAGAGTAGTTTTTTGGGGGGCGTTCACATTCCACAGCACGTGTGTCCTTAGTTTCCTGACCAGGGATTTAAACCACACCCCCTGCACTGGAAGGCAGAGACTTAACCACTGGGGAAGTCCTGAAAAGAATAAATTGTACTACTTCTATACTACTACTTTTGAGATGGTCAAGGTCAGAGAGGTCAGGTAACTGCGGTCGTGGTAGGCACATGACCGATCCTGTTGTTTCTTATTTTAAAAGAATAAGCTTGTATTTAACAAGAGTGACTTAGGAGGTCAGATGGCATTTGACAACACTGAAAAGAAGACTGTAAATTAGTCAAATAGCACAAGCTTTAAAGATTCAAGGCTTTAAATCAGCAATAAGACTAATGACCTAGGACCTTCCATGTGTAATAAAGAGAACAGTGGCCCAGCTCTGGCGCTTGGAAGGATTCTCAGAGCAAATGAGGTCCTTCAGGGACAACTCTGCTTCACTTTAGTCTAGAAAGTAAAAGAGAAAGTTGAATAGGTGCTCAGGTAACATATTAACCTCATTTCCTTTCTGAAAAGGATTACAAGAATAATGAAGAAAAGAAAGGCCACAAATCTAAAGTACCCTAACTGCCGTAAAACACCTGACATAAAAATCTCTGATATACATTGATACAGAAAATTATAATCTTGAACAAATAGAGCAGAAATTAAGAAAAAATGAGTTTCAGTGATGTTCAATGTAAGTACTCTCAATATTTACAGGCTTGGAATACTTCATAATCTGAAAAGGAGAACAAGAAGCTATGGTTCTAAGCACAAGGTAGATTTGAGCTCAATATAATAAAAAGAATAACTTAATTATTATATAATTCATTTAAAAGCTTCTTCATGAAGAAATGGAGTTCCTGCTGAGTTTTTAGGTAAAGATTGTTCAGTTCAGTTCAGTCGCTCAGTCGTGTCTGACTCTTTGTGACCCCATGAATCACAGCACTCCAGGCCTCCCTGTCCATCACCAACTCCCTGAGTTCACTCAGACTCAACATCCATCGAGTCAGTGATGCCATCCAGCCATCTCATCCTCTGTCATCCCCTTCTCCTCCTGCCCCCAATCCCTCCCAAGCATCAGAGTCTTTTCCAATGAGTCAACTCTTCGCATGAGGTGGCCAAAGTACTGGAGTTTCAGCTTTAGCATCATTCCTTCCAAAGAAATCCCAGGGCTGATCTCCTTCAGAATGGACTGGTTGGATCTCCTTGCAGTCCAAGGGACTCTCAAGAGTCTTCTCCAACACCACAGTTCACAATGCTATGCTGCTGCTGCTGCTGAGTCACTTCAGTCATGTCCGACTCTGTGCGACCCCATAGACGGCAGCCCACCAGGCTCCCCCGTCCCTGGGATTCTCCAGGCAAGAACACTGGAGTGGGTTGCCATTTCCTTCTCCAATGCATGAAAGTGAAAAGTGAAAGGGAAGTCACTCAGTCGTGTCCGACCCTTAGTGACCCCATGGACTGCAGCCTACGAGGCTCCTCCATCCATGGGATTTTCCAGGCAAGAGTACTGGAGTGGGGTGCCATTGCCTTCTCCGAAAGGGTTATACCACTGAGTCAAAAGACTAAGCTAAATTATTTCATAGATTCCAACTTGAAATCCTAAATTTCACTTTAATATATATTTTGTACTTACACTTGAATACTGGAAAGTGTGATGACCTAAAGATTAAATATTTCAACTAAAGAAAGAAACCACAATGTAAGATATGAAATCTATAACAGAAAACTTCTCTTTCTATTAAAATTATTGTGAATATTGGAAGACCTCTTTAAATGATGCAAAAGACCAAAATGATGCAATAATTTTCAAATAAATTAGAATAATCATAGCTCCTATCTATAATGGCAAAATAAGTATGGAAAATGGAAAATGAAATACTTTTTTTAATCTGCCAAAGATTATGGAAGATGTGAAAAATCTATGCACAAATACTCAAGTGTAGGCAGCAAATAATTATTCAAATTATCCTCTTTGTCTGACTGGCAAAATTTATTAAAATAAAGAATTTATAATCATCCCTTTAACTAAGAAATAAAATTAATGATTCATAAATCAACACTGACTCCACTGCACTAATTTTTAGAAATTCATTTTTTCTCTTACTTTATAAATGTTTTAATTTTTACAATATCTAAAACAAACCTGCATTTTAATCTTCTGCCATTCTTTTTAACCTTCTACCAAATTTCAACTTTCAAGAAGTATGGAAACTTACGATGCTGACTAATGCAATCATGGATCACACAATATCACCTGCTAAAAGTGCTGTATAATGGCACTGAGCTAGAATAATTGGGCTCACTGCAAAAATCTAAATCTCTTGCTGATAAAGCAATGTTCTCTGCAGGTAAATTTTTCTATATTTTGTTGATTTTACATTTTTAGAAAAAATAGCAGTTATAATCATACTACTTGTCTTAATGAAAACAATTAGGAAATTTTTCCATTCACAAATTCAAAGGGAAGCTTTCTGTAACAGTTTCATTCACTGAATCATACAGACACAGCCCCAAAGTACATTTTCTAGTAAACTGGTGAATGAACATGTATTGTTTAGAATAATCTTCCTTTTACATTTCTACAGCATTACATTTCTATAGTATTTCTAACCCATTCAACAGCATATCTGTTGGCACAGGAAAAAAACAAAGAACTAGATCACAAAACTATCATATAAGTGCCCTACCTACTTATCTAGACTTAAATAAGAAGAAAATTTTTGGACAAATGTAGAAACAGCCCAGTAAGACATCACCTCACTAAATCTGGAATTTTCTCCCATCCCTAATTTCTAAAAATCCATTGCTGTAACTATGTATGCCACATATGAATTTATAAAAATCATACCTTTAACAAATATTGAGCAGAACTATGTGCTAAGAATAAGGGACAGAGGAGTGAACAGAACAGACAAAAATCCCTAGGCTCAAAGGGCTTACCTTCCAGTAGGAGCTTGAAATTTTTGTAATCCTTCCTTTGAGAATCTGAAAAAAGTGTTGGAGGCCTCTCCTTCCAAAATGTAAACACAGCTAATCTTGCAGGGTTATGAACCTCTATAATCCAATTACTAATTATGGATTAAGAATTCCTGATAAAAACCCTCCTTATGCTTACTTTCTGTCTGCCGTTTATAGTTGATAGTGTCATAATTTTACTATTCATAGTATTAAGAAGTAATACAGTCATCCTTCTATATCCAGGAGGTAATGGTTCCAGGACTCCTTGTGGAAACCAAAAGAATCAGATGCTCAAGTCCTTTATATAGAAGTTTACAGTATGTATAAATAACCCATGCAAATCCTCCTTTATGCTTTAAACCCTCTCTAGATTATACAATACCTAATACAAGGTAAATGCTATGTAAATAATTATAAATAAAATGCTAATTTTTTGGTGAGCAGTAAACTCAAGTTTTACCTTTTGGAACTTTCTGGAATTTTTTTCTGAATAATTTTAATCCAAGGTTGGTTGAATCTGTAGATGTGGAAGATACAGAGATAGAGAACTGACTGTGCTTTTTCTTACCCATTAAAATGCTTAAAGCCTTCAAATTTCAATAGAATGTGTTCTATTTATTCTATTTGTACCTCAAACAAATTTCTAGACTACTGACACAGAGTATCCTTTATCGATCTTAGTTTTTCCAGGAGAAAACTGATCCTAACCTCTTCAGTAACTTCATAAATAAGCTTTCTGATTTCATTATTTATTCTCTGGACCTTCTTGAGTTAAAATTCCCACTCCCCCTGCTCAACTCTTCAGCTGAAGTCTCCACAGAAGTCACCCACAGTCCTTGCATGAAGATATTTATGCTCAAGAGAAACCACAATAAAGCTTTAACCTTAACAGAAATCATCAATGACCCCCAAATTTTTATTCTTGCTTTTCACAAAAAGAGAGTGATCCACTAGTAAAAAGCTTTTTATTTAAAAATACAACATCTAAAACTAAGGTTATTACCGTCTCTAAGCAATGTCTTATGCTTTTTATACCTATGAGTGAGTGAGTGAAGTCTCTCAGTCGTGTCTGACTATTTGCGACCCCATGGACTGTAGCCCATCAGGCTCCTCCGTCCATGGGATTCTCCAGGCAAGAATACTGGAGTGGGTTGCCATTTCCTTCTCCAGGGGATCTTCCCAACCCAGGGATTGAACCCAGGTCTCCCACATTGCAGGCAGATTCTTTAACCTCTGAGCCACCAGGGAAGACCATTTTATACCTATAATTTTTTTAAATTATACACTGGAAATTACTCTACCTAATTATGATCCTAAGGTCCTAAAATACCAAACATTAAAGAAAATTATGAAAATATGATGTATATATTTTATATGTTATATGAAACAACTGATAGTAAAGAGGTCTCAAGGCTAATCCAAATTTTAAGTTATTCAGAAAAATGAAGAAGTAGCTAGGCAAGATCACAGAGCAAGTAAATGGCCACAATTTCATCTCCAAAGTGTGTCTTTTCTCTTTTTCTCTGTTTATAGTCTGTAAACTTAAGAGAGGTCTTGCTTTTATAAGAGCAACTATGAAAGCACAAACTCCCACTGATGTTTAGCTGACCTATTTCTGCGAAATTTATAGCACCAAAATAATTTCTCTAAATTTAAGAAAGAATGATCATCTGTTACCTGCAGCCTCATAAACTGGATCAAAAGCCTTTAAAATGTCTATGCTCTTTGACCCAATAATTCTACTTCTAAAGCTTTTTCTAGGAAGATGATCAGAAATGCAGACAGATTTATTCACAAAGGTATCATTGTACTATTATTCCTATGAGCATAATACTGCAGGGGAGGGGCAGGACAAAAAGAGACAATGAAAAAAAAAAATCATGGTATAGTCACTAGATGAAATGTTAGCCATCAATTAAAAATCATTTACTAATATGCCATAATATTCACTATATATTTTTAAGTAATAAGTAGAAAAACAAAAGTCTTTATAGTACCTTTGCAATTACTGGAGATAAAACTACATTTATAAATAAAGAATAAACTTAGAATGATAGACTCAAATTATCAAGGCAGTCAATGTCTCTATGCCCACATCCTTATTTATAAAATAAAGACAATAAAAACTTCTCAGGGCTATCATGAGAATTCACTTTTGGATGAAAAGTGCTTAAATGGTGCTTGACATAAGTACTCAAAAGTTATTATTATTTACTAACTCATATCCCATATGCTGATAGATAAAATCTGTAATACTTCTAAAAAAAGAAATGAAGAAATTAAGTTACTCATAATTCTAATACCAAGAGATGACCACTATTAATTCATGTAAATATCCGGGTTAATTTTTTTCAGATCTTTTAACATGCATTCAACATTTTATACAATTGGTGTTAAGTTTTACTGTTTCTACTGGTCACAAAATACTGTAAAATTTTATAGATATAGTATGTGCATTTCATCATTCCACTGGTATTGAACATAAGGTTCAGTTCTTCACTCTATAAATAAAACTGCAATGAATATCCTGATTGGCAGTCTCTGTACACATCTTTGATTTTCCCCTCAAGAAAGAGTCTAAAATCAGAATTTCTATCTCAAATGGTATGAAATACACTTGGCCTTACTTCCTACTGACCTCTATAGAATGTAGACACATACTAAGTGTTCAAAGCTGCCAATTTCTCTCCTTTTTCCATGGGTACTTCAAAGATATTAACTGGCTTTTTCATTGTAACTTTTCTGCTGTGTTTTGGTACAATTGCTTGTCAAGTGTTTCTCTTTTTCCTTATTCTATTTAAAGAAGTTCACTTTTCCTTTATATCACTCTAACATCCCAAACACAATTTGAGTGTCCATAACTTCAGTACATTCCTCAAAAAGATTCTTAAGAATCTACTTTGTATGACTAGAAAAAGAAGTCCTTGTCTTTCAGAAACACAACCTAAAATATTTACAGATGATATGTATGACAGAGGAACTGCATCAAAGTAAGTGGGAATTGGGGAAAGGGAATGGATAGAATTAACAAAGAGCTGATCAATGTTGAAGCTGAAGAATAGGTATATGAACATTCATTCCACTAATCTCTGTTTAAAAATTTATCATTATATTTAAATACTAAATACAATATTTATATAAATATATAAATATCTATAAATGTTTATATAGATTTTCTATTTTATATAAATATTTAAATATTAAATATCTTCAAGGGGAAATTGTTTTTAAAATAAATCTTTAAGAAATAAATTAAAATCTACAAAACAATTATAAACTTCTACCATAATTCAATGATTATAAAAATATAAGACCAAAAATATTTAAGCCAAATTCAAAAGTGAAGTAAACAACTACAGTATTTAGAATCTCTCAATTACACTTGCCAGTAATTCCCACAGATAAAAACATACTACAATGCCTTTTTCCAAACCATGGCTTCAGCATACCATGCTGATTCTCCAAGACAATATTAGTATTTATATTGTGCATTACAAGAATACAACTATGCCTCTGTATGTGCCCACATGAATATTTGATAAGTAGTTTTATTATGTACTAGCATTAAATAATCCAAATTCTCTTGGTGCTTAAATCACATCTTGGTACCAAGCTAGGCACATCATAAACAATACTTGCAGCTTAACAGTTAGATCCACCAAAGTGTTTACTTCTACCCAGAGGCATGCAAGTGTAATGAAAATACTACCTCACTGCACATCTTTAGTACTGTGGGAAAATGTATATATTTTTAACTATGTAGAAAACACTTTATCTTGGAGACAGGTCATGATAACAAAAGAGCATAGCAAAAAGAATTAAGTAATATATATAGCGATAAAAAGAGAAGGAAATGGCAACCCACTCCAGCATTCTTGCCTGGAGAATCTCAGGGACAGAGGAGCCTCGTGGGCTGCTGTCTATGGGGTCGCACAGAGTCGGACACGACTGAAGCGACTTAGCAGCAGGAGCAGCAGTGATAAAAGGATCAATGGCTGTTCCCTAAGTTTAAAGCAAGGAAGAAACAGACAGACTAGACACATGTTTTCTAAACTCTCTCACTGCAGTTGAAAAAAAAAACAGAATTTTGCATAAATGAACTTTTAATACATTTTATATAACATGCCAATATAAATATACCCACAGGATACATTTGATACATTTGCAATACACTTTAATAGCCTCCTACCTAGTCACTATCCTACCTAGTCACTAAAATGATAATCTTGACTTCATAGTTTTAAATACTGAACTAAGAAATTGGCCTGCAAACAAAACAAACCAAAAAATGGCCTGTAACTACTCCTGCTTACCAAACAGAGCAGAAGAATTCCTTTCAATCCTGTACAGAAAATAGCATCAGTACTTATCTGGGAGGATGGGGAGCAGGGTGCAGGAGACACTGAAGTGGGCAAGAATCAAAGGATTGCTACTTAAACACACACAACTGGCCACCCACGAGAGGAGAATCTCTCAAATCTCATCATGTTCTAAAATTCTGTGCTTCTGAGAGCACCGAGATTACGAATCCCTAAAGAGCAAGAAATTCACTTTATATCTCCCACAGCACCTAGCAAGCCAGCTTTCCTAAAAACAATAAAGTACTAAATAAAGATGAAGTTCAACTAATAATATGCAAAATAAGCATAAACGTAAAAGTTTCTGTCCTTTAAATGTATGTTTTCCACATTCTATTAAATGTAAAATCAATGCTATTGTATATTATTTACAAACTCACAAGCATAAAACTGTTAAAATATATATACATATCATGTAGCAGTATATGTGTAATAGATAATATACATGTCACAAAACTACTATTAATATTCATGCTATTTCGTTCATAAAGGTATTAAAAACAATTCATAATAAAATTACTCTAAAACTCAGAATCAAATCAAATTGCTTTTAGTTTCAATAATACGTTTTTTTCCCTGCATCCTTAATGACACTATTAATGAACAAAGAAATAAGCAATGGCCCCAGTATAGAAGAAAAATAACAACAGAGTACTTGAAAATGTAGAACTTTGATAACTCAACCATGATTTTTAGCATTCTAAAGTCTAACAGTTCTAGGCTCAAACAGTCTCCTCTGCTTCTGTCTAAGAAGGAATAGTTTTCTCAAAAAAAAAAAGTCAATGACATTGTAGAGTTTTCCTATACACATTAACTTTCAATAAACTATGATGGCTTATTTTAAGTGGGTGAAAGATGAAAAAGGAGTCTATGTATGACTTCCAATTTTAAATCCCAATAAATCCTTTTACAAATAAGGACAATAAGATCAACCTTTATCCCTTTTAAAATGTTATAAAATGACATATGATGCAATAAGACACCTTTTTCATGACAACCTGAAAATTTAACACACCTCTTGATTTCTTTCCATAAGCTTTAGTCCAAATTCCCATTTCTCCAAGCTTCTGAATTAAATTTGAAAAAAATTTAGAATTTTACCAAAATTAACATAACTTCTGGTTTTTAAGAGGAAAGTATTTACAAATATGTTTTTGTTACTTAAAAGTATAATTTTTTTTTTGCAATTGTTTAAGAATCATGGGTTTATTTTTTTAACTCTTTGGCTATTGTCCTTGTGTATCCTGACACCGCCATGTGTGTCAGCCCATGTCAATCAAGATGGGTGATTACAAAATGCCAGACTTCTAAATTAAATGTTTTGGAATTCAGTGGGTAAATAAAAATGCTGCTTTGGGGATATTAAAAAAAAAAAAAGTATAATGTATTTTAACAGGCCAATTCTAAGTTTGCAGTTCTAGTTAACACTTCTCACTTATTCTTGGATTTCTGAATTTTAATTACTACTAAAATTAAACATACCTTTAAAAACCTTCATGGAAAAAAAGACTTGAATTGCTCCTTGAAAGAAATAAAGGAAATCGAGAATTTGCATTGGCAGCAGAGAAAGAAATAAGAATTGGCATACAGGATTCAGGGTAGAATAAGCCTCTGTAGAGGTTTTTCACTGAAGAACTAGAGAGCACCTGGAACAAGATAACTGGACCAGTTAATGTTGAGGAGTCTCCACAAGCCACAGTGGGATGGACACTTAACACAGACCATGGATCCACCCTGAGCTTCCAGAATCTGCTCTAAGTGACACTAACACAGATGCAACTGCAACCAACCAGGAGCTTACAGGCCAGTTGCAAGAGAGATACTGGGACAACCCTTTTTAGATGCTTTGAGAGAAGTTACTTAAATATGTTCAAGCAACAATTGGGTACAAGGGAGTCACTCATCAATTTAAATGCAGGACGGGACAGGAAAGACTTTGCCAAGGAAGTGGTGCTCACAGCCTCCACTGCCAGGGAGTAACTGGAGCTACAATCTACAACTACATGAATGGCTTTTTGCCTCGCTCTGAGGAACTGGCTAGCTGTTGACAGAAGAGCCAGTTAAGTGACATATTAAAGCTTAATAAACATGATTAATAAATATGATTTTTTTGCTGTAGGTCTCTGAAATATGACTTCCTACTGTGACAGGCTCCAAAGCTGGGCGATACCACATACCCTCTGAATTGCACAGCAATGCCTGTCTTTTGTGTGTGAAAGTGGAGAGTGAAAAAGTTGGCTTAAAGCTCAACATTCAGAAGATGAAGATCATGGCATCTGGTCCCATCACTTCATGGGAAATAGATGGGCAAACAGAGGAAACAGTGTCAGACTTTATTTTTTGGGGCTCCAAAATCACTGCAGATGGTGACTGCAGCCATGAAATTAAAAGATGCTTACTCCCTGGAAGAAAAGTTATGACCAATCTAGACAGCATATTCAAAAGCAGAGACATTACTTTGCCAACAAAGGTCCATCTAGTCAAGGCTATGGTTTTTCCAGTGGTCATGTATGGATGTGAGAGTTGGATGGTGAAGAGAGCTGAGCGCCGAAGAATTGATGCTTTTGAACTGTGGTGTTGGAGAAGATTCTTGAGAGTCCCTTGGACTGCAAGGAGATCCAACCAGTCCATTCTAAAGGAGATCAGCCCTGGGATTTCTTAGGAAGGAATGATGCTAAAGCTGAAACTCCAGCACTTTGGCCACCTCATGCGAAGAGTTGACTCATTGGAAACGACTCTGATGGTGGGAGGGATTGGGGGCAGGAGGAGAAGGGGACGACAGAGGATGAGATGGCTGGATGGCATCACTGACTCGATGGATGTGAGTCTGAGTGAACTCCGAGAGTTGGTGATGGACAGGGAGGCCTGGCGTGCTGCGATTCATGGGGTCGCAAAGAGTTGGACACGACTGAGTGACTGAACTGAAATGCCTGTCTTTTATTCCCGAAAGGTTACCCTGGGATTGCCTCCTCCCTGTGTTTATGAAAGAAAGTATTGAGTCAGATAAGATTTACACTGATTGACAATTCATCTCATTCTAGATATTTATAAAGGATAATAAGAAATTTGTTCAGATCAACATTCTCTGTTCAGAAAATAACACATTTCAAAGTTAGCAACAAAACAACATTCCAAATCAGTTTGGTCACTATGAATGACCATATAGAACATGCCACAGAGCTTAATCCTTCACATTCCAGTACATCCAGTAACTCTAAAAAGGACTCACACACACAAAAAAACCCCCACCCCACCAATATGCTTTATTCTCCACAATGATTAAGTCAGTCTAAACAAATTACAAACATGGGATGGTAGAATTCAGAATTAATTCACTGCACCCTAAGAAATGGTGCCCTAGAAATTGAAATCAATAACTATCACTAATCACTAAGAGCTGCCTATGTATGAAAAATATGGGTTAGGTGCTGAACATACTTCGTTTTAACCCAAACAAACCTATAATTTCAATAAATGTTCAACTATGCAGCTGTGGAAACTGACAACTAGCAGATAAAATGAGAAAAACTGCACATCTGGATTCTTCTATATTTTAAAAGAATAAGTTCTTATATGGAGTTATTCAAGATAAAGTTCTCAAATTAAAATGCAATTATGATTTCAGTGTTTTTATACTGATTCTGAACATTAGAACAAAAGCAAGAGGTCTCTCAAAAAAGGATAATTAAGCATAATTAACACATAATTTACCTTAAATATTTCATGAAGAAAGAATAAATTTGCCTTATCAGAAGTAAAAAATAGGGAGGAAGGAAGAAATCATATCATGGCTAATAAGTCATAGGGATGCTCATTTAAGATGAAATTCAATCCTCTTCTGCTAATGTCTCCCTAGTAAATGAAAGGTCCAAGAACAATTTTCTAAAGGAAAGTGACATTTCTCTGCCTCAACCAGAATTCTCAAAATAATCTTTAACCTAAAATATGTTTTCCCAAAGATGTTTAACTTTGATAAAGTTAACTTTTAATTATAAATTTTAATTATCACAGTTTAAACAGTGATATGGAGAAGGAAATGCAACTCACTCCAGTATTTTTGCCTGGAGAATCCCAGGGACAGAGGAGTCTGGTGGGCTGCCGTCTATGGGATCGCACAGAGTTGGACACAACTGAAGTGACTTAGCAGCAGCAGCAAACAGTGATAACTCAATCAGCTGCAAAATGCTCTGCGCACAATTTTTACATTATAGGGGAAACCTGACGAAGCATGCAGGTATCAATTGCTCTGTCTGTGGTTTAACTTCCCTCCACTCCACTTAAATCATCCTTTTCCTGCTGAGTCCCTGCATGCCTCTTTTCCTTTATTCTTGCTCTACCTTGCAAGAATTTTTAGTTTCTAGCTCACTTTAGTGGATTTGAGGTCACTGGAATTATACTTTTTGAATGTTGACTCTGGACCAACTTCCCAATTCAGGTTATGCTCTTATTGTTAAGAATAATAATACATGTTCCAATCATACTAAGCTAGATATAAATGCTAACTGGAAAATGTATCAGAATAAAAGTAAAAAGACAAAAAGAAAACACTTTAGCCTTTCTAGAAACCTAACACCAGGTACAGTATAATAAATGAAAACAGACATAGTTCTATGACCTTCACTAAGCCTGACTATATTATCAAGCTAGACAGTGAAGGACACAAACAATGAATAAGACATAAACCTTAAGAAACTAGTTGTGTGGTGTGACTTACCCAGCTCTATAAACCTGACATGGAACAACAGACTGGTTCCAAATTGGGAAAGGAGTACATCAAGGCTGTATATTGTCACCCTGCTCATTTAACTTATATGCAGAGTACATCATGAGAAACGCTGGACTGGATGAAGCACAAGCTGGAATCAAGACTGCTGAGAAAAATATCAATAACCTCAGATATGCAGATAACACCACCCTGATGGCAGAAAGCAAAGAAGAACTAAAGACCTCTTGATGAAGGCGAAAGAGGAGAGTGAAAAAGTTGGCTTAAAACTCAACATTCAAAAAACTAAGATCATGGCCTCCAGTCCCACCACTTCATGGCAAATAGATGAGGAAACAATGGAAACACCGACAGACTATTTTCTTGGGCTTCAAAATTACTGCAGGTTGTGACTGCAGCCATGAAATTAAAAGACATTTGCTCCTTGGAAGGAAAGCTATGACAAACCTTAACAACGTATTTAAAAAGCAGAGACATTACTTTGCCGACAAAGGTCAGTCTAGTCAAGGCTTTGGTTTTTCCAGTAGTCATGTATCGATGTGAGAGTTGGACTATAAAGAAAGTTTAATGCTGAAGAATTGATGCTTTAGAACTGTGGTGTTGGAGAAGACTCTTGAGAGTCCCTTGGACTGCAAGGAGATCAAACCAGTCAATCCTAAAGGAAATCAGTCCTAAATATTAATTGGAAGGACTGATGCTGAAGCTGAAGCTCCAATACTTTCACCACCTGATGAAAAGACTCATTAGACTTACCTGACTCATTAGAAAAGACCCTGATGCTGGGAAAGATTGAAGGCAGGAGGAGAAGGGAATGACAGAGGATGAGATGGTTGGATGGTGTCATTGACTCAACTCACATTAGTTTGAGCAAGATCTGGGAGATGTGAAGGACAGGGAAGCCTGGCGTGCTGCAGTCCAGGGGGTTGCAAAGAGTCGGCCACAACTAAGCAACAACAACACAACCACTCCTAAACTGTCCTAGAAGGAGAGTGTTCCAGAAAGTTCCAATATGGTAAAAATGGAGTATTATAAAATAAAAGCTTATCCTTTAATATATCAGGCCTCTGAATTAATGTTATGATTATATTTGAAGCTGTAATATTCATGCAAAATTGTAAATGAAAGGAAATAAGATGTGGAGAGTGCAAAGTGAGGAACTGAGTCTCCCACCTCACCAGGTGTTTTCACTTTCATTTACTTAGTTACATAAATCCTATGGATAATGCAGTATTTTACCTATGACAAATTTATCTTTCAAGCCTTTCATAAACCTGTCAAACCATGAGCTACATGAAATGTTTTTTGTTTTATAGGTATTTAGTTTTAAAAGTAAAATCTTTCATCGTTCTAAACTTGAAGATCACAGTACCAAATGATAATTCGATTCTTACCTATAATCACCTACCCTAGTTGATATTTCATGGTGATTTTTTAAAACTCAAATTCCAGAAACTTGTCCTAGTTTCATCTTAAGCAAGCTCATTTAAAACTTCCATTAAGATATTTTTACCTTAAAATAATACAACCAAAATACTTCCCATTAGTTAACACTGCTGAAACACAAAAATCTGAAATGTGACTTTAGGAAATTTAATTTAAAAATAGCTTTAAAAGGTTTAGTATCTACTGCATACCCAATGGCAAAATTAAATTCCATTTAGTATGAAAGCAAAATTATAATCTCCTATCCCTTTCATTGCACCAATCGATATTAGAAGACAAAAATAGTCATTTAATTCAAGAGGTGATCCAAAGAGACTTAAAAGTTAGATTTATATCCAAAAAGTCACATGTAAGACAAATCTGTATAAACCCCATTTCCATTGTAAGTTCAGAGAAATGACCTCGTATGAGAAGGCAACACAATGTATGTAGCACAGTTACACAATACTAAGCTATATTAACTCACACAAAGTAACTTAGCCTCATTTGTAGAAAGAAAGGGAGAGAGGGAAGGAGGGAGAGAATAAGAGAGGAAGAAAAGAAAACTTGTTATAATTTTAAAAGATGGAATACATAATGATAGTATCCTTCTCCTCAAAAAAGAAACATGCTGGCTGGCCCCAATATAAACAAAATCACATATGAGAATCAAGTATATTAAACTCAGTCAACAAACAAAAGTGAAAGTGAAAGTCACTCAGTGGTGTCCGACTCTTTGCGACCCCATGGACTACACAGTCCGTGGAATTCTCAGGCCAGAATACTGGAGTGGGTAGCTGTTTCCTTCTCCAGGGGATCTTACCAACCCAGGGATCAAACCCAGGTCTCTCACACTGCAGGCTGATTCTTTACCAGCTGAGCCACCATGGAAGCCCAGTCAACATGCAAGACTACTGTATTTAACCTAGCAAGACACCTGGTCAGAAGTTGGCCACATGGAGTCTGGGGGAGACTGGATACATGTAGGTGTATGGCTGAGTCCCTCTGCTATCCACCTGAAACTATCACAACATTGTTAATTGGCTATACTCCAATACAAAATAAAAAGCTTAATTAAAAAATTAATTAAAGAAAAAAGAAGTTGGCCCCATGGACAATTAGTCAGAAAGATTCCTGAATTGTAAAGATTGTTTCAAAAGGCAAGTCAGATCTTACTATTTCTAAATGAGGTCACTCCCTGAAGGTTCAATACAAGATATTTATAAACTTGTACTTGAGACTTACCTCTTTTATAAGAGATTTCAGTTAGGGATCTAGCACATGGAAAGCTCCCTAATCTCCTACAGTTCAACAAATATCTATTGAGTTCTTATCAGTTACAAAAATGAAATATACACAATTTGTTGCACTCCAAATAAATACAAAAATAATTCTAATATTTACACAGGCTATGATGAATCTTAGAACTAGCATATCAACAAAAGTTAAAAGCCAACCTGACTGAGAGGATTTAAGAAGGATTAGGGGATATAAATGGAGACTATAGGAGAAAGGAAAAAAAAAAAAGAGAGTGGGGGAAGAAGGGTTCAAGAGGCAGAGATATCATGACAAGGATGAAGATGAGTTAAAAAAAAAGAGGTAGAAAAATACCAGTCTTGATCTTCTAAAGAGAAGTAGTCTCAAAGGAGCAGAACTTAAAGCTTATAGAAAATGATAAAGGCTTCAATTTCAGGCGGGCTTTCATTTGTCTACAATGAGGGAATGTGTTAGGTTTCACAGACTACACAGAAACAAAACCAATGGGATAAAAATAGATATATAAGAGGATATTTATTATAACTGGCTTTCCTGGTGGCTCAGATGGCAAAGAATCTGCCTAGAAAGCAAAAAGACCTGGGTTTGATCCCTGGATCAGGAAGATCCCCTGGAGAAGGGAATGGCAATCCATTCCAGTATTCTTGCCTGGAGAATTCCATGGACAGAGGAGCCTGGTGGGCTACAGTCCATGGGGTCGCAAAGGGTTGGACACAACTGAGCGACTAACATACACACACAATTACAGTGGCTGAGAAGTCCCATGATCTGCCATTTGCAAGCTGGAGACCCAGGCAAACCAGTGATAAAATTCATTGTGAGTCTGAAGGCCTGAGACACAGAGGAGCTAATGGTAAAATTCTCAGTCTGAGGCCAGAAGGGTTTGGGGTTGGGGGGTGAAGGTGATGTGCGTGCGGCATGCTCAGTCATGCCTGACTTTTTGATACTCCATGGACTGTAGCCTGCCGGGCTCCTCTGTCCGCAGGATTTTCCAGGCAAGAATACTGGAGTGGGTTGCCACTTCCTCCTTCAGAGGATCTTCCCAACCCAGGATTGAACCCACGTTTCCTGTGTCTCCTGCATTGGCAGGTGGATTCTTTACCATTGAGCCACCTGGAGAGCAGGAGGATGATGTGCTGCTGGTATAAGTCCCAGAATCCAAAAGCCCAAGAACTCAAACGTCTGAGGACAGGAGAAGATGGAAGCCCCAAGGAGACAGAACAAGTTCACCCTTCCACTGCCTTTTGATTCTATTTGGATCCTCAATGATTGGATGACAGCCACCCACACTGGTGATTTAAACACTAATCTCTGGAAACATGCTCACAGATACACCCAGAAATAATGTTTAACCAGCTCTCTGGGCGTCCTTCAGCTCTGTCAAGTAGACACATAAAATTAACAATACCAGGAAGCCACCATGAGTTTTCAAGAAAGAAAGTGATATGAACAGACTTGTGATGTCTTCACTTTTGAAGCAGACTGGATGGTGAACAGAAACTAAAACAGAGTGGGACCAATTTGTATAAAAACCTATCAGACCAGTCAAGAGATGACTTTTTGAATTAGGGCAGAATGAACAAAGCACTAAAGGTATAGAACTGAAAGAATTTCACAGAAGAATGAACAGGATATCACTACTTCTCAGCTACCACCAGAGCCTCCTAACTGGGCTCCTAACCAACTTCTGCATGCACCCCTCAACCTCATTTTACAAAGTAAATCAGATCACACCTCATAGCTCTCTACCTCTTCTGCCTACATGCCAGCCAAATGGGCCATTTCATTTCCTAAAATTTAGTTCAACTTCTCCTGTGCCTCAGGATCATTCCACATGCTGTTTCCTATACCTGGAACTCCAATTTTTTTCACCAGGTAAACCCTGCCAAGCCTTCAAATCCCAGTTTAAAAGTCACTTCCTTGGGTTTCCCTGGTGGCCCAGTGGTTAAGAATCTGCCTTGCAATGCAGGGGACACCGGTTCGATCCCTGGTCTGGGAAGATCCCACATGCGGTGGCAGCAGAGCTGGTGTACCACAATTACTGAAGTCAGAGTCTAAAGCCTGCAAGTCAAAACAACTGAGGCCACACTGCAACTACTAAAGCCCGTATGCCTAGAGTCTAAAACAAGAGAAGCCACCGCAATGAGAAGCCCTCACACTGAAACTAGAGAGCAGCCCCTACTCATCACAACTAGAGAAAGCCCGCATACAGCAACAAACACCCACCAAAGCCAAAAAATAAAATAAATAAATCTTTTTTAAAAAGAGTCATTGTCTCCAAAAGACTATTCCTAAACTCTCCAATCTAATCATGTGTCCCACCCTTAACTTCTCTCTTGAAATACATACTACCTGTTTAGACATGGGTTTGTGTTTACTAGTATTCCCACATCAGACTGTTACCTGAAAGCTAGGACTGTAATTACTTAATGACTAGTCCAGTACCTGGCACTTGGTGGGTACTCAACAAATACTTGCTGAATTAACAATAAGTAAATCACAGAAGATTGCTTCAAGTTCCCAAGGAGGAAAACAGTAATGCCATTACCTGACAAAGGGAACATCAGGTTTGTGGATAAAATCGAACTCTATCTGAGGTATGCTGAATTTGAAGAAATCATGGAATAGGTTTGAGCTGCAGAAGTAGAGTCATTAAATACTAAATAATTGTTTAGCCAGAAGAAAAAAATGTAACATTAATAGAAAAGGATGAGAAGCAAAACAAAACAAGCTAAAGGCAGAATATGGAAAAGCAGAATAGAGAATATCTCTATTTAACTGGTAGGAAGAAGAAACAACTGGATAAAATGTGGATATTCCAAAGATGTAAAAAGCTTGTAAAATAGAAAACACCAACAAACGTATAGAAAAAGAGCTAAAGAAATGGGCAGTTAACAAAAAAAGAAATGCAAATGCTTCTCACCCATATAAAAAAGATACTCAGCCTAATGTGTACAAGATAAACATGCTATGTTATGTCTAAAAGAATCCACAGTTGATGGAAATGGTTCTGAAATGTGTAAATATAAAACTGTAAATTATAAAAAAGATATTCAATCTGACTCATAATGAGAGATGAAAATTAACACTATGAGATTCCATTAGGACGAAAAAAAAATCCTCACAATATATTCTATTGATAAGGTTACATATATATATATATAACCTTATATATATATACATGAATATATATGCATATAAATGTGTGTATATGTATGTATTCTGTATATATATATGAAGGCTGAGCGCCGAAGAATTGATGCTTTTGAACTGTGGTGTTGGAGAAGACTCTTGAGAGTCCCTTGGACTGCAAGGAGATCCAACCAGTCCATCCTAAAGGAGATCAGTCCTGGGATTTCTTTGAAAGGAATGATGCTAAAGCTGAAACTCCAGCACTTTGGCCACCTCATGCGAAGAGTTGACTCATTGGAAAAGACTCTGATGCTGGGAGGGATTGGGGGCAAGAGGAGGAGGGGACGACAGAGGATGAGATGGCTGGATGGCATCACTGACTCGATGGACATGAGTCTGAGTGAACTCTGGGAGTTGGTGATGGACAGGGAGGCCTGGCGTGCTGCGATTCATGGGGTCGCAAAGAGTTGGACACGACTGAGTGACTGATCTGATCTGATATATATATATATATATATATATACACACACACACGAAGAGGCACTCTCATATTTTACTGATGAGTACACAAAGAGATTTGATTCTCATGAGGATAAATCTGTCAATATCTATAAATCTGTGTACTCATTTTCCCTTTGATCCTGCAATACCACATCCAGGAATCTGTCCCAAATATACAGTGGCAAAAACATAAAAAGATCTATATATGGATAATAAAGTTACCAACTGCAGTGCTATTTGCAAAAAATTAGAAACAACTCAGATGCCCATCAACTGAAAATTGGTTATTTAAGCTATGTCTTTTTTATTCATGCAATGAGATATTATGTAGCTATAAAAAGGAACTAATTTATTACTAATGAGTGATCTCCATAGTATATTAAGTGAAAAAAGCAAAGCATATATTATCATTTGTTTAAAGAGGAATATTTTTTAAAAAGCAGAATGGAAGAATAAACTTAGGTTTTTAGCAAGTTTTCTTTTCTACTTAGAAAGAGAAAAAAGAGAAAAGGGTAGAGAAAATAGAGATAGAAGTCAGACTCCTTTCAATAAACCTTGCTTTATGGGGATGACTTTGGAGGCATGAAACTATTATATATGATTATAAAACCAAACTACATTTTAGAAGTTATTAAATATCAGAATATTTAAAATAAAATAACTTAGATGTATACTCTGTTGGTGGCATAACTATACACTTAAAAATGATTAAAATTGACATTTTATGTTATGTTTATTTTACCACAACAATTTAAAAATTAAGTAAAAGAACACAGCATACATGTTGGGTTGTCACTCAAAGAACAGGTTACTAAAAAGGCCACTATAAAGGATAGTCTTCCCTCCCTTGCTCTGAACTCACAACCAACTGCCATGATGTTAGCGGCCCACTGGAGAGGCACAGGAACTGGTCTCAAGCCAACAGCCAGAAAGGACCTGAGAACTACCAATGATGACCTAAGTGTGCTTGAAGCACCTCCAGAAGGCTGAATTTGTGGCTCCTCCAACCGAGCCCAGGGATATATGCACCCCAGCTAACACCCTGACTGTAGCTACATGAGGTACAGTCATGTAAGCTAGAGGTACCCAGTTAAACTGCACCCCACAAAAACTGACTCATAGCAACTGTGAGATAATAACATTTGCTGCGTTATGCCACTAACTTTTGAGGTGATTTGTTACACAGCAATGGAAGGAAAGTTATGACCAACCTAGACAGTATATTCAAAAGCAGAGACATTACTTTGCCAACAAAGGTCCGTCTAGTCAAGGTTATGGTTTTTCCAGTGGTCATGTATGGATGTGAGAGTTGGACTGTGAAGAAGGCTGAGTGCCGAAGAATTGACGCTTTTGAACTGTGATGTTGGAGAATACTCTTGAGAGTCCCTTGGACTGCAAGGAGATCCAACCAGTCCATCCTAAAGGAGATCAGCCCTGGGATTTCTTTGGAAGGAATGATGCTAAAGCTGAAACTCCAGTACTTTGGCCACTTCATGCGAAGAGTTGACTCATTGGAAAAGACTCTGATGCTGGGAGGGATTGGGGGCAGGAGGAGAAGGGGACGACAGAGGATGAGATGGCTGGATGGCATCACCGACTCGATGGACATGAGTTTGAGTGAACTCTGGGAGTTAGTGATGGACAGGGAGGCCTGGCGTGCTGCAATTCACGGGGTAGCAAAGAGTCGGACATGACTGAGCGATTGAACTGAACTGAACTGAATAGATAACTAACAAACACAGGCCATTGAGTAAACATTCCTAGGGAAATGAGCCTTAAGTCCAAAAATGAACTACAAATTCCATTGCTGGACTATAGCCAAGAGAAGAAAGTACATACGCCAACCAAAAGCTGCATTCAAGAGTGCTCATGGCAACCTGATTCCTAACAGCCCCTAACTAGAAGCAATGCAAATATCTACCAACTAGAAAAGGCATAAATAAATCATGGCATTTCACACAACAGAATACTTACTATATAGAAATGGAAAAAAAACAAAATAAAACAAAACTACTATTTCATACAACAACATGGCTAAATCTCACAGAAATGAGAAAAGAAACCAGACAAGACAAAATGCCTGTACTGCTACTCTGAGACTGTTACATGTATAATGAGGGTACTATAAATGAGTAATTATGAAATATTTTAATAAAATATTATTCTTAGTGTTACTGAGAACTAGAATTCTCAGCTGAAAAATACAGATATAAAATAAAAAAGATTAACAAAAAATCTGATAGTATTGAAACTGAATTGGAAATGTCAGTATGAATTCATGAGGTACTCTGTCCTAAAAAAAAAAAAAAAATTCCCTAGTTCTGACAATTGAAAAGGCCTAGAAACAATGGTCAACCCACTAGCAATGAGAACCCCTAGAGCCCAAACTGTGGTCTTAAAATTCTATTCCCCAATAAAGGAATCAGGACTCCTTGGAGACATTGCTGACACCAGGTGTGGGGATGAAATGTACATGATGAGTTATACTAGATAATCAAGAAGCTGTCAAAAATTACTAGTCATGTCAAAATAACTCAGTAAGCAACTTTAAGAGTCCCACTGGCCAAAGATTAAGTAATTTAAGTATTAACAATGGTAATTAACATACTGAATTTTTAAAAACTCCAATATGTTTAAAGAGTCTATAAAGAATCTAGAGGTGAAGGGGAGACCCTAATCAGTCACTGTTGGAAAAAGCAAATATAATCAAGGCACTATTTTGAAATAGGTAAGCTAAGGGAAACTGTCAAGCTTTTGTCCAACCTTTCCCATACCAACTGTACTACTATATGGCATAAACTCATTGGCATCAGTCAATGGACATGAGTTTGAGCAAACTCCAGGATTCAGTGAAGGATAGGGAATCCTGGCCGGCTGCAGTCCATGGGGTTGTAAAGAGTCAGACACAACGAAGCAACTGAACAACAATAACCACCACATAACAAATAGTATACATGGAATAGCTTCTCTTTACAGACCATTCCACCTAATAAATGAACAGTAAAGTTATAATTGATGCTTTTGAACTGTGGTGTTGGAGAAGACTCTTGAGAGTCCCTTGGACTGCAAGGAGATCCAACCAGTCCATTCTGAAGGAGATCAGCCCTGGGATTTCTTTGGAAGGAATGATGCTAAAGCTGAAACTCCAGTACTTTGGCTACCTCATGCGAAGAGTTGACTCATTGGAAAAGACTCTGAAGCTGGGAGGGATTGGGGGCAGGAGGAGAAGGGGATGACAGAGGATGAGATGGCTGGATGGCATCACTGACTCGATGGACGTGAGTCTGAGTGAACTCAGGGAGTTGGTGATGGACAGGGAGGCCTGGCGTGTTGCAATTCATGGGGTCGCAAAGAGTCGGACACGACTGAGCGACTGAACTGAACTGAAAGTTATAATATTAAAATATCACCATTTTGCAAATCTTAATGATTTAATAGATTTCAAGCAGGAAGCCCATCACCTATTTTTGTAAATACAGTTTTCCTGGAACACAGTCATGCCCATTCATTTACATTTTGTCAACTGCAGCTTTCTCATTGCAACAGAAGAATTTACTAATAGCAGCAGAGGAGACCAGATGGGCCATAAGGCCTAAAATATACACTATCTGCCTCCTTACAGAAAACGTAAGATCTGATCTATATCATGGAGCACAAATGGCAGCTAATCGGCAGAAAAAGACAGACACTTGCCCAAAGACAAAGACTTGCTAAAAGAATCTGAACTGGAGTCTAAGCAAGTCTCTAGATCCAACTACCAATTAACATGAAATACAAAGGTTAGATGAGTATGCTTAATCACTGCACAGGAATGTAATCAGGAATATCCACATCTACGAGACAAAGACCAATTTATCCAACAAATAAATTTTAAAGACAAATAGGAAGGCAGGATGAAACCTTAAGAGAAAAATCAACCAACTGCAATGGGGAAAGGGCTTATCTAGACCCTGAGCCTATCCAGTCAACTGTTTTTAAAGTGTGTGAGGGGACTTCCCTGGCAATCCAGGGGCTAGGACTCCACAGTTCAACTGCAGGGGGCACAAATTCCATCCCTGCACAGGGAACTAAGATCCTGCATTCCATGAGGTCTAGCCAATAAATAAATAAATAAAATATGTGCTGCTGCTGCTGCTGCTGAGTCGCTTCAGTCGTGTCCAACTCTGTGCAGCCCCATAGACGGCAGCCCACCAGGCTCCCCCGTCCCTGGGATTCTCCAGGCAAGAATACTGGAGTGGGTTGCCATTTCCTTCTCCAATGCATGAAAGTGAAAAGTGAAAGTGAAGTCACTCCGTCGTGTCCGACTCTTAGCGACCCCATGGACTGCAGCCTACGAGGCTCCTCCATCCATGGGATTTTCCAGGCAAGAGTACTGGAGTGGGGTGCCATTGCCTTCTCCAAAATGTGTGAGAATTACAGTTAACATTAACTGGATATTTGACTATATGGGAATTACTTTTTCAAAGTTAATAATGGTATAACGGTATCAACAGAAAAATACAAATAAATTTTATGATGCCTAGAATTTTCTTTAAAATAGTATAGGAATGGGAGGGAAGTTGGTGAGAGACAAGACAATTTGGCCATGACATGATAATCACTGAACCTGAGTAATGAATACAAGGGGATTCATTACACTAGTCTGTTAACTTTTATATATCTTAAATTTTCTATAATAAAAATTATAATAAGATATAACACTTCCTCTTTAGGCACTGAAAAATTCTGAAGTAAAAAAGAACAAGTAAAAAAAGGTCAAGAAGTATGCTAGGTTACCCCCAAAAGGCAACTTGACTGTGACAAGGTGTGGGGTCTTCTAAAGACGGGTAAAAAGCCAAGCTTGGAAAGAACTGGTTTAGAGATAAAGTAAATGACTGCCTACTAGATCCAAACTTAGTTATGTGACCTTTTCCAACTGCATCAGGCAGCTAGAACTAGGAAATACATATTTGGCAAATTAACTTAGGTTTGTGGTTTGGACAGGGTCTTCAGAATGTTAAAAAGGCAACAGAACATAAGATGCTGCTGCGAATACGATCACGAGGATTGGGTTTTAATTAGAAAAGCAAGAAAATGCCAAGAAACAAGTCATAATAAAGAAAAAGAACAGAGATCGAGTGTTATGATCATGATAGGAGACTCCAAGGCCTCAGAAGTGCAACTAATTGATGATGTGATCTATGAGACCTTGGGACTCCAGTCCTGGTGAGCTAGTAATGCTGGTTTCTAGTAGGTTTCAGCTACCTGCCAAGCTCACCCTTCTCCCAAGCTCATTTTAGAAGGAATCTGTATTTTTTAAAAGGGTCCCAGGATTAGAATCACTGGTATAAGATGCAGTGATCCTGGAAAATATGAAGGTGAAAACAATGGATACTAAACAGGTCAAGGAAACATGATGAGAGTCACTAATAAGATACAAGAGACAGAAAGGGAACAAATGAGTTAAGTGAAGAATTCTAACAGTCAAGACAACAGAAGGATAAGAATGTGAAGAAAAAGAATAAAAGAAAGATATCACAATCCAAAGACAATGACTAATTGACAGTGGGACCTTATTCTAACCCCACGATTCAAAGAAAGCAGCCTAAAAATACCTCTATCAGATAGGTTGGGAAAGAAAAGGTATCCTCAAAAAAACAAATATCTATCAATTTGTTCATTACAGACATAAAGTGTTGTGTGTATGAAAGCATCAAAAAAAAAAACACCTTATAAATTATTTAGTTAATT
Organism: Bubalus kerabau; assembly: GCF_029407905.1. Taxonomy (NCBI): domain Eukaryota; kingdom Metazoa; phylum Chordata; class Mammalia; order Artiodactyla; family Bovidae; genus Bubalus; species Bubalus kerabau. The sequence goes on from NC_073630.1 coordinate 71,593,231, forward strand.
CACTCATTTCATAGATGAGGAAACCAAGGGCTATGAAGACTAATTAACTTGCACTTAAGAACACTATGTAATTAATTATTAGAATTAGAGCTAAGGAGTACCTCATTCTTCACTCAGTCTCCTCATCTAACTACATGGTTTCTGTTTGGAGACTTACCTCTTTACAGTGCTAAATGTCATCATATATATTTTATTTATAAATAAAAATTTGGTAACTCTTTGTTGACTGACACTCAAAATGAGTCTTCAATATTTTACATCAATAATTTTAATGGTTTCCCATGTCAGCAACTTGTTCTGCTCAATTTTACTCCTCTGTACCCCACCCCAAAACATGTGTTTTGAATAAATCTCAGAGACATTCAAAAAACATATTGGCTAACTAGCACCTATTCTTCCAAAAAAAGGTTAAAAATAAGAAAAGGGACACACAGTGCCATGCTGTAAAAAGAAGAGGTGGCATTACATACTTCTCTTATCAATTCCATAAATGTGCACATAGCTTACAATTATGTCAAGAGGATGCTCTTGACTCAGTGGACTCAAAATACCTAAGTAGGTAGGAAAAGATAGCAATAGGAAGAACTACCTCAGCCTTATAATAAGAAAATATAGAGTACAGACCTAAAGTTGGAATCCATGGCTCTAGCAAAATGAAAACAGAACCAATAACAAATCATAAAATACTAACACAATTCACTTACCATGCAAGTTCTAGTTTGGAGATGAAATTACTCTTTTATTTTCACAGCTTTTCTACTTCTAACATTTTTATCATTCCATAAAACAATTTTCTTCCCAAATAAAACTAGTTTTAGTAAACCCAGTTTTGAAAGCTCACTTATTGTAATAACCACTAAAAATGGTAATCACCTATAGCAGTAAATATAAATTTAGATCAGTATTTAAAAAACACTTGTAGTAAAAATCTCTAATTATTAAATAAATATAAACTATGATCTTGTGACATCAGTAAGTACCACTTGTACCTCATTCAAAATGAAAATGAAATTATAAAATATCAATAGATAATACAGAGCATATAAAAGTGCACACACAACAAGGTATTTACATATTTTTGTATTCTTCATAAATACTGCCTATTATACTATACCCAGATTATAATATGGAAAAATGTTCTGAAATCTCCAAAAATTAGATATTATTGTTATTCTTAGATATGATTTTGAAAATTACCACACATACACAAAAGAATAGGTGCTTACCCATATGTGAAAAGAGAACATGGCACAAAAAAGGGGAAGGTAATTCAAATGAATTACCTGTTTTACAAATCCCTATTACTCCTTTTTAAAAGCACAATACATACATACCACTTACCACTTAGAAAGGGTTGCTGAGGCACAGAGTTTGTAGAAAAAACACCAAACATGGAAAGGATCCATCTAGAAGCTTTTTCAATCTGGAGCTTGTACTTTATAGGCACACAAGTGGGCACACTGGTGCAAAACAGTAGTGATTCACCATGTACAATGCAGAATGTGGAATGTTAAAGGCTGAACGACAAAGAAAAAAAAGAGAGAAAAGAAACATGGTAGGTTATTAGTTACTAATAACAGCCATGTTTAAAACAACAGTTGTAACACTTGGCAGGTTTCATGTAACATATATCATTATTGAACTTAGTTTTTAGACCTTGAGAATTTAGCCAAGAAGAACTTACTTACTAAAAAATCTCAACTATATAGGGAAAGAATCTGTCTGGAGAGAAAAAACAAGAAAAGGAGTATTTGTCATTTAAAGGTTCTAAGTTAAATCATTCATCACCGGTAACATTTTTTTCAAGTACATTGTGAATCTCCTCACCGTCTAAGCAAAATTACCTATTTCTTAATGATACAAGGGTCATCATCATAACAGTCCTTCCATAGTACTTGAGTATACATACATTATGGGGCAATGACCCTACAGACCTTTTCAAAAGGTACCCTAAGGCACTCCAAGAAATGAGCAGTCTCTATTGCTAGTGGAAGTATCAATATCTACAGTATCAAGAACGTACTTATTCTTTGACCCAACAACCCTCCTTCTGGTACATTTTCCTACAGATACAATTCAGTTCAGTTCAGTTCAGTCACTCAGTAGTGTCCGACTCTTTGCGACCCCATGAATCACAGCACACCAGGCCTCCCTGTCCATCACCAACTCCTGCAGTTCACCCAAACCCATGTCCATCGAGTCGGTGATGCCATCCAGCCATCTCATCCTCCGTCATCCCCTTCTCCTGCTCCCAATCCCTCTCAGCATCAGAGTCTTTTCCAATGAGTCAACTCTTTGCATGAGGTGGCCAAAGTACTGGAGTTTCAGCTTTAGCATCATTCCTTCCAAAGAACACCCAGGACTGATCTCCTTTAGAATGGACTGGTTGGATCTCCCTGCAGTCCATGGGACTCTCAAGAGTCTTCTCCAATACCACAGTTCAAAAGCATCATTCCTACAGATACAATTGCACACTCACAAAATAAAGTGTACAGCAAGATTATTCTGGGATAATCTATAAAAGTGAAACACTGAAAACAACCTAAGAGGATTGGTAAAATCACCTATGATGCATCCACTATAAGGAATACGATGCGAGTATTAAAATGATTAAGGAAGCACTCTGTATTTCCATGGAAACATCATCAGAGAATGTACATATATGTTGTTATAGTCTGTGTTCTTAACAAGGGGAGGGAAAAAGGGAAGAAAGAATATCTATTTTTATTGGTTAAATTTTACTAAAAAGTACTGTAAAGAACCATAAGAAATTGCTTAAAAAAAGAGGCAGTGGGTGGGAGAGTCAATGGGATTGGTTACCAATAAAGGACGGTAAGGAAACAGGGATATAAGCTAAGATTTCAAAGTGTCACTCCGACTTCCAAAATATGTAAATGTTCAAACAAAATAAAATTTAAAACAAGTTCCTCAAATAAGCTTAATTTTTACTCTTTCATCCCTTTTTTATTAAAACACAAGCTGTTATATGGTCAGTATAACAGACTACTCTCCTGGAATGTGCGTGCGTGCTAAGTGCGTGCTAAGTCGCTTCAGTAGTGTCTGATTCTTTGCTACCCCATGGACTGTAGCCTGCCAGTCTCCTCTGTCCATGGAATTCTCCATGCAAGAATACTAGAGTGGGTTGCCATTTCCTTCTCCAGGGAATCTTCCCAACCCAGGGATTGAACCTGCATCTGTCTCCTGTGGCTTGTGCATTGTAGGTAGCTTCTTTACCACAGAGCCACCAGGGAAGCCCTGGAATGGTGAATGGCAAATTATTTCCTTGTCTTTCAGAGAAACTCTTCTCTTTCCTACTGGGAGTAATTCCACATATATTCAGTGCCTACTATCTACCAGCAATACATGTATCAGTGAACAAACCCGAAAGATGCCTGTTCCAGTGACCTTAAAATTCACTGTCACCCATTAACTCATTGCTAGTGAAGGTACACTAAGAAGAGGAAATGTAAATTTGACAACCATTCTGAAAAGTAAATTTGTCAATACGTAACAAGAATCTTTAATACGTTCATAGCTGTTGACCTAGTAACTGCGTTCCCACAAATGCAAAATGCAGAGAGAATTTTATATACAAATTTCTTACACTATTTATAAAGAAAAATTTTTTACATTATTTTAAAAGAAATTTTACATTATTTATAAAGAAAAATTCTAAGGAATATAAATGCCTGAAATAGAGAAAATAGTTGGCTAAATTATGGTTTATTCAGCAGATGGAACATTATGCTACAGTTAACCTAGAAGTAATTTCTAGTTAAACATGTTAGATTAACCGCAAATATTTATCCCTACTCCATGTCTAGATTCTCTGAAATAATTGTAAAATTTTTAAAAGTAATAAGAAATAAGAACACAAAAGCCAGGGAGAACAGAATAGACATTAAAATAAAATTTCAAAAAAAAGGGGGCAGAATGATGTTAAACAACAATTTTAAAAAAAGGGGCAGGACTCAAAATTATATATAATTTTATCCATTTTTTAAAAATTACATTGAAACAGAGATAAATAACTTAATATTATTTCTAAATAGTGATTTAAAATAAATGATGTTTTTATCTTTAATGTTTTTCTGTATTTTCCAAAATATCTACAAAGGGCATTTATTACTGTTATAGTTAGAAAAATATAATCATTTTAAAACATATATATAACATATATATGGCTTAAGAAGGCCATAATCAAAACAAAGATAACAAGTGTTGGCAAGTGTATGGCTAGAACCCCCTTCACACACTGCTGGTAGGAAGATAAAATAGTATAGCCACTTTGGAAAACAGTCTGGCAGTTCCTCAAAAATAAAATATGTCCTAACCATTCCACTCCCAGGTATACAGCAAGAGAAATTAAAACATACATCCATGCAAAAATATGTTCACAATAGCATTATCTGTGATAACCCTATACTACAGAAACTGTCATAATAGCATTATTTGTATTACAGTCAAAAGGCAGAAACAATACAAATGTCATCAACTGATGAATGGATAAATAAAATGTGGTGTATCCATCCAGTGGAGTGTGCTATAAAAAATACTGGTACATGCTACAACATAGATGAATCTGAAACAATTAGGCTAAGTGAAAGAAGCCAGTCACAAAAGGTTACACATTACATTATTCCATTTATATGAACAGACAAATCTATCAATATATAGAGAAAAGACAGATTAGTGGTTGACTCTGGACAGGGAGGAGATGGGGACGTAATGGATACAGGATTTCTTTTAGGGGATGATGAAGATACTCTAAAATCAATTGTGGTTGTGGCTGCACAAGTCTGTCAATACACACAAACCTCAAATTGTACACTATAAACGGGTGACTTGCATGGTATGTGAATTATATCTCAATAAAGCTATTATATTAAAAAAATATACACAGTCTATCACTTCTTCACCACTCAACAATATTTCACATATTATTCCTTATCACCTTGCAACACTATATAACAGGAAAAGCATTAGATTCAAGATAAAACCAGATTCTCATCAGTCCTAAAACCACTGATAAACCATAACTCCCAAGTTTCCATTTTCTTTTGTGGGGAATGAGGAGTCCTCTCTGGTACAGCACCTCAGTTTTCTCCCAACGACTGAAGTGCATTCCTACCAAGAGTAAGTTATCTTGTATTTGTCCAAAATTCGCCTTGCCAATATATCTTAGTTAAATTTTATATCAAAAGTATGAGTGCAAAAAGAAAATGCTTTGTTTCTGAAACTTAAGCCGAACAATTTGAAAAATGCAAGTCACTTAAAATATCCTAAAGAGAAGGCCTCAGCTCTACATCAAAAAACTGATATCTGAGCATTTATACACTTGACTATAAAACATTTAAGGCACATACCTTCCCTATGATTCTTCATCCCTATATAACACGATCCCAAATACTAGTTGATTATACAATCAATATTGTATAAAAGACTCTATTGCATGTAATTTATTTGTATAAAAGACTAACAGAAGTACACTATTATTACTAGTAATCTATCTCACACTCTAAAGACTGATGGTTGACCCTTCTGAGTTGTCTCTTAGAAAGGCTGAAACTTTTCTATCCTTCAAGTCTCAGGACCACCACAGTCCTGTACTCTCTACAGATATCTTCATCTCTCAAACTGAAAGAAGATGCCCAATGTAAACTTATCAAATTCAGTTCAAGGCTGCTAAAGTCCCTCTTCCTGTGCTCTTGGGCCCTCCGAACCCTCCCTTTTTAAAGCAAAACCTATATCTGACCTGTATATTCAGATGACCATTAAGGGGAAAAAAAATCTTACATTCATGCAACACAGACTTCTCTTTATTTCCTCTGGGCCTCTACTTCTTCAAGTCTCAACTCATCAACTCAGCCATTTACCCTCTGACCCCAACCACTGCAATACTAAAATACCCTTCTGTCAAAAGGACTCCACACAGCTTCTCACCTGCCCTCTCTCACTATTCTGATGCACCTCAGATACTGCTCCCAAGTCCATCTTTCAAATTGTATGACTCTGATCACAAAGCTCCCTGACTCGGTAATTCAGTGGTACTCCCAATGCCTACAGAATAAAGTCCAGAAATCCCTTAGCCTCACAGTCGAGGTCCTAATGGAAGAAAACAAAGTGCTAGCCCATCTCCCTAATGTTCTCTAGAACTCTGCTCTGTGCAAACACATGCCATTCCTTCCTACACCCAGATCTTCCTTCCATCTGGAATGCCCTCCCTTTGCCTCTATGCATTAAAGTCCTCTAAAGTCATTTTTAAAGTAGAAAATCACTTTTTAAATCACAGGCTTGGGTTTCTCAACCATAAGAGCTTCAAGGACTTTTTATAAGGGTTATAAATGTTAGAAGTATTATAAGTGTTACAATGTGTAAATTTAGAAAAATAGCCAACATATAGCACATAATGTTGTTACTGTTATCCATTCAACATAATGAGGGTTCAAAACATTTTTTAATTGACATGCAAAACAAAGAAGTCTTTTCCAATCATACTATAAACTTTGCTCTCAAAGCAACAGTTTAAGATCTGATACCTCTGGAAGTTAAGATGATGAAAATTTCTGATAATCAAAACTTCAGTTTCTGGGAATCTCACACAGATTTATGATGTATGAACAGCAACCTACTATTTCATGATTTAGTCAAGAACAACTCAATTTATAACTTATATATATGATTTCACCATATATATAAGTCATGTTGCTGTACACCTTAATCAGTGTTGCACGTCAATTATACCTAAATAAAATGGAAAGAAAAAAATTTTAATATATTTTAACTAATAAAATTTAACATTTAACCAAAAATGAGCGGTGAGGGCAAGCCTTATCAACATAAAGTACTTTCATCATTTACTTTTTTAAAAAGTAAGGTACATATAATTTACCATCTTAACCATTTTAAGCATACACCTCTGTGGTACCAAGTACATACACACTGTTGTACAAAGACCACCACCATCCATCCCCAGAAATCTTTTTATCTTTCAAAACTGAAACTCTGTATTCACTAGACAATAACTTCTCTTCCGGTCCCCCCTCCCAGGCCCTGGCAACAAGCATTCTATCTCTGTTGCTATGAATTTGACTATTCTAGATATCTTATTTAAGTGGAATCATACCGTATTTGTCCTTTTGTCACTGGCTTATTTCACTAAACACGAGGCCTCTTTGAGGTTCATTTGTGTTATCATTTACTTTTTCAACAAGAACTCCAAAACCACATAAAGGACATGGTTTAAACATATTCTAGCTTAAACTCATAGTTTTAGCATACTCTGTATTATATGGCACTGGACTGCAGATTTGGCTGACTCAAATTACAGAAAGAAAGGGAAAGTAGAATAACACGTACTCAACAATCTGGTATGATACCAGGTATCAAACTAGGTGCATGTCACACAATGAAATCCACGCAACTCTAAACAGATAGGTTATTATTATTCTCAGTTGGTAAATGATAAAAAGGTCATTCAGAGGACCTCCCATGTCGCTGCCCTATCTCCATTTTATCATTCCATTTATCACTATCTGACATATAAACATACGTACATACATTTTATTTCCTTATGTGCAACTTATATGTAGGCAAAAAATAAGTTGAGAATCACATTTATTCAACAACGTTATATCTATAATACAATGCTGCTTAGAAGCTGAACATTTTATAATCTCTAGGTTTTCTGAGATGCTTGTCCATAGGTACATTTCTTAGATACTCAGAAGTTGAGAGACTTTATTATTGCCAAAGATATGGGTTTTTGGTTTTGTTTTGTTTTTTTTTGAATAGGTATGGGAGGTGGGGGAGGTATTGGAGGACAGAAGTAGGGAATAAAATTCCAAGTAAAAAATCCAAGGGTCCAAGAAGGCTGGTCTCCAGTAAGCCCAGATCTGCTATTATAACATCCTCATCTTCTGTAAATTTTGTTTTTTTAAATCAAACTTCACCCGAGGACTTTTCTACCAAGCAAGAATTTACAATACGAGGAGAGACACTAGGCTGTGATGGATGGTCTAGTTATCCTTGAATATACTGTCACTATAATATTAACCATATTTACATTACACTACAGATTTCCTTTTTCTGTTTCAGAGTGAAAAATATTCCCACCACCCTGTACTGCTACATTTTCTCCCTTAAAATTAGTTAAAATTTTTCATCACATTTCAAGAAATTAAGAACTAGACACCTAACTTCTAAATTTCATAAACTGTATTTTTTCATAATGTAAATGAAAATATCTTCACAATAAGAAGAATTTTAAATGTTCTTTAGAGAAATCAAAAAATGTTAAGGGGTCCCACTAAATAAATTCCCACTTGCGACAAAAGTCTGCATTTCCCATTAGTTTACTGTTTTCAAAAAATAAATTTCTTTTCATCACAGTTTGAAAAATGTTACTTACAAAAGGAGTACTGTATTCACAAAATAATTTTATCTTCACTGATGTAACAAGAAGTCAGTGGTTTCCTTTTTGTGGTAAACAATGGGCCTTGGGAAACATGTTCTCTGGTAAATGTCTTTCACATATTTTTAAATACACAATTGGTTCCACTTCCTAATAATCACCATTTACCAGAAATGCAAAAGATAGAAATCTATCAAGATACACAATAAGACTAAGCAAGCCAAAAAAGAAGAAAGCAAAAGAAAATTACAAATGTTCCCTGAAGAGGGTGGGGTCGAGAAAACTTCTAACCCAACCCCAACCAGCTGTGGATTGCTTTTTAAAATGGAGAATATCAACGTAAGGTGACAAAAATCTTACATCTTTTCTCTCCATTCCTTAGGGATCAGGCCCATCAGTATCAAACATACCATAAGGATCACTCACCTTAAAGAGAATAAAAGGGGGTAAGCCCTCCTTGACCACAAAACTTTCCCTGTCAGTATGGCCCTGTTAATCTGCTCCCATTTATAATTAACATCTTCCAGACAACTCTCTCTAGTCAGCATTTCCGCACCTCACAATTCCATTCCCTCCCCTCTTCTAAGCACAAGACTGCTGCCAGTGTCACTGATGACCTCTGCTGCTGCTAAGTCGCTTCAGTCGTGTCCGACTCCGTGCGACCCCATAGACAGCAGCCCACCAGGCTCCCCCGTCCCTGGGATTCTCCAGGCAAGAATACTGGAGTGGGTTGCCATTTCCTTCTTCAATGCATGAAAGTGAAATGTGAAAGTGAAGTCGCTCAGCTGTGTCCGACTCTTAGCGACCCCATGGACTGCAGTCTACCAGGCTCCTCCGTCCATGGGATTTTCCAGGCAAGAGTACTGGAGTGGGGTGCCATCGCCTTCTCCAACGGATGACCTCTACCCCTCATGAAATCCAAAGGTCAACAATCAGGACTCATCATGGCTGACTCGCCAGCAGCATTTCTCTCCCTCGTTGTTGAAAACCTTCTTCACTTGGATGGCAAGATGCCACACTTCCTGGTTCTCTCCTTTTCCTCAGGAGTTGCTCCTCCTCTGCCTGTTTCCTAACTCAAAATGTTAGAGAGCCCAGGGCCAGTCTATCCCCTTTTCTCCACTGACATTTACCTCTAGATCTTATCTAGGCTAAAGGCCTTAAATTCAAACCTGGAACTTGTCAGCATATAGATGGTATCTCTGGCCCAGACCTCTCTCTATTGAGCACTAACCTTGCAAATTCAAAGACCTGTCTGTTCATCTAATGGGATGTCAAACACAACTCTTAACACCGTATCCTAAATCTTTGCCTACTCCCTGCACTGCACCTCAGTAAATAATGCCACCATTCTTCTAGCTGCTCAGCCCAGAAATCTGGCAGTCACTTTTATTCTTTTACCTCACACCCTCGCATCTAATCCATCAACAAGTTGTGTCAACCCTACTTTCAAAATGCTGGATGTTTTAAATCTGACCACTTCTTTCCCACCCACTGCAACCTCCTAGTCACAGCCATTATCATTTCTGGCCCACACAATTCAAGGAGCCTCTTAACTGGTACCCATGAATCTGCTTACCCCTTAATTCTCCACATAGTCACTAGATTTTTTTTTTTTTGCCACATCACACCATGGAGCTTGCAGGATCTGTTCCCCAACCAGGGATTGAGCCTGGACCAAGCAGTGAAAGCATCGAATCCTAACCACTAGACCACCAAGCAGCTCCCAAAGTGATCTTTTTAGACTATAAATTTATTCACTCAACTTGTGCTCAAAAATTCTCCACTTGTTTTCCATCAAATGTAAAAAATATCTGTGGTCTCCCTAAAGTTTCCTTTCCTCTATGCTAGCTACACCAGCTCTCCTGCTATTCCTCAAATTCAAGAAGCTTACTCCCACATCAGAGCCTGTGTACTTGCTAATCCCTCCACTGGGAAAGTGCCTTCTTTTGAGTATGCCTTGTTCTTGCCCTTCAGAAGACTGCAAATGCCACCTCCTGCAAAGAGGCCATCCCCATCACCCTATCAGAAATAACCCACACCTGTGCATGTGTGATGTTCAAGCTGGTTTTAGAAAAGGCAGAGGAACCAGAGATCAAATTGCCAACATCCGCTGGATCATCGAAAAAGCAAGAGAGTTTCAGAAAAGCATCTATTTCTGCTTTATTGACTATGCCAAAGCCTTTGACTATGTGGATCACAATAAACTGTGGGAAATTCTGAAAGAGATGGGAATACCAGACCACCTGACCTGCCTCTTGAGAAACCTGTATGCAGGTCAGGAAGCAACAGTTAGAACTGGACATGGAACAACAGACTGGTTCCAAATAGGAAAAGGAGTACGTCAAGGCTGTATATTGTCACCCTGCTTATTTAACTTATATGCAGAGTACATCATGAGAAACGCTGGACTGGAAGAAACACAAGCTGGAATCAAGATTGCCGAGAGAAATATCATTAACCTCAGACATGAAGATGACATCACCCTTATGGCAGAAAGTGAAGAGGAACTCAAAAGCCTCTTGATGAAAGTGAAAGTGGAGAGTGAAAAAGTTGGCTTAAAGCTCAACATTCAGAAAACGAAGATCATGGCATCCGGTCCCATCGCTTCATGGTAAATAGATGGGGAAACAGTGGAAACAGGGTCAGACTTTATGTTTCTGGGCTCCAAAATCGCTGCAGATGGTGACTGTAGCCATGAAATTAAAAGACGTTTACTCCTTGGAAGGAAAGTTATGACCCACCTAGATAGCATATTCAAAAGCAGAGACATTACTTTGCCAACAAAGGTTCGTCTAGTCAAGGCTATGGTTTTTCCTGTGGTCATGTATGGATGTGAGAGTTGGACTGTGAAGAAGGCTGAGCGCTGAAGAATTGATGCTTTTGAACTGTGGTGTTAGAGAAGACTCTTGAGAGTCCCTTGGACTGCAAGGAGATCCAACCAGTCCATTCTGAAGGAGATCAGCCCTGGGATTTCTTTGGAGGGAATGAAGCTAAAGCTGAAACTCCAGTTCTTTGGCCACCTCATGCGAAGAGTTGACTCATTGGAAAAGACTCTGATGCTGGGAAGGATTGGGGGCAGGAGGAGAAGGGGAGGACAGAGGATGAGATGGCTGGATGGCATCACTGACTCGATGGACGTGAGTCTGGGTGAACTATGGGAGTTTGTGATGGACAGGGAGGCCTGGCGTGCTGCGATTCATGGGGTGGCAAAGAGTTGGACACGACTGAGCGACTGATCTGATCTCTGATCTGATCTGTGTATGTGTGCTTAGTCGCTCAATTGTGTCCGACTCTTTGAGACTCTGCACTGTAACCCACTAGGCTCCTCTGTCCATGGGATTTCCCAGGTAAGAATACTGGAGCAGTCATCATATCCTCCTCCAGGGGATCTTCCCAACCCAGGGACTGAACCTGAGTCTCCTGTGTCTGCTGTACTGCAGGTGGGTTCTTTACCTGCTGAACCACTGGGGAAGCCCAACCAACACTCATCACACTCTAAACAGACTTAATTTCTCATCATAGAGCCTATCATCTAATATCTGTTTAATGTTTGCCTACCCGACTAAAAAGGAAGTTTCAGGAGGGCAGAGGCTATCATTTGTAATCCCCAGTATCATCATCTCCTAGCTCACAGGTATACAATAAAAATTTATTAAATAAATGATGGCAAATATATGATATGCACTAACAAAAACAAAACAAGAACCAATATATAGACTTTCAAACATTTTATTGAACAAAGTGAATATTAACTACTTTATAAGGTTTTCTTTTACAACCTTTAGAGGAGCTAAAGGAAGCAGAGAATGAGAGAAGAAAAGAAGTGAACTTTCTTGTCTTCAGCACATAAATCCAATATATTTGCATACCCTACCTTATATACATTTTCAGATGGAACCTAATGTCTCCAGAAAATAGCAAGTTTTAAACTGTTTCTTTCCTTCTTGTTAAATACCTGAATCAAGCTGCATCCAAACAATCAGCTTAAAAGGAGGAACAATGCTTAGAGGATAACCTAGGAATACATATTTGACCAGACCTCTGTTCCACTAATCTGTAAGATAATTTAGTCAACATAAAAAGGAAAACTTTAGCAAGAGACGGGAAATTAAAAAGCGGTATTGCCCCCAATCCTGAAATTTTGAGCCTCCACAAAGATATTTTAAAGTAAGAAAAATGGGAAAGGAGAAGCAATGTGTCATTGATGGGCTGCATCCTCAGAGCTAGCTTACAAGTCTACTCCACTGAGGTGCACACCAAAGGCCGATGCTCAGTCCTTCCCACCATCAAATTCACGGGGCTAGATACTAACTGCAACCTTCAACAGACTCTGACTATCCTTTAAGAGAAGAAGACAGAACAAAATCTCGTGCCAGGCTGTGAGCCTGTACTATTTATCAACACAGAATAGGGTGTACACAGAACAATCACCAGTCTGAAGAAGAGAATTGGCAGATACAGAACTGATCAAAATGTTCTCTTGGCAGAATTCTAAACAAAGAGGTAAGAAGTGAAGCCATTTGACTTTCTAAGATATTCACTGTTTGGGGGGCATGGAGTGGCAGTCAAGCAGACATTCTACAAAGGTATACCTACAATCAGGGATAGGGACTTGAGGAGACTCCTCTCAAAAAACAACAAAACATTCCATAAGAATAACAAAGACACAAGGGATATCAACAATACCCACTTTCCCTTTCCTTCTAGGCTCTCCTTCTCCCTCTTGATGTCAGGCATGGTCATGTGATTTATGTTGGCCAATGAAATGTGAGTAGAATTGATAAATAAACTTCCAATGGAAGTATTTAACTGTTGACACTAGGTTCCAAACCTCTCTTTCCCATTGTCTCTGTAATTATAGAGGGAGCTACTGATACGAAAGTACAATGTCAAACCTGTAGAGAGAAGATACTTGCCCCAAATGCATGGACTTGAATGAGAAATTCTTGCATTTTTGGCATGAATAATTTTAGGATTGTTTTCACTGCAGCATAAGCTAACTTAACTTGATTATTTTAAAATTCTAATAAAATTAATTAAAATTCCACAAATCCAGAAAATCAGACAAGGGAAAATATTTCAGAGACAAAAAAACATACACACATGACAGCATAATGAGAAACAGTTTATAACCATCCATAGAAATAGAGGATTTTAGTAGAACCTCTCTCCAAAATAATTTCATCTTAATTTAAAAAATTTTAAGAATAGTCGGCTATCTCTGAAAGGATGCACAAGAAACTGATAATACTGGTTGCATCCAGGAAAGGAAACTAAAGTAATAGAAAAGGTAAGGAGAGACTTCCAGTTTTCATTCTGGCATGAAAGACATCACTCCATCTTTTAAAAAAAAGTAAAAAGATAAACAAACTGAAAAAGCAACAACTCTTCTTAGATTCATAACCACTAGTCCCAAACTTGGATGCAGGCAGATGCAGAGACTCACAACTTTTGAGAACAAAACCCATGAGCAGACGCTTCCACGGAAGCCAATGGCAGGGTACGAAAACCTGAAGTGTAATTGATAAATTGAGAGGCTCAGCGTGGACAACTATGAGCGTTAAAAACTCCAAGGGGACCAATACTAGGGGGAACCCCATACTTGTGTGAGTTTATCTCCAACAGCCCCACTTGATTCTAATGTGTTTGTGTGCTCAGTCATGTCCGATTCTTTGTGACCCCATGGGCTGTAGCCCTCCAGACTCCTCTGTCCATGGGATTTCCCCCAGTCAAGAATATTGAATAGGTTGCCATTTCCTCCTCCAGGGGATCTTCCCAACCCAGGGATCAAACCCGAGTCTCTTGTGCCTCCTGCCTTGGCAGGTGGATTCTTTACCACTGAGTCACCTGGAAAGCCCCCTGGTTCTAATAGTGAATATCAAAGAAAAATCTCCTCAGGTTTCTGGCAGGGGGAAGGGGTAAATATTTTGAAATACTCCAAAGTATTCTGTTCTTCTTGACAAAGTTTGCCCTCAGGAGAAACTAAGAAACTATTACCTAGAACCTAACTGACGTAGGAGAAGGGAAATACCCAACGCTAGCTCCCTCTGGCCATCCTGCACCACCACCTAAGGTGGGAGAAAAGACTGAGAAGCACTTGTGAAGTTCAGTCTGGAGGAATAGGTTGACTAAAAGGCTGCAATCTAATCATGGGGTCTTAACACACCTCCCCTCCTTCCGCATCTCCATACCACATTACTGAAGAAGGCCTATTAAGTCAGTCTCTTTTACTTTAAGTAAAAGTTCTTAAGTACTTTTGAGAACAAAACCCATGAGCAGACGCTTCCATGGGAGCCAATGCCAGGGTAAGAAAACCTGAACTGTAATTGACAAATTGAGAGGCTCTGAGTGGACAACAATAAGCGTTAAAAACTCCAAGGGGACCAGTACTAGGGGGGATCCCCATACCTGTGTGAGTTTATCTCCAAGAGCCCCACCTGATTCTGTGTGTGTGTTTGTCTGCTCAGTTCTGTAAGTCCATGCCCAACTACCAAGAAAATATTACAAGGCATACTAAAAGGAAAACAAAGCAGAAAATGAAAAGACAAAGTAAGCATCATAACCAAATTCATATGGCAGGATGTTGGAGTTTCCAGACTGGGAATTCAAAACAACTAATTAATATGCTAATAGCTCTAGTGGATAGAATAGAAAGCAGGCAAGAAAAGATGCACAATATAAGTAGAGAGATGGAAATTCTAAGAATCAAAAAGAAACATTAGTGATCAAAAACATTGTAACTGAAATTGTAATGGAAATAAAGAGAAGCACTGATGGATTAAGGAAAAACTTATGTGAGCTTGAGGATGGACAGGGAGGCCTGGTGTGCTGCGATTCATGGGGTCACAAAGAGTCGGACACAACTGAGCGACTGAACTGAACTGAGGATATATCACAGAAACCTGCAAAGAAATAGAATACTGAAAAGCAAAGAGAAAAAACACTGAATAAAATAAAACAGAATATTCAAGAACTGTGTGACAACTACAAAGGATCTAACATACATGTGATAAGAACAGGAGAAGAAAGAGAGAAAGAAACAGAAGAAATATTTGAAACAATAATGACTGAGAATTTCCCCAAATTAATATCAGATACCAAAACCACAGGTCCAGGAAGCTCAGAAAACACCAAGCAGAAAATACAAAAAGGAAAAAAAAAAAACCCAAACCTACGACACCCAGGATGTATCATGTTCAAAATCAAAGATAAATTTTAGAAATCCTGAAAGAAGCCAGAGGAAAAAGTAAACATTACCTATAAAGGAACAAAGAATCAAAATCACCTTCTTTTGAGAAACCATGCAAGCAAGACGAGAGTGGAATGATATATTTCAAATGTTGACAGAAAAACAAACAGACCTAGAATTCTGTACCCTCAAAGTCACCCTTCAAAAGAGAAAGAGAATAAAGACTTTCTCACACAAAAGTTGAGAAAATTTGTTGCCTTCCAAAAAAATATTAAAAGAAGTTCCTTAGAGGGAAGGAAAATGATATAGGTCATAAACTCAGAGCTACACTAAGAAAGGAAGAATATCAAAGAAAGAATAAGAATGTAAAATATCAACTTTTACTATTTTTAGTCATAACTCATCTAATAGACAACAATTTGCTGAAAATAATAATAGCAACAATGGATTCAATTATGTATGTCTAGAAGTGAAATGAAGGACAGCACTGATATAGGGAAGAAAGGGAAGAATTAGAATTATTTTACTATAAGTTACTCTCTACTCATGAAGCAGTATAGTGTTATTTGAAAGTAGATTTGGATTAGTTGTAAATATATACTGGAAAATATAGAGAAATGACTAAAAACAGTTTAAAAAGAAGTATAATTGATATGCTAACAAAGGTGAGAAAAGAGAATTGGATTAAATACTCAAAACCATAAAAGGCAGAAAAAGGCTTAAAGGAAGAGAAAAGAAAAAAGAACAAGGGTAACAAATAGAAAACAAATATGGAAGAAATTAATCCAATTGTATCAACAATCACTTTGAACATCAATGGTCTAAATGACTTGATTAAAAGACAGATTATTAAAGTGGATTGAAAACCCAGACCCAACTATATTATCTACCAGAAACCCACTTTAAATATAAAAACACAGATTAAAAGTAAATGGATGGAGAAAGATATACCATGCTAAAACTAGTAAAAGACAGACTGTCTGTGTTAGTTGCTCAGTTGTGTCCAACTCTTTGTGACCTTCACTCAGTTGTACCTAACTCTTTAGGATTGTAGCTCGCCAGGCTCTTCTGTCCATGGAATTCTCTAGGCAGGAATACGGGAGTGGGTAGCCATTCTCTTCTCCAGGGGATCTTCCCAACTGATGGATCAAAGCTAGAGACAGATTCTTTACTGTCTGAGCCACCAGGGAAGCCCTAATAAAAGACAGACTAGCTATTCTAATTTCATACAGAGCAGACTTAAAAGCAAAGAAAGTTATGAGCGATATAGACGGGACTGTGCGTGCATGCATACAGTCAGGACTCTTTGCCACCCTCTGATTGTAGTCTGCCAGGCTCCTCTGTCCATGGGATTATTCCAGCAAGAATACTGGAGTGGATTGCTATTTCCTCTTCCAGGGGGATCGTCTCAATCCAGGGATTAAACCCACAGCTCCTGCAGCTCCTGCATTGGCAGGCAGACTCTTTACCACTGAGCCACCTGGGAAGCCCATATATGGGATTACAGAATGATAAAGGGGTCAGTTCTCCACAAAGACATAACAATCTTCAATGTATATCTACCTGAAGCAAAAACTGAGAAATAGATGAACCCACTATTATAGCTGGAGACTTCAATACCCCTCTGTCAGAAATAAACAGGCACAGCAGTCAGAAAATCAATAAGGACATAGAACTCAACAACACTGTCAATCAACTGGTTATAACCGACCTCTGCAGACTACTTCAACAACTGCAGGATGCATATTCTTCTCAGGCTTGCAGATAATATTCACCAACAAATTTAAAAGAAATCACAACATCTACTCTCAGACTGCAGTGAAATTAAGCTAGAAATCAATGACAAAGATAATAAGAAAAATCTCAAATCACATGGAGATAAAACAACACACAGGTAAATAACGCAAGTCAAAGAAGAAATCTCAAAAAAAATTTTTTTAATATTTTGACTAAATGAAAATGAAAACACAATTACCAAAATTTGTGGAAAATTGCAAAAAAAAAAATCCATAGAAGGGAATTTATACTAATAACATTGAATGCATATATTAGAAAAAGAAATCTTAAAATCAATAAACCAAGTTTCCATTTCTAAAAAGTAGAAAGAGCAACTAAGTGCCAAGAGAAGAAAAATAATAATAAATTAGGGCAGAAATCAATTAAATTAAAACAAAATTAGCAGAAAAAAATTAATAAAACCACAAGCTGATTCTTTGGAAAAAAATTAGTAAAATTGACAAATCTCTAGCCAGACTAAGGAAAAAAAAAAAAAAACAGATACAAATTGCTAATAATAGAAATGAAAATGGACATCACTACAGATCCTATGAATATGTGAAAGAATGAATAAATACTATGAACAACTCTATGTCCACAAATCTGATAACCTAAATGAAATGGAACAATTCTTTGAAAGACACAATCTGCAAAAATTCTCACAAGAAGAAATAGACAATTTGACTAGGCCTGTTTTTATTAAAGAAATTGAATCAATAATAACATTCCAACACAGAAAGTACCAGGCCCCTTACAAAAATTAACTTAAAATGTATCACAGACCTAAATGTAAAATGCAAAACTATAAAATTCTTCATAAATAACATTAGTAGAAAACCTTAATGACCTTGGGTATGGCAATAACGTTTTAGACATTACACCAAAAGCACAATCAATAAAAGAAATGGTAAGGATATTGTTAAGCTGGACATTATTAACATTAAAAACTTCTGCTCTGCAAGACACTATCAAGAGAATAAGAAAATAACTACTGACTGAGAGAAAATATTTGCCAAATACACACCTAATAAAGGGCTGCTGGGGAAAAAAACAAAAACAAAGAGCTCTTAAAATTCAATACAAAAATGACACAATTTAAAAATGGGCCAAGAACCTTAACAGACATCTCGCCAAAAAAGATATTCAGATAGCAAATAAGCATAGAAAGAGATATGTCACAGAATATTTCATCAGGGAAATGAAAATATAAACAATGAGATACCACTGCATTTTCTATTAGAATGGCTACTTTCAAAATAATGATAATACCAAATGCTATAGAGAATGTGGAACAACAGGAATTCTGATATACTGTTGGTAAAACGTAAAATAGTATAGTCACTTTGGAAAAGTTTGACAGTTTCTTACAAAACTAAATATACTCTTACAACTCAGCAACTGTGCTCTTTGGTATTCACCCAAGTTGAAACCATGTCCATGCAAAACCTGCATATGGATGTTTACAACAGCTTTATTCATAATTGCCAATCAAGATTTCCTCCAGTAGGTGAATGGATAAACTCTGCTATGTCCAAACAATGGAATATTATTCAGCACTAAAAAGAAATGAGCTATCGAGTCACAGGAGGACTTGGAGGAATCTTAAATGCATAATGTTAAGTAAAGGAAGCCAATCTGCAAAAGCTACATACTGACATTCTGGAAAAGGCAAAACTATGGTGACAGTAAAAAGATCAGTGGTGGCCTGGGAAGGAGTCGGGGGATGGACAGGCAGAGCACAGAGGATTTTAGGGCAGGAAAAATATTCTATATGATACTATAATGGTGGATATATATCAGTACACACCTGTCTATACATAAACACCAGAAGTTAGCCATAATGTAAACGATGGACTCTGGGTGATTATGATGTTCAATGGAGGTTCATCAAATGTAAGAAATACACCACCCTGAAGGGGGATGTTGTTAACAGCAGAGGCTATGCATGAATGGAAGAAGGATTATATGGGAAATCTCTATGCTTTCCTCTTAATTTGCTTGTGAACCTAAAACTGCTCTCTGAAAAGAAAGTCTTTACAAAAAATAAACTCTATTAAAACGGTTTTTAGTTTAAAAAACAAACCTTGCCTTTTGTGATCTGACTCTGATTTCAATTATTTCTACAAATCTTAAAAATCAGGTTTTCAGCTTTAGTTGCCATTAAAACAAAATTTGTTTAGAAATGTTTAAATAACACATGCATTGCTATATCAAAGGCAATGCCCCACAATTCTGACTTACAAGAAACCAGTCTCCCTATTAAAATTAACTTTTGAAAAGAAAATTCAATGTTTTATCAAATATTTGGATCTTGCAAAATAATTTTACAAACAAGAAAAACGAGACATTTTCAGAAACTGGTTTTACATGATCTGTGATATAAATCAATTTACAATGCAATAAGTTGTATAAAAATTATAAAGTATGTGCTTATAGGCATTTTTCAAGTGAGATGTTCATAGTTTTCATTAGATTCTCAAAGGGAGCCATCACTTAGATAAGAGGGATGGTATGGGGAAGGAGGTGGGGGGTGGGGGCTCAGGATGCGGAACACGTGTACACCTGTGGCAGATGCATGTTGATGTACGGCAAAACCAATATTTGATTTAGGTCATACCTGAATGGTCTAGTGGTTTTCCCTACTTTCTTCAATTTAAGTCTGAATTTGGTAATAAGGAGTTCATGATCTGAGCCACAGTCAGCTCCTGGTCTTGTTTTTGCTGACTGTATAGAGCTTCTCCATCTTTGGCTAGAAAGAATATAATCAATCTGATTTCAGTGTTGACCATCTGGTGATGTCCATGTGTAGAGTCTTCTCTTGTGTTGTTGGAAGAGGGTGTTTGCTATGACCAGTGCATTTTCTTGGCAAAACTCTATTAGTCTTTGCCCTGCTTCATTCCATATTCCAAGGCCAAATTTGCCTGTCACTCCAGGTGTTTCTTGACTTCCTACTTTTGCATTCCAGTCCCCTATAATGAAAAGGACATCTTTTTTGGATGTTAGTTCTCAAAGGTCTTGTAGGTCTTCATAGAACTGTTCAACTTCAGCTTCTTCAGCGTTACTGGTAGGGGCATAGACTTGGATTACTGTGATATTGAATGGTTTGCCTTGGAAACAAACAGAGATCATTCTGTCGTTTTTGAGATTGCATCCAAGGTACTGCATTACGGACTCTTTTGTTGACCATGATGGCTACTCCATTTCTTCTGAGGGATTCCTGTCCGCAGTAGTAGATATAATGGTCATCTGAGTTAAATTCATCCATTCCAGTCCATTTGAGTTCACTGATTCCTAGAATGTCAACATTCACTCTTGCCATCTCTTGTTTGACCACTTCCAATGTGCCTTGATTCATGGACCTGACATTCCAGGTTCCTATGCAATATTGCTCTTTACAGCATCAGACCTTGCTTCTATCACCAGTCACATCCACATCTGGGTATTGCAAAATCACTGCAGATGGTGACTGCAGCCATGAAATTAAAAGACGCTTACTCCTTGGAAGGAAAGTTATGACCAACCTAGATAGCATATTCAAAAGCAGAGACATTACTTTGCCAACAAAGGTCCATCTAGTCAAGGCTATGGTTTTTCCTGTGGTCATATATGGATGTGAGAGTTGGACTGTGAAGAAGGCTGAGCGCCGAAGAATTGATGCTTTTGAACTGTGGTGTTGGAGAAGACTCTTGAGAGTCCTTGGACTGCAAGGAGACCCAACCAGTCCATTCTGAAGGAAATCAGCCCTGGGATTTCTTTGGAAGGAATGATACTAAAGCTGAAACTCCAGTACTTTGGCCACCTCATGTGAAGAGTTGACTCATTGGAAACGACTCTGATGCTGGGAGGGATTGGGGGCAGGAGGAGAAGGGGACAACAGAGGATGAGATGGCTGGATGGCATCACTGACTCGATGGATGTGAGTCTCAGTGAACTCTGGGAGTTGGTGATGGACAGGGAGGCCTGGCGTGCTGCGATTCATGGGGTCGCAAAGAGTCGGACATGACTGAGCGACTGAACTGAACTGAACTGAAAACCAATATAATATTGTAAAGTAATTAGCCTCCAATTAAAATAAATAAATTTATATTAAAAAATAAATAAAAATCTGAAGAAAAAAAAGATTGAAAACGGCAAGCTTTTAGGTAACAGTTAAATCAAGACATTCACCTACTATTTAACTATTTAACTGAGGCTTCTACACGGTTAACCGTGAAACCCTCTCTGACCTCCATCCTGTATCAGTTCCCCTTTCCAAGGATATAAAAAGAAAATCATTTGTCACCCAAGTATTGAGGAAAGCACTAGGGAACACCATAAGAGCTCATTATTAGATGAAAGAGCACAAAAGGAAGTCAGTTAAATTACCCCAATAATCATCATTTTTTAAAAAGATATATTCACATGTGGTAGATGGAATCCTGGAAAATAACTGGGCTACATGTGTCAAGATATTAAAATGTCCATATCCTCTAGCTCAATAAAGGGGAATTTACCAAAAAGAAATAATATAAAATCAGGTAAAAAAAAAATTGCAGAAAAGTGCTTAACTGCATATAGCTAAGAACACAGGCCCCAGAGTGAGCTTGCCAGGATTAACTTATGAGCTATACAACATGAAGCAAGTCTCTCAACCTCTGTTTCCCCTCTTATTTTTAAAAGGATAATAAAACTACCTATTTCAAGAGGGTTTCATGACGATTGAATGAATATATGTTAGATGCTCAGTGTACAATAAGCCCTCTGTGATCATGTGTTACTTAAACCTGCTAAGCATCAACTATGTGTCAGGCACCATCAGAGGCAGTTGAGACACATCAATGAACAAAAGAGAAGAATCCTGCCCTTCTTATGGCTTACATGCTAAAAAGAGGAGACAATAAACAATAGAAATAAGCAAATTATGAGGCATAAAATGATGAGAGAAGCTATGAGAGGAAAAAAAGGGGAAAAGTAAAGAATCACAGAACAACAAGTGCCAGAGGTAGCAGGGGTTACAATTTTTAAATAGTCAGAATACATCTCACAAAAAAAAACTGAAGACTCAACCAGGTAGCTATCAGGAGTAAGCATGTTCAGTCATGGGAAGATCGGTCACAAAGGCCCTAAGATGGGAACATGCCTGGTACATCAGACCAAGAACACGGATGATTAGAGCAGACGACTAAGGAAGAGAGTCACAGGAAAACAGGATCAGAGAGGTCATGAGGAACCAACTCAGGCAGGAGATCCGAGATAATGGGGGACCGTCTCAGGTAGGGCCTGGAGGCAACTTGCTCTGGGCAGCCACTGCAGGGCTTGCAGAAGAGGAACATGACTGTCATACATTTGAAACGATCACTCTGGCTACTGTGCTGAGAACAGACGACAGGGGAGAAGCACTGACGCAGGAGAACTCTCAGTATGGGACTATTTGTGACTGAAGTGTTAGCAAAACCCTTGTCTTTGAGCATGAGAAATTGCTCTTGAATTCAGTTCATATTCTAGCTCTGTTCCCCCGGAAACCATACAGGCAGAATGCCAGCTGTGTTACTAGGCAACGTTACTTACGGTAAAAATGACCATCGGTAAATTGTTTGGGATTGAGACAAACAATAAATACCTGGTGAGTGGCTGTAATGCTGGTTTCTCTTAGTTCAGTGGCTCCTATAATTAGGCACGTACCTTGTAGGGATCCTGGAAGCTATGCTCATGAGTTGTTATATAAGATAATGTCTCTTGTGGAACACGGGGCTCCTAAGTAAAGTTAGTTACATACCATGTGAGTCTCATTACTCATACCTAAGCTTCACTTGGAAGAGAGGAGAGGCACAAAGAACAGAGCTGGCTGTTCTCTTTGTGGACTGCAACAGGGACTCCTACCAGGGACTACATGATTCTTCTCTGCTGGGAAGCTGTGCTTCCTGTCCCATATCCTCTTAAGCAAACCTGAAGTCCAATGTGGCCTATGGCAACCCATACATCTGTCTAGCTGAACCCTAAGAAAATGTCAGTACTCTGTTGTGATAACCCAGGTGAGAAGTGACAGTGACTTGGACCAGGATGGCAGTGGTGTCAACAGGAACAAGTAGTAAGACTGCAAATACAATCTCAAGGGGGAGTTTACAGGATCAACTAATGAACAGGATGCAGGCTGTGCATATTCTACGTGCGTACAATAAAGTTATGGATAAGGGCAAGATTTTTTGGCCTGAGCAACTAGAAAGATGGAGTGAAAAACTGAGGGAGAGAACTGGAAATCAGGAGTTCAATTTTTGACAAGTTAATTTTGAGTTGGGGTCATTCATCATCACGCTTTCTTCTCAATGACTCAAAATGGCCACATGTATCATGAGCTCACGTGACCACATCCAAAAGAAGGGGTGTGCCTTCATAAACCGAAGGAAACCAGACTCCTGAAGGACTTCTTTTATTTGTCACCATGCTTAAACCAATCACTGGCAAGGAGAATGATACTAACAATATTGACTGAGCAACATTTACCAACTGCCTCCCTTGGGTTGGGGAGGAATCCATGAAGCCTGTGAACAACAAATACCTGAACAAAACTGGTCTTAAGAAAGAGAACAACTAGTAAGTGCTGCTGCTGCTGCTAAGTCGCGTCAGTCGTGTCTGACTCTGTGCGACCCCATAGACGGCAGCCCACCAGGCTCTACCGTCCCTGGGATTTTCCAGGCAAGAACAGTGGAGTGGGTTGTCATTTCCTTCTCCAATGCATGAAAAGTGAAAAGTGAAAGGGAAGTCGCTCAGTCATGTCCAAATCTTTGCGACCCCATGGACGGCAGCCTACCAGGTCCCTCCGTCCATGGGATTTTCCAGACAAGAGTACTGGAGTGGGTTGCCATTGCCTTCTCCGACTAGTAAGTGCAGTGTTTGTCAAAGCTATTGTCAAGGGCTTTAAATGGACCATCCACACTGATGTTAACATCACTCAGAATAAAAGAAGATCAGAAATTAAATATAGGTATAAAATGAATGAATAGAAGAAATGACCTATTCTCAATTTCATGAAAAAGACATCTAGACAAATTCTGTGAAATTTCATAACCAAAAAAAATTATTCTAAATGATTTGAGGAAAAAAACAAAAATAAGAATTTGACCTAAAATCAAATTCTCAGTTGTAGAAGACAGAGCAATGTCTTGAAAACTCCCAGAAGTAAGTAATTTTGACCTAGACTTTTACACCCAAAAGATCAGGCAAGTAAGAATGCAGAATAAATACATTTTCAGACATGTAAGAACATTACTTGAGGGTGTTCTTCAGCAAACAAGAATGAAAACCAATAAAGTGGATGTGAGAACACAAGAAACAGTGGAAATGATCCAAGAGTGAAATGAAAAAGAAATCCCAGAATGGCAGCTATGCAGCAGGACTAGACAATAATTCATCCTATTAAAACAGAAAATTAGTGAGCTCCATGAAAGGAAGAAACGGATGGATTCTGCTCAAAAGACAGAATAACTAAAAAGCTGGCTTAATGACAGGAATGCATGTGTTTCTTTTCTCAACAACAAAAAAAAGATATGCAACCAAAAACTCCAACAGAATGCTGTCTATCTACAGCTTTTCCTCCCTTACTCCTTGCTAAAGGAAACTAACTTTTTTCTTTTTTTTTTCTTCCTTAAGGTTTCAGGTGAAAACAGAGAATTAGAGAAAGCAGGCAGTCCCTCCCCCAGATCTGTGGGATAAATCACTACAGGTTTCAACTAGCCCTGGAAATTGCATTCTCCTTTGTCAGCAATTGGGTTGAGCAACTGAGGTGAAAGAGCAACTCAGTTTAAGGCAATGAGACTTACAGGAAAGTCATCTGGGGAGCTTCCTTCAAGGAAACCTTGAAAGACTTTCCTCCAAGGTAAAAAGAGATCTGATGGGTGGGAGGGAAGATTTTGCCATAAAAAGCACTATTGGGCAACTGGTAAATTTGAACACGTTCCATATATTAGATAATAGTACTGGTTTGTGGTAGATATGGAAATCTACCACTCACATCCACAACTCACTACCGGGCGTGGGGAGTGTGGTTAAGCTGTAGGCTTCATCAGTTTGCTTCAGCCTTCAAGAGAGGGTCTCACTATTCTCTGGAGGGCTCCCCACCCATAAGTGAGAAAGGCAAGTACAAGTATACTTGTACCAGTTTAAGTACAAGCCAAGCACCTTCTGCCTGGCATAAAACTCTCCTGATGGACAGTCTTAACTCCAGATCAGCTTCTTGGACTGGCAGTCAGGGTGCCATCACAATCTGATGGCACCTCCACCTGCCCGATCCTGCTTCCTTCTACTTTGGTACAATCCCAATTCTGGCTCAGCATCTGCTTCCCAGAGATCTCAACCTCTGACAACTACATTTCCTTAATCACTGTTCCATGATCACACCTTTTCTTAGGTGATATGTGATGAAGTATTTAAGAGTACAGAATCACAACCTCTGCAACTTTCTCTCAAAAAGATTCACCAAAATAGATGGATCTAGATATATACAGACAAATAAAGTGGGGGAAAAGCAAGTATAGCAAAATGTTTATAACTGATAGACCTAGGTGAAAGACAATTCGTATTACTATTTTCATAATTTGATGTTCCAAAATTTTCAAAAATATATTTTAAAGGGGAGAAGATTCAAAAGAAGCACCCATCCTATATTCCCTTCCTCCTGGGCTTTTTAATAAGTGAAAAAAAAAGAGGCCTGGGAGCTACAACAGCCACTGGGAATAAGAGAAAGGTCAGAACCATCAGATATGTCACCTGTGGGTAGATATTCTGTAAAACGCTGCCAAAAATAACCAAGATGACACACCAGGAAAAATAAAAAAGCTATTTAAGGAAGTAATGGTTCAAGTGTGAAAACATACACATATGACATGATTTTGAACAACTGATAAATTACAGGAGATTACTGATAGATTCCATTTGTCTTTTTTTTTTTTACTAGGAATATCATCTTTTAGTTGGCATGGGATCATGATACACATGTAGAGAAAGAAATGTAACCATAAACTCACTACTCCATTCTGCAATTAATATTTGCATAATGATTAAAAGATATATCACCAACATAAACACAAAGGACCAAAGATTTAATTATGGTTACAGAATGGAATGTAAAATGTTTACAACCTTTCAGGATAAAAGACAGAGCTGAAGGAAGTTGGGAGATGGAATAGGAAAGGGCAAAAGGAAAAGTGGTGGAAACATAGGATTTCAATTTTGATTCCCATTCCCATAAGACTAGAAACTGCTAAACATATTCCACTTGACTCATTTTTTAAAGTTTTTAAGTGAGATAATTCACATACTATAAAATTCATTAATGTATTCATCATTTTTCATTAGGACATTTATCTTTTTATTGTTAAGTTGTAAATGTTCTTTATATATCCTAGATGCAAATATTTTCTCCCATTTTGTGGGCTGTCTTTTCAATTTTCTTGATGGTATCCTTTGAGCCATAGATGTTTTTAATTTTGATGAAGTGAAATTTCCCTTTTGTTGCGTGTGGTTGTGTCATACCTAAGAAGGCTTTGCCTCACCCAAGGTCACTACGATTTATCCCTATTTTATTCTAAGAGTGTTTTAAGTTTAGCTGTTAAATTTAGATCTATGATCCATTTTTATTTAATTTCTGTCTATAGTGTGAGGAAGGGATTCAAATCCATTTTGCATGGGTATCTCCAATGCCTCAATACAGCTGAATAAGCTCTTCTTTTCCTATTGTATTGTCTTGGATCATAAGGCTTATTTCTGGACTCTCAATACTATCCATATGTACTGACACTTTTTAAAATTAAGCTAAAATCCACATAATATAAAATTAACCATTTTAAGGGACCTTCCTGGTGCCTCAGACGGTAAAGAATCTGCCTGCAATACTGGAGACCTGGGTTCGATCCCTGGGTTGGGAAGATCCCCTGGAGAATTCCCTGGTGTTCTACTGGTAATAGCTCTGGGTTGTCATGATAGAGAATGAGGTTTGATCCCTGGGTGGGGAATTAATGACCAAGAAAGAAAAAAGGAAGTCAGAGTACTGATTATTCGGTTTCCTTTGTGGCTCAGACAGTAAAGAATCTGCCTGCAGTGCAGGAGACCTGGGTTCAATCCCTGAGTTGGGAAGAGCCCCTGGAGAAGGAAGTGGCAACCCAGTCCGTTATTCTTTCCTGGGAATTCCCATGGACAGAGGAATCTGGCCAGCTCAGTCTATGGGGTCGCAAAGAATCAGACGCAACTGAGCAACTGACACTTTCACAATCACTTTAAAGTGTACAAGTCAATGGCATTTACTATATTCACAGTGTTTTTCAATCAACACCTCCTCTTATCTAGTTCCAAAACATTTTCCAAGCAGTCATTCCCCATTCCCCACGCCCCTGGCAACCACTATGTCTAAGGATTTACCTGCCCCAGATATTTGATATTAACTGACTTATACAATGTCATCATCTGTGTCCAGCTTCATTCTCCAATCATGTTTGAGTTCCTGCACTTTGAAACATTTATCAGTACTTCATTTTTATGGCTGAATAATATTCCAACATATGTATATGTCACATTTTGGTTATCAGCTCTTCAGTTGATTTAGGTTGATTTAGGTTGTTTCCACCTTTTAGATAAACTGCTTTGTAAGTACTGCTGTAAACATTCATGTCATCAATTCTTTTGGGTATATACACAAAAATGGAACATCTGGGTCATATCACAATTTTTGGTTTAACTGTTTGAGGTCAAACTGTTTTCCACTATCCTAAACTCATACCAACAATGTACAAGTGTCTCAATTTCTTCACGTCCTCATCAAAACTTGTTATTTTCTGTTTTCTGAGTCATTTTCAAATGTCACATCCAGAACTCAACACAATACTCCAGGTATAGTCTCAACAGTACAGAATAAAGTAAGACTAACACCTTTCCTCTTTTGAACCACCTCCCCCAGTAGTCCAGATGATGCTCCTATGAAGTCGCTCTTATAGTCACATTACATTTTATATCCACACTGAGTTTATTACAGTAGCTAAAATACCTAAGTTGTTTGTACTCAGCCACATCTCCCTCACCCCTATAATTATGCAGCTATTTTCTGAACTCATATACAGGATTTTACATCAACACCCATTAAGCTTTCTTCTTAACTTTGACCTACCACTTCAGTCAGAAATATTTTCCCAAAAGTTCACCCTAAAAAGTTCATTTCATCCAAAAATTTGATAAACATGGTATAAACATTTTCATTCACATCATTACAAAAATATGGACAGTGACTTTCAGCATGTCAACTAGAAATTTTTCTCCAGTTGTCATCAATTCATTATTAATTTTTAGAGCTGCTACTTAACCAATCACACTTCCACCTAATTGTAAGGCCATTCAGCTCACAGCCTGTTAACAGAGAGACATCTTATAAAATGCTTTGGCTAAAATCCAGTTATAGTGGACTCAGTCTCTTGACCCACAGTCTAATAAGCCTATCTAGAAAGTAAGATTAGTCTAATATAACTGTCTTTAGTGAGCCCATGTAACACCATCTTCAAAAATGTAATCATGGTCAGTGTTTTTAGTATTTATAACACAATGAACTCAGATGAGATCATACTAGGTTTCCAATCATATTTTGAAATTTAAAAAATAAAATACAATGGAAAAGCAGTATGTATCACTTAAGGCAGTATGGATCACTCGAAACAACACAGGGAATAAAAATGTTTTGTGTCATACTCCACATCATCAAGACAAATATGTTGTCAATTTACTGTACTTTATAAGTTTTTTAAATTCTACAAGAGTTTCTTCTCAACCATAAAAAGTTCAATAGGAAAAAAAATACTTCTCCCATGCGTTCACAAAATTAATAAAATAATTAAACAGGTCATTTTATAAGTGTTGTGTTTCTAATAACAGATTATCTTATTGAAACCAATTTTCCCAGGTCCTTTAAGAGCATACTCCTAGCTCGAAAACCTCTTTTACAAAGCCTTCCGAGATTATTCCAGTCTAAAATAGCTGCTACTTTGCCGTTTCACGATACCCACTATTCCCACCACTTACTTTGTCACTCAGTCATCTGATGCTTGGTAGTTATTGCTGTTAACAGTTTGATAATTATTATCTACAATAGGGTTCTGCAGCATTCTTTTCTAACTTCATAACAACCAACATAAAAAAGGTAAGCACTCCGATTCTTTTATTAATTTATATCACATATATTATAAACCTATAAAGAATTAAAATAAAATTATTGGATAAACCTGAAGACATCTTAGGATCCTTTGGTTCTTCCCCTTCTGAAAGGGGCAAACGAGGTACAGAGAAAGAGATGTTGAGGTAGACAAGGATAAAATTCAGCAGGTTGTGTTTACTTAACTTCTAAAATGTATCAGGTAAGCACTGTATCAGTTTCCTATTGTTGCAGTCACAAATTACCAAAAATTTAGTGGTAACAAATACATGTCCTACAGTTTCAGAAGTCAGAAGTCCAAAACAGGTCTCACGGGGCTAAAACCAAAGTGTCAACAGAGCTGTGTTCCTGTCCAGAAGCTCTAAGCAAAGTCCACTTTCTTGCCTTTCCTGGTTTATGGAAGCTGCCCAGTTCCCTTGGCTCACAGCCCTCTTCCGTCTCCAAAGCCAACAATGCCTGGGTTTCTTCCTTCTCATGATGCCATCTCTCTGGTTCTGACTCCACTGACTCCTGCTTCTTTTAAAGTCCTGTGATTACATTAGGTCCACCTGTTTCTAAAACCCTCACAACTCCATTTATGCATGCCGGAGATGGATATAAAAGGAAATGTACAAAAAGTAAGGCTTTTCTTGACCCCTACATCAACCAGATAGCATCACTGACTCAATGGATATCAATCTGAGCAAACTCTGGGAGACACAGGAGGGCAGAAGAGCCTGGCCCATGGGGTTGCAAAGAGTGGGACACGACTGAGCAACTGAACAACAACACATC
Source organism: Bubalus kerabau (assembly GCF_029407905.1). Classification (NCBI taxonomy): domain Eukaryota; kingdom Metazoa; phylum Chordata; class Mammalia; order Artiodactyla; family Bovidae; genus Bubalus; species Bubalus kerabau. The sequence goes on from NC_073630.1 coordinate 71,623,546, forward strand.
AACTAAAATTACAAAATTATCTCTCCATTCCTTACTCTATACTAGAGATCTCTGTGCATGATTTTGTTTAAAAAGAGGGTTTTTAAACCTCTACAAACCATGCTACATTCCATTTAGGTTTCAGCATATGAAAATAGGTCATAAGAAACAAGGCTAAAACTATGTAAAAAGGTGACATATTGGATGTGAAAATCGAACAAGTTATGTGTCACTGAATCATCTCGTACCTATTTTAAATGGATTACAGAGTTTAAGGTCATAGATTCTTTCCCAATTAGTACAATTTTAGGCTCTAGGGTTGAACATGTAAATTATTTTTATGACTATTTCAACCATTCAGATAAATTCCCCCAAAGTGTAATATATTGAACTACATATTATCAACAGTTTAATATGTCTTGACACATATAACACATTATTTTTCAGGAAACCATCAGCCATATGGGAACATATCCTATTTAAAAAAAAAAAAAAAAAAAAGGTTACTGGGGTGATATAACTGACTTCCAGGTATCCCTGTTCATCTAATAATGAACTCTTAAGGATGCTCCTTGGGCCTTCCCTGAACACCTGGGTAAAAATAGTTTTCTTTTCATGTACTGAAAAAAGGCTACAGATACATGATGGGGATTAGGGAAGTGATATGTGATTGACAGCAGAAACCTTGGTGTTAAATGACTGGCAAATATCTTGATTGAACTTATGCCTCTACAGCAGCCATTTTTAATCTCTCCTGGGTCATGCCCTCTGTTTTGAGAATCTGAAGAACCTATGGATTTCTCACTAGAAAAATGCACATGAGCACATATTCAAAACATTTCATATAACTTACTTTATTGCATTTTAAACTTACTGACATTACAGACCATATAAAATCAGTCTTTGGAAAGAGATCTGAAGGTCTCAATTTTTGGTTTTATGCCAAAATTTGTTACACCCAGAAATAAAATTCAAAGTATGTAGTAAAACAAACCAAACTTCATAATTATTTCAACAAACAGATACCAAAATAGTGATGGCTGCTGGAGGTACTGCCTCTGACACCAAAGCGCAGTTCTAGGAGAAAACCCACCTCTTTTGCAGAATTCTCCAGGGAGAGCTGGGTGTAAGAGAGAAAGTTTAGGTCCAGATAGTAAAGAGAATACTGACTGAATTTAATGAATGTTTCCCAAAACAGTAACACTTTATACTTGTACATATTTATAAAGAAGAGAAGGCGGAAGGCGTGGTTTCAAAACTTGAGAAATAAGATAAATGTAAATATTTGGGGAAAAAAAAAATCACACCAGACCTACTATTTTCCTGCTACTTAGTCATCCAAAATGTATTAAGTTCAAAGTGGAGTAAATACAACCCTCAGAGAGATTCTCAAGCCAATTAGATAAAAAGAAAATACTAGAAGATATAATGAGCCACCTTCCCAGATGGCTCAGTGAGTAAAGAATCCGCCTGCAGTGCAGGAGATACAGGTTCAATTCCTGGGTCAGGAAGATCCCCTGGAGAAGGGCATGGCAACCCACTCCAATATTCTTTCCTGGAGAATCCCATGGACAGAGGAGCCTGGCAGGCTACGGTCCATGGGGTCACAAAGAGTCACACAGGACTGAAGCGATTTAGCATGCATGCAGAAGATACATTACATGTGTGATCTTAAATTTGAAATTTAATAATATTCAGTGTGTGAGATTGACAACAGTACCCTCTCCTGGTCCTGTGTCACACTGCTTAGGGCCTTTACTATGCTGGATATGACAGATCTGCCTCACTCGACCTCCCACCTGCCTATGGGCAAGTAGAAAGGGAGTTTCTTAGTTGTCTGGGAGGCAAGCACAGTTGTAGAAATATGAGATTGCTTCACAGCATCATTCCAGCATCCATCCCCCAGCTTCTTGGGTAATGAGAAGCAGGACAGCAGGAGTACCACCAGCAGAGGTATTGGGTCTTACCTCCTAACCCTGGGTTGCAGCTCGGGGTCTGTCCAGCAGTTTCCAGAGTGTCCGGAGGCAAATATTAATACAGCTGTGGAAGAGGTGGCTCCAGGTATGGATTCCAGCACAGCCCCCGGCATGGCCTCTGAGCCGCCCTGGTGAGTTACCTCTGGACTAATCCCCTAAAACCTGCTGTTAGGTACTTTAACAATTCTGCAAGCACCTAATACATTGTATGAAATCTCTTCAGCTTAAAATATCCAGAAAGGCTGCTGTTTGTGACGTTGAGACACACATTTGTTGTTCAGTTGCTCAGTCATGTCTGACTCTTTGCAACCCCACGGACTGCAGCATGCCAGGCTTCCCTGTCCTTCACCATCTCCAAGAGGTTGCTCAAACTCATGTCCATCAAGTCAGTGATACCATACAACCATCTCGTCTTCTGTCATCCCCTTCTCCTCCAGCCTTCTATCTTTCCTAGCATCAGGGTCTTTTCCATTAAGTCAGTTCTTCGCATCAGGTGGTCAAAGTATTGGAGCTTCAGCTTCAGCATTAGTCCTTCCAATGAATAATCAGGGTTGATTTCTTTCAAGTTTGACTGGTTTGATCTCCTTGCAGTCCAAGGGACTCTCAAGAGTCTTCTCCAACACTACAGTTGGAAAGCATCACTTCTTCAGTGCTCAGCCTTCTTTATGGTCCAACTCTCACATCCATATATGACAAATGGTAAAACCACAGCTTTGACTATATGGACCTTTGTCAGCAAAGTAACGTCTCTGCTATTTAATATGCTGTCTACATTTATCATGGGAGAAGGCAATGGCACCCCACTCCAGTATTCTTGCCGGAAAATCCCATGGACGGAGGAGCCTGGTAGGCTGCAGTCCATGGGGTCGCTAAGAGTCGGACATGACTAAGCGACTTCACTTTTACTTTTCACTTTCCTGCACTGGAGAAGGAAATGGCAACCCACTCCAGTGTTCTTGCCTGGAGAATCCCAGGGATGGAGGAGCCTGGTGAGCTGCCGTCTGTGGGGTCACACAGAGTCAGACACGACTGAAGTGACTTAGCAGCAGCAGATTTATCATAGCTTTTCTTCCAAGAAGTAAGCATCTTTTAATTTCATGGCTGCAGTCACCATCCACAGTTAATTTTGGAACCCAAGAAAATAGTCTGTCACTGTTTCCGTTGTTTCCCCATCTATTTGCCATGAAGTGATGAGACCAGATGCCATGATCTTCATTTTTTGAATGCTGAGTTTTAAGTCAGCTTTTTCACTCTCCTCTTTCACCTTCATCAAGAGGCTCTTTAGTTCTTCTTCACTTTCTGCCATAAGAGTGGTGTCAGCTGTATATCTGAGGTTATTGATATTTCTCCCAGCAATCTTGATTCCAGCTTGTGCTTCATCCAGCCCAGCATGTCACATGATGTACTCTGCATAGAAGTTAAATAAGCAGGGTGACAATTACAGCCTTGGAGTACTCCTCTCCCAATCTGGAACCAGTTCATCGTTCCATGTCCAGTTCTAACTGTTGCTTCTTGACCTGCATACAGGTTTCTCAGGACACTGGTAAGGTGGCCTGGTATTCCCATCTCTTTAAGAATTTCCCATAGTTTGCTGTGATCGACACAGTCAAAGTCTTTAGCACAGTCAATGAAACAGAAGTAGATGTTTTTCTAGAATCCCTGCAGTAGACAGACATCCCCTGGGGAGAGGCAGCAGTTTCACACCCTGGAGGGGTTGTCTAGGATGGCCTCACCTGTTTACTCTCATCAGATCACAGTGAGCTGCAGAGTGCATGGGCCCAAGCAAGAATACCTGCAGATCTCAGTAGAATTATGCTATCATTCACAGATGAATTTTTAAATTTTTTGTAAAGAAAGACAGATTAAACATAGTATTAATATAGCAAAATACAAATAAGCAATAAGAAAATAGGAGAGCTGACAACTGTCTGTTACCAATATCAGTATTTTATGAAAAAAAAAGAAACTATAAGGTAAAAATGTGATTATCTTGTAAAATGTAGACTATAAAACTTTTAGAAGAAAACACAGAGGGAAAAAGTCTTTGAGACTTAGGACTAAGTGAAGAGTTCACATACGACACCAAAAGTACAATCATAGAAGAGAAAACAATGATTAAATGCACTACATGAAAATTTAAAACTTTCTTGCCTCTTTAAAAAAAAAATCCTTGTTAAGAGGATGATGAGACAATCTGTGGATGGGAAGAAAATCTGTGCCAATCACATATCTAGCAAAAGACTTACATTTTGAATATATAAAGAACTCTAAAAACTCAACAGTGAAAAACAAACCACCTAATTTGCTCATTCGGGAAACAATTTACCCACGAGGGAAAGGCAAACCAAAACTACGAGGTATCACTACACAACTATTAGAATGAGCAAACATTTAAAAACAGTGAAAATAACCAAATTCTGGCAAACATATAGAGAAACTGGATCTTTTGTACACTGCTATTGGGAGTATACAGCCACTCTGGAAAACAGTCTGGCTCTTTCTTGTAAAAATAAATACACACTTACAATGCAACCAAGCAATTATACTCTTGGGCACGTACACCAGAGAAATGAAAACTTAGGTTCACACAGAAAACCTGTATACAAATGTGCACAGTAGCTCTATTCGTCACAGCCAGAAGCTAGGAGTAACTCATGCTCTTCAACAGGTGAAGAGTTAAACTGTGTAATTGTGACACACCCACACACTGGCCCTGCTCAGTCCTAAAAAGAAATGAAATACGGATACACAGGACAGCTTGGATGGTTCTCTAGGGCACTGGGCTGGGTGAAAAAAAAGTTCATCTCAAAAAGTTACATATAGTACAATTCCATTTTAACACTCTCAAAATGACACAATTACAGGGATGGAGAACAAATTACCCGCTGCCAATAAATAGGGATGCAGAGGGTTGGGAAAGAGGAGACCTTGAGTTACATGATGGAGTTTCTGGGCAGTGATGGAACAGTACTGTACCTTGATTGAGGTAGTGGTTAAATCTAGACATGAAATGTTATCAAAGTACACAGAACTATACACACATACTCATGAGTGAGTGCACTGAAAACCATGAAATCTGAATGCGACTACTCAACAGTATTGTACTACTGTCAGTTTTCTGGTTTAATGTTGTTATAAATATGTTGTGTTATATAAGATATTACAACCGAGGGGCACTGAATGAAGGTTACACAGGAGTCCTTGTATTATTTTTGCAACTTGATGTGAATTTATAATTACTTCAAAATAAATTTTTTTAAGTGATGACATTCAAGCATCCTTATTTTGAAAATTACTAATATTTTAGATAGAATCAAAAATATGGAAATAATATATTTTAAATTGCTCTAAAATTTTTTCATTTTTATCTCACTGTTTTTGGTAATGTCTTACTATGTACATAATATTACAGTATATAGTTTACAACAGACATACACATACTGGGAATGCAGACACAAATTTTTACACTGCTGGAGTAACACATAAAAGTTTCACAGACTTCTGTTACAGAAGTTATAATAATCTAAGACTGTCTATTACATTTTTTTTTACTTGGGCAAGCATATGTTAGAACAGGAAAAACATGGGTTTGAGAATCAAAAAGAACTCAATTTGTAACCATATAAACAAGTCACAATCTCATCTTCTTCTGTGAAATATAGAAGTTGTATTAGATCATTCCCAAGGACAGTCCAGCTCTAAAAACACTATGACTCCGTGAGTTCTACAACAGGAAAAAGTGAAACAACCATAAAGAAATGTATGACTAAAACTCTAACCAGTATTTCTTGAAACTATTACTATGGATTCAATATCGCCAGGAATATTAAATAAATACATAGTCTAAGTCATCATGGACACAAACACAGAAAAGTGCATCTACAAAGATAATTTTAGCTCAAAGAAAGCAGATTACCAAAAAATCCTGTTGAAATATAGATATATAACAGGTACATGTGACTATTTTACATGCAATCTCAGAGTTCTTTAAAGCCTCTAATTCCTGCCCATGGAATTATATTAGGTTCTGAATTGCAGCAAATAATACACCAATGCATACAGGTGTCCTAGTGCACAAGTTTGCAGGTTGGTGTCTCACAAGAAGTAGACTATCAAGACATCCAGAAAAGAATTACTTTCCATCCACTTAATTATTCTCCGTCTACTTGAATTAGACTTAATAAGATGGAATTTTAAGACATTCATCATTCAGGGGAAGTTAAACATCTACAAGGTGATTATACCACCCTGTTACACCACCTTCTGCTATGCAGAAATACCACCTACCTGAAACAGAGGCCAAAACCAGGAAAGAAGCCAACAGTCTTCTAAGCAGTAAAAACACAACAAGGTCCTACCACTAAAGCTCCATGCACAGGACGTTCTTTGGTTTCTCACCGAGAACCTTCTAGCATTTTTATCCACCATTCAACAAGTAGCTATGGTTTATATTTTCCTATTGCATGGAAAATACCAAATTTCAGTTAACTACTGCAGGTGGGTGTAATGAGAGCAAACAAAAAGATACAGTTAACAGTAAAATAATAAGCAAATCTACCCCTCAAACCAGACATGATTTAGGAAGGAATGGCTCCACCAATGAACAAAATATGGTGGTCTGTATATTGCTGACTGAGGAGATTAATGACTGGAGATTCTACAAATACATCATTAAGAGTTCAATGACACCCAAGACACATGAATGGAACCACCAAAGTAGTATTTTTTTTTAAGCAGTATTATAGACGGCATTATCCATCTTAACTTTTTCCAATGGAGAAGAAAATTGAAAATCACATTTAAATTATCTTTCCAGCATTCTTTAGTACTGAACTAAATTACATCACATCTAATGTTACCATGTGGAGAAGGCAATGGCACCCCACTCCAGTACTCTTGTCTGGAAAATTCCATGGATGGAGGAGCCCGGTAGGCTGCAGTCCATGGGGTCATGAAGAGTCGGACACGACTGAGAGACTTCACTTTCACTTTTCACTTTCCTGCACTGGAGAAGGAAATGGCAACCCACTCCAGTGTTCTTGCCTGGAGAATCTCAGGGATGGGGGAGCCTGGTGGGCTGGCGTCTATGGGGTCGCACAGAATCGGACTCGACTAAAGTGACTTAGCAGCAATGTTACCATGAAATAGAGACACACTGAAACAACAAGGACAAAACACAACAAGGAATCCTGAGAAGTTGAAACATTATGTTGAAATCCATGCAGGCAACAAGGCATACCTGTGAATGTTTTACCACCTAAAAAACAAAGCTGCATTGCAGTAAATGAACACACTAGTATCCTGTCTTCGATTCCCAGATGTTCTTTAAAAAAAAAAACCACCACCACCACTTCAACCACTCTGAAGTATGGTTGTTCTAAAATACAACGTATCTCACAACTGCTGTCATCCAACAGCAAGATTTACTTAGTAAAAACTTTATGTTGACATTTCCTAGAAAGATCAAGAACACAGTGGCATCCAAGTGTCTTGCTGCTGCTGCTGCTGCTGCTGCTGCTGCTAAGTCGCTTCATTAGTGTCCGACTCTGTGCGACCCCACAGACGGCAGCCCACCAGGCTCCCCCGTCCCTGGGATTCTCCAGGCAAGAACACTGGAGTGGGTTGCCATTTCCACCTCCAATCTGTGAAAGTGAAGTCGCTCAGTCGTGTCTGACTCTTCGAGACCCCATGGACTGCAGCCTACCAGGCTTACGTTTGATCAAAAATGGTCATTCAAAATACTCTTAAAAAAAAAAATGACCAGAAGTCTGTAAAAGTACAATCAAAGGAGAATGACAGAAAATTTTCAAAAATAAATTACATCCTTTTACTTTAAAAGATAGTACATATAAAGTACTTATCACATTACTTATTAAGTACTCAATAAATGCGGCTACTATTATTATTAACAAGCTGGAAAACAAGGACTGGGAGCTGATGAAAACATCTGTGATCATAGTGATCAGGCAACCAATAAACACTTACTAAGTGCCTACAAGATCTCTAGCAGGGCAATACAAGTTCATCACAAGCAACTTACACAGCAAGTTTATTTATCTCTGATCAAATAAATGACAAGTTGCACAATACCTTCTAAGCCAGTAAGGTAAACATCATACTACATTCTGCAATGACTAGAACTTAACCAAGTACTTTCAACTTCTTTCAAAGCACTGTCCTTTATTTAAGTCCAGTATGCAGAACTCAAGAAATGAATTATTCACTTGTCGAGAGTCACCAAATGATTAAATGAATGTTTTTAAAAAGCATCACCAAAATGAGTGTTTTTTTTTTTCCTTTCAAAATGAATCTTGTGATTTTTATAGGGGGAGACAAATGCTCTCCAGGTTTAGGTAGAATAAGGATTTAGATAAATTTCCTCTTAAGGAAAATCTTTCTAAACTTGGAGCATCATGAGAGCACCCTCTCTACTCCTAGGATTTATGAACGCTACAGGGAAAGATTTATATAAGAATACACATCAATTAAAATGTTATCTTTCATTTATATTAAATATCAGAACAGCCAATGTATAGAGATGGAATGGAGATTAGCCATTGCCTAGGGATGAGGAGGAGAAGGCAATGGCACCCCACTCCAGTACTCTTGCCTGGGAAATCCCATGGACAGAGGAGCCTGGTAGGCTGCAGTCCATGGGGTCACGAAGAGTCGGACATGACTGAGCGACTTCACTTTCACTTTTCTCTTTCTTGCATTGGAGAAGGAAATGGCAACCCACTCCAGTGTTCTTGCCTGGAGAATCCCAGGGACGGGGGAGCCTGGTAGGCTGCCGTCTATGGGGTCGCACAGAGTCAGACACGACTGACGCGACTTAGCAGCAGCAGCAGGGCTGAGGAAGGAGGTCAGGAAGGTGATGGGGTGATGAAAGAGTTCTAAAACTGGTTGTGATAGAAGTGCATAACTCCAGAACACACTAAAACCACTAACTTGTACAATCTAAATAGGTGAATTGTACAGTATGTAAATTATATCTCAAGCTGTTATTTTAAATTTTTAACTCTTTTCAAAACTCAACAAATCATACTTGCTGCATTACAAAGTCCATGGGATGTATCTTCCATCTACCTCTCTCTTACCTAGCTGACTCCAATCACTGACAGTCCTACAAGGCCACTTCCTTAACCAATTCTTTCTCCACAAATCTCCACAAAGATCAAGCAATAGAACAGGTTTACAAGGGAAGAAGGCAGTCCATTTTGTAAAAGCAAGAAATACTTCACACTGTATTTTAATACAAGTGATTTTTCAAAACAATCATTTTCATGCCATACAAAACAAAAATACTGATAAAGATACCTATTTATTGTAGCATTATGAGTTTTAACTAAGATCATCACATCTGGTCCCATTACCTCATGACAAATAGATGGGAAAACAGTGGAAACAGTGTCAGACTTTATTTTGGGGGGGCTCCAAAATCACTGCAGATGATGACTGCAGCCATGAAATTAAAAGACGCTTACTCCTTAGAAGGAAAGTTATGACCAACCTAGACAGCACATTAAAAAGCAGAGACATTATTTTGCCAACAAAAGTCCATCTAGTCAAAGCTATAGTTTTTCCAGTGGTCATGTATGGATGTGAGAATTGGACTATAGAGAAAGCTGAGCGCCAGAGAATTGATGCTTTTGAATTGTGGTGCTGGAGAAGACTCTTGAGAGTCTCTTGGACTTCAAGGAGATCCAACCAGTCCATTCTAAAGGAAATCAGTCCTGAATATTCATTGGAAGGACCAATGCTGAAGCTGAAACTCCAATGCTTTGGCCACCTGATGCGAAGAACTGACTCATTTGAAAAGATCCTGATGCTGTGAAAGATTGAGGGCAGGAGGAGAAGGGGACGAGAGGATGAGATGTCTGGATGGCATAACGGACTCAATGGACCTGAGTTTGAGTAAACTCCGGGAGCTGGCGATGGACAGGGAGGCCTGGCGTGCTGCAGTCAGTCCATGGGGTCGCAAAGAGTGGGACACGACTGAGTGACTGAACTGAACTAACTGATGAGTTTTAAAGGATGTGTTACTACTCTATCACCAAACTAGGAATCACCTACTAGGATAGAGATGTAGTGTCATTTTGAGGTCTATGAAATGTATGATCCCTGGAGGGTATAAGAAAAGATACATCAACATTTGCATAATTTCACAAATATTCTGCCTCATGGCAATAACAGTGTTTGAAATTAAAAAAAAAAATTTTAGAACTCATATATTTACTTTAACAGGCTCCATGAATCCCAACCCACCTCCTACGGAATACCAGGTCTGTCTGCTAGGATACTTTTAAAGAAACTATACAAAATAATAAACAAGGGTGAATCACACACCTAAGAGTGCACTTTGTGCACGCTATTTTTCATCCACATGTACCACTCTGTCTATTTAAGGATCCTACTCAGAGGAACTCGTGGTGAAGACAAATTTCATCATCCTATCCTCAGTGCCTACGTGGTGCACAAATTAGGTGCAGTTCTCAATAAAAACTTGCTGAATAAAAAGAGATTTCTTGCCTGATTAGCCCTACTGGCTGCTTGCAGCTGGGCTTTCTATTTAGGAACTTTTGGAAAACCTTTTTCCTTTCTGGGCTGGCTTAAAGAAGCACCCAGAGCAACAGAATCTTACCACCTTCTTCATCAGCCTAAGATGTAGCTCCCTTTTTACAATGAGCAACATTAAGGGTAGAGTAAGACCTCTGCATGTGAACTGATCAGGAACAAATACCTTCCTGCAGTCCTCCTGGGGCTACTACGAGATGTGCCAGTTGGCAGCCTCAGAGCAATTTTTAAGGCTCTCTAGAGATGAGAAGAATCAAGAAATGAGAAGAGATTACGCTTACGGTATGTACTCCAAAAACATTTAGGGTAAAGACACTTAAAATGTTCAGGGAGACAGATTTTAACCATTTTTGAAATGATTGTGATTCTTACAGTCTATAATCATAGACTTTGTTTTGAACACAAAAAAAGAAAACCTGTTCTTAAGAACAGGTAAAAATAAACATAACTACCGAGCCTGAAGAAATTAATAATAATCATTTCATTATATAAAATAAAAAATAAATAAGTGTATAAAATTGATTACCCTTCTCCATTCCAGTAAATGTAACTTACTAATTAAAACTTTCAAGTAAGATAGCTTAAGGCATTCCTATCTGAAAGTAATAAAAAAAAGAAAGGGAAAAAACTGGAATTAAAAGTCAAACCATGATCAGTAGCTATAATGTGATAAAGGCAATTTTATGGGGGATATTTAGTTTCTAAATTACACATTTTTTTCATAACAATATTTTACAATGAACATGTGAAACTGGTGATAAGGAAAAACCTGGTTTTTCCTTTAAACACACATATACACTTTCCCCAAATAAAACAATATGAACTTTTTTTTTATGGTTTTACAGAAGCTTTGGGGCTAATAAAAACTGCTCAAGCACTTTAGAAAATAGTAAAAGGGGCTTATTTAACTTATATGCAGAGTATATCATGAGAAACGCTGGGCTGGAGGAAGCACAAGCTGGAATCAAGACTGCTGGGAGAAAAATCAATAACCTCAGATATGCAGATGACATCACCCTTATGGCAGAAAGTGAAGAGGAACTAAAGAGCCTCTTGATGAAAGTGAAAGAGGAGAGTGAAAAAGTTGGCTTAAAGCTCAACATTCAGAAAATGAAGATCATGGTATCTGGTCCCAGCACTTCATGGGAAATAGATGGGGAAACAGTGGAAACAGTGTCAGACTATTTTTCTGGGCTCCAAAATCACTGCGGATGGTGACTGCAGCCATGAAATTAAAAGATGCTTACTCCTTGGAAGGAAAATTATGACCACCCTGCTACTGCTAAGTCACGTCAGTCATGTCCGACTCTGTGTGACCCCAGAGACGGTACCCAACAGGCTCCTCTGTTCCTGGGATTCTCCAGGCAAGAATACTAGAGTGGGTTGCCATTTCCTTCTCCAATGCATGAAAGTGAAGTCGCTCAGTCATGTCCGACTCTTAGCAACCCCATGGACTGCAGCCTACCATGCTCCTCCATCCATGAGATTCTCCAGGCAAGAGTACTGGAGTGGGTTGCCATTGCCTTCTCCGATGACCAACCTAGACAGCATATTAAAAAGCAGAAACATTACTTTGCCAACAGAGGTCTGTCTGGTCAAGGCTATGGTTTTTCCAGGGGTCATGTATGGATGTGAGAGTTGGACTGTGAAGAAAGCTGAGCACCGAAGAATTGATGCTTTTGAACTATGGTGTTGGAGAAGACTCTTGAGAATCCCTTGGACTGCAAGAAGATCCAACTAGTCCATTCTAAAGGAGATCAGTCCTGGGTGTTCATTGGAAGGACTGATGCTAAAGCTGAAACTCTGGTACTTTGGCCACCTCATGCGAAGTGTTGACTCATTGGAAAAGACCCTGATGCTGGAAGGGATTGGGGGAAGGAGGAGAAGGGGACGACAGAGGATGAGATGGCTGGATAGCATCGCGGATTTGATGGACATGAGTTTGAGTAAACTCCTGGAGTTGGTGATGGACATGGAGGCCTGGCGTGCTGCGATTCATGGGGGTCACAAAGAGTCGGACACGACTGAGCGACTGAACTGAACTGAAAAGGGGCTAGGATGGGAGTGGAGAGGGCAAGTTCCAACTTCTGTTAATACTTTTTAACCAAAGTTCAAAATCTAATGAAGAAATATACATATAAGTCAAAGCATGGCCTGAGCTGAAAAGGACTTTACAGAATCAAGAGAAAAGAGCCATCACTTGGGATTAGAACAGGAGAGCTTGCAGATAAGGTAACATGAGCTGGGTTAGAGGGATGATCCCACTGATGAGGTAACAGTAACTGAAATTCAGAGTATATGCTCTGCCCCACAACCAATATTTTACATACGGAAAATAGTCAAGTAGTGAACATACACCCCAAACATACTTTATTTTTTATTTTTTAAAAATATAAGATTTGCTACATAAAACAATGAAAACTTTCCCACATCACCTAAGTTTCTAACAATTCCACTATTCCTTTACCATTTTGGCATGAATCCTGTGTCACTGTTACTATGCACCTGTTACTGCAATGAGATACACATTATCTTTTCCCTACGGATGATAATTTTGCATCTTCCCCATTAATCTCCGTAACTTTCAAAGTAATGATTGTCATCCATTTCTACTTTATGTTTCCACAATACTCCTCAAATAAATGGGTACTCAACAGACGTTGACAGATGAAACCTTGTTCTAGTAATTGGGACAACAAACAATCACCATCATGAAAGATGTCTGTGGATCAAACACTATTAACAATTAAGTCATATTTTTGTACACAGAACAAAAAGCAACTAGATTAATATACCTTCCCCTAGACACTAAACCAACTGCTGGTGTTTGGTGTAACTTGTTCAGAAAGGTGTTTTAAAAAATAAATAAGCCTCTCAAACAGCCTTTAGAGAACATTATCTTTTTCTCTCACAAAGTCCTAAGTCAACAAATCCATTTACTGGGCACTAGAAATGTATTAGGTGACAGAGTGTATCTGCACAGAAATAGAGGACAGTCCTAGTTCCCAGGGATCTCAAGGGACACTTCACAATTCAAGAAATGCCTTGGCAATGTGTATATTTAAGACAATGTGTTTAAAACAATGTTAAAAGCACACAGGAAAAATATGTTCTCCAGGAAACACAGCCTAGATATTTCAAAGATAATTCTGAGTGTTTTCTTTATATGTAATCTTTTAGAAGTTCCGGAATTCTCTCCTTTATTGTTTAAATAAGCTGGTAAGTGAACAAAAACAGAATTTTGGAATCTTGCTTTAATCTTCTACTATTATGAGATGGAAAGGAAGATTATGCTAGCCAGCTTGCCTGACATACTTATCAAAGGAAAGGAGAAAAAAGGGGACCATTATGTGTACAATCCCAGATACTATCAAGATTATTAGGAAAGATCACGTGTTTGTATGTCTACACTTGCAAAATTCTATAGGAAGAGTAAAGCATCTCTCAAACATTATTCTCTGAAATTGACTTTTAGTTTCCCAGGTATAGTTTCTCTGTTGTTATTGCTGAGCCTGTGAATTTATGTTATAATGCTTCACATCACTCATAAAGTTACTAAACAGTTAATGAATACTTTGGAAAGTTGTTATATTGCTTAAATACACGCACACGCGCACACACACACACACACACACACACACACACACACCAACCACTGGGCCAGAAGTTCCAATAAATTCACTTTTCTAAAAAAGTAGTTTTACATAATAACAGAATGGAAGAAACGGAGAAGGCAATGGCACCCCACTCCAGTACTCTTGCCTGGAAAATCCCATGGACAGAGGAGCCTGGTAGGCTGCAGTCCATGGGGTGGCTTAGAGTTGGACATGACTGAGCGACTTCCCTTTCACTTTTCACTTTCTTGCATTGGAGAAGGAAATGGCAACCCACTCCAGTGTTCTTGCCTGGAGAATCCCAGGGACGGGGGAGCCTGGTAGGCTGCCGTCTATGGGGTCGCACAGAGTCGGACACAACTGAAGCGATTTAGCAGCAGCAGCAGCCAAAAACAGACTACATAATAACACACCCACCGCAACTTTGTTTATAGGCTTGTAACTTGCACATGCAAGTACTCTACAAAGTATTGCACAAGAAGAAACTGTCAAAAATGAATGCTCATGAAAATATTCCTTTTCTAAATAAGGTTTCTAACAAGGATGTACTGTTTCTAAATGTAACTTCTTTAGCATGTTTTGACAGGTATGTGTATTAGTCGCTCAGTCATGTCCGATTCTTGGCGACCCCATGGACTGGAGCCCATCAGGCTCCTCTATCTGTGGAATTCTCCAGGCAAGAATACTGGAGTGGGTTGCCATTCCTTTCTCCAGGGATTGACAGGTATAGAATAGCACTAATGCTTAAGATGGAGGGGAAAAAATTTCTTGTTTATCAATAGTACAAGCTGCTGTTACTAACTATAATGTCTATGGGTTCGGTAGCAGAAACTAACTTTACGGAAGGTATCTGCTGGACAGAATAGTTAAACTAACTTCATTTCTATCGAAATTCTATTTTTTCCGCCTAATCCTATAGACCCTAGCAATCTGAAGTTTTTTGTTTTGCAACGTTTCTTTTTCCTTCCAAAAGAATCTCCGCCAGTCAGTCGAGGCAACACTTTCCACAGTTCAAAGGTGAAGGCAAATTCTCACTACAAAGAGCTCTTGCTCCTCATCAGCACCCCTCCTTTTTTTTTTTTTCCAAATTATCTTGACCTAAAAGGGAACGACAGAAGATGAGATGGCTGGATGGCATCACCGACTCGATGGACGTGAGTCTGAGTGAACTCCGGGAGTTGGTGATGGACAGGGAGGCCTGGCGTGCTGCAGTTCATGGGGTCGCAGAGTCGGACACGACTGAGCGACTGAACTGAACTGAACTGAACTGAAGAGAGGTTAATGCTCCCTTACAGTGCAAATCCACAAAAGAAACGATTTTAGGTGCCAGGAATGAAACTAGGATGGGAGGAAAAGTCCAACAGCGATCAAGAACCATTTCGTACTAGAAGTGAGCCTTTCCAAAACGCAGGAAACGATGTTTTGCCCAAAGAACCTGCCGCCCGGAAGCCATAACTTCCATCAATAGGCAAAGAAAAGTTACAAAGAAGAGCTCAGCACCCAGGCAGCCTGCGCGGGTGCGGAGACGGGAGAGCTGCAAAGACGCTCCCTGGCCCCGACGGGCGGCCGCTGCGGGGTCGGTGGGGGCAGACTCCGGCTCAGGCAGGCACGGAGTCTAGGGGTGCGCCGCCGGCCCGGAGCAGCGCGGGCACGGCGCCCGCATCCGCACCCCTCCCCACGACCGCGAGCAGTGGGCGGAGAGACCAGAGCAGAGGAAAAGCAGGACAATGCTGGGCCCGGCTGGCGACTCTGCACTCTCCGTGGTCCCCAGCGCCCTTTCTCGCCCGGGGTCGCCAAGCTGCCGCGCTAAGTTTGCTTCCCAGCCCTGCCTTCAGGGCCAGGGCTGCAGAGCGGTGGCCTCCGACCTCCCTCCACCGCGCCGCCTTCCTCCCCGCGGGGCGGCTCCCGCGAGTCCGCGAGGACGCGGCGCGCGCGAGCAGAATTGGGCGCGCGAGGGGAAGGGGGCGCGCAAGGAAGCAGCGCGCGCACCGGGAGCCGGGCGCGCGGGGGAGCTAAGCGCTCGGCGCTCCCCGAGGACCAGCTGCCGCTCCGCCGAGTTTTCGGTTGAGACGGGGGCTGCGGTGCGGCTTAGTGTCCGTTACGGGTCTTGGCCCGGGCGGCGCAGATTGCCAGCCATCCTGGCCCGCCTCCCCTCTCGGCCCCCATCAGAAAGCGGGCGAGGGCCGGCGATCTCGTCTGCCGCCGGGGCTGCGGCCGCCAGCCGGCGGGCATCCCGGCGCCCGCCTCTGGAGCTGGAAGAGAAAGTGAAATGAAGCGCCTTTACCCAGGCAACACCTACCCGTCCCCAGTCCAAGTGCAGCTGCCTCGCTCCTCAGGCGCCGCCGGTCCCCGCCCTCGGGCCCCAGACTTCGTTCTCTTGACAATGGCGCGTCCCCTTTAAGGAATAATCCGATCGGAACCGATCTGTGGTTAAACCTCCCTCCGACTCCAGATTTTAACCGGATTTCTCTCTCTCTCCCCAAGAGCCCGACGGGCGCCCGGCGGTGCTGCGAGCTCTTCCCACCTCTTCCCCGCCCCGCCTACCCCCTGGTCTTCCTGATTGGCGAGAAACACTACAACAGGAACAGTAGTTCTCACACGCCACTGGCCAGTGTAGCCGCCGCTCAGAGTTACCCCCGCCTTCACCCCGCCCCTTTTCCTGGGTTGGTCCTACCTCTAATCATTCTCTGTCTTCTACTCTGTCGTTGCTTTGGAGAACTGGCAGTCAAGGCTTACCCTCCCGCCTCCGGAAAGCGAACTTTATTTTTATTGGTAAAAAGACATCTTCCTGTGCACCTGATTGGACAAGGAAGGAGTTAGTCTGCACGCCCCTTACCCATTATTGCTCTCTCTACACGGGTTTGAGAAACACGACCGCTAAGTCCTCCTCCCTACTTTGCCTAGTTCGAAGCGCCTTTCCCTTTAAATGTTGGTAGGGGTCGTAGACAAACTCATAGTCTGTGTTGGGGAAAGACGGAAAGGGAGAGGAGAAAATTTCAAAATCTCCTGATGACTAAGATATCGGGGAACTGGAGCTGGGATCCAGCGGAATCTCATCCTTCGGTCTACTGAATGGAGTGGTTAGAATGAGCAAGAATACCTGCAATTCTAGTACTCACTCTTGAGATGTAATCAACAAGTTTTCACTCACTATCCACTCTACTCCTACTGTCGATCCCACTGGCATTTTGCTACCCCAAAGAGCTTTAATAAAGATACCTGCAAACCTAGGGGTGCCCTTGTTTGTTCCACAATCGTTCTTTTAAATCGCTATTTAAAGCTCCGTTTAATTCATATCCTCTGTTATCTCGGGTTTGTCACGAGATCTAAGTTACTCTTCTGAAAAGATTGAATAGATGCCCACCCAGCGTACCATCCTCCAAAGTTGAAGTCCTTACCTCTTGCTAGAACTGCGTAAGGGGAGCCTGGGTTGAGCCCAATTGGGCACCAGAAGGTTATTCCTTGAGAGAATTGGGGGAGTCTGGCACCGGAAGCGTAACCCTGCAGCAAAACCTCACGCATGGAAAAAGCAGGAATTCTTCGGCAGCCTGGTAAGGTCTGTTGTTAGGAGCTCCCCAGTTTCCCATGGGAACTGTAAGAACCGGAAGGGTTGTACCTACTAAGATTCGGTACTCAAGTGCTTTGGTACCTATCTATGAATGTTAGGGAGAAATAGTTAAATGTCTGCCTCCCTTTGCCAATGAACTTAGAGAGACTTTGGACCTCAGGATGTTTAGTGTATTAGCAGTGAGAGCCCAGCGGAAACAAGCGATGCCAAGAAAGTGGCAGCGCTTGGCAGTACCCCAGAAGGGATTCAGGACCAGAAAGAGGGAGATAAACAGCAGTAGTAGATAGGAATTTTCGGAGAGTTCAGTGGGAAAATCTCCTGGACATACCCTAAATATGGAAGAGTGAGAAAAGGGAAAGGTTGTAGGTGGTTTAGGTGTTTCTATTAGGGGCAAGAGACAAGGAAATAACCTGGATTATATTTATATGGCCTTCACAGGTTGTTGTTGTTGTTTTTAATCAAGATCCAGGTTAAGTTTTCAAGTTCTTTGTAAATCTCTTGCTTCATGAGGCCAAGAGTATTTTGTGACACTAGCACATTGGGCTCATAACTCCAGAAAGCAGTCTACAGTAACCTCTGGATTCTTTTCCTTACACCTAACCAACCATGATCATCACCTAACAAATGTAATTTATATTGTTTCCTCTCTATTTCACACTTGCCCACAATAGGTTTATTTATTACTTTAGCCTATACATCCAGACTCCTGGTAATAATACTGCTATTGGTATTTTACACTGAGGAAGAATTTAGAAAATCTACAAACCTGCATATGCAGGTCATTCTTAAGAATGTTCTGTGTTATTGAACACAGCTCCAATTCTAACCCCGGAGAAGCTGATAATTTGCCCTTTTATCTTCAGAGGGACTTTATATTTCCTACGTTTGTTTCCCATCTCTAAGCCAGATAGCCATTCTTCAAAAAGAAATATTCCAGACTTCCCTGGTGGTCCAGTGGTTAAGATTCCACCTGTCAATGCGAGGGACACAGATTCTGTTTTTGGTCTGGGGAAATTCCACCGCCGAGGAGCAACAAAGTCCTTCTGCCACAACTATTGAGCCCACAGTTCTCCAGCTACTGAAGCCTGCGCACCTGGAGCCCGTGCTCGGCAACAAAAGAAGCCATCGCAATGAGAAGCCCCCGCACCACAACTGGCAGCAACTAGAGAAAGCCCCTGTGCTGCAACGAAGACCCAGCACAGCCATAAAAAATATTCCCCCAGTTTGTGCCAGTATGACCAAAGTTTTTCAACATCCTTGTATATAGATCTTTGTTAAAAACTTTTAAAGGGATCCCCTGGTGACTCAGTCAGTAAAGAGACCTTCCGCAATGTGGGAGACCCGGGTTCAGTCCCTGGGTCGGGAAGATCCCCTGAAGGAAATGTCAACCTATTCCAGTATTCTTGCCTGGAGAATACCATGGACAAAAGAGCCTGCTGGGCTACAGTCCATGGGGTGACAAAGAGTCAGACATGGTGAAATTTCGGAAAGGTGAAATTTCACACATTATGATCTCTTATTCTCCCTTTGTTTGTATATAAAAGTAAGCCATATCAAAGAACTACCAGTTAAGCCAGTAATTTAGTTTTCCTCAGAAAAATTATGTTACCATGTATATGGCAAATTCTTTTCAGTTCCCCATACATTCATATAGGAATTATTATGCATTGAGTAAACAATAGGGGGAATTAATGAATGTATCTCCATTCTCCAGAGAGTATAATGAATTTCCAAATTCTATCCGTAAGTGGCACAATTTTATCTCTCACCCAGCATGTAGGTGGATACCATCTATTAATCAGTGATTTTCTATAGTAAAATTAAGAACCCAGTCACTAAAAGCTGTCTATCAAAATCTCTTTCCCCAGTTCTTTATTAGTATTAACAAGAATAAGACACATTAAAACAAAATCTGTTCATAGTAATTTGTTTTATAAAGAAACTTCAAAAAATATTTCCTGAATCTCTATAGAGGAGGAAGTCCTATGCATTCTATACTTCAATGTCTTCTTTTATGAAATGAGAACTAATATTCATTTAGAAGATCAATGAAAGATCTTCAGTTATCAGTAAAAGATTCAATTATGTTCAGTACTTACTGTTCAGTATGGTACTGAGGCAGGAAAAAAAATGATACTAATATATTTTCTAAAAGACTTCCAGTACTCCCCTACTTAAAACTCTTTATTCTCCAAGCACATATTGAATAAAGTCAAAGCATCTCAACAAAACATACCAGTCTCTTATACCTCTCAGGTTTCTTCTCTGGCTACTCCTTCATTTGACACTTGAAATGGCTGCTCTTTAGATATCAATGATCATGATTTTTCAAGCCTCCGTGCTTTGTGGCATGAGGTTTCCTTTGTGTGGAATAGACTTCCCTTCCATGCTTACCTGGCAGACTCTTCCATCTGTCCATCAAAACCTAAAAGAAGCTTTACCTGTTTTGTGAAGCCTTCTCTGATTGTACCCGCTCCCTGATTTAATTATTCTTATACCATATATATATATAATTTTGATTATAGGTATCACACTAAAGGGGCTTCCCTAGTAGCTCAGCTGGTAAAGAATCCACCTGCAATGCAGAAGACCCCAGTTCAATTCCTGAATCAGGAAGATCCCCTGGAGAAGGGATAGGCTACCCACTCCAGTATTCTTGCCTGGAGAGTTCCAAGGACAGAGGAGCCTGGCAGGTTACAGTCCATGGGGTCACAAAGAGTCAAAGGCAGCTGAGTGACTAAGCACAGCACAGCACATCACACTAAAGACAGAATTAAAAATGTTTCTATTTCTACCTCTTGCACTAATATGGTTTGTTTCCAACAGCAAAGGCCATACATACACATCTTTGCATCAGCATCATTTAGAATGATGCCTGACATAACTGAAGGCTTTTAATAAATGCATGTCAAATTGAATGAACAAGGCTGAGACTAAAAGGTTAACCTACAATGCGAAAATCTAATTAACCAGAACACTATTTTAGGAGTATTTTAATTATTTAATATTTTATTGTAAATCTATTTTATCATAATTTATTTATTTTTGCGCTTAGTCTAAATTACTGGTTCCTAGACTTTTTTATTTCATGACCAATAAAATTTACAAGGAATTTTTGAGAACTGATATAGGTTTAACAACTTTTTTATTTCATAAAGTAGTGGTATAAAAATAAATATAAATAAATCATCTTTCTATTCTCCCCATTATTTCATAGAATAAGAATATCTTTAAAACCTAAATTGGGAAGTTTATTTCATAAAACAGGAAAATCTGAAAACCAAAAATTGGTTGGAGAGAGTTATAACTTCAGAATCAAAGTTCTTTGAATAAATTTGACATTATAAAAAATTTGTACAAACTTGCAACTGAGTCTAGAAAACTCATTGCATTTCACAGTACTTGATCCAATGCTCCTTTTCATCCATTTTAAAAGATGGCTTAGAAATTAAAATATTCCTAAGATTTTCTTTTCCCTCCATAACGTTTATGGGGAAGAGGAAAAACTATTTGACTTTTTGTTAATTTTCACTCTACCCATGAACAAATATTAGAGCATCATAACTAATAGACTTGCTAGCTTCCTGTCAGAACTTTTGTACAGAAACTCTTATTGTTTATGGGAGGCCCTGGCAAAATGCTTCCTGAATTCTTTTTTGCATCTACCAGATCTTATGGAGTTTCCCTCCTTTCTTTTGGAAACTGACCACTCTTTGAAAACCATTGTTTAGAATGCTGCCCCTTTTTGTCAAAGTGTCAAACAATAAAAATTCAAGTGCTCTTTTATAAAAAATTTTACCCATATAATACATACATTTTCTGAGTTTCAAAAAATGTAGGTTAAGTGTCCAATAACCGTCAATGAATATCATAGTATCTATCCTGTATCACAGTTATTGTAATGATGCTATAAGCCATATTAAAGCACATGGAGAAATGTTTGTGTTAGAGTAATTCAAATATATCTATTTAAATATATTTATTTATTTATATATAAAAGTGCTCTTTAAAATTGTGCAACCCAGTTGGATATAAATTATTTATGGTAGGATAGCTCATAATGGCTAAGCATCTTGTAGAAGAAATCTGATGCCATGGTAAAGGTCTGGAAATACCACCTTCTAAACTAAGTCAAATAGTTGATTTCTTGTTTCATGGAATATGTGATTAATGTATCACCTATCACCTTCCATTAATAAAACATTATATTCATTTTGCATTCAAATTCTATACCTATTTTAGATCACTTAGGAGCTTTATAATTGAGATATTTTATCAGTAACATCTTAATTTTTTCCAAAATATTTTACTGCTGGTATGTTAGTATTTTACCATTTTTCTTTCCCTTTATCACTACAAGGGGACTTCCATTCTAAACAGATTCCTTGTGTAAAAATGTGAATTTAAAGAAGAGATAAATTAAGGAATACTGACTTTATAAATTGGAGAAGGCAATGGCACCCCACTCCAGTACTCTTGCCTGGGAAGGCTGGAGTCCATGGGGTAGCTGAGGGTCAGACACGACTAAGCGACTTCCCTTTCACTTTTCACTTTCATGCATTGGAGAAGGAAATAGCAACCCACTCCTGTGTTCTTGCCTGGAGAATCCCAGGGACGGGGGAGCCTGGTGGGCTGCCGTCTATGGGGTCACACAGAGTCAGACACGACTGAAGCGACTTAGCAGCAGCAGCAGCAGACTTTATAAGTGAATTACTCAGAGAATTTTTAGAATATTATTCAAATGAGATCTATTTTTACTCAGAAACAACTTCTCAGAAGTAAAATGCATAATATAAAAAAGATGCCAAGGGAATTCCCTGGATGTTCAGTGGTTAGGACTCCGCACTTTCACTACCAAGATCCATGTTCAGTTTCTAGTAGGAGAACTAAGGTCCCACAAGCCATGCAATGCAGACCAAAAAAAAAAAAAAGACACCTATATTCTGTACAATCCTCTTTATCTACTCAATCACTAAAAATATCTTTAAATTCAGTAGCCAAGAGCATAAACAGTGGTTACTTTTCAGATTAGATTTTTATATTCAATTATGTAAAGGAATGAATAGTTCACCTCTCCCTGTTGGGATGGTCATCCAGTACTATGGTGAAATCACTTTGCAACTATCTTAAAACCTCATAGATTTTAACATGTATTTTAAAAGTGTTGCTCCGGTAAGTATGAATTTGTAACTGGAAGGGAATATAGTTACTTTATGAGAAAACAGAAATCCATTCCCAGTTTATGAGTTGCAGGAAAATTGATGGGAAAATGTAGGCACTTTTAATTCATTGCTACCACCTATCAACATATTTTCTCATTTGGGAAAGGAATTAATAAATTATCTAGAAAATTGGGAAATTGTTTGTGGGTTGGAGGGAAACAGTTATGCCATCATACCACTGGCAAAGGCGTTTACCATATGACTAACTGCCTTGGGGGTTCTGTCTGTTGACAGAAAAGCAGAAAAAACAAAGGACAAAGGAAAGTCTCTTTAAATAATCCTTCCCACTAAGCAAAATAAATAGATCACTTGTTTCAGCAACAGAAGCAAACTGTTAACAATTGAGAAAAGCCACCTGCAGGTGCTTATGAACACAAAGTGCCCCAGAGCCCAGAATTACTATTGTTTAAAAGGGTTAGCAAAATTTTTCTGTAAAGGGCCAGACAGTAAACATTTTTGGCTTTGTAGCCTATATGGGGTCTGTCACAACTACACAACTCTTCCTGTAGCACAAAAGTGGCCACAGAGAATACATAAATGAATATGCAGAGCTATGTTTCAATAAAACTTTATGTATGGACACTGAAATGGAATTTAATTTTCATGTATCAAGGTGTATCATTCTTATTTTGTCCCAATCATTTAAAAATATAAAAACCATTCTTGGCTTGCAGGCCATGCAAAAAGAGGTATTGGGCCAGATCTGTCTATGGGCAGTGGTACTGACCTCTTGTTTAACATAACCCTAATTCATTTAAAAACATTTTGAGGGGGGTTGGGTACCTAGTATGTGGATTTCCCAAGTGGCTCAGTGGTTAACAGTCTGCCGGCCAAAGGAGTTTACTGGGTGACTCAGGTTCAATCCCGGGGTCGGGAAGATGCCCGGGAGAAAGGAATGGCAACCCACTCCAGTATTCCTGCCTGGGAAATCCCATGGACAGAGGAACCTGGCAGGTTACAGTCCATGGGGTCACAAAGAGTTGGACAAGACTTAGCGACAAAACAGCAGTAGCAGCAGCAACAACCCAGTATATGTTCGGTACTATGCTAGGCCTGGGAACTATAACAGCTAACAAGATAAGCGCAATCCCTGTCCTCATGGGGCTTATGATATAATAACTGCACAAAGATATAGTTAGAAGCTGTAATTAGTGGTTATGAAAGAAAAGTACAGGGTGCTCTAAACTGTGACTTGTAATCTAGACTAGGAGGTCAGAGAAGACTTCACTTTCGACAAGGACTGGAAAATTAGTACAAACTGACATAGTGAAGTGCAGGGGGGTAGGAGTCGGGGGAGAAGGAAAATACTTCAGGCAGAAGGCACAGCATATAGGGAACCTTAATGGCACTGAAAAATTTGTCTGCCTGGAAAATAAAAAATGAAAGGAAATTAAGTTGGAGAAATAAAAGTTAAACAATGAGTTAATAAGGATTTAAATTTGAGAAATAGGTAAAGGAAAAGCATTCAGGGCCTAGTAAGTCTTTTTTCACCCTAATGGTAGAAAGTGAGGAGGAACTAAAGAGCCTCTTGATGAAAGTGAAAGAGGAGAGTGAAAAAGTTGGCTTAAAGCTCAACATTCAGAAAACGAAGATCATGGCATCGGGTCCCATCACTTTATGGGAAATAGATGGGGAAACAGTGGAAACAGTGTCAGGCTTTATTTTTTTGGGCTCCAAAATCACTGCAGATGGTGACTGCAGCCATGATATTAAAAGACACTTACTCCTTGGAAGAGAAGTTATGACCAACCTAGACAGCATATTCAAAAGCAGAGACATTACTTTGCCAACAAAGGTTCGTCTAGTCAAGGCTATAGTTTTTCCAGTGGTCATGTATGGATGTGAGAGTTGGACTGTGAAGAAAGCTGAGCGCCGAAGAATTGATGCTTTTGAACTGTGGTGTTGGAAAAGACTTTTGAGAGTCCCTTGGACTGCAAGGAGATCCAACCAGTCCATTCTAAAGGAGATCTGCCAGGGGTGTTCTTTGGAAGGAATGATGCTAAAGCTGAAACTCCAGTACTTTGGCCACCTCATGCGAAGAGTTGACTCATTGGAAAAGACTCTGATGCTGGGAGTGATTGGGGGCAGGAGGAGCAGGGGATGACAGAGGATGAGATGGCTGGATGGCGTTACTGACTCGATGGACGTGAGTATGAGTGAACTCCGGGAGTTTGTGATGGACAGGGAGGCCTGGCGTGCTGTGATTCATGGGGTCGCAAAGAGTCAGACACGACTGAGCGGCTGAACTGAACTGAACTGAAGTCTTTCTTCAAAGTCTTAGAAAACCTTCAAAGCTTTAAGTCAAAGCCATAACATGGTCAGATTTTCATTTTTCAAAGATCACTCATTACAGTGTGGACAAAATTTATGAGGGGAAACCATAATGACTGCAATACTCAAAGGTTTCTAGACCCTAGACTCCATGCCCTAGAGTCAGACATAAGTATTTTACCTAGTAAAGTAGTAATAGCCAGTATGTTCTTAATATTTTACATGTACATAGGTCCCCTACATCCAAACCTTCAAGTTGCAAACTTTCAAAGATGCAAACATGTGTTTACATGTCCAGTCACATAAGTTGGTTCACATTTCTGGCATACATTGTCACATGTGAGCATCCTCTACCAGTGGTGGTGCTTTTGTGTACTTTACAGTGCTGTAAAGAATACAGTACTACAGTATCTTTATTTCAAGCTAAATCTGTAAGAGTACGATTTCACTGAATTCCTTACTGTGAACACAAGGAGCTTATTAATGAAGATATGTTGAAATTGGAGACCCAGAGAAAGGATGAAGAGAGACAAGAGGAAGAAGAAGTAACTGAAGAACAGAAGAGATTCATGATGTGGAAAATGGCAAGGTGAACTTCTTTATCTGAGGACCCTAACGTGGAACAGTACACCAAGGTTGCAGGAGCTGTTCAGGATGAAGTCCAGTGCTACCATGTCTTCTATGATGAGAAAAAAAGAGCTACTACCCAGACATCACTCGATCATCTTCATAAAACTGTAGATAGAATTGAATCCAGCAAGTAACCAGAGCCTGTGCCATCAATGTCGTGCGTGAGTGAAATTGCAGCTTGCTCACTGTCTCCTATTGCTGACAATCCTCCAGCTCTACCATCGCCCACCTCGCTCCCTCCTCCAGTCAGTAACTCTTCCTGCCTGTTCACTCAGTGCCAGCCCCTGTGTGTCAGCTGTTGTACTGTACTACTGTACTTTTCAAGATACTGTACTGTAAGATTTTAAATGTTCCTTTATTTTTTGTGCTTGTGTTTTATGTATTATTTGTGTGAAAAGTATTATAAACCTAAAAAAAAAAGATCTTTACGACCCAGATAATCACGATGGTGTGATCACTCACCTAGAGCCAGACATCCTAGAATGTGAAGTCAGGTGGGCCTTAGGAAGCATCACTACGAACAAAGCTAGTGGAGGTGATGGAACTCCAGTTGAGCTATTTCAAATCCTAAAAGATGATGCTGTGAAAGTGCTGCACTCAATATGCCAGCAAATGTGGAAAACTCAGCAGTGGCCACGGGACTGGAAAAGGTCAGTTTTCATTCCAATCCCAAAGAAAGGCAATGTCAAAGAATGCTCAAACTACCGCACAATTGCACTCATCTCACATGCTAGCAAGGTAATGCTCAAAATTCTCCAAGCCAGCTTCAGCAATATGTGAACCGTGAACTTCCTGATGTTCAAGCTGGTTGTAGAAAAGGCAGAGGAACCAGAGATCAAATTGCCAACATCCACTGGATCATTGAAAAAGCAAGAGAGTTCCAGAAAAACATCTATTTCTGCTTTATTGACTATGCCAAAGCCTTTGACTGTGTGGATCACAATAAACTGTGGAAAATCTTTAAAGAGATGGGAATACCAGACCACCTGACCTGCCTCTTGAGAAACCTGTATGTAAGTCAGGAAGTAACAGTTAGAACTGGACATGGAACAACAGACTGGTCCCAAATAGGAAAAAGAGTATGTCAAGGCTGTATATTGTCACCCTGCTTATTTAACTTATATGCTGAATACATCATGAGAAATGCTGGGCTGGATGAAGCACAAGCTGGAATCAAGATTGCCAGGAAAAATGTCAATAACCTCAGATATGCATATGGCACCACCCTTATGGCAGAAAGTGAAGAAGAACTAAAGAGCCTCTTGATGAAAGTGAAAGAGGAGAATGAAAAAGTTGGCTTAAAACACAACATTCAAAAACTAAGATCATGGCATCCAGTCCCAACACTTCAGGGCAAATAGATGGGGAAACAGTGGCTGACTTTATTTTGGGGGGCTCTAAAATCACTGCAGATGGTGATTGCAGCCATGAAATTAAAAGACACTTACTCCTTGGAAGGAAAGTTATGACCAGCCTAGACAGCATATTAAAAAGCAGAGACATTACTTTGCCAACAAAGGTCCGTCTAGTCAAGGTGATGGTTTTTCCAGTAGTCATGTATGGATGTGAAAGTTGGACTGTAAAGAAAGCTGAGCGCTGAAGAATTGATGCTTTTGAACTGTGGTGTTGGAGAAGATCTTGAGAGTCCCTTGGACTGCAAGGAGAATGCAGTCCATTCTAAAGGAGATCAGTCCTGGGTGTTCATTGGAAGGACTGATGTTGAAGCTGAAACTCCAATACTTTGGCCACCTGATACAAAGAGCTGACTCATTGGAAAAGACCCTGATGCTGGGAAAGATTGAGGGCAGGAGGAGAAGGGGACGACAGAGGATGAGATGGTTGGATGACATCACTGACTCAAATGACATGAGTTTGAGTAAACTCCAGGAGTTGGTGATGGACAGGGAGGCCTGGCGTGCTGCAGTCCATGGGGTCGCAAAGAGTTGGACACGACTGAGCGACTGAACTGAACAGTACAGTGCTGAATAGCCAATTGTGTTAGTTGGGTACCAAGGCTAACCTCGCTGGACTTATACAAACAAATAGGACTTACGAAGGCACTCTTGGAACAGAACTTGTTCATTTGTAGGAGACTTAGTGTATTAACAAAATTGAATTTCATAACTAATCCATAAGAAGGCATTATTATCATCCCTTTATGGAGAAGGAGACTTAACTATGTGCTACCTATCAATTTCTTCCCTTGGTGCAGCCCCAGCGAAGTTTAGAGAATCATGGGAAAGAATTGTAGGAGAAAGATAAGAGTGAGGAGGAGAGAGAAGCAGAAAGAAATGAAGAAACGTGTTCCCTGGGACAGCCTTGGGTCAGACCCTAGTCTCTTCCCCAAGAGGTTGTACTATTTACTGGTAATGAGCCCCAAATTCAGGGAGGTGACTGCCTTGGGTTTCTGTGGAAACCCTTAAGAGAGTGCTCATTTGTACAGAAATATACCCAGTACATCACCGACTTAATGGACATGAGTTGAGCAAGCTCCAGGAGTTGGTGATGGACAGGGAAGCCTGGTGTGCTGCAGTCCATGAGGTCACAAAAAGTCGGACACGACTGAACGACTGAACTGAATTGATACCCAATGCAATTCTTGGTACGTAGTTACATTTTAAAAAATCCTCTTTGTTTATCTAAAATTCAAATATAACTAGGCATACTGTATTTTATCTCCCAAACCTATATTAAGAAAACAAATACATTCCCCCCTATAAAACCAAGATATCAGCTAGAGAAACCTAGCTCCTTAAAATTTAAAAAATCAGCCTGCACACCTTTTACTCAAGCAGAAACCTTCTCAAGGACTTTGGGAATTACCAAGGCAGAGATATGGGATGGAGGACCATATTATTACCCTTGCCTCCACACTCATTCTTTCATTTGGAAAATTCACTTTTGAGCTCTTTCACTATCAAGAAGACCAACAAAGTTGGAAACATTGTTAGAGTGGTAGATATCACAGGAGAGCTGGGAGTTACAGGAAGCAGTCCCATCAAGCACAGCCTTGCAAACAGTTCAAAGTAGAATTTTATTATACTCATTTGTTGAGAGTCATTTCAGCCAACTACCACCAGTGGTTTTTCATGGTCCTCCGCCAGGATCCCTGGGTCATGCTCACTCTCTTAACATGTTTTTTTCCCTCCTCTGTCTTCTCAACAGTCTTTTAGTAGCCAAGAATTTCTTTCCTCCTATTGAGCAAATTCCCAAACGAAGCAGTTTTGACTCCTCTCTAAAGCTTTGTCACCAGCAGATGACCAAGACTTCAGGATCTCAATCACTTATTGAGGCATTCCTCCAAAACAAAGACAGTTTGACATTCTCCCTAAGAAGAATTCTGATGCCAGCATTCAAGACAATAATCACTTTTTCTTAAGTTGTTTCAATATCGTTTTTTTGCCAGCATTCAGGATAAAGAGGGATACCTCTGTTGGTTGCATCCAGTTTGGCCCACTTTTACCAGTTACATCATCATTTTCTTGAGGAAGTTCAACTGCTTTTCACCCTTGTGACTTCATACATCAAAAATCCAGGAAAGGGGCTTCCCTGGTCCAGCGGTTAAGAATCAGCCTTGCAATGCAGGGGACACTGGTTCGATCCCTGGTCCAGGAAGATCCCTCATGCTGCGGGGCAAGTAAGCCCATGCACCACACCTACTGAGGCACACACGCTCTAGACCCCGTGCTCTGCAATAAGAGGAGCCACTATAATGAGAAGGCACCATAATGAGAAGCCTGCAACTAGAGAGTCGACCCCACTCACTGCAGCTAGAGAAAGACTGTGCACAGCGATGAAGACCCAGCACAGCCAAAAATAAATATACAAATTATTAAATAAATTACTAAAAAAAAAGTTCAGGAGAAACCCAGTGGGCAGCATCTTGGATTCTATTATAGATTCCAGAAAACCCCTTTTTTTCCTCCCTCTGTTCTGCCTTTAAATCTGATTCAAATGAAAACTGATTACTTTTTCCAAGGTAAATAGAGAAGGTTTGATAAACATGCCACAATTTTCTATAGCTGGAAGCCTCATCTGATTAAAAAAAAAAAAGAATGAAATGTACTATCAGGTAAGCTCTCAGGACAGAGTGAGAAGAATAGAGGAGACAGAAAGATATGAAAAAAGTGGGTTCTGTAGAACCATAGACTTTGGCTCAGGCCCTATTCCAGTATCTTTTTAAAGGTTTATCTTCTAAATTTGGCTTTACTTGCCTATTTTCCAGGTGGTTCTGAGATACTGCAAAAACCACTTTAGATATACACATAACAGTAATCTTACTACCCAAGTGAGATAATAATGAAAAAACACAATGGTTTATAAGTACATATTCCTATGAGGTCATCTATAGCAAAGTGAAATAGGGAATTGGGTCAATCAAATTGATACATTTAAAAACAGCTTTGCCACAACTATCTTGATATTTTGTCATCTACTGGTTAGTGTCTTTTTTTTGTTTGCTTGATGTATCCAAATAAAAGCATGAATGTTTTACTACTATTTTGAAAGTGTAAATTCAGCCTGAATGCTAGTGTATTAATAACTGAAATAGAATATATTAATTATTAATTAAGTAGAAGACGAGTAGATTAGTAATATAGTAGCCACACTGATAATATGATAACAGAGAAACAGAGGCTCAGATTCAAGCAGCAAAACAATGTGATGGATTTTTCATTTTTTCAGGATGTTTACCACACCAGAAAATATTTATTTTCTACATATAATAAAAGTGCCAATATAAGTAAATATTTCTACAAACCAACTGAAAAAAATAAAATCTTATTTCAATAAATTACTCATTTAACACAGAAAGAAAAAAGTCCATAGTAACCAAACAATATTCTAAATTGTCCTGCAAAGAAACATCTTACCTTTAAGAAATTATGATGTTTCCCTCAATCAATGAAGCAATGTAAACCTTACCTGTGTGGGTTTTTACCCTTCAAGAAAATTCTCAACTTTCCATGTGCCAGTACTATACCAGGTCACATTTTCCATAAGACAAGCTTTACAAACCATATGTAGATATCTGACGGCTGTAGATAATCTCGTAACAAAATTTAGTATTTTGGATCTGTTTATAGAAGTCCTGTTATGTGAACATTTTTAGTCTGTACGATGTCAGCCTGATAATTTTCATGCAAGTAAGAAAACAGTTTGTTCTGGCCTCCAAAATGGTACCAACATAAAAAGTGTCCTTCACGTTGGAGAACTTGTGACTGAAGAACCTTCAGCAAAAGCAGTAAAAATGGTGACTATAACAAGTTTGAACTGGCAGTGCTAATGGGAGAGAGCTCTTCCTCGCCAGCATAATGGAGTCAGCAGTGATTGTCAAGTGATGGCGAGAGAAAAAGCACCTGACCTTCAACTTCATTCCTTTCCTGACATGGAGATTCTGTCAGCCTCAGAGAATCCAGGTTATTGTTTTTAATAGCAATCCCATTATAGACCCCATCCTATTTTTCTAGCACCATCTTCCACTTTGCTCTAATGTTTGGATCAAATTGGTCTATACGCTATTCCCCAGATTCCTTCATTACCCTTGCCTACATCACAGAGAAAGGTCTCAGAAGAGCAGGGTCCAAGAAGGTAAATAAAGAAATCAAGAGATTTAATATTTAATCATGAAGGCACTGGGGCTTCCCTGGTAGCTCAGAAGGTAAAGAATCCATCTGCAATGCAGAAGACTGGGATTCGATCCCTGGGTAAGGAGGATCCCCAGGAGAAGAAAGTGGCAACCCAGTCTAGTATTCTTGCCTGGAAAATCCCATGGACAGAGGAAGCTGGCAGGCTACAGTCCATAGGATCACAAGAGTCAGACATGACTG
Source organism: Bubalus kerabau (assembly GCF_029407905.1). NCBI lineage: Eukaryota > Metazoa > Chordata > Mammalia > Artiodactyla > Bovidae > Bubalus > Bubalus kerabau. The sequence goes on from NC_073630.1 coordinate 71,655,211, forward strand.
AGGGACTAAACCACCATGAAGGAATTGAGAGCAGCCGAGCTAGAGAAGCCTGGCTGTAGCCCCAGTAAATGCCCCTAAGAAACCTACAGTTGAATCTGAAGAGGGTGAAAATGAGACAGACAATAGAATGGTCAAGTCCTCTCAGGCTATTCAATACCTGTGAGCAGACAAGTCAAGTGGGCCACAGACTACTGTCAGTATTTGGAGACTGCATTGAGATGTCCTTAAGGAATTTGGAAATGAGAGGACTCTAAAAGTCCTTCTGGAGTTCACTGGAAAACCAACACATAATAAATCAGAGAGGAGAAATCCAAAGTCACCATGAAGAGAATGGCTCCCATCAGACTTGTCTGAAGAAGATAAAATATGCCATCATATCTAAAAAAGACAAGAGTCCATCATAATGGGGATGGTTATCCACGAAGGCAGACAAATAGAAGAGTCACAGAAAACTGAGAGCAGGCTTCATCCAAGCCCCTATAGAGGAAGGACACAAGAACTGACTCATTGGAAAAGATCCTGATGCTGGGAAGGATTGAAGGCAGGAGGAGAATGGGACAATATAGGATGAGATGGTATCACCGACTCTATGGACATGAGCTTGAGCAAACTCCAGGAGTTGGTGATGGACAGGGAGGCCTGGCATGCTGCAGTCCGTGGGGTCACAAAGAGGGGGACACGACTGAGCAACTGAACTGAACTGAACTGAACTGAACCATGATTGAACAAGCTGATCTGTCAATCCTAGTGGTAGGAACACTATTATCACAGGTGTTCTACATGTCTTAACTTACTGACATCTTACAAATACCATGTAGTGCTGTACTGGTCAAGGTTCTTTTGTTGCAAATGGCAGAAACAACCCTAATTAGCTTAAGCAAGAAGAGGAGCTTTATGAGAGAACATAGGGATGTCTCCAGACAAGGTAAAGCCACTGAGCCTCTGAAGGACTTGGAAGAGGGAGCTGGCAGGCACTGCCCCAGGCGCTCTCTCTGGGGCCTATGGCCCCTGGTTTCTTCTTTTCTTAGCAAAGTCTGCTTCATTCCCTTCTGCCTTTCTCTGCAGGCCAGCCTCAATTAGCTCTGGCAGCACACGGATAGGCAGCCTCTGACCCCAAGGTCACATTATTTCATTCAAGAAAATAGAGCAAGGACTTCCCTGGTGATCCAGTGGCTAAGACTGCACTCCCAGTGCAGGGGGCCAGGTTCAATCCCTGGTCAGGGAACAGGATCCCACGAGCTGCAACTAAAGATCCAGCATGCTGCAGTGAAGTTCCTGCATGTCCCAACTAAGACTCAGTGCAGCCAAATTAAAAAAAAAAAAAAGAGAGAGAGCAGACTGGATACAATCTCTGGGTCTAAATTGCAAGTTTCTGAGAGAAAGAATCTGATTAGCCACATCTCAATAAAGAGTCCTCTCATTCATTTCCCTCTGCACAGTGGTACAAGATCATACCACAAAACATGGATATGAGAGGCCCATATATATGAAGGGATGGAGGGAGGGAAGATGGCTATTCTTAGAGGAAGTCAACCAGTGTGAAAACATCCCAAAATACATCTTCTGCAGGTAGGAACCATTATTATTTCCATCTTACATATGAAGAAACAAAGGTGTTCACAGCTTTAGTAACTTGCCCAAGGTCATAGAGCTAGTCAATGGTAGACCCAGGATCTGCAGTCAAGTCTGAGTCTTAATCACTATGTTGTAATGTGTCCCCAATCCCTTTTCACCAAGTAACCTTCTTATTTGGGTTATAGCTTCTTATGAGGGTCTACCTGCAGACATGTATGATTACACAAACTTCATATATTCTAATTCTTATGATGATTATGGTTCACATTATAAACGAATAAATTGACATTCATTTTTGTTGTTCAGTCGCTAAGTTGTGTCCGACTCTTTGCAACCCCATGGACTACAGCATGCCAGGACAGCATTCCCTGTCCTTCACTCTCTCCCGGAGTTTGCTCAAATTCATGTCCAGACTTTCTGGTTCTTACGTCATTATTTTGAGTTTAGGTAATGTTAGGTCAGTCCTAAGAAATGAATGGATTCTTTGTATGTTGACAATATTGGTTTTTAGAGCCTGTGAGACTAAGGCTGAGCCCTCAACTATGATGGCTGTCATGGTGGTAAATCCCACCATTCAGGTAATTCATGTTACTAGGAAAATTCTTATTGTTGTTGTTGCTTAGTCACTCAGTTGTGTCTGACTCTTTGCCAACCCGTGGACTATAGCCCGCCAGGCTCTAATTGGAGGATAATTGCTTTACAGCAATTGTGTTGGTTGGTTTCTACCATACAACAACACGAATCAGTCATAACTATGTAACTATAAAGAAAGTAAAAAAGTGAAGTTGCTCAGTCGTGTCCAACTCTTTGCGACTCCACGGACTGTAGCCTACCAGGCTCCTTCGTCCATGGGATTTTCCAGGCAAGAGTACTGGAGTGGGTTTCCATATATAACTATATATATATATATATATATATATCCCTTCCTTGAGCCTCCCTCCCACACCACCCCATGTCATCCCTCTGAGTTGTCACAGAGTTCCAGGCTGGGCTCCCTGTGTTATAAAGCAGCTTCCCAATAGTTATTTATTTTACACATGGTAGTTTATATATTGGAGAAGGAAATGGCAATCCACTCCAGTATTCTTGCCTGGGAAATCCCATGCACAGAGGACCCTGGAGGGCTGCAGTCCATGGGGTTGCAAAGAGTCAGACCTGCCTTAGCAACTGAGCACTGTGTATATACGTCAATGCTACGTTCTCAATTCATTTCACCCTCTCCTTCCCCTGCTGTGCCCACAGTCTGTTCTCTACATGTGCATCTCCATTGCTGCCCTGCAGATAGGTTTATTGGTACCCTTTTTATAGATTCCATACGTATGTATTACAGGCTTCCTTGGTGGATCAGCAGTAAAGAATTCACCTGTGAAACAGGAGATGCAGGTTTGATCCCAGGGTTGGGAAGATCCTCTGGAGAAGGAAATGGCAACCCACTCCAGCATTCTTGCCTGGGAAATCCCATGGACAGAGGAACCTGGAAGGCTACCATCCATAGGGTCACAAAGAGTCAAACACGACTGAGCTACTAAACCACCACTGTGTGTTATTATACTATCGGAGCAGGAAACAACTTCAATATTCTTGCCTAGAAAATCCCACGGATAGCAGACCCTGGCAGACTATGGTCCATAGGGTCGCAAAGAGTCAGACACAACTGAGCTACTAAACCACCACTGTGTTATTATACTATCGGAGCAGGAAACAACTTCAATATTCTTGCCTGGAAAATCCCACGGATAGCAGACCCTGGCAGACTATAGTCCATAGGGTTGCAAAGAATTGGACATGACTGAGCAACTAAGCACACATACAATATACAATAATCGTTTTTCTCTTTCTGACCTACTTCACTCTGTAACAGGCTCTAGGTTCATCCACCTTGCTACAACTGACTGAAGTGCATTCCTTTTTATGGCTGAGTAATATTCCATTGTGTATATGTACCACATCTTCTTATCCATTCATCTGTCAATGGACATCTAGGTTGTTTCCAGGTCCCAGCTATTGTAAATAGTGCTGCAGTGAACACTGGGGTGCGGGTTTATGTGTGTGTGTATATCCTCAGTCACTCAGTCATGTCTGACCCTTTGTCACCCCATGGACTGTTTATTCCTAGTTTTTTAAGGAATCTCCATAGTGGCTGTATCAATTTACATTCCCACCAATTGCGCAGGATGGTTCCCTTTTCTCCACATCCTCTCCAGCATTTACTGTTAAGAAAATTCTTAAGGGATCACTGCTGGCCTTTCTGTCGTGACAACCCTTTTCTAACCACAATGAAACATTTTGAATTCTACAAAGATCAGGTCTTTTCCCCTAGTAGGCCCTAACAACAACAAAATGCTTGGTTCCTGTTTGCAAACTGAGTAATTTCTATTTTCCATTCATCCATGCATTCTATAATTATTATTAATGCCAGTTATATGCCAAGCAATATGCTAGTGAAGAACATAAGGACTGACTTTGCCATTAAGTTGCTTGGAGTACAGACTAGCTTAGTATTTGAAAAAAGTAAAACAGATTTTCAAAGGAGAATAAGAATGAAGGAAAAAGAGAAGAAAGCAGAAAAGAGATGTGTGGGCCTTTTCCCACAGGAGAGATAAAGAAAGAGAAAGAAGGAAAGAAGAATCCTGAGTTGATTCAAATATAACCCAAAGACAGATTTCTTTAGTGCTTATTATGATATTAATCATGAAAGTAATGTCTTCCATCTCACATCCCAGTGGAAAACAGAAGTACATTGTGATATAAATAACCCAAATCAAGCAGTCTTGGCTAAAGAGCAACTAGCATCTGCAATTGCCAAAGTACTGAATGATTATAAGCTTTCTGACACGCCTGTGGGGTTCACTAACTCATCAACAATCAATCCACAAATATATACAAGATGCAATTTGATTCAACTGATAGATCCATCTGAATTCCAACATGTTTAATTAACCAGAACTCTGTTAAGTTGTTGTCTATCCTAAAAGCAAGATTCTCTATAGCTGTATTTTCCCCCATGATAGAAACAAGTTCAGCACACTCAAAGAAGAGGAGGGAGTCCAACTTGCTAAATCAGAATGAAGGAAAGAGAGGTCAGCCAGGTCGTGAGGGCCTTGTAAACCTGGGTAAAGACTGGGTTTGTATTCCAAATGCTATGGGAAACCACTGTAGGGCTTTACTCTGATGAATGACAATATTGGATTTACCAATTAAAGAAGGTACTTCTGGATTACATATAAAGTATGTGTTTTGTGAGGACAAGAATTGAACCAGAGAGACTTGTTAGAAGAATATTGCAAAAGACTGGAGGAGAGATTTTGAATTGATACTTTTGAACTGTGGTGTTTGGAGAAGACTCTTGAGAACTCCTTGGACTGCAAGAGATCAAACCAGTCAATCCTAAAGGAAATCAGTCCTGAATATTCATTGGAAAGACTGATGCTAAAGCTGAAGCTCCAAAACTTTGGCCACTTGATGCAAAGAACTGACCCACTGGAACAGACCCTGATGCTGGGAAAGATGCCTCCTGAAGGCAGGAGGAGAAGGGGACACGAGAGGATGAGAAGGTTGGATGGCATCACCGACTCGATGGACATGAGTTTGAGAAGCTCTGGGAGTTGGTGATGGACAGGGAAGCCTGGCTTACTGGCTCAGTCCATGGGGGTCGCAAAGAGTTGGACATGACTGAGCAACTGAACTGAACTAAGATTCTGAAAGGAGAATAAGAACGAAGGGAAAAGAGAAGAATGCAGAAAAGAGATGTGTGGGCCCACAGGGGAGATGAAGAAAGAGGAAGAAGAAGAGTCTTGTTAGCCTGGACTTGAGTGGTAGCAATGAAGGTGGTAAAATTTCACTGAATATATTATGATATAGATAGAGCTGACAGTACTTGCTGATGGATTAAATATGAGGGAATTTAGAAAGGAGTCTAGAGTGACTGTCAGATCAGTGGTGCCAAATACTCATTCAGAAGGGGAACACAGGGCAAAGGAGCAGTTTTGGGAAAGGAACTTAGGAGTTGAAGTTGGAGTTATCAAGTAGTCATCCAAGTCACGCAAAGGGAGTTATCAAGCAGGAGTTGGGCTCTGAGTCTGGAGCTCATGGAAAGAGATAAATTGGAAGGCTGCAGTATATAGATGGTATGTAAGGCCATGGGACTAAAGCATCTAGAAAATGAGCATAAATAAGCATAAGTAAACAAAGGCAAACAACTCAGCCCTGATGTGCTCCAATATTTAATAGTCTTGCAAACAGGAGTCAATGAAGCAGGAGAAGCAGGAGAGAGATGGGATCTGGAAGCCAAGTGAAGAAATGTTTAAGTCGGGAATGATCCCCAGTTTAAATGCTAGTAAGAGGCCAAGCAGGTGAGAACTGAGACGTGAGTTCTGGATTTGGCAAGACAGTGGTGGTTATTTGATCGTGACAAGTGTAAATTCTGGAAATAGAGTTGAGTTGAAACTATGAGGTGACAAAATGGAGACATTAATAATAGACTTTTTGTAACAAACTATTGCAGTAAAGGGCCTTCCCAGTGGTGCCAGTGGTAAAGAAGCTCCCTGCTAATCCAGGAGACATAGAGACACAGGTTTGATCTCTGGGTCGGGAAGATGCCCTGGAGAAGGGAATGGCAACCCATTCCAGTATTCTTGCCTGGAAAATTCCATGGACAAGAGGAGTCTGGTGGGTTACAGTCCATAGGGTTGCAAAGAGTCAGACAAGACTGAAGGAACTTAGCACACATGCACGTGTTATAGTAAAAAGGAGTAGGAAAGGGTGATATTAGTTTAGAAGAACAAGGAAACTAGGGAGAATTTATATCCTGCTTGTATATTAAGAGTAGAAGGAAAAATTGTGGATGCAAGAAAGGGAAGAAATGCTGGATTGAAATTGTTGATGGGTCAAAAGCACAGGATAAGGTGTATACATGGAAATGTTGACTTCAGATGGGAGCACTGGTTGTTATTCAGGATAACAGAAGGGAAGGTGAAATATTTAGGTACAGATTCTGGCAGGCTGATAGATTTAGTGAAGAAAAAAATGAGATGGTTTTCTTCCAATTTCTTCTATTTTCTCAGTCAAATCAGAAGAGTGGTCATTATTTAAGACTGAGAAATGAACTGGAGGGATGTTTAAGGTTTGAAGGTAGAGGGAAAGCTGTGAAATACTTACCTAGGAGAGGTGAATTGACCAGGAAAATGTAGCAAGACTATTGAACAGAGTAAGGCTGACTTGAAATTTATGGTTAAAATTTTTCTTGATGTAAGAGCAGTCAACATGGTTGTATACTCTTCTCAAGCCATGTTCAATGGCTCATTGATGATGTGAAGTAGATAAAGAATTCTGTTTAATATGGGGTTGGGTTTTTCTAGTGAGTAAGATGGAAAATGAGAAGGGTGTGGTAGTTGTGGTATATGCAATGGAGTGATTGGTTCCAGTAAGCCACAAAAACAGAAAGGACAGCAACACAGGAGAAAAAATAGCCAGTGAAGAAGTGGTAAGCTACTAGCTGGCTGCTCCAAAAAGGTTGATTGGGTATGGTAGTGATGGTAGAGATAGAAAGTTGAGAGATGATTGATCAGAAGAGTAAACAGAATACTGGAAATCAAGATTTCTAGAGGCGATATAGTAATATGGTAGGAGGTTCTTCAAGGCATATGACCATGATAGCATTTTGCTGAAATGCAGTGGAGGAACATAATATTGGAAGTGAGAAGACTGAGGAACTCAGAGGCTAGGGTGTTTACATGAATAATTTTTATAAATGCTGACATCACCCGACACAAGATTATAGAGTAGTGCTGGGGCGGAAGACAGTAAAACCAGAATCTGAACTCTTCACTGAAAAAGGAAAAGTTAGCAAGAGGATGGGAGACAATTCAATAAAGAGAGATGGTGGTCTGAGAGCATGTACTTCAAAGAAGTAGAAAGCTGAGTTTGTTGTTGTCATTGTTGCTTAGGGAGGAAAAACAATAAAGATACCTAAAAGCAGCATCGAGAATCAAGGGCATCACCTTGGAGTCCTCTGCAAGTGGGGTGTAGGAGGAAACACGACTACCACTTGAGACAACTGAGCAAATATGTCTTCAAAGCCAAACTTCAGTTGAGGAAAGAGGTACTATAAGTTCCAAGACACACAGTGGAAGGGTATGGCTAACTGGGGAAGGGTGAGCGACTGATTCAGATCAGTGGATGTACTAAACTCTATGAATGATAATGAATGACCCAGGAGCTTACACTTCTGTTTGTGCGGCTGAAATATAGCAGGCATTTGACATAATGAGATTAATTCTGATGGTCACTTAAGAGAAGGTACCATCTTCACTGTAACCTGTGCTTTGGGCCTGATTTCTTGGCACTCTGTAGGAGAGAGAATGGTGGTATCATGATCGTCGTGAAGTGGCAGCCTTGCAAGATGTGTGGCCTTGCTTTCATCCTGCTGAACGTAGTGTGACAGGGAGAGAACTGATTTTACCAAGGTCAAATGAATGCTCATGGTCTTGCTTGAATCCTCTGAGCCTTTCCAAAGATGTATTCCATTAAGCCGCCAGGAACACATTCCCTTAGAAAATTCCTGCTTTCGGTGTCCAAAGGCATATGCTTTGACTCCCAGGCACATTAATCAATGGTGTAATTAGTTCTACAACAGCCTGCTTATCCTACAAATCCTCCAGTACTGAGATGAAAAAGTATCCATCTAGGAATGGCATTGGCCTTTCCCAAATTACACCAGTGAAAATTGATGTGAAGATGGAATGACTCTGTCCCAAAAGACTTAAATCAAGTCATGAAGGAAAAAAGAGGCTCATAACTGATGTTTATGAAACTCCTTAAATTTCATGATAAAAAATTAGCATACATGAAAATAATAACTGTTTAAATTATATTCTTTTCAACAGTTGTGATCTTACTTCCCAGCATACTTCAAACACATATTAACAGTCACCTTTTGTCTGGATATAGTTTAAAACTACAAAAAGCTTAGTGCTACATAAATTAGAAACACTTAAAAAAAAGACAGATAAAATCTACAGGTGTTTATTCAGCAATGAACTATTATGGATGAATGGTAAGAAGACTTGAGTTCAAAGAACTGAAACACATCTCAACAAGCTAAAAGCTATTAAAAGAGCCTGACTAATAACCTTTCACCCCTACCCAACACCTCTTAACATAAATTCATGACATAGAATGATGTTTGAAACAATGGGTGTTTTGTTTTAAAATTTCAAGTCCAAGGTGTTACTGCTTACTACTGGAGTCTGGAATGCCCATATGGTTGGGCTTGACAACTGATTCAACATGTCTGAATCTTGTTGGGACACAACAAAAGGTGCAGATGGTCAGAGCAGACAGTCACATTTAAAATACACTGTTGTTACAAAGATTTAGAATAGGTCTTCATGAAAGCTACATTTAAAAGTATAGTGGGGAGTCAGATGAAAAACAAGATTTGATTGAAAGGACTTGAACTAGAAAGGTTCCATAAAAGTTTAAAACAGGTAACTCTTGCATGTGAGCCAAGAATTTCCCTTTTTACAACTTCACCTATGCGATCACTCCCCTTGAAAAAAGCTTCTTCTCCAGAATTTTTTTCTTCCTCAAGTCCTTTCCCAAAGCTGCTGCCAAAATCAACTTCCTCTGTTGCCATTTTGACAATGTCACTCCCATCCTAAAACTCCCTTTAATGGCCTTTGCTGGTCTCCCTGTGAGTGGCAGGCTTTTGGCCCTGCCCTAATGACAAACACACTATTTCTGCCCAGATTTATTTAAGGCTCCTACCTATTTTTACAAACCCACATGTCATTTTCCTCTCCACATAGGTTGATTATCTTTCAGTTTCTGAACTTAATGTGCATTAGTATTTAGATTGTAAACATTTTACTCAGTTTTGCTCAGTAAGAGCTCTTCATTTTACCTCAATCTTCTCATTCACTCCACCCCAACAATACATACACACTGAAAATCTCTAGAGCTATTTGCCTTATTCAAATTTCTCCTGAAATTTGATCATTTTTTGTAAAAACTACACAAGCAATCAGCCACACTGAAAATTTTGGTCTGATGTAAATCAAACACCACCAAAAGCAAAGTACTCTTAAAAGATGAAAATCATGTGGAATTTCCCTAAGAGGCAAAAAGACTTTACAGAATGAGTCACGGGAAAAATTATCTAATATTTTTATCACGGGCAACTTCTAGGAAAAAGTTCTCCAGATTCTGAAATAGCACCAATGTTAAGTCCTTTTTATTCCTTCATCCTTTTCTTTTTTTAAAAACCTAAAAGACCTGAATACAAGTCTTAACTTGGTTATCTGCAACTTTTGTTATTTTTGTCATTTAATCTCTTCAAGCTTCAGCCTCTTGTTTGTAAAGCGGAAATAACCATATCTATGTGAGCTTTTCCGAGGATTCAGTAGCATTTGTAAAAATTCTTTGTGAAGTAAAAAGTGCTACACAAATACAAGGTATTATTATTACTTCCTTCAAATGTTCCCTTTTGATAGAACTTTCCCAGGATTTCCCCTTTCCCATGCATTTTTAATCTGGAGACAAACCTGGTAGTGTAATCATAAACTTACCTTCTAAATGGGAAACTGCATTAAATCTTTCAGAGATATTGAATATTGTTGTCAATAATATCTTCTATAATTATTGGGTTTTACAGGAAATCAGAGATACTGATGTCATTTTTTATGACTATAATTTTTTAAATACAGAAAATATATAAAAGAAAATGAAATTTATCAGTAATCTCACGATCCAACAACACAACTATTAAAAATTGTGGGGTTTCTTTCTTATCTTTTCGTAATGCATATGTATAACCTTATGGAGTGTTTGTACATACCTATGCTATGCTAAGTCACTTCAATCATCTCTGACTCTTCTGCGACACCATGGACTGTAGTCCAGCCAGGCTCCTCTGTCAACAGGATTTCCCAGGCAAAAATACTGGAGTGGGTTGCCATTTCCATCTCCAGGTGATCTTCCCCACCCAGGGATTGAATCCACAGCTTTTATGTCTCCTGCATTGGCAGATGGATTCATTACTACTATGGCCACCTGGGAAGCCCCTTTGTACATGCAAGAGGCTTTATATGAATTATCTAATTTATTATTCACAACCACCTTGTGAGGCAGATACTATGAGCCTCTGCTACCTTTCACAGAGGAAGAATCAGTTCAGAGAGATTAACTTGCTGAAAGTTACATACAGGGGGCTGCCTAGGGGTGCTGAAGTCCCTACCGTGGAGCACTCCATTATTTCATGTACAACACTGCAATCCTACTGTGCCTGCCACTCTCCTCACTTGTGAAATAGTGGCCATTTTACTATGTCATTATATATTAATTAGAAGCATGGTTTTTAATCATGTTTGTAGTTTGGATGAGTCATGATTCATTTAATTAGCCCCCTATTGTGGGATACTTAAATTTATTTCCGATTTTTCACTAAACATTCTTTTGTTTAATAATATTCAAATATATGCTCAATATCTAAAACTTAAAAAAAAATCTATTTATTTATTTGTGGGTTTTCTGTGCTGCATGGGCTTTTCTCTAGTTGCCGTGAGTGGGGGCTACTCTTTGTTGCAGTGCTCGGGCTTCTCATTGTGGTGGCTTCTCTTACTACAGAGCCCAGGCTCTGGGGCACATGGGCTTCAGTAGCTGGGCTCCAGAGCACAGATCGAGTAGTTGTGGTGCGCGGGCTTAGTTATTCTGTTGGCATGTGGGATCTTCCCAGATCAGGGATCGAACCCATATCTCCTGTATTAGTAGGTGGATTCTTTACCACCGAGCCACTAGGGAAGCCCTAAAACCTTTTTAAAATAAGAAAATGTATCATAAAGAAAGTAAAAATCTTCTGTATGCCCTTCTCCAAAAAGGAATTCTACCCTTACCTCTTTCTCTCTCTTTTTTTTTTTTTTAGTTCATCACTTCTAACAGCTTTGTATATATTTTTGCATGACTGTTTTTCCTACTTTAATTTCATTTAATTTTTCTGACCAAAAAAAGAAATAGAATCATTCTATATATGATTTGCACTTTGCTTTTTTTGCTTTGCAGAATTTCATGGAAATCTTTCCATGTCAGTTCATGTGTTTATCAGGACTCTTTCTATGGCAAGAATTACACACCAATTCAAACCAAACTAGGTTAAAAGGGATTGCTTTTTTGCATACATAATTGGGAAGTCCAGAGGTAGATCTGTATCTCATGTGCAGCTGGGTCCAAGTCCTTTAGAGACAGCATCAAGAAACCCTCTTTCTCTCCCACTCCGGTCTCTGCCTTCCACTACAATGGCTTCCTTCCCAAGCAGATACCAGTAGCTTATCAAGGCCCATGAAAGGAGTGTGTGTCTTAGGATGGACAGTCATCAGCGCAGCTTGTGTCCTGGGTTCACAGCTAGCACTGAGAGGCAGAATCAACCTCAGCCTCACAGACTAACTGAAAAAGGGTAACACTTGGTTTCACAAAGGAAAATCAGGGCACTGCTACCAAAAGAAGGAAGGAAGGAGGCTGGGCACATACAACAATAAACACTTGCTAGTGGCTTCCCATGGAGAAGGAAATGGCACCCCACTCCCAGAAGGACAGAGGAGCCTGGTAGACAGTCCATGGGGTCGCAGAGAGTCAGACACGACTGAGCGACTTCACTTTACTCACTTCATACTTTGTCACTGGAGAAGGAAATGGCACCCCACTCCAGTACTCTTGCCTGGAAAATCCCATGGACGGAGGAGCCTGGTAGACGGTCCATGGGGTTGCAGAGAGTTGGACATGACTGAGCAACTTCACTTCAGTGGCTTCCCAGGCGGTGCTTGTGACAAAGAATCTGCCTGCCAATGCAGGAGATGCAAGAGACGTGGGTTCGATCCCTGGGTAGGGAAGATCCCCTGGAGAAGGAAATGGCTACCCACTCCAGTATTCTTGCCTGGAGAATTACATGGACAGAGAAGCCTGGTTGGCTACAACCCATGGGGTTGCAAAGAGTTATACAGCTGAGTGACCAAGAACACACACACACACATGGTATGTATAGATTTGTCTTACGATGGATGATAGCTTATTTTTTAACTTGGTGTTTGGACCACAATTTGTTCCATAACTAATCTACTGATGAGCAGTTCAGCTATTCTTACCAAATAGTCTAAATGGGTATATTTTGTACTTACATTGTCTGATTTATTTTTAAGTTTTAGCATCTTTACCACTCAACTGATTTCATATTTGTTATATAATACATCACAGCCTTCTTATTAATTTTGCAATATTTCACATGGAAATAAACACACCCATGTTATGGACTGATTTGTGTACTTGTGTACCCTCCAAAATATGTGGTGGAAGCCCTGACCCCCCTCAGAATGTGACCTGATTTGGACATCGGGTCTTTACAGAGGTAATTGGGCTTCCCTGGTGGCTCAGACAGTAAAGAATCTGCCTGCAATGTGGGAGACCTGGGTTCGATCCCTGGGTCAGAAGGATCCCCTGGAGAAGGAAACAACTACCCACTCTAGTATTCTTGCCTGGAGAATTCCACGGACAGAGGAGCCTGAAGGGTGACATTCCATGGGCTCGCAAAGAGTTGGACCTGACTGAAAGACTAACGCACATAGAGGCAATCAAGTTAGCATGAGCCTAACCCAGCAGGACTGGTGTCCTTACAGAAATGAGAAATTTGGGCACAGAGACAGACACACAGAGGGAGAGACCATGTGGAGACCCAGGGGGAGGAGAGCCATGAGACTGGAGTGACACATGCACAAGCCAAGGAACGCCAGGGATTGCCAGCAGCACCAGAAGATTCAAGAGGCAAGCGAGAATTCTTCTCTAAAGCCATCAGAGAAAGCATGCAGTGCCGCTGACACTGATTTCAGACTTTTCAACTCTGCAACAGGGAAACAGTAAATTTCTGATTTTAAACCACCTGATTCTTGGTTCTTTAATATGCTATCCTTCAGAAACTAAGATATGGTACTTACCTTCCCTGGAGGACTCTAAAGTGTCAGTTAAGTTCAGTTCAGTTCAGTTCAGTCGCTCAGTCGTGTCCAACTCTTCACGACCCCATGAATTGCAGCATGCCAGGCCTCCCTGTCCATCACCAACTCCCGGAGTCTACCCAAACCCATGTCCATCTAGTCGGTGATGCCATCCAGCCATCTCATCCTCTGTCGTCCCCTTCTCCTCCTGCCCCCAAAGTGTCAGTAAAATGCAATAAAAACAACAATGAGATCATTATTCCGTGACTAAAAGATAGTAAAAATTAGAAGGCTGGGCAATGCCAAGGTTGTTTGGGATGTCGGGATGTGTACATAGGAAGTCTCATGCACTGCTAGGGGAAGCACAGGTGGGGGATCTAGTCTGGAGAGCAAGATAACAGTGCTTAGCCCAGTAAAGAATATGCCTGGCCATTCTCCTCATAGATACTTAGGTTCTAAAGAATTCTCATAAAGGTCCATGAAGGTATGTGTTTAAGGAGGTTTGTGTATTATGACTTGTGGTGGTCACAAGTTTGAAGCAGACTGTGTGGCCATAGCTGGGTGGTAGGTGCAAAGGAAAATGTGGTAAATACACACCAAGGACTACTTACTATGCAGTCATTAGAAATAACAGGCTACCTGCCATAATAAGGAACGCATCTGAGTCAGTTCTGATGAGGTGGATGAACCTAGAACCTATTATACAGAGTGAAGAAAGTCAGAAAGAGAAAGATAAATATCGTATTCTAACACATATATACGGAAACTAGAAGAATGGTACTGAAGAACTTATTTACAGGGCAGCACTGAAGAAACAGACATAGAGAACAGACTTATGGATATGGGGAGAGGGGAGGAGAGGGTGAGATGTACGGAAAGAGTAACATGGAAACTGATATTACCATATGTAAAATAGATAGCCAATGGGAATTTGCTGTATGGCTCAGGAAACTCAAACAGGGGCTCTGTATCACCTAGAGGGGTGGGATGGGGAGGGAGATGGGAGGGAGGTTCAAAAGGGAGGGGATATATGTATACCTATGGCTGATTCATGTTTCAGATTCATGATTCATGTTTGACAGAAAACAACAAAATTCTTTAAAGCAATTATCCTTCAATAAAAAAATAAATTAAAAAAATAAGAAATAACAGGTTACATATATACAATCCCTAGCAGCATGGATGAATTTTAGAAACATAGTCCTCGATATGAAAATAACAATAAAACAAATTATGTAAATGTAAAATACAAACTCATATGTGCACCCAGGGTTGAGACACCACTGCTTGAATACACCAAAGCAGAAAACCAGGAAACGGTACTGTATCAGAAGCCAAAAGAAAGATAACTTCAGGTAGAGAATGATTTAATACACCAAATGCTGCAGAGATTTTAAGATGTGAAAGGAATCCAAATAATTTAGCAACTAGAAGGCCATTATTGACCCTTGGGGAAGAGCTTCAGAGGAGAATTGGTGGTAAAGGAGAGTAGTAGCTTGAGGAATGAAATGCAAGCAAGATGCTGGAGATGTTGAAGGTAGACAGCTTTTTCCTGGAAAACACATAATCATCCACTTGAAAGACAACCCTGACATCAAGCTATAATTTTACATGATAGGGACAGTGCTGGATTTAAAACATGTCCATACTCCATGCCTTCCACTGCAGGCAGCATGGGTTCAACCCCTGGCTGGGGAACTAAGATTCCGCAAGCCATGTGGTTCAACCAAAAAATAAAATAATGCATTGATATGTCCTTAAAGCCTTTGATGTACTGTGCTTAGCCACTCAGTTGTGTCCGACTCTTTGCAACCATGGACTATAGCCCACCAGGCTCCTCTGTCCATGAGGATTCTCCAGGTAAGAATACTGGAGTGGGTTGCCATGCCCTCCTCCAGGGGATCTTCCCAACCCAGGGATTGAACCCAATTCTCCCGCATTGCAGATGGATTCTTTACCATCTGAGTCACCAGGGAAGCCCAAGAATACTGGAGTGGGTAGCCTATCCCTTCTTCAGGGGATCTTCCCAACCCAGGAATTGAACTGGGGTCTTCTGCATTGCAGGTGGATTCTTCATCGGCTGAGCTATCAGGAAAGCCCAAAGCTTTCGATACTTCTCCCTTAAAAAGCTAGAGTTCAATTTCCCCTTCTCTTGGGTATAGGCTAGATTTAGTGCTTTACTGGACTTACTTGCTTCTAACAACTACATACAGAGGAAGTAGTGGTGATGGTTTCAGGTACTAGGTCATAAAAGGCATTGCCGCTTCCTCCTCTTTCTTAGATAATCGCTCTGCAGAAATAGCTGCCTGGTCACGAGGACACTCAAGCAGCACTACGGAGAAAAACTGAGGCCCTTGCCAGTAACCAGGAGAGTAAGCTGCCTTGGAAAGGTTGAATTCCAGCTGCAGGCAAAGCCTTCAGATGACTGTAACACCAGACTACACCTTGACCAAAGCCTTATGAAAGACCCTGAGCCAGAATCACACAGCAAACCCACCCCCCAAACTCCTGAACCACAAAAATTGTGAGACAATAGATGTCTATTGTTTTAAGCTGCTCAACTTAATAATTTGTTACATAACAATGGATAGCTAATACATACACTATACAGATGGTGGACGATTTGAATTTTTGTATGGTTAATACGGGTTTCCCAGGTGGCTCTAGTGGTAAAGAACCCACGTGCCAATGCAGGTGAGGTAAGAGATGTGGGTTTGATCCTTGGGTCGGGAAGATTGCCTGGAGAAGGAAATGGCTACCCACTCCAGTATCCTTGCCTGGAAAATCCCATGGACAGAGGAACCTGGAGGGCAATAGTCCATGGGATCACAGAGTTGGACACAACTGAAGCGACTGAACACACACACATGGCTAATACTCTGACTTACTTCAGATAGATCTGGAAAAAGACACGTCACATAAGATTTATCAGAACTCTCCCTTTCTCTTTCTCTTTTTCAAGTTTGTTTATGTATCCATGTATGTTAAGTTAACAGTTATTTAGAAGAAATTGCTGCTGCTGCTGCTGCTAAGTCGCTTCCGTAGTGTCCAACTCTGTGCGACGCCAGAGACGGCAGCCCACCCGTCCCTGGGATTCTCCAGGCAAGAACACTGGAGTTGGTTGCCATTTCCTTCTCCAGTGCATGAAAGTGAAAAGTGAAAGTGAAGTCGCGCAGTCGTGTCCGACTCTCAGCGACCCCATGGACTGCAGCCCACCAGGCTCCTCCGTCCATGGGATTTTCCAGGCAAGAGTACTGGAGTGGGGTGCCATTGCCTTCTCCATAGAAGAAATTACATCATTTAAATTTTAGTGGTGAGCAGTTTAATTTTTTTATTACATGGGTATGTGGATTTCTACATTTTACACTGGTTTTATAAATTAATGATATCTAGAAAAGATGTCCCTGTTTTTTAAAACTAGAACCATGTGCATTTTATTCATTCACAGTTTCATGTCTGGCTTTAGCATTTGTCAGTTAAACTTGGCAAAACATTTGGGAAAAAGTAATCAATTTTTATTGCTTTCATTAGAACATTTTCTTTATCAGCTTTGGGAATGGATTTTATACTTTGTTGGCTTTCAACCTTTCTCTAAATTGCCTTTATAATTTTCTTTATCTTCACTCAGACAGACTCTTTAGATTTAGAATATGTTTTAAAAAATCATTTCAAGTTGTGGCCCTTTTTTAAATTAGACCACAGATACTCAGGATTAGATTGATTTGACTGATCTCACTTTTTTGTAGATGGCCCAGTATCATCACTCCCTCCACCTTACCCCACCCGAACCCCATTCTTAAAATTAATTTCAGTCACTTTTAATGCTCGACCCCCAGTGTCTTTCATGTCCAGATCCCACACCTGAAAATTCCACTTGAATTAGTTTGGGGCAGGACCTGGACTCATTCCTTTTACAAATCTGATTCAGTTCAGTTCAGTTTAGTTCAGTCGCTCAGTCGTGTCCGACTCTTTGCCACCCCATGAATCGCAGCACGCCAGGCCTCCCTGTCCATCACAAACTCCCGGAGTTCACCCAGACTCACGTCCATCGAGTCAGTGATGCCATCCAGCCATCTCATCCTCTGTTATCCCCTTCTCCTCCTGCCCCCAATCCCTCCCAGCATCAGAGTCTTTTCCAATGAATCAACTCTTCGCATGAGGTGGCCAAAGTACTGGAGTTTCAGCTTTAGCATCATTCCTTCCAAAGAAATCCCAGGGCTGATCTCCTTCAGAATGGACTGGTTGGATCTCCTTGCAGTCCAAGGGACTCTCAAGAGTTTTCTCCAACACCACAGTTCAAAAGCATCAATTCTTCGGCACTCAGCCTTCTTCACGGTCCAACTCTCACATCCATACATGACCACTGGAAAAACCATAGCCTTGACTAGACGGACCTTTGTTGGCAAAGTAATGTCTCTGCTTTTGAATATGCTATCTAGGTTGGTCATAACTTTCCTTCCAAGGAGTAAGCGTCTTTTAATTTCATGGCTGCAGTCACCATCTGCAGTGATTTTGGAGCCGTCCAAAATAAAGTCTGACCCTGTTTCCACTGTCTCCCCATCTATTTCCCATGAAGTGATGGGACCGAATGCCATGATCTTCGTTTTCTGAATGTTGAGCTTTAAGCCAACTTTTTCACTCTCCTCTTTCACTTTCATCAAGAGGCTTTTTAGTTCCTCTTGACTTTCTGCCATAAGGGTGGTGTCATCTGCATATCTGAGGTTATTGATATTTCTCCCAGCAATCTTGATTCCGGCTTGTGCTTCATCCAGCCCAGTGTTTCTCATGATGTACTCTGCATATAAGTTAAATAAGCAGGGCGACAATATACCGCCTTGACGTACTCCTTTTCCTATTTGGAACCAGTCTGTTGTTCCATGTCCAGTTCTAACTGTTGCTTCCTGACCTGCATACAGATTTCTCAAGAGGCAGGTCAGGTGGTCTGGTATTCCCATCTCTTTCAGAATTTCCCACAGTTTATTGTGATCCACACAGTCAAAGGCTTTGGCATAGTCAATAAAGCAGAAATAGATGTTTTTCTGGAAACAAATCTGATTAGGTGATTCTAATTGGTAACCAACTTGAGAACCTGTGTGGTAGACCCTTGCTATTCAAAGATGATCTTAAGATCAGCAGAACTGGCTTCACCTGAGAGTGGTTTGTTGCACAAACAGAATTTCAGTTTCCATCTCAGACTCACTCGTTCAAGCAGAATCTGCTTTTTAATAAGTCTCCAGGTCATTCATAAGGACTTTAAAATTAAGAGCACTGGCTAGATTCAAATCCTCCCTCTACGACTTACTAGCTATGTGACACTGACTAACTCAACTTCTCTGTGCCTCAAATCCCTCATTTATGAAGCAAGAATAATAATAGTACCTACGACCTATAGGGTTGATTTGAGAATTTCACACGATATTGCACTAAAATTTTTAGAATGGTGCCTGTCTTATAGTAGTGAGGGCACAAAAAATGTTAGGTATTATTTATAGCAGTTACCTCTTTTTGCTTCTTCTTTCAAGTAATACTTCTTGGACTCTTGCTGCTGCTGCTGCTAAGTTGCCTCAGTCGTGTCCAACTCTATGCGACCCCATAGACAGCAGCCCACTAGGCTCCCCCGTCCCTGGGATTCTCCAGGCAAGAACACTGGAGTGGGTTGCCATTTCCTTCTCCAGTGCATGAAAGTGAAAGGTGAAAGTGAAGTCGCTCAGTCATGTCTGACTCCTAGCGACCCCATGGACTGCAGCCCTCCAGGCTCCTCCGTCCATGGGATTTTCCAGGCAAGAGTACTAGAGTGGGTTGCCATTGCCTTCTCCATCTTGGACTCTTAACCATCATTTAAACCACTGGCTCCAGGTTGCTTCTTTGGAAGCTGCAGGCTAACCAGAGCAGAATCAACTGAGTGCTTTCAAAAATCTAGAAATCCCTCAGTCTCATCTCTGAAGATTCTGATTCAGTCAGTTTGCAGACTGAAAACTAATTCCAGAGAATCTGTGTTTTTAAATCCTCCCAGGGTGATCTGGGTGATCTGATGCTCAAAGTCCTTAGACTGGGAATCAGTGCTTGGCATGCTGATATTGCCCAGCATTCACCCTACCCTTTCACTACTGTAACATCAGCTCCACTGGTGGCCTGACAACTCTAGCTTAGGCCTTTTCCTTAGCTCCAGATCGACATACCTAACTGATCGTGACAGCCCTCCACTTAGGTATCCTGTAGACACTGTAAAATCCTCACATTCAGAATTCATCCCAACAATCAAAATGCCCCCTTCCAACAGAAAGTCCTTTGACACATGAGGCCCCTGACTCTCTGTCAGCCAGTGGTTCCAGCACCCAACACTGTGCCCAAAGTCAGGAACATGGGAGTCACTCTTGTCCTCTTTCTTTTTAATTGTCCTATTCAGTAACAATATCCTTTTGATTATATATCTTCATTATTCCTGAAATCTGTTCTCCTGTCTTTGTTAGCACTTCAACCATGTAAGTTCAGGCTTTCATCTTTTCTTTTTTGGAGTAAAATAGCCTTAATTGATGTAGCTGTTCTTCTTGTCTTTTTTATTTTTTTTCTGTGGACCATTTTTAAAGTCTTTATTGAATATGTTACAATATTGCTTCTGTTTTATGTTTTGGTTTTTTCACCTTGAGGCATGTGGGATCTTAACTCCCCCCAGGGATAGAACCTGCACCCCCTGCAAAGGAAGGCAAAATCTTAACCCCTGGATCACCAGGTAAGTCCCCTCCTTGCCTTTAATTTAATCTGTTAACTACACAGCTGATAGTGATTTTTCTGAAATTCAAATCTGACCCTGTGTTCATTCCCTTGTTTCAAATCCGTCTATGCCTTCCCTATTGCCTTTAAAATAGAAAGTCCTTTCTATGACATATGAGGCCCCTCATGGTACAGTCTCTATTACTCTGATCACTTTCTCTCTACTACTTCTTCTCTGCTATGACTAATATGATTATTTTGGAGATGTTCAAAGCAACCCGCTCTCTCACCTGTAGGTGCATATGCTGCACTCTTCTCCTTGAGCACCTTTTCTTTGGTTCTTCCTTTAGCTAACTCATTTGTCTCTCAAAGTTACCTCTTGCAAAAACCTTGTTCCCTATGATGCTATAGGATCCCCTTAATTACAATAGTAATTGCATTATGAACTGTACGCATAAGTAGTTAAGCATATGGATTCCAGAGTCAGAGTGTATAGATCTGAGTCCTGGTATCACTGGTTACAGCTCTATGACACTAACCTACTTAATCTCTGTGCTTTGGTCACCTTGTTTGTAAAAGTATTATTTTAATAAGTCATCTCTTATTTTGTCTTGAGAAGTAAATGATATGACACATAAAATTCTTAAAACACTGCCTGACACAAAGTAAGTGCTTAGCAGCTATCAGTTATTATTATTATCTCTATTGATGAACTTAGCTTTTTAACAGCAGAGGCTGTGTTTATGTTTGATTTTTTTTATGTCTTGTTTTGTTTTTTTAACCTCTGTGCTATTTATCTGGTCCCTCCCATATCATATATACTTATTAATGACTATACATCTTTATTCATTCTGTCTTTTAACAACTATTGGTTGAGCACTTATGTCAGGCACTATTCTAAGCACAAGGGATACATCAGTGAAAAAATTAAAATTCTGCCTACATAGTACTTACCTGGAGACAGAAAGGCATAAGTAAAACATGTCAGGTGGCAGTAGACAGGGAGTCAGAGAGGGAATGGGAAATGCTAGTGACAGACAAGTGTTGCTGATGGGAGAGAAGGAAGAGAAGCATTCCAATTATTAAATAGGATGATCAAGAAAGGTTCATTGAGAAGATGCAGGCTCAGCAAAGATCTTAAGTAGATGAGAGGTTGATATCCTAGGGCACTCAGATATCACACTCAGAGGAGGAAACAATTACATAGTCCCCAAGATGAGTATCTGCTTTGCGTATTTGAGAAAATGAAAGATCAGTGTTGCTGTAGTGTCATTAGAAGGGGAAGGGCAGCAGAATATGAGGTCAGGAGGAGTTCTCTGATGGCCTAGTGGTTAGGATTCTAGGCTTTTACTGCCAAATTCAAGCCATATTTGGGGGATTGAGATCCTGTAAGCCACATGGTATGGCCCCCCCCTCAAAAATAAAAAACACACAAGTCAGAAGGGAGGCAAAGAAAGATTGCAGGGTCTTATTAGCCATCATAAGGACTTTGTCATTTACTGGAGAACATTGGGAAGCCACTGGAGGGTTCTGAGAAGAGGAGTGAGTATCTGACTTGGATTTTAACAAGATCAGTGTGGCTGCTATGTTAAGAGTAAACTGAGGGAGAAGGAAATGGCAACCCACTCCAGTACTCTTGCCTGGAAAATTACATGGACTGAGGAGCCTGGTAGGCTACAGTCCAGTCCATGGGGTCACAAAGACTCAGACACGACTGAGCAACTTCACTTTCACTTTTGATAACCAGAGTATATCCATACATGAAAAATTATTCAGCTATGAGAAAAATGGAGTAGAGTTGTAAAGTATTGACCTGGAAGGATATGAATCTATACACACATACATGCATCAATCATATGGAAGAAATAAAGCAAATTTCAGAATTAAAAAAAAAGAGTAAACTGAGGCAAGGCAGAGAGAGCAGTTAGGGGACTTGAGCAATAATTTAGGCAAGAGATGATGACATGGACCAGGGTAGTTGTAGTGGGTCTAGTGAAAAGGAATGAGATTATGGTGATATGACTGGAAGAGAGAGCCAAAAGGATTTACCATGTGAGTGTATGTAGGGTGTGAGACAAAAAAGCAGTCAAGGACAGGAATGCCTCCAATGATGTTAGCCAAATTAGAAAGAGGAATTGCCTTCAAGTGAAATGGGGAAGATTGAAAATAAGAGGTTAATTTTTTTCTGTTCTGGAATTGGAGATCAGAAATTTGGTTTGGGATGTGCAAAATTTGTGATGCCTATTAAGTATAAAGGGAGACACATATATGAGTCTGGAGTTCCAGAAGAAGGGTCTGTACTGAAAAACTAAATTTGGGAGTTATCAGGGCACAAATGTTATTTAAACCTGAAAATTGTATGAGATTAACAAGAAAGTAACCACAGAGATGTCCAAACTCTGAATCCAAGGGCACTCCAAAATTTAGAAGACAGAGATGCAGAGGAATCAGCAAAAAACACTGGCCAGTAAGATTTTAAGAAGAATGGAAAAGTGGGAAATTTTAGAATTAAGTGAAGAAAATGTTTAAATAAGGAATGATCAATTGTGTCAAATACTTTTCCTGGAATAGGTCAAGTAATACAAGAATTGAAAATTGAAAAATCAGCAACATGGGGGTCATGGGGACTTTTTACAAGGGCATTTGTAAGTGGAAGAGTAAGGGAAAAACATGCTTGAAGTAGGTCCAAGAGAAACTGGGAGGAGTTGGATTTAGGAAGTACAGAAATTCTTTCAAGTTTTTCCATAAATGAGCAAATAAATAGGATGTGGGCTCAAGGGAAGTTTGGGGGGGCAGTTATTGTTGCTAAAGGTGTGAGAATTATAGCTTATTTATAAGCTGGTGGGAATATTCCAACAGAAAAGGGAAGTCAATGATGTGGGAGAGAGTGAGAACTGCTGCTGCAAGGATGACCTGGAGTAGATTAGAGAGAATGAGATCCACCTGACAAGTGTAGGGTGGGTCTTGGACAGGAGTACAGGAAAAAGACACACAG
Source organism: Bubalus kerabau (assembly GCF_029407905.1). Taxonomy (NCBI): domain Eukaryota; kingdom Metazoa; phylum Chordata; class Mammalia; order Artiodactyla; family Bovidae; genus Bubalus; species Bubalus kerabau. The sequence continues at coordinate 71,678,464 of NC_073630.1, forward strand.
TAACAGGAGGAAAGACAGACTATGTGGACACAGATGCAGGTAGGCTGGCAGATGTGATGAGAGCCTGAGATTTCTCACTGCATCTCTTAAAGGTCCTTTAAAGAAATATCAGAACACATACTCTGTTATATATATAAATGACTTTTCATTTAACTATTTTAAAAAGAGCCTAGTACGCATGATACTGTTGATAGAAATATAGAGGGACACAGAATCCTTTCTAGCAAGAATTAGTACTGTGGGTGAAATAGGTAAACAAACAATGTGGTGGTGAAAGTATTATCAAAAAGGCATTTGAAAATACTACAGGAGCTAAGACTGAGAAAAGCATTGAACAAAATTTTCAGAATATATAAGTATGCAACCAGGACTAATTTCCTAAGGCTTAATATTCTGGGTCAGTAAACTTGCAAAATTCTGTGTGTTAACATTATAAGAATGTGAAAGTTCTCATTTCCTGCATAGATAGAAAAGTAAATACTTGTATTTGCTTTTTGGCCAATTTGAGGTTGATACAGTGAAACTCGTCTGACACTGTTAATACTTTACACTTCTAGACCTCAAACTTCCTTCCATATCAGAAACTCCTTGGCTCTTGAATCAAAGTTTTAAAAATATTTTTTTCATGTAATAATTTTTCTTAAAAGAATTCATGAATAATTATTTAAATATTTAGAGTTGGCCTGAATCTTAAACATTTTGTGGGAGTTAATTATAAATAAATATAACATACATATATATATATTTCAACTTTAAAAGAAGTTTAAGGCCCACTCTCTTAGGAGTTACTATGATAAAATGAATTATTCCCTTTGTGGTTCTAATCTTATAAGAAAATAACTTCAAAGCTGAAATTTCTGAGTGGAACCCAGATTCAAAACTTCAAAATCAGATACATGCAGCTGCACTCTGGCTCCCCTAATCCATCTAACAGCTTTTAGTGGGTTCTATAAGTGACATTAGAAAAGGCATAGCAGATGTGCAAGATGGCTTCTGAAATCTAAAGTAGGACAGATGGTTCTCTGGTTGATTGACAGCATGAGGAGATCTACGCAAGGGTCACTTCCTGTGAAGGTTTGCCCCTCCCAGCCCCCATTCCTGCTTCTGCCTGCAAATGGAAGGGTCATACAAGAAACAAAAGCAGGGATGGCTATTCAGAGTGTCTTTGTTTAAAAACATTCATTGTAGTGAAAAGATTTTCTATAAAAGAAAAAATCACCTAGATATGGAAAGAATTCTTTTTTAACCTTTGACAAAGAATTGACTCTCTGCATAGTTACAACAAAGTACATTCATGTTTGGAACACAATACTCAGGAGACTGGAGGTAGAGATGAAAGAACAAAGAACTAACAACTGGAATTTATAAGCATTGGTTTAGTACTACCAAACAGCATTGGTTAGTACTAGACTATTTCACCATTGGAAGTCCCATATTGCCCTTAAAAATAAACTTCTTATTTTAAATTTTAACTATTTATGATTGGTAACCAGTAATTAATAGTCTAGGCTACATCACCGGTATGCTTATCCCTCTCTCTCTCTCTTTTTTTTTTCAAATTCCTTTCTAGTACTTCAAATCTTTAAAAAAAGTAAAAACAAACTCATATTCATTGCATGTAAACTAAATGCTGGGCCCTGTACTAGGTGCTTTCTTATAATTTAATATGATTTGGGATCTTAGCAATATTAACTGACTCTTTCTTCTTAGGTTCACATTAATACAGAAACTTGGGCCCCTGGTTTTATTGATATTCTTCTTCATCTCTTCTGCTGTTAGAGGGAAGTGTAGTGTTAGTGGCTCAGTTGCATCGGACTCTTTGCAACCCCACAGATTGCAGCCTGCTAGGCTCCTCTGTCCATGAAATTCTCCAGGCAAGAATACTGGAGTGGGTTGCCGTTCCCTTCACCAGGGGATCTTCCAGACCCAGGGATTGAACCCGGGTCTTCCACACTGCAGGCAGATTATTTACCATCAGGGAAGCCCCGGGTGTCAGAGGGAAACCAAACACAAAATACACCCAGGAGAATATGTCCATGCCCAAGTTCAGATGCATGCTATGATTCCAAGATTTCTGCCTTCCACCCAGCTCTTGAAGACATTTATACAGTGGCAGATGCAAGGCCTCTCCATACAAGAGACTCAGGAACAGTGATGTGTTTGTAAGGAAGTGCTGGGGATAAATTGTCTTGAAACTTCCTTTGTCTAAAATTATGCTTATTTAGAGCAAGCTGCCAAAGTACCAGTAAATTCACATCCTGCTGGGAAGCCTGCATTTTGGAGGGTCTTCAAAAAGTGCTGCACATTGATAAAAGTCTGAAGACTATAGTGGATCCTATCCATCTAGTCAAGGCTATGGTTTTTCCTGTGGTCATGTATGGATGTGAGAGTTGGACTGTGAAGAAGGCTGAGAGCCGAAGAATTGATGCTTTTGAACTGTGGTGTTGGAGAAGACTCTTGAGAGTCTCTTGGACTGCAAGGAGATCCAACCAGTCCATTCTGAAGGAGATCAGCCCTGGGATTTCTTTGGAAGGAATGATGCTGAAGCTGAACCTCTAGTACTTTGGCCACCTCATGTGAAGAGTTGACTCACTGGAAAAGACTCTGATGCTGGGAGGGATTGGGGGCAGGAGGAGAAGGGGACGACAGAGGATGAGATGGCTGGATGGCATCACTGATTCGATGGACGTGAGTCTGGGTGAACTCCGGGAGTTTGTGATGGACAGGGAGGCCTGGTGTGCTGCAATTCATGGGGTCGCAAAGAGTCGGACACGACTGAGCAACTGAACCGAACTGATACACAGATACATTTAGACTTTACTACTGAGGCTCATGAAGTAAACTGGGTCCTGACCATATGGACAGCAACCTCCCAGCTACTTCTTCCCATTCTCAAACAATTCTAGAAGCAACGAATAGCCAACTAAGTGACACAGAAGAATGAATAAGTGATCTGAAAGATAGAATAATGGAACTCACTCAGTCAGAACACCATACAGAAAGACAAATGAAAGAAAAAGAAAGAAAGAAAGCAACGTATGAGATCTATCGGATAATATAGGTGCTCAACACTGCTAACTATCAGAGAAATGCAAATCAAAACCACAGTTAAGGTATCATCTCATACCAGTCAGGATAGTCATCATCAAAAAACCTACAAATAACAAATGCTGAAGAGGGTGTAGAGAAAATAAAACCCCTCCTACACTACTGGTCAGTGTATTGGTCAGTCAGCAAAAACAAGACTGGGAGCTGACTGTGGCTCAGATTATGAACTCCTTATTGCCAAATTCAGACTTAAATTGAAGAAAGTAGGGAAAACCACTAGACCATTCAGGTACGACCTAAATCAAATTCCTAATGATTATACAGTGGAAGTGAGAAATAGATTTAAGGGACTAGATCTGATAGAGTGCCTGATGAACTATGGACGGAGGTTCGTGACATAGTACAGGAGACAGGAATCAAGACCATCCCCAAGAAAAAGAAATGCAAAAAAGCAAAATGGTAGTCTGAGGAGGTCTTACAAATAGCTGTGAGAAGAAGAGAAGCCAAAGGCAAAGGAGAAAAGGAAAGATATACTCATTTGAATGCAGAGTTCCAAAAAATAGCAAGGAGAGACAAGAAAGCCTTCCTCAGTGATCAGTGCAAAGAAATAGAGGAAAACAATAGAATGGGAAAGACTAGAGATCTCCTCAAGAAATTAGAGATACCAAAGGAACATTTCATGCAAAGATGGGCTCAATAAAGGACAGAAATGGTATGGAACTAACAGAAGCAGAAGATATTAAGAAGAGGTGGGAAAAATACTCAGAAGAACTTTACAAAAAAAGATCTTCATCACCCAGATAATCATGATGGTGTGATCACTCACCTAGAGGCAGACATCCTGGAATGTGAAGTCAAGTGGACCTTAGGAAGCATCACTATGAACAAAGCTAGTGGAGGTGATGGAATTCCAGTTGAGCTATTTCAAATCCTAAAAGATGATGCTGTCAAAGTGCTGCACTCAATATGGTAGCAAATTTGGAAAACTCAGCAGTGGCCACAGCACTGGAAAAGGTCAGTTTTCATTCCAATCCCTAAGAAAGGCAATGCCAAAGAATGATCAAACTACCGCACAATTGCACTCATCTCACAGGCTACCAAAGTAATGTTCAAAATTCTCCAAGCCAGGCTTCAGCAGTATGTGAACCATGAACTTCCAGATGTTCAAGCTGGTTTTAGAAAAGGCAGAGGTACCAGAGATCAAATTGCCAACATCCGCTGGATCATCAAAAAAGCAAGAGAGTTCCAGAAAAAACATCTATTTCTGCTTTATTGACTATGCCAAAGCCTTTGACTTTCTGGATCACAATAAACTGTGGAAAATCTTTAAAGAGATGGGAATACCAGACCACCTGACCTGCCTCTTGAGAAACCTATATGCAGGTCAGAAAGCAACAGTTAGAACTGGACATGGAACAACAGACTGGTTCCAAATAGGAAAAGGAGTATGTCAAGGCGGTATATTGTCACCCTGCTTATTTAACTTGTATGCAGAGTACATCATGAGAAACGCTGGGCTGGATGAAGCACAAGCTGGAATCAAGATTGCCAGGAGAAATATTAATAACCTCAGATATGCAGGTGACACCACCCTTATGGCAGAAAGTCAAGAGGAACTAAAGAGCCTCTTGATGAAAGTGAAAGAGGAGAGTGAAAAAGTTGGCTTAAAGCTCAACATTCAGAAAACGAAGATCATGGCATCCTGTCCCATCACTTCATGGCAAATAGATGGAGATACAGTGGAAACAGTGTCAGACTTTATTTTGGGCAGCTCCAAAATCACTGCAGATGGTGACTGCAGCCATGAAATTAAAAGACGCTTACTCCTTGGAAGGAAATTATGACCAACCTACATAGCATATTTAAAAGCAGAGACATTACTTTGCCAACAAAGGTCCGTCTAGTCAAGGCTATGGTTTTTCTAGTAGTCGTATGGATGTGAGAGTTGGACTGTGAAGAAAGCTGAGCATTGAAGAATTGATGCTTATGAACTGTTGTGTTGGAGAAGACTCTTGAGAGTCCCTTGGACTGCAAGGAGAGCTATCCAGTCCATCCTAAAGGAGATCAGTCCTGGGTGTTCTTTGGAAGGACTGATGTTGAGGCTGAAACTGCAATACTTTGGCCACCTGATGCGAAAAGCTGACTTATTGGAAAAGACCCTGATGCTGGGAAAGATTGAGGGCAGGAGGAGAAGGGGACAACAGAGGATGAGATGGTTGGATGGTGTCACCAACTCAATGGACAGGAGTCTGAGCAAACTCCAGCAGTTGGTGATGGACAGGGAGGCCTGGAATGCTGTAGTCCATGGGGCTGCAAAGAGTCAGACATGACTGACTGAACTGAACACTATTGGTGGGAATTGAAATTGGTGCAGCCTCCATAAAAAAACAGTATGAAGATTCATTTAAAAATTAAAAATAGAGCTACCATATGATCCAGCAATCCCACTTTTGGGTAAATATGCAGAAAAGACAAAAACTCTAATTCAAAAATATTTATACACTCTAATGTTCATAGCAGCACTAATTATAATAACCAAAACATGGAAACAATCCAAGTACCCATCAACAAACAATTGACTTAAGTTTACGTGGCATACATATACAATGGAATATTAACCAGTTGTAAAAAAGAATGAAAATATTTCCATTTGCAGCAGCATGGATGGACCTAGAGAATATCATATTCACTGAAGTAAGTCAGAGAAAAACTGACTGAAACCAAATAGTATATGGTATCACTTCCATGTGAATCTAAAAAATATTACAAATAAGTCTATATACAGAACAAAAACAAACTCACAGATATAGAAAACTAGCTTATGGTTACCTAAGGGGAATGGAAGTACAAAGGATAAATTTAGAGTATGAGATTAGCGGACAAAACTACTATACATAAAATAGGTAACAAGAATTTTCTGTAAAGTACAGAGAACTATATTCAATATCTTGTAACAATCTATTGTGGATTAAAAAATGTTGCCTGACATATCAAGAATGCTGTGGCCATCAAGCCACCAGCTATTACCACGGCCCATAGCTGTAAGCTGAGGGAACTGAAGATGGAGACAAAAGGGCTGCTGAATGCCAAGCCCTCAGCCACTGCAGCCATCCCCAATGGTGTACAACGAGGGGACTCAGGATGAGAAAGAACCGGACACTAGCTCTAGGTAGCTAAGGTTCATGTTAAAGAAATGATCTCAATGACTCTTGCATCTTTCCATACATAGAAAAATACTAAAATCATTAACTTGAGATGTCTGGTATTCTTTAACCAAAAGTAATCTTTTGATGTTCCGACTACCTGGTTTTTGTTGCAAAGCTCCCATATTGTATATCCTGGCTCCTCCCTGAACTTTTTGGAGCAGTCCCTCAGAGCTGTCTGAGACGCTATCTCCTGGGCTTGATGTCCTCAGCAGGTCCACCTACTAAAATATAATTCTCAACTTTTATGGTGTACATTTTTTTTTTCAGTCGATACCACAATGGAAAATAATCTGAAAAAATCATATATATAATTATATTAGTTACTTTGCTGTACACTGAAACTGGCATAGTATTGTAAATCAACTATATTTCAATAATTTTAAAAAAGAGAGAGAGAGAAATAAAAAGGTGAATCAACTTTCAGTAAGCCTTTGGCGCCTACCCAATCTATGTTTAAATTCTTTAATTATTGCATTACCAATGGACTCATTAACCTCTAAATTCCAGAAGAGAAAATGCCAATTTACCTTGAATGTTTAGAATTTTATTTTTTCCCACAGAAAGAGTACCATACCGTTTCTTCAATAGAAATCCAAGTTTTCAGTTAACTTGATTGCTGAGAAATATGTGGGCAACAGAAAATACACTCATCAATGTGTATCATGTGTCAAGTGTTAGGCCTGGCTCAGTAATATAAAGAATATGGTAAAATTATGTTCTGTACTCTTATTTATTCAGAAAGCAAAGAGCAGATTACCTTTTAGTGTTAAGCTCACTCAGTGTGTCTTCTAATTTTCCTATTTTTGTTTCTTCTTTTATAAAAATGTACTCAAATTCACTTAAGAAACACTTATTGATTTCACACTATGTGCTAATCATTTTTGATGCCGGACAGGCTCCTACTGTTATGGCTCTTTCATTTTAGTGAGGTGCTGGAGAGAGGGGGTGGGGGGAGAGAATAGACAAATAATTGTTTAGGTCATGAAGAATGGCATGAAAATATTAAATGGAGTAACATGGAGAGTAACTGGGGAGCTATTTTAATTGTGTGATCAGGGAAGGTTTCTTTGATATGACATCAGGTGCAACCACAAACAAGAAGTCATGTGATCTGGAGGAACAATGTTATTGAAAAAGTAACAGTGGTTGTAGAGGGAATGATGATTGCAAAGGCCCCAAACCCAGAACCAGACTACCATGTTCTAGGAGCAAAATGAATATTAATTATTAATATTGATGACCTTAAGGATATATTTAGGAGTATTATGATTTATAAGCCAAGTTGTCAGTCTGAGAGAAGCTCTGCAATAGAGACAGAAATGAGCAAAAAGATCACAACAGTGGCAGAACAACATTATAGTGACAGAATTTTGCACAAAGAGGTAGGAAGAAGTTATTAATCCTCAGGGTGTATTTCAGGGAAGTCTTTGCAAAGGAGGTAATGTAAAAGCAGGATTTTGAACTATCAATAGTGTTGACAAGGCAGGAATGATGACTATGTCAGGGGCAAAGCATACAGGGAACTGTGAGTGCAAAGGAGTTTCCTACAATGAGCACGAAAATAGAAAAAAGTGAGGCTCAAGAGGGCAGAGGCCAAGCCATGAAAGGGCTCGATATTCTGTGCATGATAGGAGATATCAAAGGCTCTAAGGAATGAACCACAGGATTGAATTTTAGAGGATCACCACAGACTGTCTCCCAAATATGTCTGTGGGAGAACAAAATGAAGGTGGTGAAAAAAAGATGGAATGAGGATAGCCACAGTTGGGCTCAGTAAGAAATAAAAGTGATCTGAGAGGTTTTTAGGAGTTAAACAAAAGAGGGCTGACTGTTCACTGCTTCAGTCGCTCAGTCATGTTCAACTCTTTGCGACCTCATGAATCGCACGCAGCATGCCAGGCCTCCTTCTCCATCACCAACTCCCAGAGTTCACTCAAACTCATGTCCATCGAGTCGGTGATGCCATCCAGCCATCTCATCCTCTGTCGTCCCCTTCTCCTCCTGCCTCCAATTCCTCTCAGCATCAGTCTTTTCCAATGAGTCAACTCTTCGCATCAGGTGGTCAAAGTATTGGAGTTTCAGCCTCAACATCAGTCCTTCCAATGAACACCCAGGACTGATCCTCTTTAGAATGGACTGGTTGGATCTCCTTGCAGTCCAAGGGACTCTCAAGAGTCTTCCCCAACACTACAGTTCAAAAGCATCAATTCTTCGGCACTTAGCTTTCTTCACGGTCCAACTCTCACATCCATACATGACCACAGGAAAAACCATAGCCTTGACTAGACGGACCTTTGTTGGCAAAGTAATGTCTCTGCTTTTGAATATGCTATCTATGTTGGTCATAACTTTCCTTCCAAGGAGTAAGTGTCTTTTAATTTCATGGCTGCAGTCACCATCTGCAGTGATTTTGGAGCCCAAAAAGATAAAGTCTGACACTGTTTCCACTGTTTCCCTATCTATTTCCCATGAAGTGATGGGACAGGATGCCATGATCTTCATTTTCTGAATGTTGAGCTTTAAGCCAACTTTTTCACTCTCCTCTTTCACTTCCATCAAGAGGCTTTTTAGTTCCTCTTCATTTTCTGCCATAAGGGTGGTGTCATCTGCATATCTGAGGTTATTGATATTTCTCCTGGCAATCTTGATTCCAGCTTGTGCATCATCCAGCCCAGCATTTCTCATGATGTACTCTACATATAAGTTAAATAAGTAGGGTGACAATATACAGCCTTGATGTCCTCCTTTTCCTACTTGAAACCAGTCTGTTGTTCCATGTCCAGTTCTGTTGCTTCCTCACCTAATCACCGATAACGTTCAGTAGCTGGCTCTCTACAAATATTTGTATAGTGAAGAAATGAATGGTGGTTGAAAAGTCATGAGTCCCGCCCTCAAACTTCCATTACTAGAGAACTTGGACGGCTTATGCCTCGTTTAAGTGTGTCGTTTTAAACCCAACAACCCTATGAGGTAGGTCGTATTTCCATTTTTCAGTAGAGAAAAACCTGAGGTTCAGAGAGAGCTGGAATGTACCTTGCCTGAGGTTTCTAGAACTAGTCAGAAGGCTCAAAAGTATCAACCAAGTGCACGTTTAATAATTATTTGCTACTGCTAAGCCTGGAGGCCCAAAGGAAGAAGTGCGCTATGTAAAGCCTAAAAGCAGAGAAAGCTAAATAGCCAACTCTAAACAGAGGATAAAAAGGGCTTCCAGAACGTTCCTGCTGGCCAGTCACTGGAGGATTACAGCGGTGCGTCACAGCAGCCTAAACCTTGGCCTCCTCCCGCGCGGCGCAGGGAGGAGGTGGGCGGGGCTCCGGGTCTGCAGTGGTGGAACGCGCAGCCGCAGTGCAGCCCGTGAGTGCCGCTGCCGGCGGTGGAGGGGAACGCTGCAGGAACAAGCCAAGGCGGACAACGCAGACAGGCGCAGGAGTTCGCGTCCATTCTGAGGCTGCTCGCTTTCAGACTCCGCAGGGAGGACTTGACGTCATTTCCTTCCGTAGGTCACCACTGCTTCCGGGTCGCGGTCATTTTGAGTCTATCTGGGTGACTTCTTGGCGGTCGTGTCGTTGACCGCTCCCCACCCCCAACCCCGCTGCAGTCCCGCGCGCCTCCCACCTTCCCCTCCCCCCTCCACCACACTTGACTCCCCTCCGGGCCTTCTGTCCCTGATCGACCGGGCTCGCCGCGCCACCGCCCGCCGCCGTCGTCGGGAGGTGGGTGAAATGACGCAGAAAGCCCCGTTCCGCCCCCCACCTACCCACTCACCATCTCTGTGCGGCCGGCTGCTCCCCTGCGCCTGCCGCCATTTTTCCCGCCTGCGAGGGTGGGCCGATCGCTCTTTGGGCCTCGGGCTCCAGGGTGCCGGTGACCAGGGCTGGTGAGGGAGCGTGTCTGGGGGTGTGCATGGGAGAAATTGGTGGTGACGGATGTGTGTAGGTGTTGGAGGTGGGAGACGCAGTGCGTGGGGGATGGGGTGCAGGAATCGGCGGTGGTTGTTTTATTCTTTGGGAGCAAGAGATTAAAATGGTTTTGTCAAGCCTGACAGTCTCTTTCTAGGTAGGATGCTGTTATGAGAAGAGGATTTCAGTTTTTTCTTTTACTGTTGTTCGATGATATACGTAGTTTATTAAGGAACCTCTATCCATCCATGCATTGATTTACTCTTATTTATTCTTTTTCCCTAGTCAAGAGGTTGGCATGAATTAATAGAAGGCCCTCAGTGACAACTTACCGAATAAGTGAATTATGCAAGGGTCCCAATTGCTATCCTCATCGCGTGTGAAATTTCCCGTTTTCATTTAAATTGTCTTTAAGACGAGAATAAAGACGATATGTGAACATTGTGCAAAATACGTAGCTGTCTAAATCTGTTGATCTCGTAAATCCAGAGACATAGGTTAAAAATAATAATAAAGTGTATGTTCTTGAAATGCTATGCGTTTTGTGTATCTCGTTTATTTTTCTAGGTCTCCATTTTAGGGTGGGAGAAAAGAGGATACAATCGAATGTTCTGTTAGCTTCCCACCACAGGGAGAACAAAATGACGTCCTTGTTATTTCAGTTTTTTTTTTTTTTTTGGAAGTACTGCTTTGTAGAAGAGATTGTATGTTTCCTGGTGATTATTTCATTTTTTAAAAATGTAAGCCCAGAAATGACTTGGGATTTCCTTCTCTATTTTGGTGAATTATCTTAATCGTTCGGCATATGTTTCGGAGAGGATCTTAACACATGATGATGTGAAATAAAGCAGCCTCAGAAGGAAAAATAAGTCTTTTTAAAAAACCGATAACCTTTTGTATCTTCATATAACCAGCTGATAAATAATTGCAAAGCATCTATTCTTCTTCAATTACAGGACCTAATGAATCGTTCTAAAATAGGTAATAGGTTTGTGACTTTTTTAGGCAACTTTTCAAGTACTCTAGATGTAGTTGTGTTCTGTAAATATTTGTTGACTGGTTGCAATGTAGACTAGTAATTTTACTACGTTATATCTTGATTTATTTTGGCCAGTTGCAGTCATTTCTAATGCTTTTCATGAATGTTTTTGATGCAGGAAGATGAATGGGAGGGCTGATTTTCGAGAGCCGAATGCAGAAGTTCCAAGACCAATTCCCCGTAACTATCAGTTAAATTATTTGTAATTAAAAGCATTTTTTATGTAGAGAAATTTTCATTTCCTTGAATAGCAGTAGCCACTGGGCTGGCTTCATGGCTGTGTGACCTTTGTGGTTGCACATGGACCCATTAATGGTCTACTCTTGGCACCCTTAAATTCTTAGTAATTTGAACAAAGGGTCCCAAATTTTAATTTTGCACTAGCCCCAGCCCATTTTGTAGCCAATCTTGACTGCATAACTGGTAGAATATTGGCACTAATTTTATATTTGAAGTCAAAGTTTGTTAAAAGTTTACAATCCACTTATTCCATTACTTTATTTTTTTAAAAATTATGTTTTGTTAATGTTTAGACTAAGGTAATTTTTCAGACTTAGTTTTTCTTCATGGATGTTTTAACATTTTACTAATTTTCCTTGGTAAAAAGACATAGGGGCTGATTACATTCCAACGGAGGAAGAAAGAAGAGTCTTTGCAGAGTGCAATGATGAAAGCTTCTGGTTCAGATGTAAGTTAAATTTTCTAATCAACAAAATTTGATCTTTAATATCTGAAATTATGATGATTTCACATAGAAAGAATGGGCAGCTTTTTGACTTTGGTATGGTTATTGCTAAAAGAGGTTGGTTAAAGAAATAAAGTTGTATACATTTTATTAAGCATTTAAAATTGAATTATAGTTGATGTATGATGTTAGTTTCAAGTGTACTCCATAGTCATTTGGCCTTTGCATATATCATGAAATGATCAGAATTGTATGCATTTTAAAGTAATAATTTTTTTCAAGATTGTATTTTTGTTGACAATAGTTATAGCATTTACTGAGTGTACATGGGTTATATAAAAATAACCTAATAAGGTTAATAACTATTACCCTCACTTTACAGATGAAGAAATTGAGGTTTAGAGCTGTTAAAGATACTATCTGTTGTTCTGCAGCTGGTAAGCAGTGGTGTTTGGACTTGAAGCCATGTCTCTGAAAATAGTTCCTGATTCTACCCCTTAAACTTTTAACCGCTATAGGATAAAAATTGGTTAGTTTCTGTTTTATTGATGTGAAGTACAATTACACTACCGCTCTTAATTTCTGACTAGAGATCTTATACATGAAGATTTTATTTTTTAAGTACAGAGAATGGTGAAAGCAACACAGAACATAATTTTCCTTTCAATAGAGCCACGTTGTTTCTTCAAGAGGTCACTGCAGTCCTTTCAGATAAGGTAATTCTAGCAAAAAAAAAAAAACAAAACAAAAAACCAAGGTGGGATTTTGAAAAAGGAGGGGGTGACAAGTAATTAAAAAGGATGTACATTTTCATCAGTCAGCCTAGTATTTGTGCATATAGTATGTAAGGTACTGTGCTTGGAATATGTTTTATGAGACAGTCTTTGTCTTGAAGTAGTTTTATGATGTACTTGAGACAAAACTAACTCATGAGACACCTTGAGAAAGATTAAGTGCCTAACAGCAATAGGATTAGAAAGATAAATTAGTTGGAATTGATTTAGCTATAAAAGGCCTTATTAAACAAATGAGACTTAACAACCAATAGAAGTTCAGGTAAATGAAGAATGGTGGGGGAGCATTTAAATGAACAAAGGCAGGTTCTCTAATCACTTGATCTCTTCTGGAGCCTTGAGTCTGAAGGGATTGGAGCAGAGGTCTTTTGTTGGGGGTGGAAAATAAATATAATACCAAGAAGTTAAAGGTTTGATTTATTACCTATCATATGTTTTGGAGGTGCTAGTGATAAAGAACCTGCCTGCCAATGCAGAAGACATAAGAGATGCAGGTTCAATATCTGGGAAGATCCCCTGGAGGAGGACATAGAGACCCCACTCCAGTATTCTTGCCTGCAGAATCCCATGGACAGAGGAGCCTGGTGGGCTACAGTCCATAGGATTGCAAAGAGTCAGACATGATTGAAGCAACTTAGCACATGTCTGTGAGTTCTTGGGCCAAGGGGATGATACGTTATTTTTTTAAAGGAACATTAGTTAGCAGTGTGCAGAATGGGTTAGAAGGATAAGAAGGTGTACAATTGGTTACATCTGCACAAACATACAGGTAATGTAACAATCTACATGCTAGGGTTAGTTTAATGTGTATTATATGTTACAGCAGTTCTCAATCTCTGCAATTGAGATAGTGTATGAATTCATATTTGTTTCATGCATCTTTTATAGGTTTTGTGAATGATGTTTCATACATCTGAATTGGTTTTTGAATAAAACAGTATATGATTATGTAAGAGAGAGCGTAGACTCTGAGACCTGACTGTCTGGATTCAAGTTACAGCTCCAACATATATCAGCTGTGAGATTTTGGAGAAGTTCCTGATCTCTATATGCCTCAGTTTCCTTCTCTGTTAAGTGGGGATAATAATAACCTATCTCATGGGATTGTTAAGGAGATTAATTCAGTTTAACTTATTTGTGTTAAGCTGTTTTATTGAATGGCTGTCAGTGCTGTTGTGATAAATGAAAAGTTTCAATTGAAAATGATTATGAGTTTAGAGAAGTATTTTGCTAGTGTAAGAAAAGAGTTAACGGAATTTTAGGGGTTCTTGTGTTGAATATGATTGAGATCATGGTCATAATATAAAATAGCATTTGGTCAGCAGTTTTACTGATTTGCCTAAAGAAACATTTAGTAGACTCTGGAGTGGGAGTCAAGTAGTGCAGTGGGAAAAGACCATTGACCTGGGAGTTAGAAGACTTGAATTTGATCTAAATTCTACCACAAACCATCTGGGTTGCTTTGAGCAAATGACTTCTTTACTCTGACTAGAATGAAGACTAAATAATCTCTGAAGTCTCTTAATTTTCCATTCGCATTTTCTGTAACAATGCATGAGTTGGGAAGAGACCTTAGTTCTACTCGGTTACCCTTTATAGTATGAAAAGAAGTTAGGAGATTTATGGAAAGATACAGTGGTGAATGGCAGAACTAGTACTAGAATCTCATTAACCAGACTGTTGCTCTTTACATTATGCCATCTTGGCCTAAGAAGAAAGCAAAATGGGGAAATTGTCCTTTGCAGAGATGGCCAACTAACTCATTGCCTTTTATCCTTAATGATTCTTCAGTGCTTCAAGTTGCAATTCTTGAACCAAGCTGAAGAAGAAAAGTGATTGCAAATTGTACTGATGCTGTAATTTTAAAGGAGTATCCTTTGAAAAACCTTAAATAATATATGAAGGCATTCTAACCAACCAACGTTAGATCATTTTTCCAGCAGAGGTGAAATCCATTAGTAAGTAATAGAGCAAGGATTTAAGCCTTAAGAGTTTCTGCAGATTGTGTCTGATGGCATAGCTAATGCCCTATTCCAGCATTACGGATTTTAATCATGAATATTTTAATAATTCAAATGCTTAATGACTGGTTCTTAAATTGCCCATATATATTCTAGACCATAGTTGAGCAGGCTGTAACCCAAGGGCCAAATCTGTTTTTGTATGGCTGTGAGCTAAGGGTGACTTTCACATTTTTGAATAGTTGAAAAAAGCAAAAGAATTTTTCATTACACGTGAAATTTACCTGGAATTCCTATTTTTGCATTCATGAAGTTTTATTAGAACATAGATGTGTTCATTTGTTTATATATTGTCTCAGTGCTTTTGCTTTAAAATTCATAGTTGGGGCAAAGACTGTGTGGCGCACAATACCTAAAGTATTTACCACGTGACTCTTTACAGACCATTACCCAGCCCCTAGTCAGGAACTTCAGTCTCCAGTGCGGCAGCCATATGTAGCTATTTCAATGTAAAATAGTTTACAGCAGAAGGGATACAAAGGAAAATCAGCAAAGGAAAAGGAGTGGGTGAAATTCAGAGACAAAGCTTCTGAGAGTCCTCTCCAAGTAGTCACACACTGAATGTACTAAATTTCTCCAGTTGCATGTTGTAGTAACACATCAGAGACTTAGCACCCACAGTTTTTATTAGGATCTGGTCACATAGGCTCCCTCAGCCTAGCAGGTAACAAAAATTCCAGACTCCCCGAAGGAAAGGAGGTGTTTGGTATGAACAATATTTGTGCAAGTAGTTTGGGCATAGTGAGCCACTTATCATCCAGGTAAAGTTTTATATCGGTTTACCTGTCAACCTCCTAGATATAAGGGAAGGACCAATCTTGAAAGCAGGCCTTTGTAAGGAAAGCAGTTTCCGGGCTGCCGTGTTAAATCTTTCCTGCACACTGCCAACTGGAGAAGAGATACAGACTTAACATCGAAATTCTTTTGGGCAGTTGGGTATAGAAGACTGGCTTCATAAATTATGAGCCTCTTTGAGATTATGAGAGTTTTGGATTTTTCACTCGGCATTAATATGCATATGTATGTCAGTCATATTTTCATTTAGTTTTATAGAATTCCCTGGTTTAAGAGAAAGCATTGGTGTTTAAAATACATGCTTTCTAATTGTACCAATCACCATATGATTTTGGGCAAATAATGTGTCTTGTGTATTGGTTCACTCTGTAATACAGAACTTAAAAACTTGATATCTGGTATCAGAATTCATTGGAATCTGGAATCTGCCATTGACATGGCTGTATGATCTTGAACAAATTACTTAATGTCTCTAAGCTTCAGTTTCCTTATCTTTAAAAGGGTAATAGTAATATCTAGCTTATAAAGATGTGGTAAAAATTAAATGAGATAATGTGCTGAAAGCACTTAATATGGTACGTGGAATTTTGCAGTTTGTAATATATGTCTTGCCTACCTCATCAGTAATTTTTTTCCCCGTTCAACTTCAAAGGTAACTTTTGATCACTATTACTGTGTTGTTTTAATTGATGATATCAGTGAATGGCTTTTTTAGAGCCTAAATCTGGGTGGTTCTGAAATTATGTTGTTTAATAATCTGTTGTATTTTCTTAAATTTAAAATGCTTTTTATGTTTCCCTGAGTATATATAGCACAGCTTTTAAAAGTGGAGAAATCTCTTTTGAAGATCTTAATTGCAATGTACTTCTAGCTGGTTTTACTGATATACATCTATTTATCCTAATGAACTCAGACAAAATCCTTTCCTTTTATTGATGTTGACAAATTCTTTTTCCCCCTATAGCTGTACCTTTGGCTGCAACAAGTATGTTGATTACTCAAGGATTGATTAGTAAAGGTAAATATTTTAAACTTTGTATTTGTTTAGCACATTGGATATCATGTTTTTATGTTCTGTTTTTCTCATCTTTAGATAAGGGACATATGGTAATGTATCATATTAAAATTTTCTACATCAGAAGAGATCTATCTCCATGAATCCAGATTCAAATGTCAAATTTGAGAATTTGATGTCATCCTGCACTGTAGTGTATTAACACTCTAAGAACAAGAAAGTAATTAAAAGCCAGTGGTGGTTTACAGGAAGGTAGAGAAATAAACCTGGCTTAGGTAGACCATCCACATAACTCATAACCTAGTAGCTGGTTAGAAATGCATATTCATGGACCCCATCCCAGGCCTGCTGAATCAAGAGTCTGAGTTAAGGCTCCAGCTGAATCTTGTGTATTGGTTAAAAGACTGAATTCTCTACCTAGCTTCCTAAACCAGCTTTGTTTTATAATGAGGGAGTGGAGGTTCTTCCTTGTCCAAATTCTGTTGGTTTAAATGGTGAAGTTGGCAATCTCTTAATAACCAGAGCAAAAAGAAAATACATAGATATTCTGTTCAGTTCAGTTCAGTTCAGTTGCTCAGTCGTGTCTGACTCTTTGCAACTCCGTGAATCGCAGCACGCCAGGCCTCCCTGTCCATCACCAACTCCCGGAGTTCACTCAAACTCACGTCCATCGAGTCAGTGATTCCATCCAGCCATCTCATCCTCTGTCGTCCCCTTCTCCTACCCCCAATCCACCCCAGCATCAGAGTCTTTTCCAATGAGTCAACTCTTCGCATGAGGTGGCCAAAGTATTGGTGTTTCAGCTTCAGCATTTAGCAAAATAAATGAAAATTTTGAATTACGTAGTAAAATATGCTACTTGGAAAGAATAGTTGCGTTTAGGTTAGGTATTAAATCTATCAGTCTCTACATCTTTAAATTTAGTTGTGTAAACAGTAGAAATATTCATTACATTTATTTTGTGAACTGTCTTCTTGGAATTAGAAGGTGTTCCAGAAAATGATAGTCAACAAGCTCCTTCTAAAATGTTACTATGATAGGAACATATGGCTTTTTCATATTAGCAGTATGAAATACTTAGTATTGATATAACTAGTTGAGAAAAGTAGTTTTGGGGGGAAATGGAAGTAGTTTTTGAGGTAAAATTTTGTTTTTATTTCAAGAATTTCCAAAGAACCTCACTAGACAGGAATTTTTAAAAAGCAAATGAATCAAGATACATATAATCTTACTTGTCTTTCAGAGTTGTTTTATAGACTAGGGTTGTTTCTATAATGTGAAACAGACATTTTAGTCTCATTAATTTTAAGGAAAAACTGAGCAATGGAGAAATTATAGTGTCTATTATTATACTACCCATTTTATTTATGTGAGTTCTGTCAGTCATTAATGATTAGAGCTAGACATGGGGTGGGGTGGATTACAGAAAAGAAAAATTAAAAACAGCTGGTGGTTCATGTAAGGAAAACAAAGTGAATGCAAAGTCGTGAATACAACTTAGTGAATACAAAGTTGAAACAAATAGAGACTATAAATATTAAATAAGCTTCTAAGTTTTGTGGTAGAGACTCCAAGAGCTATAGGTTTTCAAAGAAGAAAGATCTTTGTAGGGCTACTGTAATGAAGGTTTTGAAGATGGGTAGGATTTAGATTAAAGGAGATGTAAGAGCATCTCAGGAAGGAGGGACCTGGTTATCAGAATGATAACCATGACAGTTGGGGGGACAGTCAGGAGACTGACGTGGCTAGAGTGGCAAAATCGTGCAGGGAAGAATGAAAATGTATAGCTAAGGTAGAACCAAGAGAAATGGTAATTTGAAAAGATTATAAGAAAGCAAAATTTTGGAACTTTGGGGCTTATGTAGAGTAGGAGACTTTGGACAGCTTATAGGTAAGACACAAGTGGTAAAGGTTGGGAGGATCAGATTGCACCTACTCACTTAGACCTTACGTTTTCAACAATAAAATGACACCATTGCTAGGTTTTTGCCTGTTTGGGAATGCCTTGTAGCTAATCATACATATAACCAAACCACAGACAGAAATTCCCTTTTTGTAGTTGAACACACATCTTCATAGGGTGGTTCTTAATATAATTACCACTGAAAACCTTAGGACCTAGTACTGAAATGACAGATTAATTTTGCAGCCAAAATCATCTTGGACTTCTGGTTACCGTTTGGTGATTATTTGACTTGAAATTAATGGTGATTTATACCTCTGATTTTGTTTGCAGAAGTCATACCATGAGCAACAACCATCTTCAACATCTTTATAGTTTTTCATAGTGATTGGGCTTGGAGCTTTTCAGCGGGATTTAGTAATCTACTTTTTAAAAAGGATGAATTGTTGAAAATGACTTACCTAATTTGTAGAATAACATTTTCTATTGAGCATGTCACGTCACTTTTATACCTTTGTCAGTGTTTTGTTGTTGGGATTTTGATACTTTGAGTAAAAAATACAGAAAAGAATATTGAGCGATATGTCACCCATATAATTAATCTCCTAGAATTGAGGGCTTTTATTATTGTTGAAATTGTATTGGGGTCTTGTTTTTGGAGGGTGAGGTATTCTAATGAAAAAGTCAATCTCAAAAAAAAAATATTAAGAGAGACTTTAGAAAAGGAATTTGAATCCAGCAAAGCATTTTGCATTTAATCAAAATGCCTAACATTTTGTGTATGATTTTATCCACGTGTATGATTTTTAATCCAGTTTGTCATACTCTACGTAGTCTTAGCTGCTCCTGCTCTAGTGATTCTTTTTAATCAAAACATTTAAATATACTCAGATCATTTCTAACTTCAGAACATAAAAAAGAAAAAATCTTTTTTATCCTTTTACAGCTGTTCCTAGTTGTCTTGAATTTGAAGCCAGACTTCATGAATGAGCACTTCACTTTTTCTTTTGACCTATTGCAGTATATTGTCATAATTATACATATAATCTGATATGTACTAAAACATACCAGTGCAACCTTTTTGTAGCTTGAATTTGATAGACAGGTTTTCTTCATGACCATTACACAACTTTAACCAGTCCTTCTTAAAATGTTCTCTTCTCTTGGCTTCAATTATAACACATTCTTCTGGTTTTTCTCCTATTGCAGGCAACTTCTCTATTTCTTCATGTTTTTTGAATGTCTGATATGCACTATATACTGTTCTGGGTATGTAGCATTGAGGACAAAAACCCACAACCTCTTAGTGCTTACATTCTTAGTGTGGGTTTTTTCCTTCATTGTGTTCTTATGAGTTTTACTTTGCCTTTGAATTTTTAGTTCATGTACTATCCAGCAATGATGGGAAGTTTAGTGGCCATTTATTGCTCTAAATCCTCATAATTATCTCGAGCCTAGGTAATCGGCTCCAAAACCACGTTCTGCACATCTCCACATGAATGGCCCTTCTACAGGCTCCTCACATTGAACTCAAGTTCAGTCCCAAACTGAATTCACTTCTCCATAAATTAATTCCTCCATTCCCTCCGAGTTTGAATGGCATCACTCTCTAGCCAGGATACAGACATTTTTCACTTCTCTTCCTTACCTGCTTTGTCCAACAAATGTCCATTCTGTAGTCTAGCTCTTAAGTATTTCTGTAAGCTGTCTACTTTCATCTGCACTCCCATTGTAATTCATGTACCATTTGTTGGTAAGAATATTGCATTAGTCTCAGTAATTGTATTTGTCTCCATTCTTGCTACTTCCCGTTAAAATATGGACTTGTTTTTGGCAGTTGACGGGACATAGTGCATGCAGTAGACACTAAAATACAAGAATAATTCATTTTATTGTGCTTTACAGATACTTTTGTTTTTTTACAAATTGAAAATTTGTGACAAGCTGCATAGAGCAAGTCTTATCAATATCATTTTTCTGAAAGTAGCTGTTCACTTCTG
Source organism: Bubalus kerabau (assembly GCF_029407905.1). Lineage (NCBI taxonomy): Eukaryota > Metazoa > Chordata > Mammalia > Artiodactyla > Bovidae > Bubalus > Bubalus kerabau. The sequence goes on from NC_073630.1 coordinate 71,698,869, forward strand.
TGTCTCTGTGTCGTATTTTGGTAATTCTTCCAGTAATTCAAACTTTTTCATTATCATGTGATCATTGTCATGGTGATCTGTAATCATTGCCCTTTGATGTTGCTGTTACAAAGATTATAGCTTGCTGAAGGCTCAGATGGTTCGCATTTTTAAGCACAAAGTATTTTTTTTTTATTAAGGTATGTACATTGTTTTTTAGACATAATACTATTGCACATTTAATAGACTACAACACAGTGTAAACATGAATTTTAATATGCAGTGAGAGAAACCAGTAAATTTGTATGATTTGCTTTATTACAGTGGTCTGGAACTGAGCCTGCAGTTATCTCCAATCTGTGTCCGTATTTGAGTGGATGAATAGCAACCATTACACTATATTCTGTTTGTTTTCATTTGCTCTGTACTAAAGCTCTGTGAGGTTAAAGAGAGTGTCTCTTTACTGTTATATTCCTATTTCCTAGAATGTAGTGCCTGTATATTATAAGTGGTCTGTAGGTATTTGCTGACAGAATAAAGAAACAATGTTTTGTGTAAATGTAGATATTGATATAGTCCTCCCTTTTCTCATCATCTCAGTTCATTTTGTATAAAATTAAATGGCAAAATTACATATACATGATACAATCTTTTATGTACCTTCTTTCAACGTTGTGAGATTCATCCAGTAGTATGCCCAAACTGGCTTGTACCAGCTCCAGAGGGCTAATTGTTACAAATTTTAGAAACTCGGCAAACCAGTTTTTAAAGCATTGGTAGCTTGAAATTGGTCATAGTGCAAGTATTACACCACAGAAATCAACTAACATTACAAATCAGAGCCTTTTATTTGGGGAGCTTGTTTACCAGCATGTCACTAGATTCATTCACATTGTTGCATGTAGTTGTAAGTTATATACACTCATTGCATATAGTTTTTGCTATGTGAATATATCATAGCAGTCTGTCCATCCTTTTGTACATTGATGATTGTGTAGTTTCCAGTTTTGACATTACAGATGGTTCTGCCATGAACTCCATGTCTCTTTGTAGACGTTTTGCTTGGTCATAGATTATGTCCAGGTACAATTTTAGTAGATACTTTGTAAACTTTCCAAACTGTTCAGACCAATTTACACTCCTACTACCAGTTCATTGATTTCTGTTTGTGTCATTATCACCAACACATGCTACTTTTGTGTCTTTTGAATTTTAGCCGTTGTTAGTGAACACTATAGTGATTGCATTGTAGTTTTAATTTGCATCTCCCTCATGGTTAATGGGAGAAGGCAGTGGCACCCCACTCCAGTACTCTTGCCTGGAAAATCCCATGGACGGAGGAGCCTGGTAGGCTGCAGTCCAGGGGGTTGCGAAGAGTCAGACACGACTGAGCAACTTCACTTTCACTTTTCACTTTCATGCATTGGAGAAGGAAATGGCAACCCACTCCAGTGTTTTTGCCTGGAGAATCCCAGGGACGGGAGAGCCTGGTGGGCTGCTGTCTCTGGGGTCGCACAGAGTTGGACACGACTGAAGCGACTTAGCAGCAGCAGCATGGTTAATGAAGTTGATCTCGTGTGTGTTTATCAGTCTCTTATAAGAAGGGCTTTGTGTAGTCTCTTCAGGATATTTATCTGGTATAAGGACATGAAGAATCTCTTGTGCTTTTTCTGTAAGCTATAGTATATGTATTTATTTTGTCACACTTCTTAGTTCACTGACCAGGGATTGAACTCAGGCCCTTGCCAGTGAAAGCCCAAAGCCTTAACCACTGGGATGCTAGGGAATTCCCTGTTTTGTCTTTCATACTTTTATTTTCAGGTCATCTCGAATTACTTTTGAACGTTAGATGAGGTAGGATCAAGGTACCTGTTTCCCCTGTACAGATTCGTGGTTGGCCCAGCAGTATGTTTTGAAGACTAGTCTTTGTTCACTGCAATGCAGTGTTGTTGCCTCTGTTACAAATCAAGTGACTGTATGTGTGGGTCTGTTTCTGGATTTTTCTGAATTTGATCAGTTTATGTGTTCTTGTACTTATAACACATTATCTTAATTAGTATAGCTTTATCATATCTATCTGGTGATAGCTAGTTCTTATAACACATTATCTTAATTAGTATAGCTTTATCATAGCTATCTGGTGATAGCTAGTTCTCCATTGTGGTATTCTTCAATATTGCCTTGGTTTTTCTTGACCCTTTGTGTTCCCACATGAATATTAGAATAAGCTTTTTAGTTTGGGAAAAAAACTTTATTTGCTTTTAATTGGGATTGCATTGAATTTATAGATGTTATGAAGAATTACCATCGTTATTTAATCTTTGAATTCACGAACATGGTGTGTTTCTCCATTTACTTAGCTTTCATTTCCCTCAGTGAATTTTGTAGTTTTCAGAATCTTTTAATTTTTTATTAGATTTGTTTTTGGGTCTTTGATGGTTTTTGGTGCTGTAGTAGTATCCTTTTTAAATTATTGGTTCTTTTGTTTGTTCCTGATTCATAGAGATGTGTGTTTTTTGTTTTTGTGTATTTTTGTATATTGACCTTGTATCAAGTGATCTTGCTGAATTCATCCATTTTAATAGATTAGAATCTTTTGATTTCTTCATATTTCTTTTGATGTTGAATTCCCTTTTGAATAGCTTCAGGCTGCTTTGGTATTCTGGAAAGAGCTAATGCTGTCAGGTAATATATAACGGTAGTCTGTACTAATTTTTCCTTATGTCTTTGTGGGTTGCTCAAAGCCACTAAGAAATAGATATATCTTGCTTTATACTGCGCTGCTAAACTTACAGCTATTTTTGTCTCACATTATAAAAGACCAGCAGAAGTATGTGACTAGCAGAATTATTTTCTTTGTATTTTTGACCATAATTTCTGTACCAATCTTCTACTCTTAGCATAAACTTCTTTCCTTGCAATAAAAAATAAAAAACATCTTAATTATGTAAATGTAACAGTGTTGCTCAGAAATATTTACTGTTTTATCTTTAGGAATCCTTTCAAGTCATCCCAAATATGGTTCCATTCCTAAACTTATATGTAAGTATGAACAATACTAATTCTCTTAGTTTTTTGCCTAGGTAAAATAAAAAGCTTTTACAAATGATCTATCTTACTAATAACAGTTATTTGGTTATTTGTTTTGATAAATCATTGTGTTTACGTTTTAAATGAACTACTTGGGCATTTTATTGTTAGCATTAAAAACCATGAGTTAGTTGAAAGAGGCATTTTCCCCTGTTTTTATAATGTCTAAAACCACTAGTTTTAAATTATTTTGTAAAAAGATAATATTTGAAAATAAGTTATCTTGGTCTATGAGGAAAGAAAATTCAGCTATTCTGATTAATCAAAGAATATTTAAAATTAAGTGTAATTTTTTTTAAAAAACCCATAATTTGCAATTAGTAAATAAACATAACAGCATTTATAAGTCTAGTTTCTTTACATTTTATGATATGGTTAATAAAAAAATAGTAAATTGCCCTAAAAGAGAGTGTCTGAAGCTTTTTATGAATCTTTTCAGGGTATTCTGTATTGGAAAGATAGAACAGTAGCCAAGCTTAGGTACACTTCATAATTTATCATTTTAAGGGATTTGTTTCACATAATTTTTAACTTACTTGATTTTGTGAAAGTGAATTATATCCACTGAATCTTTCTGTGAACTCTGAATGCAACTCAATGTTGTACTTTTACCAGTATTTCAGGAAATCTGTTTTTCCACACCAGAGACATATTTAGAACTACATTTTTTTGAAGTGTTCTTTTAGAAAAGATTTTTGTCTAAAGAGGCACATTGAATTACACTTTTTGTTTATTTTTACAAATAAGTTGCTTGCATCATGGGATACTTTGCTGGAAAGCTTTCTTATGTGAAAACTTGCCAGGAGAAGTTCAAGAATCTTGAGAATTCCCCTCTGGGAGAAGCTTTACGATCAGGACAGGCACGACGATCTTCACCAACTGGGTAGGCCGTTCAGATCTTTATAAAGGCTTTCATTTTAGCTAAAAAAACCCTGTAACTAGATACTGATGTAATTGAGTGCATGAAACATTGCCTTACTGAAGGACCATTGGAAACTTGCCATTTTGCGGCAAGCTAAAGCTAATTTTATTTTTAAAAGTAAAACAAGACTTGTTTAGTTTAAAATAGAGAGTTGCATCCTAGTGGGAGTTCATGTCTGAAAATGAGAGATTTTAATTTGGCAAACTCGTTTGGTTACTGTACTCTTATTTTTTTTAATTGCCAAATATTATCAGTCTCATCACTTGACAGATTTCAACTTTTTAATCCTGCTGTTGTTTAAAATTGTATAAGTATAGATAAGTGAATCTGTCTTGAGAGGTAGATAAATAATAAGGTAATTAAGTAGATTTGGTAGATAAATTGTCCTGTCACAAATGGCAAGCAACAGAAACCCCGTTAGAACTACTCTTATTTATATTTGCTTCAGCAAAATGGTGTTGATATGGACTACTCCCTGTGGAAGTAACTTCCCAGTTAATGTGAGAAATGGACATATTTTCTGATCTGAGGTACTTTTTCTTTCCAAGAACTTTAAACACATTAAAAGGATCTCTGAAGCCTAATAATAGAAAATTGGGTATATATTTTCTCTTCTCTATGTTAAGAGTGACAATTTTTTAGTTATATAAGTGGATCATAACATGTTTTTGTGGCAGAAACAGACTTTATTTTAGTGTTTTAAATAACTATACTAACATTATATGATTCCTTTAGAAAATGACTTAAGTTTTTGTATCTTAACACACTTCTTTAAATAAGGCGTAGAGAGTAACCCTGTTTCTTTATACAATATGATTTTATCTTATAGGCATTATTCTCAGAGGTCAAAATATGACTCAAATATGAGTGGTCATTCATCTTTTGGAACATCCCCAGCAGCAGACAACTTAGAAAAAGAGATGCTTCCTCATTATGAGCCAATTCCATTCAGTGCTTCTTTGAATGAATCTACTCCAACTGGTATTACTGATCATATTGCCCAAGGTAGAAACTTTTCTTGAAATGAATTTCAGCTTTTATGGTCCAACGTATGTATAAACTTTATTTGATGACCTTTTTTGCTGGATATCACTTCTGTATTCCACCATCAGCCTAAACTCAGCATGTTTGTTTGCTCATCTGTTCATTTGAATTCATTCTTCATTCATTCAACACTTTTTGAGGTCCAGTAGGTATCAGGTACTCTACTAGGTATGAAAGTAAAGATGAATAAGAGCTGGCTGTTTGCCCTGAAAAACTCTCTCAGTCTGCTGGAAGATATAGAAAAATAAGAATAAATTATTAATATGCTCCATTAATTCAAAATGCTAACCATGTTTAGTGAAATAGCAAAGACGAAATGATAAATGGTCCTTGAAAGAGTCTTTAAAAGATTTCATTTATTACTGTGGTCTTAAAGGCTCTCTTGGCTTCTTTGTAATGTGAGAAAAATTGCCTGCTTTACAGAACTGTTGTCAAGTGAGAAAATCCATGTGAAAGTGCTTTGTGAAGTTTGTGTGACTATTAGCTTTGAAGATCATGTGATGTGAGTGAAACAACATCAACTTTGGATTAAGGCCTGCATATGAATCATGATTGACATTTGCTAGCTATGTGTCTTTAGACAAGTAATTTGTGGTGCCTTCAGTCTCTTATCTCTTGAATTGAGATGATAATACCTCTCTTAAAGAACTTTGGGAATGAAATGAACTAATGAGAGGTAATGCCTGTAAAGTATTAATAATAGACTGTCAGCAAATGTTAGCTAGCTTGCTTCCTTGCTTTCTTCAGTGTAATTTGCCATGAAAGATGAATTGGAAACAGAGTGTAAGTTTGTAATTCCTTACCTAAAATCCAAAACTTTTTTAAAAGAACATATTTTAAATATAAATTAGTGATAAAATTCTGACCTGAACTCAAACCGATTTCAGCTGGATAGAACTATATTGATAATCTTTATTTAACTTAATATTTTTTCTAGATTTTGTTTTAGGAATGTTGTGTTTGCTTATTCATCACTATTTCAATGGACATTAAGTAATAAGGGATATATACGGTAATGTTTTTCCTAAAATCTAAAACTCTTATTTTTGAAGCATTTCTGACTCCCAAGGGTTTGGAGAAGGGATTGTGGACCTCACAGAGTATTTGAAAACACATGCTTTGAAATAAATACAATAAGCCAGTACCTGTGGGGAGCAAACAAGGTTAAAGGGACATTCGGGCCTTCATTTCTTTTCAGACAGAACAGATTTTATTCTCTATGTATGAATATGTTAAAAGGACGGAAGGTAGAGAGTGGAAAGAGAGGTGTTGATTATAGATCAAGTAAGGTTCCAGATGGTGCAGAAAGGGTTCTAGGTTGGTCAGGATATAAAATAGCCATTTGCTATATGTGGCTGTTTAAATTCATTAAAATTAAGACAAATTGAAAATTCAGTTCCTCAGTTGCTTTGGTAGCATTTCAGTTGCTCAGTAGCCGTATGTGCTACTGGCTACTGTGTTGGACTGTGTAGAGAACATTCGCATCATTATAGAAAATTGCATTGGACAGCACTGTCTCAGAGCAGGAGTCAGTGGTGGGGGTGGGGGGTGAATAACTGAAGAGATCTTAAGTCTTATTTTTTGACTGCACTGTATAATATGTGTACAACACGTGCTGTACTGGATCATCAGGAAAGTTCAAAAGTCTTTTAATTCTCACCTTTTTCCCCCTTAGTGGCTGGACATGAGACACCTGATTAGTGAGAAAGGAAAAGAGGTCAGCAGCATAGGAGAAAATGGTTAAAGTCATTATTTTATCTCCAAAGTCAGCTGTCTCACAGTGTCTCGCATTTTTCCAGTCTCCCAAATTCAAATCTATTCTACTTCTGTTCTAGCCATGCACCAAGTCTTCCCTTGCTATGTCTTGCATCTTTCCTTGCATTTGCATTAGAAAATTTCATTCCATGTTACATAACTTCTTTGCCGGTAAAAACAGACAAAACGCCTTTTGGTATCTGCCCACAGAATACAGCAAGGACCAAACTTTCATGTATTTTAAGTCCTCCACTGTAGCCATCCACCCATCCATGCTGTGCTATCTTACCCCCTGCCCCCAAGTCACGATCGCCGCTTTAGTTCCCCGCATGAGCCCACAGTGGCCTCTTCTGCTTTCCTGCAGTCCTCCCTTACCAGAACATCCTCCCCTTTTGTTTAAGTCCTATTTGTCCTCAGCTTTCTCTTACCAGGAATTGAAAGTTATTAATCTCTCAGAGTAGAAAGCATTCTTTCATAGTTGTCATGAGACTTAACCGTAGTTTATTACAGTTAGATTTAAATCAGTGGTTTTTTACATTTTCCTGTTCCTTCCAGCTCTTAACCGTAAGTCTTGCTCCCTACACAATGCAAGATATTTTCATTTGGCTTTTACAAGTGAAAAAAAATTGTCCCTAATTTTCTGTCTGATTCATGTTTTCATTATTTGTTGCAGAATTTCAGAACAATGAAATGTTTTTCTTTTTGATATGAAAATGTATTAGACCTGGAAGGAACTTTAGTGAAGATCATCTAGTTCAAACTTCCATATTTCACAGTTGAGAAAACCAAGATTCAAAGAAGCTTAGTGATTTGCCCAAGGACATTCATTAAATGTTGTCAGAGTGGGAATGAGAATCTAGGGTTCCTAACTACCCATCTAGTATAAGCTGTCTCCTTTAGAATTTTAAAAATATCATTCATGCTGAAAGGAAATGAATTGAATAACTTATTGCTAATGAAATGCAAGGTGGTTTTAAATGCAGTATACAGTTTTAATATTTTTCTTTAAGCAAGAAAAATTTGCTTTTTATCCATGGCATATAATATTAGAACTAATTAGAAATTTAAATCCTCTGCTTTGTATCAGTGCAAGTATACTTTATGGTAAAAGATTGTAGTTGAATATATTCAATGAATAGTTATGTTGCTTTGAAAAATATGAGTATTTGCTGGGACCTTACTATTGACTTTCAAAATAGTACCATTTATAAAAACTGTTTTAAAACAATTATTTTAATTCATATGGTTATATTATTAAAATGATATACCTGATTTCTATGTCTCATTAAAAACCTCTGAAAAATATTATTTTGGGAGTGGTTTGTTAGATTTTGTAAGTTAAATAGTTCACTGAGTGTTATGTTAGCATTAATTAATTTTTAAAAAATGTTATCTGGCTTTGCTTGCTAACTATATATTTTATAACAATATTCAATATTTAGTCCTGTCACCTAGCCATTTCCTTATTTTTATATCAGTATTTGACTCTGATAAAATGTTTTCATACTTTGACTTTCTTTGGGGGAGAGAGAATAAATGCTGGTTCCCCAGGTAAAAGTTGCTACTTTTTTCTGCCTCAGTATTGCATCCATTTGACCTGAATCAAAATGATGCTTCCTGTGGTTAAAGACTATGTTTTATACCTTTCAATAGCTATTTTCAAGTATTATTGAAATACAAGAAAACATAAATGTTTTCTTAATTGCTGGAGTTGTTTGTATATATATATAGGCTGCAACATTTAACTATGGAACTATTACGAAATCTACACCATGTCTAGTTTTGTTCAATTGTTGCTAGTAGAATATATTTCTCTTTAATTATATAAACTGTATGAATAACCTCCCAGTTTAGAGCAACACTAGCATTTTAATGAGTGAATTTTGCTGGTATATATTATATCCATTCTTCTGGCCATGGGTAGTTTAAAAATATATATTTTTAACTTTAGAAATAAAAGCTTGAAAGTGTAAGAGGAAGTAGATTTTGGTTTTATAGTTACCTTGGGGAAAATACAGAACCTTTGGAATACTGGTAATAATCTGATCCTTCACTTTAATTTTTTGGTAGGTAAGAAGCGTTTGTAAACTTTAGTTGCTTTGGATTTATTAAAATCCTTTTATCACCATTTATTAACTGTTTGTTGTTTTAGGACCTGATCCCAACACTGAAGAAAGTCCTAAAAGAAAAAATATTACATATGAGGAATTAAGGAATAAGAACAGAGAGTCATATGAAGTTACTTTAACACATAAGACTGACCCCTCAGTCAGGCCTATGCAGGAAAGAATGCCAAAAAAAGAAGGTATGATAGTCTAGTCTGAATCACTTTACTTTTTAGGATTGGAAACTGCAGCACTAGTTTAATTATACTAACGTGTGATTTAATGCCTCAAGCAATTAACCAAAATAACATTTTTTAAGATGGTAACTATTAATAGTTATCAGTTCTTCCTTTTTTAAAATGTTCCAAAAGCCATTTTATGTTAGAAAATAATGAAGTCCAAATAGTATAGCTTACAACAGTAAGACTAAATTTTTAATGTAGAAATTATACAAACATTTGATTGTATGAGAAGCCGCCTTGGGAATTGATAACATTTTTTTAAATGATGTATCTATTGCATAAAACCAGATTGGATTGATAATGCCCCTTTTGGCAGAATCACAGAATCCTGATTGAGTAATAAAATGATGGTCTTGTATGTCTATGAAATTGAAAGAGTTACATGCTTACAAACTAGCTTTTAGGGCATTTCCAAATAGGGAGTTTGACTTTTAACAGTACTTTGTGCATAATTGCTCAGTTGTGTCCGACTCTTTGCGACCCCGTGTACTGTAGCCCACCAGGCTCCCAGGAAGAATACTGGTGTGGGTTGCTATTTCCTCCTCCAGTGGATCTTCTTGACCTGGGGACTGAACCCATATATATCTCTTACATTAGCAGGTGAATTCTTAACCACTGAGCTGCCAGGGAAGCCCCTTAACAGTACTTCACTCTGTAATTAATTATTATATACAGATTTTTAATATCATGATTTAAGACTTTTTGGAGCAGCTGTGCATAACCGAGAGTAAATTTTCTGACACCAAAGATTTGTCAGTAATAAGAGGGCATTTTGAATAGGGCTTTTAGCTGTTTCAGTATAAAATTTTGTAATATCTTTCTTGAGGAATTTTAGAGGATGTATCATTGTTTCAAGGTTTTCTATTTACAACTTTAAAAATGGAAGGAACAAAAAGGTCCTTTGTACCTTCTTGAGAGTACGCCACAGAGAATGCAAAAATACATAAAAAATCCTTAGTATTTTTTATTATGATTATTCCTTTAGAGCTAGTTTTATTTCTAATCCATAGTAATTGTTCCATTTAATTCTATTTTATAAGTGATCCACCTCTGTCATATTATTGATGTTCTTTACAGCTTTAAAATAGATCTGTAATCAGCAATACTTGTTAATGTTTGTTGTAAAACATAAGCCTTATGTATTTAGTAGTTATTGCTCTGTAATATGTGAAGATTCACTGGTACTCTGATCTTCTAATTAATTAGAGAATTTAGACTGTAAGCTCCATGAGGGCAGGCGGTAGTATTCTTCTCATTTTTGTAATCCGCTCTACTGTGTGCCTGCATAGCGTAGTGCCATCGTTTGAAACGTCAGGAATGTTGTGTTTTGGTTGGGCCTTCTAGTAAGATAACACAGTAGATGAGTGATATTTGCTGGATTTGGACATCGATGCTTTTGGCTGTGAACAGTTTTGAAGTTGTGTTTCGTGATACGGTGATGTGAACTTTTTCTTTGTAAAAAGAAAGCTTTTTTTTTTTTGCGCTTTATATAATTTAAAGAAAAAAGTTAGGAAACAGTTTGTGATTTCTGTTCTAGAACCTAGACAGAAATTTAACAGTACAAAGGTCATAAAGTGTCATTTAAAAATTCTCAGCTTTTGTTTATGTGGATTATATTCGTTGTTACTTTAGCTAGTTAGAAATTATGGCAGAAATTTTAAACATCTAAGCATATTTTCAGATAGCTGTCAGCAGTGATGTCCCCACACATCATGTAGCTCTGTGGAAACTGCTTTCTACACATAAGGGAAGAAGAGCAAGGGGGAAAAGCAGAACAATGTCTTAGTATAATAATGAAATAATTTTGACTTTAAAGACTTCACTGAAAAACTTGGGGAAGGGAATCCTGTTATACTTTGATAATTGCTTCTTTACATTGTTATGAATACTTGGGTCTTGTGAAGTTATAATTCACAGATGATGGCTGTGTAGAAGAGAGGCTAAAAAGTAAGAGTAGAGAAGATAGAAGAACATGTTTCAAAATATAATTTCACATAAAATACAAAAATATTGGAAAGCATTTCCTCCTCGTACTAGTATTAATCTCCTGAGAGAGATTACATTAATCAAATCTGAGGTTTCTGTGAAAAACGAAATTCAAATGTTCAGTATTGTTTTATTTTTCATTTACTGGTAACTATTGTACATCGTGTAATGTATACCATGCTTACTTTAGATGGTAAAGCTGTAAAGGTACCCAGGCTTTGGACCTAAATAGACCTGTGTTCATGTTTCAGTTCTACCTATTTTATTAGGCTTGTACCTTGGGCAAGTTACTAATCTGTTTTCCTTAGAATGGGGATTATATTTACTTTATCAGGTTGTTTTAGACATCAAATACACATGTAAAGGTCTTGATGCCATATTTATGTCCAACCTCCAGTTCACAGAAGTCTAACCAGCCCCGTTTAATAATTATAATTTGACTCTCAGGTACATTTATTCAAATGAGAAACATAATTTAAGTCATAATAATAGCAAACATAAAACAGTTCCTTTCACTTATTACTATTTGGAATCATCAATTATTTGTGCTTTTTTCCTAGTCAAGGTAAACAAATATGGAGATACTTGGGATGAGTGAAAAATTGCATCATTGGACCTACTGAAGGAGTTTCAGTATCCAGCTTCATCTAGGTGGTCATGAACATCTGCATGCTTTGAGCTCAGCAGCAGTCTTCATAAACATTTAAAACTAGAACCTGGGTTTTTGTGGTTTGGCTTATTGAGATGATGTTTTAAAAACTCAAGACTTTAACATTGTGTGAATGTAGTCATTTGGGGAACTCTTTGAATGATGTTATTATACCATGATTATACATAGTTTATGAAATTGTTTTAAGTTACAGGCCAAGGATACTCTTATAAAACTTTCAAGAGAATGTAATGCTCTACAATCACTGCATCTGGAAATAAATGATACCTGCATGTTGAATTGGGGTGGGGGGGAGCAAGCATAATTTTAAGTGTTAAACTTTACATCAAAATTATTAAAACACCTTTCTCCAGTGTTTGCTGTATTCTCTTAGTGTTTATGGTAAATAAAATATAAAGGAACATGTATCTTCATTGATTTTATGGTCTTATTGTTTCTAGTCTGCCTGTGTGCTAAACTGCTTCAATCGTGTCCAACTCTGCAATCCTATGGACTGTAGCGTGCCAGGCTACTGTCCATGGGATTCTCCAGGCAAGAATACTGGAGTGGGTTGCCCTCTTCTTAAGTACAATCATAAGAAAGAGTTTTGTAGGGATAGGAAATAAAGTCATCTATCTGAATATATAATTATGATACAAAGCATGTGACTCAAATAAAGCAACATACAATGAATAGCCCAATGCCCTGAAAAAGCGGTGTTTGAAAAATTTGTGAATTCCAGGGGAATAAAAATTTGGTATAATGTATTTTCTTCATTATTGACCTAATTTGTTTCTGGTTCAGGTGAATGGAAAGTGAAATTGTGGTCTCATCTAAATTATACTTAACTGTATTACATTTCCACCAGAAACAGTATTTCAGTTAGTTCTGCTCCAAATCATCCCCAAACTTTGTGGCCTAAAACAGCAACAATTCATTGTCTCAGTTTTTCTGTGTCAGAATTTAAGGAAGGATTCAGCTGAGTAATTGGCTCTGGGTCTCTGAGGTTTGCAGTCCGGTGCTGGATGGAATGGAAACAGCAGGCAGCTGGGCTGGGGCCTGGCCAGGCTTCTCAGCTTCAGGACCTTGCTGTGTCTCTCTGAGTAGAGTGTGGGCTCCCCACTGCATGTTGTGCTCAAGGCCATTAGGGTGTTTACTTGGTCATTAGGGCTCTAGTGTGAGTGCAGCAAGCATTTCAGAAACGCCTTTTTTTTCTGACCTTGCCTCAGAAGTCCCGGAGCATTTTTTGTAAACCTGCCTCAAGGCAGGAGCATAAACTCCACACCTAGTCACGTTTTTTAAAAAAAGAAACATGGGATGGAAGATGCTGAGCTTTCTTTAGCCCCCATTTGACCGCAATAATTCACACCATTCTCACACGCAAAATAAACTCACTTTTTCTGGAACTCCACTGTGACAGCTCAGGGTCTAGGAGCTCATCGTCTAATCAGGTCCAGGTGTGGATGAGGTAAAGGTTCTTGAGTATCATTCCTCTCAGTCTGAATACCCATGAACTTAGAAGTAATCTTCCCTGTTTGTCCCAAATTCTTGCTTCTTTAGACTTTCCTTTTTAAAGGGTGAATGAGAATGAGAGGCATACAGCAGTCACTTATCTTTGGCACTTAAACCCAGCCAGTCTTGTGTTGCTTTGACTAGGATTTAGGCATAACCCCTGGGGCTCTTGGTCCTGCCCTCTGAGTCATCCTTTCCCACAAAGGTAGCACATGATTGCCATTGAATAGTGCTCTCAAACTGCCTCTTTCCCGTAGGAATTAGGGATTCCAAGGTCTCTATATTCCTATCCAAGCTGATAAAATTTTTTAAACCTGTGGAGCTCTTAGGTCCACTAGATTGCACAAAAGCCCCTGTAAGTCTATTAAAATAGTCTCTTCTATGTTGGCCTCCCTGTGAGGCTGATGAACGACCTCCCTAAAATTCTTGGAAGCCTTGGGCAGGGTCTTCAAAGTTACACCTTTAAGACTTGTAGAAGGCCATTTGTGTCTGAAACGTTCTGAGGCACTGTCATCTTTCTCAGATCTGAAAGGAAATCTTAGTGCCCTTCTCTGAATTTGACCTTTGCCTGGAAGCTATTTCTGTATATGAGAACACTTTGCTGGCTTAAAAGACTCTTCTGAGCTTTTATGTTTTCTCCAAATCACATTTGTTCCTTATGTAAGGTTTCTCCTCTCATTTTACTTACAAAGCTAGAAAAATCCAGGTGACATCCTCAGCACTGACCTGAAATCACGAGATCAAGTTTATTAGGTACATATATTTTTATTTTCCATTTTACCACAGGTAGCAGTTTTGCTAAACTCTGCTACACAATATTCCCTTGTGGCTCAGCTGGTAAAGAATCCGCCTGCAATGCAGGAGACCTGGGTTCGATCCCTGGGTTGGGAAGATCCCCTGGAGAAGGGAAAGGCTACCCACTCCAGTATTCTGGCCTAGAGAATTCCATGGACTGTATATAGTCCATGGGGTCACAAAGAGTCAGACACAACCGGGCGACTTGCACTACACAGGGTCTCTTCCAGCTTCCAATAACATTTTCCTTTATTCCCTATAATTCCTCCTTTTCACCCTCATCCAGGCCCTTTAGGTTTTTATGAAAACCTCCTCAAGGTCTTGCAGTATCCATCTGCCATTTGTTTCCCAAACCAGTGCCACATGTTTTAGGTTTTTATGGCAGCTCCTTATTTCCAGCTACCCAGTTTCTGTATTAAGAGTTTGATAAGTAGAATTGTTCTGAATGATAGAGATTTATTATAGGAATTAGATCTTAGGAAATTGTGAAACTGATAAATCAGTCTATTGTATCTGCAACTAGTATTAGGCATGTTCTTACGGTCACAATAGAGACCTAAGTAGAAACAGGTCACTCTAGGCCTAAATTTGGAACTTTGATACCTTCATTTCTGCCTCATATTTTTCCTAAAGCAAGTCATATGGACAAATCCAAGGTCAAGACATAGGTAAGTGCATCCCACTAACAATGGGAGAGAAATGCAAAATTATATGACAAAAAGCTTGCATGTAAAGAGAGAGAAGGAATTGGCCTACTCAAGGGTCTTCCCTTGTACACCCAATGCAGGGGACCCAGGTTCAATCCCTGGTCAGGGAACCATATCTCATGCTGCAACTAAGAGTTTGCTTGCCTCAACTAAAAGATCCTGTGTGCCACAAGTAAGACCCAGCGTACCCAAATAAATGAGTCGTTAAAAACATTGGGCCAGTAATACAATAACAAGGGGAGCAGAAGTGACCAGTTCTGCTGCTGGCATTCTAAAGGCATTTAGCTTGTATCTATCTCACGCAGACATTACATCACATTGTATTAAAGCTATGTGTTTAAATATCTTACCTCCTGCACTAATCTCTTTGAAAGCAGGGATTATTTTATATATGTATGTATCCCTATTTCTTCAAACACATTGCCTTGCGTATTGAAAGTCCTGAAAAATATTTGTGGAGTTAATGGATGAAGCCATTTCTGGGCTTCCATATCATAAGCTCTGGTTTTCAAAACGTTGTTAGGAAGCGTCCTTTTTTTCCCCCCTCTATTTTTTGGCCGTGTTGTGTGAGACATAGAATCTTAGCTCCCCAACCAGGGATCGAACCTGTGCCTCCCGCAGTGGAAACATGACATCTTAACCGCTGGACCACCAGGGAAGCCCCAGGGAGCTTCCTTTTTGATATTTTCTTTCCTCACCATCATTAATTTCAACCTCCCAGGTTCCTTCTCTTGCCACTTCCCCATTTCCATACTTATTCTTTCCCCAGCCACTTCTGGAGATGAGAGAATCTAATCAAGTATTTTATAATATAAATTCTTCAAGACGGTCCTTTAGTCAAAGATTTTTTAGACAATTAACATGAATATTATACATTAATAAAGCAAAGGGTCAAACTGGTTTTCAGTACAGGTGACACAAAACTTGAATCAGAAATTTTGGACTGAAAAGGACAGATAGTAGAGTCTGAAAATAGTTCCATGAAATTGAAAAGAGGTAAGTGTATAACGAGTTATACTGAAGTTCAGAATAACCAGCTGCGTAAGCATAAAGTAGGCAGATGAGACTTGAAGGCAGATCATGGGGAAAAGCCTCGCGTGGGCCAAAGGCATGACACAATCACACAGGTTTGGACTACAGCAGTAGTTGTTAACCTCATAGCTAACATCCATTTGTTGCCGAATTAGGTCATAAGGATCCTGCTTGGGCTCTAGCCCAGCAGAGGCCCCTGCCTCAGTGAGGAAGGTTCTTTTTCCATTGGGGTTCATGCAGTCAAAAATGAGTTCAAAGCTGAAATTGAAGCCTTATGCAATGGCCAGAGAATGGAGACATGGGAACTTAGTTCATAAATCAACTTCTTACGTAGGGGATGACTGAGGCAAGATTTTAGGGAAAGTTTAATGAGGGGGAGGCATATGCATTGCTTTTCTGAAAAGAGGGAGGGTTCTTCCTGGGGCCACCTCCTTTTTCCCCTGTGTGGTCCTCTGGCATCTGGGTCAGAAGCAGGTCGAACCACCATTATGCGGACAAGGGGTGATCTTAGCCTGATTGGTTGGTGGTGAGGTAATCGGGAGTTGACATCATCAACCTTCTGGTTCCAACGGTTTGAGGTCTGTGTGTTTTGTGGGCAGCATACAGTTAACTTCTCCCACCTGCTAGGAGTTTTAGTATCTTTGAAACATCCCAAAGGACATGACTCAGAGTATTAGCTACAGACCTTGAGGAGGAACTAAAAGTCCTTGACTTTAATGGTACAACTATTATTGCATGTGTGTGGAAGTGAAGAATATGCTAGTGTATAATACGCCAGTGGTCCAGCTTCACACAACCACACGTTCTGGTCCCAGACTTGGAAGCCTCTGGGTTAATCACTAAAATCTCTACAACTCTATAAATGTCTATGAAATCAGATTTTATAGTTCAGATTTGGGTGTAGAGTTTCAAAGTGAAAATGTTTTCTGTTGATTAGCAAATTCCATTGTTGAATAGTAAGAAAATTACCTACATGACATTTTCATTACTTAAGTCATTCAAGATAAGTATCATTACTATCACAATGTTAACAGAAACTAGGAAAATCATTCTGACAGCATAGGAAGAGAAAATCTTTGCTTAAATGAGAATTTAGAAAATACATAAGCATTGTATACAGTATATCATTATATATAGTTATAGATAGATAACAAACTATATATTGAAAATTCTGGAAATTATGATCTACTTTGGTAAATGAATCAGACATAAGAGGATTTTGCTACTATTTTTTAAATTGTGAGATGTTTATTTCATGTAGAATATAGTTAAACTCCAGCAATAACTTTTGAACTTCAGGATCACACCAAAGCAAAATTTAGAAACAAATGGTCACCGTAGCTAATACTGGGTGGAGCGTTTGAGCAATGTCTCAGAATTTAAAATATCTTTTATCGAGTCCTTTCTAGTCATCCATACATATGTTACCTAAGACAGAAACACACTTCTGGCATCACTGGAGTGTCAGTTCAGTTCATCACTCAGTCGTGTCTGACTCTTTGCAACCCCATGGACTATAGCATGCCCGGCTTCCCTGTCCATCACCAACCCCCCTGGAGCTTGCTCAAACTCATGTCCATCAAGTCGGTGATGCCATCCAATAATCTCATCCTCTGTCATCCCCTTCTCCTCCTGCCCTCAATCTTTGCCAGCATTAGGGCCTTTTCCAGTGAGTCAGTTCTTCCTATCAGGTGGCCAAATTATTGGAGTTTCAGCTTCAGCATCAGGCCTTCCAATGAATATTCAGAACTGATTTCCTTTAGGATGGACTGGTTAGATCTCCTTGCAGTCCAAGGGACTCTCAAGAGTCTTCTCCAACACCACAGTTCAAAAGCATCAGTTCTTCAGCACTCTGTTTTCTTTATAGTCTAACTCTCTCATCCAAACATGACTACTGGGAAAACCATAGCTTTGACTTGATGGACCTTTTTTGGCAAAGTAATGTCTCTGCTTTTGAATATGCTGTCTAGGTTGATCATAGCTTTCCTTCCAAGGAGTAAGCGTCTTCTAATTTCATGGCTGCAGTCACCATCTGCAATGATTTTGGAGCCCCAAAAAATAAAGTCTGGCACTGTTTCCACTGTTTCCCCATCTATTTGCCATGAAGTGATGGGACCAGATGCTATGATCTTAGTTTTCTGAATGTTGAGTTTTAAGCCAACTTTTTCACTCTCCTCTTTCACTTTCATCAAGAGGCTCTTTAGTTCTTCGCTTTCTGCCATAAGGGTGGTGTCATCTGCATATCTGAGGTTATTGATATTTCTCCCAGCAATCTTGATTCCAGCTTGTGCTTCATCCAGCCCAGCATTTCTCATGATGTCCTCTGCATATAAGTTAAATAAGCAGGGTGACAATATACAGCCTTAATGTACTCCTTTCCCGATTTAGAACCAGTCTGTTGTTCCATGTCCAGTTCTAATTGTTGCTTCCTGACCTGCATACAGATTTCTCAGGAGGCAGGTCAGGTGGTCTGGTATTCCCATCTCTTTAAAGATTTTCCACAGTTTATTGTGATCCATACAGTCAAAGGCTTTGGTGTAGCCAATAAAGCAGCTCTCTTGCTTTTTCAATGATCCAGCGGATGTTGGCAATTTGATCTCTGGTTCTTCTGCCTTTTCTACAACCAGCTTGAACACCTGGAAGTTCACGGTTCACATATTGTTGAAGCCTGGCTTGGAGAATTATGAGCATTACTTTACTAGCATGTGAGATGAGTGCAATTGTGTGGTAGTTTGAGCATTCTTTGGCATTGCCTTTCTTTGGGATCGGAATGAAAACTGACCTTTTCCAGTCCTGTGGCCACTGCTGAGTTTTCCAAATTTGCTGGCATATGGAGTGCAGCACTTTCACAGCATCATCTTTTAGGATATGAAATAGCTCAACTAGAATTCCATCACCTCCACTAGCTTTGTTCATAGTGATGCTTCCTAAGGCCCACTTGACTTCGCATTCCAGGATGTCTGGCTCTAGGTGAGTGATCACCGCATTGTGATTATCTGGGTGGTCAAGATCTTTTTTGTACAGTTCTTCTGAGTATTCTTGCCACCTCTTAATATCTTCTGCTTCTGTTAGGTCTTTACCATTTCTGTCCTTTATTGTGCCTATCTTTGCGTGAAATGTTCCCTTGGCATCTCTACTTTTCTCTAGTCTTTCCCATTCTATTGTTTTCCTCTATTTCTCTGCAGTATCTACACATTACATTTTAAATTCCAAAAACCAAATATGAAAACTTTCCATTTTCTTCACTCTTGAACATCAGTCCAGTAAGGAATAAGGAAAGTTTTGCCAAGGAAGCTGGTTAGATATCCAATGTTTACCATGTAGTCTCTTCAGTTCTTTCCTTTATGCAAATTTATGTACAATTTTATCTTGTTCTTTGCCAAGGTTTTTGTTGTAAATCACGAAAATACTGCTTCAAAAACTTATGATCACTTTGTTAGTGAGTGTTGATAACTGCTAAATGCTAACAGACAAATGCTGCGCCTTTAACATCTTTCCTGCAAAAACAGAGCCACCCTCAGACACCTGTTTCCTAATAAACACAACAGATAATGCAGCAAAAAATTCAAGAATTATTGGTTGACCTTCGAGGTTTTTTCCCTGATTGATTTTCTTTCGCACTAAGATCACTGTGATAAACTGTTTCAATAAGAAACTTATCCACTTAGGAAAATCAGAGAGCCCAAACCATAAACCCAATTGGAGTGAGAAGGACTATGAAGATGTCAGCAATAAGCATAATGTTCCCTTTCAGCAATAATAGATTCATCCTTCCCCACTACCCCAAGATGGGTTTTCACATTGACTTGCTGTGCTTAACAATGTGAAAATACTCTGATCCCTGGGAATTCATTTTCTGGAACACAGGAAATAAACGTGCCCAATTTGAATTTCTGCCAATAGCTGAGATAACACAGAGTCATCAATTGCTAGTTGTCAGAACCAGGAGTCAAACTGCACCCAAGAACCCAGGATATTGGCTCTGCATCCTGATTTACACAAACAGAATTTTATTGACAGGAAGAAAACCCAGGATATGTAATATAAAAGTGTGTGAGTGTTAGTTGCTCAGTTGTGTCTGACTCTTTGCAACCCCATGGACTATAGCCCAACAGTCTCCTCTGCCCATGGGATTCTCCAGGCAAGAAAACTGGAGTGGGTTGTCATCTCCTTCTACAGGGATCTTCTCTATCCCAGCATCAAACCGGAGTCTCCTGCATTGCAGGCAGATTCTTTACCATATGAACCATAAGAGAAGCCCACAATATAAAAAGAGACATGGTCAAAATTACTCCATTTCATACACTTAATATCCATGTAAAAATAAAAACTTCTAAATATTTTTGATGTAGAAAATAAAATATATATCAAGCATTAATTTTTTTGTTTGAATTTTTTTATTTTTAAGCATTAACTTTCAATGAGGTTTTCCTTTTTACCTCCATGATACAGTTTTCCAAGATGAATTAAGTAAAATGTAAAGTGTACATACACACACCTTCATTAAATGAATGGTGACACATATATAAAGCATTTTCCTGAGAAAGTACAAAGATGCAGAAATGTTCACGTAGGGCTCAGACAACCTAACAAAGACAAAGGGTCCCCAGTGGAAGAGTTTGTCTTCATGCAAAAAAAACCTGGCATGAGAATAGGAATGCAACTCTTGGGGTTGGATTGGCTCCCTCTGAGCTCCCTTAAAACCCTGAAGTTTATCAGTCTCTGAATTAATTCTTCCAGTGATTCTTCCCAGAAATATGCAAACTGCTCCGGAGGGACATTTGGAGAAGTTGTGTTTATTCTTTTAAGCCACGAGCAGCATATAAAAGAGCCCCAGTTCTCGAGAACTGACCATGAGCTAAGCAAGTAACCTAAAACAACCAGCTTTTCCAAAACTTCACCATACCGGGCAGACATGAAATTGCTAAGGTCACTAAAAGGACAGCTGATTTGTATTGTGACGCTCTCAAATGAAATGTTTTCCATTAAGTTAAAAAAGCTTGGCCCCTACATTTTAGAAACCACTTCCCATAGACACAGTCTTCCTTGTATTTCTGTATTTCTACCTCCATACACATTGGTTTTCTTTGGGCATGATGTCCCAAGTTTCTCAGCGTTCATTCCTGTTCTCTATCAGAGATCTTAAAACCCTGAACAAAAGCAAGAGTGAAATGGGGGTGAATGGGGGTGAATCAGAGAAGACTTCAAACTCTTTCATTTAGCTGTGAGGAAGTAAGAGTACAATGCAATGTTATTTGGTGTATGAATGCTCCCAACATGTTCTTAAACAGCAGAAAACATGAAATGCTCAATTCAATTGAGAATTAACAGGAAAGCATTTCAATAGAGCAAGCGAATCACAATGTTGCTGTTCCACAATAAGTAAGTTATTTTAAAGTACACTTGACATTTTAAAGGTACACAAATTCAGATGCTCTTAGAGGCTTCAGTGCCCACACACAGAGTTTAGGAAGCTGAAGGCTGTGAACTTCTCTCCTGACTTAATCCATGCTTTGTTTTGCATTCCTCACAGGTAAGCAGGCAGTGCCTAAAACAGAAGCAAAAACGTTGGTTTGTACTTTGACACTGGAAGCTCTCGTCTGAACACAATATTATTCAGAGGTTAAAAAAAAAATAATTGATATATAGCTAATTAACAACGTTGTGTTAAGTTTCTAGTGTACGCAAAGTGATTCAGTTCTCCATATACATATGTTTGTGCTTAGTTGCTCAGTCGTGTCCGACTCTTTGCAACCCCATGAACTGTAGCCCACCAGGCTCCTCTGTCCCTGGGATTCTCCAGGCAAGAATACTGGAGTGGGTTGCCATTGCCTACTCTAATACATATGTTTATATACATATTATTTTCTATAATGGCTTATTACAGGATATTGAATATAGTTCCCTGGGTTATACAGTAAGACCTTGTTGTTTATCTATTTTATATATAATAGTTGTGCATCTGTTAATCCCAAACTCCCAATTTATTCTCACCCCCTTTCCCCTTTGGTAACCATAAGTTTATTTTCTATGTTTTTGAGTCTGTTTCTGTTTTGTAAATAAATTCATTTGCATCGTATTTTAGATTATTTAGAAGTATTTCCTAAGCTAAAGTTTTCAAGCTTTTGTTTTCTCAGGAATAATCGGAGTTGTTTCTTGGTTTTAGACTCCTGGAATTTCATCCACTAGAAGGCCAACAGTGATCTTCCTGTCCAATGCTGTTGTCAGCATGCTGTGCTGCCTTTCAAACAGGTATGGGGTGTTTAGAGTAAGGTGTCCTCAACAGCAGTCCTATAGTACCATGGTAGAAATAGTTATTATTCACTGAGCACTCACTGAGTGTCATAAGCAATCATTCCTATTCCTTATAACATCCCATAAAAAAATTCTGATGGCCATTTTATACAGATGAGAAAACTGAAGATCTGAGAGTTTAAGAAACATGTCCAAGGTCACACAACTTAGTACGTAAACAGAACTGCTTTTGAACCCAGCGACTCTAACAGCAGAGGTAATGTGGCTAACTCCAGAGGCCTACTGCTTGTATGCCCTCATGAGCATCACAACTCATATTAATAGTAAAGGCTCTGAGAAGTCTTGCAATTGAGAGTCCTGGTTAAACTTGTGTAATCTTGTGACGGTAGAAGCTGTGTTGGCTGATTAAGGCATTCATTAGACACTTGTACGATGCCTTGAACATCGTAGGTACTTACTAAATGTTTGATGAGCAAACAAATAGGTAACTCAGTTAAATCATAATTATTAATGAAGTTGAATAGCAACAACTCAAACTTTGAATTTTTTTCAACATATCAATGTTAAAAACTATTTTAATATGACAAATGATTGAATGACCTTTCATTTACTTTTTAATAGTTACCTTTATTATAATCCCTTAACCAAACAGAGTACAAACCTGTTATGCCCTGGACCGAAACCAGCTCCACGCAGCTGGCCTTCAAAGGAATGGAATTTACTTTGGCACACTCCTATATACGATGCTTTTCCAAGGCCAAATCCTAAGATACCAGCAACTGTAAAAGCAGGTTAGGAAAGATAAACAATTTAAATATTTGGAACCTCCTCCATTGTCTGCTAGAACTTTATTAACAGCAATAATTCTTATATCAAAAGTACCTCAATGAACAAAAACTCTGGGAATGAAGCTCTCTATTAAAGAGGATTGGGAACTAGAGACTTTTTGATCTCCTCAGTTTTGAACTGGAGATAGCAGGGCCAGGTTACAGCAAGCCAAGGTGATGCTCTGACACAGGCAGCCAGAGGGCGGCCCAACTGGCAGACAAGTCTGTGAAGTCACCCAGGAAGGGAGAGGTGGGACTTGAGTTGTGGCTCTGGGTAGCCTCCAAATCACTAGGTAGGAGACCCCTTAATTCTCTGTATGGATGGAGTATGGGGAGCCACATTATCCTGCAGGCAGGGGAGGGAGGTCATGAGGCAGGGGAGGGAGGTCATGAGGCAGGACCATGGAAAACATTTCTGCTATTCCTGCTGGGAATGAGGTTTTGGATGGTATACCAGAATGCATCTTCTGTGGACATAAAAGGTCTCTGCATAATCAGTGCAAGAAGGTGAAAGCCTAAGTTTATGGTAAATGTATATTAGAAAATGGGCTTCTCTGGTGGTTCAGTGGTAAAGAATCTGCCTGCCGATGTAGGAGACTCAGGTTCAATCCCTGAGTTATGAATAGCCTCTGGAGGAGAAAATGGCAACCCACTCCAGTATTCTTGCCTGGAGAATCCCATGGACAGAGGAGCCTGGAGGGCTACAGTCCATGGGGTCGCAAAAAAGTCGGACATGACTTAGGAACTAAACAACAACATTATCAGAAAGCCCTGATTTTAAAAAACTATTCATTTATCATGTCCATTATAGAAAATATTTGGAAAAGATTGGCCAAAATAAAAAATTAAAATCCCTTGTGGAGCTGTTGTTCAGAGGCTCTACTGGCAATGTCCTCTTGTGTCTCCGGCCAGGGCCTCTCTAGGCCACGCTTCAGAGAGGACTAAGGTGAAGTCCCTACTGCTCAGCTTTCTGTCAGAAAGTGTCGAATGAACTAAAAAACTGCAATGTGGCAAAAAATGGACACTAGTGTTTCAGAGAGATTGACCTGGACATTCCTATCTCCAGTTACTATAAATACTACCTTTTTATAAAAATGAATCTTTGTTTTTTAACTTCTATGACTTACGTGCAACTTTAGGCAATGAACCAAATCTCGGATTCGCTGCTAAATAACCTAGGAAGTAATGTATAAAGACATTATTATTTCATTTTATAACATTTAAATTCAAAAAGGATAAAGAAATCTTAATTTCATCTTCAAATTTAATTTCCCTTTGCCATGTAACCTAACACAGTCACTCATTCCAGGGAAGAGGACATCTATGGGAAAGAAGTATGGGGACATAGACTAGAAACAGTCTAAAGCCTGCATAAATAAATCCTTCACCAAAACAGAAATGCCAAGTATTGTACCAAAACCTGCCAGGAGGACCACAGAAAACTGGATTTTCTTAAGTTAAAACATTTACTAAATACCAACTCTTACTTACCATGATGGACCAGTCCTTGGGTGACAAGCATGCTTACAAGAGAAAAAGGCAGAGCTGTAAAACAAAAAAGCTGTTAAGTATTGGTATTTTGAAATTTGGCATCTCCCCTAGAGGTCAGGGAGAATTACTCTGTTTTTTTCATCTTACTTTGGCAGTGAGATCTTAGTCATTTGTTATTTTACTTATTTGACAAATATTAAGCACCACATGGAGAATTTTCTTGGGGTCTGCCCCAGGCACTCAACCTAATGCACAGCATTAACATAACAAAATCTAGACTCCCTGCAATTCCATCTCCAACACCCACCATGCATCATCTCTCTCATTACTACATACGACACAGGCATATTCGTGTGTGTGTGCACTGAGCTGGGGAAATTGGGAGTTGCCGTGAGCTGTATATTTAGAAAATTTCAATTCTGCAGAAAAGTTTTTTTAAAAAAAGGACAATAAACTGCACATCCTGTTTAGGATAGTGCCCTGCTTTTGTCTTTTAATGCCATTTTGTTGCACGATTTGGATATATTTATTTTCTGAAAATTACTATATTCGCAGTAAACATGGGCAATCTTTAGAGATGATTTTTAAAAACAGACACGTTGGTCTGGCAAAAGCAGTTTCTAGTCAAAATGTGTCAAATGACTTCTTCCCAAAGCAGTGAGAAGTGATTATATATACTATTTGATTTGGCTTAGCTGCTAGCTCTTCCTAGTAACCAAGACAAATCAAATAGCAACCAGCTTTTCCACTCAGATCTATCTACCTGATGGTAGGCAAATGAGTCATACTGTAATTTTAAACTACTAGGGGCTTACTTCAATTACTTACTCATGGGTTATCAGAAAACAATTTCTAGCAGCATAATCAATAATCAGTAATGCATAGCAAATATCAACTTCTAAGCAGTGTTATTTCCAAAACAACTGATACTGGATTTGAATAATTTAAGAAATCAAAATGAGTATTTCAAAGTAAAATTAGCTCTATGCCAGCAATATTGGGACTATATCTACAGGCTCTGGTATGACATTTTCAAATGAAAAGTCATGAATTTTTAAAATTAGATGGGACTTTAATGCACTGCCTGAATTCACACCCTTGTCTTATATAAAGCAGGCCCAGAAAGAGAAAGAGACTTGACAGAAAAAGTTATTTCAAGACACTGTAAGGGAAGTATTAACAGAATGCTCCCACTCTTCATTCATTCCACAAATATTTAACTGGTTCACATATTTTTATATGTGAAGCACTGTGCTTGGCTCTAGGAGGGCGCAATGAACCTGAACTTGATGAAGGTTAGAGTCCAGTGGAATTGTGGAAGGTCTACTCTTTCAAGAAATTCTAAGTTAACACTCCTGGTTCACTTTCTCGGTCACATGAAGTAAAGTGTTAGGGGTGAATCACTTTTTGCTAAGGAAGGTAAACAGCTCCTACATCAGATACTGTCCCTGCCCTTAAAAAAGTCTCAATATGGATTTAAATTCCAAACAGCCTCAGATACCAATGTTCTTCCCGGAATTATGCAAAGTTCCTGCTCAAAAAAAAAAATCATTACCATAATTCTAATATGATATTAGGCAGTTTATATTAGGCAGCATATATAGTGTTAACGACAATTAAGAGGGGTGCGATTACCTCTCTTCCAGAAACTTTCTTCTTGACATTCCCGGATAATCTTTGAAATCTCTGATCTGTGGATGTGCAGTTTTGATTTTGGACAAAACAACAGACTCTGCAAGGGAAGTTACATGATGAGTTGACTGAAATCATCAGAAAAGCATCTGTTCTGTTTTCCCCCGAGGAGGGCAAGGAGGTCTCTTCCCTCTGGTCTCACAGCATGTGTGCCTTGGATCCCGGCTGCCACCACTGAGCAATAGCCGGTTTCAGCCAGTGCTTTCCAGATGCAAGCGCTGGGTGAACTTGAGCAAGAAAAGAATTTTTTTGAGAAGCAAACAGCGATTCATGGTTTAGCGAGCATGAAGCAGATATCTGGTCAGAATGCGTTACTGCTGAGGCCACATTTTCTTTTTTAAATATTTATTTAACTAGGCGGCACCAGTTCTTAGTTGTGGCATGCGGGCTCTAGTTCCCTGACTGGGGACTGAACCCTGGCCCCCAGCATTGGAAGCTCAGTCTTAGCCACTGGACCACCAGGGAAGTCCCCACATTTTCTTCTTACTTCTAGCCTCTGCACGCTTCCCCTGCAATGCTACTCACTCCCTGGGTTGTAATCTTTTGTTGTTCAGTGACTCATTAATTTTTTATTATGGTAAAATACCCATAATAGTTATCATTTTAACCATTTTACTTAAAATTTTTTTTCATACTCTGGTATACTTTATTTAAAAAAAATTTCTATATTGAAGTATAGTTGGTTTACAAAAATGTGTTTAACCATCGTATACAATAAAAAGTAGACAACAAATGGCATTAAGTATATCTATAATATTGTACAGCCATATCTACCTAGTTCCAGAACTTTTTCATCACCCTCAAAGGAAATTCCATACCCATCGAGGAGTCTCTCCTCATTCCCTAATCACCTAGCAACCATTAATCTGCCTTTTGGATCTGCCTATTCTGGATATTTTGTACAAACAATATCATACTGCATGTGACCTTGTGTGGTTAGCTTCTTTTCCTTTGTGTAATGTTTCAAAGGTTCATCCACGATGTAATATGTATTTCATTTCTTTTTATGGCTCAGTAATGTTCCAGTGCATGCACATAACACATTCTGTTTATCCATTCATCCATTGGTGGATATCTGGACTGTTTCCACTGTCGGACTATTGTGAATAATGCTGCTGTGAACATTCCTGTACAAGTTTTAGTCTTCCGCTCTGCTGGGCGATGTTGTAACTCTGTGTTTAACTTATTGGGGAACTGCCAAACTGTTTTCCACAGGAGCTGCACCATTTTACAATCCCACCAACAATGTATGAGGTTTTCAATTTTTCTATATCCTTGTCAACACTTGTTATTTTCTGTTTTCTTTCTTTTCTGTTAGTTGCACTGTGCAATTTATGGGATCTTAGTTCCCTTATCAGGGGGAGAACCCCAGTATTTCTTTTTTAAAATTAGCACATTAAATGCTTTTAATATAAATTATTTAATTTGTTTAAACTAAAAAACTAAATTGTTTCTGTTTTTGATTGTGGCCATGCTAGTGGTTGTGAAATGGTGGTTGTGATTTGCATTTTCCATTAAGTATCTTTTCATCAGAATTTTGGCCATGTGTATATCTTCTTTGGAGAAATACCTAATCAAGCCCTTTGCTCATTTTTTCAAATTAGGTTGTCTTTCTGTTGTTGAGTTGTAAGAGCTTTTTATATGTTATGGATACTAAACCCTTATCAGACATATAATTCATAAATAATTTTTCCCATTCTGTGGGTGATTCATTTGTTTTTTAGAAACAAACTTTATTGAAATTTTTCCTTAAATCACACTTATATTTCCTTGTTTGTGCATTACTTATGTAGGTCCTTTTCCTTTTATCTCTTGGAATTTTAGTGATTTTCTTGTTGAGGTGAGGTCTATGGCTTTTGAAGTTCACCCTGTTGATTTTGCAAATGTTCTTTTGGACTTTCTGTAGTAGATGTCAGTGTGAACGGAGATTACCATTTCTCCAACACTTGCCCCTGGGCCAGGCACTGTGCCAAGCACTTTACGTGCATGATGGTGAGGTACAAGGACCCTGTGGTGCCAGTGCCTTCCGAGCTCTACCTACCACCCAAGCAGGCAAGTCCTCTCTTCTTCCTCTACAGCTCCCCCAGTGCAGCGTGGAAGCAGTGGTCAGGGTGGGCCACAGCAACCAGAGAAGGAGCTGCTCTTATGCTCCACTTATGTTAGCTCAGCAAACACTCCTCCTTACCCCAGTGTAAATATTTCTTCTTGGTTCTGCCTGTGGCAGAAATAAGCATCTCTCTCCTTCCCCTCCCCTAAACACACACATGCAGGGTCAGGGAACCCGACTATCACAGCTGCTGTGAGTCCTGCAGTCAAGACTGAAGTACCAGCAGAGAGTGTCCTCAGGCAGCTCTGGTGAGCCTTTTCTGTAGAGCCATAAATGTTTTATGGCTCTCCATTTCACAGAGGCAACTCGGGTGTCTAAATTCTTTTCCTTGTGACATGATATCATTTGTCTATTTGCCTCTCCTAAACTTTGCTCTTAAATATAATCTCCATAACCCATTTTTAGCTTGAAAAGTTGACCTCAGAGAAGATGAACTCTATTTACCCATCACAATACCTTCTCTTTTCTTCATTCATGTGTCCCCGAGACACACAAATCTTCATTCTCAACAAGCTGAAAAACTGTGCCCCAGTTAACACTTGGGTTCTCAATCTGATGGCTAATTTAGTAGTTCAGGGCTCTGCCGTCTCGAACAGTAACTACAGTCAACAGCATATCCTTAGCATGATTAGCCTTGGTAACAGAAATGTAAAAAGCATGCATCATGTAGCATTCTGTTAGATTCAATAAAGAGTTTTGCTCTGCTAAAGGAAACCTCTTCAGTCACTGACAACCTATAGAAGAGTTAGTTAAGTTGAATTCTAAACAGGGAAGAGTAAAGAAAAGATTTTGTAAATAAAAGTCTCCTTTTTCAAGACAGCCGGAAACATACTTTCCTTCTCCGTTCTATTTTCCTTGCCTACAATGTGCCAGGCAGAGGAAAGTAAGACAATTGATCAAGGATGAGGTTTAAGGGGAAGTCCTCTATGATATTCCTCTTTGGATGGCAGACTTCGAATTATAAATACATACCTGCTTGCTTGGTGGTGGCAAATGGGGACCTTTTTCTTGGTTTTCATGTGTGGACACTGAAGCCATGATGACCTTGTCTTTGCTTCTTTTCTAGTTGAGTGGACTCAGCTTCCTTGTTGACCCACTATCTAAGGAAAGTAGAAGAGTCACCGTGCAGTGACTGAACATTTATGTCAACCATAAAACACCCTTAGGATCAACACCCCTATTTGGAAAACTTACTTTCATTTTGTCATTAATCTTAACTTCCAACCACCTGCAAACTCACTTTCTAATGCTCCTTCCCCAGCAACACACACACACACACACACACACACTAACAGACTGATGGTGACAGATCAGAGGTGGAGTGGAGTGAGATGTCAAAGAAGGCACAGTGAAATGTTTTACAACCTACAGTGTCAGTCACGACCGTGTCTGACTCTTTGTGACCCCATGGACTGTGTAGCCTACCAGGCTCCTTCTGTCCATGGAATTCTAAGCAAGAATACTGGAGTGGTTAGCCATTCCCTTCTTTAGAGGATCTTCCCAACCCAGGGATCCAACCTGGGTCTCCCATGTTGCAGGCAGATTACTTACCATCTGAGCCACCAGGGAAGCCCTTAAGACTTATAAACTACCCTGAAAATTTTCAATTCATTACCAGGTCATTAACTTACACAAATATTTACTGAGGGTCTATTATGTGCCAGACCAAAGGCTACAAAAGAAGACGACATCAATACTAAAGTAACTCACAGTCTACAGGGAAGACAGGCAGTTATACAACATGTAGAAATCTTCCCTAGAGGTAGGCACAGGGTGCTGAGGAAGGAGAGGAAAAAAGGCATGCTCTCTCTGGTTAGATCTGAAGACACCAAAGACTAAGACTCTTGAGCTTTCAAGATGGCCTGTGGAGAGTGGATGGACTCCAGGGGCAGGGAGACCAGATTGGAAAGTGCTATCATAGTCTAGGGAATGAAGTCAAGAGGCCTGAACCAAGACACTTGTGGGAAGGCTAGAGATGATAATTTTGCATCTGGAAATGTTGGATTTGGGTGCCTGTGGGGGCATACATTGGAATTAACCATTAGGGATTAGAATATTTGAGGATTTGGGTCTGGAGTTACAGATTAAGAGCAGGCTGGAAAGATCAGTTTGGAAGTTGCCATCTAGGAGATGACAGGCAAAGTAGGAAACAGGAATAAAATTGTGTAAGAAGAGTACTGGAGAATATGAACATCGAGGCCAAGGGAATACCAACAGGAGGAAGAACAGCAACAGGCCAAGGAGAGGACTGAGAAAGAAGAGCTGATACAAAGTGGAAAGAGTGTCTGAGGAAGAAATAAATCATCAGTATCATGTGGCTCAGAACAACGGGCATAGTCCAGGTGGACCATGAACCCTACCCAACCTCCTGCCCAGTCAATGGGCCACAGTCCTTTGCAGGTCCAGACTCCATGACAACCACTGACTTTCATGCAAAATGAACATATTTTCATACACAATTCAGTTTCCTACTAAGCTGCCAGGAATATCAGCCAAGGGGATCCATACTTGACCAAGTTTCACTTTCGGTGCTTGATGTTATTGTATCGGGAGTATGATGCCCTAGGGTGGAAAGTCTTGGAATCAGGAAGACCTGAGTTCAGATCCTGACTACTTGGTAGCCTGGCTTTGGGGTAAGTAACTTGAAGTGTCTGTGCCGAAGCTTCTCAACTGCCAAGTGTGGGTAATGGACCTTAAGAGGCTAGTACAAGGATGAGGGGTGAGGTCCACAAGTCGGCAGCTCCACAACCAGCACACAGTGAGTGTGTGAGCAGTAAGGGGCAGCTGTCAGAACCCTGAGCACCCTATTTCTTGAGGACTTCCAGGAAGTCTTTGCTGACATAAGGCCAAATTAGATTATCTTTGCCTAGTTAGGCCATTGCCTCAAATCCGGAAGCAAAAACACTACAACTGGGCTTTGGTGGTGAAGTCCCTTCACACCCATCTAGCCTTCAGTCCACATCTAAGCTGGGCTTCTCAGGGTGTTGCCTAAAGGTGCAGCCCCCACCCTATGCCCAGATCTGGTTTGGGGTCCCTCTGCTTCTTTAGTTGTTGGCGGTGGGGTGGCAGAAGTCCTGATGGGTGGGCAGTGGGAGGGAGGCGATCGGCAGGATGAGGGGGTGGGGGCGTGTGATCGGACACAGCCAGGGAGGGTCCCTGCACTTTCTGGTAGGGGAGCAGGGACGGGGAGTGGGGGTGGGGGTGGAGCGGGATCAGCTTGCAGGAAATTGCTGCCATCGGGGTCGCATCCGGAGCCGGGCCAGAGGGGTGGGGGTGTAAGGGGCGATTCTAGGCTAAGTACCACCGTCCTGAGGATCCCAGAAGTCATGTAGTCAAAAAGGCCGCCCCCTGTCGCTATCGCACCCGCTGTTACCTGCCCCCACCCCCCAAGTGGGCACACCCGCGGGGCTGAGGATCGCCTCGCAGGCCGCGTCTCCCTCGCGCGCCCAGCCAAGCTCGCCACCCTGTGCGGCCGCGGCTGCAGCTCGGATGCTCCGGCTTCCCGGGTGCCCGCGCCCGCCCCTGGCGACCCCCGGGAGCCCTTATCGTGGTCCCCTTACCGCGCTCGCTTCCAGGACCTCGCCTGTGTTCTGGAGCTTCCCTCCGCCTCTTTCTTCCTCTCGCTCCGCCCCCGTGGCGCCCCGCCCCTCGCTTCCTCGCGTGAGTCATTCAACAAGTGCACCCCATCCCCCGCCTCGCAGTCCCTTTCTCTGTTGGTGGCCTCACGCCCACACACAACTGCCCCGGCTGAAACCCGGCTCCTGTTGGAACCTCCGACTCCACCCCCAAGTCTTGACCAGACACCCGGTAGATTCTACTGAATACTTCCTCGATTGCCTTTCAAATAACTCCTTTTCTCCCAACAAAAAGAGCGACAACCATTTATTGAACACCCTCCTTGGACGAGGCGGCTACTTCCACTTCTCTGCAGGCTTGTCTTGTTTTGTCTTTTTTTGCAGTGTAATTGGCATAACGTTATATTAATTTTAGGAGCTCAACATAATGATTCAATATTTGTATACGTTGCAAAATGATCACTCAGTAAATGTAGTTAACATCCCTCACTATTTGTAGTTACCAAAAAAAATTACCCCAGCCCTCCCCTTGGATGAGGATTTTTATTTATTTTTTTTTTTAATTTTATTTTATTTTTAAACTTACATAACTGTATTAGATTTGCCAAATATCAAAATGAATCCGCCACAGGTATACATGTGTTCCCCATCCTGAACCCTCCTCCCTCCTCCCTCCCCATTCCATCCCTCTGGGTCGTCCCAGTGCACCAGCCCCAAGCATCCAGTATCGTGCATCGAACCTGGACTGGCATCTCATTTCATACATGATATTTTACATGTTTCAATGCCATTCTCCCAAATCTTCCCACCCTCTCCCTCTCTCACAGAGTCCATAAGACTGTTCTATACATCAGTGTCTCTTTTGCTGTCTCGTACACAGGATTTTTAAAATCTCCTCTTTTAGCAACTTTCAAATATGCAATATATATAGTATTATTAACTATAGTTGCCATGCTGTGCGTTACTTTCCCATGACTTATTTTATAACTGGAATTTTCCACCTTTGATGCCCTTCACTCATTTTGCCGATCCCTATGCAATCTTTTCTACAACTCTCTACAGAGAATACTGTTGTCTGCATTTTATGGACCAGGCAACTGAGTTGTGCCAGGCCACACTGTTTGTTCAGTCTCAGTGGTATCTGACTCTTTGCCACCCATGCACTGCAGCACACCAGGTGTCCCTGTCCTTCACCATCTCCCAGAGCTTGCTCAAACTCATGTCCACTGAGTCAGTGATGCCATCCAACCATCTTATCCTCTGTCGTCCCCTTCTCCTCTTGCCTTCAATCTTTCCCAGCATCAGGGTCTTTTCCAATGAATTGGCTCTTTGTATCAGGTGGCCAAAGTACTGGAGCTTCAGCTTCAGTATCAGGCTTTCCAATGAATATTCAGAATTGACTTCTTTGAAGATTGACTGGTTTGATCTCCCAGCAGTCCAAGGGATTCTCAAGAGTCTTCTCCAACACCACAGTTTAAAACATCAATTCTTTGGCATTGAGCTTTCTTTATGGTCCAACTCTCACATCCATACATGACTACTGGAAAAACCATAGCGTTGACCATACGAACCTTTGTAGGTAAAGTATTTAAGTACAAAATAAAAGATACGTCTTTACTACCTGTGTCACTCTCCCCAACCTCAGCTGCGATTCCTCCCTGGAACATGCCACTGGGACTCAGGGAATGTCTTGAGTTGGAAGAGAGGCTGTGGGTCACGTGGAAGGCCCTTATCATTTCACAGCTTTTCTGCCTGTCCTAATTAGTCTCTACACCTCTGGCCTCTTGCGAGCCCCTCCGCCATCCACTGGGCCTTCCTTCTGTTCTTCGTGTTCACCCAGTTCTTCCCACCTGAGTGAGGCCTGGCATGGAGCCTCCCCCTGCCTGGACTCCTCTCCCCATCAGGCTTGTGCTGGTTTTTTCCTGCTCATTCGTCTCTGACTCTTCCTCATGGGGACCTGCCTTGACCCCAAGCAGCCTAAAGTGGGTCTGCCTTTTCCTTGTTCATAGCACTTATCATGCGTTATCATGAACACTCCTGTTAGTGTGCTTACTCCTTTAAAATTTGTTTACCCTTCCTCAGTGTCCTCTTCCTGAGATACGGAACAAGATGGTATTATTTTGCCCACCATTGTATACTTAGCGTCTCGTATTTGGAAGGGCCCAGTGAAGAGCTGCTGAATGAATGAATGAATGAACCAATGAGTCTGAGCCCAAAGGCTGGATGTCAGGATACTGTTTGGGAGAATCTGTGTTCCCCCCAGTACACCCCCAGACCACTGTTCCTCCATGTGATTCACTGCTTTCTTTTCACTCCCACTTCCCCCCTCTAAATAAAAGGAGATACAGTTCTGTTGCTAATTTTGCTCTGTGTTACCGGAAGTCAGAAATAACTTTATTTTGTGGTCTAAAAGGAAGAGCTTTCTAATCGGTTTTGTGATAAAATTGAATAGCCCTACTTTACACTGAAGTTTATCTTCCAACAAATATGCTACAGGCGTTTGACCTTTTAACATCTTGCTACAATTGAGTCTATGTCCCTACCCTCTCTTCTACTTTCCACCAGAATGTTCTACTTAATTGTCTGAAATAACTAGAAGTTATCAATCAGATAGTAAAGAATCCACGTGCAGTGTAGGAGACCTGGGTTTGATCCCTGGGTTGGAAAGATCCCGTGGAGGAGGGCATGGCAACCCACTCCAGAATTCTTGCCTGGAGAATCCCCATGGACAGAGCATCCTGGCAGGCTGCAGTCCACGGGGTCACAAAGAGTTGGACACAACTGAGAGATTAAGCGCAGCACCCATATGCCATGGGCATGTGTTATATAAATTCATTACTTGGTACTGATTGGGCAAATGTGGGGTGCCCCTGTATTGTTCTAGGTACTTTCAGAGATGAAAGAGAAAAGACATGGGTCCCTTCCACAAAGGATAGATCACTTCCCAAAGAATTAGGATAAAATACAATATCCGTAGCCCTAGAAGTGGATAACACTGAACAGAGCCTTTCTTTACTAAAATTTTATTTAAAAAAAAAAATTTATTGTAATATAGCTGATTTTCAGTGTGTTAGTTTCAGGGTTTTTTTGTTTTTGTTTTTAAATTCTATTGATATATAGTTGATTTACAATGTTGTGAACAGAGCCTTTCTTAGGTCATGCCTCAGTAGCTGCCGGAGCCTCAGGATCATGATGGTAAAGTTGATTATCACTGGCTAATGCTATGGAAACTGTGGCTGATTTAGAAAGTGCAAAAACATTCATAGCAGGCTGCAGCTTGAACAATTTCCATAGCTCTGTGCTGTCCCCAGGAAAAATCCCAGTTCATTAGCAGGGCCCGACAGGATTCAGCCCCTGCCTGTCTCTCTAACACAGCGATCTTAGGCCCTTCAGGGGTCCTACAGAGAGGCTGAGGTTCTCCCTTCTCATGCTTCATGCTTTTGCATATGCTGGGGCTTCAGCTTCTGCATTCTCCACCCCTCCCTCACCCATTTTTTAAAAATATTGAAGTATAGCTGATGTGCAGTATTATATGTTACAGGTGTACAAAATAGTGAGTCAGAATTTTTAAAGGTTATACTCCACTTATGGTTATTACAAAATATTGGCTCTACTCCCTGTGTTGTACAATGTATCCTTGTAGCTTATTTTATGCATAATAGTTTGTACCTCTTAATTCCATCTCCCCTTCTCTCTCCCCACTGGTTAACCACTAGTTTGTTCTCTATAACTGAATCTGTTTCTTTTTTGTTATATTCACTAGTTTGTTGTATTTTTTTAGATTCACAAATAAATGATATTATACAATATTTGTCTTTCTGTGTCTGACTTATTTCACTTAGCATGATGTTCTCAAAGTCCACACATGTTGCAAATGGCAAAAATTTGTTTTTTTTTTTTTTATGGCCAAGTTGTATTCCATTGTATATATACACATCTTCTTTATCCATTCATACTAATGAATGCTTAAGTTGCTTTCATATCTTGGCAATTATAAATAATGCTGCTATGAATATTGGGTATATGTATCCTTTGTAATTAGTGTTTTTTTTTTTTTTTTGGATATATACCCAGGAGTGGAATTGCTGGGTCATATGGTAGTTGTATTTTCAGTTTTTTGAGAAAACTCCATACTGTTTTTCACAGTGGCTGCACCAATTTACATTCCCATCAACTGTGTATGAGGACTCCCTTTTCTCTACAGCCTTGCCAACATTCATTATTTGTGTTCTTATGATAGCCATTCTGACAGGTGTGAGGTGATACCTCATTGTGGTTTTTAACTTGAATTTCCTTGACAATGTAAAGCACCTTTTCAAGTGCCTATTGTCCATCTTCATGCCCTCTTTGGAAAAATCTCTATTTGGGTCTTCTGCCCATTTTTTACTCAGGTTGTTTGCTTGTTAGATGTTGAGTTATGTGAGCTGTTTATATATTTTGCATACTAAACCTTATCAGCAAATATTTTCTCTCATTCAGCAGGTTATCTTTTAGTTTTGCTGATTGTCTCACTCATTCTTAAAGACTATGCCTAGGGATCACTTCTTGACAGCTTGGCCAGACTCAAGCTTGCTTTCCCAACTCCTGGGTTCCCACTGTACTTTGCAGTGGATACCTATTGTGTATATGTGTGTGCATATATACGTGTTTGTTACGCACGTATGTGTATACAAGTTTAACAGTTATAACTGACATGTATTAAACACTATGTGCCACGTGTTCTTCTGGTCTCTTTTCACCTTTTAACCATCTGCACAGCAGTCACCTGACAGAGATGCTAGTAACTTAGCCAGGAAGTGACAGGGCCAGCATTTGAACCCAGGACTGGGAGCCGTACATTTCAGAACTGCCTCTCAGCTGTCATCACATTATGTTACAACCACTGATGTCGTTCATGGTCACTCCTCTTGACTGTGAGCTCCTTGAGGGCAGGGACTGATCTTGCTCAGTAAATGGAACACAGTATGAACTCAAGAATGAGTAAGTGAGTTTAATGAGGCATGGAATTAAAAAAATGAATAATACCTGGTCCTTTATTTCAAGAGACTCACAGTCTCTTTTTCTCCTTTTTTCTTCCCCAAATGGTTGCAGGGCCTTTTAAAAAATCTGAGAAATTGGTATTATTATTCCAGCTTTACATGTAAGAAAAATGAGGCCAAGAGAAGTTCAGTAACATAGCCAAGGTCATAGCTGGGAACAGGCACAGCCAAGATTCAAACCTTAGTGGCTTGGCTCCAGACTCATGCTCTGAACCTCTAGACTAAATATGTCTCCACTAGCCTCAGTGAGCAGAAAAGACACAAAAACAGATGCAAAACTAGAGACAGGTATGGAAACTTAGGCAGCAAGGTAGGGAGAAGGAGCAGCCTGCCATGAGACTGACTGAAGAGCAGGCCCTAGTTGGGAGGGCAGGGTAGGGGATGCATAGAAAACAAAATCCTGGTGGGAATCTCTATAAGTGCCTTAAGGAGGCACTCACAACCACCTCTTCCCTGCTGGTTAAAAGGGACTCTGACTGGGATCTGGTGGGGAAGTTTCTTTGTGTGTGTGTGTGTGTGTGTGTGTGTGTGTGTGGCGGGGGCGGGGGGGGCGGCGGGGGGGATGGTGGGATGGGCATCTTGAATGACCTTGGAGTGGCCAGAGCAACCCTCACCTTCCGGCCTTCCTTTTTCTTGTGCCAGCTCCCCACTTGCCAGCTGCCTACTTCTGTGAATCACAAGATCTCATTGAGTCACTCATTCCCTCTCTGAGGAAAAAATAATGTCAAGTCTCACAAAAGCTGAGCAGTTGGCAGAAAGCATCATGCAAAGATGGAGCACGGGTTCTCTTCTCCTTTGTGAACCAGCATGGCTGTCAGGATAGGCGTGTTGCCAGGCTCTCAGCGTGAGCTTTTGGGCCATCAACCCAGAGCCCTGCTGTTTTAGCTTTGTTTAGACTTGATGCTCAGGCTGCCAGACTCAGCAAGAAGCAAAGTCAGACCCAAGGATCATAATTTTGACCCAAATGGGGAAAATCTGAAATATGAAGATGAGTGTACATCAATTTG
Source organism: Bubalus kerabau (assembly GCF_029407905.1). NCBI lineage: Eukaryota > Metazoa > Chordata > Mammalia > Artiodactyla > Bovidae > Bubalus > Bubalus kerabau. Next base: position 71,736,680 of record NC_073630.1, read on the forward strand.
GTCATGTCTCCAGTCTTCCTGAGACAGGCCTATCCTTTATTTTGCTCATGAATGCCCATGATTGACATCCTGAAAGTTAATTTAGTACTTTAATATTCCAGAGCTGCTTCCCACAGCCTACAATGTGCAGAGCCCTTTGAATGCAAAACCCAGAATGCTCCTGCTGTAGCAGAGAGAATATGCAGTCAGGCAGAGGACAATCATATCTTGTGGCAGATATTTTGACCTCTCTCCAAGGGGGCGCTGTCATCTTTGTGTCTTGGTGTCTGATCTGAGCCTCTCTCTAGAAGGGCCCCCCAGTGTGGCTGGAGTAGGGGTAGCAGTGTTTTGTGTGTGTGTGTGTGTGTTAGTCACTCAGTCATGTCTGATGCTTTGCGACTCCATGGACGGTGGCCCACCAGGCTCCTATGTCCACGGAGTTCTCTGGGCAAGAATACTGGAGTGGGTTGCCATTCCCTTCTCCAGGGGATCTTCCCAACCCAGAGATCAAACCCAGGTCTCCTACATTGCAGGTAGATTCAGAAAAGCAATTTGATTTTATAGTGAAAAATATAACAGGGTATAAACACAAGAATGGATTTTGCTCCTTGCAGGGCATAATTCTACTTTAGAAGAGAGGCTAATTAATCAAAATCTAATTGATAGAAGTGTGGGTAAAGCTGACGTGTTTTGAAAAACTAGACTTTCTTTTTTAGAGCAGTTTTAGATTCACAGCAAAATGAAGAGGAAGGTACAAAGATCTCCCCCCACCTCCACTCCTTTACATCTTTCCCCTTATCAACCTCCCCCAAAAGAATGGTGTGTTGGTTGTAACGGGTGAACCTGTGTTGACACATTATTATCACCCAGAGTTCAGAGCTTAGGAATTTAGTACTTGGACTCAAGCTAGATTGCCTGGATTGTTATAGCCCCACTGTATGCCTATAGACTATAGTTATATTAATATAAATAATGGCTTGGCATGGTATCTGACACATAGGTAGAGCAAGCAGTTTGTGTTCATGCCCATCTCCTTCAGAAAAACCCTCCCTAGCCTCTTGTGCAGCAATCCTTCCTGTGTGCTATTCTTGAATGACCTCTTTATTTGCCTCGAAGATGTGAGATCCCTGGAGGCAGGGACTGTCTTTCTCACCTTCATGTCTGTGGCAGTAAAATCATCTTAAGACATTAATTTTGTTTCATACTTGTTCAGCAGCTTGAGCAAATAGTGGAACCTCCCCATAGCAAGAAAATCCTCAAGGCTGGCCTTAACTCTGTGGCCAAAATTTTGGCTCCCTGTCTTCCAATGCCAAAGAGAAATATGGACACAGAGTTTAGAGGAAATAGAAAAGAGGAGCTTTATTATTTTTGCCAGGCAAAAGAGAAACACAGTAGGCTAGTGTCTCAAGAACTGTGTCCCCCTTTCTTGAGAATAGGGAGAGGTTTAATATCCTCTTGAAAGTTTTGCTTTTTTTTTTTTTCTCTTGCAGAGTTTCAAAATGGCCCCAGCTGGCATCAGGCAACTCAGTAACTGGGTCTTGTGTTCTGAAGTTATCCGCCTGTGACCTTTTTTTTGAGATGGAGAATGCTACAAGAGTGTAGGGGGAAAAGAAAGCCAGGTGCTGGGTATAGTTTATGGGTCAGAGAGTAATTTGCTTTGAGAAGGACAAGTCCAGCTACAAGTGTTTGTTAGTAGTAACAGCTAAAGAATAACCAAGATTGTTTAATTCTTGTAGGCCAAACTTGAGGCCTGTTTGACTGGGATGTGCCAAAGGTTGTTCACTCATTTTCTGTCGTTGCTGTGGCAGCTCCAGGTTTGTTGATGTCTTTTGCATCAGAAGTAAAAAGGGAGAGTTCATTAAAAAAAAACATGAAGCAGGCATCTAGAACATCATTCCTTTGTAAAATTTCGTTGTAGGAAAAAAGAGCCCTAGCTGAGAGAGGAAGAAGCGGACTGATCCTAGAGGGAAGATTTTGAGTTTCTGGAGGGACTGGAGAGGAAACAGAAATGTGTGGAACCTGGAGGAGTGGAGGCCAACACTTCTCTCCCTCTTTCTAGATCTGGTCTGTGAAAGGACCTCATGGCAAAAGAGCTCCAGTGTGCCCCGAGGAGGGAGGTGCATTGAACATTTAGCTTCATAAGTTGTGGTGCTGGGTTGGGGCCACAGATTTCAAGGGATTGTGTGGATTTTGACATTGACCATCTCCACGACACCATAGGGGATCAGAGGGCCGTCTAAAATGCTCTGGGCTGTGCCAGAGTCCCAGAGCCCTCCTCTTGACCCTAGGAGAAGGGTACCTCCCCTCTCTGCCCCCATCAAATTCACAAGTTTGAATTTCCTGAGTGGCAGGGTGCACCTAACAACTGTAATTTTATCTAGAGACATAAGAACGTGGCTCTTTCTGAACCCTGGTGAAATGAGCTAAAATTCACACATGCAGTGTGTGCATGGTCCTTGCCAAAGCAGGCCTGAGTGTGTTTGGTAAGTGGATGATACAGGAAGCATCTTGAAATGGATCCAGTCTATTTGAATGATACTATAGAAAGGGTAGTTTTTGTTTGCCAGCTTTGAATAAAGATTTTCCAGGGCAATTTCCTGAGCTTGTAAAGCACATTCAAATAAGTTGTCTTGGAAGAAAGATTCAAAAGACTTTCGTGACTGCAAGTAAGCAACAAGTTGAGTTTATAACTCTCAGTCTTATATTTGTTGGTTGCCCAGGCAGCTAAGCCTGGCTGCTTAACACTTGGACCCTGAAAAGATTGGAGTCTCCAGTCAGAACTTGTATCACAAAGCCCCACCTAATATGGTAAAGCTTGTTAATAGGCAAAACACCCAACTGCTACTTTGTATACTGCCCTTCATTTCACAAAGCTGCCTTGTACCTGCATTTCCTGGTCTTTGTTCAGAATGAAAGTTGTTTAGGCTGTTCTATTCTCAGTTACTTGCAGTCATTCACCCAAGAATTACTCAAATGAATTAAATCTAAAGATAATAAAATATACATATATATTTCTTTAGTGTCTGCTCATTCCCCTCTTCAGCTTCAGTCTTCAGAAACTTCTTTCTAGGTTGCTTTAATAACCTGCAGACTTGATTTATTTTCTTGCCCTTCTAAGTATCAGAAGAGCATTTACAAGAAAGAAAATAAATGGAAAAGCAAGAACAGGCTAAACAGTATGACAAAGCATTCAGGCAAATCTTGAAAGGTGAGATATTCCAGTGGACAACTGCTCTGGACTCTCAGCAAGTCAGCACCATAGAAACCAAGGATGTTATGGAGGAAAAGAAATGGGGACCCGACCACAAATGCAGCCTGTGGTCCTAGATTACATTCTAGTTTGAACAGTTTTGAACATCTATTGGGAGAATAATTGTGAAAATTGGAATCAGACTTGGGTCATAAATGATATTAAAGCTCATCAAGTTTTAATATTAGGATTAATATTGTGGCTTTTTGGGAGTAAAAAGAATTCATTTTGGTTACATAGGATGTCCTTATATTTGTGAGCTGCATACTGAAGTATTTAGGGGTGAAATGCCATGATGTATAGCATAAAAAAATAAGAATATAAAAGAATAAAATCTGGAAGAACTGAGTTATATCTCACATTAGATCTTCCTTATTACATGATCCAGTTAACTTGAAAGTCTGCTTTACTGTACATGAGTATAGATATGGTACACGAATACCTAGGTAGGGAAAGTACATGGAATCTGGGGTATGTTTTGCATTTAGTAAGTGTGTGAATTTGGATGTTTCTCTCTATGCCTGCTTCCCAGCTGTAATATAGGTGTAGTATTAGTGAATCTATTACAGAAGGTAATTATGAGATTAAATGTGTTAGTATACATAAGCTCATTAAAACAGTTCTTGGCACAAAGTAAACTGCTACGTAAGTGTTAGCTCTTATTATTGTTATTGTTTTTGTTATTAAGGAGTATGATTCTAGAAGATGCTGTGTTGGCAAAAACTGATATAATCAGCACAGCTTCTTGAAATTTTTGATATGTTTTTAGTAGCTGTGGGAGGCCTATATTTCTAGGGACCCATCTCTGAGTTCTTCCTTACAGTGTATTGAGAAATGTCCCACCATTGTTTTAGGGACTGGTGAACAGTGGTGAGACCTAACAACATTTTTTTTTCTCATTGGTTATAATAAGGCTTTGGGGTTAGTGTCCTATTAAAAAATCCTAAGTTTTAAGTGTAATCAAATAATAGATAAGCAAAGATACTACTAGAAGTAGAATCTTGTGACAGGAATACTTCTTTATTAGAGATGCTAGAATTCAAATTCATCTTTTCTTTAAAAAAATTAGTGAAAATAATATGTGATGACTATCTTTATGTGTCAACTTGACTACCCGTAGATGCCCATACTAAAAGTGGACTTCTCTGATGGTCCAGTGGTTGAGAATCTGTCTGCCAGTGCAGGGGACCCGGGTTCAATCCCTCGTCTGGGAATATTCCATATGCCATGAGGCAACTCAGCTTGCGTGCCACAACTACGGAGCCCACACTCTAGAGCCCGTGTTCTGCAACCAGAGAAAGCCCTGAGCAGCGACGAAGACCCAGAGCAGCGAAAAATAAATAAATAAAAATGAAAAAAATAATTCTGATTGTATCAATTATCTGATCCAGGATGTTTGTGGATAAGATTAGCATTTGAATTGGTAGACTCAGTAAATTGTCCTTCACAATGAGGGTGGGCATCATCCAATCTGTTGAGCGCCTGAACAGAACAAAAAGGTGGAGAAAGGTCTAACTTGCTCTGTTTTTCGCTGCCTCACTGATAGAGCTGGGACTCCTCATCTCATTCTCTTTGAACCTTGGATTGAAATTTACACCATCAGCCCCTCTGATTCTCAAGCTCTTGACCCAGCTTTCCTGTGCCTCCAGCTTGCAGATGCAGACCATGGGTCTTCTCAGCCTCCATAATTATATAGGCCAATTCCTCATAACCTCTGTCTCTTTCTCCTAAGCAGTAGGAGATATATTTGTTTGTTGTTTAGTCACTAAGTCGTATCTGACTCTTTGCGACCCCATGGACTGTAGCCTTCCAGGCTCCTCTATCCATGGGATTACCCAGGCAAGAATACTGGAGTGGGTTGCAATTTCCTCCTCTAGGGGATCTTCTCAACCCAGGGACTGTACCCATGTTTCCTGCATTGGGAGGCAGATTCTTTACCACTGAGCCAACGAGGAAGCCAGGAGATATATATCTATACATATCGGTATCTAACACACAGTATAAGATGCCTTTATAAATACATCTCTTCAAGCAAATCTGACACATGATGATTTAGGACTATAGTTGGTCTCTGTCATTAACAGAATAGAAAGACAATAAATATGATTTTGTAACTATATTTTCAGATTTTCAGTTTAGATAAATGCTGTCCCTCAATTAATACTTCAAATGGCTTTAGTTTTCAGTGTTTCATGTCAATTTTGGCTTTTTGGGGTTGCAAAGAGTAGGACACGACTGAGCGACTGATCTGATCTGAAACTCAGCAGTGGCCACAGGACTGGAAAAGGTCACTTTTCATTCCGATCCCAAAGAAAGGCAATGCCAAAGAATGCTCAAACTACCGCACAATTGCACTCATCTCACACATTAGTAAAGAGGTGCTCAAAATTCTCCAAGCCAGGCTTCAACAATACATGAACCGTGAACTTCCCGATGTTCAAGCTGGTTTTAGAAAAGGCAGAGGAACCAGACATCAAATTGCCAACATCCGCTGGATCATGGAAAAAGCAAGAGAGTTCCAGAAAAACATCTATTTCTGCTTTATTGACTATGCCAAAGCCTTTGTGTAGATCACAATACACTGTGGAAAATTCTGAAAGAGATGGGAATACCAGACCACCTGACCTGCCTCTTGAGAAATCTGTATGCAGGTCAGGAAGCAACAGTTAGAACTGGACATGGAACAACAGACTGGTTCCAAATAGGAAAAGGAGTACGTCAAGGCTGTATATTGTCACCCTGCTTATTTAACTTATATGCAGAGTACATCATGAGAAACGCTGGACTGGAAGAAGCACAAGCTGGAATCAAGATTTCCGGGAGAAATATCAATAACCTCAAATAATGCAGATGACACCACCCTTATGGCAGAAAGTGAAGAGGGACTAAAAAGCCTCTTGATGAAAGTGAAAGTGGAGAGTGAAAAAGTTGGCTTAAAGCTCAACATTCAGAAAACGAAGATCATGGCATCCGGTCCCATCACTTCATGAGAAATAGATGGGGAAACAGTGGAAACAGTGCCAGACTTTATTTTTTGGGGCTCCAAAATCACTGCAGATGGTGACTGCAGCCATGAAATTAAAAGACGCTTACTCCTTGGAAGGAAAGTTATGACCAACCCAGATAGCATATTCAAAAGCAGAGACATTACTTTGCCAACAAAGGTCCATCTAGTCAAGGCTATGGTTTTTCCAGTGGTCATGTATGGATGTGAGAGTTGGATTGTGAAGAAGGCTGAGAGCCAAAGAATTGATGCTTTTGAACTGTGGTATTGGAGAAGACTCTTGAGAGTCCCTTGGACTGCAAGGAGATCCAACTAGTCCATTCTGAAGGAGATCAGCCCTGGGATTTCTTTGGAGGGAATGATGCTAAAGCTGAAACTCCAGTACTTTGGCCGCCTTATGTGAGGAGTTGACTCATTGGAAAAGACTCTGATGCTGGGAGGGATTGGGGGCAGAGAAGGGGACGACAGAGGATGAGATGGCTGGATAGCATCACTGACTTGATGGACGTGAGTCTGGGTGAACTCCGGGAGTTTGTGATGGACAGGGAGGCCTGGCGTGCTGCGATTCATGGGATCACAAAGAATTGGACATGACTGAGCGACTGAACTGAACTGAATAACTTTTTAGTATCTTTCTTCTAATATAAACAGAGCCTTTGAACTTTAGGCACTGTGAGGACTTTGCAAGGTGTTCCAACAGCACATTTATCTTAGGTTTCAGAGTAAGCTGATAGTTCAAGATTAAATGGATGTGTATCAGAGAAAGTCCTAAAGGGCTAGGTTAAAGTTTACAATTATGAGAAATTATGAAAATTATTTATTTGATAAGGTCTGCATTATCAAACTTTCAGTCTCAGAAATGAGAACATTGTTATGATGTTACTATATCATAATTTCATAAAAGCAAAACTTTATTTGAAATATACACATGAATAATTTAACATCTCCTGACACTGAATGACAAATACCTTGCTAACATACTTCACATGAGATGTCTCATAACTTACCACAACACTCAAGGATCTTTCATGCCTGTTTCCCTTGAGATAACTGATATGCTGACAGGTTAAAAACTGGATTGAAATTTAGAATCAATGATTTATTCTTCATCCAACCAATATTTATTGAGTGCTTACTAGGTGTCAAGCTCAGTTCTAGGTTCTGGAGATACACAGGTGAATAAAACATCAAAATTCCTGCTTTGAGAATTGGGAGCACAATTCTCTGGAGTCTAGCAGTTAGAATTGAAAACTACTTCTTAAATGGTTAGGTGGCATTCTAGCCTGACTTTTTATAAGTTTAACTCTACAAGATGGTTTCTTTTTCCTGATGGAGAAAGGTCCCCAAACACATCCTAAGTCTACAAAGAGTGAAAATCTGGACTAAAGCTAGACTCCTCGAGAAAAACAAATAAACAAAAACCAAAAATAAAAAACACTCTTTGACATAGCTGCTGCTGCTGCTGCTAAGTCGCTTCAGTTGTGTCCGACTCTGTGTGACCCCATGGACTACAGCCTACCAGGCTTCTCCGTCCATGGGATTCTCCAGGCAAGAACACTGGAGTGGGTTGCCATTTCCTTCTCCATTGACATAGCTGCTTCCTTAAAAAACAAAAAACCAACACACACACACACACACACACGTTTCTCCGTATCTTTTCAAATCATCACCCATTTTAGACAAACTTTCTGAACATAAGGCAATACCCTATACAATTTAGGATTGCCTAGCCAGTGGACTATTTTTCTCTGTTATAGATACCTGGTTGCAATAATTTTTATGTAGTACAAAAAAAAAAAAAAAAAAAAAAAAAGGAAACCTCAGTGTATTTCCGTAATACAGTGACCCGAATTTGCTGGGAGAGACTGTAGCTCATCAGGTAAGGTTTTCACTCTCTTAGCAACCAAATTGCCCTCATGCTGCAAACTATAACAACCTCTGAAGTCGCCTGACCTACTTAGGAGCCCAAAGTGCACACCAAAGCACCTGCATCTCCGAACACCATGGCCTATATGTACCTCTAACCTATAATTTATGGTTCAAGGTTGCTGTTTGTTATGTTACATGGGCAAGGAGTCTCAATAAGACATTTTAAAACAGTGACATTTCCCTATAGACAGCTTCTGCACCTATCTAAACTTTATATAATTTAAAATAGAGCACAAGCTTTTCATATTGAAAAGTACTGGGATAAGCAAATAATGGGATGCCTTCAGCAGTAATCATGAGCATATAAAAAATTTAAATCATCATCCTTATACTATATAGTTATAATGATGAACACATTTTTTACTTCTATTTTCAAATATGATGATTTATGATCTTTATATCTGAGTCCCATTTTACAGCCTTAATACATACATATTATATTAAAGGAAGTGAAAGAATCTTGAAATAAGATTTTCCTCTCCTCCAGGTTTCTGAAGATAGCTCTCATTTCTTTTACCATTTATTGAGAAAAAGCTCATATGATTCATAGTAATGTCGGATTTTTGAATAACAATGCCCAGGAGGTTTGAGCTGTGTATGAAAATTTAAAACAGACGACCTTAGGATACTGGAGTTTGTATTCATATTAAACACCTACCTAGTTCTCCTGAATTTTATGAAGGTAAAAAGCAAAATCTTCCTGAACAGAGAGTCTCAGGTAAGCACAGCGCCATGCACAGGAATAGATGGGAAATTTCAGTGCAAGGTATCACGTCATGAAAGGGACAGTGAGGGGATGAGGCCATCATTTTACATCATTTAGTGTAAATGATTGCTGTCTTCACCTTGAACACCTCATCTTACTGCCATCTCATAATCTTGACTGTGAAATTGACCTATATATTATGTTTTTGTTTCTTATTATGGGGGGGAGGTTCTCTTTCCTCTCCTTGGCACTAGGGACAATTTGATGATAAGTCATTGGATAAAGGCTTTGGACTAAGAAAGAGAACAGAGAGTCCCACTCTGGCTCTAGGGGACCTGCATACATTTTTGTTATAGGACAAAACATCCCACCTTCTGGGCCTCAGCTTCATTAGCTGTAAAAAGGAGAGCACCGGACCAGATGATCTCTGAAGTTTCACTTTTGGCTGCAAAATTCTATGGTTTAATCTAGTTTCAGCTATGGAAACTAAGAAGCAAAATGTTAACTGTAAGAGGCTAATGGTTACATACTCTGTTTCACCAAATTCATAAAGCAAAAATGTAATCCAAATTCATAAAGCAAAAACGTAATCCAAATTCCTCCAAGAGTCGTCCAATTGCCCACGGGTGGTACTGTGGCAAGGTCGATATCATTCCCCACTCAATGTTTCCTTTTATTGAAGGGAAATCCATCAGGAGGCACTCCTGGCATCTCTCTGCACTATCCTCGCTCTGCTTTTGGGGAGGTACAGCGGTTTGTCTAACAGGTGAATTTAGAAGGAGAATGAGGACCAACCTAGATAGCATATTCAAAAGCAGAGACATTACTTTGCCAACAAAGGTCTGTCTAGTCAAGGCTATGGTTTTTCCAGTGGTCATGTATGGATGTGAGGGTTGGACTGTGAAGAAAGCTGAGTGCCAAAGAATTGATGCTTTTGAACTGCGGTGTTGGAGAAGACTTGAGAGTCCCTTGGACTGCAAGGAGGTCCAACCAATCCATTCTAAAGGAGATCAGTCCTGGGTGTTCTTTGGAATGAATGATGCTAAAGCTGAAACTCCAGTACTTTGGCCACCTCAAGCGAAGAGTTGACTCATTGGAAAAGACTCTGATGCTGGGAGGGATTGGGGGCAGGAGGAGAAGGGGACGACAGAGGATGAGATGGCTGGATGACATCACCGACTCTATGGATGTGAGTTTGGGTGAACTCCGGGAGTTGGTGATGGACAGGGAGGCCTGGCGTGCTGCAATTTATGGGGTCGCAAAGAGTTGGACATGACTGAGCGACTGAACTGAACTGAACTGCAGACAGAGTTGCTAGCCATTCCCTCTGGGCTCCTCTTGGGAGCTGGTGTCCCTGAGGAGAATGTGTGTTCTGCTCTGTTCTTTCATGCCATCAGTTTCGAGGACCAAGGCCCTGCTTTGGGGGTTCTGTAGTCACTATGTGTAAATTTGTCTAGTTCAGGGGTCTAGCATTATGAAAACATTTGGCTTTAGGTCCAAGCCACATTCTGCAGTATCAGCCTTCATAGTAGCAAGCCTGATATTTTGATTTCTTTGTGTCTTATTATTGAACTATATTTCTAAAATAGTTCAGAACTTGGATGAGTCAGACAGCACTGAGAGACTAACACTTTCACTTTAAGTCCCATTGAGAGTACTAGATGGCCATAACAGATGACTTTGGCCATGAACTTTCCACTTAGACTGATGCAGGTCTTCTCCCAGCCTTGATGTCTCTGTTAAGGTCTTAATGACATGATTGCAAATTCTGGCATTCGAGATGCCAGAGATCATTATTTTAGCCAACAATTACACAGCTACATGGCACTCACAGTTCTCAAATGGAAGCCAAATACTTAAACAATCACCACATAACTTAAATATATTGCATTCAATTTATTACAGAGCTGAATCGAGATGGGAAAGAAGAAGCATTTATTGCATGATATGAATGTTGGCTGAAATTTGAATAATCAATCTACCCTTATTGCAATTTGTTTCCCCCTTGAATCCAGAAAGAAGGGCTTGAAGTCACAGAAACTATGTAGTTTAATAAATACTTGAGGGCCTAGTATGATGCCTGGACTTCTTTAGGTGCTAAGGGATACAGGACTGAATACACACAAATGTGTATCCTCAAGGAGCTTGTATTTTAGTAGAGGAGACACACAATAACCAAAGTAAATAAAGGGAATAATTAAATAATGTAAATAAATGCAATGCAGTGGCACAGTGTCTAGGGTCAAACAACCTGGGGTCAGAACTCCATCACTTAAAAGCCATATGACCTTCACTCCATGTGCCTCAGTTTCCTCATCTGTAAAATGGGTTTAATAAAACTTTGGAAAGTTTATCATGAACCAATTCCCAAGAACTGCAAGTGGGCCATGTGACTGAAGAGCAAAGTACAGTAGAGAGGGGTGACGCATTGGGACTCCTTCAAGTGTAATTCACCCAGTTGTGTCTGACTCTGTGACCCCATGGACTGTACAGTCCATGGAATTCTCCAGGCCAGAATACTGGAGTGAGTAACTGTTCCCTTCTCCAGGGGATCTTCCCAACCCAGGGATTGAACCCAGGTCTCCCACATTGCAGGTGGATTCTTTACCAGCTGAGCCACCAGGGAAGCCCTTGGGGTTCCTTCAAAGAAGAACCTAAAATGGAAATTCAGGTTCAGTTCAATTCAGTTCAGTTGCTCAGTTGTGTCTGACTCTTTGCAACCCCATGAATTACAGCATGCCAGGCCTCCCTGTCTATCACTAACTCCCGGAGTTCACCCAAACTTATGCCCATCGAGTCAATGATGCCATCCAGCCATCTAATCCTCTGTCATCCCCTTCTCCTCCTGCCCCCAATCCCTCCCAGCATCAGTCTTTTCCAATGAGTCAACTCTTCGCATGAGGTGGCCAAAGTATTGGAGTTTCAGCTTTAGCATCATTCATTCCAAAGAACACCCAGGACTGATCTCCTTTAGAATGGACTGGTTGGATCTCCTTGGTACCTATGATTTATTAAGGCTGTGCTCTCAGGAAAAAGGTAGAGAGAAAAGCAGAAGAGAGCAGATGAAGGAGCTAAGCAAGCACGAGGCCTCAGCTGGTGTGGACTGGCCCTTGGGGAGCTCTGGAGCATGATTGCAGTACAGAGTGATCCCCCTTGAGACCAGCGGGCTGGCCTTTTATACCCTCAAATCAGCGAGTCATTGGCAGTGGGCCACCAGGAGAGTTTCTCAGTCCCTTTGTGCTCCTATTACAAAAACCACAGACTGTGTAGCTTATGAACAACAGAAATTTATTTGTCACAGTGTGGAGGCTGGAAGTCTGAGATCAGAATACCAGCATGATGGGGTGAGGACTCTCCTCTGGGTTGCAGACTTCTTGTATTGTCACTGGTAGAAGGGGCTAGGGAGTTCTGCAGGGTTTTCTTTTATAAGGGCACTTATCCCATTCATGTGGGCTCCACTTTGATAAACTCATCAACTCTCCAAGGAGCCACCATTGCATTGCAGGTTAAGACCTCAACATAGGAAGTTTAGGGGGACACAAACACACAGATCATAGCAGTCAGCTAAAGTCAAGGGGGCAGCAGAGCTGCATGCCTTTCTGGAGGCTCCAGGAAAAGGCTGAGAAGAAGAGCTGCAGGGGGCACCTTGCTGCCTCACCTCCACGTCCTCAGTGATCCAGGTCTGCTCCAAACCAGAGTATCCCCCACATAAAGCAGCAGCCCTCTCTATGCAGGGAGATAGCCCCACATCCTCAGAGGCAGCACCAGGCAGCCCACGAGACAAATGTGATCTTTAAGAGGTAGAAATGAAGCAGCAGCCATTTGAAGTTTGGTGGAAGGAGTTAGGGGCACTTGTCAAGGTGCTGATGAGTTTTAGTCCAGCTCTTCTTCCCAAATGCTGGCCCTATTGACCAGCAGTTACCCCAGACCCATCAGGAAATGTTTTGCTGTGAGCTCACTGTGGTGGAAGCCAAAAGAGCCAACAAAGACCTCCTTCCTGACACCTCTCCATTAGCCTTCCCCACCATTGATTTCACCTAGCATGATTTCAACTTGTCCACCTGCACCAGGTACTTTTCTCTGGTACTTCTGGACCTCTTCTTCCTCAACTTCCCCCAGATTTGTGCAACATCTAATTCCATAATAAGCAATCTCTCCCATAATACTCATAGTGGTATTGCTTCTCTGACTGGACTTTGCTATTATAGGAGGGAAAGATAATTAACCTTTTCTTATCACATTTCTAGAGGCATTTTATCATTTTATCACAACTTTCTGGCTGTCTGTCCTTGAATATAATGAATATATATCAGTATAATCAATGAGACATTGAATATAATGTCTTTGAATGTCTGATACGGGAGGCACAGAAGAACTCTTTTCAGGAGAACCTTAATCTGTATAGAGATCTTTGTAAATGAGACAAACAGAAACTGGGGGCCAGAGAAACAGCAGAAAGATAAATTCTTCACTCTCATATCTTGCAGAGAACTGAAAATCTCCCATCTCCAGAGCTGTTACCTCCCAGTTTCTTCTCCTTGTACTTGGCTTGAGTCTTTCTATCTCATCACACAGCATGATGCTGAAGAGAGGCTAGCAGGACTTAATTCAGTCACGAAATTGCTAAATTTACTCATTCATAATCTCCTAGTGTAATGAGAAGTGTGTTGGCCTGAGGCTCAGAGGATCCGGTTTCTAGTCCTGGTTGCCAAGAACCCTCTAACTGGGGATTGGGGGAAGTCATCCAGACCCTATGGGGTTCAGTGTTTTTGTGAGATGTTTTATAATAGACAAGTTAATTGAATGGATTATGGATCTTCTGCTACATACCTAAATTCACTGCTCTTGTAAAAGTCTTTTTAGAAACTTGCCTTTTAGCTTTTTACATTAGAGTTCTACCAAGTCCAGTGCATGCCTCTCAGAAGTGATATAATAATAACTACATGGATTGACACAGCACCCTCACTGATCCCAAGGTCGGACAGTGTTGTGTCACGGTGGGATCACACACAGGAAGCCATCCTGAGGAAAGAGTGGGCTTTCCAGAACTCAGAGGGATTGACGGAGCTTTCCTCACTCTTTTATTTGCTTTCAGCACAGTATGACATATTTATGTATGCCCAGATGCATGATCACTACTGTTTTTAGATAATATTTACCTGTTCTAATGACATTAACTCTCATAAGATAGACACATGACTTAAAAAGATTTCCTGCAAAGAAATCATGAAGTGTAAACAAGAACACGAGTGCAAGCAAATAAACAACATAAATGGTAAAGTGGGCACTTTTACTCCTAGAACAAAACCCTTGCTATTCACATAAAAAGGTAAAAATAATGAGGATCAAATCAGATCTGATGTGGATGAACCTGGAGTCTGTCATACAGAGTGAAACTAGTCAGAAAGAGAAAAAATATCAAATATTAATGCATATACAAGGATTCTAGAGACATGGTACTGATGATTTACACGGCAGAATAGAGACGCAGTTGTAGAGAACAGACTTCGGACACAGCGGAGAAAGGAGAGTGTGGGATGAATTGGGAGAGTAGGATTGACTCATATACACTACCTTGTGTGAAATAGATAGCTAGTAGGAACCTGCTGTATAGCCCAGAGAGCTCAGCCTTGTGCTCTGTGATAACCCAGAGGGGTGGGATGGGGGAGGTGGTGGGAAGCAGGCTATATATACATGGACATATAGCTGATTCATGATATTGTACAGCAGAAACTAATGCAACATTGTAAAGCAATTATATTCCAATTAAAAAATAAAATAGTAAAAATTGAAAAAAAATCAGATCTGAAAAAAACTCTGACAAAAATAATCAAAACTATCAAGAAGCTGCTTTACAATTTGAATTTACAATCTATTGATTTATATTTACTATAATTAATGAGGAACTTCTGCTGCTACTGCTAAATCCCTTCAGTCATGTCTGACTCTGTGTGACCCCACAGACGGCAGCCCACTAGGCTCCGCTGCCCATGGGATTCTTCAGGCAAGAACACTGGAGTGGGTTGCCATTTCCTTCTCCAATGCATGAAAGTGAAAAGTGAAAGTGAAGTCGCTCAGTCGTGTCCGACTCTTAGCGACCCCATGGACTGCAGCCTACCAGGGTCCCCCGTCCATGGGATTTTCCAGGCAAGAGTACTGGAGTGGGGTGCCATTGCCTTCTCCGAATGAGGAACTTCTACTTAAGGGCATATTGTGTCTTGAAATATTAACTAATGTAGTATAATGCCATGTGATTATCAAGGCATTTAAAAATAGTATTTATTTTATCTTGATATCATCTTTTCATTTTCTTTTTTGCAGCACTTGTTATAATGCTTGTAATAGCTGGGTAGGTATACATACATATTGGAAGCATGTATGAAAACATATTACTGATTAGAGAGACATGACCCAAAAGCTGCAGATGACTGGTTTGGGCTGAAACTGACATGCCCATCAGTCTATCTGACTTACTAAGAAGAGGGGTGTGTGTGTGTGGCAGACAGCCAGGATTCTGCACTTTAAGATGGCAAGACACTTGCCACTCTACTTTTTATGACTTTTGACATAGTCAGAAGAATTAAGGTAAGGATTATACTTTAGAAATTCACATAAATGTTTTCATTTCAATTGTCAGGACCCTACTCCCTACCTCAAACTTCTAGGAAAAACAGGACTATGTTTAGTAATGTTTCAATGAGCTGTTTATTTTCTCTTTTACGTTCATCTGGTTCAACATCTAAGTAAATCAACATTGTTACCCTGTTAGTTTTGGGAAACAAAGGGAATCTGAACACTTTTCAGATTCAGCAAAGAATTTTGTTAGGGAGTTGAAGGTGTATAATATACATTTTTAGGTCTACTTTACAGACCTAAAGTTACTTTTGTTCAAGAACAAAAACAAATGATACAGTATTTTAAAGTATACTTTATGCAGAAAATATAATATTTAATACTTTAGTTATT
The DNA here is from genome assembly GCF_029407905.1 of Bubalus kerabau. NCBI lineage: Eukaryota > Metazoa > Chordata > Mammalia > Artiodactyla > Bovidae > Bubalus > Bubalus kerabau. Next base: position 71,752,514 of record NC_073630.1, read on the forward strand.
TTTAACAACTGACAAAGGATTGATCTCCAAAACATGCAAGCAGCTTATGCAGCTCAATACCAGAAAAACAAACAACCCAATCATAAAACAGGCAGATCTAAACAGACATTTCTCCAAAGAAGGCATACAGATGGCTAATAAACACATGAAAAGATGCTCAACATTTCTCATTATTAAAGAAATGCAAATCAAAACTACAATGAGGTGGTTCAGTGGTAAAGAATCCATCTACCAATGCAGGAGACACAGGTTTGATTCCTGATCCAGAAAAGACCCCACATGCTGCAGAGAAGCTAACCCATGTGCCACAACTACTGAGCCTGTGCCCTAGAATCTGTGTTCCACAATAAAAGAAGCCACAGCAGTGGAAAGCCCTCACACTGCAGCTAGAGAGCAGTCCCTGCTCGCTACAACTGGAGAAAAACCCAAAGCAGCATTGAAGACCTAGCACAACCAAAAAAAAAAAAAAAAAAACCAACCACTATGATGAGGTATTATCCCACACTGGTCAGAATGACCGTCATCAAAAATTCTATAAACAATAAATCTTAGAGAGGGTGTGGAGAAAAGGGAATCCTTTGCCCTGTTGGTGGGAATGTAAATTGACGCAGCCGCTGCGAAGAACAGTATGGAGGTTCCTTAAAAAACCAGGAATAAAACTATCCTATGCAATGGCAACCCACTCTAGTACTCTTGCCTGGAAAATCCCATGGACGGAGGGGCCTGGTGGGCTGCAGTCCATGGGGTTGCTAGGAGTCGGACACGACTGAGCGACTTCACTTTCACTTTTCACTTTCATGCATTGGAGAAGGAAATGGCAACCCACTCCAGTGTTCTTGCCTGGAGAGTCCCAGGGACGGGGGAGCCTGGTGGGCTGCCGTCTATGGGGTCGCACAGAGTCGGACACGACTGAAGCGACTTAGGAGCAGCAGCAGCATGACCCAGCAATCCCTCTACTGGGCATATACCCTGAGGAAACCATAATCGAAAAAGTCACATGTACCCCAATGTTCATTGCAGCACTGTTGACAATAGCTAGAACATGGAAGCAACCTAGATGTCCATTGACAGATAAATGGATAAAGAAGTTGTGGTACATATATATAATGGAATATTACTCACTGATAAAAAGGAATGCATTTGAGGAATGCATTCAGTTCTAACAACGTGGGTGAACATAGAGCCTATTATACAGAGAGAAGTAAGTCGTAAAGAGAAAAACAAATATTGCATATTAACTCATATATATGGAATCTAGAAGGATGCTACTGGTCAGCCTATTTGCAGGGCATCAATGGAGATTCAGAGAACAGATTTGTGGACACAGTTGGGGAAGGAAAGGGTGGGATGAATTGGGAGTAGTATTGAAACATATACTTTATCGTATGTAAAATAGATAGCCAGTGGGAATTTGCTGTAAGACACAGGGAGCTCAAACCTGGTGCTTTGTGACAACCTAGAGGGGTAGGATGGTGTGGGAGGTGATTTTTTGGCTGCTTCATGTTGATGTATGGCAGAATTCAAGATGAAAGAAGTAAAAGTTAGTCACTCAGTCATGTCTGACTCTTTTTGACCCCATGGTCTCATGAGCCCCCTTGCCAGGCTCCTCTGTTCATGGGATTCTCCAGGCAAGAATACTGGAGTGGGTTGCCATTTCCTTCTCCAGGGGAATCTTCCTGACCCAGGAATTGAACCTGGGTCTTCTGCATTGGAGACAGATTCTTTACCATCTGAGCCATTAGGAAGCCCCCAAAACCACATAAAGCAATTACCCTCCAATTAAAAATAAAATAAAAAACTCTAAGTTATTTTTCAAAATATAGCCTGAGACAGAAAAGATACAGGGTATAAATGTGGACTTAATTGTGCATCAGTAACAGCCCCCTAAATCTTAGTGACTCAATGCCATGAAAGTTTAGTTTTCACTCATATTACATGTCTAATGCCGTTTGGTAGGTGGGGCTCTGCTCACTGGAACCTCTCAGGAACTGTAGTAGTCAGAATAAAGGCTCCTAAGGAGATCCAACCAGTCCATTCTGAAGAAGATCAGCCCTGGGATTTCTTTGGAGGGAATGATGCTGAAGCTGAAACTCCAGTACTTTGGCCACCTCATGCGAAGAGTTGACTCATTGGAAAAGACTCTGATGCTGGGAGGGATTGGGGGCAGGAGGAGAAGGGGACGACAGAGGATGAGATGGCTGGATGGCATCACTGACTCGATGGACATGAGTTTGGGTGAACTCCGGGAGTTGGTGATGGACAGGGAGGCCTGGTGTGCTGCGATTCATGGGGTTGCAAAGAGTCAGACAGGACTGAGCGACTGAACTGAACTGAAATGAACTGAAAGATGTCAATGTCCTAAAACCTAGAGTCTGTGAATATATACCTTACATAGCAAAGGGTGCTTTGCTGATGTGTTTAAGGTAAGGAATTGAGATGGGAAGATGTTCTTGGATTATGATTATTAAAATGGTCCTTTTAAGAGGGAGGAGAGCAGGTCAAAGGCAGTAGTAGTGGGAGATGTGACTGTGGAAGGAGGAGGTTGGAGTGATGTGAGGGAGGGTCACAAGCAGAGTGCGGGCAGCCTCCAGACACTTTAAAAAAAAAGCAAGGAAATGGATTCTCCCCTGAAGCCTCTAGAAGGAATGACCTCTGATGAGCCCAGTGAAATTGATTTTGGACTCTGAACTCCAAAATTATAAGACAATAAGTTTGTATTGTTTTAAGACACTTAATTTGTGATAATTTGTTATAGAAGCAAGAAGAATGAATACAGGGACCTATGTTCAATTCTGACTAATGCGTTTATGGTCCCTAAGGCAGAAAATGGAAAAGTGGTGAATGATGTGCCTATTCCTAAAGCTTCAACCAGAAGCAGCACACACTGCTTCTACTTATATTTCATTGGACAGTACAAGTCACATGGTCACACTTGCTGTCAAAGGAGGTGGGGCAAACAATGCCATCATTTGCCTGCAAGTGGGAGCCACTGGGTTTGTGAACAGCTCTGCTGCTGCTGCTGCTAAGTTGCTTCAGTTGTGTCCAACTCTGTGCAACCCCATAGACGGCAGCCCACCAGGCTCCCCTGTCCCTGGGATTCTCCAGGCAAGAACACTGGAGTGGGTTGCCATTTCCTTCTCCAATGCATGGAAGTGAAAAGTGGAAGTGAAATCGCTCAGTTGTGTTTGACTGTTAGCGACCCCACGGACTGCAGCCTACCAGGCTCCTCCATCCATGGGATTTTCCAGGCAAGAGTACTGGAGTGGGGTGCCATTGCCTTCTCCATGTGAACAGCTCTAGGGACTGACAAACAGGAAGAGCAGAACTAAAGAGAATAGGACTCAGAAAAGTGAAAATATGACTTATCCCAGGAAAACTGATGCACACAATCAGGAGTTTTTCAAAATTTCTCATCATAGAATCGGAGTAGACACTGGTGAGTGATAGTAGGGCTTCCCTGGTGGCTCAGTTGGTAAAGAATCCACCTGCAATGCAGGAGACCCCAGTTCGATCCCTGGGTTGGGAAGATCCTCTGGAGAAGGGATAGGTTATCCACTCCAGTATTCTGGCCTGGAGAATTCCATGGACTGTATAGTCCATGGGGTCACAAAGAGTCAAACATGACTGAGCGACTTTTGCTTTTTGTTCTGGTGAGTGAGGCAGTGGCTACAAATACTTCATCCAGAATCCCAGCAATGGGCAGATTCGACTTCTCCTGGATTCCATGTCGCTAGAAGAGATGGCCCTGCCTTGAGGAGAGGAGACGGGACCCTGAGTGAGCATCAGTATCCGTAGACTCAAACTGCCTTAGACCAGCTGGAGATTCCAGGTCGCTTGGTAGCTGGTTTTCAACCGGGTTTAGCCAGTGGAAAACACTGGTAGGGAATTGGCTGGTGGGAGGAGCCAGGGTGTTTTTCCCTCTGCCTTTCACCTTGAGTGGATGCAGGGACTGTATCTCTTCTTGTCTACTGCTTCTGCTGGTAAAGCTTGTTTTCAAGTTCCAGCTTCTGCCAAATGACTCCAAGTCATGAATTCTGGTAGCTATCTCCTCCTTTTGTCCCTACAGCCTGGGGATGGGAATAAACATACATTTCCTGATCTGTGAGTTTCATCATAGTTTCCTGACTGGTTTCTTCTAGCCTCTTACATCATCTGTGTAACCAATTCCCTACAATAGAATTCCACTTTATTTCTGGTTTCCTGGTTGGACCCTGATTGAAACACTGAGTAACCCAGAATCTGACAACCTCCCCACTCAGGCAACTCTGGTTAAGGGAAGGTCCTTGTGGTCCTGAGCAGTAGGTAAGGAAGAACTAGTGAAAATGACACAAGTCCACAGGATTCAAGGCAGAGTGGTAGAGATATAAGGTTGCCAGGTAAAATACAGGTATGTCCTATGCATATGTCTTAGGCTGTATAATTCTTTGTGGTCAGGACTGTATTGTGCATTGTAGGATGTTTAGCAGTATTTGGGACCTATTTATACTGAAAGATTATTCATTGTTTATCTGATATTTGGATTCATCTAGGTGTCTTGTATTTCTATTTGCTCAATTCAGCAATCTTAATAGAGAATGAACTCACATGGAGAGCTGGCTTCAATGCTGGGTTGTGCAGAAACAAATATGAGGGCAGGCAGGATCAGCTTTGGAAAAAAATGGGCGTGGGAGTCAGGCCTTAATTGAAGTCTTTGTTATAGGCAACCCTTACTATGACTGAGGCAATGATGAAATATGGATAGTCCAATCAGAGGACCCAGGAGAGTGAAAGCTCAGGAAGATGCCAGTGCATATGTGTGTGGGCATGTGTGTAAATGAATTACAGAAACTTACCTGAAATAATGGCTTCAATTCAGCAGTTGCTAGTCAAATATTCTCAATTACTTGGGAGTCTAAAGATATATAGATGATAAGCTTGCTTGTGGTTTTTGAGGACAATGATGGAAGAGAACAGAATCTTTTCAAAAATAATTTAACTTATTTATTTCTGACTGTGCTGAGTCTTCATTGCTGCATGGGCTTTTCTCTAGTTGTAGTGAGCAGGGGCTACTCTTCAGCTGTGGTGCACAGGCTTCCCATCGTGGTGGCTTCACTTACAGAGCGTGGGCTCCAGGACGTGCAGCCTTCAGGGGTTGCAGCACATAGACTCAGTAGCTGTGGCTCCCAGGCTCTGGAGTACAGGCTCAGTAGTTGTGGCACACAGGCTTAGTTGCTTTGCAGCCTGTGGGGTCTTTCTGGATCAGGGATCAAACCTGAGTCTCCTGCTTTGGCAGGTGGATTCTTTACCACTGACCTACCAGGGAAGCCCCCATAGTATCTTGCGAAGACCAAATGGCCAAAGCTGGTGAGCTGTCTAAACCAGTGGTTCTCAACTGGAAGCAATTTTGTCCTTTTTTGTCCCCCAGGAATGCTTGGCAATGCCTGAACAGTTTTGATTGCCACAAATGGAGGTAGGTGCTGCTAACACCTAGTGGGGTGGAGGCCAGCTAACCGCCCTGTGGTGCATAGGACAGCTCTTAAACTCCCAAACAGTTCCCAACAGCCCCCCTAAGAATCATCCAATCCAAAAAGTCAATAGAGCTGCTTGGAGAAACCTGGTGTAAATACATATGGAAAGTCAGTAGCACACATTCCATATAGAAAAGCGTATACAAAGTGTGCTGTGCCAAGAGTGAAGCCAGATGATAATGCTGAAATTCCATGAGGACAGATTCCAAACTGAAATAGAAGCAGCTGGCACCACATAGACCCCTCATTTGTCATCCCAAAGCTGGGATTTAGCCACTTCTGCAAAGAGACAATAAATCATCAGTGTGGGTGGTATGTGTATGGCATTGCCAGCCTGTGGATATTTAATCAGTATCCCTAAATGCTTTAGCCAGAATACAGGGCCATTGTTTCTACAGGGTGATTCATTTCTGTATGATACAGGAGATGGATATATAAGCGTGAAAATGTGGTTCAAGTATATGGAGTTCAAGGGAAGATGTTGCGAACTAAACCAGGACAAGGAGACATAGCTGACATTTTGCAGGGAGGTTTTCTCCCCAGGGTCCTGGTAGCCTAAATGTTACATCCTTCCAACTTAAAAACTTTTCTTTCCTATCTTGTTATTTCTCTGGAAGTGGTCAAGAATCTGCTTGCACTACAGGAGATATAAGTTCGATCCCCGGGTTGGGAAGTTCCCCTGGAGAAGGAAATAGCAACCCACTTGAGTATTCCTGCCTGGGAAATCCCATGGACAGAGACCTGGCAGGCTAAATCCATGGAGTGGCAAAGATTCAGATGACTTAGCAACTAAATTACAATGTTCCTGATATCTATATGTTAGACTCAGAAAAGGTCTCTGATTGGCCCTACTAGGGTCACTGCCCACTCCTGGATCACTCGTTGTGTCCAGGGAAATAAATACTATGGTTGGCCAAGTCTGTGTCATGGGTTCACCCCTGTCATCAGGAGTGAGGTTGCACTTCCAAGGAGTAGAGGTGTTTGGGCCAGGGTAGTGTCTCCAAGGTAACCTGCACAGCCAGGGATGAAAACCCACACAAGTCAGCTCCTTCCAGCAGTCAGGTACCAGCTGATACAGTCACAAAGGGTCAGGACTAGAGGAAGCATAGTCATGTGATCCAGGAACCTGACCCTGAATTTCCTTCTCCACTAACAAACATGGGTCTGTCTGTAAGGGTCAGACTCTGTTTTTACTCTGAGGTTTCAAAATATTTATAAATTTATCTTCTCTGGTGGTTGAACTACCAATGAGCTGTCCATGTCTTACCAAATGCTTACATGTAGGACTGTCTGTCGGAACACCATCCCAAGTTACTAAGAATAAAGAAAATGGAGCTTTTCTAGAGCAGTGCTGTTTGAGTAAAGAGTCAGGGAAAAGCACTTTGAGAACTAAAGCTTTCTTAGTAATGATTATTTCTCCCAGCATGAGCAAGAACAGAGATTTGTACTTCAGAATAAAAAGATTATGTGTCCCAGCAACCTGGAATTTTAAACGTTTTATGAGTCTTCCTCTGTAGTTGGCACATGAAAGAGGAAAAACACACACATCATTAAAAAGAGAGTTTATATGTAAAGTGTGAGGTATAAGAGCTTTCTCTTGCAGCTGAGTAAATTTTTGGAGTGTTGACTGGTTTACGTGAAATGAAATGTACAATTAAATTATGGCTTGACAAGTTTATTTCTCCAAGGAGGATCTTGACTTTCGGGCTTTTGCTTTTTCACTGTTTTTACTTCCTAATCAGTTTGACGTACTATAGTTGTGTAATTATGTCGAATATATGAAATTTATTTCTCCTTTTATCATTCTCCTTCAAAAGCAGAAAGCAAATATACAAAGAAATGTATACAACGAGCTTAATTAACTGGGAAAGAGTCAAGAGGGCATATTCACTTATAGGAATAATCTAGAACTCTTCATTGCGTTACTTGCAACTGGGATTGATTTCTCCTCCTAAGAACACATTCCCCTTTTTCCTTCTGAACCAAGGACGTATAATGATTAAATGAGATGACATATGTTCGGTATTGGCATAGAGCAAGTTTTCAATAAATGTGGCTTCTCTTTTCAGCTCCTTCCAATAACTAATCATCAAGCCTGATGATTTAGCAGAACAAGTAGTTCTCAAATCTCACAGTATATTGGGATCATCCCAGAAACTCATGAAATATTCCACCCCCTGGTGCCCACTTTGGAATCACAGGATCTGAATTTCCAGCCCCATATCTAACAAGCTCTGATGGACACCAAGTACCATAAACTTTAAGTCGGAGCCTACAACAACTTCTGGGTTTGTTTCTTTGGCTCCCAAGAAGTGAATGAATTTCGTATTCATTTTAAACAGAAATTTGGAACTAGAAAGGAACTTAGTATTTATTCCATCTCCTTCTATTACAATTGGAACTGAATCCCAGAGACGCTAAATGATTTGCCCCATGGGGACACCCAGTCAATTGCTAGGCGTGGTGTGTTTGTCCCTGGGCCCCACCCCACACCAGGGCTGACTTCGAGCATTAAGTCCTCTTTGGCTTCATGTGGTGGAGACACTGACTTTGGGATCAGATTTACCTACTTTTGCTGCTAATACATAGACAGCTCCATCCTGAATGCGTCATACAGATTCTGAGCTTTGTACTTTGTACAAAAATAGCTTCCCAATTCTAATGGCTGGCTATTTCTCACTTTTATTACCTGATATAATTACCTCTTGCCCAGTCTTCTGCGTGGTGATGTGATTCATGACTGTTATTAGCAGCAGGCCTGAATGCACTTTGAAAGGAACATTATGACCAAATATCATCAATCAAATACCATATAATCCTATTTGATTATTTTACTGTCTCAGGAGAGTGAGAGATTTAGAGATAAATTTGGAAAGGATTGTTGCTTTTTTATAGCTTCAAGTCAAGTTGGCTTTGGAGAGTATAACATTGTCCCATGTTTCAAATTTAAGGGCAGAATTTTTAAGTGCCCACCCACCTATTTTAGAATTGCATGATATGACATTGAATGAAAGATCATCAGATGTGATTTATGGTGATGATTTTCAAGTTCTAGTCCTAAAATTGAGTGAATAACTCAAGATTAGGTATATTTAGTATCTCTCTCTCTTTCTCAGTTTTCTGAATTGATCTGTCCTAACTGTACCCCACTCTAGTGATCTTGCCTGGAGAATTCCATGGGTGGAGAAGCCTGGTGGGCTGCAGTCCATGGAGTCGCGAAGAGTCGGACACTTACTGAGCAACTTCACTTTCACTTCTCACTTTCATGCATTGGAGAAGGAAATGGCAACCCACTCCAGTGTTCTTGCCTGGAGAATCCCAGGGATGGGGGACCCTGGTGGGCTGCCGTCTATGGGGTCGCACAGAGTCGGACACGACTATAGTGACTTAGCAGCAACTGTAACTCAAAGGCTTCTCTGGTGGCTCAGACAGTAAAGAAGCCACCTGCAATGCAGGAGACTCAGGTTTGATCCCTGGATTGGGAAGATCCCTGGAGAAGGGAATGGCAACCCACTCCAGTATTCTTACCTGGAGAATCCCATGGACAGAGGAGCCTGGTGGGCTACAGTCTGTGAGGTTGCAATGAGTCAGATACCACTGAAATGACTTAACACGCATGTACCTGTAACTCAAATTATTATGACTAGAAATTAGTCCTTCTCAGGCTGTGCCTTAGTGATTTCTGAACCATTCCCAAGATGTATTTCGTGTTTTCCCATTTGTTCTTCCAGCTGTGGCCTTGTCTGTGGCTGACTTCCATGGGATTCTTCCCTGTTGGCCAAGGCATCTTCCACTGCTAATTGATTCTATTTCCACCATTGTGCATGAGTGAAGGGGAACTGCCTACACTTTTGTCTCTTCATTCCCTATACCTCCGTTTTATGGATAGTTTCCTGAAGATTTGATACTAATGAAAGGGAGTAACAGGGACTTCCCCTATGGTCCAGTGGCTAAGACTCCATGCTCCCAATGCAGGGGGCCCAGGTTAGATCTTGGTTGGGGAACTAGATCCCACAGGCCTCAACTAAGAGTCTGTATGTCACAACTAAGACATACAGCCAAATAGATAAATTTTAAAAATAATTATTAAAAGAAGAGGACTTCCCTGATGGTCAAGTGGTTGAGGATCCACCTGCCAATGCAGGGTACATGGATTAAATCTCTGGTCAGGGAAGATTCCACGTGCTGCAGGGCAGCTAAGCCCAGGGCACCACAACTTGCGAAGCCCAAACTGTAGAGCTCATGCCACCGCAATGAAGAGAAGCCCAAGCACTGCAACTAGAGAGTGTCTCCCACTTGCTGCAACTAGAGAAAGCCCTCATGCAGCAATAAAGACCTAGGATAGCCAAAAATAAATAAATAAATTAAAAAAAGGGGGGGGGTACAATACCTGCAGAGAAAAGCCAGATCAGCACTCCAGTTCTCTAAAAAGACTAAACCCCTACTAAGCCCAGATCTTGTTTTACCAGGCTGTGACAGCTCAGTTCCTGTTGGAAAGTTCTAAATGTTTCAGGGTTTGTGTCATTTGTCCCCCATGCCTAGAAATAAAAATGAAACCGGTTCTGGGAGTCTGAATGACTGTGATTTGGAGTATGGTAGGCCAGCTTTGACATGGCACACTAGGATCATGCTTCTTAGAAGAGCCATCAGGCCAGGACTGCCCCTAGTATTTGAGGGCCCCAGGGCAAACACAAGCCTGCATACCCATATGTCCAGATCTTCTGAGGTCCTTGTGCCCAACATGACCACAGCACTCCCCAAGGACTGTCCTTACAACCTGGAGGCTGAAGGAGCCACACCCTCCCCCTGCCAACCAGCAGCAGCCCAGCTCTGACCAGGAGGCCAGCACAGATGGGCCAGGGCAGATTGGGGTCTGGGGTCAGACTCCTGTGAGTGAACCCACCTGCCTGACCCAGGGACAGGGACTGACCTGGGCCCAGCTGCCGGGGGAGTTCTCAGTTCTCAGTGGCTCTACCAACAAAGCAGAAGGATTCTATTGTGGAATTGCTTTGGAAAATTCTACAGACCAACTGCCCTGCCCACCCCCTTGGAGACTCACACTTTACATTATAGTATATAGTAAAGATTCGGAAGGATCATGTGAGAAGAAAATCTGCTTAATTTCATTTAACCCAATGATTCCCAAATGGAGCACTTCTGGGGGACCCTTAAGCCTTATTTGTATCCCAGAGTTCTCCAGCACACCCGGGGCTGCTTTTTTGGGAAGAATTTTTGGACCTCAGATGCAGAGGATCAAGTGAATCTCGCTCCTCAGTCTGAAGCCCAGGATTGCTCCTGGGTCATGACAGACCCTGCTCTTGTTCACACCTTCGTTTATCCAGAGCTCATTATCATCAGTAAGCATGGTGCTTTAGGGCTCACCATACTTTTAGGGGCCCATGAAAATGTTTTAATTTCTTTTAAATCAGATATAAAAATGTGCTTTCAGGTCAAAGACGATGTTTCCGTAAGTAATATTAGTACATCCACCTTTATTCCAACAGTTGTGAAATATGATTTTTTAATACAGTTTAGATTGATAAAATGATTCAGGAATGCAAAAGGGCTAAGGGCCTCCAGAAATCAGAATGTAGCCCCACATTTCTGCCTTCTCTTTGTCTTATATCCCAATCCTAGTGTCCCCAGCAAGCAATGCTTTTAATGTGCATATTTCTGTCTATGTGAATGTTTTTGAAAACATGTATTGTTGCTTTGTGGAATGTAGTTTTCATTTACATGATATTGTATTGTTCTGTGTCCTGCAGTTTTCACTGAGCACGTTTTTATGATCAACCCACGCTGCTCTAAGGATGTCCAAGTCTATATCATTGCTTCTGCCTGCTGTGTAATACTCTGTAGTACATCTGCATGTCTCACCAGTTCACTCTCCCAGTGAGGCAGGCCCAGGACTCCAGCTCCATCTCCATACTCCACCATGTCCATGTACATTCCCCTCATGGTCCTGGGTGGGAATGTCCCCAGTATGCTGAGCAGTTACTTTCGGAGTCAGAGGGCACAAACATACTTAATTTGGCAGTTATACCAAAAGGCTTTCAGGAAGAAATGTTGCTTTCATGTTTTTCCTTTTTTGTGAGCTGGTTATGACAAGGTTTATTATCCATTGTGTTAGCTTCATGAAATAAATTGAGTAGTTCTTTTCTTATTTTCTGGAGCAATTGCATTGGAATTCATCGTTTGTTGGCAGTGTTAAAACATGGGCAGTATGACTGCTTGATGTTAAAGCACACTTATAAAGTCAATTGTCTGAAAATGTTTTCAATTTCTTCCTTGGCTATGGGTTCTAATAAATTTAAGGGCTCTCAGTCTGTTGGCACCTAGGCAGGATAACTAGGTCCATGTGACACCACGATGGGTTTTTCTGTTATTGATGACTTTGTAACTTGGTGTAACACCTGATTTGTGCACAGTGGGTTCTCAGTAATGCTATTGATGGGTTTGCAGTCCTTTACTTCCCACTGCCAACCAGGATTTCATTCTCTGTATGTCACATAAGTCTGCCCTGATCAAGGAATTGGTATTTTTTTTTTCATGATCTCAAAGTTTTACATTTAAGTTGACAGTGATGTCATGTAGCTTTTGGTGTAAGGTTTTCCCTCTTGAGGAAAAAGCCAAGGCTGGCAATTGATAACTTATAAATCATATGAATCATTCTGATTACCCAGGGAATATTTTTTTCCTTAATAGTAGATATTCCAAAATTGCACTTGTAGCAGAAAACAGTCCTATCCTGAATCCTCAGGAACAACTGGCTTGGTGAGTGTATTCCCCACTTTCTCTCTAATTCCTGCCATTCAGATCAGTATGTTTTAAAAAAGGAAGCTACCAGTAAAAATGATCTGAGTGTATTTCATTTCTCTAGTTCACTTAGCAAGTTACATTATACAGATATCCTCCATTTTAAATAAACCTGCTACTCTTCTGACATTAAAATTTATAGAATTATACCAAAAGAGGCTCATGTGTTTCCTAAAGAGCTTTCTCTTGGATCTATCAAGAAATGACCCCCAACTCACTCAGGAAATACACCACTAATTTTGTCAGTCATTGAGAGAATAAGATTTACTCTTCTGATATTACTATAACTTATTTTGCTGGAATACTACTATTATATAAAAGAAAAGATAATCAAAACACCGGCTTTTCCCCCCATTCCTTGAGACTCAGGAGGGCCAAAGCAACAGCCTTTTGCTTTTTTTTTTTTTTCCTTTCTCCCTTACCAAGGGTTGAAGGAAGGGATCCATCCTTATTGTTCAGAGGCATCAACTCCCTCCCCTAAATCAGGCTGAGAAGGAACCAGCCAGCTCTTCCCTCTTCCTGGTTGTTTTTCTTTCCCATCCCAGTTTATTTTTTTGTTTCCCTGCTCCCCCTACCTCTGAAGCCATTTTATGAACTGTCGTGTGCCACCTGAGCCTCCAGTAAAAACAAAAACGGGCAAAAAAAAAAAAAAAAGAAAAGATATTACAATTGGATTCTAGGATCCAAAGTGAATCAGGGGCCAAATTTTCTTCCTTTTTTCTGGCATTTTCCAAAAGTAACCTAAAATCTCATAGGCTTAAAAATTCTTTTCCAGAAGAAAAATCCCTGTATGAAAGCAACAGTGTAGACTTCATATCATTAATCCTGGAAAGAAAAGCACAAAGTCCATTTTCTAATCTTAATTTATTGTACTTGAGTATCTTTGCTGACTTCTGGAATCAGTGGGAGTTCGGTGGTTTAGTCCATTAATTGATTTTACAAGCATTTACTTTATGTCAAGTATATAGTGGTGAACCCTGGTGGTTCAGAGGGTTAAAAATCTGCCTGCAATGCAGGATACGTGAGTTTGATCACTGGGTCAGGAAGATCCTCTAGAGAAAAAAATGGCTACCCACTCTAGTATTCTTGTCCGGAGAATCCCATGGACAGAGGAACCTGGTGGGCTATGGTCCGTAGGGTTGCAAAGAGTCAGACACGAATGAAGCGACTTCACATGGATACACGTAGCAGTCAACAGTTATAACCACAAAAAACAGGCCCTGCCTTCTTCAAACTTACATTCTAATGGAAGAAATAGAGAGCAAAGTAACAGAGATGGCTATAATTCTCTGGGGTTGCCGTGTAGAGTGGAATGTGTTAGAGGAGCGTGGGGGCGAGGCGTGGCAGTGACCGCAGTGGTGGCTTGGTCGACAGCAGTAGCAGTGGAGATGGAAACAAAGGACAGATTGGGGATAAGATCTGAAATAGAGCTACAGATCTCCAGCAAACCGTATGGAAGGCGACCTTGGTCTGACTTCCTGGAAGAAGACCGAGATGGAGATTTGGGAGCAGGAGTACCTTGAGGAGTGTTCTCAGAATGCCTGTGATGGAGTGAGGGAAGCAGGAGGGACCAGTCAGAGAAGTTGAACTGTGCCTACAACAGAGGCCTGCTCAGCGGATCTCAGAGGGAGGGCTGAAGCTGGGCTGGCCCTTCCGATACATTCCAAATTGAAGTGAGGACGGGGTGGGTATTTGTTCTTCTCAAGGACCAGTCATTGGAAATGGGCTGCTCAAGAAGAGTGCACCTGGGCCAGGCAGCCCACTTCTGAACTTCCTGGAGAGGGACCCAGCTGGGAGTTGTCAGGAACCAGCTTTCGGCAGTCAGGCACCTAGGTCCCAACTGGGGAATCTGGTGGCGCATCACACCATCCACTAGAGAATATGTGGCTCTGGCTCCGTAAGACATAGGTAAGATGCTGTGTTCTAACTCAGGCTGATGATGAAATGCTAATATCTAATTTTTGAATTCTCAAATTCAAGTGAGCATCAGAATCATCTGAGAAGTACTGATTTCTGGACCCAATCCCCCCAGTCAGAGGTTTGTGGGGTGACCAGAGATTCTTCAGTTTTAATGAGTATTTTAAGTTATTCTGATGTAAGAGTTCACTCTTAACACTGTGGGGAAAAGATATCTTGCATTAGGTACAATTCTAAGAAGCTGCCAAGATATCCTGTCCCTGGTATAAACACCCTGCATAATTTTAGGATTGTGAATTGGTGCATTTTGCTCTTATGATTAGGCTTCCCATATCCCTGGGAGGAGGGCATGGCAACCCACTCCAGTATTCTTGCCTGGAGAATCCCATGGACAGAGGAGCTGACAGGTTACAGTCTATGGGGTCACAAAGAGTTGGACACAATTGAAGCCACTTAGCACGCACACCATCTTGTGATTAGACTGTATCATGTGGCACAGTGTATCTTAAGGGAGGGAGATTATCCAGGTGGGCCTGATCTAATTACTTGAACTTTTTGAAATCAGGGAGTCTAGCCACGTCACATGAGACATTTCACCTACAGAACAGTGAGATAATTAAGGGGAGATAACTAAGGGGTATTGTTTTACGGCACTGAATTTGTGGTATTTGTTATGCAGTAGCAGAAATGAATTCACAAACAATTTTATTAGGCATATCCTGGAGACATTACAGAGAAGAAATAGACTTGATCTGCTAGTAGTCAGTCTAAGAGAGAAAGGGAATGGCAAGAAAGGGAATGCCCCCTTAGATTCTTCCTAGTTAAATGGAAATGGTATGCCCAACCTGCCTTCCTCAGGGGATTGCTTGGGGTGGGGGAGTCCAAATCAAGTGTAAACATAACAGAGAAGAACTGAACCATAATTACAATATGAGCTCTAGGGCTTTTATAAGATTCTTTATAGGGATTCTTCCTAATCAAATATACAGATTTTTGAATAAAAATTTTCTTGTGTACCCTAAAGATATATAGAAGGTACTTCCTCTGACTTTGAAACAAATGATAGAGCGCCAAGCTACCTGCTGGCTTGTCTGCCAAGTGCTAACGGATGGTGGAACCCAGGTGAGGAGAGATTTGGGGTGCACTCTTCTTCCTCGCACATTGCAGGGCTGGGTCAAGACTGTTCGTAGGGGAACAGGGGTGGGCAACTGAGAGTGGCATTAATTAGGATATAGCCAGGAAAACAGAAGCCACGTTGGCTATTATAACAGAGGGAGTATAATATATAGAATAGGTATTGGAGGCCTGATGGGGCAAAAGGAAAGATAATAACTACAGGAAGTACTGACCACCACTTGGAACTGTGGGGAGGAAAGGAAGAAGTTAGGATTAGCAAAACCTAGAAATTTAGAGGAGAAGCCTCTTGGAGTGGCAGGCAGATCTCTGAGAAAGAAGCCTAGCGGGTGCTGGCACCTCTGAAAGGGTAAAGTGAGACTGGTTCTGGGCATGTTGAAAAAGCTGGAGTCTGGGACAGCTACTGCTGCTGGGGCAAATGCCCGCTGCTGGGCTCACAGTCTCTCTAGGACCCTCTGTGGACGGAACCCAGTAGGGGAGCAAGCAGGCAAAAGGAAAAGCTTGTGTGAAGAGTCCAGCCACAGCATCACAAAGCAGGTTATGAAACGGTGGGTATGGAACTGAGAAACAATACCTTAATCACCAGCACAGGTGGTTTCCAATGGGGCCAGGGAAGTCTGATCTCACTTGAAGGACTCAAGACAGTGATTGTGGATGGGAGTGGTGGGAGAGAGCTGGCTTGTTGTCAACTTCTCCTTTGCCCTAATAAAAGATCCCAAATGCATGATGCCTGAAAGGGACAGCTTTCTCACAATAGAAACCCTGGGATGGAGAGAGGGATGAGATGGGTGGGGCAGCAAGCTAGAGAGTACCTGTCAGGGATGTTCGTATGAATGATATTCTCCATGAGAGCTGGACCGGTGGAGTAATCTCCTGATCCTCCAACAGGGTACTTGTCCCCTGGAAGTGTCAGGAAGTGTATGAAACTGTTGGGTGAGCATGGTGCATCTTCTTGGAATGTTAACTTTTCTGGAAGGTTTTCAGGGAAAATATTTTTGCATTAAAAAGTGTACTGTGGAATTGCAACCAGAAGTGGGACCAAGCTGCTCACTGCTCAAAAGCCAATAAAGAGGCAAAGTTAGTGGAAAGGAAAGTTTGCTTTATTTTGGATGTGGCAGTGAGGTGGGGAGGGCAGACATCTGTCCAAAAGCTGCCTCCTCTCACCCTGACAATCAGGGTGCAATAACTTTTATAGGTTGAAGGAGGGGGGCTGCCTGCAGAAACAGCAGTCAGCTCTGATAGTTCGCTTGAAATTGATCATCGATGGTCTGACCAGCGTCATCTTGATTGTTTTAAGTACAATTAGTCTTTAGTTCCAGAGTCGGTTTGTTCCAATTTCTTTGAGGCTGATTCTTGTAAGTGTGGCATCTTATGTCATGGCTACAGTCCAGTCTCCATGTGGCTATCTTCTTCCACCTGGTGGGGCTGTCAGTTATCTGTAAGACAGCTCACAGGATATGGCTCAAAATATTATCTATAGCCCTTGAGAAGGAGCTAAAGGCCCTTAATTATGCTTAATAACTGATCTATTATTATTTAAGGGCTTTCCTGGTGGCTCAGTGGTAAAGAATCCGCCTGCAATATAGAAGACCTGGGTTTGATCCCTGGGTCAGGAAGATCCCCTGAAGAAGGAAATGGCAACCCACTCCAGTATTCTTGCCTGGAGAATCCCATGGACAGAAGACCCAGTGGGCTACAACCCATAGGGTGGCAGAGAGTCAGATACGACTAAGCACGACAATACAGATATATCAGTATTTAGTCTTGTTAGACTGTTTTCCTTTGTTTTTGCATTTTCTCGCTTTTTGATTAAGCTTATTCTTTGGCTAAAGTTTTTCCACAGACAAAAGGCAGGTGGAGGACATGGGGTCAAGGACCATAGATGGGATCCTGCTGTGTTTCAGAATGGTGCAAATTTTACTTTTGGCACTAATATATAAGATGTCAAAGCAAATATATGTTTGCAGTAGACAAGATCAACTGCCACCTATCCTTCCAGAGTCCTTGAAAAAGTTTGGAAAACACTCCAAGTCTTTACAATTTGTCACTTGAGTTTTTAAAACTCAAGGAAGGATTCTTTTTTGTTTTTTTTTTTTTTTTGGTCTAGAAAAGACTTCTTTTCTATTTGAAGTTGCAAATGTTTAAATTATAAAAATTAAAACAATTTTCTTAAGCCTTAATGTTAAATTTAGAAATCTTGTTAGACTTTTTATAAACCTAATAAAACAAGAACAGTCATCTTTAATTGTTCTCAGGTTAATGGTAGATTAACTCAGTTTCAACAGATTAAATCCCCCACATATTGGTCACAGTTATAAACTTAATTAAATTCCCTTAAATATTTTAAATTGCATTTGTACATTTAATATATTTAATTTTCTTAAGTGCCTCAAATGCCCAACAAGACAAATTTATGACCTAACAAACCTTTCTAAGTAGTTAGATAACTCACAAATTAGATTTATAAATAGAGTTACCTTTTTGTTCTCTTAAACATTTCAGTACTGGTTAAATATTTCTTCAAGGTTTCTTTTGCTTTCAAATTAAAATTAGAAGTAAAAAACTAATTACACCTTTAAAACTGAGGTCACAGGCTAAACCACCAGATTTTCTACTCTGGCATGTTCTCTAACCCTTTAAATACACTTGGTGATTGCAAAACTGATTCCAAAATTAACATAAAGCTATTAGTTGTATGGGTTCGATTTGCTTCTTCATCTGTATTCAATTCTTATTTTTTCCAGGGCTAAAAATGTATTTTCCCAACTACAAGAAAACAACTGTACCACCTTGGGTGGGTCCATATGACAAGATTAACCATTCCTGATTAAGTCATGGTTGGGATTTTGATCAGGGTACAGACCTGTGGCCTTCATGCCTCACAAATGATCATGTTGGATCATTTTTGAAGATGGAGGTTTGAAGGCCCCTTTTCTGGCTATTTCTATTCTATGTATATTACTTTTTAAAAATGAGATATGATTTACATGTAATATTGTATAAGTTAATGGTATACCAAGGGTTGATTGTGATCCACACAGCCAAAGGCTTTGGCATAGTCAATAAAGCAGAAATCAAGGAGATCCAACCAGTCCATTCTAGAGGAGATCAGCCCTGGGTGTTCTTTGAAAGGGATGCTGCTGAAGCTGAAACTCCAGTACTTTGGCCACCTCATGCGAAGAGTTGACTCATTGGAAAAGACTCTGATGCTGGGAGGGACTGGGGTCAGGAGGAGAAGGGGACAACAGAGGATGAGATGGCTGGAGGGCATCACTGACTCAATGGACGTGAGTTTAAGTGAACTCCGGGAGATGGTGATGGACAGGGAGGCCTGGCGTGCTGCAGTTCATGGGGTCGCAAAGAGTTGGACACGACTGAGCGACTGAACTGAACTGCACTGAAGTGTTGAATCCATACATTTCTATGTTGCTGTGTGATTACCACTGGTAGCATTGGCTAACATCTCTATCATGGCACACAGTAACCATTTCTTTCTTGTGGCGGAAACAGTTAAGGTATATATTCTTTCATTTTCTCCTCCGGCCTGATATATTAGTGCTTGTCTTGTCTGAGTCTGTTCACCATGTAAAGACATTTTCATTGCTTATCTTCTGATTCTCCCAGCAGAGCATTATTCTGCTGCAAGATGGCAGGTGTGGGTCCATGAAGGAGAAGGCCTTCCATCTCTCCCTCTGGATACAACCGCAAGTGCAAAAAATAAACAGTTACTCAATGATAATGAACCAATGCATGCATAGGAGGAGACAGGAGAAGGAGGAGTCAGCCTCCCTCTCCCACTCCCACTTTCCTTTCTGCTGTTGCCACTGAAGGGACATAAAAGGTGTGCTAACCAGGCAGGGGGCAATTAGGAACTCGGGGTATGGCTTCAAACAGGTTTAGATTTGAATCTTGCCTCCACAATTGAAGAAAAGCACAGCTATTGAAAGGTTCCCTGACTTCTCTGATCCTATTTTCTCAACTTTGAAGTCCCCAACTTATGGATGATTGTTAATAATCGTTTGAAATTGTGTACATAAAACAGACAGCATTGTGTCTGGAACATGGCTCACTATAATTGCCAATTTATTGATTTGTTTTTATTGTCCATCTCTATCTTGCTCAGTGTTCTGTCTCTCTCAGGTGCCTGGCACCAGGACTTGCTGGATGGATGACTTCCTATCCATGACAATATTTGGACCACTTCTCCTCAACTGCTAGAACTCTGAGCATTGGACACCACTGGTCCCTGAGTGACATGCTTGGGTCATGCATGGTGCCTTGGTGTTATAGGAATGCTATGGCGATTGTTTTGTGTAATGTGTGTTTATGCTGTTGCCTCTCAGGGTAGAGCCATAGTCATCTGTATACGGAGGAAGGTCAGACCTGAAGGTTGAGAAAAGTCATTGTGTCATCAATTAGATAAGAGCTTCTATTACAAAACTGGGTGTGAGAAGTGTAGGTGGGTAAGAGAATGAGACTCTTTCTCTTGGACTTGACAGGAGAGATGTCAAGATGACTGGGGAGAGATTGTGAGAAGAAGGTCTTTACATGACACCCTTTCACAGATAGTCACTTTCTGAGTCTCAACCCTATCTTATTCTAATTGCTTTCCAAGGTAGCTACACTCTGCCTCCCGAAGGCTGGGATCTCTCCTTCTTTTGGTTCTTAGCCTGTCACCAGGGATTCTTAATTTCCTCACTGTTGACACTTGGGCCCGGATAATTCTTTGCTGTAGTGGCTGTCCTGAGCACTGTAGGATGACTAGCAGCATGGTACTGTAGGTACAGTAGCTGGGAGCTCTTTGTGACAATAACAAATCTTTGCAGACATTGCTGAATGTCTCCTAGGGAAGCTCGTTTGCAAACCACTGAACTGGCCTCTCTCTTATGCTTTTGTATTTACTTCCCTTGTGTGCCCTTTGGCATCCTGTGAAGTCTTCTTGAACATTCCATCCTAACTGTGCCTAGGAGAAAGAAACATTTGGGGGTATGAATAAACCAGGTCCTTGAAGGAGGAGCGGGCAGATCTCAACAGCTACTGGGGTTGATGGTGGCAGTAGGAATCGAAGCCGAAGAATCCTAGGGGGACTGGAAACACAGCTGCTCCCACCTGGAGCCTCTTTTCCAAGTGTTTGAGACCCTAAAAGGGATGGTGGATTTGCTTAAGTTGTTTTTCCCATGAGTTTTTGGATTTTTTTCCACTCTGAGACAGGTGCACATTTAAGAAGTTCTGAATTCATGTCATGCCCCTTATGGAAGCCTAATTAGAGCCGGATTTTATAGTTTTTGACTAGGAATGGTAAAATTTTAACATGGCTGAAATCCCAAGAAATAAATTTGCAAAGCTCTTTATGGCCTTTCCTGCTATATCAGAAATTCAGAGAGAATGACAGCGATGTTTCCTGGTGGCCAAGCATCTGGAAGTGTTTTCCCTTTGTTTTCATGGGCACCATGGTTGACTCACAAGGGACTCTCCCTCTTGGCATCTTTCACACAGCGTGCTAGTTGCAACTTCTTGGCACAGATAAGATTGGTGGATCCTTCAATTCTCCACACTTTCTTTTCCTTGTCTTGAGACATTCTATCCAGGCTCCACAGTGCTCTCCAGTGGAACAATACAACAGGGTGGCCTGCCAAGCAGGTGCAAAGTTTTGGAAGACATTGCAATAAAGGTATCTCTGGATAAATGGGCAAGTCAATAAACGTATGTCCTAGGGCCAATTTGCATTTATTATTTTAATTATTTATTTAAAGTTTATTTTTGGCTGCACTGGGTCTTCATGGCTGTACCTGGGCTCTCCTTTGTTGTGGTGAGTGGGGGCTAATCTTCATTGTGATGCCTGGACTTCTCATTGCAGTGGCTTCTCCTGTTGCAGAGCATGGGCTCTAGAGCACGAGGGCTTCAGAAAATGCATCGCATGGGCTCAGTAGTTGTGGCCCACAGGCTGTAGAAAGCAAGCTCGGTAGTTGTGGCTTGGGATTAATTGGCCCCTCCACCCCCCCACCCCCCACCCCCACCCTGGCATGTGGAATCTTCCTGGAGCAGGGATCAAACCTGTGTCCCCTGCATTGGCAGGGGGATTCTTAACCACTGGACCACCAGGGAAGTCCCAATTTGCATTTTTTAAACAGTCTGCATATTGAGTTCAAGAGATGTTATTAAATGATGCAAGAGATTGGGCTGGATGTCAGACTAGACATGGGATAGAGTGGGGCAAGTTAGTCAGGTAAGATTGTTTTTGGAAACATCTTCAGGTTGTAAGGGAGTGAAACCAGACATGAATAGAATGATGATACACTTTAATTCCTTGTAGAGGTCAGAGGCTATGGGAGGGAAGAGCAGGGAGAGGCTCTTTCTGGTCCAGAAGAAGGAGGGATGGCCTCATGGAGGAGAAAGCATTTGAGCTCTGTGGGATTTTGACAGATGGTGGTAGCTGGCTGTGGAAGGGCCCTGAGCTGTGAGGAATGGAATAGTATGAGCAAAGGAATGGACATGGGAAGGAGTAAGACATGTTCTGGGGTTCAGATGTGGTTAGAGTTTAAAATACGTTAAAGGCAGTAGAGAAAGATCAAGCTGGAAAGATACATGTTGGGTGTTCAATAAATAAATACCCATTAAATGAATAAATTAGTGGTAGATTGTTATCATATGACATAGGCTTTGAAGAACAAATTGAAGAATCTGGGTTTTCTGCTCTAAGCAATATGGGGCAGGGGGCATTAAAATATTTTGATCAGAAAAGTAACATCAGGTTTTCATTTTAGGAAGATTAAATTAGCAAAAGAAGGTAGCATGGATTGCAGTTGAAAATCCAAATATGCTACATGTACCACTGGCAGTACACAGGATGATTCTAGGTGGGCAGTGCAGGACTGCCACTCAGGTAGTAAGAACCAACAGAGCATTACTGCTCATTCATTGCCCCTCTGCTATTCTGGATGGTTAAATGTTTCAAATATAACCCCTGGGTACATGGGTACATTTTAAAGTGTTAATGGTTATATTCAACTATGAATTTCAAAATTGCAGCATGATACAAAAATTTTAAAATACATTTATTTAGGAAGAAAAAGTAGGTTAATTTAAAGAGAAAATGAAATAATAGGTGGATAAGCAAGTCCTGAAGATGGCATGTGAATGACTGAAGTTTGGGAAACACTGGACCAGAGGCATGAGGGATTAAAGGCAGAGGACTGGTCAAGAGCCATTGGACTGACTATCTGTGCAGTCAGCTAGATCATGATCAGTAAAGCAGAGACATTACTTTGCCAACAAAGGTCCATCTAGTCAAGGCTATGGTTTTTCCTGTGGTCATGTACGTATGTTAGAGTTGGACTGTAAAGAAGGCTGAGTGCCGAAGAATTGATGCTTTTGAACTGTAGTGTTGGAGAAGACTCTTGAGAGTCCCTTGGACTGCAAGGAGATCCAACCAGTCCATTCTGAAGGAGATCAGCCCTAGGATTTCTTTGGAGGGAATGATGCTAAAGCTGAAACTCCAGTACTTTGGCCACCTCATGCGAAGAGCTGACTCATTGGAAAAGACCCTGATGCTGGGAGGGATTGGGGGCAGGAGGAGAAGGGGACGACAGAGGATGAGATGGCTGGATGGCATCACTGACTCGATGGATGTGAGTCTAAGTGAACTCCGGGAGTTTGTGATGGACAGGGAGGCCTGGCATGCTGCGATTCATGGGGTCACAAAGAGTCGGACACGACAGAGCAACTGAGCTGAACTGAACTGAACTGATAAAAAGTGGCTAGTACTGAGCCCACCCATCATTTACAGGTTTAGCCTTTTACCTTTTTACTTAACTTCACTATGTATGAAAAGTTCCAGTCCAGTTAAAGGGATTTTCCATAAAGTATATCCAAAAGTTTGCTAAGCCTATAATTCTACTTCTGTAAATATTTTGAACATTTCCTTCTAATCTTTTCTCTGCTTATCCATGCTTATATTTAATGAAGTTGGGATCATACTTTGTATACAGTTTGTATCTTCTTTGGCCATCTATGGTAGTTTCATGAGTGTTTTCCCATATTCCTCTAGATTCCCTCAAAAATATTTTTTCCATTTGGAGGGATGTACCATGATTTAATCACCTTTAATGTTTGACTTTTAGATTGTATTCAGTTGTTTGGACAGATAACAAAGCTTTGGAAATAATCTTTTTATGGCCATCACCAAAAAGTTTACAAATAATAAATACTGGAGAGGATGTGGAGAAAAGGGAGCCCTCCTACACTATTGGTGGGAATGTAAATAGGTACAGCCACTATCGAGAACAGTATGGAAGTTTAAAAAAAACTGAAAATAGAAATTCCCTGATGTTCAGTGTTAGGACACTGGGTTTTCACTGCCTAGGGTGTGAGTTCAATCTCTGATTGGGGAAATAAGATCCCACAAGCTGCGAGACATGGCCAAAAAAATTCCCTGAAAATAGAGTTAGCATATGATCAAGCAATCCCGCTCCTAGGAACATATCTGGAAAAGACAAAAATTTGAATTTGGAAAGATAAATGCACCCCAATGTTCATAGCAGCAATATTTATGATAGCCAAGACAAGGAAGCAATCTAAATTTCTATGGACAGATGAATGGATAAAGATGTATATATATTTCATTTATACAATGGAATTTTACTCAGCTATAAAAAGAAATGAAATCTTGCCATTTGCAGCAACATGAATGGACCTAGAGATTATCATACTAAGTGTAGTAAGTCAGATAAAGAAAGACAAATATTATATGATATAACCTATATGTGGAATCTTAATAAATGATACAAATGAACTTATTTATATAACAGACAGATATAGAAAAGAAACTTATGGCTACCAAAAGAGAAGGGGGGAGGGATAAATAGAGTATGGGGTTAACAGATGTACACTACTGTATATAAAATAGACAAGGACTCACTGTACCGCACAAGGACCTATATTCATCATCTTGTAATAATCTATAATGGAAAAGAATCCAAAAAAGAATATAGATGTATACATATATATGCATAACTGAGTCATTCTCTGTATACCTTAAACTAATACAATATTTAAAATCAACTATATTTCAATGAAAAAAGAAAGAGTCTCTCCTTCTTAAAATGTACAATTATACTTTTTTTAGTATGTTCACAAACTAGTCCAACCATTAACATTCATTCCACAATATTTATATCATCCCAGAAAGAAGCCCCATAACCCATTTGCAGTCACTTCTATTTCCTCCTCCCCTAGCAATCACAAATCTACTTTCTGTCTCTACAGATTTACCTGTTCTGGACACTTCATATAAATAGAATCACATAATACGTGGCCTTTTGTGACCAGCTCCTTTCACTTACTATAATGTTTTCAAAGTTTGCCCACACTTAGCATATATTAAGAAAGCACTAAAAGTCCACTGTATATAAAATATCCACGGTATATATACTTTATTTAGTATATAAAAATTCACTGTATATAAAATATACAGTCTATTGTTTACAGGTGGAAATCAATAGAATGGGAAGGACTAGAGAGCTCATCAAGAAAATTGGAGATACCAAGGGAACATTTCATGCAAAGATGGGCCCAATAAAGGACAGAAATCATATGGACCCAACAGAAGCAGAAGACATTAAGAAGAGTTGGCAAGAATACACAGAAGAAATATACAAAAAAGATCTTCATGATCCAGAAAACCATGTGGTGTAATCACTCACCTAGAGCCAGACATCCTGGAATGTGAAGTCAAGTGGGTCTCAGGAAGCATCACAATGAACAAAGCTAGTAGAGGTGATGGAATTCCAAATTCCAAATCCTAAAAGATGATGCTGTTAAAGTGCTGCACTTAATATGCCAGAAAATTTGGAAAACTCAGCAGTGGCCACAGGACTGGAAAAGATCAGCTTTCATTCCAATACCAAAGAAAGGCAATGCCAGAAACTGTTCAAAGTACTGTGCAATTGCACTCATCTCACACACTAGCAAAGCAAAGCTCAAAATTCTCCAAGCCAGACTTCAACAGTATGTGAACCATGAACTTCCAGATGTTCAAGTAGAATTTAGAAAAAGCAGAGGAACCAGAGATCAAATTGCCAACATCCACTGGATCATTGAAAAAGCAAGAGTTCCAAAAAAAACATCTACTTCTGCTTTATTGACTATACCAAAGCCTTTGACTGCAGATCCTAAGAAACTGTGGAAAATTCTTCAAGAGATGGGAATACCAGACCACCTGACCTGCCTCCTGAGAAATCTGTATGTAGGTCAAGAAGCAACAGTTAGAACTGGACATGGAACAACAGACTGGTTCCAAATCGGGAAAGGAGTACATCAAGGCTGTATATTGTCACCCTGCTTATTTAACTTATATGCAGAGTACATCTCGCGAAATGCCAGGCTGGATGAATCACAAACTAGAATCAAGATTGCTGGGAGAAACAGCAATAATCTCAGATATGCAGATGACACCTTTATGGCAGAAAGCAAAGAACTAAAGAGCCTCTTGATGAAAGTGAAAGAGAAGAATGAAAAAGTTGTCTTAACTCAACGTTCAGAAAACTAAGATCATGGCATCCAGTCCCATCACTTCATGGCAAATAGATGGGGAAACAATGGAAACAGTGAGAGCCTTTATTTTAGGCGGGCTCCAAAATTACTGCAAATGGTGACTGCAGCCATGAAAATAAAAGATACTTGCTCCTTGGAAGAAAAGGTATGACCAACCTAGACAGCATATTAAAAAGCTGAGACACTACTTTGCCAACAAAGGTCCATCTAGTCAAAACTATGGTTTTTCCAGTACTCATGTATGGATGTGAGAGTTGGACTATAAACAAAGCTGAGTGCTGAAGAATTGATGCTTCTGAATTGTGGTTTTGGAGAAGGCTCTTGAGAGTTCCTTGGACTGCAAGGAGATCCAACCAGTCAATCCTAAAGGAAATCAGTCCTGAATATTCACTGGAAGGACTGATGCTGAAGCTGAAACTCCAATACTTTGGCCAACTGATGCAAAGGACTGACTCATTTGAAAAGACCCTGATGCTGGGAAAGATTGAGTGCAAGAGGAGAAGGGGCTGTCAGAGGATAAGATGGTTGGATGATATCACCGGCTCAATGGACATAAATTTGAGCAAGCTCTGGGAGTTGGTGATGGACAGGGAGGCCTGGAGTGCTAGTCCATGGGGTTGCAGAGTCAGACTCACCCGAGTGACTGAACTGAACTGAAAAATTCCACTTATCTTCCTTATTTAAAACAAAACAAAACTTCTTGCTAGCTTCTGACAGAAAGGTGTCTCTTCTCCTCTCCTTTTCTTTCCTTACGCCTCTCTCTCATTCATATTCTCTCTTTTTCTCTCCCTCTTTCCTCCTTTTTATAGAAAATAACTGCCTGCTCTGGCTTTTCCTGATCTTAGCACATCTTAGCTGTGACGTCCTTCACCTCTTTTCCATTTTTTGCTCCAGTCACCATTTCTCCCATTATTAAAAAATAAGAAGGGACAATCTCTTTTTTTTTTTTTTTAGCCACAGCTTTCTCATTTGTATCTGCTGACTGATCATAAGGAAACTTACCTTATTCTGGGAATGAGAGGGGAGGGCTTCCTTTCTGGACAATGTTGTATAAGGGCAGGCAAGCACTTTTTTTTACAGAATTCTCTTAAACAACCTAGAAATATACATTGTCTCAGTGCATGGCACCATAGGGGATCCTCTGTGGGATATGAAGATGGGAGGACCAAAGACCCACTTTAGGTAGTTTGTATTCTAAGAAAGGATTTGAAACATTCTTGATAATACTGCCTGATAATCACAAAATTATAATTATAATCATGAAATTATACTCCTTCAAGGGCTAGAATCATGTTCTGTTAACCTTCTCCAAAACTGCAATGCTTGGCACAAAGCAGGCCTTATTTTTGTTAGGATGTTTTAAAAGAGATATGCATAAGGTGCTGAGAAAGGTCAGGTGAGGCAGGGGTTAATTCTGGCTGGAGAAACCTAAGAAGGCTTCATGGAGAAAATAGTTTCTGTGGTGAGCAGTGAAGGAGGAATGGATTTAGGCCTGGAGCATTGGAAAGAAACTTCTAGGAAAAGAGGAAATGTATAGAGATGAAGCTGTGTGAGGTGTGGAAAGGGAGCGTGAGTCAAGTTAATGAGTTAACTTTGAAACAGACAAAAACAAAGTTGAGAATTTCACATCAGATGCCCCAAACTTCCAAGTAAGGAAAGAAGCAAGAGTGTCTTCAAAACAGGAAAGGAATGGGAGTGGAATTTGGATTCAAAGGAGTGTGAAAAATGTTTGGCTGTAGTATGTGGGCTGGAAACTCAACTAGACACAAGACTTGAGACCTTGAGGTGTTTGTGGGTCATACATATGGAGATATCGACAAATACCAAATCATCTAGGTTATAATTCAACCAATATCTTAAATATATTGGTACACATATTTTACTTTTTAATAAGTCACGTTCTATTAAAATTAAAATATAGCATACATTTCTTTTCTTACCAACTAGCAACAGATGTTATTAAACACTGTTTTAGACTCCGGGGACATAGCAGTGAACAAGATAGACAAGATTTCTGCCTTTTTGGACATTTCCATTCTAGTGGGGAGTGGGGAGACAGAGAAGAAGAAAACAAGTAACAGAAAGGTGTATAGCAGAGACCAAGCATAGCTAAACATTATTATTTCAAAACTTTATTCAAAATAATACAGAAACATTAACAAAGACTGTTTTCTAGCTAACTAATCACCATTTGCTAATATAAATACTGGAAAATCCAAACATAGTTTATTTACGCATGTTTTCTCAAACAATGTGTGTGCCAAATTCACAGGGTTTTATTGTACCAAAGTGAAAAAGTTATTCAGCACAATATGGAAGACAATTTTAAAATGTCTGGGACATTTTAACACAGTATATCTGTAATTAATTTCCAGAAAACTGTGCTAGGAGTCATAAGGTCTTGGTAACAATAGATAACACTGTAAGTTTTTCCTTGTGAATGTATTTATGTACATAGTTAGATGCAAAAATACATAAGACACCATTCCTACTTTCAAAGAGCTCCCAGACTAGAGGAGTAAAGAATCCATTAGAAAGCTAACAAAATACACAGTAAAAAACTGGTCCAAATCCCCTGTGAGGTGTGCTCCGCCTTGCCTTGAACATTCATTAATGTCACAGAACCTGACCTTGAAGGATTCGGGATGGGGATGCGAGAGTTCTGCATAGTAGAAAGGACTGCATTAACAAAGATGAGGCAGAAGCAGGTGTAGAGAAAAGAAACTCATATTTATTGAGTTCCAAACTCAACCTTATGTACATAGTAGGTCCTTTGTAAATGTTCAGTGAATAAGTATTCTTGTTGAAAAAGGATCATTAGAGCCATTTTGAAGACAAAGAAACTGAGGCTGAGAGAGATTAAATCATAGTTCTAAAGTCACTTAGCTAAATGTGGGAGAGTTAGATATTGACCCCCAGGCAGTCTGCCTAACAAGATTCTGTTCTTTGCCCTGTCCAGATGGGTGGCTCAAGTCTAGGGTGTGCAGTGAGGGGGCAGAGTGGGCCTTGTAGCCAGAGGGGAACTCAGACACACAGACTGGGCCTGGGCTGCAGCTGTCCCTAAATGACGTTCTAGTTAACACACGCTGTTCTTAGAGAAAAGCCACCGAAGATCTTAAAGTGGAAGAGTAATATCATCAGTCTTTATTTTAGAAACAAGGTCAGTCAGTCAGTTCAGTCACTCAGTCATGTCCAACTCTTTGCGACCTCATGAACCACAGCACGCCAGGCCTTCCTGTCCATCACCAACTCCTGGAGTTTACTCAAATGCATGTCCATTGAGTTGGTGATGTCATCCAACCATTTCATCCTCTGTTGGCCCCTTTTCCTCCCACCTTCAACCTTTCCCAGCATTAGGGTCTTTTCCAATCAGTCAGTTCTTTGCATCAGTTGGCCAAAGTATTGGAGTTTCAGCTTCAGCATCAGTCTTTCCAATGAATATTCAGTACTGATTTCCTTTAGGATGGACTGGTTGGATCTCCCTGCTGTAAGTGGGATAGGGTGGAAGTTAGAGGGTGGGGATGGGAGCAATGGCTATGAAAGTAGACTAATAGATAAGTTAAGAAATGGTATTGTACAGAGCTGATGAGGAAGAATAGATTTGAGACTGAGCAGGGGCTGTGGAAATGGAGACCCAGGGGGAAAGAGGCCTGGAAACATGTCTGAGGGAGTGTAACCACCACTCACAGGCCAGATGGACTAGAGGGGCAGCAAGGGATGCAAGATGGAGCTGGGATGTCTAGCTTTAGTAAAGGGTGATGCTATGAGCTGAAACAGAGACAATAAGAAAAGAAATGCAGTTGGTTGGCAGAAGATAACATTTTAGACATTTCTGACTACAGTCACCCAAAAAGAGATGTATAATGGACAGCAGGGAATACAAGATGAGCACAAAGGAGAGTGGCTGGAACAAGAAAGTGTTGGAAGTCATCAGTCTCCAAGAGACAGGACCAGAAGGATGGGAGGGCCAGGGAGAGGTTTAGAAGGAGAAGAGAGGGGAGGAGCAGGGCACAGGAGGGGAGGTCACAAAGGAAGGGCAGAGAGGCAACAGGACACCCAGAGGGAGAAGGCTGTGGAGGCCACGGGCAGAGTCTAGGGGAGCTGGAGTTGGCTGACTGAAGGTTCCCAGAAGAATGGATAGGGCGGAAGCCAGGGGAGGAGTGAAGAGTGAGTGAATGAATAGGGAGAATCAGTAAGGTGGATTCTTTCAGAGTTTCCCAGCAATGAGAGGAGAAACCGGGTAACTTGAAGGGAGTACTGAGGAGAGAAACCTTAGCGTGCTCCTGTGGGAAGTTTGTGAGCTGCCAGCTGCCAGCTGCCTTGGTCGGCCACCAGAGGAGGAAAGTGGGTGAAGCAGAGTTTTTTCTCATCTACTCTTGTGCAAAGCAGCTTTCTTAACAGGGAAGGGGAGAATCTGACTTAGTAGCAGCATCATCGCTACCACTGTTAAAAGACCAGAGTATTGCAACATTGCTCTTCTCACGGTATAGTCTACTGATCACTTTATAATGATGTTCTCTTTTGGAGGGGTAAAGATAGAACTGGACTTGTAGCAAAAGGTTATAGGAGGTAGCCAAGTGCTCTGATTCTTGAGCCAGGTTGCCTAGACTCAAAGCCCAGCTCTGTCACTTGCTATGTGAACTTATCAATTATTTAACTTCTCGGAGACCCAGTTTCCTCGTCTGAAAACAAGAGTAATAATAGTGCTGCAATAGTGATGGGTTGTTGTGAGCATTACCTAAGACAATACGAAGAACTTAGAACAATGCCTGGCACACAACCAGCCTCATGGAGGTACTGGCTATTATCCTTAATGGTTATGCCAAGGATCTTGGGCATCGGTGTTGGAAATGACCCAGGGGTTTAACTGACCCTGACTTTTCCACCTGCCACTGGCCCATATTACTGCTAGGATTGCTTTAGCTATTCTTTACCAACATGAAATTCTTTTAATTTTGCATGAAACACCCTGCAAATTAATATTTGCTTTTTAAGATTACAAGAGGCTGTTCTTAAGAGGAAAAATAAAGCCTTCTCCTGCAAGGTAATAAGGAAGAGGACACTATTTAGGAAAAACTGATTTTGGTGTCATAAAACTCTGAAGTACAGAGCTCATAACAGTATAACTGAATAAATAATTATAATACTGGAGAGGAGGGGGTCTACATGCTGTTTGAATATCTGACTCTTATTTTAACTGATTAAGGAAGCTATATTTACGCTTCATACACTTCTTAAAACATTCTTCCTCTAAAATATTTCAAAGCACTAAAGTAAAACATCTGGCACCAGGCAGTATGCAAAATAATCTTTTGCTGTTTTTCATGGCAGTGCGAGCTTGGAATTGCTCTACCTCACTGCCCCCTGCTGGTCGAGACTCAGTACAAACCAAAGCCCTGTGACCACTCCGGTGAACTTCAGATAGTGTGCTCGCCACAGGCTGCAAAAAGATAGCCCAATTTCTTCCTATTAAGAAAATAAATTGCTGGGACTTGCCTGGTGGTCCAGTGGTTAGGATTTTGCCTTCCAATGCAGGGGGTGAGAGTACAATCCCTGGTCAAGGAGCTAGGATCCCACATGCCTGCTGGCCAGAAAACCAAAAAGCATAAAACAGAGGCAACCTTGTAACACATTCAATAAAGACTTGAAAAATGGTCCACATCAAAAAATCTTTAAAAAAATAAATAAAAAAGGAAAATAGATTGCCATTTTAACTTACATCCTGGTCAGGTATTGGTTTTATGGAACTTGTAGTTTATTCTATTCGGGGGACCCTCTAAAAGATTAAAGAATACAAAGTCACAAATACAATGTCAAAGGTGGAAGAAAATATCTACTTTAAAATAAGAAAAGAAATGACAACAGATTACAGATGTCAAAATGCTGACAGCTGCCACAAGCATTGCACAATCCAGAAAACAAAATATTCTGTATTAACTAGCTGTCTTACACACCCCCCAAACTCTCTTTTATCTTACATTAAAAAATTCTTTGCCTCTTTTTTTTAAAAAAGGTTTTGCAATGTTTTTTTGTGGTGGGAATAGAAAGACAATTCAAATTTTCCTCAATCGTGGTTCATTTTTTTTTTTTTAAACTGTTGATGGTTGAGAAGAATTTCCCTCAACTTCACAATCCATTTGCAATGTTCTGTGCATTTCAAGTTGATGGTCAAATTTGGTGGTCAGTTTCTTAATCATAGAAAATCATTTCTATGATTCATGCATGCAGTTTCAGGACATTTTCTAGTTTTCTACTACAATATGTAACCTTGAATACTACTTGAAATAGGTAGCACTTATTAACCAGTTTATCTCTATGTCCCCCTTGCAGTGGATACAATTTCTGTTTTTTAGATGGCAGCATTTCATGTTAAATTAGCAAGATAACTAAATACTTTTCTAATTAAGTGTATTTTCACTTCTCTTCCTTAATGAAATCATCAAACAATCCAAAAACTGATTACTTCTGTTTGACATTTGTCTCTTCTTTTTTAAAAATTATCTGTATTTATTTATTTGGCTGTACTGGGTTTAAGGTGCAGCATGTGGGATCTAGTTTCCTGACCAGGGATTGAACCTGGGCCTCCTGCGTTGGGAGTGCAGACTCCCAGCCACTGAACCACCAAGGAGGTCCCTGTCTCTTCTTCTTGATGAATTACTGCTTTGGGTATGATCTGGAGTTTTTTGGTTGCAATTTGTTTTTCAATATCAAGCTAATTTCTCCTGATTTCATTCTTCATAGTAACTACTTTTCTT
The DNA here is from genome assembly GCF_029407905.1 of Bubalus kerabau. Lineage (NCBI taxonomy): Eukaryota > Metazoa > Chordata > Mammalia > Artiodactyla > Bovidae > Bubalus > Bubalus kerabau. The sequence continues at coordinate 71,785,194 of NC_073630.1, forward strand.
TCATATTCCACTAAATTTACTACCTGAATTTTCTTTCAAAATGGTAACTCTGTGAGGTGGGTGTGTTAACTAACTTTTTGTGTTAATCATTTCTATATATAATATATATATATATATATATATCATGTTGTGCACCTTAAATTTTGTACACAACTTTGTACATACTTTACACAACTTTGTAAAGTATGTCTCAACAATGTTGGAAAAATTTTTTTTTCAGTTCTTTAATAAAATAAGTAAAATGTCTATTGCTTCTCACTTGTTTTTACTGAAAACTTCCAAAACAACATTCAAAATTGCAGCTAACACTTCACTCCCTCAATTTCTCCTCAGCAGGACCCAAAACTGCCTGCCGCCACTCTAATGCCTGCGATGTGAGGCAAATGTGACAGGCAGGACGTTGAAGTGGAAAGGGACAGCTAGCTGGCTGAACCAACTGTGTTTAAAATAGCTTACTTTTGAAAATTTTGTGTAAATGGATGACCACGTGAGCACAGAGCTGGAGGCCCTCACAGGGTCATTAACTCCACAGGGAAACTTTCACGTCTCTCTGTGATCCCTCCTGTTTCTAGGCACTGCCAGGGTTTGGGGACAACTCTGTATGGCTTATTGATTCCATTCTGCTGTGCCTGTCCTTGCAGAAAACTGTTTTAATTTAAATCAGGTGGATGAAAAGTGAAAGTCACAGTCGTGTCTGACTCCTTGCGATCCTGTGGACTGTAGCCTGCCAGGCTCCTCTGTCCATAGGGATTCTCCAGACAAGAATACTGGAGCGGGTGGTCGTTCCCTTCTCCAGGGGATCTTCCCAACCCAGGGATCAAACCCAGGTCTTCTGCATTGCAGGCCGATTTTTACCATCTAAGCCACCATGGAAGGCCGGGGATGGAAAGTCAGTCTAAAAGAGAGTAAATTCAGAATTAAGAAATATTTTTTAATGTATCTTTAAAAAAATAGGCAGATCTACAATTATATTTGATGATTTCACTCTCTCAGTAATTGATAGAGCAAGCAGTCAGTAAGGATATAGTAAACGTGAACATTTTGAATAAGCTTGTCCTGATATTTGTAGAATACTGCATACTTGAAAATGTATATTTTAAGGTACGAGATAGAAATCAAGAGACTGGGTTAGTTTGTCCCTTCAATAACTTGACGTTGGAGTATGTCACTTACTTGTAGAATAAGAGAATCTAAGAAACTTAGATTGTTTCTAAGATCCCTTTTAATTCTAAAACTCCATAAACTTGATGTACATATTAGACACTAGGATGATTGCATGAAGAAAGCAAATCACACTATTTTTACTATTAAAATTTTGGGGAAGCATATGAAAATGTATTACTATCATGCTCACCATCAACTTATGTTTTTGGCTTTTCCTTCTAGCCTTTGTATAAGGCCAAAGAGAGACACTGGCCACTTTGACAACCTGAAACTGGACTCCAGGAATGTCACCAACAGTATGACCTTTGCAACCAAATCCAGCAACCAGAACTTCATCATTTTCCTCAATAAAATTCAAATAGCCATCATTGGTACAAAGGTTGTGATTTTTTTTTTTTTTTTTTTTCCATTTCTGATCACTGAACCCTGACACACTTCCTAATGGCAGAATTTGGCTCTTTGGCTTCAACTTCTACTTTTTCAAGCACAATTTCCTTGGCATGAGAAGCACCTCCAAAGGGGTTGGCTGTCAGAGTTATGTACAAATGGGCGTCCTTGTACTGTTAACTGGGGCTTCCCAGCTGGTGCTAGTGGTAAAGAACTCTCCTGTCAATGCAGGAGCAATGCAGGGTTGGATTCTTGAGTGGGGAAAATTCCCTGGAGGAGGGCATGGCAACCCATCCCTGGAGAATCCCATGGACGAGCCTGGCAGGCTACAATTTATAGGGTCACAAAGAGTCGAACATGACTGAAGCAACTTAGCATGCACGTCTTGTTTATCAAGTCATTTCCAGTCTTGTCGGTGGCTACTGAGCTTCCTGGCAATATGAACACCAGGATATTTGCCCGTCATCCACAGGCTTGAGCAAGAGAGAGAAGAAGCACAGGAAGGAGCCACAAGCCACTGCAAGCCCAGACCTTTAAAAAAAATAAAAGAACTTGCACACTTGCAATAATTAGTTGTAATTAGTGTGACTATTTCTTGTGTGTTATTAGGCTTGAAAATTCTGTTTTTCATAAATGGACTAAATGTTTGCTCTCACTATATTATTATATTGCAAATATTATATCATATATAGTGTTAATTGACTTAGAACTCACATTTTTCTGTTGTAGTATACAATTTACTTAGCCCAGTTCTATGGTGATTACCACTGATTTAATATTGTCAGATTAATTTTGTATGTATATATTCTTAGGCAGAGCATCACTGGGTCATTAGACTTCCTTTTTATTGTTGAAAATGTACACCTTCTAGGAAGGAAGGATATTTTAGGAAGGTGGATACTAAATGAAGGAATACTTTAAGGAAAAAGTATTGTTTTTAAAATAATTTAAATAGAAAATGAAAGTCTTATTGCTATAATCTGCTTTGTATTCTCAACTTTTGGGTTTTTTGTTTTTTTTTTTTTTAAACATTGATAGTATATTTATCTGGGCAGCCAGTTTGCAAGACTTCAGATTTCTAAAAACAAGTATTGAGGCCCAAAATGTTGGGATTCCAACTCATTCTTTCTCAGAAGGCTCTGGGGTCCTTATGCAAATTCCTTCCATTCCTCTCCAGCAACCAGCTTTGCATAGTAGAGACCTTCTAGGAGGAACAGTGCCAGGATTCCTTCTGATACACCCTCTGTCCCCCTCTTAATGCCTCCTGGACAATGCATCTATCTCATAAGTATTAATTTGGTACAGAAGTAATTGCAGTTTCAGACTTTGAATTTTAAATCATTATGACTAGGCTCAAACACATCTTTATTAATTAAAATAGGAACCATTATAATCAACACATTTTTGCCAATGAGAAGTGTTTGTTTATTCCTGGAAACGTGTAAAAATCCACGTTTCAGGATTCGACGGACACTTGGAAAGCATTCTGCCTTCTGTGGTTATGGAAGGATTTTCCTTGCAAATGTTGTGGAGATGCTTGAAGAAGTGGTAGTCAGTTGGCGAGAAGTCAGGTGAATATGGCGGGTGAGGCAAACCTTCATAGCCTAATCCGTTCAACTTTTGATGCATTGGTTGTGTGATGTGTGGTTGGGTATTGCCGTGGAGATGAATTGGGCCCTTTCTGTTGACCAATGCTGGCTACAGGTGGTGCAGTTTTTGGGGCATCGATTTGCTGAGCACACTTTTCAGATGTAATGGATTTGCCAGGATTCAGAAAACTGTAGTGGATCAGACCACAGCAGACCACCAAACAGTGACCCTGACCTTTTTTTTGGTGCAAGTTTGGCTTTGGGAAGTGCTCTGGAGCTTCTTCTTGGTTCAACAGCTGAGCTGGTCATCACTGGTTGTATAAAATGCACTTTTCATCACACATCACAATTTGATCGAAAATGATTCATTGTTGTTGCCTCGAATAGAAGATGGCACTTCAAAATGATGATTTTTTTGGTTTGTGGTCAGCTCATGAGGCACCCACTTACTGAGATTTTTCACCTTTCCAATTTGCTTCAAATGCTGAATGACTGGAGAAAGGTTGACGTTGAGGGTTTTTTTTTTTGGCAACTTCTTGTGTAGTTGTAAGATGATCAGCTTTGATGATGGCGGCTCTCAGTTGGTCTTTGTTAACTTTCGATGGATGGCCACTACTCTCTTCATCTTCGAGTCTCTCATCTTCTTGACAAAACTTCTTGAACCGCTGCTGCAATGTACCTTTGTTAGCAGCTCCTGAGCCAAATGTATTGTTGATGTTGCAAGTTCTCTCCACTTCCTTATGACCCATTTTGAACTCGAATTAAAAAAAAAAACACTCAAGTTTGCTTTTTGTCTAACGTCATGTCTATAGTCTAAAATAAATATAAAATAAACCACAAGTAATGTCAGTAGCAAAAAACATAAAGTGAGAAATATGCATTAAAATGATGTATAACATAACCCATTTATTTAGAATATATTTCAATATCAAATGCCAAAGTTCAACAATGTAAAACCACGATTACTTGTGTACCAACCTAATAAAAGGGGCTGATCAACTGCTTCTTTCCAGGACAAAAAGGTGCACTTATGGCTTTTATCACTGGACAGGAGATCTGCTGGAATAACTGAGCACTTTTGCTCAACAGACCTCTTGTTTCAATTTGGCCTTAGCAAGGTCCCCATCAGATAGAAGGAGAAGGCAATGGCACCCCACTCCAGTACTCTTGCCTGGAAAATCCCATGGACAGAGGAGCCTGGTAGGCTGCAGTCCATGGGGTCTCGAAGAGTCGGACACAACTGAGCGACTTCACTTTCACTTTCACTTTCATGCATTGGAGAAGGAAATGGCAAGCCACTCCATTGTTCTTGCCTGGAGAATCCCAGGGATGGGGGAGCCTGGTGGGCTGCCGTCTGTGGGGTTGCACAGAGTCGGACACGACTGAAGTGACTTAGCAGCAGCAGCATCGTATAGAAAACCTCCAGCGCACACATGGTTAGTGATGCCATATGTCTTGGCCTCTAGGGACACGTTTTAGGATAACACATCTGTCCTCTTTTGCCACCTTGCTCCAATCTGCTGCCATAAGATGCTGGTCTTTTGGGAAGGAATTGCTGGTATACAACCCTCACACCATCCTCTTCCTTTTCTTTCTGGGGTGGCTGCAGAAAGTACCTGTCCTATTCTGCATTAGCTATCCAGTAAAAACTCCGCCCAGTGGGGTGAGGCCTGTGGTTTTCTAGGCCTGCCTGTGGCTGACTCCCTCAAATCTTACACAGGGGACTAATCAAGAGGAAACAAATCAGTTCCTTCCCAGGAGGATCTAGTAACTATGAAGATGTACACATTAGAAACTTGCGGGTCAACCCACACCCCAAACTGGGTGATCCCAACCCTTTCCCACTTAATCTACCAGCATAGGTTATTCCACCTCTGGATGAATCATCTCATAGGACTACTCCTGGCTTAACTGCATACAATGGTGTGGGTGGTGTTGCAAAAGGTTTTTTTTTAATGCCTGTTAGAATGGGAGAGGACAGGGAGGTGAGGGAAGAGGAAGAGGAGCCAAACTGGAAACATTGCAAGCTGACTCTGGAGCTGAACTCGTTTTCACTTGCCAGGGTGCTGTGGAATGTATCATCACACCTGCCTCATCCTGTTTGTGTAAAGTCAGAAAGCTTCACTTGAGCATGTCCTAAGTGGGAGGTACATTTCACATTCTTTGTCCTTGGCTTCTGGAGAAGGCAATGACACCCCACTCCAGTACTCTTGCCTGGAAAATCCCATGGACGGAGGAGTCTGGTAGGCTACAGTCCATGGGGTCGCTAGGAGTCGGACACGACTGAGCGACTTCACTTTCACTTTTCACTTTCATGCATTGGAGAAGGAAATGGCAAGCCACTCCAGTGTTCTTGCCTGGAGAATCCCAGGGACGGTGGAGCCTGAGGGGCTGCCGTCTATGGGGTCGCACAGAGTCAGACACAACTGAAGGGACTTAGCAGCAGCATTTCTGTCATGGCAGGAGTCTAATGTGTAGTGACCTCACAGATATAGAAGCAATCTCTCATACTTCTCAAAAGAGACACACCTCTAGATATCTACTTGATTCATTTGTTCATGTTTCTTGTTTCAGTTTAGATTATATACTTTTGGAAGGGTATATATTTTGTATCTTCTAAGATACTGTTGCAGTGAAAAGAAAAAAAGAGGACTGAGTTTTTCTCTTTCCCTTTCCTGAGAACGAAAGATAAAGAGAAGATAAAGAGAACAGTGCAGGTCTGAACATTCCTAGTTTGTTTTTTTTGTTGTTGTTGGTTTTTTTTTTTACTTTAACTGCTCTTAACTCTGCATGTCTGTAGCTAGGCTTGCTTTTCTGCCTCCTAACTCTGCAGGTGCTGCAATTGACAATTTTTCCTTTGACTCTATGCTAAATACATCCCCTATCTTGTGTTTACCTTTGCAATACCCTCCCTTGTAGCTACATATCAGAAAAAAAGGCCAAAGAGCCACCACCAAACTGCCAGACTCAGTTACCGGCTTACTGACGCCAGTTTATGACTGTCTTTGAAACAGTGCAAGAGGAAGAAATTAAGATCCTATCACCTTGTTCCTCATCACTGACTCCTGATTGTGAGCCCTTGGCTTATATAAGCCCCTAGAATCTTCATGAAGCAGGGAGCACAGTTCTTGACCTATCAGCCTTGTGTTCTCCTCTCTGCCGGCTGAGAATTAAAGCCATCTTTCTATTTTCTCCAAACTCTGTCTTCATATTTTTTTGATTTAGTTTTGGTGGGCAGAGAAGGCCAAGAGTTTGGCCAGCAACAATATTTATTTAACAACTGATGTTCAATTAATGGCAGAAGAGAAGGAACTAATTCCTCCTGGATCCTGTAAGACATAAAGAAGTCCACCATGAGCCCACAAAGCTTTATCCTAAAACTTTGTATGCATTTTATAGCACTGTCTATAGCTTACCCCTATTTCTTTTAACATGAAAATGTTATGAGTTGGTTACACTAAGTAAACTTACGGGCTTCCCAGGTGGTGTTAGTGGTAAAGAACTCACTTGCCAATGCAGGAGACATTAGAGACTTGGGTTTGATCCCCAGCTTGGTAAGATCCCCTGCAGCAGGAAACAGCAACCCACTCCAGTATTCTTGGCTGTAGAATCCCATGGACAGAGGAGCCTGGTGGGCTACAGTCCATGGTGTCGCAAAGAGTCAGACACAACTGATGAGATTTAGGGCACACGGAGGTAAACTTAATGCTTTGAAAAGATGTGCAATATTAAATTTCTAAGTCTTTATATCCTTTGATGGGCTTCCCAGGTGGCTCAGTGGTAAAGAATCTGCTTGTCAATGCAGGGGACACAGGAGACTCGGGTTTGATTCCTGGGTCAGGAAGATCCCCTGGAGAAGTGAATGGCAACCCACTCCAGAGTTCTTGACTGGAAAATTCCATGGACAGAGGAGCCTGGTGGGCTACAGTCCATGAGGTTGCAAAGAATCAGACATGACTGAGTGACTGAGCACTGGGCACATATCCTCTGATAAACTGCTGCTCACCCTTGTTGCATATTCCAGTTAAGAAAGCATGGCAGGATGGAGACATACACCATGTTCATGGATTGGAAGAATCAATATAGTGAAAATGAGTGTACTACCCAATGCAATCCCTATCAAGCTACCAACGGTAATTTTCAGAGAACTAGAACAAATAATTTCACAATTTGTATGGAAATACAAAAAACCTCGAATAGCCAAAGCAATCTTGAGAAAGAAAAATGGGACTGGAGGAATCAACCTACCTGACTTCAGGCTATACCACAAAGCTACAGTCATCAAGACAGTATGGTATTAGCACAAAGACAGAAATATAGATCAATGAAACAAAATAGAAAGCCCAGAGATAAATCCACGCACCTACGGACACCTTATCTTTGATAAAGCAGGCAAGAATATACAATGGAGAGAAGACAGTCTCTTTAACACGTGATGCTGGGAAAACTGGTCAACCACTTGTAAAAGAATGAAACTAGAACATTTTCTAACACCACACACAAAAATAAACTCAAAATGGATCAAAGATCTAAATGTAAGACCAGAAACTATAAAACTTCTAGAGGAAACATAAGCAAAACACTCTCTGACATTAACCATAGCAGGGTCGTCTATGATCCATCTCCCAGAGTAATGGAAATAAAAGCAAAAATAAACAATGAGACCTAATTAAACTTAAAACCTTTTGTGGAATGAAGGAAACTATAAACAAGGTGAAAAGACAGCCTTCAGAATGGGAGAAAATAATAGCAAATGAAGCAAGTGACAAAGAATTAATCTCAAAAATATACAAGCAACTCCTGCAGCTCAATTACAGAAAAATATACAACCCAATAAAAAAAGGGCCAAAGAACTAAACAGACTTTCTCCAAAAAATACATATAGATGGCTAAGAAACACATTAAAAGATGTTCAACATCACTCACTATCAGAAAAATGCAAATCAAAACCACAATGAGGTACTATCTCATGCTGATCAGAATGGCTGCTGTCAAAAAGTCTACAAACAATAAATGCTGGAGAGGGTGGGGAGAAAAAGGAACCCTCTTACACTGTTGGTGGGAATGTGAACTAGTACAGCCACTATAGAGAATAGTGTGGAGATTCCTTCAAAACCTGGAAATAGAACTGCCATACAACCCAGCAATCCCACTGCTGGGCATACACACTGAGGAAACCAGAATTGAAAGAGACACGTGTAACCCAATGTTCATTGCAGCACTGTTTATAATAGCCAGGACATGGAAGCAACCTAGATGCCCATCAGCAGATGAATGGATAAGAAAGCTGTGGTACATATACACAATGGAGTATAACTCAGCCATTAAAAAGAACACATTTGAATCAGTTCTAATGAGATGGATGAAACTGGAGCCTATTATACAGAGTGAAGTAAGTCAGAAAGAAAAACACCAATACAGTATACTAATGCATATATATGGAATTTAGAAAGATGGTAATGATGACCCTATATGTGAGACAGCAAAAGAGACACAGATGTATAGAACAGACTTTTGGACTCTGTGGGAGAAGGCAAGGGTGGGATGATTTGAGAGAATAGCACTGAAACATGTATTTTATCATATGTGAAATAGATCGCTAGTCCAGGTTCGATGCATGAGACAGGGTGCTCAGGGCTGATGCACTGGGATGATCCTGAGGGATGGTATGGGGATGGAGGTGGGAGGGGGGTTCAGGATGGGGAACACATGTACACCCATGGCTGATTCATGTGAATGTATCACAAAAACCACCACAATATTGTAAAGTAATTAGCCTCCAATTAAAATAAAATAATAAAATGAGAAATCACAATGCACAGAACTAAAAAAAAAAAAAAGCATGACAGGGACTTCCCCGGTGGTCTAGTGGTTGACTCTGTTATGCCAATGCAGGGAGCATGGGTTTGGATCCCTGGTCAGGGAACTAAGATGCCATGTGCCCCACAGAGTGGCAAAAAAAACAAAAACAAAAACAAAAAACCTACACACACACAATGTAGACTAGCACAATAAAAGAGAAACATTAAAATATACATAATTAAAAAAAGAAAAAACATGGTGAATAAAAGTTAAATGTTTATGGAATGAATAAAATGGAAAATTTGATATTAAAATCCATTTGGGCAACTTCTTGCAGAAGTTTATATATTGGCAAATATATAAACAGTGTTCCAAGGGAGTGAACTCACCAACAAGAGTTTGGTCTGTATTTCTTTCAAGTCTGGCCAGCTAGTGCACAGATGTGATCACTTCTTACTATAATTAGCTTAATTTTACAGGTGGGAAAGTGGAGGCTTAGGCAGGTAAATGGGCTTCCTAGGTGGCTCAGTGGCAAAGAATTCACCTGCCAATGCAGGAGACATGATTTCCATCCCTGGGTAGGAAACACCCCTGGAGGAGGAAATGGCAATCCACTCCATTAATCTTGCCTGGGAAATTCCATGGACAGAGGAGCCTGGGGGCTACAGTCTATGGAGTCTCAAAGAGTCCAATTCAAGGGAGCATGCACGCACTAGGCAGGTTAACAAGCCCCACAGTAGCTGTAGCTGTGAGTCAACAGACCATAATATCAGGGCCCCCAGGCCCCCAGGAGACTCAGGCCTCTGGGCCAACTCCCTCCTGTAGGACTCCAGTGCCAATTCAGGACTTCACATATACTTTTCATGCTGGGTTGAGATTATTGGAGCACTTCAGACTTCACCCCTGGGTAAGAGCTCCTCCTTGCTGGGACTATGTCTTGTTCACCTCTCTCTGTGCATTCAGCCTGCCACACAGAGGGTTCCCAAGAAGTGTGAAAATGAATAGGTAAAAATGTATAAATCCAAGAAACTGATGAATGATTCTCAATTTTACAAGCCTATCATAAAAAAAAATTTTTTTTTACTAATAGTTGCTTTACAAATGTGTTACTTTCTACTGTATAGCAAAGTGAATAACTTATACATACACAGATAACCCTTCCTTTTTGGATTTCCTTCCCATTTAGGTCACCACAGAACACTGAGTAGAATTCCCTGTGCTATACAGTAGGTTCTCATTACTTATCTATTTTATAGTAGTGTATATACATCAATTCCAATCTCCCAAGTCATCCCACCTTCCCCTTTCCACTTTAGTATCTGTAAGTTTGTTCTCTACATCCGTGTCTGTATTTCTGCTTTGCAAATAAGTTCATCTGTACCATTTTTCTAGATTCCACATATTAGTGATATTATACGATATTTATTTTTCTCTAACTTCATTCTGTATGACAGTCTCTAGGTCTATCCACGTCTCTGCAAACGTCCAGGCCTGTCTTCTATAAGCCCTTTGTGTTTAACTTGTGCCAAGATTATAAATCTAAATGAAAAAGAATTCAATGCTTATATGAGAACGTGAACTCAGTGTTTCTCAAGATTTTTCTTACTGTTTTCACTGTATTGAAAATGTTCACTCAAGCGGATCTTCTTTACTTTGGATTGATTCCCTTTCACCTCTTCGGGAACCCCCTGTGGCCCAGGACACAGTGATTGTTTCTGTCTCAGAACAGGCACTTCCTATTCCGCTACTGCAGGAACACAACTTGCCTGTCTTCTCTGGTGGTGGTTTAGTCACTAAGTCGTGTTCTACTCCTGCAACCCCATGGACTGTAGCCCACCAGACTCCTCTGTCCACGGGATTCTCCAGGCAAGAATATTGTAGTGGGTTGTCATTTCCTTCTCCAGGGAATCTTCCCAACCCAGAAATCGAACCTGGGTCTCTTTCACTGCCGGTGAATTCTTTACCAACAGATTCCAGAGAAGCCCTATGACATACATCATCTTGGTCACTATTCTCACAGGACCCCAAGTTAAATCACCTTCAGGTAGATACAAGGAGAATCCCTTCTTAACTATGTTATAGGTACAGATGGTAATTCTACAACTTAAGATAGTTTTTAAAAGCAGCTTTATTGAGATATAATTCACATGCTATGAAATTCACCTATTTACACCAGTCAATGGCTTTTGGTATGTTCAGAGCTGTGTAACCATCAGCACCCTCCATTTTGGAACACTTCCATCACCACATAAAGAACTTCTACTCTTTGGCCATCACTCTCTAGCCTCTCCCAGGGCTGGGGTAAGGAACTAGTCATGTGTACGATGAGAAAGCTCTGTGGCAATACAAGCATCTATTTTGCTTGAATATGAATCAGTCAAGATCATTGTTTTCAAGTGACAGAAATATGAATCAAACTAGCTTGGGCAAAAGGGAGCATTTATTTTTTTAATTAAAAATTTACATTGGACTATAGTTGATCTACAATATTGTGTTAGTTTCAAGTGTACAGAAAAGCGATTTAGTCATACATATTTTTGACTTAAATGTAGAAAACTCACCTCACAAATCAATAATTTTTGAAGTTTGACCTAGTTGTCTTCAATTATGAGAGTTGCAAGTTTGGGGCAAAATGAGGACTGCAGCCCAGATGATGGCACCTCAGATAGCTCTGAGAGACTGCTTCAAAGAGGTGAGGGGAAAAGGTCAATATATATGATTTTTGGTGAAGGAGGAATACATGCAGTCAAGCACATATATTTCCTTAAGGTTTCTGCTGGTCTTGTGAAGTTCTGCTGGTCACGAGGAGTAGTCATCACCATGAAGGATTTTAGGGCTTTTCTAGATATGAGAAGATACAAGAACTGAGCTCATATAATCAGCTCCTGAAAAGATCTTAAGTATCTGAAGACCTGTCCTGCCAGTTTTTCCCTGAGCACAGAGTACCTCACTTCTGCTCTCCACCCTGAATTCCTTTCAGCGGGTATTGAAGGTCAGCAGCTTCAGCAGCACATGGCTTAATCCTTGTTGAGGTAGATATGTAGATGGCAAGTGCCAATTTATAATTTGCAATATACATATATCTAATCTATTTCAGATTCTTTTCCCATATAGGTTATCATAGAGTACTGAGGAGCGTTTCCTGTGCTATACAGGAGGTCCCTGCTGATCATCTGTTTTATATATAGCAGTGTGTATATGTTAATCTCAGTCTTTAAGGGAGCATTTATTGACCAGTAGGATCCATGAAGTTTGAAGGGAACCGTGGGAAGGGCACACAGGCAGCTGGGTCTTAGAAACCAAAGAGGGGTTTGAATACTCTTCTTTCTCCTTTGCCCTTCTTTTCATCTTTTTTCTCAGTGAAACCATTTTCCTCCACATGGCAGGAAAGAGGAGCATCTCTGTTTCCTCACATCACATGCTCTCTACCACCAAGAAACTTAGAAATAACCTGGAAGCCTAAAGCCAACAACGTAGACAAATTCCCCTGGAAGAAAACCAGGTCAAACTTCAAAAATTATTGATGTGTGAGGTGAGTTTTCTTCTGGGGGTAGAATGACAATTCATCTATATGACAGAAAAGGTGGTTGATAACAGCTGACATCTGGTTATAAATTAAAGATAGAAAGTGATACAAATTAAGAAGCATATTTACTTCATACCGTGTGCTTAAAATCCAATAATAGTCACGATGCAGATATAGGGGTACCACAAAAATCTGTAGTAGTTACCATGAAAATAAGCATAAAATAAGGATAGAATGTTAACATAATCACATGACAAAGTCCTCGTCAATGGGATGTAAGTGGAAGCAGTGTGTGCAACTTTTAGGAAGTGTCCTTCAAGGGTGACCTTTTTCCTTCCCCTTTCTTACTCTTTTTTTTTTTTTTAATTTATTTTGTAATTAAAGGAAAATTGCTGTGCAATGTTGTGTTGGTTTCTGTCATACTACAATGTGAATCAACCATAATAAGATGTATATTCCCTCCCTCTGTAGCCTCCATCCCCTCACCCTCTTTCCCCTTTCTTATTCTTGATGGTTTGAATGAGGATGCAAAGCCTGGCACTGAAGGAGTTATCTTGAATGGTGAAGTGGAATCTGTCTGTAGAGGGTAGTGAGCAACCAGATTGAAATGGCCTGGGTTCCCGAAGACTGTGGGGCCATCATAACAGCCTAGGATTACTTTATTAAAAATGTATTTAGTTATTTATTTATGGCTGTGCGGAGTCTTCGTTGCTGCGAAGGTTTTTCTCTAGATCCAGGAAGCTTGAGCTACTGTCTAGATGTGTTGCGTGAACTTCTCATTACGGCAGCTTCTCTTGTGGAGTGCAGGCTCTATGGCTCATGGGCCTAGGAGTTGTGATTCCCAGGCTCTGGAGCACAGGAACAATAGTTGTGTCAGTTGGGCTTAGTTGCTCTGCAGCATGTGGGATCTTCCTGGCCCAGGGATCGAACCCATGTCTCCTGCACTGGCAGGCAGATTCTTTACCACTGAGCCACCAGGGAAACCCAGCCCAGGGTTACACATGCCAACATTATTAAGAGAAAGACAAAACCTGAATCTGGTTCAAGCCACTGTTATTTTAGAATTTGTGTCATACTTGATCAAAGCTTGGGATAAAAGATTGAAAAAAAAGTTTCCTATTCTAATAATTTCTCAATCTCAATGGATTGTACTGACAAGGTAGACAATGACATTTGCAGGTAAATCCTCAAAAAAGGAAAAAATAACCAACTTTCTGGTGGCTCAGCGATAAAGAATCTGCCTGCCATGCAAGAGACCCCGGTTCATTCCTCAGTTGGGAAGATCCCCTGGAAGAGGAAATGGCAACCCACTCCAGTATTCTTGCCTGGGAAATCCTATGGACAGAGGAGCCTGGCGGGCTACAGTTCATGGGGTTGCAGAGAGTCGGACATGATTTAGAGACTAAACAACAACAGCAATGTACTCTTTTTTAGGAAGTCACGGGAGTAAACCAGTTAAGAGGAAGACATGGTCCTGGCAATGGAGAATCCAACACAGGAGACAGGTGAAAGTATTTCTCAAGTGGGACTGGAGGGAAGCTCCAGGACAACAGGCGTGCAGCCAGCCTGGGAAGCAGCCTGTTCAGATTAGAGCACACGCAGATTCTTCTCAGTTATAGATTCTTTTCCATGATGGGTTATTACAAAATGTTGAATATAGTTCCCTGTGCCATACAGATGGACCTTGTTGTTTATTCTGTGTGTAATAGTTTATATCTGCTAATCCCAAACTCCCAATCCATCCCTTCCCCTTTCCCCTCCCTGCTTGGCAACACAAGTCTGTTCTTTATGTCTGTGAGTCTGTTTCATAGATAGGTTCATTTGTGTTGTATTTCATAAGTAATATCATATATATATTTGTCTTTATCTATCTGATTTATTTCACTTATATTCCAAGTCCATCCATGTTTCTGCAGATGGCATTATTTCTTTTGTTTTTATGGCTGAGTAGTATTCCATTGTATATATCAATACATACCTCATTTTCTTTATCCATTCATCTGTCAGTGGACATTTAGGTTGCTACATGTCTTGGCTATTATAACTGGTGCTGCTCTGCACATTGGGGTGCATGTAACTTTTCAAATTAGAGTTTTCTCAAGATGTATGCCCAAGAGTGGCATTGCAGGATCATCAGATCAGATCAGTCACTCAGTCGTGTCCGACTCTTTGCGACCCCATGAATCGCAGCACACCAGGCCTCCCCGTCCATCACCAACTCCCGGAGTTCACTCAGACTCACGTCCATCGAGTCAGTGATGCCATCCAGCCATCTCATCCTCTGTCGTCCCCTTCTCCTCCTGCCCCCAATCCCTCCCAGCATCAGAGTCTTTTCCAATGAGTCAACTCTTCGCATGAGGTGGCCAAAGTACTGGAGTTTCAGCTTTAGCATCATTCCTTCCAAAGAAATCCCAGGGCTGATCTCCTTCAGAATGGACTGGTTGGATATCCTTGCAGTCCAAAGGACTCTCAAGAGTCTTCTCCAACACCACAGTTCAAAAGCATCAATTCTTCGGCGCTCAGCCTTTTTCACAGTCCAACTCTCACAACCATACATGACCACTGGAAAAACCATAGCCTTGACTAGACGAACCTTTGTTGGCAAAGTAATGTCTCTGCTTTTGAATATGCTATCTAGGTTGGTCATAACTTTCCTTCCAAGGAGTAAGCGTCTTTTAATTTCATGGCTGCAGTCACCATCTGTAGTGATTTTGGAGCCCAGAAAAATAAAGTCTGACACTATCATACCGTAACTCTATTTTCAGTTTTTTAAGCAACTTCCATACTGTTCTCACAGAGGCTGCACCAATTTACATTCCCACCAATAGTTTAGGAAGGTTCCCTTTCTCCCCACCTTCTCCAGCCTCTATTATTGTAGACTTTTCGATGATGACCATTCTGACTGGTGTGAGGTCCCCTCCTAATAGTTGTATTATGCTCCTCACTTTGCCAGTTCAAAAGAACATGGTATTTAACCTGTAAGCTGAGTTTAAAATCTGAAAAAGGACTCTGGGAGTTGAGCAGATAGGCTCCTTGCCTGTACTGACCCCCCTAGGTGGTGTTTACTAAACAAATATTCAATCAAGGCAGCATAACAATTTCTAGAGGAGAAATTATTTTGAGCACAACATTCGTATTTTGTAACTTGAATATTCCTCTTTCTCTCTTTCCTGTGCCCAGAGGGGCATAGGATTGAAGGAGGAAACAGACAGAGCTGGACTCCATCGTAGGCCAGGCTGCGAACATTAGGCTACACGCGTGGTCACCCTCCCAATGGACTCTGAACTTTGTGCCTTGTGTCTATAGAAATGGCATACCAATGGAAAACCAGACCCCCAGATAAAAGAGCCTCAGGACTTGTACTTGGACTCTCCGTTGCCTAAAAGAATATGCTAATTATCTCTGTAACAGAACACAGTGGTAAATTCCATTATGTTTATCGGGATATGACCACAGGCCTATTGATAAATATCCACTGCTTATCTAGTCTTGTGACACATGAATCATGGATTAACTTTGATCGTATCTCTCTTTTACCTTGTCCAGACTAGTTTCAAGGAATTTGGGGAGGTGGGTTTGAGCAAGTACACTTAGGGTATATAAGGTTTTCACAAAAACTGGTCGGGGTCCTTGGCTAAGAGGAGACTCTGCCTTGGGCCCTCCGGTGTAATAAACTGCTCTGTACTATCTGCATTGTCCTCCTGAGTGAGTTTGTTTCCCGGAACGCATGGCTACAACAGGATGACTGCTGAAAGGTATTCCCTTTATTATTTTTTAAAATTTATTTTAATTGGAGGCTAATTCCTTTACAATATCGTGGTGGTTTTTGCCATACATTCACATGAATCAGCCATGGGTGAACATGTGTTCCCCATCCTGAACCCCCCTCCCACGTCCCTCCCATCCCATCCCTCAGGGTCATCCCAGTGCACCAGCCCTGAGCACCCTGTCTCATGCATCGAACCTGGACTGGCGATCTATTTCACGTATGATAATATACATGTTTCAGTGCTATTCTCTCAAATCATCCCACCCTCGCCTTCTCCTACAGAGTCCAGAAGTCTGTTCTTTACATCTGTAAGGTATTCCCTTTAATTTGTATACCCCTTAGCCTCTGGGGAAAGCACTGGATGGGATGTCTTGGTCAGGGCAGTGCTAGTTCAGTAATGAATAAGCCCCAACACAATTGTGGGTCAGTCACACAGAGCAGCCTGAGACCCGTGTCCCAGTCAAAGGGCTGGCTTTCCTCTTTGCAGTGATTCAAGGACGTAGGGTCCCTTCTTGTGGCGGCTCAGCCTTTCCCTCAGGCCTCCTTATCACAAGCAGAAAGGGAGAGACAGGAGAAATAACACTTTCTAACCTCCTTGTCTGGCAGTGACACATATCACGTGGTCACCTTCTACTGGTGACGACTAGTCACTCAAGATTTCATGAAGATGGCAGGGGAGCTGAGAAACATAGCCCCTGGCTGGCAGCTCCTTTCCAGTAGCAACTCTACTGCGTGACAGGGAGGACCAGCAGGGACGTTTGGTAGATAGTTAACCTTCTCTGCCATAGGGAGCTTCCATTCAACAAAGGACACTTATCTGTGGAGAAAGGCAGGCAAAGGGTACTCCTCCATTTCCTTATAGAAAGTCTAAAGTCTGATCAGCTCAGTTCAGTTCAGTCGCTCAGTCGTGTCCGACTCTTTGCGACCCCATGAATCATAGCACGCCAGGCCTCCCTGTCCATCACCGACTCCCAGAGTTCACCCAAACTCATGTCCATAATCGCAAGCAAAGCCCGGTGCCTTGAGACTTGGCTAAAACAGCTGAAACCCACCACCTTCTTAGAGAAGTTCATTACTTTTTCCATTTATCAAAGACAAGTAACCTCTCTCTCTCTTTTGATAACTATTTTTTCTAATTTTATTTTTTTAATTGAAGTATGCTGCCGCTGCTGCTGCTAAGTATAGTTGATTTACAAAGTTGCACAAGTTTTATATATATATATACACACACAGCACAGTGAGTCAGTGATATATATGCATATATCCCTGGTAGTTCAGCTGATAAAGAATCTGCCTGTGATGCAGGGGACACCAGTTTGATCCCTGAGTCGGGAAGATGCCCTGGAAAAGGGATAGGCTACCCATTCCAGTATTCTTGGGCTTCTCTGGTAGCTCAGACAGTAAAGAATCTGCCTGCAATGAGGGAGACCTGGGTTGGATCCCTGGGTTGGGAAGATCCCCTGGATAAAGGACCAGCTAGCCACTCCAGTATTCTTGCCTGGAGAATTCCATGGACAGAGGAGCCTGGCAGTCTACAGTCCATGGGATTTCAAAGAGTCAGACATGACTGAGCAACTTTTCATTTTCACCATGCATGTTATCAATATATATATATATATTCTTTGTCAGATTCTTTTCCCTTATAGGTTATTCTAAAACACTGAGTATCCAACAAGGACCTATATGGTAGGTCAATTTTATATCTATTTTATATATAGTAGTATGTGTGTATTAATCCCAACCTCCTAATAACCTCTCCCTCTTTTGAATAGACTGTATGAAAAAAAAAGTTGTTCATGATTTCTAGGTATTGAGTCTGTCCACCTGAATGTTACCCTAAACAAAGCCACTTAAATATCAAAAGAGGAACGTTAAGTGAATTAGATATAACCATGCTGTGGAGTATTAACCAGCTGTTAATAGTTACTGTGCACAAGACACTTTATCGACATGAGAAAATATTCCTCATGTATTAGGTTTAAAAAAAGCAGGGAAACAAAGATAATTAAATAACTCCTAATCAAAGACTAACTAAAATTAAACAACTAACTGAACTATATGTATCTTTTTTTTTTTTTTTGAAGAGAATTGTAATAGACTGCATTATTATCCAAAAACACTTTCCACCTCCTCGAGCAGACTCTGCCCCATTGAGACTGGCTTGGCCAGTGTAGGTGGAAGTCATGTGGTCCTTCCAGGAGACCTGCAGGTAGGCGCTGCTCCTAAGCTTGAGTCCCAGATGCACGATGATGGAGCATAGGTGCAGTCAACCCACGGTGGACACATGATCCGAGTGAGAAATAAACACTTGTCAATGTAAAACAGGAACTGAGCTTATCCTCAAGTCAGAGAATAATCTCTTTTTGAAAAAATTAATGAGCATAATTGAGAGCCTGAAGTAACATGGATGGTTTCTCTTTATTTCACCTCTTCAAAGAAAAACACTTCTGTTTTTTGCTAGATCAGAGCATCTTTATTATACCACAAAAGTACTATCTCTTAGTAGAAATTCTTGTCTTCTGATAAAAAGAAAAATAGTCTCAACATGTTCTGACTGAACTTGATGTGCTCATGCTGCAAGAAATAAGGGAGGCAGAAGGAAGCTGTGGGCAGTGTCATAATGGGCTTCATTCATTTCCATTTAGAGTAAGAATGCAAATGGCCATTTGAGGTCCTAGAACAGACTCCGACAAAAATGAAAAGGCCGTGGCCTTTGAAATGAAATTTAAACCAAGCAGATTGTAAACACAAAAACTGAGGTAGCAGCAATCAATGTACATATAATGGATGCATTCACAGAGCAGGGCAAACTGGATGATGCTGTTATCAGTTATACAAGTAACTCATATCCTATATGTGATAAGTAAAAAAATATGCAGTAACTATTTAAATAGCAATGACATTCAATGAAGAACAAGGTAATTAAAAATTCATATGAACATTCTATTTGACTTATGATATTTGGGAAATAAATTAAAAGCAACTTCATAGTTAACTGACTATAGGGACAATATAATTCAAACTTACAAGATACAAAGGAAAGGATCTGGAATCATAAAATTTCTTGCCATGCGTCACCAAGGGACAAAATGATAAATCATAATAATTATTATAAACTAAAACATTACCCCTTTGTAAAAAGGGAGGGGGAAAAAACCTCTGATGACATTGCCCTTTGCATCCTGAGTACGTTTCTTATTTCTGCGGTTGGAAAAAAAGTCAGAATGAGAGAAAATCTGAATAAGTGAAGTGAAAGTTACTCAGTCGTGTCTGACTCTTTGCGACCCCATGGACTATACGGTACATGGAATTCTCCAGGCCAGAATACTGGAGTGGACAGCCTTTCCCTTCTCCAGGGGATCTTCCTGACTCAGGGATTGAACTGGGATCTACTGCATTGCAGGCAGATTCTTTACCAACTGAGATATGAGGGAACCTCCAGAGAAAACCTAGCAAAGGCAATGATCTCAGGATGGAGAGGTAATTGATATAATTGCCAAACAAGCTTAGCACAAGGCCCACAGGATGTATAAGGTAGATTTTTACAGCAGAAATGGATGGCTGCTCACCAAAACTTGGTTTCTTTCCTTTCTGGGCTCATAGCTAGACAGCATTTTCCAGACTCCTTTATAGTTAGCAGTGATCAACCCTACCCCCACCCCGCCATGGTGGGGAGCAGGTTAAATCTGTTGGAAATTCACCCAAAACTCCAAGACAAGAATCAGTTCAGTTGCTCAGTCGTGTCTGACTCTTTGCAACCCCATGAATCGCAGCACACCAGGCCTCCCTGTCCATTACCAACTCCCAGAGTTTACCCAAACTCATGTCCATCAAGTTGGTGATGCCATCCAGCCATCTCATCCTCTGTCATCCCCTTATCCTCCTGCCCCCAATCCCTAACAGCATCAGGGTCTTTTCCAATGAGTCAACTCTTCACATGAGGTGGCCAAAGTATTGGAGTTTCAGCTTCAGCATCATTCCTTCCAATGAACACCCAGGACTGATCTCCTTTAGGATGGACTGGTTGGATCTCCTTGCAGTCCAAGGGACTCTCAAGAGTCTTCTCCAACACCACAGTTCAAAAGCATCAATTCTTCAGCGCTCAGCTTTCTTCACAGTCCAACTCTCACATCCATACGTGACCACTGGAAAAACCATAGCCTTGACTAGATGGACCTTTGTTGGCAAAGTAATGTCTCTGCTTTTTTAATATGTTATCTAGATTGGTCATAACTTTACTTCCAAGGAGTAAGTGTCTTTTGATTTTATGGCTGCAGTCACCATCTGCAGTGATTTTGGAGCCCCCAAAAACAAAGTCTGACACTGTTTCCACTGTTTCCCCATCTATTTCCCATGAAGTAATGGGACCAGATGCCATGATCTTTGTTTTCTGAATATTGAGCTTTAAGCCAACTTTTTCACTCTTATCTTTCACTTTCATCAAGAGGCTTTTGAGTTCCTCTTCACTTTCTGCCATAAGGATAACAAGACAGTTAAAGGAGGAGGCTGGGCCCTGCCCAGACACCGTATTTCTCATTCTTGAAGTCAGGAGACCTCCCTGACCACACGTGTGTAGAAGGCTCCTTAGCGGTCAAAGGGGAATGATGCTAATACAAGGCTACCCATAGACCTTTGTGGTAGAATCCATCTTGCTAAGAGATGTGTGCACACACATGGGAGGATCCTGAGACATGCCAGTTACGGCCTATGAATTGGGCAAATCAAAAGGATTGGCCTTGGGCTTCCCTGGTGATCCAGTGGTTAAGAATCCACCTTACTATGTAGGGGGCATTTTGGGTTCTTCTGCTGTCTAGTCTCTCACCTCACTCTATGCCCAGAAATCTACTATGAGAATTTCTCTGCCTCCTGACCTGGGCCTCAAGCCTTGAACCCCATGTCATCTTCCCTAGTGCCCGTAAGAAACATTCATGTTTAATGGTCCATTTTCAAGAATAAGCGCTAACCTAAGAATGAGGAACTATTAATAACTAGCTTGAATAATGACATTGCTGTTGTAGCAACCATAGGAGTTACAAAACTGGAAAGTCTGGGCAAACAAAGGGAAGGTGGGATAACTAGGGTTTTGGGCAGGCTCATTCGATCGGTGAATTCAAAGCATAAGAACAGGAATAACTGCATGGGAAAGAGGAAGACAAGATGTCAGTGAGGGGCCAGCCCATAAGGAGGAAGGGAATAAGCTTAGGCAACCTCTGGGAAGACTGTTCACCCCCTAGTACTCAGCCAATGAAGAACTGGGGCGGGGAGGGGGCGGGACTTGCATGCTAGAGAATAAATCGCTTCCTGTTACTGGCCTGGGTGTGCCTGCT
The DNA here is from genome assembly GCF_029407905.1 of Bubalus kerabau. Lineage (NCBI taxonomy): Eukaryota > Metazoa > Chordata > Mammalia > Artiodactyla > Bovidae > Bubalus > Bubalus kerabau. The sequence continues at coordinate 71,806,758 of NC_073630.1, forward strand.
CACCAGACACCCGATCTGACAAGACAGTCATTAAAAGTCTTGCTTTCACTATGTTTTGTGTGTCCAAGTCCATCCTTTGGTTTTGGGCTAGCAAGCATGTTTCTCATATGCCTAGCTCCAAGTTTTCCAAGGGTTCCTCTTTGCATCTATCGGATCCCCTTCACTCCAAGCCTTGGCAGCCTCCACATTGCTATAGACAGCCTACGGGGCTGGCAGCTAAGCAGAAGCCCAAATTATAAACTTTGTGGATGCTGTCTCAAGAAATACACTCCAGCATAAACTGGAGGGCATAAGCTCTACAGACAAGGGATTCCTCTTCAGGAAAGTCCTGGAAACAGATCTGGACTGGTTCAAAAACACTTCTCTGGCTGTGCTGGGGCAGGCACCTAGCACGGTGCAAGGTCACAGGAGGGTGTAAGATGTCTGATCAGAAATCAGCTGGCACATAGAGGATGCTTGCTTGCAACCCAATCGGGTTTGAAGGGAATTTGGGGGACACCCTAAACTCTTCAGGTTTCCTGGTCAATGTTCCTAGGATTCCATTTTAGGAGTGCTCTCTTGTTATGGGTTGCAGAATACTACATGGGAAAATCCCCTTCTAAGCCAGAAGAAACACCTCTGGAGTGTATCCTTAAGAACTGGAAATTCTTTGAAATCAAAGGATTAAGAAGCGAGAAACTTCAGTTCTACTACAGCAGTGCCTAACCTTTGTATAATTTGGGGAGCAAAGAAAAATGATCTGAATATGAGTTTCTAAAGTATAATGCCGTTCTGCAACTGGATCTTTAATGCTGCAGGATGGGAAAGTGGAGTGAGATTCCCTATGTTCAGGCCTTCGTGCTCCTTTACCAAAATCCTACCCTATACGGCTCTTGCCATTTAAAACCTGGACAACCAGAAGACTCTCCCGACATTTTGGATGATCCCCTTCTAAGCTCTCCTGTCTCTCAGCAGGGCAACTGAGCTCTCCCTGCCCCTGACAGTATTCCTACCTCTCCATAGCCACCTACTTCTCCAGAGCCACCTACTTCTCCTGGCCCCTCTGACCAATTCCAAACTCCACCTCCCCATGTCCCTCAAACTCCATCTCCCCTGTCTTTCCTTACCCTCTGTTACCTCAAGAAACAAAGACTAGTCCTTCTGGGGTAACATGCAGTGGAGCTTCCTATCACCCAGGACCAGAGAAATTGTACTATCTTAGGGAAGTGGCAAATGGTGAAGGGACAGTCAGAATACTTGTGCCCTTCTCTTTAACCGAGTTAGCCCAGTGCAAACAGGAACTGGGTATATTTTCTGAAGACCCTAGTAAATTTGTTGAAGGGTTTCATGCCCTCATTCTGGTCTATGATTAACTTGGAAGGATGTGCAAAGAGTTCTATCTACCTGCTATACTCCTGAGGAAAACAGAAAGTCTGGATAGTAGCTCAGGGGCGTGCTGACCAGCTTGTCGGAAATCAACCTGAGCACGATGCTATGAGTGGAGATGCAGTCTCAAATCAGGAACCCTCTTGGAATTATAATTCCCAGAAGCACATGATCCAATTAGAAGGGATGAGAAAGTATATCAAAAAGTCAGTTAATTAGGAAAAAGGTTAAGGAGTAACCCAGGAAGAAAAGGGAAATCCAGTCCTTCTTCACGGGCGGCTTATGGAGACATTTAGGAAACATACCAGTAAAGATCCCTTCAACTCTGAAGGTCAGTCCCCGCTGGGACAGCAATGCCAGTCTGCCCCTGATATTAGACGGAAACTCCTGAAGTTGCAATTTGGCTCACAAACGCCCATGCCCCACTCCTAGATGTGGCCTTTGGGTATTTAATAATAAAGACCAAGCTCAGGAGAAGAGAGGACCCATTGTGGGAAAAGACAGGCCAGGGCTCATGTATAACTGACAGCTGTTGCTGTCAGTCATGCCTGTGTCCTCAGGCCAACCCAAGGGGTCCAAGAAAGTCCAACTATCCATCTGGAGGTAAGACCAACAAGGAGCAACATTACAAACGCAAGTCAACTGGCCACTGGGCCTGCATTGCCAGAAAGAGCCCCCAGACCATGCCCAACTTGCAAACAAAGAGTTCATTGGAAGAGGGACTGCCCTCAGTCCTGTAAGAGAAGGGGCTCCTGCTCCTGAGATGGCCATGCTGGACGACTGAGGTGGCCTGGGGATTCTGGTGGGTACTACCCACCCGCCAGTGAGAAGTCAATCTCCATCAAGGAGCCTTGGGTAGTCCTTGACGTGACAGAAAATCGATTTCTTAATTGATGTGGGAACCACTGACTTTCTTAATTTCTCATGTTGGACCTCTCTCCGCCAAAAGCTGCACTGTGACTGTTGTCAGTGGAAAGCTTTGCACCCATTATTTCACTGGGCCTCTCATTGGCCAATTGGAGCAATGGTTGATTTCACACGCCTTTCTAGCTATACCTGTGTCCTACCCCTATCCTTGGGAGGGACCTTCTGAGCTCCCTTGGGGTCTGTTAGGAGGCCATTGAGAAGCCCCTTATTTTGACTCTAAGACAGACCAGCCATAAGGGCAATTCTATTCCCAGCTATATCCTACAGGCAGTAGACTTTTCAGTATGGGACTCCCTGGAAGGGCCATAAATGCCCAACCTCTAAGGATGAACCTTTAGGCCAGAAACTGCCTATACTAACAAGGGACAATATCCTATAAAGTTGGAAGTGAAGAAGGGTTTACAACCTCTTGTGGATAAAATTCTAAAGCATGGCCTCTTGGTGCCCTGCCAGTCTCTGTGCAACACTCCTATTCTTCCAATTGTTAAGCCAAAGGGGGAATATAGGGTGGTCCAAGACCTGAGAGCAGTGGTCCCTATACATCTCCTCCTGTCCAATCACAACATACTAACCCAAATCCCTGAGGACACGACTAGAGTAAGCGTAAGGAGTCTAGTAGTGTCCTCAGGAATTTGGGTTAATACGTTATGATTGGCCAGGAGGGGACGTAAAGGGACCACTTTATTTTCTTGGGCTCCAAAATCACTGCAGATGGTGATTGCAGCCATGGAATTAAAAGACGCTTGCTCCTTGGAAGAAAAGCTATGACCAACCTAGACAGCATATTAAAAAGTAGAAACATTACTTTGCCAACAAAGGTCCATCTAGTCAAAGCTACGGTTTTTCCACTAGTCATGTATGGATGTGAGAGTGGGACCATAAAGAAAGCTGAGCACTGAAGAATTGATGCTTTTGAATTGTGGTGTTGGAGGAGACTCATGAGAGTCCCTTGGACTGCAGGGAGATCCAACCAGTCAACCCTAAAGGAAATCAGTCCTGAATATTCACTGAAAGGACTGATGCTGAAGCTCCAGTAACTCTGGCTGCCCGATGTGAAGAACTGACTTATTGGAAAAGACCCTGATGCTGGGAAAGATTGAAGGCAGGAGGAGAAGGGGATGACAGAAGATAAGATGTTTGGATGGCATCACTGACTTGATGGACGTGAATTTGAGCAGGCTCTGGGAGTTGGTGATGGACAAGGGAAGCCTGGCGTGCAGCAGTCCATGGGACTGCAGAGTCAGACATGACCGAGTGACTGAACTGAACTGAGGACACTAAATGGGTTATTGTACTAAATCTCTTTTGCCTTCTTTTGCATCTGAGTTCATTCCTCAACACACTATATGCTTGCCTTCGAGTAGACTAGGTCTGACTCAGTCTGGAGTTCCTCAGCCTATAGGATACTTTTCCAAGCAAACTCCACAGCCTGAGGTTGGCCTGGCTGCCTCCAGGCAGTAGCTACTACTGCTTTATTGGTAGAAGAAGCTAATAAGCTTACCTTTGGACAGCTGCTGGAAGTCCAGACCCCTCATTGAGCACAAGAAATTCTAAGATAAAAGGCCACCGCTGGTCACTGGAGGCCACTCTTATCAAGTACCAGGCTTTGCTCCTTGACTCCCCAGAGTTAATCCTCAAAACTTGCCACACTTTTAAGTCTGCTACCTTAATGCCTGACGAAAGCCCAGAGTTAACACATTCTTGCCTTGAAACCCTTGGCCAGATCTATGCCTGTAGTTCTGACCTCACAGACCAGGCCATAGAAAACCCTGAGGAAAAACGGTTTACGGATGGCAGTAGTTTTGTTAGAGATAGAGTCAAGAGGGCAGGGGATTGCTATTGTGAGTGCTCATAGCGTCATAGCAGCAAAACCTGTGCTACCTCACACCTCGGCCCAAAGGCTGAACGAGCTCTAACTTGAGCCTGAATCTTAGGGGAAGGAAAGATTGTAAATACACACACAGGCGCAGAATATGCCTTCCTTGTTTTACATGCCCTCGCAGCTATCTGGGAAGAGAGAGGACTTCTAAATGCAGGAAACTCCTCTACAAAATATGGGCTGAGATTTTACATCTCATCAGATCAGATCAGATCAGTCGCTCAGTCGTGTCCGACTCTTTGCGACCCCATGAATCGCAGCATGCCAGGCCTCCCTGTCCATCACCAACTCCCGGAGTTCACTCAGACTCACGTCCATCGAGTCAGTGATGCCATCCAGCCATCTCTTCCTCTGTCGTCCCCTTCTCCTCCTGCCCCCAATCCCTCCCAGCATCAGAGTCTTTTCCAGTGAGTCAACTCTTTGCATGAGGTGGCCAAAGTACTGGAGTTTCAGCTTTAGCATCATTCCTTCCAAAGAAATCCCAGGGCTGATCTCCTTCAGAATGGACTGGTTGGATCTCCTTGCAGTCCAAGGGACTCTCAAGAGTCTTCTCCAACACCACAGTTCAAAAGCATCAATTCTTCGGTGCTCAGCCTTCTTCACAGTCCAACTCTCACATCCATACCTGACCACAGGAAAAACCATAGCCTTGACTAGATGGACCTTTGTTGGCAAAGTAATGTCTCTGCTTTTGAATATGCTATCTAGGTTGGTCATAACTTTCCTTCCAAGGAGTAAGCGTCTTTTAATTTCATAGCTGCAGTTACCATCTGCAGTGATTTTGGAGCCCAGAAAAATAAAGTCTGACACTCTTTCCACTGTTTCCCTATCTATTTCCCACGAAGTGGTGGGACCAGATGCCATGATCTTCGTTTTCTGAATGTTGAGCATTAAGCCACCTTTTTCACTCTCCACTTTCACTTTCATCACGAGGCTTTTGAGTTCCTCTTCACTTTCTGCCATAAGGGTGGTGTCATCTGCATATCTGAGGTTATTGATATTTCTCCCGGCAATCTTGATTCCAGTTTGTGTTTCTTCCAGTCCAGCGTTTCTCATGATGTACTCTGCATATAAGTTAAGTAAACAGGGTGACAATATACAGCCTTGATGAACTCCTTTTCCTATTTGGAACCAGTCTGTTGTTCCATGTCCAGTTCTAACTGTTGCTTCCTGACCTGCATACAAATTTCTCAAGAGGCAGATCAGGTGGTCTGGTATTCCCATCTCTTGAAGAATTTTCCACAGTTTATTGTGATCCACACAGTCAAAGGCTTTGGCATAGTCAATAAAGCAGAAATAGATGTTTTTCTGGAACTCTCTTGCTTTTTCCATGATCCAGCAGATGTTGGCAGTTTGATCTCTGGTTCCTCTGCCTTTTCTAAAACCAGCTTGAACATCAGGAAGTTCATGGTTCACATATTGCTGAAGCCTGGCTTGGAGAATTTTGAGCATTACTTTACTAGCGTGTGAGATGAGTGCAATTGTGCGGTAGTTTGAGCATTCTTTGGCATTGCCTTTCTTTTGGATTGGAATGAAAACTGACCTTTTCCAGTCCTGTGGCCACTGCTGAGTTTTCCAAATTTGCTGGCATATTGAGTGCAGCACTTTCACAGCATCATCTTTCAGGATTTGGAATAGCTCAACTGGAATTCCATCACCTCCACTAGCTTTGTTTGTAGTGATGCTTTCTAAGGCCCACTTGACTTCACATTCCAGGATGTCTGGCTCTAGGTCAGTGATCACACCATTGTGATTATCTGGGTCGTGAAGATCTTTTTTGTACAGTTCTTCTGTGTATTCTTGCCATCTCTTCTTAATATCTTCTGCTTCTGTTAGGTCCATACCATTTCTGTCCTTTATAGAGCTCATCTTTGCATGAAATGTTCCTTTGGTATCTCTGATTTTCTTGAAGAGATCCCTAGTCTTTCCCATTCTGTTGTTTTCCTCTATTTCTTTGCATTGATCTCTGAAGAAGGCTTTCTTATCTCTTCTTGCTATTCTTTGGAACTCTGCATTCAGATGCTTATATCTTTCCTTTTCTCCTTTGCTTTTCACTTCTCTTCTTTTCACAGCTATTTGTAAGGCCTCCCACGACAGCTATTTTGCTTTTTTGCATTTCTTTTCCATGGGAATGGTCTTGATCCCTGTCTCCTGTACAATGTCACGAACCTCATTCCATAGTTCATCAGGCACTCTATCTATCAGATCTAGGCCCTTAAATCTATTTCTCACTTCCACTGTATAATCATAAGGGATTTGATTTAGGTCATACCTGAATGGTCTAGTGGTTTTCCCTACTTTCTTCAATTTAAGTCTGAATTGGGCAATAAGGAGTTCATGGTCTGAGCCACAGTCAGCTCCTGGTCTTGTTTTTGCTGACTGTATAGAGCTTCTCCATCTTTGGCTGCAAAGAATATAATCAATCTGATTTCGGTGTTGACCATCTGGTGATGTCCATGTATAGAGTCTTCTCTTGTGTTGTTGGAAGAGGGTGTTTGCTATGACCAGTGCATTTTCTTGGCAAAACTCTATTAGTCTTTGCCCTGCTTCATTCCATATTCCAAGGCCAAATTTGCCTGTTACTCCCGGTGTTTCTTGACTTCCTACTTTTGCATTCCAGTCCCCTATAATTAAAAGGACATCTTAAGCATTCAAAAACAAAAATAGGTGGCAGTCACTCACTTCCACCTGTGGCGGATTCATTTTGATATTTGGCAAAACTAATACAATTATGTAAAGTTTAAAAAATAAAAGGAAATTAAAAAAAAAAAAAAAGAAATTCTCAAATTTCCTAAGGAAACAGCAGGGCAGATTCGGAAGCAAAGAGAATTACCCTGATGCCCATCAGCAAAACGGCTCTAATTCCATCCCTTACGCCTTCTAACTTAGTTATAACCAGGTACTGGGATTCCAAATAGGAAAAGGAGTACGTCAAGGCTGTATATTGTCACCCTGCTTATTTAACTTATATGCAGAGTACATCATGAGAAACGCTGGGCTGGAAGAAGCACAAGCTGGAATTAAGATTGCTGGGAGAAATCTCAATAACCTCAGATATGCAGATGACACCACCTTTATGGCAGAAAGTGAAGAGGAACTGAAAAGCCTCGTGATGAAAGTGAAAGTGGAGAGTGAAAAAGTTGGCTTAATGCTCAACATTCAGAAAACAAAGATCATGGCATCTGGTCCCATCACTTCATGGGAAATAGATGGGGAAACAGTGTCAGACTTTATTTTTCTGGGCTCCAAAATCACTGCAGATGGTGACTGCAGCCATGAAATTAAAAGACACTTACTCCTTGGAATAAAAGTTATGACCAACCTAGATAGCATATTCAAAAGCAGAGACATTACTTTGCCAACAAAGTCCATCTAGTCAAGGTTATGGTTTTTCCAGTGGTCATGTATGGATGTGAGAGTTGGACTGTGAAGAAAGCTGAGTGCTGAAGAATTGATGCTTTTGAACTATGGTGTTGGAGAAGACTCTTGAGAGTCCCTTGGACTGCAAGGAGATCCAACCAGTCCATTCTAAAGGAGATCAGTCCTGGGTGTTCTTTGGAAGGAATGATGCTAAAGCTGAAACTCCAGTACTTTGGCCACCTCATGCAAAGAGTTGACTCACTGGAAAAGACTCTGATGCTGGGAGGGATTGGGGGCAGGAGGAGAAGGGGATGACAGAGGATGAGATGGCTGGATGGCATCACTGACTTGATGGACATGAGTTTGGGTAAACTCTGGGAGTTGGTGATGGACAGGCCTGGCGTGCTGCAATTCATGGAGTGGCAAAGAGTCGGACACGACTGAGAGACTGAACTGAACTGAACTGACTCAGATTCTAAAGAGAACTGGGCACAAGACAGAGGGAAAACTATGGAAAGAGATGGGTGGTACACAGATCAGAAATTGCTCATCTCTCTTTGACAAGTAGAAAATTATAAAAGAGCCACATTACTGTATCTGGGGAGAGATACAATGTCTATGATTATTTTCCAACTTTTTACAGGGAAAGGGCTCCTGGAGACAAAAGAGTTACTCAAGCCTGTGCCCTTTGAGCCACCCATAATCCAGGAGGCAATCAGGTTCTTCCTCTTGCTAGTCTTGTCTCGTGATATGGGGTGTACCCAGGAGAAGACTGGCAAATAGATTTCACTCAGATGCTCTCTTTCCAGGGCTTCAACTACTTATTAGTCTTTATAGATACCTTGCGGGGCTTCCTCATAGCTCAGTCTGTAAAAAGTCTGCCTGCAATGCAGCAGACCTGGGTTCGATTCCTGGGTTGGGAAGATCACCTGGAGAAGGAAGTGGCAACCCACTCCGGTATTCTTGCCTGGAGAATCCCATGGACAGAAGAGCCTTGCAGGCTACAGGCTATGGGGTTGCAAGAGTCGGACACGACTGAGTGACTAAGCACAACATAGATACCTTTACTAGATAGATAGAGGCCGTACCCACTAGAACAGAGAAGGCAGCTGAAGTGACTAATTCACCGTTAAAGGAAATTATTCCTAGATTCAGATTGCCCCGTCACCTTCAGAGTGACCAATGGACCTTCGCTGGTAGCAAAGGTCATGCAACAGCTTTTGCAGGTTTTAGGAATTAAATACCACCTCCGTCCATTCTGGAGACCTCAGTCCTCAGGAAAAGTGGAACAGGATAATCATACTCTAAAGAAAATTTGGGTAAAAACTCTGTCAGGAAATGTCAGAGTCAGGGTATCGCCTGCTGCCAATAGTCATCTTAAGGGTCAGGGCAGCTCCTAAAACAACTACTAAGCTAAGCCCTTTTGAAATGACATACAGAAGGCCATTCCTTACTCCGGACATGCTAACTGACCCAGAAACCCAGGCTCATCTTGAGTACATTATGAATCTGGGCCAGGTCCAGAAGACTATACAAGAATATTGGCAACAGAGTGCAGCCTGCTCCAGATGACAGTCCCAGCTACCCTGTTGTAAAATGTGGAGACTGGGTACTTTCAGAGACTTGGACGTATGAGTACCCTGGCAACCAGCTACTCCCCAAATGGAAGGGTCCTTACCAAGTCTTGCTGAGCACTCCTACAGCAGTCAAACTCCAGAGGGTCATCAGCTGGGTTCATCTGTCCAGGATTGAACCTGTCCTTAGTGATAGGTTACTGGAATCCGAAGAACCACATTCCAGCCACCCCTGTGAATCCACCTCTTCCTCTAAGTCTCCCCAGGATCCAGAAGACCAGAACAGCCTGAAAATTCTAGGTGGATGGTTGAGCCACTAGAAGACCTGAGGCTACTACTCAAAAAGAAAATAAACGCTTCTTAAACTCTAGGCTTCTCTTGTGGCTCAGCTGGTAAAGAATCTGCCTGCAATGCAGGATACCTGAGTTCGATTCTTGGGTTGGGAAGATCCCCTGGAGAGGGAAAAGGCTACCTGCTCCAGTATTCTGGCCTGAAGAATTCCATAGACTGTATAGTCCATGGGGTCACATGACTGAGTGACTATCACTTTGTACTAAAAAAACTAAAACAGACTCTAGGCTAAGTACAGGCTAAGTACCCATAGTTACTATCTTCATTTTGCCTGCTGGTACTCCAATCCACCTTCCACTTCCTCTCCAGTCCACATACAGAGTAACTGATAGGCTCTGGTAAATTCAGATAAGTATTGTTTTCTCTGCTCTCACTCTTGCTCTCAGAATTCACTGAACTTTTCTGCCCATGCTGGGTGATTTAAATATGACCCTAACTGGTGCTACTAGGAAGCTACTAATTGCCTTAGCTTTTCTATGTGTATCTCCTTTATCTATAGGCTGGACAGAAAACTCTCTGGTTCACATTGCACAAACTCTTGCTTCCTCTACTGCGTTGATAGAATGCTGGATTTGTTTACCCAGAGCAAAGTTCATCATGGGCCGTGGTGATCCCTTTATCCATCTCATAAAGAATTTTAGCCAAATTCCTGATGGAAATGGTCTTCTACTAGAGACCCAAGTCTCAAAACAGTAATGTACAGGGTCAGAATTGTTCATTTTCCTACTGAAGAAAATTCTAATGTCTCTTGCCTAACCCAGCCCTCCCAGAAGGAGACTTGGGACCAACAGGTTCAGAGCTTCCATTTTGGAAATAGAGAAAGATATGCTGACCTTGTACAACCAGATTCCTACCCTTGCTTGAGCCTCTGATTATAACAGTCTTACTGATCTTTGGCCCTTGCTTCTCTAATCTAATCATTTAGTTTGTTTTCTCTAGAGCATCACTGGACAATGGTGCTATGCAGGGACTCCCCACAGCAGATCCTGCTGAAACCACAACAGAAGTCACACTGGGGCCCATTTAATAAGACAGAGTGAGAGCTCCATGACCCCAACCAGGTGAGATCTACAAGCCTCTATCTAGCCTGAAGAAGTTACAGAAGACAGACCTTCACTCTTCATTTTCCCAATAAAGTTTTTTTTTTGGTTTACATCTCTCAGCGGGGATTTGAGACAGGAAGTAGATGGGTACCCCCAGGGTAAAGTGATTGGAGATTCACTCTCTAAGGACCAAAACTCCAAAATAAGAATAGCAGGACAAATAAGAGAGGAGACTGGGCCCTGCCCAGACCATATATTTCTCATTCTTGAAGTGAGGAGACCTCCCCAACCATACATGTGCAGAAAGGCTGCTTGGAGGTCAAATGGGTGTGATGCTAACTAAGGCCAGGCCACCCATAGGCCTTTGAGATAGAATCCATCTTGGCTAAGAGATGCATGTACACATGGGAGGATCCTGAAATATACTGAATATGGACCGTGAACCAGATAAATAATAATTGGCTCAAGGGAACCTGGAAGAAACGCCCCATATAAGTGATTTAAACTGCCACGTGAGTATAGCTCACAGAGTCTTCCTCTGAGTCTGCCTGAGTGTCTATCCATATATACTGTACTCTTTTTCCTCCTAATAAACAAAACTTGTTTCACTACTTTCTGTCTTTAGGGGAATCATTTCTGCAAAGCTGGAGGGCCAGGGCCCTTGTCACTGACCACTGGTTTAGTGGCTAAAATTTGGTGCTCTTTCCACCATGACCCAGCCTCAATTCCTGACTGGGAACCCAAGTCTTGCTTCAGGGCATTGCTGGCTGAGGTCACCTGAGATCAAAATTATTAAAGATTGAAAAAAAAAAAAAAACACCCAAAAAACACTAAGACAAAAATTGAGCTTTGAGTGGAAGAGAAAATATTTTGCATCCTTAGTAGAAGCAAAGTTTTTCCTAGCATTTAGCTTTGAAAAGGGACAAATTTTGAAGAGCACCCACTAAGTATACACAGCACAGAATTAAATGCTTTTCATATAGGTGCCTGGAAAAGAAACATATTTAGGTAAAGAGAAAGGAAAATGCAATGTCTGATGTTTTCAGTCACTGAAGTCTATCACACGTTAAAGACACGTTAAAGATGGCTGATACTAAATGGAATTCAGTCAAAACATTTTTACGTGATGTAACTAGAATGAATTACATGTTAAAAGCCGTCTTATTGAGATATAACTCACACTCCACATAATTCACTCCCTCATTCAACATGTGCAGTGCCATGTTTTTAGCATATTCACAAAGTTGTACAACCGTCGCCCATCTAATTTTAGAAGACTTTCATCCACCTTGAAAGAAACTATATACTAATTAATTCCTTTTCCTTCACTATCCATTCCCACAACCGTAAAAAAATCACTCCTCTACTCTGCTGCCTGAGGTTCGCCTGGCTGCCTCCAGGCAGTAGCTGCTGCTGCTGCTAAGTCTCGTCAGTCGTGTCCAACTCTGTGCGACCCCATAGACGGCAGCCCACCAGGCTCCCCCGTCCCTGGGATTCTCCAGGCAAGAACACTGGAGTGGGTTGCCATTTCTTTCTCCAATGCATGAAAGTGAAAAGTGAAAGTGAAGTCGCTCAGTCGTGTCCGACTCTTAGCGACCCCATGGACTGCAGCCTACCAGGCTCCTCCGTCCATGGGATTTTCCAGGCAAGAGTGCTGCAGTGGGTCGCCAATGCCTTCTCCGCTCCTCTACTCTAAACCACTACAAATTTGCCTATTCATAACATACAAATGGAATCATATAGTATGTGCTTTATTTATTGGCTGGCTCCTTTCACCTTGTTGTTTAGTCGCTTACCACTGTTTTTGAGGTTCATCTATGTCATAGTATGTGTTGGTACTCCATTCCTTTTTATTGCTGGATGACATTCTATTGTGTGCTTATACCACATTTTTATTTATCCATTTATCGGTTGCTGAATATTTGGATTGTTTCCATTTTTGGCTATTATGAGTAATACTACTATTTGTCCACAAATTATGTATGTTTCATTTCTCTTGGGTATAAATACCTAGGGGGCTTCCCTGGTGGCTCAGTGGTAAAAGAATCTGCCTGCAATGCAGGAGACCTGGGTTCAATCCCTGGGTCAGGACAATCCCCTGGAGAAGGGCATGGCAACCCACTCTAGTATTCTTGCTTGGAGAATCCCATGGACAGAGGAGCCCGGCAGGCTGCAGTCCATGGGGTTCCAAAGAGTTGGACAAGACTGAAGCGACTTAGGACCAGTATTCTTGCCTGGAGAATTCCATGGACAGAGTAACCTGGTGGGCTACAGTTCATGAGGTCAAAAAGAGTCAGACACAACTGAGTGGCTAACACATACATAAGCACCTAGAGGTAGAATTGATATGTCATTAGGTAATTCTATGTTTAATCATTTGAAGAATTATCAGATTGTTTTCCAAAGTGGCTGCACCATTTTACATTCCTCTAAGCAATGTAGGAGTTTTCACTTTTTCCACAACCTTATCAACACTTGATAATTTTTTTAAATTTTATTTTAATTGGAGGATAATTAAAATATCATGATGGTTTCTGCCATATGCCAACATGAATCAGCCATAGGTTCTCAATACTTGTTCTCAATACTTGTTATTATCTGTTATTATCTGACTTTTTGGATTATTGTCATTTTAGGGAGTGTGAAGTGGTATCTCATTGTGGCTTTGATTGGTATTTCCCTAATGAAATAATGTTGAATATACTTTCCTGAATATATTTTGATTATTGGCTACTTGTAGATGTTCTTTGCAAAAAAGCCTATCAAGTCCTTTGTTCATCTTTAAAGTGGCTATTACTGAGTTTAATTTTTTTAAATATATATTCCAGATACCAGTTCCTTATCAGATGCACAAGGGCTTACCAGGTGGTGCTAGCGGTAAAGAACCCACCTGCCAACGCAGGAGATCTAAGAAACTCGGGTTCAACCCCTGAGTCAGAATATCCCCTGGAGGAGGGCACAGCAACCCACTACAGTATTCTTGCCTGAAAAATCCCATGGATAGAGTAATCTGGTGGGCTGCAGTCCATAGGGTCCCACAGGGTAGGAGACGACTTAAGCGACTTCGATTCAGTTCAGTTCAGTCACTCAGTCATGTCCAACTCTGTGACCCCATGGTCTGCAGCACGCCAGGATTCCCTGTCCATCACCAACTCCCAGAGCTTACTCAAACTCATGTCCATCGAGTTGGTGATGCCATCCAACCATCTCATCTTCTGTAGTTCCCTTCTTCTCCCGCCTCTACTCTTTCCCAGCGTCAGGGTCTCTTCTAGTGAGTCAGCTTATATCAGGTGGCCAAAGTATTGGAGTTTCAGCCTCAGCATCAGTCCTTCCAATGAATATTGAGGACTGATTTCCTTTAGGATTGACAGATATGATCTCCTTGCAGTCCAAGGGACTCTTAGCATGGGCCAAATGTATGATTTTACAATATTTTCTCCCATTCTGCACATTGTCTTTTCACTTTTTTCAACTGTCTTTTGAAGCACAAACGCTTTTAATTTCCATGAAGTCCATTTTAACTATTATTTCTTTTTTCCTTTGTGCTTTGCTGTTGTATCTAAGAATTCATTGCCTAACTAAAGATAATGAAAATTTACTCCTTTGTCTTGTGATTTTTACAGTTTCATCTCTTACATTTAAGTTATTATCCATTTTGAATTAATTTTTATCTATTGTGTGAAAATGTGGGGGGGGGGCGTCCTATTTGCTCTTTTTCATGTGGATATTCAATTATCCTAGACTGCTTTGTTGAAAAGACCAATCTTTCCCTCATGTAATTGTTTTGGCAAGTTTGTTGAAATTCATTTGACCTTAAACAAGCAGGTTTATTTCCAGAACTCTCAATTCTATTCAGTTGATCTTTATCTACTTACAATGAGAACTCTTTGCTTAAAACTGCTATGGACTTACAGCAATAACTTCTCTTCACTGATTCTTATGCTTTTAGACAATCCATCATTGCTTAATTCCATGGCAAAACCTTCCAGAAGTGCTAAATGACAAACTGTCCCCCGCCCCCACCTCCGCCCCGCCAAATTAAAACGAATTAAAATACATTTGCTTTGAGAAGGTTCTAAAAAAAATCCAAAACATTCTGGGGTGTGGTAGTATTTGAGCAAGAAATAACTGGCCTGGTTCACTGGCTCCATTGTTTGTTAGAATGTCTCTCCCTGTCTCCTCAGGGATGGGCACTCTCAAAGATCATTATCCATAGAGAGGAGGAGGGCAGAGTTTCCACTGCCATCAGTTGCTTTCTTTCCCATGAGCAAGCGTTGAGATGTCTTTGAAAGCCAAAGAAAATTCTGTAATCTGTAAAATTTTTCAACCATCTTTCCAAAATGTGATTTCTTTACTACCAAAGCTAAGAAGGAGAAGCGCACACAGGTGGCCGTCGCAGGTGCCCCCTCGTCTGAGAGCGTCGCCGGGCCTTAGGAACGCCAAGCTCCTGTTGGCACCTGCTCGCCGAAGGCGCGAGAGCCCCTGGCTGCTCAGTTCCCCTTCTCGGTCTAAGCTTTCCTCCCTCGCCACGCGCCCTCGGGCCTCCTTTAAAGAGCACCGCGGGTCCAGAGTTGCCACGATACCGCCCTCCTGCGCGCTCGCAGCGCGCCACCCCCGGGGCTGTTTCGCTGGCTGGCCGAGAGACCTGGTTTTTTCCCCGGTGGCAGGTCGGAGGTCCCCGGCTCCTTCGCTTTGGCGTCGGCGGTGGCGCTGGGCACCTGGCGCTCAAAGAAGCCCCAGGGCCGGGCGGGCGGCGCCGGGTGTGGCGGGGCGGAGGGGCGGGCCCCACCCTCGCCAGGGCCGGGCGTGCGGGCTGGCTGGTGCCGGGGCGTGGACGCAGGCTCGGGAGGACGCGGCAGCTGGCCCGGGACGTAGGGGCCGCGGCCATGACCTCGCCATGGAGAGAGGTGCTCCTGGAGAGCCTCCTGGGTAAGCCAAGGCCGCCCGCCGCGCATTCGCCGGTCGGTCCCCCTTGCCCTACCGGGAACCACGATGCTCGGCGGGCTTGGCTGAGCCCCGGGAGGAGGGAAAGCAAGCTCGGTGCCCGGAATAGAGATGCTTATCGTCCCCTGTCACCTTCTGCTGCTGAAGGACTTTTAAAAAAGAGAGAAAAGCCCTAGATTGAGGTTCCGAGGATCCGGCGCTCCCCCGAGTCTTCCCGAGCTCCTACGCCATCCTGGTGTTGCGCCCAACGGGCACGACTTCTTCACCTGTCGGCCTCGAACCGCGAGGCTGGTACCAACCCCGAGTCCCATCACCGATGACCTTTAACTGAATAAATTTCAGTACCGAGCTTTGGCTTCCCAAGCGGCTCAATGGTAAAGAATCTGCCTGCTAATGCAGGGGACTCCATTCCTGGGTCAGGAAGATCTCTTGGAGGAGGAAATGGCACCTTTCAGAAAGGGGCGCCGTTCCCCCTCCCTCGGCACCCTGGCTGTAACACTCAGGGCCGTGTCTGCTGCTTGGGTTGGCCCGGCACGAGTGGGCTTGGGTGGTGGTCGCACATTGTGAGCATTTGGCCACAAACATCCGACATGGGACACGAGTCCCGTCGTGTGCTCCCTTAGCAGCTTTGCAAAAAGTACCAGGAGCAACTATTGTTGTTAATATTGTCTGAGTTGTGTGGTTGAAATCAGAACTCCCAGACAAACGTTTGGGAGATTGGTAGTTCACAATGAAAGGAAGGGGTGCCTTCCTAAGAACTGGGTTTTCTGGAAGCTGGTAATGCTGGGGGGTGGGGGGTGGCAGGGAGGCTTATTATTTGGCCCAGTCTGTATCTCACAAGTACAAGATATAAAAAGAATTATGCACTCAGTAGGTACCTAGGGTGCTAGGTACTCTGTGTACTCGATCTTTTTTAATCCTCATAACTCTGTGAGGTGGTTAAAAGTACTGTGGAATGGGGAGGGAGGAGGGAGGAGGGTTCAGGATGGGGAACACATGTATACCTGTGGCAGATTCATTTTGATATTTGGCAAAACTAATACAGTTATGTAAAGTTTAAAAATAAAATAAAATTAAAAAAAAAAGAATGCAAAAAAAAAAAAAAAAGTACTGTTTTCAGTGATTAAGAATAGTTTGGAACTGGATTCCTCGGTTTTCAGTTCACTGCTATTTGCTACTTTTGTGACCTTAGGCAGTTACTTAACTTTCAGGATCTCTGGAGTTTTTGTTGTTTGATTTTGCATTTGTAAAGGAGGAGTAGAAATAGTGTTAGTTTCATAGGACACAGGTTGTCTGAGGAATCAGAAAGAAGATCCCTGTGAATACTTAGAGCCTCACATGTGTTAAATGTCCATTGGTTATTTATCATCACTGTAGAAGATTACAAGGTCGGCAGATGTGAAAGTAACTTCAAATCTGGATTTTCCACTACCCCACACTGCCTCCTAAGGCTTAGGTTTAAAATATTTCCTTACTAACCTGCCTTTGGCTGTAGTCTGCAGTGGGAGGAAGGAGTTCTATTATTTTTTGCTGTTTTTGATTTTCACCATATTGCTCATTAAAGAAAGGTCAACTTAGTTGAGGAAATTTTTTCAGGATCCTGACAGGAGACCAGATTGAACCTAGATGGCTGAGATGAAGAGCCTTTAATAAAGGGACTGCCACATTACAGGGCTTCCCTGGTGGCTCAGATGGTTGAGAATCTGCCTACAATGAAGGAGACCTGGGCTTGATCCCTGATTTGGGAAGATCCCCTGGAGAAGAAAATGGCAACCCACTGCAGTATTCTTGCCTGGAGAATTCCACAGACAGAGGAACCTGGTGGACTACAGCCCACTGAGTTGCAAAGAGTCAGACACCACTGAGCTACTTTCACTTTACCTACCTGTATGAACCTAGACAGCATATTAAACAGCAGAGACATTACTTTGTCAACAAAGGTCCATCTAGTCAAGGCTATGGTTTTTCCAGTAGTCATGTATGGATGTGAGAGTTGGACTATAAGGAAAGCTGAGTGTTGAAGAATTGATGCTTTTGAATTGTGGTGTTAGAGAAGACTCTTGAGAGTCTCTTGGACTGCAAGGAGATCCAACCAGTCCATCCTAGAGGAGATCAGTCCCAGGTGTTCATTGCAAGGACTGATGTTGAAGCTGAAACTCCAACCCTTTGGCCACCTGATGCAAAGAGTTGACTCAGTGGAAAAGACCCTGATGCTGGGAAAGATTGAGGGCAGGAGGAGAAGGGGACAACAGAGGATGAGATGGTTGGATGGCATCACGGACTCAATGGACATGAGTTTGGGTGAACTCCGGGAGCTGGTGATGGACAGGGAGGCCTGGCGTGCTGTGGTTCTTGGGGTCTCAAAGAGTTGGACACGACTGAATGACTGAACTGAACTAAAATGATGAATGAGGTTAAAGGGACAAACAGGGGATATTGAGGGACTAAAAACAGCTGGAAGCCATTCTCATCCTGGGCCTGAGAAGGGGATGGAATTCTCTTAATGGAACCCAGTTAAGGCCAGAGTCATGAAGGAGGGCAGCCAGCCAGAGCAGTTGTGGTAGTAGTTGTTGTTGTTTAGCTATTAAGTCGTGTTTGGCTCTTTGCAACCCCATGGACTGTAACCCGCCAGGCTCCTCTCTCCATGGGATTCTCCAGGTAAGAATACTGGAGTGGGTAGCCATTCTGTTCTGCAGGTGATCTTCCCAACCCAGGGACTGAACCCTGCATGTGTTCCCTGCATTGGCAGGTTGAGTCACCAGGAAAGTAGTCCAGTTGTAGCGGAGGGAAGGGCTGTCGTCTGAAACAGTGACAAAGTTACACTCTCTCTCTCTTAAAAACTGTTTTTTTCCCTTTTTCCCTCCTAGGATATGTTTCTTGGTCTCTCTGCCATGACCTGAGCCCAATGATCTATTACTTTCCCCTGCAAACACTGGGACTCACTGGGTTGGAAGGTTTTGCCATAGCATTTCTTTCTCCATTATTCCTCACAATTACTCCTGTCTGGAATCTGGTTAATAAGAAATGGATGCTAGCCTTGCTGCGGATAATTACTGTTGGTAAGATATAAAAGTGATTCCTTAAGTTTTTTTTTTTTTAGTTAAAAATCCAGGGAAAATATATAGACTGTTCTTTGAATGCTAAATGATTAAGTAAAAAATAAAAGATGTCTCTTTGTCTTACTACTGCCTTGAAGAGTTATAGTAGAATTGTAAGTCTAGACCAAGAGTCAGCATATTTACATTTTTAACTTTTCTGTCACATTGGAAAATTTTAAGGACCCCTGAACTGAAGAGGGGAAAGATACCTTGGAGATGTGAAATTATTAAATATGTTTTTGTTCTTTTTTCTAACTATGATACAAAACTCAGAAGTCATTAAAAAGTTTTTGAATGATAATGCATAAAAATATGGAAATTATGCATGATGAACATTGTAGTAAGCAAAAGTAATCAATAAATTAGGAAAAATATTGCAACTCTTCTAGTCAAAGGGCTAATTTCACTAATATATGGAGTTTTTGCAAATCAGTAATAAAAGGACCAATAACTCAATAGAAGAGAAGGCAAAGGATATGATCTCGGGAAGATCCACTGGAGAAGGGATAGGCTACCCACTCCAGTATTCGTGGGCTTCCCTTATGGCTCAGCTGGTAAAGAATCCACCTGGAATGGGGGAACTCTGGGTTTGATCCCTGGGTTAGGAAGATTCCCCTGGGGAAGGGAAAGGCTACCCACTCCAGTATTCTGGCCTGGAGAATTCCATGGACTGTATAATCTATGGGGTTGCAAAGAGCTGGACACGACTGAGCAACTTTCACTTTCAATAAAAAACCAATAACTCAATAGAAGAGAAAGCAAAGGATATGATCAGTTTACTGGAAAGGAAATACAATTCGTTCTTTAAAAGATACTAAAAGGTGTAGAATACAAATCATATATATATATATATATTTATAGATAGTTTCTAATATCAGATTGATAAAGAACAAACTTAGATAACACTATTGTAAGCATGGGAAAACAGGCACTCATGCATTGCTGGTGGGAATGTAAATTTGAACAGCTTCTGCAAAGGATAATTTAACAGCGTTTATCAAAATTACAACTCTGTATTTTTCACTCAGCAATTCCACTTCTGGGTATATATCCTATAGATAAGCTTACATATGTGTCAAATGATAAAAATAAAAGGTTATTTAATCACTGTAGCAATATTTATAATAACAGTGTCAGAAATAATCTAAATGTCATCCATATGGGATAGGTTAGGTTAAATAAATTTTGGTTATGAAACTGGGAGTACTATAGAATACTATGCAGCTATACTAAAGAATGAGAACATTTATGTAAGGAAATGGAATGTTCTTCAGTAGTGAGAAAAAAAGAAGCAGTAAACAGTATGTTCAGAATGCTAACATTTGTGTAAAATAGGCTAGATGAAATATATTTAGTAATTAATTGAACACTCATTAAATAGGTCCAAAAGTATTTTAAAACACACTGATATTTTTGTTGCTTCTAAGGTGAAAAATTTGATATTGAGACAGACATGAAGATGAAACTTTGCACTGTATACCTTTCATAGTGTTTGAATTCTGGATTTCAATATGTTACATTGGCAAAACCCAGTAATTAAAAAATATACACTTACTATCACAAAGACTTGAGGTTATTATATTAATAAATATTGAGAGACCTTGGAAAAGTACTAGTGGTAAAAAAAAGTAAGAATGTGAGGTCATGGAGAAAAAGTTTAAAAAACAAAAATACCAGACTCCAGTCTGGTTGAATCTGTAGCTGAGAAGTACTGCCTGTCTTGCCCTTTTGCTATAGCACAATTGGTTTCTCTGAGTTTGCATTTGTTCATGAACCAACCACGCTGTGTGTATGTCTTCTGTCTAGGAACAGTGACTGAAATCACTAGGAAATTCACCTTCCGTTTTTCTGTGCATCAGTCCCTGAAGAAGGCAGAACATGGTTAGTGAGTGTAGCCAGCTCTGTGGTTACCCACAAAGATCTGAAGCCCTAAACAGCAGTGGGAAAGACCACTGGAAAATGCATCCTTTTAAAAGATGATGTCCTTAGGAATGAAAAGAAATATCAAATGATCATGAAATTTTCAGCTCCAGAAATAATAAAGATGAAACTTCCTACTTCCAGAGTATATATAATAACTGAGTTCAACTATCCTTGGCTTACAGAGTTCTTTATGACTATGGCCTCATTACACTCCCTGGTTGGCTTTATGGGGTGGATCTCGTCAGAGCACTCTTTTGTTGCCTTTGCTCAGTGCTGCCTGTGGCAGCTTTACCTACAGAGCCACTCAGCATACAGTTTCTGGGACAGTTTTTTGTTTTTAGTCTAGTTCTGGCCCAGCAACTTCTGGAGACTGTAATGTAATAGGAAATAACTGGAGAGTATGGTGTTCGAGATACTTCTTGTTGTTCCCTTTTCATCTCCTTTCTCCCTGAAAACCCATTACTTGAGTAAAGGATAGAATTGTATTTGAGAAAGCGGAGTGGGTAGGAAAGTGACTCAGATGTGGGTTAGGAAAGTGACTTCAGGATGAAGAAACCAGTTTGTGTCAGATGCTCTTCCACATGTCCATTGAGTTTGATGATGCTAAAGAGAGGCTGAAGTAAGTCATGCTTTGCCTTAAAACTCCCTTTTCAGGTACTTTTTTTTTATTTCAGACTTCAGATACTTCTTAAGATGAAACAACGTTGTTTTTCACAGAGGTCCGAAGGGATTCTTACACAACTACAAAGCTGATCTGAGTGTTACATGCTGTCTCACTGCTGTTCCTTCAGATATTTTAGGTTAATCAGTACCTAGTTAACTATTAAACCATTAAACTAGTTCATACTATTGGGTTGGTCAAAAAGTTCATTTGGGTTTTCTTTAATGAAAAATCCAAATGAACTTTTTGACCAGCCCAATACAATTAATTTAGATTAGTTTTGATCTTAATTATTTCGACTCACTAAAATAGCCCTGATTAAAAAGATAGACAATATTAAGTGTTGACAAGAATATGAAGAAACTGAAATCCTTACACATTACTGATGGGAATGTAAGATGGTGCAGTTGGCTTGAAAAACAGTTTGGCAGTTCCTCAGGATGTTAAACATAGTTGTCATATGATCCAACAACTCCACCACTTGGAGTTAGACCCAAGAAAAATGGAAACATTCACATAAGACCTGGTACATAAATGTTCATAGCAATATTATTCATAATACCCCAAAAGTGGAAACAATCCAAATGCGCATCAATGGGATGAATGAATAAACAAAAAGCAGTATATCCATGCAATAGAATATTATTTAGCCATAAAAAGGATTGAAGCACTGACATGTGCTATGACATAGATGAACTTTTTTTAAAAAAGTTTTTTATTAAAGTTTAGTTGGTTTACAATACAGTGTTCGTTTCAGGTATAGTTGTGCAACTTTGTAAACATATTAAGAACCACTGAGTCATACGTCTTAACACACTGAATTTTATGGTATGAATAATACTGCAATAAAAATGTTCAAAAAGATTTATACATACACATAATTATACATTAACTCTGTCTTCCTGAGGGTAAACATGGTATTAGACACAACAGTTATCAAAGGCAGATCATTAACTAGTAGGGCATGCTTGCCAGAAATGTTTAGCTCTCCTTAAAATTTGTTTGTAGGTAGCATCGCCTCCTTCCAGGCTCCAAATGCCAAACTTCGGCTCACGGTCCTCGCACTTGGTCTGTCTTCCTCACTGGTGGTGCATGCTGTGACGTGGTGGACAGGAAGTGGCTGGCAAAGGTATAGTTTGCATCTTGTGCCTATAGGCAAACAAGTGTGGTCAGTTACCAAAGGGAAGTTGGGACCGGGCATTCCAAGATACAGTATTTAGCTTTCAGGAAGGCCTTATCGAAGTCTCATTTTTTTTTTCCTTTTCACAAAACCAGGATGTGAGCATTTGCCATTACTCTCAATAATGTTGTGAGAATGGAGAAATTATAATGAGTTGCCTAGGTAATGGGCTATATAAAGGCTAAGTTGTGTAGATTACCAACAAGACCACCTCATATACTCCTTCTGTGACACTGTGAAATTCACAGTGGAAGGAGTACATTGAAACCACTCACAAAAAAGTTGTTAAAAATATTTCTGTGCTTACAGGTACTTCAGAATCTGGGGGTTCATTTTAGGACAGATTCTTCTTCTTGTTCTTCGCATTTGGTACACGTCACTAAACCCAGTCTGGACTTATCAGATGTCCAACAGAGTGATACTGACATTAAGTACTATTGCCACACTTGATCGCATTTACACAGGTAAGCATAGGCCCAGTTTATTTAGGGATTTTTCTCTCTTGCACAGTTTATTTACCTTTCTTATCTGAATGTCACACATCTTGGAAAGATAAACGAGTCTTTCTGCACTCTGTCTCCATGTCTGCTTTTTCTCCCTCTGCAAGAGTAGCTGGCCTCGAAAGTGGACTATTATCTGAGCAGAAGGCACCTTTTCCTTGGCAGCACAGAGGGTGACAGTAACCGTTCGTCTCTGGCTTGTCTCACTGTGGAGTGGGATAGTAGACCCAGGCCTCATGTTCCCTGCTGGCTTTCAGCTGTCTTCTCCTCTTTCCCTCTGAACAGGGCTTTCCAGGACGAGATCCGTCAGCCCTCTGCCTCCACACTGACCCCAGCCCATCTGTAACACTCTGAAAAGTTATTTGTTAGCAAGGGCTTTGAGAACTGCATCAGTTCAGTTCAGTCACTCAGTTGTGTCCAACTCTTTGCAACCCCATGGACTGCAGCACTCCAGGCTTCCCTGTCCATTACAACCTCCCGGAGCTTGCTCAAACTCATGTCTAATGAATCAGTGATGCCATCCAGCCATCTCATCCTCTGTTGTCCCCTTCTCCTCTTGCCTTTAATCTTTCCCAGTATCAGGGTCTTTTCCAATGAGTTTTCGCATCAGGTGGCCAAAGTATTGGAGCTTCAGCATCAGCCCTTCCTGTGAATTTTCAGGACTGATTTCCTTTAGGATTGACTGGTTTGATCTCCTTGCAGTCCAAGGGACTCAAGTCTCCTCCAACACTGTGAGAACTGCATGAATTTGTTCTTTTTTTTCTCTTGGTTAGTGTTTTGCTTTTGCTCCCCTCCCCCCACCCACCCCACCCTACCCTTAAGTCTGAAGGTATTTAAACTCCAAATCTGAAATGTAAAAAGAAAGGAAATCCTGAACTTTCATGTGCTTGTGGGCTAAGTTGCTTCAATCAAGTCCGACTCTGTGCAACCTTATGGACTGTAGCCCACCAGGCTCCTCTGTCTGTGGGATTCTCCAGAATACTGGAGTGGGTTGCTGTGCCGTCCTCCAGGGGATCTAACTGACCCAGGGATCGAACCCCTGTCTCTTCTGTTGCCTGCATTGGCAGGCAGGTTCTTTACCACTAGCTCCATGGATATTCATACCACCTTTCAAATCACCTGTCTGGAGCTTACAAGCGAACTTGGACATTTGCATTACTCGCGAACTCCAGACTTCTGAAGAAAAGGAAGAAATGTTGCTAGATTCTACTTAGCTTGCTCCTGGCTTTGTGTGTAACTCTCAATGAGTCACTATACTTCTGTAAATACAAGGAGAAATCTCACAGGTTAATGAAAGTTTAGAGAGTTTGGCTCACCATGAACAAAGAGTTTGTTTAACTCCTCCAATTTTGGTATGAAATGGGGGTGATGAGAACAGGGAAACATCATGCATGTAAATTGATCAAGAGACATTGATATTGATTAGAACATTTAGAACTCGGTTCTAGCACCTAATATATGTTTTGTATTTTATAAAACGCTCACATGTGAAGTAGAAACTCAGGCAGCAAACTTCACAGGGACAGCCTGATAAGGATCTGGATTCAGG
The DNA here is from genome assembly GCF_029407905.1 of Bubalus kerabau. NCBI lineage: Eukaryota > Metazoa > Chordata > Mammalia > Artiodactyla > Bovidae > Bubalus > Bubalus kerabau. The sequence continues at coordinate 71,831,112 of NC_073630.1, forward strand.
GTATCCCTTACATTTCTGGACTTTACATTTCTGTAACTCCAGAAATATAAGTAATTTCTGGACTTACATTTCTGGAGTTTGCTTCTTTCTCGCTTCTGTTTTAAATTTTTGTGACCTATTTGTTAGTCCCTTCCTGTTTTTGCCCTGTGCTCCATTTACAAAGTTCAACTCCTTTCCAGCTTTCCCAGGATATCTCATCATCCCTAGCAACGTTTTTTGGGGTAGTTTTATTGAAGATTTGCTGCGCCTTGGGGAGAGAGTCACACACCATAGTGTGTAGCAGTGTTGTTACTTGGGAAATTCAGCTTAAGCTGCTCTCTTTTCCAAAGACTGTCTCGTTGGCCTTCAGGCCCTTGGTCACCATCTGTCTTCACCACCCTCTCCCTCACCCCCATAGCTTTCAGCTCTGCTCGTCCTCCCTCTCACTCCTTTCTGGGCAGAATGGCTTTCTTCCTGCCTATGAAATCATGCTTTCATTCCCACAGGCAGACTCTCAGGTTTCTTTCTGTCCCGAAGCAGGCTTCCCAGTGTCGCGAAGCATCTGCCCAGCAGGCTCTCTGTTCCTATAAAGGCTTTCTCTTGCCAGCATTTTCTGCAGTTGGTACATTTCTGTATGTGAAGTCACTAATGCAACCAACTGAGACCTCACTGTTAAAACAGTCCTAGGAAGTATAGTAGGGTAAAGCACACAGGTACTGGCTAGGCTCTCTCTACCAGCCGTGTGATCTTGGATCTGTTTTCTCTGGGCCTCTCAGTTTTTCAACCCGTGAAATGGGGTTAGTAATAGAGTTAGTAACCTCATAAAGTTGCTGTGAAGATTAAATGCTTTCATGTGAGGGCCTGACCACAGTAACTGCTCAGTTGACGCGTTAACTGAGTGTTAACTCAGTTAACACTCTGGGGGCTCAGAGGGTTAGATGAGGACCTTGTTCTTTCTTGGGAGAAGCAGCCTGGTATGCTGGGAATGTTCCATTCCAGGGGGACTGCGTTTATTCCCTGAACTCACCTTTCACTTTTCATACATATAGTTTAGCTCATAACTGTTTGTTTCACATGAAGTACATACCTTTCTGCATTTTCAGTTGTCAGATTCCAAAATGATTTATTCTCCTGAAATCCTGATTTAGCCTCCCCCTGCCTGCCTCCTGGCATGTTCTACTTGTTATGGGGTCTCACCTTCCCCTCTAAAGTAAGCTCCCTGAAGCCAGGTACCATTTCCTATTTGTTTAAAGTCGGCTAATATAGAGGGTAAATTTCTGTGTAACTGACCCTTTTCTGTTTTTTATTCTAGACGGTGCCTGCTATAAACCTCAGTGGAAGAAGAATGGTGAGGCAGCCAAGGCAGTGGCTTCTGGTCTGAACTGGTTGTTGGCAGGTGCTGCCTTTGGCAGCCTCATGTTCCTCACCCACTGGATTTTTGGAGAGGTGTCTCTTGTCTCCAGATGGGCAGTGAGTGGACACCCCCATCCAGGGCCAGATCCGAACCCATTTGGGTGAGTTTGAGTTTGGAAGCAATCCAGAAATTGACTGGTATGGTTGAAGACCTTGCTCCTCTGTGTGAGCAGCTAGACAAGCATGACATTACTGTGTTCTCTGGAGATGAAAGCGCTTGAGGGCTGTTTGCCCCCGTGCTGAGGGATGCTGGGAGGTGACAGGGACGATTGAGGACTGTGTGTGGCCAGGTGAGTGGCCCCTCTGGACTGTGAGCACGGGAGGGGAAGGGCTCTTTGTTTGCAGACGCATTCCAAGCCCCTGGGACAGAGCCTGGCACACAGTAGGTCCTCATCAACGTTTGTCATTGACTTGGAGATAGACAGTGATCAACCGGGTCCTCTCAGGCCTTTGCTGTCTTCTGAACACCCAGGGCCATCCTTCACCTTAGGAGGTGGGAGCAGGCAGGAGAGCGGCCGAGAGCCTCACTCCAGAGCCGGAGGGCCTGTTTCAGATTCTTTGTCCTACATGGGCGGCTGTTTCTAATATCCAGCAGGTTACTCAAATGCTCTTTTCCCCAGTGTCATCCTCTGTGAAATGGGGATAATTATAGCATTTACTTTGGGCTTCCCTGGTGGCTCAGACAGTAAAGAATCTACCTGCAATGAGGCAAGACCTGGTTTCGATCCCTGGGTTAGGATGATCCCCTGGAGAAGGGAATGGCAACCCACTCCAGTATTCTTGCCTGGAGAATTCCGTGGGTAGAAGAGCCTGGTGTTCTAGAGTCCATGGGGTCGCAAGAGTCGGACACAACTGAGAAACTAACACTTTCACTTTTTCATAGCATTTACTTTACAGACCTGTGAAAATTAGCTGAGCTAGTATATGTAAAAATCTTCAAACAGTTCCTGCTATCTAGTAAGCACTCTGTGGTTTTTAGTTTATTTATATTATAGCTACTTCATTGAGTGCCATGTTGTAATTTCCCACTAAAGTTTAGTTAAATTCTTTTTTAAAAATATTATTTTTATTTATTTATTATTAAAATTTATTTGGTTGCACTGGGTCTTTGTTGCAGCATCCAGGATCTTTAGTTGCAGCATGCAGACTCTTAGTTGTGACATGCAAACTCTTAGTTCCAGCATGTGAAACCTAGTTCCCTGACCAGGGATTGAAACTGGGCTCCCTACATTGGGAATGTGGAGTCTTAGCCACTGGATCACCAGGGAAGTCCTGTTTAGTTCTTTTTTTCCTCCCCATCTCCTACAAGTTTTTGCCAAAGTAGTTAAAGAATGAAATAGTTTGTGGTTATTTTCAAAGATACACAATTTATAATTATTTATCAAACTCACCTCAATCCTAGGAAGGCAGAGACTATTGATAAAAGCAGGATTGAGGTTGAGAAAAAAATGAAAAGAGGTACACTAAATAGCAATTCTCAGTGACTTTTTCTTTTTGACTTTGGCAGAGTCATTTAAAATGTCCCATAGCCAATATGAACTATAATAGTCTGAGAAAGCTCAGTTACTTTGTTTACATTGACCATGAAAGACTGCAGATGTCATTTATGACAAGTTAGAGGTGCTCTTATGTCAGTGTTCTGAACGTATATGAAATTGTTTCCCAGTGGACTTTCGTGGTCTCATTAGTTGTTTCACACTCACATTGTCTCTTGGATGTGCCTAGAGGTAGAAGATACATTTCCATTTTATATCTGGGGCAATGGAATAGTAACAGCGTCAGATATCCTATAACATGTCATTTTTTTTTTTTAACAGAGGTGTAGTTCTGCTGGGCTTGGCGAGTGGATTGATGCTCTCACCTTGTTCATGGTTTCCGGGTTCCAGTTTAATCTGGTGGATTACAGGTGTGTGGTTTCTCTGTAGAAATGCTTGGTTATCCAATTTACTCACAAGTATGCAATGGCACCCCACTCCAGTGCTCTTGCCTGGAAAATCCCATGGATGGAGGAGCCTGGTGGGCTGCCATCTATGGGGTCGCTAAGAGTTGGACACGACTGAGCGACTTCACTTTAACTTTTCACTTTCATCCATTGGAGGAGGAAATGGCAACCTACTCCAGTGTTCTTGCCTGGAGAATCCCATGGACAGAGGAGCCTGGTGGGCTGCCGTCTATGGGGTCACACAGAGTCGGACACGACTGAAGCGACTTCGCAGCAGCAGCAGCATGTGCCCCTGGGGTGGAAGGAGATGACCATACAAGCCTGTGCCATTGAGGGCGGGACAGTCTCACCAGCTGCAGCCCCTAGAACTCAGATGTCACCACGGTTACTGGGAGTTACTGGCTCCAGGTTCTTGCTTCCTTCTCCTCGTTTCCCCTCTCCTCCTTAGCTGTCTTATCCACCTGATGATGCTGACATCCTCTCCCCCGTCTCCTAGATAACTTATCTGGGTACAGATGTCTGTAGCAGTTTTATTGATGGTCTGAGGAGATGGAGGGTTGGACATGCCATGTGGCCGAACCACTTCCCCTGTCTTGCTTCTCTGGTTTTCAGGAATGCCCCCCTTTGGGACTTCACACGAAAGTTCAATTTCCCTTTCTCTTGTGCGGGTAACCAGTTTCACCCCTCACTCCTCTATTCAGCCTTGGGAGGGTCCACGTTTGTTTATTCAAAAGCCTGTACCCTTTCTGCCCAGTTACATCCTTTAGGATTATAGACTGTTGGTGAAGACTATCATATTTCCGGAATGATCTACTTATTTTTTTTTTTAAAGGTTTTTTGGTGTGGACCATTTTTAAAATCTTTATTGAATTTGTTACAATGTTGCTTCTGTTTTATGTTTTGCTTTTTTGGCCCCAAGGCACGTGGGGTCTTAGCTCCCCACCCAGGGATTGAACCCTCACCCCGTGCAGGGGAAGGTGAAGTCTTAGGGAAGTCCCCGATCTACTTATTTTAATGACTGTGACTGTTTTGTTACTGTGACTGAATTATGTCACTCTTTCCCCTTCCCCTTAAAAGGCGGGAATGGTTACAGTCAATTTTAGTGTTAAGTTAAAAAAAAACCCACTCTGTGACAGTGCACATGCTATTTGGTTTATGTGAACAGAGAGGTCCTTATACATTTTAATTAAGCAGGTGATTCAGAGTTTTGTACTAGATGCTGGGTATGGGTTTGTGAGATAACATGTAACGATAATGGAAGATACAGTTTAATAACCTCATAGGTGGTGGTGCCGGCGGTGGTTCAGCTGTTAAGTCACGTCCAGCTCTTTGCGACCCCATGGACTGCAGCAGTCCAGGCTTCCCTGTCCTTCACCATCTCCTGATACGATTCTGTACACCCTCAGTGCCATCACCCTTGCGTGGAGGCGTGTGTCAGCCAGTAGGCTGCTCAATTCCTGAGGTTAACCAGGCCCTCATCCTCCTGGAGCTGTATGAGCACACAGTTGCAGTCATGTTGAGCTGTTTTTACTTGTTTGTGTATTTTCAGGTAGACATTCCTTAAGGAAACGCTTGGTATGAATATAATGTTAGGAGTAACCTTTCTTCTCATCAAAGAAATGCCTCCTGTGATTGTGCACAAAAATGGCCAGAGAACCTTGTCAGTGCTGAGTGCAGTGAGCATATATAGCTTCTTAATCTGTATGCAATTAGGAAAAAGAACATGAAATGCACTGAAAGTTGTTCAGCATTTCTATCATGCCTTTTCTCATGGCATAGGAGCAAAATGTTAATTGGGCATGTAAGTAGCAGCTTCATTTTAAACCTGGGAAAGCTGAGGTCCACAGAAACATAAAGAACAGAAAGCCTTGAACTTATAGTTTTATGCTTATATTTATTTCCCCAGATAAGTAAGCATAGCCTGGAGCATTAAACCTAATCTAGTCTGACTATCTCTCTGAAGTGTTAAATAAAAGGCCTTAAGGGCAAGACGATTTAAGGCTTCTAATGGCTATTTGCAGTAGAGAGGAAAGCAGGGCTGTAATTCATGAACTCTATCGCCCTCTGCCTGCTCACCTGAATTAAGTTGGAGCTCACACTTAATTATCTGGAGATAGTGCCCACTTTTCACCATGATTCATCTCTGGAAAACATCTCAAAGTAGAGTGAAGAAAAAGAAACCATATATTTTCATTGTACAGTTTAAGTTCCAACTGGATCCGAGTATGAAATTCATTATGACAGTGACCAATAGAATTTCCCAAATGCAAAGAGACAGGAACTTTAGATCTTGATGCCAATTATATTAGTAAAATCAAAGTTCTATTTAAAAAGACATCAAAGTCCTAAATGCATTGATAGGACCCCAGGGTACTATACAGAATGCTTATAATTTTATTGTATGAGGAACTTGGTCAATTGAAAATGAACATGTTGATTATTATAAATATCATTGAAATATTCAATTACTATGAATTCTGCTTGTTGTCTTCAGTTCAGTCACTCAGTCGTGTCTGACTCTTTGCAATGCCATGACCCGCAGAACGCCAGGCCTCCATGTCCATCACCAACTCCCGGAGTCCACCCAAACCCATGTCCATCGAGTTGATGATGCCATCCAGCCATCTCATCCTCTGTCGTCCCCTTCTCCTCCTGCCCTCAATCTTTCCCAGCATCAGGGTCTTTTCCAATAAGTCAGCTCTTTGCATCAGGTGGCCAAAGTATTGGAGTTTCAGCTTCAACATCAGTCCTTCCAATGAACACCCAGAACTGATCTCCTTTAGAATGGACTGATTGGATCTCCTTGCAGTCCAAGGGACTCTCAAGAGTCTTCTCCAATACCACACAGTTCAAAAGCATCAATTCTTCGGCACATAGCTTTCTTTATAGTCCAACTCTCACATCCATACATGACCACTGAAAAACCATAGTCTTGACTAGACGGACCTTTGTTGGCAAAGGAATGTCTCTGCTTTTTAATATGCTATCTAGGTTGGTCATAACTTTCCTTCCAAGGAGTAAGCGTCTTTTAATTCCATGGCTGCAATCACCATCTGCAGTGATTTTTGAGCCCAAAAAATAAAGTAAGCCACTGTTTCCACTGTTTCCCCATCTATCTGCCATGAAGTGATGGGACCAGATGCCATGATCTTCGTTTTCTGAATGTTGAGCTTTAAGCCAACTTTTTCACTCTCCTCTTTCACTTTCATCAAGAGGCTCTTTAGTTCCTCTTCACTTTCTGCCATAAGGGTTGTGTCATCTGCATATCTGAGGTTATTGATATTTCTCTTAGCAATCTTAATTCCAGCTTGTGCTTCTTCCAGCCCAGCGTTTCTCATGATGTACTCTGCATATAAGTTAAATAAGCAGGGTTACAATATATAGCCTTGACGTACTTCTTTTCCTATTTGGAACCAGTCTGTTGTTCCATGTCCAGTTCTAACTGTTGTTTCATGACCTGCATATAGGTTTCTCAAGAGGCAGGTCAGGTGGTCTGGTATTCCCATCTCTTGAAGAATTTTCCACAGTTTATTGTGATCCACACAGTCAAAGGCTTTGGCATAGTCAATAAAGCAGAAATAAATGTTTTTCTGGAACTCTCTTGCTTTTTCGATAATCCAGCAGATGTTGGCAATTTGATCTCTGGTTCCTCTGCCTTTTCTAAAACCAGCTTGAACATCTGGAAGTTCACGGTTCATGTATTGCTGAAGCCTGGCTTGGAGAATTTTGAGCATTACTTTACTAGCATGTGAGATGAGTGCAATTGTGCGGTAGTTTGAGCATTCTTTGGCATTGCCTTTCTTTGGGATTGGAATGAAAACTGACCTTTTCCAGTCCTGTGGCCACTGCCGAGGTTTCCAAATTTGCTGGCATATTGAGTGCAGCACTTTCACAGCGTCATCTTTCAGGATTTGAAATAGCTCAACTGGAATTCCATCACCTCCACTAGCTTTGATCGTAGTGATGCTTCCTAAGGCCCATTTGACTTCACACTCCAGGATGTCTGGCTCTAGGTGAGTGATCACACCGTCGTGATTATCTGGGTCATGAAGATCTTTTTTGTACAGTTCTTCTGTGTATTCTTGCCACCTGTTCTTAATATCTTCTGCTTCTGTTAGGTCCATACCATTTCTGTCCTTTATTGAGCCCATCTTCGCATGAAATGTTCCCTTGGTATCTCTAATTTTCTTGCAGAGATCTCTAGTCTTTCCCATTCTATTGTTTTCCTCTATTTCTTTGCATTGATTGCTGAGGAAGGCTTCTTTATCTCTCCTTGCTATTCTTTGAAACTCTGCATTCAAATGGGTATATCTTTCCTTTTCTCCTTTGCTTTTCACTTCCTGTCTTTTCACAGCTATTTGTAAGGCCTCCTCAGACAGCCATTTTGCTTTTTTGCATTTCTTTTTCTTGGGGATGGTCTTGATTCCTGTCTCCTGTACAATGTCACGAATCTCTATCTATAGTTCATCAGGCACTCTGTCTATCAGATCTAGTCCCTTAAATCTATTTCTCACTTCCACTGTATAGTCATAAGGGATTTGATTTAGGTCATTCCTGAATGGTCTAGTGGTTTTCTCCACTTTCTTCTTATTTGGGAGGACTCAGCCTCAAACAAAACACAGTTAAGCTACATGGTTAAGAGAAACAGGCAAAGTGACAGTGTATCATATGCTCCCAGTGGTGTACAAAAAGGGAGGAAAATGCACACATATGCCTTTTTCTTCCTGTGCACAGACTGTCTCCAGGAGGATGGCAAAGAAAATGCTAACATTGGTCGCCTTCACTAAGGGGAACTCATAGGCGACCAGAGGGACTCTTTTTCACCTTTCAGATTTTTGGGTTTGGAATTTATAACCTTAAAAATGCAATTTTAGTGGATTGAAAAATATGTAGCCTGTTTTAAAATAGAAATGAAATTAAAAACGAAAGTGATCACTGTCAAGGGTAATTTGAAGAAAGGTTTTCTTTCCCTTCTTTGTAGTAAGACAGATGCAACAATGTCATAGATTAAAATATCTAATTAGGACTCATTTTTTGGAATAACAGTCATTGTAAGCTGGTAAACTTGGAGCTTCCTGGGTCGCTCAGCTGGTAAAGAATCTGCCTGCAATGTGGGAGATCTGGGTTAGATCCCTGGGTTGGGAAGATGCCCTGGAGAAGGGAAAGGCTACCCATTCCAGTATTCTGGCCTGGAGAATTCCATGGACTAAATGGTCCATGGAATTGCAAAGAGTTGGACACTACTGAGTGACTTTCACTTTCACTTAAATTGTTAAACAGAAAAACTCCCCCTCCCTAATAATCAAATAGGGCTTCCCTGGTGGCTCAGAGGTTAAAAGCATCTGCCTGCAATGCGGGAGACCTGGGTTCGATCCCTGGGTCTGGAAAACCCCTGGAGAAGGAAATGGCAACCCACTCTAGTATTCTTGCCTGGAGAATCCCATGGATGGAGGAGCCTGGTGGGCTACAGTCCACAGGGTCGCAAAGAGTCGGACGCGACTGAGTGACTTCACTTCACTAATAATCAAATAAATGAAAATCAAAATATGCTATAAATTTCATCATTAATTTGGTAAAACTTTTTAGAAAGAAATGCTTTTGGCAGCGTTTCTGGAGGAAGTGGGAACTGCTATAACCTCTCAGGAAAGCACGACAAGTATTGACTCTTTAAAATCCTTTTGCCTGCTGATGCTGTAGTTGTACTTCTAAGAATCTTTTTAAGAATTATTTTAAGGAAATAATCAGAGATGTAGTGAGAGATTAATTGACAAAGAAAGATGTTCTTCACAGTGTTGAAAGCTTTCTAAATGGCCATCAGTAGGAAAATGATTGTTTATTTTTTGTTGTATATTTATCCAGTGGAAGATTATATATATATATATAAACATGTTTTAGAAGAAAAATATTAATGATATGAAAAAAAGTTCCTGATATAATGTCCCACAAAAAGCAGAATATAATCCTTAATATGTGGCTTGATTTCATTTTTTTATGTAAAAATACTTCTGTATATATACAGAAAATGACATAGGGGAAATATATAGGCGTATTAGCTGGGATCATCTTATGTCAGTCCTAGGTGATCCTTAATTGCTTCTTTACAGTTCTGCATTTTTAAATTTCTGCAGTGAATAGGCTTTATATCTGTTTATTTCAAATTAAAAAAGTTGTTATTAAGATGACCATGTTAAAAATTTGAAGGCCTGACTATGGAATTAAAACCTGTGAGTTGTAGCGGGCCCTGCAGCCTGGTTCTCACATTCATCTGAGTGCTATTCTTTTTGAAGTGGGGAAGGACAATCACGTGTCACCGTCCTGTGATGGTGTGGGTGGGGCTTACTGCTGGACGAGAGCCATGGGGTGCTAAGAAGCGGGCTGGATCCTCTTCCTGGAATTTTTGCCCCAAGCAGTCAGAGGCTGCTGTAGACGTCCTTAAAGGGTGGGTCTCTATTATATATAATGTTGACAGAAATGTCCGGTGTCTAGAAAATGCCATATTCTGTGCAAAGGCGTTATTTTGATGGCTCCAAAATGGAGTGCTGTGCTGCCATCTCAAAGCCCATTTCATAGGAATATGGAGAAAGGTCATATTCTTTCAGATCTGGCTCAATGAATTAGCAAACATTTACTAAGTGCCTCCAACGGACCAGGCAGATTCCACAGCCCCCCGGCACCTCAGAGGCTGATGTATGCATGAATGAACTGCCTGCAGAACTATAAAGCAGTGAGTCCAGGAATGCAGTCTCGGTCACAGCTTCTTTTAGGACTGTGAGATCGAGAAGGTCAGTTTATGTATTGTGGGTTGACAGGCAGCATTTAAATGGATGGAACCTGCTTTAGAAAATTTCTTAACAAAAATGTTTCAGAAACTACCCTGACTTTACCTGTTTTCTAATGTCCTAGATCTGGCTGGTTAAATTAAATTAACATATTCTTGGTATTTCAGATGATTTCATGTTTTTTCAGTTTTTGCTATACGAACCTTAACACAACCTAAAAATGCCTTCTTCTCTTCCACTGCTCTTCTCAAAGACCTAGCACTGGACTGAGATTTTCTGGACCTACATTCCACCTCCAGCTGTGCAAGTAACTAGCTGCGTGACCTTAAGCAAAGCATATTAATCTTGCTAAGACCTTAGTTTCTCATCAGTCTAGAAATTGAACCAGCATGCCCCCTGAGGTCCCTTCTGGCTCTAAATAGCTATAAAGTGGTCATCCTATAAGCTTATTATTCTTTTCTTTTTTTTTTTAAGAAAATGGAAGAGGCTATTACTGCTTTCCTGTCTGATTGGGTTTCTTTGTCTCACAAACAGGAGCGACCTCGGCAGCAGGACTCCTTTACCTGCCCACGTGGGCAGCCGCTGTGTCTGGCTGTGTGCTTGCCTTCTTCACGGCATCCATGTGGCCTCAAGTGCTTGGACACCTTATTAGCTCAGGCTCGAGCCCTGGAAAAGCCATGACCACTGCCATGATATTTTATATTCTAGAAGTATTTTTCTGTGCCTGGTGCACGGCTTTTAAATTTGTCCCAGGAGGTGTATATGCTCGAGAAAGATCTGATGTGCTTTTAGGTGAGTACATTTGAAAGGTCTGGATTCAAGTCACTACTCACACATTCCTTTCAGGACTGACTGGGATATGCACTTTACATGACTGATTAGAATAAATAGGATGATTTTGCCTTTCTTATTGAAACAGACTCTTTTGGTTAAAAAAAAACAAAACTAGAGGAATATCTAAATTACTATTTAAAAAGAAATTTCTTGGGACCATCCAAGCAGTTCAGTGGTTAAGACTCCCTACTTCCAATTCAGGGGGTGCAGATTCAATCCCTGGTTGGGGAACTAAGATCCCACATGCTGTGGCTTTTAAAAAATGTAAGTTAAAAAAAGAAAAAATTTCATAGTTCATCGATAACTTTCAGTAATATTTATTACTGCAAAGGCCCTGGAAGTAAATTTGTTGTTGTGTGGTCGCTGAGTCATGTCTCACTCTTTTGCAACCCCATGGACTGTAGTCCTCCGCCCATGGTATTCTCTAGGCAAGAATACTGACATGAATTGCCATTTCCTTCTCCAGGGGATCTTCCTGGCCCAGCGATTGAGCCCAAGTCTCTTGCTTGGCAGATGACTTCTTTACCACTGAGCCACGTGGGAAGCCATTGGAAATAAATAGCTGTGAAAAAACCAAGTTTAAACCATAATAAGGTGTAAAAGAGGTCCATGAAACACTGTATTATATGATATGTAAGGAAAAAATATGTGCATGGTGCTCACATTGCTCTTTTGATGGTAGGCTTGTAGATATGTATATAGGAAGTATGTTTTTTTGGTTCTCCTGAATTTTATATGGTTTTTATTTACCCTCTTTTTACCAATAAAATAGATTTTGCATATGTGAATCTTAGTGTAAATGATAAATGATAAGTGAAATGTCAATGATAAAATCATAGAGTATATATCTTCCATTTCAATGATTATGACCTTACATACCAAAATTAAAATTTCATAGGCTTAGCTCAGTTTAACATTTCAGAAACTGTCTTCTGGCTGTAATGAAATTACTGATATGTACCAAGCAGACACAGATCAAATGTTGCCTGTCATTTTAGTTTTAAGTAAAACATGTCCAATGCCTCCAAAATAAAATCTTTGAAAAATTGAGGAGATAAAACATATTTTAATAAGGGATTCACTGGTGGCTTAGATGGTAAAGAATCTTCCTTCAATGCCATAGACCTGGGTTCGATCCCTGGGTCAGGAAGATAAACCCTGGAAAAGGAAATGGCAACCAACTCCAGTATTCTTGCCTGGAGAATTCCATGGACAGAGGAGCCTGGTGGGCTACAGTCCATGGGCTGTCCAACAAAGAGTTGGACATGACTGAGCAACCAACACTCAGTTCTTTGTTCACACATTTTTCTACTTGTTCATTTATTCATTAAAAAATTATCACGCACCTACTGTGGTCCAGGCCTAGTGCCAGGTACCGGAGACTTAAGAGACAGAATCCTGCCCACTTGGAGCTTCTGTGTTGTGGGGGAAACACCACACCTCACATTAGACAAATACTTAGGGAGTTATGGTGGGGCGGATGCTACACAGAAGTCTGGGCTTCTATTTGTGCTCATCTGTCAGTCCCCCTTGTGCCCATGAAATATATCCAACCACTTTGTGCATTTGCACATAAACTTTCTTCTCTGTGAGCTAGACATCTGCCAGGACAGGCCGGTTTAGAAGAGGTATATTTTAAAGCAACTTTTGAGGATTTGCTATTTCTGGTAGATATCAAAGCTGCGACCCAGTCAGAGACATACACTGCTGCATTTCCTCCGCGATAGTCTTGGCTTTGTGAACTTGTGTTTCTTCTGATTTCTTTCAGGAGTGTGTACTCTGTCCTGCTCTATCTTCCTGTCCAATGCCCTGCTTTTTTTCTTACTCCATCTTGCTTGGGGGTCTGCCATGTGGAGCAATGGAACAAAAGTAAGAGCTGTTCTAAGCGTACGTTTCTTTTTTTAGAATGTTATGAGCGACAGATGTTTTGAGTTCCTTCTCACTATTTATGGAATTGCAGAAATCGTGCTTTATTACAGCTTCAAATAACTAAGAATTCTTTTTAGTAATAGTGACATTATGTTGATAAGGCTGCAGAAACTGAGGAACATGGGTAAAGTTCAGAGTAGCTTTGAATAACCATTGTAAAGAATCTGTATTAGATCAGAAACTAGTTATAAATGTATTGTCTAGGTTTCTCCTGCTGTTTCCTACTAATTGCACATAATTTTTCTTTTAGCCTTCCACCTAAGCCTCTTTTACCTGACATTCCCTAATTTATATATTGTTCAATTACACCTCTGTTTCTAATTCTCATTATATACAATGTTAGACGTATGCAGACTTCATGTGTAAGCTACATAGAAATGCATCCCAGTTGAGCTCGTCTTTCTTGGCCCAGTGTGAGCTCCAGTGTGCATCCTCTGCTTGGACACACAATCCAGGCCATGAATGCTGCCATATTAAGAACCTCTTCTTGTTACTAATACTCTTCATATTAAGTATCCTCTTCTTGTGCTCGTCAACTCGGTGCATATGGTCCCTTTGGTGGAGAAGACCAAGTCCCTAAGGCGGTCCAGAAGATGACTTTCTTTTTGTCCCACCCTTCCCTGGACAATCAATAGTCAGTGACCAACACTACGACCAACCATTTCCTAACCAGGAAATACCAACCTGGTATTTCCTAGGAAATACTCAGGAAATTGTAAGAAGCCCCTTATCAAGAAAGATTGGGGTCTTTTAATGTATAGCTTAATTTCTAGCACCCTTCCTGATTTCTTATGATTATCCTAATAATTAAAAGTAATATTGGAGTAATTGCTTAGGTACTGAGATAACTCAGTAACTGAATTTTCAGGATATATCCATTTAAATGGAATTTAGGCTCCTGGAATTTGCTACTGGAAGTAGTTTTGGATCAAAATGTAATATATTCATCTTTCTTTTTTGACAGGGACTGTGATGGTAATTATTGGGCTGAATATGTTATTGGGTCCGAAGAAAAGCGTGGATTTTCATTTTCAAACAAAAAACAGCCCTAAAGTGCTTTCCAGAGAGAGTGAAAAATACGTGAAACTTTGTGAGTATAGTTTTGTTTTATTTTTAAAAGCATTTTATTATAAATATAAATTTTCAAACATGTGAGCTTAAAAAGTATAATGAACCCGCAGGCACCCTTTAACCCAGTTCCAACAATTGTTAACATTTGCCCATGTTGTTCATACCTTTTTTTTATGAAATACTTTAAAAGAGATCTCTGATTATTGAATCATTTCAACCATAAATACTCTGTGTTAGTTTTGTTTCACTTCTAACGTAGATTTAACTAGGATTTCCAGAATATTTGTTGAAATCATTGAGACTATTTATTTTGTTTCTTGTTCTCTTTTTTATGGAAATTAAATATGCTAGTGTTTGGAATACTGATGAGCAGAAACAAATATCAAATTAGTTTACTATTCAGTCTGACTCATCTCAGAATATACTAGATTAAATAAAAATGTTTATTGAATGTATAACATTTGCAGATAGTGTCTTAGCACACACCCATCCATACTCAGTCATGTCTCTGCGACCCCATGGACTGTAACCTGCTAGGTTCCTCTGTCCACAGGATTTCCCAGGCAAGAATACTGGAGTGGGTGGCCATACCCTCCTTCAGGTATCTTCCCGACCCAGGGATTGAACCGGAGCCCCTGCGTTTCCTGTGTCTTCTGCGTTGCAGGTGGATTCTTTATTGCCACCAGAGAAGCCCCAATATACTGCATTGTTGTTGCCGTTTAGTCGCTAAGTCATGTTTGACTTTGTGATCCCATGGACTGCAGTGCTCCAGGCTTCCCTGTCCTTCACTGTCTCCCAGAGTTGGCTCAAACGCGTGTCCATTGAGTCGGTGATACTATCCAACCATCTTATCTGTGTCACCCCCTTCTCCTCCTCCTCTCAACTTTTCCCAGCATCAGGGTTTTTTTTTTCCAATGAATCTGCTTTTTGTATCAGCTTCATTGGAGCTTCAGTTTCAGCATCTGTCCTTCCAATGAATATTCAGGGTTGATTTCTTTTAGAATTGACTGGTTTGATCTCCTTGCAGTCCAAGGGACTTTTAAAAGTCTTCTCTAGCACCATTAGTTTGAAAGCATCAATTCTTTGGCATACAGTCTTGGATTCTAAAAATTTTAATATAAGAAATATCTGGGGCTTGATTCTGCAGGGTATTTTTGCAATGGTTCCTGCTCATGGAGAATTGTTTTCTTGTATATATTTATGATTTTATTTTATTTATTTATTTTATTTTCATGGTTCTTGGAATGTTTTTAGCGAAGCTTCTTTGATGTCTGAGGTTAAAGTATGGGTTATATATGCATGTCAAACATGAAAATTAACCCAAGAAATAGACATTTCCCCTTTACATAAAATCCATGGCTAATAAATTCAATAATTTCATTAAAACTATTAAAAATACACTTCAGTTCAGTTCAGTTAGTCGCTTAGTCATGTCCGACTCTTTGCGACCCCATGAATTGCAGCACGCCAGGCCTCCCTGTCCATCACCAACTCCCGCAGTTCACTCAAACTCACGTCCATCGAGTCGGTGATGCCATCCAGCCATCCCATCCTCTGTCATCCCCTTCTCCTCCTGCCCCCAATCCCTCCCAGCATCAGAGTCTTTTCCAACGAGTCAACTCTTCGCATGAGGTGGCCAAAGTACTGGAGTTTCAGCTTCAGCATCATTCCGTCCAAAGAACACCCAGGGCTGATCTCCTTCAGAATGGACTGGTTGGATCTTCTTGCAGTCCAAGGGACTCTCAAGAGTCTTCTCCAACACCACAGTTCAAAAGCATCAATTCTTCGGTGCTCAGCTTTCTTCACAGTCCAACTCTCACATCCATACGTGACCACTGGAAAAACCATAGCCTTGACTAGATGGACCTTTGTTGGCAAAGTAATGTCTCAATTTCTTCAAAACAATTATTTTCTGTTTTCTGTTCAGTTTTGTGGCTGCTTGTTGGTGTGGGATTGTTGGGATTAGGACTACGGCATAAAACCTATGAGAAGAAATTGGGCAAAGGGGTAAGTAATTAAAAGTTTTGATACAGGATTTTAAATGATGCCTATGTATATGCATGCATTTGTACACTTCACTATTATGATTGAACCCTAGGCCTGGGTCTGAGGACGTCAGGACTCTGGATTCCACATTCTTAACCTTTAGGTTGGGCTTCTCCATTGGCTCAGTGGTAAAGAATCCTCCTGCAATGCAGGAGACAAGTATTCGATCCCTGGGTTGGGAAGATCCTCTGGAGAAGGAAATGACAATGCACTCCAGTATTCTTGCCTGGATAATCCCATGGACAGAGGAGCCTGGTGGTTATAATCCATGGAGTCACAAAGAGTTGGACACAACTGAGCGACTAATCAACAACAAAAACAGCAACAGCAAACCATTAGATCACAGGCTGATAACATAGTGGAACTAATTTATGAAGATAGGTTCCTGGGACAGGATAGACCCATATATTAGAGTTAAACTCATCATGATTTGTTATATAAAGTTATTGTTGTCATTCAATGACTTAACATATCCAAACTATGAGATAAAAAACTATTTTATAGTGGGCTTCTTTGTACTGTTTGGTACATATTTCTGAAGGCAACATATATGATTCTTTGAGAAAAATCTTAAAGATAATTCTAGATTTTGTGGATTATGCTTGGTATTGATGGGTCATGAAAGTTTTCCATCTCTTCCTTTCCTCTCTTGTCTATAGTTTGATGTTTTATTGTCCTTTACTCTTATAGGCAGATGCGCAGAAGCAAGAGTAAGTCATTGCAATGTGATGCTTTCCATCTGCTCTGATTAAAAGTTTGATATGTTTCATAATGCAGTTAGAATTATAGTTTGGCAAAAACAGCATTTGAGGGTTAACTTTGAATTTTAGCAATCTGAGTTATCAGGCAAATTTTCCCCTTAATTAAAAAGCTATAGTGAGGATGAAGCACATGCTCTTTTATTTAGCTTTGTAAGTCCAGCACCTCACAGAGTACTTGGTACATACTCAGAACTCAGTAACTATTCCTTAAAAAGTAAATAGTTCATTACATGGTCTCTTTCTTTTGCCCTTCAATTGTTAATTTTATTATTGTAACAAAACGTCAATTAGAAGAAGATCCCCAATGTCAGCAAAGGGTTCTTTTAAAAAGGAATCATTTCATTTAGATTTAATACCTTTTTTTAAATTAGTTCATTCATTGATTAATTCATGTGATACATGAATGTTATTTGATAAATGCTTATTGAATGTCTCTTGTGTGCCTGCTATCGGGGATATGAGGTAAACTAGTTGGACAAGATTCCTGCCCTCATGGTAATGTAAACTCATGGAGTTTACATTCTAATTGGGGAGAGAGACAGTCTTCAGAAGAAGGAGTAAATAAAGACTATCACTTTAGATCAGGTGGCTCTGAAGCATGTAAGATGATGGAGTAGAGAGTAACTGGTCTGGGTGGTTAGAGAAGGCTGCTCTGAGGACGTGATGTTTGAGTTGAGATAAGAGAGCTAGGAGTAATGGATTCAGGTAGAAGGAACACAAGTAAAGAATGGAAAGGAAACAGACTTGAAGTGTTTGAAGGGCATCAGAGTGGGCAGTGTGGCTGAATCTTGGCGAGCAAAGGGAAGCGTGGCAGGAGATGAGGATGGGGACACAAGTGAGATCACATCATAGGGCCTATGGAGCACAGGAAGGAATTCTGATGTTAGTTTTTTTGCAGTGGAAGCCACCTGAATATTTCAAGCATTCGCACAGAGAGATATGATATGATATGATATATATGTATATGTGTTGTGTGTGTGCATGTGTGCTAAGTCAATTCAGTTGTGTCAGACTCTTTGTGACCCTATAGACTATAGTCCACCAGGCTCCCGTGTCCATGGGATTCTCCTGGCAAGAATGCTGGAGTATTGCTGTGCCCACCTCCAGGGAATCTTCCTGACCCAGCATCTCTTAAATCTCCTGCATTGGTAGGCAGGTTTCTTTACCACTGGCACCACCTTGGAAGCCTATATTTATCAATTTGGCTGCTTTGTAAAGAATGGATTGACGGATTGTAGAGTGGAAGCAGGGAGATAGGTTATGAGGCTTTTTCTGGTGTCCAGGAGAAAGGCCCTGGAATTTTGGATGGGTGCCATGGTACTGGAATTGGAGAGGAGTGGATAGACTTAGAATATATTTTGAAAGTAGAGCTGATAGGGTTTGCTGATGGATTCGATGTAGATGGATAAAGGGAAGGGAAGAATAGAGGATGACTTCTATGCTTTTGGCTTGAGCAACTGGATGGAGTGTGGCAACATTTACTGGCATGGGAATAATGAAGGAATAACAGGTTTTGGAGTGATGAAAGCCAGAGTAAATCATAGGTATGTAGTCATGTGAAAAAGTGTAACTTTTTATGAATGTAATCCTGCCTCTGGAAGTCTCTGCTGATGGTTCCATTCTCTTTATAGGACATGGCTAAATGGAGTCACCTTTCCTGTATAGACACGAGAGGCCTGCTGTGGCACACTGAGCTGCTTAGAAGTGGTAGCCCTCCTCTGCCAAGAGGCAGCATTCACTCTTCTCTCAACCTGAGTTTTTATGTTCCACTTTGTTCTCTCAGTTGTGGTAGTATAGTTGGTCTAATCTGGCCATACTCTTTCATGGGATCCATGCTGTCGGTCAGCTGGAGTTAGTCTGAAATAGTTAGGGTTGGGTACCGCATGCTCTGACTGGGCCCATGGACTCAAAAGAGGAATTTTCAGAGGGTGCTGTGCTCCTGAACCTCAGCCTTGCCAGTGTGGAATTGTCAGGCAACTCTGCAAAAATGGTAAAGGACTCTGTATATCCTTCTGTGACCCCTTTCTTCTCTAATGCAAGGGTAACCCCAACCCTAAATCATTCATTAGGGCTGAATAGTACTACAGCATATGTATGATCTTTTTTTTTTCATTCATTTTCTTATTTTTCCTACTGAAACAACAGCCAGATTGTTTCTAATTTTTTGCTGCTATAAATATCTCTTTCCCAACATTCCTCCTAACTTCCAAGCCTAACCTAGAAACTCATAAATTTATTATGATAATCAGTTCAGTTCAGTTCAGTCACTCAGTTGTGTCCAGTTCTTTGTGACCCCATGAATCGCAGCACGCCATGCCTCCCTGTCCATCACCAACTCCCGGAGTCAATCCAAACTCATGTCCATCAAGTCGGTGATGCCATCCAGCTACCTCATCCTCGGTCATCCCCTTCTCCTCCTGCCCCCAATCCCTCCCAGCATCAGAGTCTTTCCCAATGAGTCAACTCTTTGCATGAGGTAGCCAAAGTACTGGAGTTTCAGCTTCAACATCCATCCTTCCAATGAACACCCAAGACTGATCTCCTTTAGGATGGACTGGTTGGATCTCCTTGCAGTCCAGGGGACTCTCAAGAGTCTTCTCCAACACCACAGTTCAAAAGCATCAATTCTTTGGTGCTCAGCTTTCTTCAACAGTCCAACTCTCATGTCCATACCTGACCACTGGAAAAACCATAGCCTTGACTAGACAGACCTTTGTTGGCAAAGGAATGTCTCTGCTTTTTAATATGCTATCTAGGTTGGTCATAACTTTTCTTCCAAGGAGTAAGCGTTTTTTAAATTTCATGGCTGCAGTCACCATCTGCAGTGATTTTGGAGCCCCCCAAAATAAAGTCTGACACTGTTTCCACTGTTTCCCCATCTACTTTCCATGAAGTGATGGGACCAGATGCCATCTTAGTTTTCTGAATGTTGAGCTTTAAGCCAGCTTTTGCACTCTCCTCTTTCACTTTCATCAAGAGGCTTTTTAGCTCCTCTTTACTTTTTCCCATAAGGGTGGTGTCATCTGCATATCTGAGGTTATTGATATTTCTCCTGGCAATCTTGATTCCAGCTTATGCTTCTTCCAGCCCAGTGTTTCTCATGATGTACTCTACATAGAAGTTAAATAAGCAGGGTGACAATATACAGCCTTGATGTACTCCTTTTCCTATTTGGAACCAGTCTTTTTTTCCATGTCCAGTTCTAACTGTTGCTTCTTGACCTGCATATAGGTTTCTCAAGAGGCAGGTCAGGTGGTCTGGTATTCCCATCTCTTTCAGAATTTTCCACAGTTTATTGTGATCCACACAATCAAAGGCTTTGGCATAGTCAATAAAGCAGAAATAGATGTTTTTCTGGAACTCTCTTGCTTTTTCGATGATCCAGCGGATGCTGGCAATTTGATCTCTGGTTCCTCTGCCTTTCCTAAAACTAGCTTGAATACCTGGAAGTTCATGGTTCACATATTGCTGAAGCCTGGTTTGGAGAATTTTGAGCATTACTTTACTATCGTGTGAGATGAGTGCAATTGTGCAGTAGTTTGAGCATTCTTTGGCATTGCCTTTCTTTGGGATTGGAATGAAAACTGACTTTTTCCAGTCCTGTGGCCACTGTTGAGTTTTCCAAATTTGCTGGCATATTGAGTGCAGCACTTTCGCAGCATCATCTTTCAGGATTTGAAATACCAACTAGCAAATATCTCCTTATGATTATGCATTGCGTGTTAGTCGCTCAGTCATGTCCGACTCTTTGCAACCTCACAGACTATAGCCCTCCAGCTCCTCTGTTCATGGAATTCTCCAGGCAAGAATACTGGAGTGGGTAGCCATTCCCTTCTCCAGAGGATCTTCCCAACTTAGGGATCGAACACAGGTCTCCTACATTGCAGGTGGATTCTTTACCATCTGAGCCACCAGGGAAGCCCTGATTATGCATTAGCTGTGGGAAAATGCTGGAAAATTCCTTTGCTGAAAAATGAATTTTGGTAGAGAGAGGTGGAAAAGTAGTTCACTGAAACTGCCATTGTTCAGTCTTCCTAAGTTATCATTAAAACAATTCCTCAGGCACCAGCCACAGAGGTCTCTGCTGCCATCTGGCCTTTCAGGTTTGGCTTTGACAATGATGGATGGTCTAGTCTAGAAAGATCAGCTCAACTGCTCAATCAAACAGGTAAGTTGTACTGAAATTAATTTCAGGCTTTGAGAAACTATTATTGTTACTTTCATTTTGTGCAAGATCATAAGTAATTGGAGGAGGATTTGCTGGGTCTTAGACTAATCTCTTAAAAAGGCTTTACTTTGGTGGGTGGCTACAGGAGGATGAAGCTTCTGTAACCACATCTGTGTTTGCTTGAAAGCAATTAAATAGTGATTCTAGGACAAGGTCTCATTCCGGGTGTCTGCAGGAGAGTCTTGTCATGCCTTTGCTCTTGGAAATGCCCCTGCTGGGGGCTCCTGTCACTTGGGAACCTGCTGTTGAGGACCAGAAAACCGTCAGATTAAAAGGCAGAATGGGGTGCAGTGATGCTTATTTGCAAAGCAAATTGCTTTCAAGAGACTGAGGGCCAGTTTTACTTGTTTCCATTCCCTGGGGCGCTCATCTTTGGATGCTGCTGCTAAGTCGCTTTAGTCCTGTCTTTAGTCGCTTTAGACTCTGTGCGACCCCATAGACGGCAGCCCACCAGGCTCCATGGTCCATGGGATTCTCCAGGCAAGAACACTGGAGTGGGTTGTCATTTCCTTCTCCAATGCATGAAAGTGAAAAATGAAAGTGAAGTCGCTCAGTCGTGTCCGACTCTTGGCGACCCCATAGGCTGCAGCCTACCAGGCTCCTCCGCCCATGGAATTTTCCAGGCAAGCGTACTGGAGTGGGTTGCCATTGCCTTCTCCGATCTTTGGATGAAGCCTCCTTTAAAATATATGGGTGTTTGGCTCTTAGATCAACTAGAGGTCTCTTGTGTGGAGTTATTCCTAAAGATAAGCTTGTCTTCTGAGAAAAAGCTGAGGGTTTGTATGATTCTAATGCCGTTAAGAAATTTATTGGGCCCTTAATCATTTAGTACTGATTACAGGCTTCTGCAGCACATCCAACCAGGGTATCTGAATAAATTCACCTCTGTGTCAGTACCATGGAAGTGTTTGCCCAGGAATAAAACACTATTGTATACTATATTGTTTCCGAACATAAATTAGATATTTGAGAAAGGCATTAAGCATATTTGAAATTTTGGAAAAGATGTGAATATTTGAAAATTTAACAAAATTATGTTTTGATCTTTTCCCCCATTTCCACAAGGTGTCCCATACATTCTAAATATGGTAAATATGTTTTTAGCTCAGATTTGAGCCAGTTCACTTTAGTAAGTCATTAGGAATTACTTGGTTTTTTGGTCTATGACTAAAGGTTTGGGATTATAAGAATCAAGTTTTGATAACTGTTTTTACATTGCTGTGGTTAATCACCACGTCCATTTTTTCCCCACTGAACAGGTGCAGATTTCATAACAATTTTGGAGAGTGATGCTTCTAAGCCCTATATTGGAAACAATGACTTGACCATGTGGTTAGGGGAGAAGTTGGGTTTCTACACCGACTTTGGTCCGAGTGCACGGGATCACACTTGGGGGTGAGTGTACCTTGAGAATGAATCCTGCACGTATAAAAGACTAGGCAGCATAAGCTTGGAGTGGGCAGTTGATATTGTTATGCCTTATCCCTAGGAGTATGTCCCAGTGATGCTTCTTGGGGGATGAGGAGGTGCTGAAGATAGGCATATTCCATCATTGTTTCAGTAGCCTCTCTGTTGCTGGATATTTTCAGTTCTTCACTATTATAAACCATTCCATGTAGGAGCTGAGGTTACAGCACTAAACGTGTCTGCCCCACATGCCGTCCTCATGGAGCTTACATTCCCATGTGACGAGACAGAAAATAATCATGTACACACAGAAATAGATAAGATAATTTGAGATAGTGGTGAGTGCTGTGTAGAAAAGGAGAGTGGCAGGGTAGGCAGGGCAGTGGGCGATGATGCTGAAGGCAGCGTGGTCAGGAGGGGTCTCTCTGCCCATCCCACAATGGGGAGGACTAGCACCAGCTGTGGGAGGAGCCAGTGTGGACTCGAGGCAGATCATGTGTGGTGTGCCTGAGCACGGGGGTTAGGGGGAACTAGTAAGAAAGGAGGTCAGGAGTAGGCCCTTGGTCTTGTAGGGTCCATAAGCCATGCTTAGCACTGACTTAACTCAGTTTTGATGGAAAACCACTGGAGGATTTTAAACATGGGAGCGGTCTGATCTGGTATACGTGTGTGGAAGATCGTTCCAGCTGTTCCTAGAAGAACAGATTGTTGGGGGCAAGAGTGGGAGCAGGGAGACAGGTGATGAAGTAGAGGTGCTAACACAGGTGAGAAATGACGGTGGAAGCTGTGGAGATGGAGAAGAGGGCACACTCAGGAGCTCTTTCGGAGCAGAGCTGACAGGAATTCCTGATTTGGGGGGTTTGGGGGGGTTTTGTGTTTGATTTTTTTTTTGGTCAAGCTTGTGAGATGTTAGTTCCCTGACTAGAGATCAAACCCAGACCTATAGCAGTGAGAGAACCATGTCCTAACGCTGGACCATCAGGGAATTCCCAGGGCTTCCTGGTGGTTTAGATGTCAGGAAGGGACAAGGGCAGCACCTGGGTTTTTCACCTGAGTCCCTGATAGGAGATGATGCCATTTAGTGGGACAGGAATGACCAGGTGAACAGCAGGATTGTGCTAAGTTCGAGATGCCCTGGGACAGTCAAGTGATGTCCAGTAGGCAGTTGTGGGCAGCTTGGAGGGCCGAGTTGGACAGCAGAGGCTGGGCATGTGCATTCAGGATCATCACTGTAGAGATGGTTCTGTGAGAGAAACTTCACGAGGGGCCACACAGACCATATGTGAAGGCGGGGAAGAGAAGCCGGCTGAGGTCTGAGCTCTGGTCGCCCTTTCCATGTGTAGTTCTCTGACTTAGAGTGAGGTGGGACATGTTTTCCTATCTTTATCAGACCATTTGTAATTTCTAATTTTGTAAATTGTTGCTCTGAGTCCTGGCTGGCAGGATTGTGCATTCCTATATGTGTTGATTAACGTTAGAATTGTTTATGCAGATCAGTTGCCAGAGGAATAATGCAAGTAAGATGGAGTGTGTCCATTTGTGTGGCCCTAATCCCGCCTTTTCGTGTCTCCATGGCACTTATGAGACAGAGTTGACAGTGTTGTGCCTGGTGACACAGTGAGACATGCTGAATAGTCCTCTTGCAGTAAATTGTTCTACAGAAGGTCCCATCCGTCTTTGCCATACTGTTGTTCTCAATGCCCTTCGTGAAATGCTTGAAGTGTGAGCATCCCTAAGAACACATATGCTTAGTTCTGTTGGCATGAGATGGTGGGACCAATAGTGATGCACATGTTTCTTTCCATTCAAATACAGGATTATGGTTTTGTCAAGATACCCAATTGTGAAATCGGAGCATCACCTTCTTCCGTCGCCAGAGGGCGAGATTGCACCAGCCATCACGTTGACTGTCAACGTTTCCAACAAACTGGTGGATTTTGTTGTGACCCATTTTGGCAATTACGAGTGGGTTTCTTTGGTTTTTCTCGTAGTGCACAAATGCCAAAAAATATTATTAACACATTACATTGATTTCCATGCATTGACCTTTCTTATTTTTTTTTTAATTATTATTCTCAGAGTGGTTTTCTGGGTTTGTTTTTTGGGGGTTTTTTTGGTTTTAAAAATCAGGCATAGAAGAAGTTCCCTGATGGCCTAATGGTTAGGATTCCGGGCTTTCACTTCTGGGGCCTGAGTTCAGTCCGTGGTCTGGGAGCTGAGATCTCACAAGTTTGCACGGTGTGGCCAAAAAAAAAGGAAAAAAAAAAAAAAATCAGGCACAGAAACGTTTGAGATGCCTTTAGTCCTTAATGATGTACAAGACAGCGGTGATGGCCACGTTAGCCAGCAATGACTGAGCAGGCACTGTGCTAAGCGCACTGTTGTATTTAATCTACGTATTGTATAACAGTACATAGTCCCATTTAACAGAGAAACTAAACTGAGAGGTTAGATGACTTATCCAACCAGGGTCACACACGCAGGAATCAGGTAGACTTAACTCAGAGCCTTCAAGTGCTTGAAACCCACGGTAAACCAGACTACAGAAAGATGGAATTCCGTTTTTCTAAGGATTACTCCAGTTGGAAGTACCAGAGGGATTTGAGGTACTAAAGGACATTCCTTTACCTGTCATGTCTCCAGTCAGATGAGAGGTAGGCAGAGGAATTTGGCAGGGAGATCAACGTCTCTTTTGATTCTGATAAACCTATTTGGACAACATGGCTTAAGTGTGCCCACATGGACCTGCTAATACATCCATCCCTCCAGTAATACATGATGCCAGCTTTCCCAAAGCAGCAGACCCATGAGGCAGGGACGGAGTCCGCCCTGTCACACTCTCCCTCAGTGAAGAGACTAACACAAGAAAACTCCCTGTTGGCAAACCGGCAGGTTCCGAGAAGAGATAGGAAGGGTTTGAGACAAGCGTTCTTAGTTCATTCTTCCAAACTTGATTTATTAGAAAAATCCTCCCAAGAAGTAAAGGATGAGAGAGAGAGAGAGAGAGAGGCCAAGATGGTTTTCTAGGTTGGTTCCCCTCCAAGGAGACATGAGGAATGGGGAATGAGTTTTATCTACAAAGAATAACATTCACAACCAGTGGCTTAGCACTGAATAAATCACAAATAATGCCAACATTATGTTATTAAAGCCAAGATAAAAGTATATAATTTATATTCTACCATACTGAACATCTGGAGAAGGAAATGGCAACCCACTCCAGTATTATTGCCTGGAGAATCCCATGGACAGAGGAGCCTAGCAGGCTACAGTCCATGGGGTTGCAAAGAGGCAGACATGACAGAGTGACTAACAACAATACTGAACATTCTTTAATAGTCACTGAAAACATACGTGTGAAGTGCTTAGTGCTATAAAATATGGCAAATGGGCGTTGTCTGTCTGCATGACACAAAAGGCCACAGAGCTTTACAGTGACACAGAGAACATTGAAAAACAACAAACAAAGGTAGCAGCCAGATTTGTTTGGTTTGGATGAAACTTACAGTACAGCAGAGGGCTACCCTGGCGGCTCAGTGCCAATGCAGGCGATGTGGGTTTGGTCCCTGGGTCAGGAGTATCTCCTGGAGAAGGAAATGGCAAATCATTCCAGTGTTCTTGCCTGGGAAATCGCATGAACAAAGGAGCCTGGCAGGCTACAGTCCATGGGTCCCAAAAGAATCAGACACGACTTAGAGACTAAAACAACAACAGTACAAAAAACCCGAATATTGTTGTATTGTAAGTTTCACCTAAAGCAGGTGAGCACGTCTGCTATCCTCACTTCCTATCACCTCTCTTTTTCTCACAGTGTTATGTGCATCTGTGAAAGTGCGCTTGACTATTTTCTGAAATAAAGTCAGAGCATAAATAATATAAGCCAGCCATTCAAATGTGATTAATGGGGACTGTTTGCTAATTGGACTCTTGCTGGTCTTCTTAGAAATGAGAAGGTGTTTGGAGCACGGATGGTATAGACAGTCCATATCTCTGTAAAAAACTGTTTAAAGAAATGCCTTCTGTTTCTCCTAGCAATTTTCATGTCACGAGTATAGGCCTTCAGCAATCACTCCACTGAGCTTAAATTGCAGTTGAATTGGGTTTATCTTTTGAAAAATAGGCATTTTTGTGTTTAAAGCTGGCAAGGTCTCAACCTAAGAAATAGTTGAACACACTCCTTCCCCTTTTCCCTTTGCTTTCCCCCCGCTGTCTCCTTTAACTCCTTCTGACCTCCTCTGAAATGTGAAGAATAGACTTGAGACGGAAGAGAAAATGAAAAGACAGCCCTCAAATTGTTTGGAAAAGAGCAGGGAAGAACTACCTTTTCTAACTCTATTAACCGTCTGTTTAAATCTCTGTAACTGACAATAGACCTTTGCTTGCTAGCTTGCTCTCGTGGTTTAATAATGACAACAGCAGCAGCAACGATAAGAACAAACATCTATTGAGGAGCTGCCGCTTCAGGGGGGGAAGTGGTCTGCTTAAATGGCAAAGAACACGAAACTCCAGAACCTGAAACAGACAATCTGGTCTGAATCCTAATTCAAGGTGTATCCGTCACCAGATTTGTTAACTACCGTAAGTCTCAGTTTTCTTTCTAAATTAGGAGCAATAATCCTACCTATTTCAGAGGATTCTTGTGGGAATGAAATAAGATATATTTATGAATAGTTTTATCATGAAAAGTATATGACTAGAGTCACTGCTCAGTTAATACTGGCCATTATTATGAAACTAAATTGGACACCTCTAAATGTGTGGTACCTTGGGCAGCTTAAAAGATTATTTATCAAACACAAATCAAGCATCTGTCATGTCCCAAGCACAGTGCTTGGTGCAGTCTTTTCCCTTAGAGCCTTGGCTCTTGTCCATGCCCAAGTGACACGAGAAAGTTCACACTTCAAATAGTTTGTAAAGCCATCATTACATATTTCTGTTGGCCATTGTTTTCTATAACACTACATAAAATTTTTTATTCTGAATAAATATTTAAAGATTTCACTTTCTAGTGATTATGGCTTATAAACATGAAATCAGATTAATATTAAGAATGAATTACAAAATACGTATGCATGTTATCAGCTGATTCAATGGGATTTCTAAAATTACCGACTATACAAATGTCTTTACAACCAATTAACACAAAACAGTGGCATTCCTTAATTATTTAGGTATACACCATAACTAAAATTGGTATTATTTTAGGTAATTAACTGAGTCACCACTTAATTACTGTGGTTTTTTTCCCCCTATAACAGGCAGAAATGTACAAAGAAGAACAAATGTACAAACCCATACAGAACCTGTAGTCTGTAGTTATAGTTTTTGTTCTGTTGTAAGGTAAACTCAGTGAGTTATAGTTCCCTTGTCTCTGAAAATCAGATAAAATCAGTTTTTTTCAGCCCACATTATAGGGCTATTGGGCTGATTATACATCAACAGATAAGGAAACATAAAACATGCATTCAGTCGCCCTCTGTTTCTCCCTCTCTCCTAGTCCCTCCTCCTTCTTCCTTTATACCTATATATACATACACATTTTCATTATTATCAGTGGATGAAATTTATCTCCTGAGAAAATGTAAAACCAAATTCATAGATTATTTTCTGGTATATATTGCTAAAACATATTTGAATGAAAACTCTATCTGTGGAGCAGTAACTTTGGTAGGCTCTAGACTTGATTTGAATCCCGGCTGTGGGTGTGAAAGGAACAGAATTCACTGCAGACCTAATGAAGGGACTACTTACAAAGATGTTGGAAGGGTCAGGGGAACAGGTAAGAGATGCTAAGGTACTCAAACACTAGTTAACAGTGGAGAATCATTACGATACTTAGGGCTGAAGGGACAGAGAGATACTGTGTTCCCAGAGCCCTCTTTGATCTTGAATCAGAAAAGGGCCACCAGGCATGGAGAATGCAGCTCCTGGAGAAGAAATATCCCAACTTCTCTCTCTTCCTACCTTTTCATCTCCTGCTGGTGCCTTCACTTGGCCAGACCTCACTGGTAATTAGCAGACAAGGGAGCCCATGAGATGAAATCTGCTGGGATCAGCCTCCAGGGCATAGAGAAGAGCTGGCAATGGATCTGGGCAAAGATGTTCAACAAATGGTCATTCTTTTCACTCTTCTACTTTTTGAGACATCTTTTGATAGTGCTTAGCTGTCTGTGCATAAGAATGGATAAGTTTAGTCCTGTCTTCTACTTCAGTGAGTTTTCTCCAATCTTCTCAGCCCTTGGTGATCTCTATCTTCCTTTCCCACTGCTGTTTCTTAACAGTCATGTATTAGCTGTCTCCTGCTTTCCAGGTGGCTCAGTGGTAAAGAATCTTCCTGCCAATGTAGGAGCCACAGGAGACGTGGGGTCAGTCCCTGGGTTGGGAAGATCCCCTGGATTCTTGCTGGGCTAATCCCATGGACAGAGCAGCCTGGCAGGCTGTACAGTCCACGGAGTCGCAAAGAGTCGGACATGACTGAGCAACTGAGCACGCACATTAGCTGTCTTACTCTCTAAATGCCTGTGTTGGTCTGCTGCCTGTTTGCACTTGGATCCATTCCTGGCTCATCTCCCTTCCAGCTACAGATTGCTGGAAACCACATTTCCCATAGTCTGTTGCCTTCTGGCTTCTGAATAGGTTGAGCCAATGTAATGCACTAATGCAAGGCTGGAGGGTTGGAGGAAGGGAGGAGATAGAGTACTTCTCATTCCCTCTCTCTGCTTTCTTTGTTGTCTCTGGCAGCAGCTGAGTCTCCACTGTGGCTCCAACTCCTCCTTCAATGGTAGCAGATCCTTCTAAGTAGCCTTCTCCATAGTACCATTTCGCATCAGCTAGAAACCAGCTTGTGGATTCTGGGAATATCACCTCTTCCTGTTGTCCCTCTGGCCCTCGAGGTGGTAGTCGTTTCTCACTCAACTCCAGTTGCCTCACTGAGTCCTATTTGGCTTCCTGTCACCTAGTAGCCAATCCCCTATATTAAATTCACTTTGTTTGAAATGCCTAGAGTGGTTTCACTTTTCCTCTCTGGATCATACCAACTGTGATATCCCTATTTTTCCCCAGACTGACGATACCCCCCAAAGGCTTGAGGTACTTGCCTGATCGTCAGTTACACGCTTAGAGTGCTCAACATAATAAAAGCAGCTAC
Organism: Bubalus kerabau; assembly: GCF_029407905.1. NCBI lineage: Eukaryota > Metazoa > Chordata > Mammalia > Artiodactyla > Bovidae > Bubalus > Bubalus kerabau. Next base: position 71,860,648 of record NC_073630.1, read on the forward strand.
TTACCTAGTGTTTGACCAGGAGAGCTGTGGAGGCTTTTAGAAAGTGTTCAGTTGAAAGAGTTGAGTAGGTTAACAAACCTGGTGTGTTCTGTGAATATTAGGATTCTCCCTCTTACTCCTTGATTTTTTTAAACTACTAATCTTGAGCTCTAATACCAATGACCAAGTCTTAAGATTATGAATATAATTTCCTCTGATGAAAAGTTGAACAAATGCTGCTTTTAGTTATTTAGATCCACTCGATTCCAAATGATCTGTGGGGAAAGGTTATATCATTCTTAGTCAAAATTTACCGGCTGCTCAGTTGAAGCACAATAGCTGTCTTGTTCATTTGCTTAACAGTCAAAGCTGTGGTTTTTCCAGTAGTCATGTGTGGATGTGAGAGTTGGACCGTAAAGAAAGCTGAGCACCGAAGAATTGATGCTTTTGAACTGTGGTGTTGGAGAAGACTCTTGAGAGTCCCTTGGACTGCAAGGAATCCAACCAGTCCATTCTAAAGGAACTCAGTCCTGAATATTCATTGGAAGGACTGATGCTGAAGCTGAAACTCCAGTACTTTGGCCACCTGATGCGTAGAACTGACTCCTTGGAAAAGACCCTGATGCTGGGAAAGATTGAAGGCAAAAGGATAATGGGATGACAGAGGATGACATGGTTGGATGGCATCACCAACTCAATGAACATGAGTTTGAGCAAGCTCCAGGAGTTGGTGATGGACAGGGAAGCCTGGTGTGCTGCAGTCCATGAGGTTGCAAAGAGTCAGACATGACTGGGCGACAACTGAACTGAAGTTAATGTGTCCTAATACGAATTATTCTGGGTTTGCACACTGTTTGAAGATATTATTTGGGAACTTAGGTACCTAGTATTTTTTTTAATTGTTTTTCACATGCAATAAAGAGGTATATTTTGGCATTTTTTCAGAGATGACCTCGACAGGAAACTTCAAGCTATTGCTGTTTCAAAACTACTGAAAAATAGCTCTGAGCAAGTGATATTTCTGGGATATATCACATCAGCACCTGGTTCCAGAGATTATCTACAGCTCATTAAGCACGGCAATGTGAAGGTAACACAACCTTATTAGGTGTTCTGATTTCTTAAATAAAGTGATGTTTCTTCAGGTTGAAAAAAACCCAACCCAACATTTTAATATGTATCTTGATTATCTAACTGCTGCATGGAAAACTACCAAAACATACCGGCTTTAAATAGCATTCATCTCTCTGCTCATGAATCTGCAAATTGGACAAGACCCATTGGGTAGCTCATGTCTGCAGCACACAGAGAGATGGCTCAGCTGGGGACTGGAGGAGCCACTTTGCAGATGACTTATAAGGGGCAAGTTGGTGGGGCTTTTGACGAGGAGCTCAGCTCGGGCTTTGGGCTCAGAGTCCTGGTTCTTTTCTATAGGCTTCTTGGGCTTCTTTCTTGTATGATTGCTGAGTTCTAAAAGTGAGTCTCAAGAGACCCAGGAAGAAGCTGTATTGTCTTGTATGACCTTGTAAGTCATATAGGATCATATCTCTCATCATCACAAGCCTGCTCACATTCAAGTGAACAAAACATAAACCCCATCTCTTGGTGAGGCGAGTGTCAAATTCACATAAGAATATTACACGGAAGGTGGATTACTGTAGCCATGTTTAGAAAATACAATCTGCCACATTGTGCAAGTTAATCATGATGAGGGTAGAAGATAATATGTCATATAGAGAGGCTGGCTGATCAGGGCCTCACTAAATGACACTGAGTTTGTCCTTATCTGTTCAGGTCCCAAATGGTTGAATTTGTTGGTGTATCCAGATATAATCATGCTCTGGGAAACTGACGGTTAAATCCTTGAGATATATATACACTAGAATGTTAAATGCATTATTTTATTTTATTTTTTTTTAAATAGCAATGGATCTTTTTTAAAAAAAATTATTTTTGTGGCTGCACTGGGTCTTAGTTGTAGCACTTGGGATCTTTGATCTTTGCTGTGACATGTGGAATCTAGTTCTCTGACCAGGAATCGAACTGGGACCTCCTGCATTGGGAGCAAGGCGTCTTAGCCACTGGATCACCAGGAAAGTCCCAAGTGCATTAATTCATAATGAGAAATGTAATTGTTATATTTAGTTAAGCCCTATGTACATTTCTTGGTCCTTTACATGTCTCTTTTTAGTTCATTGTCTTGAGAGAATATCTGCAAACAAAAAGGCTTATCCATCTTATCAAGTGCGTAGAGAGACAGGTGAGAGAGTGTGGCATGATGAGAGTTTTCTGTATGTGAGAAAACAGAATGACAGTGGCTTAAATAAGAGGTATGTTTCTCTATGTGAATGTCTGGGAAGGTGATTTACTGCAAGTATGGTACTGGGGGGTATTGAGAATGTGCTTCTTCTATTTTGTGGCTCCACATTACAAGGGCTCCACTCCCAAGTTTGCTTCATGTTCCAAGATGGCCATATCCTTGTTCTAGTTAGCAAGATAGAGGAAGGGATAAGAAGGGGCCAGGAGCATATACAAGTTATCTCTAAGGCAAACTCCAACACTCATACTTACATTTTGTTGATTAGAATTTAGTCATTGGCCATATCTCACTGTTCAGGAAATTGAGAGATGCAGTGTGCGTGCGTGTGTGCTAAGTTGCTTCAGTTGTGTCCCAGTCTGTGTGACCCTATGGACTGTAGTCCCCTAGGCTCCTCTGTCCATGGGGATTCTCCAGACAAGAATATTGCAGTGGGTTTCCATGTCCTCCTCCAGGGGATCTTTCTGACTCAGGTCAAACCCTCGTCTCTTATGTCTCCTGCCTTGGCAGGTGGGTTCTTCGACACTGGTGCCACCTGGGAAGCCTGAGAGATGCAATATTTAATTGTTTTTCTTTTTTTGTAATTGAAATATAGTTTATTTACAATGTTGTGCGAGATTGCTTCTCTTGTTTAAATTTTCTTCGTTGGAATATACTTGCTTTACAATGTTGTGTTGGTTTCTGCTGTACAGTGAAGTGAATCCATCATCTGCATACATATATCCCCTCTCTCTTGGACCTCCCTCCTAACCTACCCCCATCCCACCCATCTAGGTCATCATAGAGCACTGAGATGTGATGCAATATTGAATCCTGATACTTGTAGACCTAGCTAAACATCATACAACTTTGAAACGGGGCAAGGCAGATATTAGGGAGATGAGTTAATCTCTGCCCTAGTGGATAAGGCAGAAGTGGAGTCAAGGTGGACTCCTAATTTTGGCTTTGGTCAGAGGGAGGGTTTATGATGGTGACACATTATTATAGAGAACCCATAAGGAAGGAGAGGTTTGCAAAGAAGATGAGTTCAGCTATGGGCTGAGTTGAACCATCTGTGGGATATTAGGGGAGATGTCTACTAGGCAGCTGAATATATGGATCTGGAACTAAGAAGGGAAGTCAGGATCAGAAATGTAGATTAAGGAGTTGTCATTATCTAGTCGATTATTCCAACTGTGGGAGGGGACATTGTTGCTTACAGAGTTTGATCAGATCAGATCAGATCAGTCGCTCAGTCGTGTCTAACTCTTTGCGACCCCATGAATCGCAGCACGCCAGGCCTCCCTGTCCATCACCAACTCCCAGAGGTCACTGAGACTCACGTCCATCGAGTCAGTGATGCCATCCAGCCATCTCATCCTCTGTCGTCCCCTTCTCCTCCTGCCCCCAATCCCTCCCAGCATCAGAGTCTTTTCCAACGAGTCAACTCTTCGCATGAGGTGGCCAAAGTACTGGAGTTTCAGCTTTAGCATCATTCCTTCCAAAGAAATCCCAGGGCTGATCTCCTTCAGAATGGACTGGTTGGATCTCCTTGCAGTCCAAGGGACTCTCAAGAGTCTTCTCCAACACCACAGTTCAAAAGCATCAATTTTTCGGTGCTCAGCCTTCTTCACAGTCCAACTCTCACATCCATACATGACCACAGGAAAAACCATAGCCTTGACTAGACTTGCAAAAGGAAGACCAAAGAAAATCCCTGATAGAGTCACCTTTAGTGTGGCTCTCATGAGGGTAATGGGTGAGGGAAGATAAGGGAGAGATTATCTCAGAAAAGAGATTAAGTAGAGATCAGAAGAGTAAGAGGAAAATCTGAAGAGTGTGGAGTCACAGGGGCTGCATTAGCTATTTATCACTGTGTATCGGTGTGAAAGCTACAAGCCTTAGTGGCTTAAAAAGAACAGTGGCCTAATAACCTTGGGACTCTGTGGGTCTGAGGGGTGGCGTTCTGTTCTTGCCTGGGTTCACTCGTCAGCTGGTGTCTGTGGCTGGGGGTTCTGACATGTCCCCCACTCACTTGTCTGGCCCTTGGTTCCGGGTGCTGGCTGCTGGCTGGGCCTCTCTCTCCATGTAAGCTCTTCATACACTAGCCTACCTGGTGTCACATTTACCAAGGTCACTTTGTGACCTTGGGGCAAGTTACTTAACCTTTCTGGTTAACCATCTATGAAGTAGGGATAATAATACCTATCATGGGGTTGTCATGAGGATGTAAGATAAGATAATGTCTAAAAGCCCTCAGCTTTGTATATAGGATGCACTCAGTAAGGGGTAGCTATACATTTGTATTATGTACGTCTGGCTGTATGTATAAAATCGTATTAGATAAACGTGTAAGTATATGGTCTATAAAGTACAGGAGAATATTAGAGAAGATGATATTTGGCAAGTTTAAGGAAAAATTGATTGTATCCTAGTAAGAGAGGGAATGTGTGTGTGTGTGTGCAGGGAAGAGGAGTTTTATTTTATTTTAATTTAATACTCTATTGGATTACACTGTCATGGTCAGAAGCTGTGTCAAGATTGGCAGCAGATTCTTATATAACTTTTTCTATTAGGAACTTTATTAATGCAGAGGGGAATTTTAATCATAAATGCTTGAGTGAATAGATAGTCCTCTTTAAGAAATGAGTATTTAAATTCTGCAGTCTTAAAATTTGAGAGCATCTTTTAAAAAAAACTAGTAAAATAAAAAGATAGTAAAACATATTCCTAATTGATTATTCCCACTACATACAGGTAAATAGCTAAATTTTTCTCTCTTCCCAAGGCAAGCCAGAGCAGTACTTTTAAAATATATTTGCTTTTTTCATCATTAAAATATTAAAAGAAAATTTTTTTTTTTTGCCCTGCTGTATGCCATGTGGAACTTCCCCAACCAGAGACTGAACCTGTGCCCCCTGCAGTGGAAATGCAGAGTCTTAACCATTGGACCACCAGGGAAATCCAATTTAAATTTAATTTTTAAAATATATTACAAATTTTCTGTGTATACAAAAGTCATATTGTATGTGTGTGATATGTGAATAATAGTAAAGATTAATTAACAAGAACCCACAGTTCCCTGGTGGTCTAGTGGTTAGGATTCCAGGCTTTCACTGCTGTGGCCCAGGGATTCAACCCCTAGTCAGGAACTGAGATCTCACAAGCCACACAGAGGGGCCAAAGAAGAAAAAACTAGCATTTATGTGTCCATTACCAAGCTGAAGAAAAAAATTTACAAATACATAATAAATTATGTGTATTCTTTTAGTCATTTAAAAATATATTTTAATTATATTTTAATAGTAAAATTTGTCAAAATAGTAAAAAGTCAGGTATATTTTTTAAAAGATGAAAATGAAGGTTTCTTTAGTATAAAAGCTCCATGTTTAGAGTTTTCCAAACATATAATAGCAACAAATGCTTATGTTCTGACTTTCTATTGAAAAATAATGCTGGTCTCAAGCTTTCTACATCAAAGAGACTCATGATTACTCCCAAAATGTGTGTTTTTCCAATGAGTCCATTTAACGAATACAGACTGAACTCTTGCCAGATGCCAGGCTTCATGCTAAGCACCAGGGACCCAAGGTGATTAAGAGGCTCTCAGCTCAGGCAGGGGAGAGTGGAGACTATAAACAGTTGAGCAGAATGGTGTAGCTGGTGGACCTACAGGACTACACAGGATGACGGAGGAGCATGTGATCAGTTCTGCTTGGGATGCGAGACTCGGGAAGCTGTGGGAAGCCGGGTGCTGTGCAGTAATTCCCGATTTACTTGCTTACCTCCCTCTCTAGACCACCTTCCTGTTTTACTAGGGGCTAGAAGGGGAAAAGGTAGGTGTTTTGGAAGTATCTGTAGAATGAATAAACAATTTGGACCTTAAAACATCAGTAGGAATCAGGTGGAGTAAATAGCATATACAAAGAAAGGCATATTTATTACTGCATCTCACACATTTCCCTGGCAATTCAAAATAGAGCACTGTTTTTAATGCTTTAAACATTCTCTTCTCTCTCCATCATTAGGATATTGACAGCACAGATCAAGACAGATGGTGTGAATACATTATGTATCGAGGGCTGATCAGGTAAGCATAGGTGTTTGAGAGTTGTTTTTCTGCATCTGTTATTACTGTGATCTTTTGGGTCTATCCTGGAAAGAAAAACTTTAGGGAAGCAATTAATTAATTTTGTTACTTTTCATAAACATTGATTTGGTTAGTTACCCAATTTAACATTTTTTTCAGGGCATGGCCTAATGATTTAAGAAAGAGTAAATGGCTAAGCAAATCAACTTCAATTATACAAAAAGGATACTGTGTAAGCTGTTAAGCATGATAATTGTTAACTGTCAGAACATGTTAGGAATGGCACCATTTGTGACTGCATGACATGGTAGAAACAGCATGAAGCCTGGGCTTGGATTCCAGCTTTGCTGACTTCTAATCATGTAATCTTGGGTAAGGTGGAGTCACTGCTATATTGTGGTGAGCTCTCTAGGTAGATTATATTTTTTAAAAAAGATTACCCCGTATAAAAAAGTGAGCATTATCCATATATATAAAATTCCAAAACAGTACAGCTGAAAAATCTCAAAATTCAAGCATGTAACTGTAAATCTGTTTTGAAGGCATTGTTTCTTTAAACAAAGCAAAGGGCAGTTTAATACCAAAAGAAAAAGACTGATATCTCAGATTGAAAATACTACTTCTGTTTAAATTCATATTAAAGTAGTTGCTTTAATGGGGATAGAAGGAAATGGCAACCCAATCCAGTATTCTTGCCTGGAGAATCCCAGGGATGGCGGAGCCTGGTGGGCTTCCATCTATGGGGTCGCACAGAGTCGGACATGACTGAGCGACTTAGCAGCAGCAGCAGTAGAGTCTCTAGAAAGCAGTTTATGAGATAGATTGAAATAGGTATAAGTTCAAAATGTAAAAATTGTTAGTTGCCAAGTAACAGGAGCCTAGTGAACTACAGTCCGTGGGGTGGCAAAGAGTCGGACATGACTAAGCGACTGAGCGCAATGCGCGTGCACACACACACATGCTTATAGTGACTATGACTGTGAGAGACGGTATCTTGATCTGCTCAGGTTGCCATAACAAAAATACAATGGACTGGGTGTCTTTAGCAACAGAAATCAGTTTTCGTATGGTTTTGGGGACAGAGGGAAAGAGCATGCATGTTCTGTGATATCTCTTCCTTTTGCTGTTGTTTCGTCACCAAGTTGTGTCCAACTCTTTAGGACCCCATAGACTGTAGCCCGCCGGGCTCCTCTGTCCATGAGATTTCCCAGGCAGGAATACTGGAGTGGGTTGCCATTTCCTTCTCCAGGGGAGCTTCCTGACCCAGGGATTGAACCCACATCTCTTGCATTGGCAGGTGCATTCTTTACCACCAAGCTACCAGGGAAGCTGATACTCTTCCTAATAAGGACACTAATCCTACTGGATCAGGGACCTACCCCACCTAATTTAACTTAATTACTTCCTAAGAGGTCCAAATGTGGCTGCACAGGGCAGAGGGTGGGTTTAGGGTTTCAACACATGAATTTGGGGGGAGGAGACACAAACATTTAGTCTGTAACAGATGGGAAGGTAATTTTGAAAATGTCAAAATTAATGCAGTTAGGGACTACTGTTATTCAGTTTCTGTCCAGGAAACCAATTCTATAAACTTTACCTGGATCATCTAATTCAATGCCCTGCTCTCAGTAGGCACTTAATAAATACTTACTGGACAACAATGAAAGACTCTCTGCTTTGGTAGAAGATTTAGATTGTCAGGTTCCTTATCTTCAATGGCTTTTTGAAGGCAGAGTCTATGAAATGGGTTAAACTTTGATCTTAGAGATTTGGGAAATAAATGACCTAGATTTACTAGAGAGAGTGACGTTGAATTACAGGGAACTACACAGAATTGGGACCTGAGCTTTTAGACAAATGCATTAACCTGTCAGACAGCTCAGAGCCACATCTGATGCCGAGACTATGCTTCTCTCATCTGCTGTGGTGGGCAGGCTTGCTTCTCCACTTGTTCCAGCTCTGGGTTTCTGTCTCTGTTCTGGATGGAGCTACAGGTTTTAAGTGTTCCTCCCTCTGCCACTGTGGCCCAAACCCCTGCTGGTCTTTCATCTAAATTACCTCTGTGCCCTTCTAACTGGTCTCTCTTCTTTGACTGTTACCCTGATGTCTGCTCTCTACACCATAGCCACTGCATCTCTGCACAATGCCCCATCTCCCTCTCAGAGAAACTCTGAAGTCTGTTAGGAAGGCTTTGCATCATCTGCTACCCCATGCAAACTCAGGTTCCCCTTATGCACTCCATTCCAGTCACTGTGGAGCTGGTTCTCAGAAAAGCCAAGTACATTTGACCTGAGCACCTTTGCATTTGCTGTTCCCATTCCCAAGAACGCCCTTCCTCCAATACCTGTGTGGCTTGCTCCCTCACTTCATTCAGCTTTTTGCTCAAATGTCACTTTGTCAGAGAGGTATGCTCTGACCATTCATTATAGAATAACAACATTTGCCACCTAGCGTTTTCTGTACTCTGTCCTCTGCTTGTTCTCCCACAGTACTTGGGTACTTATCACCATACATATATACATGTATTTGTCTTCCTCAATTAGAATGGAAACTCTATGAGGGCAAGAAATTTGTTTTAGTCACTGTTTGTTTCCAATACCTAGAACAATGCCTCCATGTAGTAGGGGCTTGATATATATTTGTTCTTTGAATAATGAACAAATGAATATATTTGTTCTTTGAATAAAAGTCAGACTGAAGCTGACTTTTAAAGAGGCAAACTATAAATAAAATTAATTCTTGGCTGTTCATGGTTCCCCCATTTTTCCATCTGAGCTTCTGATAACTCTTTGGATAACATCTACAAAGTGCTTTGAAATTCCTGGAGAACTGAAAGCTTGAAGCAAAAGCAGGATGTACATTTTTTTCCCAGACATTAAAAATGTGCAGTTTTTCAGACGTTGCTGTTCAATTGCTAAGTCATGTCTGACTGTTTGTGACCCCAAGGCCTGCAAGCACTCCAGGCTTCGCTGTCCTTCACCATCTCCCAGAGCTTGCTCACACTCATATGCACTGAGTAAGTGATGCCATCCAACCATCTCATCTTCTGTAGCCCCCTTCTACTCATACCCTCAAATTTTCCCAGCATTGGGGTCTTTTCCAATGAGTTGGCTCTTTGCATCAGGTGGCCCAAGTATTGTAGCTTCAGCTTTAGCATCAGTCCTTTTGATGAATATTCAGAGTTGATTTCCTTTAGGATTGACTGGTTTGATCTCCTTACTGTTTAAGGGACTCTCAAAGAGTCTTCTCCAGCACCACAGTTCGAAAGCATCAATTCTTTGGCAGTCCAGTTCTTTGGACCACCATAAAGAAGGCTGAGCGCTGAAGAATTGATGCTTTCAGCCATTAAAAATCTTTTCTTTAGATGTTTAATTGTGAATGAAAATGTGCATGTGATCTTTGTAGTTTTTTTTTAAGGTAAAAAAGAATTTAGGACTATGCTCCTAAATTCTGGAGGATTTTGCTCCTAAATTCTCCAGGAATTCTGGAGAATTCCTGCTACTGACACAAAACAATTATGTGAGAGGCAATTTGTATATATAGAATATTCGTTAGTTACTATAAAAAAGTAGAGTAAGGTTGCCAATTATGTTAATTAAATCTATGCGCATGTTCTTTATTCATTTACATCATAAAAGAAATATTTTGGTAAACATTTAGAGTAATAAATCAAGTTCATTCTAGTGATATACAGAGTTAGAAACGGGAAACTGACTTATTAGTGAAGGTATTATCTGCCAGATCTCATCAGATTTCAGTATGATGATAAAATCTTTACAAACCATTTCTGTTTCTGCCACAGATTGGGTTACGCAAGAATCTCCCACGCTGAACTGAGTGACTCTGAAATTCAGGTAGCTAAATTTAGGATTCCTGATGACCCAATTAATTATAGAGACAACCAGAAAGTGGTCACAGACCATAGGGAAGTTCCAGAGAAAATTCACTTCAATCCCAGGTGAGTGAGTTCCTTTATGTGAACTAGAGCTATGAGCTCATGCATCCCCTCTAGGGACCTAAATAGTACCTCGCAGTGAGCTACCAATTAGATTCTAGAGGTTTATTCACATAAGGAGCTCCTGGTAAACTTTATAACATCTCACTTGGGCTGAAGTTATGGTCCCTGCTCTCTGAGACAGAGAAACGTGCTGAAGTCCCAGCCTCAGGCACAAATGACCACATGGTACCATACTATCACCATTGTAACAGCTAATATTAAAGTGTTGCTGCGTCCCAGACCCTCTTCTAGGTGTGTTGTGTGTTATCTCCATAATCCTCATTGGATCGGTCTTCTTGTTATGCCCATTTTGGAAGTAAGGAAGCTCAAGCTGAGGAACATAATAGAACTGCACCAGGGTTACGTTTGGAGAAGGAAATGGCAACCCACTCCAGTGTTCTTGCCTGGAGAATCCCAGGGACGGGGGAGCCTGGTGGGCCGCCGTCTATGGGGTCGCACAGAGTCGGACACAACTAAAGCAACTTAGCAGCAGCAGCAGCAGGGTTACGTGGCTAGTCAGTGACAGAGCCAACAAACGGGAAGGAGGCCTGTTGGCATCACTGGGTGCTGTGATTCTCAGTGTTGGCTGCACTAACATTCACCTGGAGGGCTTTTAATAACTCCCTCTGCCTGGTCCCACCCCAGACCAATTCATTAGAACTTCTTGATGATACCTGGGCTTTGGGTTAAAAAAAAAAGCCTTTGCAGGTTATTCTAATGTGCAATTAAGATTGCGACTATGGAGAATGGATCATTCATTTCCATTACAGATATTCCACCCTGTGAAACATATTGGGTGCCATTTAGTTTTAAATAGAGGTTATCTGAGAAACTTGTTTGCAGAAAAACATGTGGTTTGGAGTAAGTACTTTGTGCTTCTCCCATGACTGGGTAATGAGAGGCAATATCTGTCTCAAAGCAGGCTCAGAATGAATCATATATTCAATACATTGTTAGTATTACTTGACATTTCTACTACTTTTACCAGTTAATAGCTATAGAAACATCTCAGACCTCATTTTGTATGGGGAAAAATGACATTTAGGTATTCTCTTTTTTTCCCTGGTCTCTCCTTACAAGACACAACTGTACGATAGTGTAGGCAGGGAATTTAAGGAGAGCTCTAGCCCAGTCTGGATTTGCTTCCGTCGCTGTATTTGACCTTGCCCTTTGTAACTGCAATGTGCTTGTGAAGAGCATGGGCCCGGGGTGAAGCTGCCCAGTTGTGAGCCTCAGTCATTTCAGTGAACAGCTGGGCAACTGTGGACAAGTTGCTTAACTTCTCAGAACTTCAAATCTCATTTGCAAAATGCGAAAAACAGTAGTGCCTGACTCTTGAGGTTTTTTGAGCTTTGAATGACACACAAAGTTCCTAAAATAGTGCCTGGTAAATGCTTCAGAGCCAGTAGCTGCAATGGCAGCAACAATATTTGTAGCAGTAACAGTAGGAGTGAAATAGAAATCTTCCCTCCTTTTGTTGACTAGGTGAAAGCTGCTCAGTCCTGTCCGTATCTTTGTGACCCCATGGACTATACAGTCCATGGAATTCTCCAGGCCAGAATACTGAAGTGGGTAGCCTTTCTCTTCTCCAGGGGATCTTCCCAACCCAGGGATTGAACCCAGGTTTCCTGCATTGCAGGTGGATTCTTTACCAGCTGAGCCACCAGGGAAGTCCAAGAATACTGGAGTGGGTAGCCTATCCCTTCTCCAGCAGATCTTCCTGACCCAGGAATCAAACGTGGGTCTACTGCATTGCAGACGGATTCTTTACCAACTGAGCTATCAGGGAAGCCCTTTGTTGACTGAGATGACTTCTTAAATGGAAGCTCAAAGATCTGGGAAGAAAAAAAAATTTTCCTGTTTCCTTATTCTCATATTAGGAGTGTTGAGAAGTCCAAATAAAGTGTTTTTGGCTAATCACAACTGCAGATTGGTCCAAGCCAACTGTGAAAGGGTTTGATCTGCTTTCTCACTCAGTTTAATTATGAAAATAACAGAAGCATAAGTAGAAGGCCTGCTTTAAGATTTCTTATTATAAAAATGTGTACATATGAAAATTTATAAAATAGAAATAGCCAAAGAATACCAAGTTTAAAAAAATCCCATTCCTTAATTCAGCAAATAGTCATTGAGCATCATGATGCCGGTACCATGTTAGCATCAAGATGTGCTGAAAACTGGGGACAGAGTGGTGAATAAGACCACATATTTGTCCTGTGGAGCTTATGTTCTAGGGGGAAATCAGCAATTCAAAGATTATCACTGGTAATATTTTTGGACACATCTTCACTTTTTTATATGCATATGTATCTATATATATATACACACAAATATATATGTATATGTATCTATATGGGCTTCCTGGTGGCTCAGACTGTAAAGAATCTGCCTGCAATGAAGGAGAAGTGGGTTTGATCTCCGGAATAAGGAAGATCCCCTGGAGAAGGGAATGGCTACCCACTCCAGTATTCTTGCCTGGAGAGTTCCATGGACAGAGGAGCCTGGAGGGCTATAGTCCATGGGGTCACAGAGTCGGAAATGACTGACTAACACTTTGACTTTTTGTATATCTATATATCACCAAACTTTGTAAATTTATGAAGCATACATATGTGTATATGTTCATTCTATTTGTTAATCTAATTTTTTTCATCCAAATAGTATATGATGAACTTCCTTCTATAAAAAAGTACTCTTCTGAAAATATTTTTAATGATTGCATAATATTCCACTATATGGCTATACCAAACTTAGTTAACCAATTGGGTTTTTGTACCTTTAGTCTTTCATTATTACAGAAAGTCTCCAAGGGACTCTTTACATCTTTGGGTACATCCTTGATTACTTCCTTACTACTTGGTCCAGTTGTGGAATAGTAAAAAGGTTATGCAAAATTTTAATATCTCTTATTTTTGTTTTGTGATGTCAAAGTATACAGATCTCCTATCTCCTACATTATTGAGGTTATTTGGATATTGCAATCACTGATGAAGAAAAGGGAGTCATGGCTTCCTTTCCAGTGCCTTTTGTATTTCATCATACCCACCAGAGCTATATAATTACCTAAGTATTCATTGGTAAAGTAAATCATTAATTTGTAGAACCTGAGCACTGTAGAAGACTTCAAAGTTGCAAATGTACCAAAATAGATTTTATAGATCCATACATGTAACATGAATAACTTCCTTTCAACTGTAAAATGGATATTATTCCAACTGGGATAATATCCAGACTTATTTTTCACAAATATTATCAGCCAATAATTCTTAAACAGTTGTGTTTGTGGACTGATCTGTAATCATGGAATGAGGACCTTGAAGGTTAAACTTAATATGCCTTTTCCAGAGGCATGAATCCTTTTTTCCCCCTATTCATTTGCTGTTTTATAAATTAATCACATCTCTGCAGGTTTTATGATAGATAAGTAAGCCACAATAGATTATGGTTGAAATTTTACATAAGAACCTAACTTTTGGATAGTGTTTACTTATCAATTACTTTTTTTTTCAGATTTGGATCCTACAAAGAGGGGCACAACTTTGAGAACAACCATCATTTTCATATGAGTACTCCCAAATACTTTCTATAAACTATTTAAAACAAGAATTCACTGACTGAACAAGCCCAAGGAAGAGAAAACTATTATAAGAAGAAGAGATGAACTAAAGTGGGAAGATACACACAAAAAACCCCCTCAATTTTGGAAAAATACAATATCTACCCAGTGGGAAATTCTATCAGTATAATGTATGTGCTAAGTCGCTTCAGTTGTGACCGACTCTTTGCAACCCCATGGACCATAGCGCGCCAGGCTTCTCTGGCCAGGCAAGAATACTGGAGTGGTTTGCCATGCCCTCCTCCAGAGGATCTTCCCAACCCAGGGACTGAACCTGAATCTCTTTTTTTTTTTTTATTTTATTTTTTTTTAAACTTTACATAATTGTATTAGTTTTGCCAAATATCAAAATGAATCCGCCACAGGTATACATGTGTTCCCCACCCTGAACCCTCCTCCCTCCTCCCTCCCCATACCATCCCTCTGGGTCGTCCCAGTGCACCAGCCCCAAGCATCCAGTATCGTGCATTGAACCTGGACTGGCAACTCATTTCATACATGATATTTTACATGTTTCAATGCCATTCTCCCCAATCTTCCCTCCCTCTCCCTCTCCCACAGAGTCCATAAGACTGTTCTATACATCAGTGTCTCTTTTGCTGTCTCGTACACAGGGTTATTGTTACCATCTTTCTAAATTCCATATATATGCATTAGTATACTGTATTGGTGTTTTTCTTTCTGGCTTACTTCACTCTGTATAATAGGCTCCAGTTTCATCCACCTCATTAGAACTGATTCAAATGTATTCTTTTTAATGGCTGAATAATACTCCATTGTGTATATGTACCATAGCTTTCTTATCCATTCATCTGCTGATGGACATCTAGGTTGCTTCCATGTCCTGGCTATTAAAAACAGTGCTGCGATGAACATTGGGGTACACGTGTCTCTTTCCCTTCTGGTTTCCTCGGTGTGTATGCCCAGCAGTGGGATTGCTGGATCATAAGGCAGTTCTATTTCCAGTTTTTTAAGGACTCTCCACACTGTTCTCCATAGTGGCTGTACTAGTTTGCATTCCCACCAACAGTGCAAGAGGGTTTCCTTTTCTCCACACCCTCTCCAGCATTTATTACTTGTAGACTTTTGGATCGCAGCCATCCTGACTGGCGTGAAATGGTACCTCATAGTGGTTTTGATTTGCATTTCTCTGATAATGAGTGATGTTGAGCATCTTTTCATGTGTTTGTTAGCCATCTGTATGTCTTCTTTGGAGAAATGTCTATTTAGTTCTTTGGCCCATTTTTTGATTGGGTCATTTGTTTTTCTGGAGTTGAGCTGTAGGAGTTGCTTGTATATTTTTGAGATTAGTTGTTTGTCAGTTGCTTCATTTGCTATTATTTTCTCCCATTCTGAAGGCTGTCTTTTCACCTTGCTAATAGTTTCCTTTGATGTGCAGAAGCTTTTAAGGTTAATTAGGTCCCATTTGTTTATTTTTGCTTTTATTTCCAATATTCTGGGAGGTGGGTCATAGAGGATCCTGCTGTGATGTATGTCAGAGAGTGTTCTGCCTATTGAACCTGAATCTCTTATGTCTCCTGCAATGGCAGGCGGGTTCTTTACCACTAGCACCACCTGGAAGCCTATCGATATAACATATGTTGCTAAATACAAGCATTTTTCCAAATTGTTTTTCTTAATTTTTTAAATAAAAAAATAGAATGTGGGGTAATCTAAGGAAGTTTTACTGTGAGAGAGAAAATAACAAAAATGTCTTAAGTTTTTAATCCTTAAAAATAGGAAATGGATTTTTTTTTTTTTAATGAGCTGGAAGGATTACTTACAAAAATCAAGCAGCCTTAAATCCCTCTTGGGACAAAGCAGGGGGAAAATCTTTAAAGATTAAGTCTAATTGTTAGAAGAATACTGTGTACATACAGCTGCTGAGTCAGCAGCTGCAGCATGCCTATCGCCATCCTGCCCTGAGCTATGATAGAATCGTGTCTCTACTCTGTATTTACATCCCTTCCTGGCTGTACAGGACATACTCCCTTGATGTCTCTACTCAGGGCACACTCCATTAATGTCTCCAGTCAGGCCACCAGCTGTCAGGGAACACATCTCTGCATACAGAGGGGTCCCACAGAGAATTTTCTTTCCACTGCCAAGCAGGTGGGTGATGGGGAGAATTCAGCCCAACAGCATCATCTCCACAGGGTACAGTGATTTGAGTGTTGCCTAGGAAGGTACACATACATCTTAGAACTGGAGAGGACCCTGCGTGTTTGATATTTGGGAGCAGAGATAAAGATTATAAGAGAATTTCCAGAAGTTCGATGTCACAACCTAAGGAGGTTCCTTGGATCTATTTAACTGAACAGTATTGAGCACATGGCCATATGTGAAACATGATGTCGCTATGATGGTTTTAAAAATATGTCCACAAGTGATTTGGTACTTTCTTCGAAAGGTGGGACCTAATTGGCCTCTTTTTGAGGGTGGGGTAAACTTAGTGACTCACTTCTTTTCTTTAAAAAATTTTTTTTAAATTGGAGGATAACTACTTTACAATGTTGTATTGGTTTCTGCCATACATCAGCAGAATCAGCCATAGGTACAGACATGTCCACTCCCTCTTTAACCTGCCTCCCACCCCCACCCACTCCCACCCCTCTAGGTTGTCACAGAGCACCAGGCTGAGCTCCCTGGACTATACAGCAACTTTCCATTAGCTATCTTTTTTACGCATGGTAATGTATTTCACGGGTGCTCTCTCAATTCATCCCACCCTCTCCTACCACTGCTATGTCCATAAGTCTATTCTCTATGTCTAAGACTCTATTCCTGCCCTGCAAATAGGTTTATCAGTACCATTTTTCTAGATTACATATATATGTGTTAATATACGATACTTGTTTTATCTCTGACTTACTTCACTCTGTATAACAGGCTGTGACTCACTTCTGGTGAAGCCAGGTGCCACGTTATGAGCAGCCCTGTAGAAAGGTGGGGATGAATCAAGGTTTGCCAACAGCCGTGGCAATGAGTCACCTTCCACCTCCAGCACCAGCTAAACCTTCAAATTGTATTTCAACCCCTGTTCACATCTTGACTGTAACTCACGAGAAACCCAAGTCTAACCACCTGGCTTAGCTGCTCCTAAATCTCTGACAGATAATAACTGTTGTTTTAAAGCCATCTGTGCTTAGGTCTTCTTCAACTTATGATAGGGTTATGTCCCCCAAAAACCCATGTAAATCAAAACTGCATTTAATAATCTAACCTACCAAACATCATAGCTCAGTCTATCTTAAAGGTACTCAGAGTTTTAGCCTACAGTTAGCCTAGAGTTGTGCAAAATCACCTAACAGTGGTTAGATTCCAGACTGAGTCTGAATGCCTGAAAACCAGGAGTGCTGAGGGCTTGAAAAGGTCAGTGTTCCAGCTCAAGTAATCAGGAAGGAAGAAAAAAGGGTGAATTCCTCCTGCCTCCACCTTTTGTTCTATTTTAGGCCCTCAATTGATAGGATGATGCTCACCTAACACTGGAGAGGGCAATTTAGTGTGCCCATGGATTCAAATGCTAATCTAATTCAGAAAATGCTCAAAGACATACCCAGAAATTATATTTACTTTGGGTACCCTGTGGCCAGTTGACATGTAAAATTAACTATCCCACTGACATGACTTGGGTTGTTTTTTTTTTCAATTGTGGCTTCCTGAGGCTTGTCCCAATTCTACTAAGTAAGACTTTTTACTTTAACAAGATCCATAGGTGATATGTGTTCACATTAAAGATCGAAAGTCCCTGATTTTGGTGGCCCCGCAAAATCTCAAACTCTGAACTGAGATGAAGGTGATTCTTGATGGCTCATGCCCCTTGACACCTGGCAAAACAAGTAAATAAAGTAAAATACGATGAATAATCCTCTTTTGAGGAAGATAACAGATCTCAAAAGATTTCAATAAATAATTTTTTCATATACAATGTCTAGTACACAGTCAAAGATGACAGAGCACATAGAAGATAAGACACCATAATCCATGATCGGCAGAAATAACAGACGAAAGGAAACAGACTTACTGATGTGGATTCCAGCTTGTGGATGAAGCACAAGCTGCAATCAAGATTGCCAGGAGAAATATCAATAACCTCAGATATGCACATGACACCCTTATGGCGGGAAGCGAAGAGGAACTAAAGAGCCTCTTGATGAAAGTGAAAGAGAAGAGTGAAAAAGCTGGCTTAAAGCTCAACATTCAAAAAACTAAGATCATGGCATCCGGTCCCTCATGGCAAATAGATGGGGAAACAATGGAAACAGTAAGAAACTTTATTTTCTTGGGCTCCAAAATCACTGCAGATGGTGACTGCAGCCATGAAATTAAAGACACTTGCTCCTTGGAAGAAAAGCTATGACCAACCCAGACAGCATATTAAAAAGCAGAGATATTACTTTGCCGACAAAGGCTCATATAGTCAAAGCTATGGTTTTTCCAATAGTCATGTATGGATGTGAGAGTTGTACCATAAAGAAAGCTGAGCATCGAAGAACTGATGCTTTTGAACTGTGATGTTGGAGAAGACTCTTGAGAGTCCCTTGGACTGCAAGGAGATCAAACAGTCAATCCTAAAGGAAATCAGTCCCGAATATTCACTGGAAGGACTGATGCTGAAGCTGAAGCTTGAATACTTTGGCCACCTGATGTGAAGAGCTGACACATTGGAAAAGACCCTGATGCTGGGAAAGATTGACGACAGGAGGAGAAGGGGACAACAGAGGATGAGAAGGTTAGATGGCATCTCTGACTCAATGGAAATGAGCTTGTGCAAGCTCCAGGAGTTGGTAATGGACAGGAAAGCCTGGCATGCTGCAGTCCTTGAGGTTGCAAAGAGTCAGACATGACTGAGTGACTGAACTGAACTGAGGTATGGGATTTATCAGATATAGACCATAAAGCAACGATGCTTCCCGTGTTCAAGGGCTTAAACGCTAAGCTTGAACATTCCAGCAGGAAAATTATACTTTTGTAAAACTATGCAGAGTGACACAGCCCATTTGAAAAAGAAAAGTTCTAGGACTCAAAAATACTATAAAAATACTCTACAAAAATACACTGAAATGAAGAATTCAGTGAACTGCTTTAGCATCAGAACCATACAAATATCTGAAGAGCTGGGAGATAGGTCTGAAGGCATTCAGGTTCACCAACGGAAGGCTCCCATGGAATAAGGATAAGGGGAAAATTCCAGCGCAATTGCTTAACATTTGCAAAGACACTATCTTTGTTCTCCATTTAAACAGACACATATTTAATAATCTCTTTATACCTTCACACCATAGTGTGCTTTGTGCAAGTATACATCTTTAACTAGTTGTAACAAAAAGTTCATGGAACCCTGATAGTATGTAATCCCCCTTAACCTGATAATGATCATTCCAATGCAAGTCCAGAAATTCAGAGAACCTCTAACTAGCTCAGCCTTACAGATGCTTGCTGTTGCTGAATCCTGGGGTAAAGTAAAGGCCCCAATGTTTTGAGTGGGGTGAGGATGTGGCTAACCACAGTTTCTCTGATGACTGAGCCCTTCTGAGAAGACTCATCTTGGAGTAGGAGGCTGATGCTGGTTGTAAACTGGGGTAGGGATGGAGAGGGAAGGTTGCCATCCTGAGACTCAGGAGACTGCTTTGGCGACTTTGATAATGTAAATGCACTTGAAATGATTGGTAAATGGGTATAATATGTCAATCCAGCAAAATATAATATGTTTTTAGTTCTCCTTACTTTAAGGGTTTCTGGGGAAATCTATAGACCTGGCTCCTCTTCACATCCAGCTTACTGGGTAGAGAAGATATACAGATTCTTTATGTTTGCACTGTTTCCTAGCAGAGTAAAACACAATATAAAGTTTTCTGGGTTTTTTTTTCCTAATTTGTTTTTTTGAAATAACAGAAAATCTCTAAGGGTAACTCTGTAAACATTTTCTAACATTTCTGGCAATTTTTCACCTACATTTTTTCTTTCCTTTTAAAGACTGAGCTTGCAAGCAAGACAACAAATGCGTTCCCCCCCCCACCCCAGATTCCTTTTAAATTTAAGATGAGAATATACTTGTTTCTTGAATAAGCCCTTAAGGGAACAGGTACAATGGATTGAGTGTTTTTGTCTTCCCCAAATTCATATGTTGAAATCGTAACCTCCAATGTCATGGTATTAGAAGGTGAAGTCTTAAGAGGTCATAAGGTCATGAAGGTGGAGCCTGCATGAAAGGAATTAGTGCCCTCCTAAGAGCCAAAGGAGTGTTCTCTCTCTCTTGCCTCCACCATGTGAGGATACAAGGAGAAGAAAGCCACCTGCAAAACCAGGAAGAGGCTGTCACCATACACTGGATCTGCTGACACCTTGATTTGGTACTTCCCACTATGTGAGAAACACTTGTTTTTTAAGTCACTCAGTCCATTGTAATTTGTTATAGCATCATTAACTGACCAAGAGAACAGGTCTGATAATACAGTGACTGTACAGTCTATAGATTGAAGAGGATAGAGTCCCATGTGGGGAACGGAAACACCCAAATCTCTCCCCCTACTTTACAGTGGACATATACTCTTAACAGCCAGTGTCTCCTCCACTCTGGAGACCAGGCTCTCCTTTTTTTCCCTGCTTTCTCTCCAATCGATTTTCTCATTTCTCATTTGTTTTTGAATTCTACTATACTTTTTAAATGATCAAGTGGATTCTGAGGATAATGGAAGAGAATAGAAATAAGAAAAGTGCTGACTTGCTGTATTGTGGAGTGGTAAAGATAAATACCACTGTATTGTAGAGTGGTAAAGATTAAAGATAAAATAAGATAAAATTTATTTTATACAGCTGGGTCAGTAGTTATTTCAATTTCAGTGTATTTGGGAAGCATCCGATTATTTTAGCCATAGCTTCTTATGAGCTAATAATTTAGTCTCTCTCTCCCTTTCTCGCTGTCTTAGTTAGAACACTTTAATCAGTACCAAGGAACTCTGAATTAATGCCTTGAGCTACCTCATTATGTGAGTAGCTAATAGGAGCAGTAACACAGTCAAGTTATTTCAGAGTAAAGACATTAAAGAAGACTCTAGAAGGGGAACCACCTAGTCAAACATTGACTGATAACACAAATAATCAGACAACCTTAATAGACTATAACTTTTCTCTGCACTCAATGCGTAGGCATAAGAGGCAATTCCTAAGAACATATGCCCCTTTCAGAATCCTGAAATTGATAATCACAGGGCTGGAAGGGAACCTAGAGATCATGTAAATTAGTTCTCTTTTCAGATGACAAAATGAATTCAGAAGCTAGGTGCCTACACAAGGACATAGCTAAGTAACAGAAAAGCTGAAACAAGAACACAGTTTTCTTGACTCCCTGGTTCAGCACTGTGTGTTCCATACAATATCGCCTCCTATAAAATTTGGGATTGAGAGGGGAAATATTTCCAGGGTATATCATGAG
Source organism: Bubalus kerabau (assembly GCF_029407905.1). Classification (NCBI taxonomy): domain Eukaryota; kingdom Metazoa; phylum Chordata; class Mammalia; order Artiodactyla; family Bovidae; genus Bubalus; species Bubalus kerabau. The sequence goes on from NC_073630.1 coordinate 71,882,061, forward strand.
TATCTGATGGACAGTCCATGCTTCTACACCATAAAAACTGATGCACCAAATTGAGTTATGTCTGTCTGTCTGCCACACATCTCTAATCACAGATGGTGACACAATCCTGGACTCACCACCCTACAGGGACATTCCTGACCTTCCACCTGCATCTCTGTTTCTCCTTCCTTTCCCCCCAGGCACCAGAATAGGGCCTATATCACTGGTGGAGGAGATTCCTTTCCCAACCACTTTTTGGACCTCATTTCTTCCTTTCATTCTATTCATCCTGCTCTCAGCAACACCATAGAAACTCTGCTTGACACACCGCCCCCCACACACCCTACCCCACCATCTTGTTGAGACACTCTGAGCAAAGGTAGTCCGAACCCATTTGCTGGCTAACTTCATCACCAGCTTTGCCTGGCTGGCTGGTTGTCTGTTAGAATTCTTCCTTTCCTCTCTTACTATCCTTTACTAATCTACTCCTCCAAGGTCATTCCCTTAAGAAGGCAGGACCTTGTCTTTGTTGGAGGCTGGTGGATAGAGACTCAAGATCTCTCTTGTGGCCAAGAACATTTAGCTCCCTCTGCTCACAGCTGGGCTCCTTCTTTGAGGCAAGTGTCCACCTCTGCCCAGCTTCAGATACAGTGACTTTTTTGAAGAATTAGGCCAACACTTTACAAATATTTTGATGTATGCAGCCCTATAAATAAAAAAAAAGAGCATACACTCTCAATATATTTACTTATAACTTCCATACATGTACTACTATTAACCCATATGTTAAATATAAATAAAACTTAATTGATCTCCAATATTTGGGGGAAAAAATATAAATTGTCACAAATACTCTTTGCAGATTCTCCTTCCTCCCACCACTCCCCAGAACTACTGAAATGGGCAGTGGATGCTCTGGGATCCACACCTGGGATGAGTCTGTGTTCAGTAATAGTAATAATGATTACTGCCACATTTTGAGCCCTGACTATGTACCAGACATGACAAGTCTTTACATAAAATGTCCCACTGAATTTTTTTTTTTTTTCCACACCATTCAGCATGTGGGATCTTTAGTTCCCTGACCAGGGATCAAACCCAAGCCCCCTGCAGTGGAAGGGCAGAGTCTAAGCCACTGGACTGCCATTGAAGTCCCCCACTGAAATTTTGCAGGAGCTCCATGTGGTAGGCACACTCAATTCCCAGGTTAATGTTGAAGAACTGAGGCTTAGAGGTGCTGAGCTCTGCCCAACGTTGACACTAGCAAGAGGCAGGGCAGAATTAAAGCCAGGTCTCTCTGACTTGAGGCACACCTTAGGCACTGAGCTGTGCTGCTTCGGGGATGACAGCAAGCTTTTGAGGTCTCTGCTCTGTGCTGAGCACAGGGAGCCAGGACACAGCCTCTGCCCTCGTGAAACTGCCATCCTACTTGGGGTCTGACATCCTGGAGGCTCCCTAGATCTTACTGAAAAGGGTTTGATCAGGCGGAGTGTATGTTATGAGGCTTAAAAAAAAGTTCACAGCATAGAATTGGTTGTAGAAATTTTAAAAAACTTTAAGATGTACAATTATGCAGTATTACAGCACATTTGGAACTCTGTTGCCTCTATGTCTTGGAATCTTATCATTTATAGCTTTATTTCAATGGGAAAATGTACTCTATTGAAACACTCAACTTATAAGCTTTTTAATAAATTAACTTTTCATGATTTTTTTTTAAGAGTTTAGACTTTCCAAACAACATACTAAGACAAAGTTATTATAGCATTTAAGAAAGATCAATGAGAAGCATTGATGAAATTTTCAGATAATTAGAATACCATCTTTGAATACTCTGGTTAATTGAGATCATTGCTTCAAAATACTCTAAGGTGAATATAGTCATTGGAAAAGAAATAACTCCCCCAAATTCCTTAATGAAATAAATAAAAGCCTGATGGCATATTCTTTTCCCAGCTGGAAATAACATTAATATCCCTTACTCACAAAGCCCTGCTCCTGCTTCTAAGTTGCTCTGTGCAACCCCATAGACGGCAGCCCACCAAGCTCCCCCGTCCCTGGGATTTTCCAGGCAAGAACAATGGAGTGGGTTACCATTTCCTTCTCCAACGCATGAAAGTGAAAAGTGAAAGTGAAGTCGCTCAGTCGTGTCTGACTCTTAGCGACCCCATGGACTGCAGCCCAACAGGCTCCTCCATCCATAGGATTTTCCAGGCAAGAGTACTGGAATGGGGTGCCATTGCCTTCTCCGCACAAAGCCCTAGCTCCCATCAAAATAAAGAGCTAGAAGCTGAATGTCTTTCTCTTCATTTCTACCACAGATACCTGACGGCAATTGACTTTGCATCCCTCAACAGGAATGGCAAATGTCACAAAATTAATTATTGTAAACACCTGTGTTCAGAGACTGTGTTCTTTTATATAATATTGACAAAACATGTTGCTTTGTAGTCTGCAAATCCTTTTGCATCTGCAATTTCTTTTTGGTTATAGCAGTCACCTTTTTTAGCTGATGTCCTAATAATATATTATTGTATAATAAACTATGTCTCATGATTTTGTGGTATTGACCTAAGACAAATAGACTGCCAGATATTTCTCTGGCAAAGATAGGTTTATTCTGGATCAGCAGACAATTGCAATTTGGGGTCTGTGACCACGACAAGCCACATGGAAGTCCCCACATGGCAAGGGAAGGAGACCACTTGTATAGAGGAGAAAGGAAGTTGGGAGTGCTATAGTAAACACTCCAAGGCTGAGTCTTGCCGGGAAAGAAGAGGAGTCTTTCTTCTTCCTGTGGGTCTCTGCTATTATCACAGGGCATGAGAGCACCCACTTCTGGTCTCCTCACTTTAATTGTGTGAGTGCCTTAGTTGCTCAGTTCTGTCTGACTGTTTGCCACCCCATGGACTCATGGACTGTAGCCTGCAAAGCTTCTCTGTCCATGGGATCTCCCAGGCAAGAATACTGGAGTGGCTTGCCATTCCCTTGTCTAGGGGATCTTCCCATCCCAGGGATCGAACTCACATCTCCTGCATTGCAGGCAGATTCTTTATGATCTGAGCCAGCAGGGCAGCCCCACTTTAATTGAGGTTTATTACATTTTTATGGTGGGTTAGAAACTTAGCCAGAACTTAGCTGGACAATCCTTCTGTCCCCTGTGGCACCGTCTGAGTCACTTGCTGGCATATGGATGGTGGCTGGGCTGGACCAGAGGTTCCTGGCCGGCTTTACCCATGTGACTGTATCTTGATGAGGAAGGCTGGAGAGGAGGACTCATCTGAGTCTCTTAGCTGTCCTCTCTATGTTGAGTAGGTGGACTTTATATATGGTGGCTCAGAGCTCCTAAGCGAATATTCCAGGGGATAGAAAATGGAACCTTCCAGAAGACTAAGATGCAGGCTTGGATAGAACAGTCACTTCTGCCATATCCTATTCACCAAAGTAGTTGCTAAATTCAAGGATAGGGGACCAGGACCCCATTTTCAATAGGAAAGGTATGGAAAAGTTGTGTGAGCATCTTTAATCTGCCACAGCTAGATTTCAGGAGTTTTCTTTGCATTTTCTAGATGAGGAAACTAATCCTCAAGCTAATTGAGTTGATTTGACCAGAAGGGCATGTCTAGGAGATGGGGAAGGTGCAACACTGCTCACAACTGCTGATTCCAAGGCCAGTATACCTGTACTGCTGGAGACCTTGCTGGGTTCAAATACATATTTTCTGATGAATATAATATGCAACCCTTCTTCTTCCTCTTTTTGGCTTCTGAGCCTTTGAAGTATATTGGGGGAATTCAGGACTTTTGAGGACCCAGGCATGTTACCTTAAGTGCCTGCATTTCTGATGGTACATGTGCTCTCTTTTCCCATGGGACCTATTTTCTTCCTACGGCAGGAATGAGATGAGGGCTGAGGGAAAAGGGGGAGTACTTTCTGTAAGAACTGCGGGTCAGGATAATTGTTGTGGTGTCAGATGCTGCTATGAGCCTAGGCTGCCAGTCCCATTATGTTGCGTTCTGAGCAAGCAAGGGGCTCCACCCATGAAAGAAGTGCCATTTAGTTGAGATGAATGGGGGTGAGAAACTAGTCAGGAAATAAACAGTTGTTGGGTGAGGGAATGAGGAGGAGTCATTTCACTGGCCAATAAAAATCAGTCCTTTGGAACCTGGCTTTAAATTGAGACACTAGTTAACAAAAGTCCAAGCACACGTCACGGTACTTCTCCTGTACAGTACAAATGATGTTTTTGAAAAGCACCGCCCAGTACGTGCCATTGGCTCTATTGCTCAGATTTGGTCATGGGAAAATCTGGGGTTTTCTCTGGTCGAAGGCACTTTGTCTTTACTAATAAGCTATGCTTTCACTTTTCTTTATTTCAAAATGTCAAAAGATGCTTCTTTGCCTTTTCCAGTGAAGCAATGGCTATACCAACCCTCTTTTTTCTTACTGCAGCAGAGCCTATTGCTATATTATCCAGTATTACTTTATATTATTAATTATGTAACATATTATCTAATTTATAGTATAGTTATATTGCTATAATAGCCTATTGCTATGGCTTCTGTGACGTCTATAGCTTATTGCTGTAGTCGCCTTTAGATTTAAATTTATGCACCAAGTCTTTGCAAATACCTCATCACTCCTCTTCCAAAGTACTGAAAATTGTTTTCTTTACTGAATACAAACCTGTCCTATTTTTTACAAAGCAGCAACATCACTAATGAAATCTACAAAAGCACTTTGGAAATGTACATCAGATGTAAGCAGGGGAAAATTCCCTTCTAAGTGCTTCTGAATGTAACCATGCTGAACAGCATATTGCATACCAGTAGCTCAGGACTTCAAAGTAACAGCAAAATTAAAGTTCAAGCAAAGCATCCTTCACTTGGAACATTTTTGCTCTGTGGATATCAAGTGCCACATGTACTTGCAGTGGCTAGAATTTCCATAAAAGGAACAACAGGAGTGCTAGATTGCATCACCTAAAAGCAATGGTGGCTGTTATCACAAAGGGAAACAAATTAAAGCAGAGGAAAGATGATAGGAGTAGTTAGCTGGAAATGAAAGGCAGAGCGCTTGAGTGCTACCCGGGAGTATTAGTGAGACCCTGAGCTGTGCCCATCTGATGTGTCCCTTTATCATCTCCTTTATCCACAGTGTCTGAGGCTTGGGAAATTTCTGTGATTTATGAAAGTGCCACCAAGCTTCCTTCTCTGCCAGGGAAAGCTACTGTGGCTAAGTTTAGTGTAGTGGTTTCCAAAATGAGTTCTTTCACTCCTGGGGTGCAGGGAAAATATTAGAATTACTATTTAAAAAAAAAATTTATGTGTTTGAGTGTGTGGGGTCTTAGCTGAAGCATGCAGGATCTTACTTGCATCATGCAGCATCTCTCGCTGAGGTGCACGGACTCCAGTTGTGGCATGCGGGCTGTCCTTGCAGTGCTCAGCCTTAGTTGCTCTTAGTTGCATGTGGGATCTTAGTTCTCTGACCAGGGATCAAAACCGAGTCCCTTGCATTTCAACAGATTCTAAATCACTGGAACACCAGGGAAGTCCCTAGAATTACTATTTTATTCCACTGTGTTTTAGTGTTTTAGAATCTCGATTTGGGGGTTATGTTTATAGCAATGCTATTGAAAATGAGGTTCATCACAAGCAGCATTGCTGTCCCCTGGGTTGTTGCTGTTCAGTTGCTCAGTTGTGTCTGACTCTTTGCGACCCCATGGACACCATGGCTTCCCTATCCTTTACTATCTTCCGGAGTTTGCTCAAACTCATGTCCATTGAGTTGGTGATGCCATCCAACCATCTCATCCTGTGTTGCCCGCTTCTCCTCCTGCCCTCAATCTTTCCCAGCATCAGGGTGTTTTCCAGGCCCCTGGGAACCTGCTAGAAATTCAGATCCTTGGGTCTCATCTCAAACCTACTGAATCTCTGCCCCTCTGGAGGTGGGATCCCATGAGCTGTGCTTGAACAAGTTCTCTAGGTGATTCTGATACCCATGAGAGTTCGAAAAGCAAACTGGTTTCTAATGTGGATATTTATTTAAAAAATACACAGAGATGGGAGAGGCACTCAGACATATTTACTGATGGGATGCTCAAACAAAAATGTTGGAAGGCGACGCTGTGATGGAAACCTGCTGACTCAAAAGCCATATACCCTCCTCCCCACCCTTTTTTCTCCCTATATTGCTAATTAAACATGGGTTGGGAAAGGTAGTAAAAATGTAGCCTCTTTCACTTTCTGGATGAACTTAAACAAGTTACTTAGTCACTCTGGAAAATGAAAATAAAGTGAGATGCTTTATCTCACAGGACTGTTAAGGAGAGTTAAATAAGCTTGTGTGTATCAGAAGCATGTAACGAACCTTGAGCACAAAACAGACCCTCAGTTCCTCTTTTCCTATATAGCTGCGGATGCCACAGCATCAGTAGTGTAAGGCCTTCTGTTTGCTAAGATAGATCTATTAGCCCCCAAATACATCAGTATATGTACAAAAGCTAAAAAAAGAAAAAAATCTCCTACAGTCTACAGACTATAACCTTGTATAGTACATTTTGTGATCCCATGCCAATACAGACAGGTGGGGAGGGTAGCAAGTGACTGTACTGAACATGTTTACCCTTTTCAAGTTCAGTCCAGTTCAGTTCAATCGCTCAGTCATGTCTGACTCTTTGCGACCCTGTGAATTGCAGCATTCCAGGCCTCCCTGTCCATCACCAACTCCCAGAGTTCACTCAAATTCATGTCCATCAAGTCAGGGATACCATCCAGCCATCTCATCCTCTGTCATCCCCCTCTCCTCCTGCCCCCAATCCCTCCCAGCATCAGGGTTTTTTCCAATGAGTCAACGCTTCACATGAGGTGCCCAAAGTCCTGGAGTTTCAGCTTTAGCATCAGTCCTTCCAATGAACACCCAGGACTGATCTCCTTTAGGATGGACTGGTTGGATCTCCTTGCAGTCCGAGGGACTCTCAAGAGTCTTCTCCAACACCACAGTTCAAAAGCATCAATTCTTCAGCGCTCAGCCTTCTTCACCGTCCAACTCTCACATCCATACATGACCACTGGAAAAACCATAGCCTTGACCAGACGGACCTTTGTTGGCAAAGTAATGTCTCTGCTTTTGAATACGCTATCTAGGTTGGTCATAACTTTCCTTCCAAGGAGTAAGCATCTTTTAATTTCATGCTGCAGTCGCCATCTGCAGTGATTTCAAGAGGTGAATGTAATTTTCCCCTGAAACTCCAAGCTGCAAAGAACAGCAATGTCAGTGATGCTGTAGACCGTAGCAGTTCAACATCATGCTGTTGTGAGGAACAGCTAGTAAAATCCATTACTGATCATCCTCTGGAGCAGATATCCCCAACCTTTTTGGCACTAGGGACCAGTTTTGTGGAAGACAAGTTTTTCCACAGACCATGCTGGGGATGGTTTTGGAATGATCTAAGTGCATTTCATTTATTGTGCCCTTTATTATTGTCACATCAGCTCTACCTCAGATCATCAAGCATTAGATCCTGGAGGTTAGGGACTCCTGCTCTAGAAGCAAGTAGCCTCTGACTCAAGTTGTGCGTGTTTCAGCCTGACAGCTAGATGCAGCCAAGTTAATTCATGAGAGATGATAAAAAGTATTAGCCAAAGTTTATCTCAGAGAGACCCAGGAAATGCGCTGAAACTTTTGTGCTCCTATGAATCACCTGGAGAACTCGTGCAGTTGGCACATTTCTGGGCCTCACTCCCCTTGACTTTTATTCTATCAGTATGTGGTGAGCCTAAGAATGTGTATTGTTAACAAGCTTCCTACGTGATTCTATTTCAAGTGGTCCATGCACAAGAGAATTTATATGCCCTGAATCGCAGATGTTTTAGAACTGATTAGCACTTCAGAGCTCATTTGGTGTAAGATTTCTTAACCTTTTCCCCTTCATGAGAGCCAAGACGATTGTCATTAAGATAAATGCATGACACTTTCTCATTAATATATTCACATCTGACAAAACCACAAAGGTTTGGAACAACTAAAACATGCCATAACTATTAGCAGCAGTGATTCACAGCAGACCGAGGCATCGATAAGATTGTGTCTTACTCAGTTCCCTACCGTGGAATTTAACACTACCTCTCAAGAAAACTTATCAAAATACGAGGGGGAGAGAGAGTAAGTGTTAACAAAGAGGTGACCCTGCATCTGCTCCTGTTTTAGCAATACTAATAATTCATTCGTAATCTTGAGTACTTCATTAGTAACAGATTTCCTAGTGATACAAATCACAATTGAGACACACCGCCGTGGCAGAGCCTGCTAGTTGTCTTTTGATAGTTCTTCTCCTCCATTCTCTGTAAAAACCTCCAGATTTTAGCTGGGCACATGGACAGTGAGGAAAGAATGGCTGTATTTCCCAACTTCTCTTGCAGTGAGGAACGACCATGAGTCTGAGTTCTTGACAAAAGGATCTAAGAGGAGAGAGTGCATGAGACTTCCAGGCAGTGTCCTTAAAAGGAGAGCATGCCTCTTCTCCTTTCTGTGGCCAGGAATGGGAGGTGAGCTCTAAAGGACCACTTTGGACTATAATGGGGAAAGTATGTGTGGAGGGTGGCAGAGGAAAAAAGTGAGGAGAAGGAGCTGGAGATCTGCAGTGCTAAGAAATCCAGGCACTAGCCTTGAGAGTGACCTTAGACCATGAGGGAGAGTCCAGGTGTAGGTAAAAATGACTGTGGCTGCAATGAAGTGTTGAGGTGGATTCAGGAAGGAATGCAGGGAGGTCTCCACTTCCTGTCTTTAGTCTGTTCAGGCTGCCGTAGCAAACTGTCTAGCTTAAGCAGCAGACACTTATTTCTCACCCTTCTGGAGGCTGGGATATCCAAGATCAGGATGCTAGTAGATTTGGTTCTTGGTGAGGGCCCTCTGCTGGGCTTGCAGACGGCTGACTTTTCACTGTATCCTCATATGGCTATAAGAACACTAATCCCATCATAGGTCAATCTTGGGATACATGGTTCTGAATGAGCAGGTGTTAAAATAATTTGAGTTTAGATACTTTATGTTGCACGTTACAGTCTGGCAGTTAATCTATTCTGTGAATCACAATACAGGGTTTTTGTTTGTTTGTGGGGTTTTGTTTTGTTTTTTTTTGCAGATTATGGTTTCCATTTCTCATTACAGTATCTCACATAGTGCCCTGCTACTACTAAGTCACTTCAGTCGTGTCTGACTCTGTGCGACCCCATAGACGGCAGCCCACCAGGCTCCCCAGTCCCTGGGATTCTCCAGGCAAGAACACTGGAGTGGGTTGCCATTTCCTTCTCCAATGCATGAAAGTGAGAAGTGAAAGTGAAGTCGCTCAGTCATGTCCGACTCTTAGCGACCCCATGGACTGCAGCCCACCAGGCTCCTCCATCCATGGGATTTTCCAGGCAAGAGTCCTGGAGTGGGGTGCCATCGCCTTCCACACATAGTGCCCTAATGGGCACTCAATATGTTCGGTTGAATGAATTAGTAAATTAATTATTAAAAGTAAATCAAGACTAAACTAATAGTCCAAGTACACGCATCCTTAGTCACTCAGCTGTGTTCAGCTCTTTTTGACTCTGTGGACTGTAGCCCCCTCCCTGGCCAGGTCCCTCTGTCCATGGGGATTATCCCAGCAAGAATACTGGAGTGGGCTGCCATTTCCTCCTCTAGGGGATATTTGCAATCCAGGTATCAAACCCTCATCTCCTGTGGTTCCTGTATTGGCAGCCAACTTCTTTACCCACTGAGCCACCTGAGAAGCTCAATGGCCCCCGTATCTACACACAAAAGCATATGGCAGTGGTACTTAAAATAAAAATGCACATTCCTGAGGTCACCCCCTAGATATTGTGATTAAGTAGGTCTGGATTTGGGGCCAGGTGATTCTGATGCTAGTGGTCCACAGTTTTCACTGGTGGGCTGGTGATAAAGTGGGCTTAAGATGTTAACAAGGGGAAGGAAACACAACCTTACAGGTATCTTTAAGACTTGGTTAAACAGGATTGATAATTAAACTAAGGGCTTCCCAGATGGCTCAGTGGTAAAAAAAATCTGCCTGCCAAGCAGGATACCTGGGTTCGATCCCTGGGTCATATTCAGTATGATTGAGCATGCACATATACACACACAATTGAACTAAAGAAATCAAGAGTTATGTTCCCTTCAAAATAAGCTGGCTGATAGAAAAGGAAGCACAGTGACTTGTATGCCTACACATACAACACACCTGCTAAAAAATCCATGTATCTTTATGTACACAGTGATGAGCACTCAGCTGAGAATTAAAGGAAAGAGAAATAGAAGTGATATTGTCATGGTAGAGCACTTCAGATTACAGTGTCTTCATAGCGTTAGCTGTGTCACTAGGTTCTTATTAGTAATAATAAAATGCCTAAATTTGAATGCTTCATTATGTTTTCTATTGAGGTGAAATTATCATAAGATCAAATTAAACATTTTAGAGTGAACAATTCAGTGGCATTTAGTTCATTCACAATGTTGTACAACTATCACCTCTATCTAGTTCTAAAACAGTTTTATCACTGAACAGTAAAGTCCTGTATCCATTAAGCAGTATACCTAGGAGTAGAATTGCTGGGTCATATGACAATTCTTGGGGCTTCCCTGGTCAAGTATCTGCCTGCAATGCAGGAGACCGGGGTTTGATCACTGGGTTGGGAAGATCACCTGGAGAAGGGAATGCCTACCTACTCTAGTGTTCTTGCCTGGAGAATCCCCATGGACAGAAGAGCCTGGCGGGCTACAGTCCATGGAGTCACAAGGAGTCAGACACAACTGAACAACTAACTTTATTATTTTTTTATGATAATTCTGTTTAGATTTTTGAGGAACTTCCAGACTATTTCCTGCAATGGCTGAACCATTTTATATCCCCACCAGAAAAAGATGAGAGCTCCAGTTTCTCCACATTCTCTTCCACACTTTTTACTTTTTTTTTTTTTTTTTAATTATAGCTATCCTAGTGGATACAAAGTGGTATCTCATTGTGGCTTTGATTTGCATTTCCCTAATTTCTAAAGGAGATCAGTCCTGGGTGTTCATTGGAAGGACTGATGCTAAAGCTGAAACTCCAATACTTTGGCCACCTCATGTGAAGAGTTGACTCATTGGAAAAGACTCTGATGCTGGGAGGGATTAGGGGCAGGAGGAGAAGGGGACAACAGAGGATGAGATGGCTGGATGGCATCACCGACTCGATGGACATGAGTTTGAGTGAACTCTGGGAGTTGGTGATGGACAGGGAGGCCTGGCGTGCTGCGATTCATGGGGTCACAAAGAGTTGGACACGACCGAGTGACTGAACTGAACTGAATGACTAATGGTGTGGAGCATCTTTTCATCTGCTTCTTGGTCATTTGTGTATCTTATTTGGAAAAATGTCTATTTAAATTCTTTGCCCATTTTAATATTTGGGTGACTGTGTTTTTGAATTTTAAGCATTTTAAAAAATACATTCTGTATACCAATTCTTGTTAGATATGTGAATCAAAAATATCTCCCCAATCTGTAGGCCATATATTTTTTAAAAATTTATTAATTAAAAGTTTATACTAACATAAATTTCACTCCCTTGTGTTCTGATGTGCTTTCATGAGTGGAAAACAGGGCCACCTGCATATATACAAATCTATGGTATAATATTGCCTTACTCCTGATGTTAATAAGTTTGTGGGAACAAATCGCTGGTGGGAACATATTTTTCAGGTGTATCATGGCAAAAAAAAAAAAAAAAAAGACTGAAAATTGCTTTTCTAGACCAAAGGTCCAGATTCAAGAATAGGATGATGTACACTGATTCCTGTGTACCAAAAACTGGTTCTGAGGTATGAAACAACAGCGGGACGGAGACCAACTAACATGACATGTAGGAAGTCTCCTCAGCCATGCTAAGCTCGCTGTTCCTCAACCCCTGAGTCTTGAGACAGTGAAGAAAAGCAATCTAATTCTCCAATTCCTATTCCCCATGTTGGCTCATTCAGCAGTCTCCGTAGAACAGAGTGCATTCAAGCATTAGAGTTTGGCTTATTAAAAGGAGACATGAATCTCAAAAAGCCTCAAATACCAGATTAAAAAAAAAAAACCAAAACAACAAAACTAATAGCAGCAGTGGTAGCATGAGCTATACCATGAAGCTGAAATGGTTCAGGCCCTGGAGCTGGGAGGGAAGGAAGAATGACTGCCCTTAATTTGAGAATAAAACGAAGACCAACGGGAAAGCAGACTGTTCCTGGCTCATAAAACCACAGAGGAACTCAAGTTTCCTGACACTTCCAGACAGGGCTCTAGCAGATATTAAGGAAAGTGAAAGGAAAGTGAAGTTGCTCAGTCATGTCCAACTCTTTGCGACCCCATGGACTGCAGCCTCCCAGGCTCCTCCATCCATGGGATTTTCCAGGCAAGAGTACGGGAGTGGGTTGCCATTTTCTTCTCCAGGGCTAGCAGATATTAAGCACAGAGTAAAAACTATCTTTAACATTCAACTATAGACTTTCAGGGGCCTCCCTGGTGACTCAGTGGTAAAGAATCCACCTGCCAATGCAGGAGATGTAAGACATGTGGGTTCGATCCCTGGGCTGGGAAGATCCTCTGGAGGAGGGCATGGTGACCCACTCCAGTATTCTTGTCTGGGAAATCCCACGGACAGAGGAGCCTGGTGGGCTTCAGTCCACAGGGCTGCAAAGATTTGGACATGACTGAAGCAACTTAGCATGCACACATGTATAGACTCTCATATCTGGAATGTGCTTCATCTTAAAGGGGGCCCACTGACATGAAGCATGCAGAGACAGAGTAAAAATCGCTGATTCTTCCTTATGAAATGAATCCCACTGGCTCCCCACAGCCAAACTCTAATAGACACATCAGAGCTCTCTATCAATATAAGTATAAACTGGAGGCTGTATGCTCAGAGGCAGTAGAAACCATGGATGAACTTGGTGGGTGATGACAAAGGTACAGAAAAGCCACTGTGTCCTCTAATTCTTTACCACATCTTCCAGTCCTAGTGGAAACAAAGATCACCAGCAGATTAAACAACCCTTGATGGATGAAATATTTATTGAGTTTCTAAATAATGTGCTGGAGACAGCGCTAGAACATCAAAGACAGAGCTCCTATTCTGAAGGTGAGGCGGCCACACAGAGTAGAGGTTTCCCAGATGGGAGGATGGGGCATGGCAGAGTGAGGAGGCCTGCTGGACTTGGGAGGAAGGAGAGATGGTCCAGCTTGGCTCTGAGTCAGAACTCTCCTGATTGCAAGTGACAGAAACCTAACTTGAATTGCAAAGAGGGAATGTATGGTCAGGACAGCAATCCCTTGGAAGGGTAGGGGATCTCTCAGGCTTCAGAAGCAATTGGAGTCAGGGACTAGATAGCCGTCAAGACAAGGTCAGTGCACAGGCTTGTGTCTGAAAAAATTCTTCCCCCCAACTTAGTTTATCTACTGCTCACTGGAGACCCAGGTTCTATCCCTGGTCAGGAAGATCCACTAGAGAAGCGAATGGCAACCCACTCTAGTATTCTTGCCTGGAGAATTCCACGGACATGGCTGGCAGGCTACAGCCCATGGGGTTCCAAAGAGTTGACATGACTGAATGACTTTGCATTTTCACCTTCACCTTCATTATTCATGTGTCCAGTCACTTCCTCAGGAAAGCCTCCACTCCCCCTGCTCAGCAGCCTGACTGAATCACACCCAGAAAGCTGGCTGGATTTATTCAAGTCTTTGGGGGTCAATTGGAAAAAGGTGACCCTTTTGAGGGGACAATGCCAGTGTGTGAAGAATAGGGTCTCCTGCCTCTTGGCACATACAGCTTCACACCAGGCCCCATGGCTTGGTTAGGAGACTCCAGGTGGGGTTTCAGCCCCCTTCCCTCCTTGGCAGTACAACTTCATGCCGTGTACAAGCTAGCCCATCTGCTGTGGACCCCGCAGTCCTCATCTAGTTTGGCTGGCACCTGGAGACCCCAGTCTTTCTGTTGAGCCTCTCCTCAGAGACCGCGGCCATCCTCAGTGAGGGATGACGCCATTGGCCAGTCAAGGGAGAGACTAAATTGGCACTGTCTGAGAGGGAGTTGGAAAACCAAAGAAGTAAAGTGATGTGGTGCTCACATACACAAAATACAAAACCCAAACCAAAACCCTGTATTCTACTGTGTGTTCTCAGAAGACTGTTCCTTTTCTCCTTACCTACTTGTCAAAATAACAGTTTTACTTTGCTTGCATGATTATTTAAGGAATGTCTCCCTTGCAAACTTGTAAGCTCAACAAGGACAGCAATTGGGTCTGCTTTTGCCCAACATGTGATTCCAAGGGCCCAGCAGTGTCTGGCACATGGAAAGTCCTTAATAAATAATGTTTGTTTCATGAATAAATGGATGAGCAAACAAATGAGTGTGTGTTTCTTTATTTCTCTGGGACTGGCTTTTTTTTAATGAGTAGGGGGCTATGCCTGCTGGCAGCTTATAAGTCCACAGACAAAGAAGGCTGCTGCTTCTTCTGATTTTTAGAATTCCAGGGAAGGATGCTAGCTGGCCCAATTGAGATCACATGTCCACTGTGACATGTGATGGGAGCACCCTGACAGGCAATTTCTCTCCAAGCTGTTTGGTGAATGGTGGAGTGAGCAGTTCCCCAAAAGAACAGGAGGCCCTTGCTAGCGAAAGAGGGGAAGGCTGGACAGAAATAACTCTGATGGCCCCCACACCGCTGTGGACTTGCCCTGGGCCGGTCACTTGTGTCTTTGTTTCCTCACCTGTGAAATGAGGGAATGAGCTGAGCTCATCTCTGAGATCATCCAGCCCAATGTTCTATTCCCTTTTGTTCTGGTTCTGTTTCCTTCTGCCAAATTCTGTCCCAGTGCTACAGGTGTTAAGTGGAAAAAGACATGACTGTGGGCAGCCTCAGTCAAGCAAGGCTTAATGGAGGTGAGCTTTACATTAGGGGGACAGGCAGGGGAAGCAGGGATGGCATCTCAGGCGAGGGGCTGGCTGGGGCAGGATGTTAGGGATTGGTATTGAGCCATTTGTTTGCCAGAAGTCTTCCTTTTTTTTTAAAGAGTAAATATCTTTGTAAGGGATACCATGTTAACTCACCTGTATTTTCTCCTGAATTAGCTTATCCAAGAACAGCAAGCCACTCATCCACAAGGATCTGAGGGAATGAGACACTGGACAGGTAAGTTTTGATAATCAAAATAGATCCTGAGTACAAGCATCTCTTGCATGTATGAATTAGGCTGATCATCGTGGGGTCGATGTATACAGCTGACCCTCGAACAGCATGGTTTGAACTACACAGGTCCATTTTTATGTGGTTTTCAATAAATATACAAAAATATACTTGTAGAACACCATGTACAAGACTTGGATTGAAGTGGACAGCCTTTCTTTATGTAGCTAGGCATAAGGTGAGTGATAGTTAATATAAAATTAATAGTTGTCTTACTGTTTTATAACTTTGCTTTCAAAGAATTACATTACTGTAAAGTATGCTTCTCTCTCTCATAATTGGAGACACTGAATATCATCCTATCATCACAGGTAAGTGGTTTTTTAAAAATACGCTGCAATGTTTCCAACACTGTATTATGAATATGACACTATGTGCCATCAAAATTTTGTAATGATTCATTCACAGTGTATATGTTAGGTACTGGGAAGCAATCACATGGATTACACAAGCTACATGGACATGGACTTGGGCAAACTCCAGGAGGCAGTGAGCGACATGGATGCCCAGCGTGTTGCAGTCCATGGGGTCGCAAAGTCGGACACGACTTAGCGACTGAACAACAACAGCAACAAGCTACATTAAAGCAATCATACTGTTGCTTCTTCATTACCAATAATATGAACTTATTTTTCACATTATCTCTTCCTTTTTTGATGTCTAGTGTTAGTAATATATAACATTTATAGAGCTTTGTATCATATTAGACAATATTGATGTCAATACTAACAGATGACTCATAAAGCATAAGGTTACAGTACTGATACAGTATAGTAAATATATTTTCTCATCCTTATGATTTCCTTAATAACATTTCTTTTCTCAAGTTTACTTTATTGTAAGAATACAGTATATATTACATATAATGTACAGATATGTTAGTCAACGGTTTATCAGTAAGGCTTTCGGTCAACAGTAGGCTATTAGTAATTAAGTTTTGGGGGAGTCAAAAGTTGTATGCAAACTTTTGGGGCTCCCAACCCACCTCACCCCCACCCCCACCCCCCGCAATAGTTCAAGGGACAGCTGTACTTTGTATGTGTGCTGGTTGGGGGTCGGGGATAGCTTTGCTCCAGGGATGAGAGAGTGGCTCAGGGAGGCAGGGAGCAAAGAAATGTCTCCCTTTCACGACGCTAAAATGCTTGAGGCTCTTATATACACAACTGGCCCTAAACCCTTCCCACGTCCATTAAGTACAATAACCTGTTGGTGTCTGTTTGTTTCCCTTCCGATTTTTCAAGCAACTCCTTAAGGATGTTGTTTAAGCTGAGCTCAGTCTTTGTCAATCTTGTTCCTGTTGGGGAAGAGTGAGGTATGCCTTCACTCCCTAAGGATGGGTCTTGTTCTGAAAGTGGATTTAGTCTGTCCAGGAGGGCCATCTACCAGTCACCACGATACAAGCTCCTGGCACCTGGGAGGGAGGCTGGAAGAGGGAGAGAAGGCTTCCAAGGGGATGTGGCAAGAGGGGAATGAGTGGCACAGTCTGGAGCTGGGTTTGGTGGCGATCCTATAACAGCACTGCTACTCTGGGCCCTCTCACACAGCCCAACACACAGTCCTATCGCTGCACTCAGGGCTCTGTTTAACAAGAGAAAAAAATTTCATACCCTAGAACTGGGGAAACAGTGTCCCAT
Organism: Bubalus kerabau; assembly: GCF_029407905.1. Taxonomy (NCBI): domain Eukaryota; kingdom Metazoa; phylum Chordata; class Mammalia; order Artiodactyla; family Bovidae; genus Bubalus; species Bubalus kerabau. Next base: position 71,898,940 of record NC_073630.1, read on the forward strand.
GTTACCCCTAATGATGAACGGTGAGAACACAGGACATTGCCTGGACCCCTAGAAATATGCAAAGTGTGACTGCTTATAGCTTCCACATTAGAGGTCCTGAAGTGTGTGTTGGCAGAGGGGGAATTGGGTGGGTAACCGACCCCCTGTAAAATGCTTTACAGAGATGCAATATAGAGTAGTGACTAAAAGTATAGATCTGAAGCCAGTCTGTCAGTGTAATTCTTTTGGTTCTGTCACTCACTAACTGTATTACTCTGGGCAAGTTACTTTACCTACTTATGCCTCAGTCTCCTCACCTGTAAAATGAGTTGAACAGAAGTTTCTGCCTAGTGAGATTGTTGGGCTTTCCAGGTGGTGCTAGTGATAAAGAATCTGGCTGTCAACGTAAGAGCTGCAGGAACCATGTGTTCAATCCCTGTGTTGGGAAGATCCCCTGGAGAAGGGCATGGCAACCCACTCCAGTATTCATGCCTGGAAATTCCCATGGACAGAGGAGCCTGGTTAACTGCAGTCCATGGGGTCGCAAAGAGTCAGACATGAATGAGCAAGTGGGATTGTTGGGAAGGTTAAACGAATCCACACAAGCACTGGAATAGTACCTGGTGCCAAGTGAATGATATTGCAAAACTTAAGTGTTTGCCAATATTTATATCTTTCAGTCTACCTCCTGAAACTTGAAATGTTTCCCAAAGTTGAAGTTATGGGATTTGAATAGAGGCTTAGAACAGGCTGAAGTTGTGGTGATAGAGCTTGGCAGCCAGAAAAAGTGATCGTTAGGATGGAAGAATGGAGAATAAAATGGAAGCGGTTATAGAGGTGCAAGGCAGGACTTGCAGGATAAACCCATCAGATCGTGGGGTGGGGGGTGGAGGAGGTGCGGGGCTGCTGGGAGGCCTAGAGCCCAGCTGGAGCTGATGAGGACCTGGGGTTGGGGATGCAGGGAAGAAACTTAAAGGACAGAGAAGGCACGAGGCGACGCTGGGCAGGGTAGGGCCCAGAGGCTGAATGTGGGTGATGCAGAAAGAGCAGTTTTGACTGCAACCCAGTTTGGAACTGGAGGTGAGCAAAATTTGTAGAGATGAAATTTATTTTTGGCACCTCTCCAGAGAGCCCTGCTCCTGTTACTCCGTGTTTGCTACATGCACAGCACCCTGAAAATGCTGCCCCTCCCCGCCTGAAATTGTTCCCCTCACCCTCCACTCCCCTTATCTGAATGCAGGCTCAGAAGTCAGCCTGCCTGAAGGAAAGCTAACAGAGAGGAACTCCTCTCTCAATAACTAAATTACTGCTACCCACGGACTGTCCCTAAGGTGCCTGGATTTTAAAAAGGAAAAACCTGTAAACTAAAATGAATTTCTCATCTAGGAATCCTTAATTTAGGGGGTGATGGGGTGGACGTAGGTAGGTTTCAGGCCTTTGACAAAGAGTCATCATTCTCAGCGATTCTTAAAGGGAGTCTGTGATTCCCAAAACGTTAAGGGCATTTGCTTTAACCTATTTTGGTTAAGGCAGTGGAACAAACTAAAATGGAAGCATTCAGATTAGTTGGAAGAACATAGTTTTCAATTCCGTTAGTGGTTTGTCTGTGTGTCAAAATTCTTTCCTGTTTCTTTTTTGGAACCATAGGAGTTGTTTTTTTTTTTTTCTTAAATGCTTGGATTCATGCTTTCTTCCTACCGACATGGCTCCTGTGGTAGCTCCGACTGGGGTTCAGGTGTGACTGTCGGGAGGTGTGGGGTATCTTGAGACAGGTGTTCCCAGGTTGTAGGGGCTGGAATCTGCTTAGTCATAGGTTTTTGACATCCTACATAGTCTTTTCTTTCTAAAACAGCAAGTTCATACTTCTGTAACGTGGAACCAAGGAAGTGGGCATGCCTTTTCCACAGCATCCCTCCTCCTCTTCCCTCCCCCATTTCCTACTGCTGTCTGCAGCTCCATCCACTCTCCCGGCATGCTTCACTTTGCCATAATGAGATGCTCGGCTGCTGTGCAGCCACGACGTCTCGAGATGGATGGGGCCTCCTGTACTGCCCTGAGAGGGATGTTAAAAAGACATTGTATTCATGGAAGCGGGCTAGAAAAGGCAAGGAGAAATGAAGAGCCTAATTTCACAACACACAGCAGCCGTTGTCCAAGTAAAATGGTTTTTCCTTCTGTCTTATCCCCTGCGTACTGGAGTAACTAAAGCAATGGTATATTTCTGAAAGTCACTCTAAAGGTCATCCATTGTTTAGATTCTATTGGAAAATTATACCTTCTGAGATTGAATTTAATGTGACCTCATTAGGGCTTGATTAGCTCAATGCGATTAAGGTGAAAACACCCAATTCAGAGAAGAACTTGTGGTAATGAATGAATACATTTTTATTCAAATATTCTGTTAAATCCCCAGACAGGTATGATTTCCATAAAATAAAAGGCTCTGGATAAAATAGAAAGGAGTAGTTTTAAGCATCTTACAGTTGGGCTGGAGAAAAGATTAGTTTAAAAAAAAGGCTTATTAATGCTACCCTAATTGTCACATGTCAAGAAATCTTGCAGGTTAGAAATAGTTTTTAAAAATAAATGAAATTGTCTCTACATTGAGGACAGGCAAAAAATTTAGTGCTAAATGAAACTAAAAACTGAAACACCGATGTCAAATCTCAGTGTAATTGAAAAATTCTTAGCTTTTCTGAGAGAAGCCTAAGATGGCTGCTTCATAAAGAAGCCAGGCTCTTCTAGAATTCAAAAATACAGACTCATTTTTACTTGAAATAGTCCCAAGCATAACAATTAGCCAACTGCATCTCATAAGACTGCATCAGGTTCATACGGAAATATGTGATCCCATCACATAATTGGTGCTCATTCATTCGTGTTTTCCTCTGACTTTTATAAAATGCTTTTATATATTAGTCCTTGCTTCTCCCTTGAAGGTATTAGTCTCATTTTTATAGTTGAAGGAACTGTTCAAGAGTTTAAGTGGTAGGTAGGGTTTAAGTCTTAATTCAGGCTGGCCCAACGGCAATACTTAAAGACATTTTGCCTTTGCCTCTAGCATGCCGCTCAGTCGTGTCTGACTCTTTGCGACCCCATGGACAGTAGTCCGCCAGGCTCCTCTGCACATGTAATTCTCCAGGCAAGAATACTGAAGTGGGTTGCCATTCCCTTCTCCAGGGGATCTTCCTGACCTAGGGATCGAACCTGGGTCTCCTGCATTGCAGGCAGATTTGCGTCTGAGCCACCAGGGAAGCCCTGCCTTCTAGTACATAAGATTTAAACTGTTTTATACCAGTTCCTGTGGCTCTCAGGAAAAGGCAGTAGTACATCAAAGTACGAGTAAGAGAAATTATTCATTATGGAACATAACATGTGTCTCTATTCAGGCAGAATCCCCTGTAACTGATGACGATCTGTTTACTCCTTTGGGGTATACCATCTTTCTGTAGCCACAGGAATTTCCTATATCCATTTGAACTTCCAGTATCAATCAATTTTCGTTACACAAGTTTTTAAAAAATTTGAACAGTGGACATTGATGTTGCGTACTCACTTTTTATCTCTACTGTATGAAGTCTCACATGTCAGTTCAAACTAAACTAATTTCACGCTGGTGGCATGTCCTAGGTCCTAGCGAAGGATGTTCTTGAATACTAACTATATGTTTCGCCGTGAACTCTAGAAGGGAAGAAGGAAGCCCAGCTAATAGAAAATAGTGACTGTGGAGTTAGAGACTAGATTAGACGAAAAACAAGCTTGGGATGAAAAGCTGGACATGAAGGGGGAAAAGTTTATTCTAGAATGTGTTGAGTCCTGGAGAGTGTCACACTGATCACAGCAGCTAATGTTTACTGAACATTACTCTATGTCAGGTACATTTAAGTGCTTACTTGTATTTACTCATTCATGTAATCCTTACAACATTGCTATGAGGTAGGTTCTACTATTTTCACTATTTTGCAGGTAAGCAACCAACAGAATTTTAGTCCAGGCAATCTGGCTGCAGAAAGCCTAAATTCTGCTTCAAAAAAAGATGGCATAAGTGCTCTGGAGGCTAAATTATGTCCAATGGAGAGGTGGTTCCAGAAAGTTCCATCTGCTAAGTGTTTTTGGGAGACATGATATAGCCCTAGTGGAGGCTGATGAAAAAATGGAAGGCTCTTGAATGTACACTATAAGCCCACATGACCAGAGCATATCAATTTTATGAAGTAATCTGTAGTCACTGTTGCTTGCTTGTGTTTAATATCCTCCAGTGTTCTGACCTCCAGTGTAAGAGAGGCAGGGGAAAAGGAAGCTGATGAAGGGAAAAGTGTAGTAAAGTAAGACAGAAGGCAAATGATGCTGTATTTTTGGCTTGTCAATTACTCCTAGTTTTGAGGAGAGGCTGTCCTTTTTGGTGCCAATGAGGAAAATGTCTACTTCTATGCTTTTTCTTTAACAACCTGATCACTGGGACCTGACTATGATGCAGGTTTGAAAAATGAAACCAACATTTTTATTATCCTAGTAGCATCTGGAAAATTGCTATTTGCAAAACTGTTCTATGTATATAAGTGAAAAGCAATGGATCTTACTCTGACATACGTAATTAAATTAAGAGCTGAAACTGGTTCCCAATAACACAGGCCTCAGTGGTTAGAAGGTTAATTCCAGTAAGCTGAAGAGGCTTTCCTCTCTTACTGATATAGCGTGAATGTGTGCTCAGTCAGAGTATTTATTACATTCAGCAGAACCTCATTAGCTACTCTGGATAAATAACCTCATTAATGACATAGCATGAAGTAGACAGATGCTTTTGAAATAAGATCAAAAGGATCAAATAGATAAGAAAGCTGTAGTAACCTGGAAATAATCTTTCTGACTAATATTTCATTATATATATCTACAAAGGCAGCTGGAGTGGCTAGATACTCTAGAAAGAGGCCAGGTTTCATATACTATTTTTGAAAATCACATTCATATCCATATTATTATATTCTTGTAAATAAATCTCTCAAGTAGGAGGGCATGTACCTGCCCCCAGCACAGGAACACGACAACATAGGGAGTTTGACTTCTCAGGGGCACCATTACTTATCAGTGGCAAGTTACTATGGCTCTTATTTGTCTGAGCAGGCCCAACTGTATTTCAGTCTTGAGGACTACGCTATTTTTCATTCTGTAACCCCAACCCTAAATGCAAGAAAAGCATGCTATAGTGGAATTTGGGGAGAAGTTTTGAAATTTTATTAAAGAGCATTGTTGTTCTTTCTCACTCGACTTTTCCATACTAAATTTCAACCTAGGCTTAAGGTATTAAAAAAAATGATTTAAATTAAGGAGGCTTCCTTGGTGGCTCAGATGGTAAAGAAGCTGATTAAAATTAATGTTGTACAACAAATAGAAAAATTCCAATTAAATTATCATTTGAAAAAAAGTAACTTGCTTTAATATTACCTTAAAGCAGTAATTGGGTGAAGCAAAATGGCAGAGACTACATTCCCAAATAGCTCTACCCACCATAGTCCCAAGACTGTGGTTCTCCAAGGACATGAATATAAAAGCACAGAATAATATTATTATCTCGGTAAACATCCCCACAGGAATTGAGTGATTTGGGAACGCTACCAATGAGAAAAAGTGGAAATGTATTACATATTTAAAAAATTCCTTACGGAACTTCATGAAAAAGAAGGCAATATTCTAATTCTGAAGTATAGAATTTGAAGTAGACCTAACTTTCCATCTTTGGAATTTGAAGATTTGATATTAGACAGTGTGATTTAGTAAAAGACCTGGTTTAGGAGTTGGGATACTTGAGTTTAATGCTATTAACTAGCTGAATGACTTTACGTTTAATTCTTTTGGACCTCAAGCCTCATATTCTTAAATGAGGAGGTTGGATTTGATCATCTGCAGGGTTCCTTCCGCATCTAAAATTACACCTTACCGTCAACATGCAGTTCACTCTGAGGAAGAGTTAATTAGTGCCTACTCTGAATGCACTGTAGTTGGTGCTGGGGACATAGAGATTAAAAACAAGAGGGAGAGGGTGGGAAGATTTGGGAGAATGGCATTGAAACATGTAAAATATCATGTATGAAACGAGTTGCCAGTCCAGGTTCGATGCACGATACTGGATGCTTGGGGCTGGTGCACTGGGATGACCCAGAGGGATGGAATGGGGAGGGAGGATGGAGGAGGGTTCGGGATGGGGAACACATGTATACCTGTGGTGGATTCATTTTGATATTTGGCAAAACTAATACAATTATGTAAAGTTTAAAAATAAAATAAAAAAAAATAAAACAAACAAACAAACAAAAAAAACACAAGCTTTCTACCCTTAAAGGTTTATAATCCTGGGGATTGTTAAAATGACAGGGTAATATATACAGAATAGTATGCAGTCACTTGAGCTTCCCTGGTGGCTCAGATAGCAAAGAGTCCGCTTGCAACGATCGAGACCTGGGTTCGATCCCTGGGCTGGGAGGATCCCCTGGAGAAGGGAATGGCTACCTACTCCAGTATTCTTGCCTGGAGAATCCCACAGACAGAGGAGTCCAGCAGGCTACAGTCCCTGGGGTCGCAAAGATTAGGACACAACTCAACAACTAACACTTTCACTATGCAGTCACTTCATTATATCTGTTTTATTATTCATAAGACTTGTAGGCCAGAGGCTTAGCAGACTGTGAGCTTGCCCCCCAATCCTCAGGCTACAGCTGACTCACTATAAACATCTGTGTAAATTACTCTCTAGATCTGTTTTTTCTTTAAAAATAATCATACGGACCCGACTGAAAGTGATGCTGGAATACAACAAAGGCTGTATATTCTGTACATTTTTATGTGCCAGAGGACAATGTTGGGTGTTGGGGCAAAGCAGCTGGCAGGTGCCTCATGTAGATTAATATTAATATATCAATACATTATTATATAGTTGGCTGCAAATAAATCGATATAGCAAATGACTACAACAAATTAATTTTGGTCTGATTTTAATTTAGAGATGTCAAGTAACAAGTCCATTTTTGTGCAAAAAAACATGTGTCTCAGCCCTTGAAGTACCATGATAAGCAGTAAAAAGCCATACAAATATCACATATTCAAAATATTATAAACTTGGATGAACTATAAGTACTTCTTAGATGTGTAGAGTAAGTTGAAAACACAAATGGTATAAAGAATGCAGGAGCAGTTTCTCTGCTCAGGCTAAGTAAGGACAGATGTTCGTACAATTAGATCTGCCCCAAAAGGATGCCTCATTTCAGAGTCCAGAGGTACCTATCCATCTCTGCAGGGCCCAGCTGATGCTCTGTTAGGTTAAAGGTCACCAATGAAGAGATGAGATTCTTGTCTTGTCTGAATTGAACCTAAAGTGGATAAATTCAGGTTCAATTCTGAGAATCTATTATTAGATGGAGTGATTCATAAGTATTTGAAAGATAGAAGCATGATAGATACAACATGAGGCATTAGGGATTAACAAAGATGGAGTATATTACAAGGGGAGTGATGTGGGACGGAGGAACTGGTTTCATCTTGTTCTTTCAAATAGGCTGTTTTTGGCCTTAATATTTATGCCCTGATTTGAAACATAAATTTCGGAACCCTGAAACTCAAAAGCTTTGGCTGTTTAAGTCTAAAACCAAAACGACTCATTAGTTACCAGCTGTTTTTAGTGTCATCCATTCTCTAAGGCGAGAGGGTGGAATGGCCTAGCTGCAGGATGGGGCAAGGCTTCTGCACACAGGGAAGTGGTGTTTGTGTGCTGTGGCTGGGATAGGAGAGGCGGTCCTCCACTAATATCTCAAAATATTATTCCGCTACAATAATATGGTGAGTGTGATGAGTTGGTTTGAAAGCCTTGCGAAAAACTCGTCGGAACTCTGGAAAATGGTGAGAATTCTTGACTGAGGAAACTCAAGGGTCAGAAGAAGTCATCTAAACTAACTCTTTCCTCTGCCAAATAACAGCCAAACAACAGTTTTTCGGACCGCTTCTTGCCGTCATTGACTTAGGTTCGCTTAGCTGACGCTTACTGTCCTTCGAGGGCTGGTGACCTGAGCCCTGGACTTGCTCAGGTGCCAGCCTGAGCCCGAAGCTCAGAGAGTGGCCGTTGGTTTTCTGCATGTGGTCTGCGGGCACACAAATGTGTATCACCGACCATGGAGCAGTCGAAGCCTTTAGAACAGCTCGTTTGTGACGAAGGAGGAGGAAATGTGTTGTTGCTGGAAAAGAAGCGCATTTCGAAAATGAGGACAGAATGGATTGTTGTGACTTGTTGTGCAAGAAAGAATTTGTTCCTCACCAGAGGGTTTGCTGGAAATAAAGACGCGGCGATTCTTTACCAGTCTATAGCTGCAGGAAACAGCCAGCAAGCGAAGTCACAGTCCAACTTCGTCGCGGACTGGGCTCCCGCAGAGAGCCGCTCGGAGGCGTGAGAGACAAGCAGGAGACTCCGACTCGTCGAGTCAGCGGAGAAGAGCTAGTTCCCCTACTCAGTGCAGCGGGAACAAGCCGCACCAACAGCTCTTCCCCTTCTCAGTTCTTTGGGAAACACTTCGCTTGCTTTGTTTCAGACGCCGACCTATCTTTCTTGGTTGGTCTACAGCTCCACCAGTCCCGCCCACCAGAAGGCGGGGCTCCAGGGTCAAGGTGGACCAATTCCCCAGCCTCGCCCCTACACGCGCTTTTGGACCCCCGGGGCTGAGTGACAGCGGCCAGGTCCAACCTGCTATTCGGGAGCATGGCCCCCGCCAGGGGCGGTACGGGGACGAGCCTCCGGGGCCAATCATATTGGACTTCAGGGGGCGGGGCCTCTTTGCCAGCTCCAGACCAGCTCTCTCCGCACTCTTTTTGTCAAATGAGAGACGCGGGTGGGCGGCCCCTCAGCCGAAGTTCAGCCAATGGAGGAGGCGGGGTGGGCGGGCCGAGAGTGCCCGGCGGCGGGTCCTCAGCTCCCAGCCGAGGTGCGGCGAGCCGGTGGGGGGACCGCGAGGCGAGCGCGGGAGCTTGGGCGGCGAGAGCGGTGTGAGCTGCCCGAAAATGCACTCGGATGCCGCCGCTGTCAGTGAGTAACAGAGAACCAGCCGGCTGGGAGCGGGCGGCTGCCAACACTCTCCGCTCATCTCCCGCAGTCCCCGCCCCGCGCCTCCTGTCCCGAAACGCGCCGGGATCCCCTGCCCGGGAGCCACCCCTTCCCCTCCCGGGGCCGGGGCGGGCGGTGACGCTGCGGGCGGCGCGGGGCGGGGGCGGGCGTGGGGGGAAGGGGCCGGCCTGCCGGGGGAGGGCGGAGGTGAGGGGGGTGGGGACTGGCTCCATTTCAGTGTTGGGGGAAGGGGGGGCGGGACGTGCGATGAAGGGCCGGGACCAGAGTGTCCCGGGTGAATGGAGGTGGAGGCGGCGGCGGGCGCTAGCGAGCAGGGTTGGGGGTTGGCACCGACGGGGGGAGGGAGAGAGGGAGCGAGCAAGCGAGCGGGGCGCAGGGGTGAGGATTTCCTAGGGGCTGAGCGGTGCGGGCGGCTCCGTGAGAAAGGCGGGTGAGTGCTAGGGGAGCGCGGGGGCGGGGACAATGGGAAGAAGGGCTGGATGGCGGGGGTGGGGGGGAACAATGGGGTGGAGGATTGGGGGCAGCGGCCGTGCGGGGCAGGAGGGCAGGCAAGGAGATGAGGGCTGATGTAATGGGAAAGCGAGATGGTGGGAGGGATTGGGGTGTGATGGGATAGTTGGGGAGTCCGGCGAGCAGGAGGGCCATAGGAAGCGTGGAGGGATAGAACTGGGAGTGGTGAGAGGGGGCCGACGTTGGGGTAATAGGATGGAGCAGGTGTTGGGAACATAAGGAAATTGGGAATGAGAGGAGAGGCAGAAGGTGGTTTGGGGTGACAGGATGGGGGCAGGGGTAGAGGAGGTGCTGTGGGGGTAAAGAGCTAGTTGTGAGCGAAGAGAGGTTGGGAGGGGCCGGGGCAGGGGGAACACTGTCTTGTCCAGATTCTGTCCGCGCGGGGCTCGGGGTGGTGGGGGGGAAGGTGTCGGACTATGTGTTTTGGGGAGATGTATCCTTCCCTGGATTAAGGCTGGGTCCCTTGAAGGGGAGCCTTGAGCTTCGGGGTATAAGAGGGGGCGGGGCTGGGGTGGAGGGGGCGGGGGAGGTGCCCTGAGGTTGGCGCTTGCCGCGGTTACCCCTGATCGGCGGGAAGCGAGGTCAACGCTGGCGCGGTCTATGGCTGCGGGACTGGGAGGCGGGGCAGGGAAGCAGGCTGCGGGTTTTCCGCTGTGGGTGCCGGAGGGGTCGGGCCCTGGAGTCTAGGGGCGGGGCGGCGGCGGGGGCGGGGGGTCCCTGACGGTCCGAGGATTTGGCAGTCTGTGACGCAGTTGTCTAATTTCTGATCGTCAGGTGTGGAGGCTGGTGCTTCGGGATCCGCTTCCCTGCCGGGAGGGCCGGACCACAAACCCAGCGTAGCGCCCTCGGGGCGCGACCTCTTCCAGCCTTGCGGAGAGGGCGCTTTAGGGGTTTCCTTTAGGGTCTGGCACCAGTCGCCGGGTGTGAAGGGGAAAGGCGGTCCCGCGGAATTCTGGGACTTGTAGTCCGGACCGCGGTTGGGTTGGGTGCACGTGGGTAACTGTGGAAACGAGTCCCAGAATGCAGCGCGCCCCTCGGAGCCTCCCAGCTCCGCTAACTCGTGCTTTATTCCCGGAGGACCCTAGCGCACTCCAGGGAGGCGTGTCTGTCCCCTGGGACCTTCTCCCCGTGTCAGCGGGTGGGCGAGAACCAAGCCAAGCGCAGCCGTTTCACACTTGGGTTCTTTATCTCCAAGTTGAATATTTCCCACTTGCATTTGGTACCCTTACTTGTAGAATAAATGCTTCGCCTTGAACCATTTAGTACATAGGTTGTGGAAAAACATTGAAGATGCGACGCAGTTTAAAGCAGTGTTTAGAATAGTGTGTATTTGTGACTTCCTGTGTGTCTAAACACCAGGTTAAAAGGTTCCATCTTAGTTAAATCTAAGAATGCGGTGGAGACGCGTAAAAATGTTGTGAAGATAGTATAAATTGTGTTTGCAGTTCTTGGGCCGTTTGGATTGCCAAAGGATAAGGGGACTTTTGGGGAAAAGATGGTCTTGAATTTAGTGTGTGTGCATGTACGTGTGCGTGCTTAGTCTCTTCAGTCCTGTCTGACTGATTTGTGATCCTGTAGACTATAATCCGCCAGGCTCTCTGTCCATGGGATTTCCCAGGCAAGAATACTAGAGTGGGTTGCCACTTACACTCCAGAGGATCTTCCTGACCCAGGGATCGAACTTAGGTCTCTTGCGTCTCCTGCAATGGCAGGCGTATTCTTTACCACTGTGCCAACAATTGAGAGCTGGAGGTGACTTAATGGAATTGCGGTGAAAATGATCTCATTTATTTAAAAGCCAGCGTGAAAATGTCAAGATGAGCAAAGGGAATATTTGATGTCTTCGGTTTTCAAAGAAGCATGGAAAGCAAATGAGACTAGAGGAAGGTAAACTCGGTGGAGAGAACCTTAGGTTTTCATGTGTTTTTCTTTAGTATTAGAAACCATCCTTTCAGCCTGTAGACTGCAGACATCACATCCTTTGCCAGTTCCCTTTACCATTTATATGCAATGACGACTCCAAAACGTGTAATGTGGAGGGCTTTCAGGTTAGCTCAGAAATGACGGAGTTTCTTAATGTGATGTATAAAGTATTATGAAACCATTGGTAGCATGGTCACTAGAAGATTATTGTGATGACCCCGATGATAAAAATTTTGCCAAGAAGTCCAAAGATTTGGAAAGTATCTAGTATGGTTACAAATATATTGAACTTGAGTGCTTGACTCAATGAACTCATATGGTTCATTTCATAATGGCTGAAAAATTGGGCAGTGTGTGATTTTATCAGGAAAAGATTTATATCTGTTTTATATTTTACTTAAGCTTATGGTGACATATCCAGGAACTCCTTTGTGATATGTAAATATTTAACCTGGTTATGTTTTCCCTTTTTTTTTTTTAATGTGCATGTGTCATGAAATTTGCTCTTGTAAAGGGTGAAGTATATGAGGTTGAAAACCAGAGCTGTAACTGTCTTTAAGGTGGTGTTTTTAAAGAAAATATTAGGCCAGTCATTTTGTTCCCTTTTCTCTTTTTTCAATTTCATCCCAAAGGGCAGGTGCCCTATAGATACACATGACGCTCTCTCTTCCCCAACACTCAAACCCCAGGTTCCTATACGTTATTATCGTAGCACTTTCTGCTATGGTTTTTAGGTTCCTCTTTGATTTTTGGCCTTTGGGGAGGTTTTATTTTCTTTTGAGCTTAGTTATGCATTTAAACAGATGTTTCTTAAACTTTTCCCAGAACTTTTGCGACTGTTTCAAGCAGATGGTTCCAACTTAAGAATGGTTTGACTTTACAGTGGTGCTCAATCAATCTGCATTTGATAAAAACTGTACCTTGAATTTTGGATTTTGATCTTTTCTCAGGTTAGTGATGTATGGTATTATATTCTCCTGACGCTTGAGCGGCGGCCTCGGCAACTCCCAGTCTGACACGTAATCAGGAGGGTAAACAACCAGTACAGTTACAGCCGTTTTGTACCCAGACAACAATCCTGTTTTTCACTTTCAGTACAGTTTCAGTAAATTACCTGAGGGGACTTCCCTGGCGGTCCAGCAGTTAAGACTGCGCTCCCAATGCTGAGAGCACTGATCCTATCCCTGGTGGGGGGACTAAGATCGCGCATGCCACATAGCATGGCCAAAAAAAAAAAAAAAATTACCTGAGATAGTCAATATTTTGTTATAAAATAGGCTTGAAGCGAGATAATTTTGCCCAGCTGTGTGTTAACATAAGAGTTCTGAGCATGTTTAGGATGGGCTAGGCTAAGCTGTTATCTGTAGGTTAGGTTTATTAAATGTATTTTCGACATAGGATATTCTCAGTTAGATAGTGGGTTTACTCAGGGCATAACCCCATCATAAGTAGAGAAAGATCTATAGTGGGAAAATTTTTACCCACTATAGGTTGTTTTACCAGTAACATTGCCAGAAAAGAAAGACCCCCTCGTTTTCTCCCTTGGAAGAGAAAATGGTAACCCTCTCCAGTATTTTTGTCAGAAAAATCCCATGGACAGAGGAGCCTGGTGGGCCACAGTCCATGGGGTTGCAAAGAGTAGGACACAACTGAGCTCACATTTCCACTTCTGAGAATTTCTGTACTTTTGTTTTTTCTTCCTCTCTTCTTGCTCCCAAGAAGTACCCCTGTTAACACTTGATCACATTTTTTCAAATGTTATTTAACGTTATATCCATTTCTCTTTAACTGCTCCCAGAAGCTCTTACTTATTACTTTTTTCCTATCATATATGTTTGCATTGCTCTCATCTCAATAGTAATAGTCTTGTGGAGTCAGCAGTGTAAAAAAATCATAGTTTCAGAAACTGACCTCCTGGTAACTTTTGTTGTATGATTTAGGATGCCTCTGGCAAATAAATACTCCATCAAAAGTGGCTTAAGTAATAGAGCTTATTTTTGTTCAGTAGCAAGAAGTTTAGAGATGGATGGTTCTAAGGCTGGTATAGAGTCTCAGTATGTCTTTTAAGAATCGAGGCTCTTTGTATACTTTTTTCCTTTATTTTTAGTATTTTGGTTTATCAGGAGCCGTAGGCTCATTGCCTCATGTTCGCAATGTGGTTGCTGTAGCACCAGACATCATACCTATGTAAGAATAGGGTGAAAGCAGCATATTTCCTTACAGTTCCCTCCCTTGCAGAGAGGAATCTTTTCTGGAAGGTCACCTTGGAGACTTTCCCTTTAGTTTCATTGGGTAGAATTGGCGTCATGCCACTACTAGTTGTAAGGGAGGTGGAGAAGGTGAAAGTCTGGCATTTTTAGCTTCTGTTGTGGATTCCAGACTTCCCTAGGGCCGAAGAAGGGTGAGGAGAATGCTATGAGTTGGCAGCCTATAGTTATATCCCTGAATCAGCTACTGTGTCCAACTGTCTTTGACTTGGTCTCAATCATTTTTATCTGTTGATTTATTTTCTGGCAAATTCTAAAATAATTAGAGGCGACTTAATAAATATAAATAAAATTCTGTCAAGAGAAAGAAAATACAGATTTACAAGCTACACATAAATGCTTGCTGTATGTTAGAAATGGGCCATGTATTTTGGCTCTGAGCTTCTTAGTGGCCAAAATAAAGATGAAAACAAGACCAGTTCACTTTTTTCATTTGGTGAATGAAACTGCAGTTCATTTAATAACCCAGGCTGGAAGCTTAGACATTGCTCATCCTCTCTTTTCTTGGTTGGTAGCAAGTGCAAGCTTGCATCTCTTCCTATGCCTGTCCTCTCTGTTCCATACCGATTGCCATCACCCTAGGCCTGAGCCATCCTTTCTTATAATAACCAGCAAGTAATATTTTTGCCAGGCTCAGCCTCCTATTTATCCTCTTCATCATCAGTTGAATATCTTTGTCCTTATGACCCCTCTACCCCAAAACCTCAAAGCTCCCAGTTGCTTACAGATGTCTCAGAAGCTGGGGTAGAACTGGTTCTATATTTTAAGCTCGATTTCTTTCCCCTGAACCCTTCCCCTCCCTCGGCCCTCAGTGCCGCTTCTCTTAATTGTTCCTTGTTCCCACTCTAGCAGACTCCTTCCCTCCACTGAATCTCCAAGGACTGTTGACTTTTATTCTCAGTTTTATCTTATTAACAGTAGCTGTGTGTTTACTTACTTGTCCCTTTTCCAGTTAGACGATAACTCTCTCTTGAGATCTGGGACTCTGCCTTAGTATCCATGCTGTGGTCCAGTGCATTGCATTGCTTAGGATCTCAAATATGTAATGAACTGAACTTAGATGGTCAACTCTTGAGCAGTTAGTGAATTATCTGAAAGATTTTAATGCTTCCTCCTGCAATTCTGCTTCTGAGATGTCTTTTGTTATCTTTAGGTTTTTCTTCCAGGAATACAAATTTTCACTTATTCATTCTCTGCCCTTTTTTTGGACAGAGTTGTCCTATGCAAACCAATTTAAATAATATGTATTTTTAAATACATGCAGATATCAGTTTTGAAGAATGTCTGTGGCATGGAGAAGTTCTCCAGAAGGGAGTAGTGTGCTGATGATGTGCTGAGGGACAAGAGTGTGCATGTAACAGTATGTGTGTCCACTTCTGACCTGATGTGAAATAGGCCGCGGTGGGGAAGGCTTGGGCAGGGCTTGGCAGGTCTGATGGTAAAGGGCCTGGAAGTGTCTGTCTCCCTTCCTATTTTGTTTTATGAACAGAGTCTGGTCCTAAGGGTTTTTTTTTCTTCTTCTTTTTTTTAATGTTAAAAATACATTAAGCTCACCAAAGTCTTTCTTTATTTAGAAAGTAAATTGTGTTAGTTGGAGGTGAGTTTTCTGAGCCTCTGACATTAATACTGACATCTCTGTTTAGGTGACCAGCTTAAATTACAGTTAGTAGCCTTTCATAGCATATTCTTTTTTTTATTCTGAGATTCAGGTTAGCAGAAGTACCTCTTGAGAATTACTCTTTTAAGCAGAACATACATTTAAAGATATTTGTGGCTGGGAGTTGAAGAAGGCAATGGCACCCCAGTCCAGTACTCTTGCCTGGAAAATCCATGGACAGAGGAGCCTGGTAGGCTGCAGTCCATGGGGTCGCTAAGAGTCGGGAACGACTGAGTGACTTCACGTTCACTTTTCACTTTCATGCATTGGAGAAGGAAATGGCAACCCACTCCAGTGTTCTTGCCTGGAGAATCCCAGGGACGGGGGAGCCTGGTGGGCTGCCATCTATGGGGTCGCACAGAGTTGGACACGACTGAAGCAACTTAGCAGCAGCAGCAGTGGCTGGGAATTCCCTGGTGGTTCAGCGGTTAAAACACCACACTTCTACTGCAGGGAGCACAAGTTTGATCCCTGATTGGGAAACTAAGATCCTGCATGCTGTGCAGCCACAAAAAATAAAAACAAAACAAACAAAAAAAATACTAAAAAAATAGTGGTGGCTATCAGTTCAGTTCAGTCGCTCATTCGTGTCCAACTCTTTGCGAACCCATGGACTGCAGCACGCCAGGCTTCCCTGTCTATCATCAACTCAAACTCCTGTCCATCAAGTCGGTGATGTCATCCAAACATCTCATCCTCTGTCATCCCCGTCTCCTCCTGCCTTCAGTCTTTCCCAGCATCAGGGTCTTCTCCAGTGAGTCAGTTCTTCTCATCAGGTGGGCAAAGTATTGGAGTTTCAGCTTCAGCATCAGTCTTTCCAATGAATATTCAGGACCGGTTTCCTTTAGGATTGACTGGTTGGATCTCCTTGCAGTCCAAGGGACCCTCAAGAGTCTTCTGCAACACCGCAGTTCAAAAGCATCATTTCTTCAGCACTCAGCTTTCTTTACAGTCCAACTTTCACATCCGTACATGACTACTGGGAAAACCATAGCTTTGATTAGATGGACCCTTGGTGGCTATAAGAGAGGCTATTATATTGGTGGCTATAAAAGAGGCTGCAATTTTTGGCTTATGTTTCAAATAGAAAAAAATGCTGAAGTGCATTTTAAATAGAATCATATATTTTAACAATTGTTGTATGACTGTTCAGATCTAAGGATCTTTTCTCTATCATGTCCAGTATTCTGGTAGACAAAGTATTTGCTGTTTTAGATTTGAATTGTTTTTGTTTTAATCCGAAGATGCTGTTAATGAGTTATTTTCAATCTAGGAAGGTAGGCTTTGTAGTTTTTGAAACTATTAATTAACATACTGGTGGTGGTGGTGGTTTACCCGCTAAGTCATGTCCGACTCTTTGCGACCCCCATGGACTGTGGCCCACCAGGCTCCTCTGTCCATGGGATTTTCCAGGCACGAATACTGGTGTGAGTTGCCATTTCCTTCTCCAGGGTATCTTCCCAACCCAGGGATTGAACTTGTGTCTCCTGCATCACAGGCAAATTCTTTATCAACTGAGCCACCATAAAACATTAAATAATGCATTGAAAGACCCCCACCCTCCCCGAATCACATTACCTCTGAGTATGATTCATTTTAGTTCCATCTTTGAGGATTGTTTTCCTTGTGAATATTTTTTGAAAACCTTTCATTACTTGCTGTCTATGTCAGTAGTATTTGCAAAGATGGTGTGTCATCCCTTTATATCTGTGATGGCCTTTGCCAGTCTCTGGGGCCCTAGTTCTTCCTCTGATTGGGGAATTCTCACTGTCAAAGCAGAGCTGCCCAGACACACCCACACCAGAGTGTGATTCTGAAACTGAAGGCAGGTCCAGGTTATGTCAGTGATGCACTCTGCCCTTAGATGTTTTGGTTGTACAGCTGGTGTGATTGGTCCTCTGGTTTTCCTGGAGATTGTGGGAACTATCTAATAACCTTAGAAAAGAAAAATTGCTGTTCTGTTTAAGTTAGCTAGTTGGTTTGTGATGCTTGCAACTAAGAATTCTGACAAATTCAACATCCAGACCTATCACTGGTCGATACATGGCAGAGGCCGATGTGGAGAAGAGCAGTGATCTGCCTTTCCACCCTGCCTGGACTCTGTTCAGAGTCCAAGAGCCCTGACTTGAGGTGATCCAAAAGACTGAAGAGGTACTGAGGCAGTGCTTGTGGTAGGAGCTGCCTTTGTCAGTGGTCACGCAGGACTCTGAGGCATGCCGTCACCCCACTCATCTCACTGTGTAGAGCTCTTTACTGCTGTCTTCTCTTAATCACATCTGTGTCCTCTCCCCCACCCCCAAATTGTTGAGAGTATTAGGTATGGAAATAATACTGGTAGAATATTTATTTTGTTTAGCCAAAAATCATATCTAATAGTCCTAATTGCTTTTTAGTTGACTTTACACTAAAGACTTTACACTTTAGTTACACTATTGAATGTAATTAATTCTATAAATTGTACCCGTTTGATAAATATGTGTGTGTGTGTAACCACCACAATAATTAAGATATAGAATGTTTTCGTTACCCCTCAAAACACCCTTGTATTCCCTTGCAGTCTGTACTTCTGTACTTTCCACCACAATTTTTGGCTTTTAATATATATCAGCTTAGGCCTCCTCCATGTTATTTGATGATTTGTCATTTTGCTGTTTGTGAGGATATTACAGTGTAAAAAGATATAATAATCTCTTCTTACTGAACTGTTAAATCCAAAGGAAAACTAACAGTGCTGCATAAATTATAAATCTGACAATTAATACTTTACACGTAGAATTGACTTGAATTAGTTGACTTGTTCCCTTGAAAGATTTTTCTGGTGGATGGCTTTTCTGTGGACCAAAGGCATATAGTTCTAGGATTAGTTCCTTGGATGAGATGATTTGTTTTCTGTGTCAGGTTGGGAGGCAGGGAAGCATAGTAGTTACGTGTGGGCCCTAGAGTCAGAATATCTGGGTTCTATCCCTGTTAGCTGTGTGACTGTGAATAAATTACTCAGCTACTCTGTGTAAGCTTCAGGTTCCTCATGCATAAAGCCACCTACTGTGGGGTATGGAGTTGTTCAGTCAGTGGTGTTTATTGAACACCTGCTGTGTACTAGGCCCCATTCTTCATCTGTCATGAAGTTTTCATTCCAGCATGGAAAAGTGTGTTCCATGGTGAGCAGTTCATTAGAGAAGAACCAGGCAGGAAAGGGGAGCACACCCCTGCCACTTGCGTGCAGGGCAGGGGAACGAGAGCAGAGGATGTTGTAGTTTACATGGCTTGGGCAGGGAAGGCCTGAAGGAGGTGAAGGGGACATTCTAGGGAGAGGGAATGCAAATTCAGAGACTCCCAGGAGGGGAGCAGACCTGTGTTTGAGGAATGGCAAACAGGCAGTGTGCTTGGAGTGGAGCTGGGGGTTGGGCAGAGAGGAAGAGTAGGAGGCAAGATCAGGAGTGATCCTGAGAATTAAATTAGAACACAAAATGTTTAGAGAAATGCTTGGCACGTTTCTGTTTTTGTTGCTCATGATTACTGTGTAATGACAGTTTTCTTATTAGGCTTTAAAAAGAGGCCCTTGAGGGACTTCCCTAGTGGTCCAGTGGCTAAGACTCTGCTTTCCCAGTGCAGGGGGCCCAGGTTCTATCCCTGATCAGGGAACAAGAGCTGACATGCCACAATTCAAGATCCTGTGTGACTCAGCTAAGACCCAAAGCAGCCAAATAAATAAATGAAAGGATACCGTGGAGAGGAAAAGAGGCCATAAGAAAGAAAACAGGCAAATGAGGCATTGCCTCACTTGGTCACTCACCAAACCTTTGAGGTTTTTCCTGTAGCCAGGTGCTGCTGTGACAGAGACAGCTGAGCCTGGCCCTTGTATCTAAGGAGCTTCCTTCCAGTGCTTAGTGGTCGAGGCAGAGAAGTCCTGGACAGTTGAAATATGGGACAGGGAAGGTTAGATGGATGCCCAGCATGCTTGGAAACAAATAGGTAGTCATTCAAATTAGACTTCAGGGAAGTGAAGTGACGTGTTAGTCGATCAGTCGTGTCCGAGTCTCTGTGACCCTGTGGACTGTGTAGCCTACCAGGGTCCTGTGTCCATAGAGTTCTCCAGGCAAGATTATTGGAGTGGGTTGCCATTCCCTTCTCCAGGGGATCTTCCAGACCCAGGAACTGAACCCTGGTCACTTGGATTGCAGGCAGATTGTTTTACCATCTGAGTCACCAGGGAAGTCCTTCAGGGAAGGGTTACCTATTATTGTGTAAGCTTAGCTTTTGAACTTCTATTATGTGAAGGAAAAGATGGGTGTGTGCCTCCGGGGGTGAGGTGGAAGGGTGCTTTCCAAGTAGAGGGAGCAGCCTGGCAGTAGCAAAGAGTTGGGTAAGCCAGAGCTAAGGGGAATCAGGTGGAAGGGTGGGCAGGAGCCACATGGAGAGGGCTAGAAAGAGGCTCCAGGGAGTGGAAAGGAGGTGAGTGGTAAGAGACAAATCAGAAGATGTGGGATGCAGGGAGAAAGGAGGAAGAAAGCGGGGTTGGGGGCAGGGGAGGAGAGGGACTGACAACATGCTTATACACAGTGATTAATCATAGGCTGTTCCAGTTGCCTTGCCTGCATTCATTCATTTAATCCTCACTCCAGCCCTTGAAAGTAGGAATACGAATGTACTATTATCCCCATTTTACAGGTGAGGAAGCTGAGGTACAGAATGTGATCTTCTGAAGGTCACACAGCTGGTAAGTGGTGAGTTGAGATGCTGACTCAGGCATTCTGACACTGGTGTTGAGGTGCCTGCGACTGCCTGTGAAACAATGTGTGTGCTTAGTCGCGTCTGACTCTTTGGGACCCAATGGACTGTGGCCCGCCATGCTCCTCTGTCCGTGGGATTTTCCAGGCAAGAATACTCTGAAATAATACTATTTTATTTGTGCATTTCATTTCATCCTTTGGTAACCTGGCAGGTATACTGGAATTCTGTGTTTTGTCATTGGCTTATGAATGCTGATGGCAGAGCCTGTTATGATTATCTTTGTTTTGCATTTGGTTCTTTTCTTCTTGAAATGGATCCCAACAGGGTCTGGGATGAATTCCTTCTTTCCCACTCCTCTTCTTTCATTATTGCCATTTCACAATGAAACTAGTCATTTATTTAAAAATGCATTCTAGCTGGGCAACTGATTATGTCAAAGAAGAGTATTTCCATACTTTTCCTTGTCACTAATGAAATAGTCATTTTTAGTCTTAAAGATTTTATTTTAAGCAGACATTTGTATTAAGTACCTTTTAAGCATATACTTTTTGAATATAGGAGATACCTAACATCATTGCCGAAAAGCCAGAAAACTTATAGAGCTACTAATGTTGTTTTTGTGTAACATCTTTGAACTGATTTCTTATCTTTTTCTGTAGTTGAGGAGT
Organism: Bubalus kerabau; assembly: GCF_029407905.1. Lineage (NCBI taxonomy): Eukaryota > Metazoa > Chordata > Mammalia > Artiodactyla > Bovidae > Bubalus > Bubalus kerabau. Next base: position 71,919,775 of record NC_073630.1, read on the forward strand.
TTAAGTCTTTTTCCCCTTTAAGATCTCTTTCTACAGATTCCATTCCCAAAATTAGACCACAGATTATTTGTTCTTAATTAAACAGGAAGCTTGAGGAGGAGTGTTGAACATTCAAGTCCAGACAGCTGGCTATTGCCGTGAGAGTTTTAAAGACCTGTCCCCTTGTCATTCTTCTGCCCTGTCTTTTTGATCTTCTGGGTTCTGTCTGTCTTAGTCTCTTCCATGTTGAATAATAATAATAGGGATTAAAATAATGAACCTTTGTTGGTTCACAGTATGGGCCAGTGCTGTGCTAAGTGCTTGGCACACACCCTAAGAGCCTGGCGAGGAGGGGCCTGCTGATTGATTTAGTGAGGCTGGGTAACAGGAAGGTCCTTCAGCTAGGAAACTGCAGAGCAGGGACTCTAACCCGGGGCTTTCCAAGGCCAGAGCTGTACTCTTTACCCCAAATCGGGCCTCTTCTAACATCAGTGAGATGAAATGGATCTGTGTTCTTCAGTGGGTAGGGTGGGGTGAAGCCAGTGAGTCTAGGGCCCTTTGTATCTTGTCAAGGTGGGAGAGCAGCCAGTCTGGCTAGCTCCTTTAAGATGGTGGCACCAGCAGGCACAGGCTGTGCAGTTGGTGACGGGTGCTGGGTGGCACGCCACCTGTCCTGGATCGGGGCTTCACCTCCCAGCCACTTTTTTTGGGTCCTGTGAGAGTTAGGAGGACAAAGCCAGAAGCGGTGGTGTGCTTGGATGGCCTTAGCTTCGGATCTTGTGTTCAGTGAAAGGTCTGAGTCACCCACGATGACCTGGTCCCACCTCGTCAGTTTCCTCCTTTCCACGCTCACGTTCCTGACTTTGTGTCTTTTAAATAACAAGTATTTATTGATGAGGAAAGTGATGTTCATGCCTTCCTCCTCACTGCCCCTTGGTTCCTTTCAGTTTGCACCTAGGTTTTTGACCTTGAATAGCTTGGATCTTGATCTTGTCTTCATGCTGCGGGGGTTGCCGTGAATGGGTTGGACTCCCCTCTGGCCTGGCTGAGATCGTGAACTGGATGTGGATTGGGGATTGAAGAGAGGGTGGGGATGTACGCTCCTCTCTGGTTGCGTGTAGAGTCGCCTGGGCTGCTTGAGAAGCTCTGACAAGTCCACTCCTATTTTTGTTTGGCCTGGAAGGGGCCCCAGCAGTGGCAGTTATTCAGACTCCCCAGGTGATTCTGATGCGCAGCCTCTGGATCGGTGTTCAGCGGCTCAGTGTGTACACGGGGTTTGGTTTGGGCTATGGCGGGGAGGGTGCCAAGGCTGCGGCCAGCCCTCCCCCGTACAGGCCACCTTGCTCAGCATGCAAGTGACACCGAGTGACACAGAGCCCCGCTCAGGTGGCGGCCGCTCTGCGCCGGGCACTGTGCTGGGCACACTGCAGCAGGGGCTCGTTTGATCCTCACAGTGTTCTCATGAGGCAGGTGCTGTTAGACCAAGAGATTCCTGTTTCTGACAAGTTAGACAAGTGTGCGGTATGAAGCTGACCTACAAACCTGGCTTTTGGTTTTTCCTAGTTTTGCGGTGTGGAAAACTCGTTTCAGATCTGTGTGTTTTAATAATTTGGCCTCAAATGTGAAAATAGGTTTTACAAGTGAGACACGTACTTGTGCTATCTCACATAGCTCAATGACTTATCAGTTGGTGTGCAGAAGCGTAAGTTGGTTCTAGAATACCAGTTGAAAACACTACTGTTTATAGGGTTAAAAGTAGACTTCATTTTATGTAGACTTTGTATTTTAAGTCATTTTGAAGTAAAACTGGTTTTTAATGAATTTTTAAACTTAAAGTGCATTTTGTAATTTTTTAAAATCACATATGCTACGTATATTTGTGCTCATATTATAGATCCACCCTGACTTGTAATCTGACCCACTCTATGCGCTCTGGCTTCTGTGACCTTCTAGGGTACGAAGCAAGTTGAATCTCAGCGTTTTAAATGTCTCCAGTCTCCTCATTGTTAAGCCCAAACTCAATACCCACTCTGTCCTTTGTGCGTTTCTCCTTTCTCTTCATGGTCAAACTTCTGCAACAAGTTGTTTATGCCCAATGATAGACTGATCCCTCACTTCTTGCTCCAACCATGCCTCATTTCATTCTTCACCACAGTTATAGAGTAACTTGCACATTGCTCAATCCAGTGGCTACTTTTTTTTTTTTAAAGTTTATTTATTTATTTGGCTGCACTGGGTCTTAGTTGCAGCTTTCAGGATTTAGTTCCCTGCCCTGGGATCCAATCCAGGTCCTCTGCATTGGGAGCTCAGAGTCTTGACCACCAGGGAAGTCCCCGGTGGGTACTTTAAAAGCATTTTTCCCCCTTTTATTGCTCATGTGCTGCTGCTGCTGCTGCTAAGTCGCTTCAGTCGTGTCTGACTCTGTGCAACCCCATAGACAGCGTGTACTTTTCTAAGTATTGGGATAAAGTGGTGAACAAAGCTAAAGAAAATGCCTGTCATCATGGAGCTTGGGCTTCAGGGAGTGTGACAAAGGATAAAGATGTAAATATATATATAATATAATGTCTGGGTCACAAAGGGCCTCATATCTTATGATTCTATTGATAGAAAATGTATAGAGGCAAACTGTAGGGTTAGTGGTTGCCTGATGATGTAGCGGTGAGAGAAAAAATGAGTGATTGCTGATGGGGTGATAAAAATGTTGTTAAATAACATCGTGATGGTTGTGCAGCTGTGTATACACTAAAAAGCATTGACTTGTGCACTTTAGATGGATCAATTGTATGGTGTATGATTTCTATTTCAATAAAGCTTTTTAAAAAAGGTCAAAAAATAAAGGTTTAAACCCTAACCTGTAGCTCAGCTGGTAACTCTGGTGGGGATGGAGGTGCTGGTTTGGATAGGGAAGTCAGGGGAGGGAGGCCTCTGGATGAGGTGACGTCTGAACAGATATTTCAGTGATGTCAACGTCAGGCCAGTGATAACAGAGGTGGGAAAGAGGAGGAGGATATATTAAATAAAATAGACCCTGAGCTAGGAGTTCATTTGAGTAGTCAAGAAGAATGTGGCTGGAATGGAATGAGCAGGATAATGAAATGGGATGACTTAGGTCAGATCGTGTAGGGCCTTGTTGGAGTTTTTCCTTTCATGCGGCAGTCACAAATCCAAAATCTTGTGATTACAGCCTTACATTATTACTTGTCCTTTGCAGGTTGGCAAGGGTCTCTTTTCCCCTCAGTGACATTCATATCCTCAGTGTACCCGAAACCTGTAGGAAAATGGGCTCCTGTTTCTAGAAGGAAAGAGAAAGAAAGTGAAAGTCACTCAGTCGTGTCTGACACTTTGTGACCCCATGGACTGTAGCCGGCCAGGGTCCTCTGTCTGTGGAATTCTCCAGGCCAGAATACTAGAGTGGGTAGCCATTCCCTTCTCCAGGGGATCTTCCCGACCTAGGGATTGAACCCAGGTCTTCCACATTGCTGGTGGATTCTTTACCAGCTGAGCTACCAGGGAAGCTCTCTAGAAGAAAGGGCAGACCTAAACAGTGAATCTTAGTTACATACACCATTATATACTTTTTCCACATCACTGAGTAAAACTAAGGTTTCAGGAGGGTGGGCCATGTAACCAATGGCGTGGAGCACCCCTCAGCCTTCCCTGTGGAATTGCCTTTAGAGAGGCCCGGCCCTGCACCACTGCATCTTGCTCTTGTTCTGTTCCAGAAACATGTAAATGAATGCTGATTTTGATAACCTTTAATTTTGTTTCACTTTTTTGGCAATGACAAGGTAACGACCCCATGTTCTGTCCTCCACCTCCACCCCCAAAGCCATTACTGGTTTAGTTCGTCATTTTCATTGTCCTCAGAATGCATTAACCCACTCCAGTGTTCTTGCCTGGAGAATCCCAGGGACGGTGGAGCCTGGTGGGCTGCCGTCTATGGGGTCACACAGAGTCGGACACGACTGAAGTGACTTGCAGCAGCAGCAGCAGAATGCATTTATCAGTACATATATGTGCATAGTGCTATATTAAAAATTTTGTACCTGAGAGCATTGCTTACTGATTGACCAGCTGGAGTTTAGCTAATAATAAAATACTTTTATTTTAATTCTTAGTGACAAGAAGAAAGAAGTGTATCTGAAATAGAAATAACATGGATGTTATGTCTTTTCTGCACCATCTTTTGTGTTTTTTTTAAGTTGGTAGATTGTTTTTGATTTCACCAGTTTTATTATCTTTTTATTTAATAATAAGGTTCTTTAACTTTGTGTATGTACTAATTGACTACTTTGGTGGGACATGCTGCTGCTTTTTACTCCCTGATGCTCTCATCAGAAATGAGTTAGAACAGAAGAAGGGGCTTTGGAATGTGAATTCTCCCCAGCTTGGCCACAACTAGTTACCTGACTCTGCCTGTGCTAGTTTTCCTAGCTCAAAGGACAAAAGGACGTGAGCTTCCCTCACAGCTCCTGAAAGCAGTCTTGTTGGTTTTCCTCCTAGTGTAATCACATTTTATATAGAGGTGAGTTCTAAAGTCCATATCTAAGGTGAAAATCACCAGTATTAAAAATATCACTGGAGGGATTTCCCTGGTGGTCCAGCAGCTGGGACTTAACACTCCTAATACAGGAGGCCCAGGTTCAATCCCTGGTCAGGAAACTAGATCCCGCATGCTACAACTAAGACCTTGAGCAGTCAAATAAATAAATAAAAATATACTAAAAAAAAAAAAATCGCTGGAAATACTTTCAGAAGGTGCCCCCTCCTTGCAGATTGTCTCTAGCACAGCGGTTTTTTCCTCCAGCATTAGGACAGGTCACCAACTCTTCTTCAGCTGAGCACCAGTTGAAGCAGCTGGCTTATGTTTAGGGACTGTGTTTTATGAAAAATACATCTCCTAAATCCTTGGCTCATACAGTGTTGTTAGGTGCATGTGGAGACTGAGCGGACCCAGCGACTGTCAGAGTCCTGTTGCCCATCTCCCTGTCATTAAGTAGAGGCCTCAGGGCAGTTACTAGGACGATTGACTTCTCTTCTCTCTCCCTCTTCTTTTTGCCAAGCTGTTGCCCTGAATTGGTGTGAGTTAAATGTGGATGTCCTGCGGTCCCCTTGTACTCTCCACTTTTGCTGCCACAGACCACCTGAAAGCCCTAATCGTTTCCCACCTTGCTCACTACCAGTAGCCTTCATGAAACACCACTCTGAATCCAGGCCACATTTGCCGTTGGGCAATCTTTCTAAAAAAGGCTGATTTAAACACTGCTATGGCACCCAGGCTCATAGCAGTGCTTCCAGCATTCTGCTGTGCAGAATTAAGTACTCTCTGGATTCTGGTAGCGTAACTTGGCCTGGTGAAATTTCGTTCAGATCTTGTGCCATAGTCGTTTCGCCGTTTTCATGTGAAACAGCTGTACATGAGTTACCTTTGAGTAGGAGTGCTGGAGAGTGCCACGTTTATCTTATATTTGCATACCCTCCAATGGCCCAGTGGAAATACTCGTCCTTAGATTAACCTCTTAAACAGGGTTCAGAGCCACACTTTTTCTGTCCTGCCCTGCCTTTGAGTCTCTTCTGTTCCCATGCTGCTTCTCACATGTGAAGATCCAGTGATGTGAATGCCCTGAAATACCAAAGCATACTGAATTTAAGTCTTGATGCCCTTGTCCCTACATTCATTTATTCCTTGAGTATTTATTGAGCACGTGATGTGTGCCAGGTATTGCTTTTGGTACTAGGGATATAGCAGTGGACAAGAGCAGGTTCTGGCCTTTGTGAAGCTTATATTCTAATGCTAAAGGAAGATGGCACCCAAATATGACATGAAGTCTGGTGGTACTAATGCCATAAGGAGAACTAAAGCCTGGTAATGGGATAGTGAAGAACAGGTCCTGTTTGTTGGGTCTGGCAAGGTTCTGTAAGAAGGTGATGTTTCAGTGGCAACCTGATAAAGTGTGAGAGCAAGCCATGTTATTATTGGAGGAAAGAGGGCTCAGTGCAGAGAGAACAGTGTGTTCAAAGGCCCTGAGGTAAGAGCTTGGTTGGAGTATTCACAGGATAGCAGGAAGCTCTCTGTGACCGAGAAGAGTGAGTGAGGGGAAGATAGATAAGAGATGAGATTGGGTAGAAGAGGCAGAGAACATGCGGGGCCCTGAGGCCATAACTTCTCTTTAGCTTTGAGTGCCTTTCCCTTCTATCTGTAACTTCTGAGGTTGGAATTAGTTTTAATTTGTTCCACATGGTAGCTAGTTGCCTTCTGCTTGCGGAATAATTATCTCTTCCCTATTGATTTGAAATACCATTTAATCGTATTAATGCTATGTACTTATACATACACGCAACCATACAGACGTGCATAGACATGTTTATTAGCTCTCTTTCAATGATTTGTCTTACTGCTCGTGTACCGTATTTTATAGCACTGTACCTCTACACCAGGCCTTGGCAAACTACAGCTCATGGTCCAAATCAGGCCCACTACCTAGTGTCTAGAAATAAAGTTTTATTGGAGCACAGCCACACTCATTTGCTTGTGTATTGTTTATGGCTGCTTTTGAGCTCCAATGGCAAAGTAGCTGCAGCAGAGATCGGATGGTCCACAAAGCCTAAAATATTTAAGATCTGGCACTCTTGCAGAGAGTTTACCAACCTCTGCTTTATATTATGTATGGTCTGATAGGGCCTGTTCTTCTTCATTCTTCATTTTCAACAATTTCTTGGCAAGTCAAGTGTGTTTGTTCTTTTCAGGTGAACTTTAGAATCAATTTGCTAAGCTTGCCTGACTCCCTTCCCTTTCCCTCACCTCTTTTTTGGGATGGGGAGGTGGGAAGCAGGGAGAATAGGAATTTGATTGCATTTAATTTTGTAGTTCAGTACAGGGTGAAGTGATCGTCTTACGATACCGGGTCTTTCCATTCCAGGAATATATCTCTGCATCTGTAAACTTTTATTGTTTCTTCACTTGAATGTTGCACATTTAAGTTTATTCCTACATGTACTATTGCTTTTCGTTGCTATTATAATTGAGATCACCTCCCAGGTATATTTAACAAGTGATTATTTATGGCATAAAAGAAGGGTTTGAATTTTTATGTATTTCAGTTGTTTCTGACCCTTTATGGAAGTAAACTCCTGTTAGGACTGTTAATTCTTAAAGTTGATTCTTTTGGTTGATGATAGTCATTGTCTGAACTTACCCGTTTTTGTTGTATTACTTATGTCTCTCTATATTGTGGGATTCTGTATACAAAGGGTAGTTTGGAGGAAGTGAATTTTGACCCTCTCAGTGACATTCACTTTTTTCTGTTATATAGGTCACAACAAGTGATAATTATTTAAAAAACCCAAAACAAACCCCCAAAACTCCCAGAAAACTTTATGCCACATCAGGATTTGTTGATCATTTTAAAGAATACTCAAGATAATTTAGGCAAGCCATTTATCAAGCATGCTGTGTCTTTCTGCAGAGCCATTTGTCACTTTTAATACAGAATGGTAGGTTTGCATGTCACACATGAGTGTCTAACCAGTGATGGTGGAGAGCCTTTTGATCATGGACTAAAGTTGACTTAACTGAGCATTTAGCCTTTAGAATTGAAATAGGAGCCAGAGGAGATTTTATGAGTCAGTTAGTGCTTTCCCAAATGCGCTTCTGTAAAGCATGTGATCTTCACCTTTTACATCTATTCCTTAAGGATGTGAAATCTATTTTAGATTTCAAGGTCTATTACTTGCCCTGAGCAGTGAACAGATGAACCATGAATTCAATACGTGTTAACCTTTGTGGATTTATCTTTTAATGCCATTTTGGTCTTTTTTTTTCCCCCCGAATTTGTGTCTGCTCTTTAGCTTTTTACCTTGATGAAACTAAAGAAAAACTGTTCTGTTCATGCTGCTGGTTCCTTTTCTTTTTCCTTTTTTTTGATGAGGTGATGATGAGGTGGTTATGATAGTAGACACTGGGTATGGAAATAGAGACTTGCTGACATATATTATGTGACTTGTGAAATGAACCTTGTTACTTTCATCGTCTGTAAAGTGAAACTTCATGTATAGAACTTTAATGCTCTTGTACATTTTTTTCCACTGCTGAGATATTCTTCCACCATCATTATGAAATCAGTTGGTGGTATATGAATGTAGACATACCATCATAGGCTGTAGAGATGTATCAAGCTGTATGCCTCTGTCACAGAGGCAGCTGCAGCTTTGAGATCTTTGATGTGGGGCTTGACTTGGATCTACAGAAGTAGAAACCATTGTAGGTGGTTGGTGTGGAAAATGGTATAATCTAACAGTGATAATATCTTTTATTGGGCACTCACTATGATCCACACATTACTCTGACTGACTGCCACATCCAGGCATTGTAGGCTCATTCACAACTGAGGACATTGAAATTTAGGTTAAATAACTGGTGGATCTGAGATTCAAGCTAATTGTTAGACTCCAGAGTCAGGTTGTAAAGCTCAGAGTGTTATTTTGGCAGAAACTGTATGTGTGTGTGTAAAGACGGATTTAGCAATTTTAATTTGTTTAGATTCTCCTGAGTGAATTTTGGCAGTTGAATCAGCAGGTCTGGAGACCTTATTGCTTTGGTGATCTTTGGCAGACTCAGTATCCTCAGTGAAGACAGAATCTAGATCCTTAAGTTTTCTGGTGGTTTTTTGTTTTTTTTTTTTTGCGAGTCCAGAAGTTTAATTTATATATCAAGATATTACTGTAGTGTATCGTTTGTCTTCCAAATTTTAAATTGAGAGAGTACAAAAAGGGAGCTTATGGCTTGGTCATAGATGCCAGGGGAGGGGGTGGGTAAGATTAAGTTCCCCAAAGCCTTTGTTACTGCTCCTAGCTTTAGAGCCCCCTACCTAGGTTTATGAAATAGAAGTATAAGTACATAAATACACACACACGTGTGTGTGTGTGTATGTGTTTGTGTATATATATATTCAAACCCCCCAAATGTTTTAAAATCTTTTTCTGTGCAGTTGCACTAATTAAGATGGAAAATCAAGGTCTGCACATATTTATGTCATCATTTACCTTAAATATGGCTCAACCATTCAGATGCTAAATAATTAACACTTGTCTGTATTTGAGGTCCTTCTCTGGTTGTCCCTCAGCCAAGCACTCTGATTCTTTGGACCACTCTCAATGGCTGTGCGTGTGGTGTCAGGCCGGGGGCTGCCGTTGGTCGGGCCAGCGCTGCCCGTGTACATGTACACGTACAGCCCGCTGCTCCTGACAGTGGTGTGTGTATGTCAAGGACTCTGCTGCCTGCTGGCCCCTCTGCCCTCCAGGCCAGCCCAGACCTGGATTCCTGGCACGATTTAGAAAAGAAAAGTGGAGCTTTCTAAATACTGGCAGGCAGGTCAGCTTGCTTTCCAGCCCAGAGAGTCCGGCTCAGCAGAGACAATTTGTGTTGTAGTGTTGGCTCCTTGCATCTGACATGCATCCTAAAGAAATATTCCAGGAAAGGGTGATTTTTTTTTCCTCTCTCTTTTTTATCAGAATGGCATAACTTGGAAAGTTACAGTATCTTTTCAAGGTTACTTTCAGACTAACGTTTACTAATCGTTATGATGGTAAAGAAAAGGAACTAATGTAAATCTTAATATTTTATGAAACTGCTTCTATTGATGCTTATTCAAATATGAAATAGCCATCGACTTTTAACTCGTATTCATATAACCTACTATGTAGGCAAGCATACTTTTTATGAAAAACATTTGAAATTGGAGATTCAAAAGCCAAACATAAAGTTTTATGTTGTGCGGTATTGTGTGGTAGAGCAGCTTGACTTTGTCTTTTGTGTGTGATTTAGTGTACAGTCCTGAAGTTGTTAGAGATGGCAGGTGGAGACAGTCTTTGATTCTCTGTGAGTGCAAGTTCTGCCTCTGTGTTACTGGCTCTGTGGCACATTTTACTGTTGCAGTGCCAGGAAGTATAGACCCCATCCCAGGGCCCTGGCCTCTCAGACAGGCCACTTTCAGGCCGGCCCTTTGATTTATCTGTATTTGTTAAACAGGAGGGGGAGGGGCTTAGATTCCATTTCTGCTCTATGTTGTGTAAGAGTCAACAAAATACGTATATTGTAAGAAATGTCAAGTGATTGAGATGCTTTCCTGTTTATTTTCTTGCCAGGAGCTTGTGTTGTGCTAGTAATTCTGGGGAGGAGAAAGAGAAAGTGAATATGGTTCATTTGAGATCTGTCGTCTATTTGTGTTACTTAATTTGCCAGCATCAGTGATATTTTTCTATTAAGCTTAAGTTCATTGCTGATAGGATATTATAACTACTGAAGTATTTTTGTTTTGCCTTACAATTCACATGAAAATTTCATGAACTGTATTGTAACATTTGGTTGGGAATTTAATTTTATTGTCAGACTATTTCTAACAGATAGGTTGGTAGTTGCATGTTGTATCTTATTTAATAAGTATCAAATATAATGGCGATAGTATTCAATTGTATCAAAACATTTATTTCCACTTTTGAGCTTTATTTTTTAATAGTCTTTTTGCAGTATGGGAAATAAATGACACTGAATTTTCCCCTTTTTCTTTTAAAGACTTTCAGCTGAACTCTCATCTCTCAACACTGGCAAATATTCATAAGATCTACCACACCCTTAATAAGCTAGTAAGTCAATTTTTTAAAGACAAAACTACCAGCTGTTCAGTTGTTTTAAGTGTATTTGATAAGAATTTAGATTATGGATATTAATATATCAGCTGTTTATGAAAATACTGAATTTTAAAACTTGCTGTATGGTGAGTGATTTCTTGGTAATAATGAAAATATTTCTTGCAGAATCTCACAGAAGACGTTGGCCAAGACGATCACCAAACAGGTATCTATAAATGCTATCACTACTTAATTTTCAATAAACTTCCTAATAGTTATGAAGGAGAAGTACTAGCTGAGACCGCTCCATGTTATTATAATACATCCCATTAGCAAGTTGTTCCTTGGTTGAGGATCTTTCTCAGGGTGTATAGAGGCAGCCATGCCACAGCTCCTTCCCGGGAGGAAATCTGTTCTAGGGCTCCAGTTTACAATGGAGTACTTCAGTTCCTTTAACGGGGTTGGGGATTCTCCCCAGTGGTTTGACGATAATCATTCCTTTACTAAAGTATTTTAGCTTATACTAAAAAGTAGTGCAGTTCGAAAGGTTTTCCATAAATGCTTGTTGACTTGAGATATAGAATGAGTTGATAGGGAGATAGGAGTATATCTGTGTGTTTTGTATGGGTCCTGTGGATTTATGGGCTTCCCTGGTAGCTCAGACAGTAAAGAATCTGCCTGCAGTGTGGGGGACCTGGTTTTGATCCCTGGGTTGGGAGGATCTCCTGGAGAAGGGAATGGCTACCCACTCTAGTATTCTTGCCTGAAAAATCCCATGGATAGAGGAGCCTGGCGGGGTACAGTCCATGGGGTTGAGAAAGAGTCGGACACAGCTGAGCAACTAACACTTTCTTTCACTTTGAGGATTTATGACTGGGAAAATTGAAAGTGGATTATTATAAACAATTCTCTAGCCCTTTGGTTCTCCAACTCTAGCTGGCATTATAATCATGGTGGAGGGAGGGGCTAGTTTCAACGGGTTGCTCGGCTCCACCTCCAGAGCTCTGGGGTAGGGCCCCATAATTTGCATTTCTGACCAGCTCCCATGTGATCCTGATGGAGCTGGTCTGGAGATCACACTTTGAGAAACACTTCTCTAAACCATGGTGATCACAAAGTTCAGAAACTTGCACTTGATCTATAGTTATGATAACTTCGAATGAAAGTTATTAAAATATATTTTAAAGTTTTTGAAAGTTACCACAGTAATATATGAACACATGTTTGTTAGAGAATTGTTAGAGAACTGTTAGCTTGTTAGACAATAGCACAAAAACAAATGAAGGAAAAAGCCATAACCCTCCTTTAGTATGCTGTTTTAATACTTACTCTTTTGGATATTTTTGTACCTGCATATGTTTTTATAGTAGTATAGTAGTATTTTGTTGGTTTTTTTTTAGCATTGGTGAGCTCACACTGTATATACTATATAGCATCGGTCTTTTTTTTTTTCCATTTAATTTTTTTATTAAAAAAAATTACCTTGGAGGTTGTTGGGATTTAGGACTCCCTACCCTTCTCCTCCAGATTGGTTCAGGATCAATTGAAAATTAGGCATAATAAGATGGATATTGAACTAACAGTTGTGTTGGAAAACACAGCTTAGATGAACAGCAGAAATGCAGAAGCTTTGCAGTATTTCACCTTAATTAGACAGCCTTATACACAATCACTGCCATAGCCAGTAGAGCACTGCACACCTGGCCCACTTCTAACCCCTCATTTATGGCAGTGAGGGGTAGCAGCTTCTGCTGGCAGGCTGGGCGGAAAGGGAGTTCAGAAGGAGCCGGGCCCCTCTGCTCAGTTCCCCCCGCCCCCCATTACCAATTAGATCAGACATTCCTCCTTCCAGGGAAAGGAGTGAGAGAAGGGGAGGTGTGCTTTAGAAGGTCAGGCCACAGAGGGTCCCTTCACCTGATATTTCTGTTTTAGTAAACATAGGTCAGGACAGTCAAAAACAGTCTCCATAATAATTTTAAAAGCAGTGTATGCACATGATTTTAAAAGAAGTGTCAAAAAGGTGTAAAAAAGCAAAGGTTACCGTCCAGTTTTATGAGCGCCAGCTCCCATCCCCCGCTAGTACTACACCCTTGACTCTCCAGAGACAACTCTTATATTCTTGTATTTGTTTCCCAAATGATGACAGTGATATATTTTCCCCCAAATACAAGTATACATTTATATATGCCTCTTGTTTTTGTCACTCAGTGTATCTTGGAGATCTTTTTATAGCACATTTATGAAGCTTTATTTTTAATGACTGCATGATTTTCTATCTTGAGAATATATCATAATGTGTTTCTGTTGATGCACACTTAAGTGTGTTTAACTTTTAGCTACTACCAATAATGCTGAATATAATTTTCAGAGCCAGTTCTAATAGTTAAGAAAAAGCACATTTCTGTTTTCTTATTCTGGAAAAATACATTGGTAGGCACTGGAGATTTTTTAAACTTGATAGTTGTTTTGATTTTTAAAACTGAATTTTTTGTTGGTAGAGTCTTTCGGCTATCTTTCCCTTGGCTATGGTAATGAAACAGCTAAGTTTTGCCTCTTGTACACTATTTAGTTACTGTTGAACTTTGGATTTAAGTGAGTATTGTTATTATAGTAATGTCACATTTAAATATTTAACCTGAATGTGGCAGTTTAATAACTGAGGGTTATAATTCAGGAATACTCAAGTGGAGAGTGTGTTTGGCTTCATATCTCCTCTTTTGCCCTTGGGGACAGTGCATGTGTCTGATGTTTGGTATTTGACTTGCTGGTGCAGTGCCTGGTACCTCATATGTGCCGGTCATTGTCGATTAGCATTAGTAATTTCTTAGAGTAGTCCATTTCATTAACATTTCCCCATCTGGTTTTAGCATCACTTGTGATTATCATATCTGACAGAGCATACTTGAAAAATTAAACAACATAAAATCTGTAACGTTTGGAAATCTGAGAAAGTTAATCACTGTAGTGCCTCTTTGAATCTCTTCGTTCAATGGTAGACTGAGCAATTTCTATACCAACTGTATATATACGGAAGGGTGAAACCAAGTGCAAGAGGCCAGGATCTTTCGCCTCTCTTTCTTTTAATAATTTTCTTTGGTTCTTTCAGTCTTCCTACCACCAAAAAAAGAAAAAGGGGAGAGAGTCTGTACATTAATATTGGAGAAATAGCCCAAAATAATGGGCATGAATTTAAAAAGCCAGAGAGGACCAATAGTAATAATAATAGTGAAGGAGGATGATAGATGTTGGAAGTCGTATTGTTTAGAGAGAAAGGAAAGGAAATTTTTTGGTCTTTAATAGTAGGATAAAAATTGCACATTTGGACGCGAATAGTTTTACTCAAGCAAGTAAGTAGTTCAATGGTGTGTTCAAGAAAATGAAATAAAATATTTTGATACTGATAAAATGTCTTAAAATACAACCTATTTATCAACTTTGGAGGAGGAAATGGCAACCCACTCCAGTATTGCCTGAAAAATTCCATGGCAGAGGAGCCTGGTGGGCTGCAGTCAATGGGACTGCAAAGAGTCGGACATGACTGAGCACACTTGCATTTATCAACTTAAATGACTATACCTTTGTGACATTATTCTGTGAAAAAGCTATATAAAAATTATTGAAGTAGCAGAATGAACATATAAAATGTTATTGAGTCAAGGCTATATGATACAACAAACTCATAATAATTCGATAGTGGGATTTTTGTATTGGAACAAGCATTTATACTAAGTTTGGAAAAGTCAGAAAAAGATCTCTAATTGTATAGAGCTCTTATTTGAGGATGAAACTGGGTGCCCAATTTAATATGTTGTAGGAGAATTAATTCCCGAACAGGACCTTTTTTTAACTTGAGGCCCACAAGCAAAATGATTAAATTTTAAAAAATAGCGGAGCAGCTACTTAGATACCGTTTATTAGGAATAACATACTTAGTTAAATTATTATGAAAACAGCCAGCTGCATAGGCATTAAAAGGCTTTGTGGTTTGATCCAGGTGAACTCAATTTGCTGTTCAAAATTGATTTTTCTGGGACCAACTATTAGATATGTTTAAAATGTTGCAGTATTTCTAATTGTTTAGTATAAGAAGAAGAGCTACATTCTTTGACTGATTTATTTGAAAATATGGTCAGATTTATTTGAAAATATGGTCATTTAATAAACTAATTTATTTGTTCTCCTTAAACACTGAACCAAAAAGAAATGAACCTGAACTCAATCATCATAACCTTTGGTTAAAAAATGGAAACAATTTCTGTTGTCTTCCTAAGGATCATACAAACACTTCAGCATCAAAAGTGTTTCTAATGAGGGTAGGGTTTCAGAGTCACTGTCTATCTAATGGAGAGAGATTGCAAACTGAACACCAGAATGTCTATCCCTGTAATGTGAAGGAGCCTGAATCATAGTTTGGGATTACTAGTTGAGATTATTCATCCCTTCGTCTTCCTACTTCTTTGTTATTGTAATAAAAAGGCCTTTCTTTTTTTCATAAGTACCTGCCAAACGTTTCTAATGAGATTTAAGATGGATTCCTAAAATCTTGTTCTTTCCTCTTTTTTCTTTGTTGTTGTTCACTTGCTCATTCGTGTCTGACTCTTTTTGACTCCATGGACTGCAGCACACCAGGCTTCCCTGTCCTTCATGATTGGAAGTTTGCTCAAATTCATGTCCATTAAGTCAATGATGTGTGATTGGCAAACATTGGAAACTTGTAACTCTGATCATTTCCCCCCAAAAAGGCTATAATATGATTGGAAGAGAAACCAGAGTATTAACTCTGATCATTTCAAATGAATTCGTGGGTTAGTTAGCTTTTATTTGTTAATTATTTATTGAATAGGAACTTTTAGGAGCTCAACTTATCAGCCAGTTTTCTTATATGTCAAATTGGGGTGGTAATAATACCTCTTAGATTTGTGATGATAACTTTGAAAGTGCTTTGTAGTTATTTGAAAACTTTGAAAACTTCAGCCTTAATATTTTGCCTCTTTACCTATAATGGCAGATTATTTGTACCTAGGTGGATACTTGTAGCAGGTTAAAATAGCTAAAGCTTCATTAAAACAGATAAACATTCCATAAGATTCTTGTTTATATTATTTGCTTGCTAAATTTTCAGTGTAAAAATAAGTGTAATTCAGGTAGATTAAGTGATTCAAGTTCTGAGGCAGTAAAGTCTAAATTTAATGATACAGATAAATACAAATTTGTGAAACATTCATTTGGATTTAAGTGTCTTGATTATAAAAAGATATCACAGAGTTATTTTAAGAAGCAAACGTTCTCAAATATTTGTGTTAAAAAAAAAATCCTACCTGCCAGGATACTTGAGTCAAGTGCTTGTCTTAACTGATAAATAGGGGAAAAGTCTAAAATGGTGGTGTATTACCTATTTATAGTGTTTCAAATCTATGGAAATGTACTGACTTTTTAGCAGAATTTGATTTACAAATGTTTTAGGAACACATTTATTTAACAAATATTTCTTGAGAGTCTACTATAGGATATATATATATATATATATATATATATATATATACACACACACACACACACACACACACACACCTTATTACTGTATAATGATACTGTATTTGCTGCTGTGTCTGCACAGGTGAACCAGACAGAACCCTGCAAACCAAGGTGTACTTTTGTGCATGGACTTAAAAATCTTGAGTTGTTGCTTTTGCTTGGATAGGATCCCTGAAGCCATAGTGGGGGTTTGGGGCTACCACACCTTGAGTTGTATGCGTTCTGTAAGTTTTTGCTGACTTGGTTCATGTCACCAAATTATTTTAGGTCAACTTGTTTTCCTCAGCATTAAACACTTGCTTTTGAGTTAGCTTGAAACTTAAGTCCTTGAGTTCTCGGATTCTGCCTATAGTGCTGTGCTGTGTCGTCCTCTGTGACTTCTCTGGGATGTGAGTTGGACACGTTCTTCCTGTGAGGTCGGGGTGAGAGGGTCGAGGAGCCAGTGGGTGCCTGAACTGTAGCAGGCGTCGGGACTGAGCAGACACTGTTTCATTGTGAAGGACAGCCCCCGATAGTCACTTACTTATGCCGATGATTAGAGCAGAGACATCTGAACAGGGGCCACGTGAATAAATAAAAGAACAAAATGCCAAATTTGAGATGCTTTGGGGCTAAAATATGAATATGTTTTATGCCAGGAAAAGTGATTTGTGAAACTTGAACAGAAAGCGTTCATTAGTAAGAAAAAAAAAGAAAGTTGAAAAAGTTAGTTAACTTACGATGGCAGTGTTTCCACGAAGAGGCAATGGTAGAGGAGCTGGTGGTGGATCAGATCTTACTGGTGAATATTGGTGGAAACATTGTTTTAAATGATGGTCATCTTCCCACGGGCTGGGGAGAGGTGTGGGTTTCCTCTGTGTTCTGCAAACACTGGTGGGAGGGAGAGGTCACTGCCGGACTAGACGCTCAGAACCTGACTGTGACCAGTGCCGGGAGACAGTGTCTCTCCTTCACACGAGCACAGCCAAAAGGGAGAAGCAAGCCTCAAGGTTGCTCCTTTCCGAGAAGCGTGGCAGGCTTTCTGGCAAGTTGGGTCACACTTTTTTATTCTGTGAGCCCCACCCCGAGGCATTACTGGACAAGAATAAATCTTGCCTGTTGGCGGTCTGCAAAAGCTCTGGTCTCTGCCCCTCTCAGACCTCTTTGCATGTCAGCGTAAACAGGACTAGGTTTCGCAGGGAGGACGGACAGGTATGTATGGTGGCAGCACTCGCTCCGGCTCTTCTGCTTCCTATTCTTGCTGCTGTTGTGAGAGAGATGTGAGGTTGTCTGGTATCTCTGAAGAACCTCTACTCCCACCCTGGTTGAGCTCCGGGAAGGGTGGCTGAGGCTCATCTTTCTAGCCTGGTGGGCTCCACCTGTGCACTGAGGAGCCAGCCTGGTCCAATAGCCAGTGCTGGAACCCTGCCTCGCTGGCGCCATTGTCCTGGTTTGTTTCAGGAGAGATGCTTTTGGCTGGCCTCTTCCTAAAGTACATCGCCTGGAGGTGGAAGCCTGAGTGTGTCCAGGATTTAGGTTCCAGTCCTTGCCCTTGTTCTTTTCATGTGGGAACCGTTAGCTACTGACATCTCTCTCCCTGCCTTCTGAACAGCCTTCTACAAAGAGCTGTCCATGCTTTGTAGATTGCTGGGTTCCTTCTCCAGCCTTAGCCGCTCCGCCTCCACCCCTGGCTGCTGCATTTTACTGCTGCCTCCCTGGCCCCCACCCACTGCCTAGCGCACTCCTCCTCCTCAAGCCTCCGGGAGGACAGTGCACTCACCCAGGTTTTCTCCCCACTCAGGTCCTCATCTTCTTTTCCCAGTCCCCAGCATCCACATTCCCCCAGGCTCTAAGGGCTTCCCTGATAGCTCAGCTGGTGAAGACTCAGCCTGCAATGCAGGCAACCCCAGTTCAATTCCTGGGTCGGGAAAATCTCCTGGAGAAGGGATAGACTACCCACTCCAGTATCCTTGGGCTTCCTTGGTATCCTGTAATGGAGGAGACCTGGGTTTGATCCCTGGGTTAGGAAGATCCCTTGGAGAAGGGAACAGGTACCCACTCCAGTGTTCTGGCCTGGAGAATTCCATGGACAGAGGAGCCTGGCGGGCTATAGTCCACGGGGTTGCAAAGAGTCAGACACGACTGAGCTACTTTCACTTTGCCCAGGCTCTGGCCTCGGTCCCCTGCTTCTCAGCCTCTGCTGCTGTGGCTGTGTGGGAGTGACAGTGAGTGGTGGCAGGGAGCCAGGGCCTCGCTCCTGGGCTGCCTGGGTTCCATCCTTGATCCCACCTGCTGCTTTCCAGCCACTGCTTCATCTCTCTGCCTGAGTTTTCCTCATTTATAGGAAAGGGGATGCCAAGGATGCCCTCCATCGTAGGGTGGTAGTAAGGATCAGGTAAATGTGGAGCACTGGCCTGAGCACATACCTCTCTTGTGAAACTCAGTTCCCAACATCTGTCTACACATGATGCTTGGCACCTGAGCCCTTGCTGAGTGGATGTTTTTCCCTCAGAAAACTCCTGAGAAAGAGTTACCTCAGAACACTGCTGAGAAGGTCTCATTTTCAGATGGTGAACCAGAGACCCAGGATAGGTCACTGGCTGCCCAAGCCACATGACCAGATGAGGAGCTGGAGGTCATGCCCAGAGTGCAGAGCACTCGGCCCCTAGTGCCTGCTCTCTGAGGGCCAGGCCTCTCACTAAGGCCCTAGAGGATGAGCAGGATACTGTCCAGAGCTCACCACTTAGCATTTCCAAGACCTTGGGACATCTCTTGAATGCCTGATCCTTAGCTTTTCCCATCTGTCAGTGCGTGCCCTGCGTGTCATGCAGGGTTATTGTGGGAACCAGTGACATAATATCTCTGCTAGTACTTGGGCCAAGATAGGGTTGTAATTGTCTTTTAATTTACAATTATTTAAAACAGTCTGAAATGAGACTGTCTGGGTTTGAATCCAGTTTCGCCACTTACCTGACCTCTTTCTGCCTCCATTTTCTTATTTATGTAGGCATTATTATTCTGTTTTCATAAACTTGTCATGAGGTTAAGTGAGTTCACACATGTAAGTGTTAAGAGCAGGGCCTGGTACATAGTAAGGTCTCAATAGGTGTTCTGTGATGGTGTTACGTTTTTAATATCTTCTACCAAATTGAAGTTATGTCTCAGAAAACCCTGACTGTAAGATCAGAATCTTCTTTAAGTGGCGAAACAAGCTAAAAAGTTCTACGGAAGTTTTGCTGAAGATCATGTCAGGCTTTTGCTCAAAATCCAAATTGTATGTGTAACATTTTCTCAAAGAGGAACTAAAAACCATAGTTTCACCTTGTAGCATTTACAGGTAACATATAAACCCTTTGTGGCATAAACCGTGGAAGCTCTTCATTCAGTGGTGGTGGTCTTCAGAAGGGTTTTGACGTGGCAGTCCTTACTTTTGTGCTCTTCACTGTGTCTTGTAGGAAGTCTGCGGTCTTGCAGTTCTTCAGACTGCTTTAGTAAAGTGATGCCGCCGAGGAAAAAGAGGAGACCTGCTTCTGGAGATGATCTATCTGCCAAGAAAAGTAGACACGATAGGTACGTTGTAGAGACAGTGGATCCACGTTGATGGCATACATGCCAAAGAGGCACATTGATCCATGAGCCCAGTGTGGGCCTTCCAAGTACACGAACGCCAACTGGAATGTTTTGGTTCTGCCAGGCAAACTTTCAAAGTGTAATAATTTCGTGATACTTAATGTGTGGGTTCATGAAATAAAAATGAATTCGGTAATCTGGGTTCTTAGAAATTTCAAGTTTTATCTTAGTCCATTGATCCACCAAAACTGGTGTAGAGTTTCTTTCTTTCCTTTTAAGGGTTTGCTGTCTGTGCCCATTGAGGACCTCAGGATAGGTATGTATCTGTTCTTTCAGAGGGTTTCCCTACCTGCAACAGGAGCAGAATTCCCGTAGCTCCTTTGCAAGGACCTGGGTGACATGGCTGAAGGGAGCTGCCTGTCCCCAGTGCTCTGAGCCTGCCTGGAATATTAGCTGAGCTGATGTTCCTTCTCTGAAGAGTGAGGATTTGTTAGGAACCATGAAAAACAAGACTGTTGAAACCACTTCTCTTTCAGACAAGTGAACCGCTAATTTTGGTAACTCCCAAGGTCCGTTAGGTTTGCTTATTTTAGACATTTTTACTGTTTCAGCCAGATTTTAATGGCCACTTTTGTTCTCTCTCTCTTTTTTAAACAATGAACAAACATCATAGTTTTAATCTTTTCTGCCTTTTCCTATCTTCCTCCATCTGGCTGTGTAGGTCATTTCACTTCACTGATGTGGCCTGAATTGCCATATTGATAATCAGAGGGATCAGATGAGATCTTTCTGCTTCTTTCTCGCTGTGATGTTTCATATACTATAACTCCTAGAGGGTTAAAGAGATGGACTCTGAGAACATGAAAATCATGTCACTGTTCCTATCTCAAATGAGTGGAAAGTATTATCTGAAAAAACTGTAGCCATGATTTAGAAGATAATCAATAATCACCAACACCGTTTAGACCAGTGATTCAGCTTTATGAAGCCAAGCTCCATGACCATTTGGTGGTACAGATATGATTATCAAGGAATTGTTAAATTCTAGTTATCACATAGCATGGCTGTATGTAGCACTTACTATTTTTTCACTGTCTAAATTCTTTTAGCATGATAAAGCCAGTTTCAAGTCTGTACAAGGCTGAATTTTCTTCACTAATTCAATCAGAACAGTATATCTCAATAATCTGAATGTAGAAACAGATAATGAGAACTGAGCAGTCTAATATAAAGCCGTATTTTTAAAGCATTTGCAAAAATGTAAAATAATGCCCCTCTTCTCATTTATTATTTTTAAAACTAGAATTATGTTTCATTAAAATACAGTGTTTTAATACACACAAAAAAACTGGTAGTTGAGTTGCAGAAAGGTGTGAAGTACTCTCCTTGATAGCATTTCATTGGTCACCCAGGGCATGGGGAGCTAATTCTATAGCTGGATGATTTAGTTGCGTTTCATTCTTGGTCTTTTTTGGAAAAACTTTATTTACATACCACAATGTGTACAGTTTTAAGTGTACAACTCAGTAATTTGTACTAAGTTAGAGTTTTGCAACCATCACTACAAACCAGTTTTAGAAGATTTCTCTCACCCCAGTTAGATCCTTGATGCCCACTTACAGTCAGTCTGTCCTTATTCCCAGCCCCAGGGAACCACAAATTCACTTTCTGTGTCTTCATATTTGCCTTTTCTGAACATTTCACATAAATGAACCTTTGTGTGAAATGCCTTTTTTTTATTTAAAAACCTAGCATAGTTTTTTTGAGATTCTTCCATGTAGTAGTAGCATGTATTATTTATTTTTTTCTGAGTGTTATTCCAGTGTCCTTTTTTAGGTAGAATATTGTCAAGTAATTCAGACATTACAGTCTTATATAGATCTCCAGTTAATTGACCAGTTACAGACTTGGAGCTGAGATAGAAATGTCCAAACCCAGGACTAGAGCAAATCTGTTTGAACCCCTGGCCGGTATCCACCTTTGTTTCCAGGTGGTATGGCTGCTTTTTATAGAGGAAATACAAAACTAGTGGTTTGTGGTTTCAGTATCTTAATACCCTATCACATATTTGGGGGTTTTTTTGGGTATGAAAACCCAGAATCTCTAATTAGCAGTATATACAGATATCCTGGTGAAAGTCTCGATCATGAATAAACGCTCACTTCAAAAGAATTCTGTGTAATATTATATGTTATGTAAATAAAAGCTATATTCATAAATGTTCATATATAAATAAGGGATAAAACTTATAACTTTTCTATTGAAATCACTATTTGTAATGATACTGCTTCTTTTCCCCTCCCCGAGTAGGGAATGTCTTGCTCCTCAGCCCCATGTCATCATGAGATAAGGAATTCCTGCCGAGGGTCACAGCAGTGCAGGAGGAGGCCCTGTGCTTGCTGACTCAGTTCTCCAGCTTACGCACTGGTTCCACATGGGACACGCCAGGAGAAGGGCAGGAGCCAGGATTTCTCTGTATTTCTTTTTCCTGAGGTTTTTTTACCCCTGGAGGCTTGTTCATAATTTGATGTTTCTTTTCATTTGCTTAACAAGTTCCTTGGAGGTCTCTCCTATTGCCAGGTTCTTCCTTAGACCGTGCCCTGTGCCCAGCCTGACTCAGATGACATGGGCATCAGGAGAACTTAATTCAGGAACACGATTGAATTCTAGGGTCTTCAGTTGAAGAAAACACCAGTGACATTTCTTGCTGCATCTCACTATTGTTCTATATTTGGTTCTGGCTGGAGAGGTAGAAAGGTGTATATCAGATACTTGTTCTGTTCAGTTTTTACTAGCTATTTGTTCATCAGAGAAAAACCTGTATTAAGAGCTTACCATTTAATTCTATACTAGGTATGACTGTGTTTAAAACTATAAAGGTGAAGCCTCCACATGCAAGAAGTGGAATATTCTAAATGTATGTGAAGTACCTATTAACTAGGTATCTATTGGGTAAAAGAATAAAAACTATTTGTTACTTAAAAAACTCAGTATCTTAAAATAACTTCTAAAACTCCTTTCTCAATTTCTAGCATGTATAGAAAATATGATTCAACTAGAATAAAGACTGAAGAAGAAGCCTTTTCAAGTAAGAGGTGCTTAGAATGGTTCTATGAATATGCAGGTAGGTAATCATATCACCTAAGGCTGAGCCTCATAAAAATACAGAGTACTTTAGGGGAAACTAAAGAATTGAAAAATGAGTACTTTTCGAATTTGGTGTGTGTGTGTCTGTGTGTATGTGTGTCTTCCTGTTTTCGAGAGGGAGCACAGTTGAAACAAATCACCAAAGGTTCTATTTATAGCCAGCAGCTAAGCCAAAGAATTCAGAACACTAGAAGGGAACTGAAAAGATGAAATGTACTTGGGAGAAATACTCTGGATTGCTAGGAAACCTGTTGAAAATGCTGGTAATGGGTGGCTGCTTGGTTCATGCATCCAAGTTAAAATAGGCTTTGTTGCTTTGAACCTTTATGTAGTGCAGTGGAATTTCTTATATTGTGTCTATTTTGAAAGATCATTTGGCAGACAGTGTTGGTTTTGTCATTTAAAATATCTTAAAAACAATCCCATTTTTGCGGTTTATTATAACTGGTTGAATAATATTGAAATAAAAGGTTTGTTTTTTTTTTTGTGGCTGTGTATGGTGTAAAAAAGGGGGGAAAAAACCCTTTCAGACAAGTTTGAATTGAAGGCTATTTTACCGTTCCTCTTCCCCATCAGATTTCTATCATAACGTATCCACTTGACAGTTCAATGACCTTCAAACAGATTTACTCAATATCAGTCTCTACTCCCAATCAGGGTCTATGTGTTGCCTATTGTCTATAATTTGAAGAAAAAAAAAATGAGCAGATCACACATGTCATTCCCTAACAATCCGTTACACCCTTAACCCCACTTAAAAACCCCTACTACCTGCGGGAGAAAAGACAGCTAACTCACAGTGGTCCCTTTGCCTGGAGTGTTTTTCTCCAGTTTTCCATTTGACAGGCAAATGGTACATCTCTTAGCTTAATTAGCTTAATAACCTTCTTTGTCCTCTTACAGGAAGGACATTGCTCATAACTGGTTTTGATGCCCTTTTCTTGGGTATCAGAATGAGAATTCTTCCTGAGGCCAGTGTTTTCCTCCTACCCCACGTTTTTCTGATAAAAGTCGTGCCCTCTTTGGCCACAAAGATTGTTCCTGGGGCTGGCAGGTAACCCAGATCAGGACCATCAGATAAAATGTCCTGGGGTTTTCAGATTGAAACTGGAAGAAGAGCCTCTTTCTCTTCTGGTGGTAGACTTGAAAGGATGTGACCCTGATTTCCTGTAGTCTTTTGGATTTTTGTGAGCTACCCCAGTGTCTTTCTAGTGAATTCTCTTTCATCACTTGAACTAATTTGAGCTGGGTTTTATTTGCAGGGATGGACACATAGTGTAAACACTTACATGGTATTAGAATTTATCTGTTTTTCATGTTTACATCTTGAAAGCATGACTCTCTTGAAGACACTTTGTTCCTAGTCAAAGTAGTCGGCACGTTTCCAGGTGTTAAGTACTTGGGTCTGAGTGATGGAGCATTTTCTCGTGTTCCTGTCACTTTGATTACAAAAATCGCTTGCTTTCTTATATTGGTTCACATTTATTGTTATGACATGTATTATAAGAGGGAAAGTTTAAACAGAAAAAGTACACTTAATCCCACCACCATCGCACAGCCATTTTGATACGGTTATGTCCTCCTTTATAAGCAAATATAAATTTTTCCATAGTAAAAGCCACACTTCTGTTTTCCTTTAAAAGGAAACGCAGTACAGTTTTTCCTTCTTGATTGCTCTTCTCTGGTTCAAAAAGGTGACATTTGGGATAAAGATTAAGCTGCATTCTCTAGGTTCCTTGAGACCCCTGCCAGGTGATTCGTTGTGGGGTTCATTACTGCAAGAAGTTTCTGTGGTATGGCTCTCCCTATTTTTATACCCCCCCTTTTCTTTTGTATCTCATCAGGAAAAATGGCTTAAAATTGGGAATAACTAAATCTCCACCTGGTACCTGCTTTCATTTTTTAATATCCCAACCACATGAATAAAAACTGTAGATCAGTATTATTCAGGAAAAGCACATGGTGAGGGGCCCCAGGAAGGTTGACAGGCTGTGCTCCGTGCCAGTCTGGGAGCAGAGAGTGAGGCTGCGGGCCCCAGTGCCCGGATGAGGGCCCTCCCCCGTGGGATGATTGTGTTCCCTGGGAGATAGCCACCTGCTGTGGGTTGACTCCCTACACTGAACAGAGTGGAGTGGAGGGCGGTAGGGGACCTTGGCCGTGCAGTCCCATGACACAGATGGACCTTCGTTCTTCCCAGAGTTCTCAGTTCCACCTCTTGCCCTGACCTCTGCCCTCCGCCCTCCGTAGCCTGAACCTAGCCCTCCTTTGCACCTCTTAGGATACAACCTCTTGGCTTTTAAAATTCCTGTCAACTCGGTTTCTGATTCTCAGAGATTTGATAAATGAAACTCCCTCAACTGGGGCTCTTGTCCTGTTCTCTGTGGTTATAGGTTTACTCACTTTGGTGCTGTGGTACTCTAGTCCTCTGACTTTAGAAAGTGTTGCTGAGGGCAAGATTGGGGGAGTGTCTTGTTTAGACCTCTGTCTGAAGCTAGAATCTCATTTCTTTTTCATTAAAATAACCAGCTATACATAAATAATTTATCTAATAGCTTTCACCTTCTGAAATATATCTAAGAATAAGAGGTGAGAGCAGGTACCCAAGCGCCAACATTTAAGTCACACTGAAGCTCACACATGTGAGTTGTAAAAGTTCTGCAAGTCCTGATTGTAGGCTCTTCATCTCTACTTTGAATTAGGTCCTATAGCAGAGTTGTGTTTTGGTTTAGCAAAGTGGGGCTAGGGATCAGGAGCAGTGGGCTGTCGGTGAAGGAGACAGAGTGGCCTCTTTCGCCCCAGTGATGCAGCGTGGTGCGATTATGGAAACTGTACTATGATGGTCTTGGGCCGTCATGAAAAAGTTAAATATATTTAGTTAGGAGCCCCTACTTAAAATAGCAGTGAAAGTGGGAGGACTGCTGTTTTCTAGATTATTGTCAGTATATCTACCTTCTAAATGGACCTCTAGTATCATATCACTGCGGCATTCCATAGCTTTTAAACCACCTCCCTCAAACCTACTTTTAATCTGCTTTGTGTTAGCGAGTGGCCTGTTTGTTAGATTGTTGTTCAGTCGCTAAGTCATGTCTGATTCTTTTGTGATCCCATGAACTATTCCCCGCCAGACTTCTCTGTCCATGGGATTTCCCGGGCAAGAATACTGGAATGTGTTGCCATTTCCTTCTCCAGGAGATCTTCCCAACCCAGGGACTGAACCTGCGTCTCCTGCATTGCAGGAGGATTCTTTACCGCTGAGCCACCTGGGAAGCCCTTTTGTTAGATTAAGATTGCTCAATTCTACAGATAAATGATAAGTCTAGTGTCAGTACACCCATAAGCCCAATGAACACTGTGATTACAAATAGATCTAAATGTGTGTGCGTGGGAATGATAATGAGAAAAAAGGAAAAGTTATTGGAGATAACAGGATTATGGGTAGCCTTTAAGTAATGTTGACTGATAAGCTCTGTTGTAATTTTTTTAGGATAAAATATTAAAGTAATATGAGTCATGCCATTGCAAACCATGCTGTTAAAACCTTGTTTTTTATAAAATACACAGATGCATATGGCATTGCATAAAATGTGAAAAAAAAAGAAAAAAGCATAGGAAACTTAATGTCACCACTGCCCAGGGTACCTCAGCAAACCTTTGAGGGCCTGCTGCATGCCAGGCTGTGGAGTGTGTGTGGACAGTCGAAGTGCTGTGCTTGAGTTCATTTTGTTGTGTGGTATACAGACAAATGGAGAAGCGCCATCACTGTGATGAGCATTGACAGGGAGGGGAGGTGGGGTTGGAGGGGGTGTGAGTGGGACAGCCAGCTGGGAGACCCCCAGGCCCTGTGCCCAGGCAGGGGAAGGGCAGGTGGCTTGCCAGGCTCAGGAATAGGTAGCAGAGAAAGAGGTTTTTTTTTTAGATCACAAAGTATAGAAACCAAAGACAAAAATTTTTTAAGATTATGAAGTGCCTTTTTTCCCCTCAGCTTTGTGTAACCACCTCCCAATGAGTCCTTTCAGTAGATACTAAAAACTCATCTGTTCCTACAAACGGAACCTCTTAGCAGGCTAGAAATAGATGGATACTTCCATCGGATATCATTGCTCTTTAATCTCATAGCTCAAATACTTTACGGTAGTGGAATGAGGGTAGGGACTACGAGACATGGAATTCACACACACAGTGACCTACAGTGGAGTAGTGTACAGAATATCAGCTGGATGTTTACACAGGAAAATTACCAGATGGTAAAATAAAGCAGGATACGGTCTGAACCATGTGTGTAGATAAACAAGTTCAGAACCACATCTCACTATATATTTGCACATACATAAATACATAGCAAAATGGCCCAAGAGTATACATGCCTGCCTGGTAAGGAGAAGAGGAAGGCAAGCTTTCTCTTTACTTCACCTGGACTTCTCTGTTTGAACGTTTCACCATATGAATGTATTCATGTATCATTTGTGTAATATGCATGAGTGTGCACATGTAGGTATATGCACACACGTGTGTGTGCTTAGTCACTCAGTTGTGTCTGACTCTTTGTGACCTCATGGACTGTTGCCCACCAGGCTCCTCTGTCTATGGGATTTTCCAGGCAAAGATACTGGAGTGAGTTGCCATTTCCTCCTCCAGGGGGTCTTCCTGACCCAGGGATTGAACCTGGGTCTTCTGCCTTGGCAGGTAGATTCTTTACCACTGAGACACCTGGGAAGCCCATGTGCACACACAGACCCAAATGATAAAATGCTAACTGTATTCCCATTTGAGTCAAGACTGAGATAAGGGTGCCCATACTTACTCTTTTTATTTGCCGTTGTTTTGGGAGATTATTAGCTAATCTTGTTAGATAAGAGAAAGAAAGAAGGGGCATAAATACAGGAAAGGAGGAGGCAAAAACAGTCATTCATTAAAGATGAAATGATTGTTGTGCACCTGGAGGCCAAAGAGAATTGCCTGAAAAACTTATAGAAATAAATATGTATATATTTACTGTGGCTAAAATTCTATAAAATAGCTTATTTGAGGAAGGATTTTTAAAGAAATTCTTCTGGGATGTGGGGAAAGGTTAGAAGGAAAACTTTTGCTTTTTTAGTACTTTTATTTTCAGTTTTACTTTTAATTGAAATTTCATATCATTGTATGTATTAATGTTGCCCAAAAAACTAAATTAAAAATTAAGTAAAGTTTTATTTGATTTTCCTGTAATAAGACAAAATTAAGGATACATTGAAAAACATGTAAAATAAAAGGGGAAAAAAAAAGAAAGTCCCAAAAAAGGTAACAGATTTGAATTATGTGAAATGAAATTATTTGTGATAAAATAACACATTTGTGATTAAAAGGAAAATAAAGCAGGCAGAAAAAGTATTTGCTCTGGCTAGATTATGTGGAAGAGCCTGAGTTTGGATTTTAAGAGAAGCCAAGGACTAGAAGAGAGAAAAGTGGCACAGGACTGACCAATAAGCACGCAAGGTGGTTTTAATTGTCACCCTTTGTTGAGACCATTGTGTTTCTTTCCAATCTTGGTGGGCAGGGACCATGTATTATTCCTCATCAGCTACTTCTACAGTGATAGCTCCAGGATGTGCCCAGTTGATAATATTTGAATAACAAAGGCATTTAGATGGATTCTGCTGATCTTGGCAGCTTGGTGCATCTGAAGGCTATGGAAGATTGTAGAGTGATTTTTATATTCTGATATCCATCCATTCATTCAATAAAATTTATGGAGCAACTGCTTCATGCCAGGGTAGTAGGTTGAGGTTATAAGAAGAATAAATAGCTCTTACTCTGTTGGAATTTAGAAGGGAAGGTAGATGAGCTGGGACTTGATGCAAATGTGGGTACAGTATTCTTAGCATTGCATGGGGACTGCCTGACCTGGCCTCCATTGGTGGGGGTGGGGAAGTTGGGAGGACTGCCTGTATGGTTCCCATCTTCAAGATGGAAGGAGCTCACATGAGAAGAGGGGAGAGGGAGATGGACTGAGGCCCCACAAGTAGTACCACGTGCAGTACCATGTGGTAGTGCCGCGTGTTAGGGTGTGTGTGTGGAGCAAACCATGGGTCGGTATTTCTGGATCCTAATTTTTATTGATTCAGCAATATTTATTTGATTCTTTTATTTCCGGGAAACTTGATTTGAAGGTGGAAAGTTACGAGGCTGAAGAGGAAGGGTGGCTATAGATCATAACCTTATTTGATATGCCAGAGACTTTGGACTTCATCCATAGATAGCAGATTTTAAGCCAGGATGGAGTTTATGTTTGAGGTGGACCCTCCAGGTGGCTGTGTGCAGGGTGAGTCAGAGCAGGCTGAGTCTCTGGAAATAGGGAGACCCCAAGGGTACTGCTGTGGTCATCTAAGTGAGAGAATGACGTCTGCATAATAAGTCAGCAGTTAAGAAATATTTGGAAAGTAAAATTGGCGGCACACTGGATTACTGATTGACTCTTGAGAATGTAGGAGAAGAGGGTGCTGCAGGATGAGGCCTTGCGTTTCAGGTGGTGACCCGGGTTGAGACACTACGGAAGGATAATCCCAGCTACTCCAGGGAAGCCACATAGAACAGAGACGGACTGTGTCTATTGGATGTGGTAATTAGAGCTGATGGGTGGCCTTGGCAAGGGGAGTTTCCATGGAGGGAGAGGAATAGAAAACAGTTGCTGTGGTTGAAGAATGAGTGGGGATGCAATAGAGCTGGGATGTGTGGACATTTCTTTCAGGAAGAGAGAGAGCTAACATGGAGTGTGAAGAAAGGGCTATTGCCTTGTGTAGAACAAAAAGACTGCTTGATTTTTTTTTTTCTGTGTAAAAGAAACAATTATATTATTTCCCAGTTAATTTTATAAAGAATATTAGGTGGTTTTTTTTACTGTGTTTCCAAAATTTATTTTATGTGTTGAAATTATTATCAAAATAAGAATAGAGATTTATAAGCTACTTTAAGAATAGAAATTGAATACCTATAACCTTATCTTTAGATATCAATTATATGTACACCTATTTGTAGGTTGAAGGACTTGGCCATAAATAGATGTAAATGATTGTGCAAAGCAGAATCCTTTAAAGATAGAACTTAAATTCCAGAATATTTTTCAACTTACACTTGGTAATTTCTTCCTTCAGAAAGGGTTTATGGTCTGTAGGTGTTATTTGATCTTAATAATAAGTATTTTAACAGTATAATGCTACAGTAGTAGTAATAGTATCTGTACATGGTTAGATTTACTTTATATAAATTGCATTTCATCACAGGTACTGATGATGTTGTAGGTCCCGAGGGCATGGAGAAATTCTGTGAAGACATTGGTGTCGAGCCAGAAAATGTAAGTCTAACTTACAAATTTGGGCAAATCAGTTGATCTGATTTTGTCTCTCAACAAATAATGCAACAGTAAAGAAGTAAGGATATGTTAGTTTTTATGAGGCAATCTAAGAAATAAGTTTCATACTGAATTGGTTTGTAAAGCAGAACTTTTTTTGCAGTTGATATGGTATAACTACAGTTAGTCATTTTTTTTTCTCATTTAATTTCTTAATTTCACTAATCAAGTAACTAAACTAGACGTTTAAAAAGTGGAGCGTGCGTGTGTGCCTCCGATAGCAGATACTAGGGGACTGATGGCACTGTGTATGTCTGTCCTCCTCTGAGGTTGTTCCAGCCTGATGTAGAGTTTGTCCAGGACTTTGAATAATTAATTATTTATAAGAGTTTTGAATAGGTTGTAATTATCAAGGATTTTTCACAGCTTTCACTACCAGTTGAATTTAGCTTGGAAAGTGATTGATTTTTAGTGTAAAAGCCCTAAGTATTTCCCTTAAAAAATTCAAGTAGAAGGTTTTTACATGCTTAATTATTTTTGCCTAATTCTTATCATCATTTTATTATTGAATATTTTTCCTATTCCCACATCTGTCTTACTGTAAAATGAAAAATTATACAAATGCCCTGGCTCATTAGCTGTACAGTTCAATATTACAGCCCCCAGTTTAACAAATACTTCTTACATCCTCAATGAATTTATACGCTGGTAGAGCTCCCAAGGGGTCATCCCTTTCATCAGAGTATTGGTGAGATAACCTGGTGCCCATGCTGATATGTCATGCTCCTGGAGATTTCACAAATAAATTTTATTAAACATTTTTTGTTACCATTTCTATGCCTACATCTTCCCCACTTCCTCCCAGTAACACTTTAAATTTTCTAAAGAGCCTTTGGACTGATTTTTGCCTTGTATTTTTAATTTGAATGTGATCTAGTTCAAGTTGTTGTTCAGTTGCTAAGTCATGTCCAGCTCTTTGTGACACCATGGACTGCAGCATGCCAGGCTTCCCTGTCCTTCACTATCGCCTGGAGTTTGCTCAGATTTGTGTCTGTCAGGTCGGTGATGCTGTCTAACCATCACATCCTCTGCTGCCCTTTTCTCCTTTTGCTCTCAGTCTTTCCTAGCATCAGGGTCTTTTCCAGTGAGTCGGCTCTGCATCAGGTGGCCAAAGTTTTGGAGCTTCAGTCCTTCCAATGAATATTCAGGGTTGATTTCCTTTAGGATTGATTGGTTTGATCTTGTAGTCCAAGGGACTCGCAAGAGTCTTCTCCAGCACCACAATTTGAAGGCATCAATTCTTTGGTGCTCAGCCTTCTTTATGGTCCAACTCACATCCATACATGACTACTGGAAAAACCATAGCTTGGTCTGTTCAGAACTTTGTTAGCAAAGTGATGTCTGCTTTTTAATATGCTGTCTAGGTTCGTCATAGCTTTCCGTCCTGTGAGCAAGCATCTTAATTTCATAGCTACAGTCACTGTCACAGTGATTTTGGAGCCTAAGGAAGTAAAATCTGTCATCTTTTCCCTCATCTGTTTGCCATGGAGTGATGGGACTGGATACCATGATCTTAATTTTTTGAATGTTGAGTTTTAAGCCATCTTTCTAGTTCAGATGTCTTGATACATTATTCAGATTGGTGCAAAGGTTTGGGGACAGCTGGGTCAGTAGTGTTTTGCTTAATCTGGTCCGTAGCCAGAAAAGAACATTTCACTGACTTTAAGAAGGAAGTTTTCAGACAGGGAATGAGCTAAGGTTGACAGGTGTTTTCTGGAGGGTAGTATAAGAGGGGCGAGAGTGAGCTGGCTCTGAGAGGAGTCCCAAGTTTCTACCCAGGGAAGGGCAGTCAGCATGTAATCGGGGTGGGCAGCAGGGCCTGATGGGGGAGATTGGGAGGTGTCAGGCTGCAGGTGTCAGAGGGATTAAGTGGGCATCTGCTCTCAGGGGAGAAAGGCCTGTTGGGTAGGAGGAGTGCTGCAGCTGTTTCTAGGCAAAAAAACTAGCAGGGCCCAGCTCTTTAAAGTTCCTCACCCCCAGATACCAGTGTGTGTGTGTCAGTCGCTTAGTCGTGTCCGACTCTTTGTGGCCCCATTGGACTGTAGCCCGCCAGGCTCCTGTGTCCATGGGATTTTCCAGGCAAGAATACTGGAGTGGGTTGCCATTTCCTACTCTAGAGGATCTTCCCAACCCAGGGATCAAACCCTGATCTCCTGCATTAGCGGGTGGATTCTTTTACCAATGGCGCCACCTGGGAAGCCCCCAAATACCAGAACTCAATAAAAAAAATAGTTGCTATTATTATCTTTTTTGGTAATTATGAGTCTTTGGCTCTCCATTTCTGTAGGAATAGAAATAATCTTGAAATGTTGAATCACATAGAAGACTAAAAGACCCAATTCAGACTATTATTACAAAGTATTTATTATTGTATTTCAATTTAAGATGCCACTAATAGAAATTTTATTATTTTATTCATCACTTAAAGGGAAAAATGTTAAGTAAATCTGATAAGCCATCAGGTATGGATGCATCCCAGTTTTAGAAATTGTTTGAAAAACAAACACTGAAATAGTTTTTTTTAAAGGCTTATCTGTATTGATAAGTGAGCACTTTAAAGTATTTAAAATCCTCCCCTTGCCTGATATTTATAGCTTATGAAATTTAAGCAGGCTTGTAAAATTCAGGTCAGCTTTCATTTACTAAGGTAACAATGAAGTTCTTTAGTTAGCTTATTCTTGGCTGTCCTAGGGAAAGGTCTGTTTTGTGTAAAGAAATTCCCATTGTGATAACTGCTTAGGCTGTTTGGCCTCATTACATGCATACTGTGTGTGTGTGTTCCTTTGCCATAACTGTTTTTTTTTTTTTTTTAAACTTAACAAGTGTTTATGCAGAATAGTTAATCTTTCTAATAGAGAATTGAGTATAGATACTGTTTGAGAATATATCAGGTTCGAATTAGAAAGTGTATATGTACCACGTCTTCTTTGTCCATTCCCTTGTTTGTGGACATTTAGGTTGCTGCCATGTCTTGGCTTGCCTCATTTTTTTATGTTATATCACCCTGATTTCCTCTCACTATCACCATCATCTGACCCAGTTGGGCACCATCTGACCCAGATCGTAGTTTAATGGTGTGGGGCAGTTCTTCTGGTGTAAAGAAATGAGATTACCTGCCAAATGCCACGTTTGCTTGTCCCCAGCCAACTGTATTATAGGAACATGTATTTCCTTCCCATTGCCCTTTTTTTTATTACAACAAATAGACATACAGCCAGCCATTCAGGGTATGTGTGCTCTCCAGTTGAGAACTCGAGTTCCCTTCTATATGAGTGACTGTCCAGAGATTGCCAGCCTTGCAGAGTTGCAGGATGGTCCTAGGAAGGCCCTGTCCTGCTTTGTCACCTCTCCAGCAATGGCATGCTTTGTTTTTAAGTTACTCCTCATCTTGCCTTGGGTCTTGAGGTAGATGAGGTGGGAGGGCTTCCTCCTCTCTCCCTAATCTAGAAGGCCTCAGCTCTGTCCTTGTCTAAGAACCCCAAAGAGCTTGCAGCTGGAGGCATCTTCAAAATGTAATTTTGTCTTTTATACCTTCAGGTATTTATTAAACTCACCATAACTATCTTGGTGCCACCCTTTTCTCTAAAACATCTAAGTGAAAAAGTGATGAGCAGTGCCACAAACCAGTTGTCACAGTTGCTCACATCAGCAGAGTTTCAGAAGATCCACTGAAGGCAAGGATGGTGCCCACTGAGAAGTGACTGAGTGGCAATCTGTTCAGCCTGTGCTTGTTGCAGGCACAGCGCCATAGACATGGAATGTTGGGAAAGTGAAAGAAAGTGAAAGCGAAGTCGCTCAGTCGTGTCCGACTCTTTGTGACCCCATGGACTGTAGCCTATCAGGCTCCTCCGTCCATGGGATTTTCCAGGCAAGAGTGCTGGAGTGGATTGCCATTTCCTTCGCCAGGGGATCTTCCTGACCCAGGAATCGAACCCAGGTCTCCCACATTGCAGGCAGATGCTTTACCGTCTGAGCCACCAGGGAGTGTTGGGCTACATTAAAATCATCTCCCCCCTTTTAGAGTTGAATTTACAGATATGTCCACTGTCTGTCCCTCCACCTACCTTTTGGGTTTTAACACCCTGTTCTGCACGTCTCTCTTCATTTTCACTCAAGTCTTGGAAACTTCCATATTTGTGTTGGTGGCTCCACTTCATTTGTCTCAATAGTGACACCGTTTCCCTTTGTATAGAATGTGTTTAGCAAAGGTGTATTA
Source organism: Bubalus kerabau (assembly GCF_029407905.1). Lineage (NCBI taxonomy): Eukaryota > Metazoa > Chordata > Mammalia > Artiodactyla > Bovidae > Bubalus > Bubalus kerabau. Next base: position 71,954,217 of record NC_073630.1, read on the forward strand.
AGTCGTCCCTTACTAGCAGGTATTTGGTGGGTCTCAGTCTTTTACTACTACAAATGGTCCTGTAGGAAGTCTTGATGCCTGTTCAGCTTTGTGTACCTGTGTAGGTGTATCTATGAGATCACTTCCATAAGTGGAACTGCTGGTTCCAGTTTTGATACTGCAGAGCCACCCTTTGGAGAGGTTAATCCCTTTATACTTTCACCATCAGGCATCAACAGAAGTCACATTTATCCAAACCCTTATCAGCAGACTGAATTATCAAACTTCTAGATGTTTGCCAAACTAAAACTCATTTTCGAGTTACCCTGTTCATATTTCAGTGACTAAACTACTGTGAACATTTGGTGTGATGTTAATGTATTTAATTGCTGAGATCTGTTCTCCTGATTTGATTGGTCTTTCTACTTTGTTTTGTTTTAAACAGGTAGTTATGCTTGTCCTAGCTTGGAAATTGGATGCACAAAATATGGGTTATTTTACTCTACAGGAATGGTTAAAAGGAATGACTTCTCTACAGTAAGTCCCGAGGCTGCCCTGGGATGGGGGTGGGAGTGGGGGTCCTTGCTCTCCCCTGGCTGATGGCCTCCCTCTGGTACCTCATCTGGGTTGGGTGACTGGAGGAAAGCCTGGGGGTCTGGGCAGGCTTCACCTGTGGTTACAGGTATGAAGACCAAGCCCCATTTTCATATATGGAGGAGAGGGCTATTACGGATAAATTTTAGCAATTGAAGTTTTTATATAATGTACACTGTTTATTTTAGTATTCTTCTAGAGCAGCTCAATAGAAATGGATCATGCTTTTCTCATATATGTGAGCCACATATATAACTTAAAATTTTCTAATAGCCACATTAAAAAAAGGAAAAGGAAACAGGTAAAATTTATTTTAATGTATTTTACTTAACCCAGAATATCCAAAATACAATCATCCTAACATTAATCAATATTTTAAAAATCACTGAGCTATTTTACTTTTTTTTTCATATTGAATCTTCAAAATCTGGTGTATATTTTACATTTATGATACATCTCAGTCTTCATTAGCTGCATTTCAGGTGCCCAGTTGCTGTGTATGTTTAGTGGCTACCATGTTCGACAGCATAGGTTTAAAATCATAGTGTTAGCATCTGGTTTATAGTTAGTGAGAACAGTTGAGTGAAGTATAACTTACAAGTGAAGATATTTATCTTTTATTCAATATATTCTCACATTAGCTTTGTGAAAATTTAAAATTTCATTACTCTAGTGATTAAAAATTAATAATAATAAAGATTCTGTTTATGTTACTTGGTGCAGAGTTGAGGAAAAAATCAGTGGTCTTATGTATTCACTTTGTGCTTACATGCATGTGTGTCTGTGTGTGTGTTTATGTGTGTGTGTTTACTAAGAGTTTCACTCAGGAAAACATAAATCGTCATTCTTTTATCCACTGCAAGATACAAATGAGGTGAATGATGAAACATTTCAAGTGATATTAAAAGAGGAAGTGGTAATTCTTAGGATAGTATTGAATAACTGATCTAAAGTACTTGGAATGGCTTTTTCTTTTTACTTTAAGTAGGAATAATAGACTTGTATTAAAATTGGAATTGAGTGGCTTACTGGTTTTATTTAAATAATTTAGAAATTTGTCAACTTTTAATATCATTGTCCCTTTGTCGTTGGTAACAATACTTTATTTTCACTGTGCTTTAGTACACTTTTATGAGGCCTTTTCACTGTTCTCTTATTTGATCCTCACACTTACCTTGACAGATCAGACTTCATCCTGCCCATTTTACAAGTGAGGAGACAGAGGTTTCAAAGGGGTATGTGATTTGCGATGGGATTAGGGGTAGGAAGAAAACCTAGGACTTCTGATTCTTCGGTCACATTCTTCCTCTAACAACTATTATCTGATGACACCTGCCTTTTAGGTGAAAGCCAAATCACCCTTTTGCAAATACACTTTGCTCAGCACGCTCTAGAATTTCGGGCTTAAGTCTCTGGGATCTCATAGGATTGTGTTCGTCCTGTTGGGAAACATCTCCTCATGATGTTAAGCCTACTAACTCTTGCATCGTTTTCTTCGCTGCCTCTCTCTCTTGCTTTCCGGATAGAACACAGGATGGCTGCTCCTTTTTAAGTACCCTTGTAATGATGAATGCAAGGTTAAATCAAGATTTTTTTCAAGGCTTTAGAGGAGGTATCATCAGCATTTTTTCAGGCACATTTTCATTTGTTTTAAGAGGGTATAATATCCCATATTTATGTAGTTCTAGGTTCGTTTTTACGTTTGCCTTTACAGAAGAATATTACCCAGTGCAAGGCCTTGCTCATGTTTTGAGGATCACGTTGTCTGGAAACTGAACTTTGCGGTTTCCTGAAAGAGGCCTTGCGTGTACGCTCTCGGGGTAGGGGGCGCTCCACAAGCGCTTTGTTGGGAACTCTGCTTGACACTTTGTGTGACACAAGCGGTGGCAGGTGGATTCCCAGAGAATTGCCACTCAGTCCTTGAGATTTAATGTGTAGTAACAAACCTGATTCACTGCAAAAAAAAAAGAGGCATCTTCTTCCTTTTTGTGATGTGAAACTCTGAGAGTAAGTTTCCTTATCAGTGAGGCGAAGATGATTACTTACAATAACCTCTAAGGTTCTTTGTAGTTCAAAAATAGTGCAATTTCAAGGTTTATGAATTTCCACCCCCCTCTCCCTCCTGCCTCCCTAAATCCGTCATTTGTTCAGCAAATATTTGAGTGGCAGTGATGTGCCAAGCACGGAATTCTAGGTCCTGGGGAAACAAAAGCCAGGAACAAGACAAAGTCCATTTGAGGTAGGAGCTTGGAAGCAGTGTTCAGCCAAAACATCCAAAAGTAATAAGGTCACTTCTGTTTATGCTACTTGTATTTATAAGGTATTTGCACCCAATAAATAAGAAAACTCAGAGGCCAGTCTTTTATGTCTTCTAAAGATGGAAAATAGTCCATCTTTTGAATGATCTATTTTGTCTTCTATTTGGAATTTTTTCCTTTTTTCTCATTTTGGGTTTATTAAACCTGTCATGTGAACTTTTTTGGGCTCAAGTGGAAATTAAAGTGTAAAAAAAAGACTTTTTTTTTTGAAGTTACTGTACTGTGGGTGCATGCTAGAAATAGGAAGCCCAGGGGTTTTAGAACCAGGGAGTTTTGAATCTGCCACTTCCTGGATGTCTCTGGTAGTGTCCCTAAAACCAAGAAGGTTGAAGCGATGGAATATGGGGCACCCAGAAATCAGTCTCCTGGACACTGTCTGGAGGAGCTGCATGCTTGGCCTCTCCAGGGCTGTGTTTTGTGATTCTTGGAAGAAGCGACAGCAGCTGGTAGGGAAGGGAACATTTATCTCCACTCTCCTGCGATGGTTCTTAAAGAAGGCACAGCTCTTATTTTATTTTGGCCCTGCCATGTGATTTGTGGGGTATTAGTTCCCTGACCAGGGATTGAACCCATACCCCAGGCAGTGAAAGTACAGAGTACTAACCACTGGACTGCCAGGAAATTCCCAGCTCTTGTTTTAACTGACTGTTTTATTTTTTGTCTTGTTCCAGCATGTGGGTTTAAGGTTACCTCTGATGAATTAAGCTTATAGAGCATTTAAGCTAAACAAAACAAAACCAAAAAAGTATGTTAGCCTTGTAGCTAACTGCATAGAACTGATGATGGGCTGGAAAAATACCTCTGGGCTGAATGAGTGAAGGGATGAAGTCTGTCCCTGGGTAACAGAAGAGAACTACCTTTGAGTGTATAACCTTTGAAGATTATCCTCATTCTTGTTACTTCTGACTGTGTTTCAGCAGCACAGTTCAAATAAGCAGTGATTCCACAAAATGCATATTTTCTTGTGGCATGTGATGCCCCTTAGCAGCACGGCACTGTCACCCTGTGACTACCTCATTCTTGTATGTGGTACCCAGGAAAGCTGGGGGAAATGCGCTGAATGATGTGGCTGCTTTTCGAAGTCTCAGGCCAAGCCTGTTGCTTCACATCTTTGTTGGAACGGAGCTGTCTGCAGATGACCTTGTTGAGTGGCCACTAGATGGCAACGTACGGTTCAGACAGGGTGACTCAGCGAGGCCTGGATCCCTGGTGGGGGTTAGTCCACGGGCTCTATGGGACCAGGCCCCTTTTAAAGCAGATTAAACTCTTTATTTGGAGAAGGAAATGGCAACCCACTCCAGTATTCTTGCCTGGAGAATCCCATGGACAGAGGAGCCTGGTGAGCTACAGTCCGTAGGGTTGCAACGAGTTGGACACGACTAAATGACTACTACTAACACTAAACTCGTTATTGACAGCATCATCTCTAACCTCTCTCTAATAGACACAGGAAGTGAAAGATTACTTTGGGCATTTTATGTGTGACTCTCCAGACCAGCTCTATGCGTCTTGCAGTGTCAGGACATCTTTGCCAGTGTTGGCTGGACTTACTCCCCACCTCGCTGTGGAACTTCACATTCACCTTGCGGCTGCGTTATTTTCTTTCAGCTATACAGTGGTTCCTGCCCTAGAATCTGCTGAAACAAGCAACTACTCTTCTTCCTTTCATTGGCAGAACTAAACTAAACCAACTGGCCCAAATCTGGCCGCTTTCCTGTGGTTTTGGTCCTTAACCTTTTTTCCAAATGAAGAGGGGAATTCCAGTCTTAGGTGTTTGGGGGTTAGCTGTTTCCCTTCTCTTTACTCCTCCCCCATATTACTACTAATAAAATATTACTCATATATCTGTGGTAAGAAAATCAAAACGTAGAGCAGAGAGCCCAATACACAGTAAGCTCTGCTCCTACGCCTGCCTCACAGGTTCCCACATACTGCTTTCTCATGCATCCTTTTAGCCTCCATGAACCCTATGGGTTCTGGCACTAACTGTCTAACTAGGCTGTCATTCAGTGTCTCCCCTGCCCTGCCATTCCTAACCTTTTTCCACAGAGATCTGGAGTGGGCTTTTCAAGATGGAAGCCTGATCATGGTAACTCACATGATAGGAGGTAGCTTCCATTGTTTCTAGGTATTCAAAAAAAAAAACCCCAAACAAACAAAAAACCCCACTGTGGACCACAAAAACTTTATGGTCTGGCCCTACTTCTCTTTCAGCTTCTTTTTGGACCATGTTCCCTTTTACTCTACCCAGTCTGCTTCTACTGCTGCTAAGTTGCTTCAGTTGTGTCCAACTCTGTACGACCCCATAGACGGCGGCCCACCAGGCTCCCCCGTCCCTGGGATTCTCCAGGCAAGAACACTGGAGTGGGTTGCCATTTCCTTCTCCAATGCATGAAAGGGAAAAGTGAAAGTGAAGTCGCTTAGTCGTGTCTGACTCTTCGCGACCCCATGGTCTGCAGCCTACCAGGCTCCTCCGTCCATGGGATTTTCCAGGCAAGAGTACTGGAGTGGGGTGCCATTGCCTTCTCCACTACCCAGTCTAGTCACATGATTTTCTTTTAGTCTTTAGGCTTGGCATGCTGCTAGACTTTTATGCATACTGTTCCTTTAATCTAGAAGGTCCTCCTCTCCAAAAACATCTAGTTTCCATTTATCTTTCAGCTCTCACCTTACAAGTCAGTCCCTTAAAGAAGCCTTTTCTGACTTCTAAAGTTAGCCTAATTTTAATCTTTTTTAGTTTTCAAAGAAATCAAGGATATTCTAAATTCTTGTAAACTCAGATGTGAAACATTTACTGTAACTTTTGACTTTTAGATATTTTATCATCTCAGTAGATCATGGGAAGCTTTTTGTAGATGGCTACAAAAAAATTGCAGAAATTTCACAATTTTAGTGCTGAAAATAAATCAGTGTGTTCTATAATGAACTATATTTTGGTTTAATAAAGTATATAAAATCATTGCATTGTTAATATTTGTAATATGTATTATGTATACTTGGTAGGAGGTAAAAGCTCTATAGGGAAACACAGAGAAACACATCCAGCACTGAAAATCTTTAATATTGCCAGTGAAAATGATGACTCTTGGTTCTCAATTTTAAAGGCTAGTATTAGGAACAGAAAGTTAGCTTGTAAAAATACCCAAATAGTCTACTTAGGAAAAAGACTGTGATGCTACTTAAGAAAAAGACCCTGATGCTAGGAAAGATTGAAGGCAGGAGGAGAAGGGGATGACAGAGGCCTAGGTGGTTGGATGGCATCACTGACTCAATGGACACGAGTTTGAGCAAGCTCCGGGAGATGGTGAAGGATAGGGAAGCCAGGCGTGCTGCAGTCCATGGGGTTGCAAAGAGTCGAACACGACAGAGTGACTGAATGAGAGAAATAAACAGTGTGTCACTTACCTGTGAAAGCAGGTTGTCATCACCAGGGCTTCCTGGAGAAATGACTGATTTCAAGTCTAGGTGAACTAGAATATCTTGTGTCAGAAAGCCAGGATGCACTCAGAGACTGATGGTGGGGACGTGTCAGAACGACACTGGAGGGACAATTGTGCACCATGAAGAATGAGGACAGTAACAGATTATAACCCTGGGTAAAAGGCAGAAGTCCTTTAGTCCAAAACCAAGAAAGGTGGTGAGTGGAGCTCTCTTTATAGAAGAGTTCTGGTCTGTAAGTGTAAAAGCATGATAGAATTAGAAAAATCACCATTTTTCATCCTCAAATGTAAAACTGATTTAGGCAGGGATCATAACAGATGCTGAACCCACCCCTGGTGACAGGTTGTTGAGGAACAGGATTGTCAGTCTCAAGGTACCATCCTCGAGGTTACACACCATTTAGAGGGGCCAAGAGTACCTTTAAGTGGAGATGGGCAGGTACTACCTTCACCAAAGGAGTCATCTTGGTATCACCAGTAATGGAATGGACTGTCCTCATGGGAGGAGAAGCTCATAGCGTGGAGTGTTCTTACCATGAGTGCTTAATCTAAGTGTAATCATAGGGAAATTATCTGACAAACTGAGATTCTGCAAAACAACTAATCTGGTCCCTTCAAAAATGAGATTGTCAAGAAAGACAGAAAAAGGCAGGATGCCTTCTAGAAACTAAGGAGATAGACACCGGAGAGCAGTGCATAAGCCTTGACTGGATCTCTGATGGAAAACAGGAGCTGCGGGAAAATTGGGACATCTGCACGCGAGTCACATGTTAGCTAAGAGAGTTAACATTTCTAGGGTATTAAGAGTGATGATGGCATTGAGGCATTTAGGAGTAAAGTGGCATTATGTGGGCAACTTACTTTGAAAAGGCACAGAAAAAAGTGCTTGTATGTGAGAGCACAGATACGACAGTGTTCATGGTGGACCCAGGGAATGGGCACGTGGGTGCTTATCTACAGGACCTTCAGCTTTTCCGTACATTCGAAATTTCTTGAAAAGCATAGGAAAAAAAGCTCATCGTGGACGTGTTCCAACTCCAGGGTTTTTATTGTCTTTTGGGATTGTGTTTTATATTACTGCCCCACGTCAGAAAAAACTCAGGTTATAATTTGCCTTTATTCTGTTTTTCTAGATGTGATACAACAGAAAAACTCAGAAATACTTTGGATTACTTAAGATCATTATTAAATGATTCTACAAACTTTAAACTTATTTACAGATATGCGTTTGACTTTGCACGGGTGAGTCCTCTGGATCCTATCCAAATGTTTCTCTCTCTCTCTCCCCCCTCACCCCTTTCACTGCCTTCTGAGGTTTGTTTTACATGCTACAGCAAGGAAGTTGAGTAAGCTACTCCCAGGATGCTAGTTAGAATTTCTCTTCTACACATAGACTTTCCACCCGAGCTGAGTCTGGGCAAGAATGTAGTATGTCAACACAAAGCTCTAGTGACAGGCCTTTAATAGCTCATGTGATTGGCTTAGAAGTAATTGTAAAGGTGTATGTCATAGACATTGTTCTAAACAGCTCTTAGGTAAGCTTGGAAAAGCTTTTCCTTCTCACGAAACAGTAAACCTTCACCCATTGAGTTTCCTGGAATAAGGTAGTCAGGTCGAAGCCAGTTTCACTTGGGGTGCTGGATCATACTTGGAAATCATTTGAATTGCAAATGTAAGCTAATTTCAATGGACAGGATTCAGATGTAGTTTCTAGTCATCATTTTGAAAAATGATCATCTTGTTTGTCACACAGTGAACCAGGCCAAGTTTGTGATGGTGGTTCTACCAGAGTGAAATACAGCTGTATTTTTCAGCCTAGTCACCACAGGTAGTGAGTAAATCCTGAGGCACCACTTGGCATTGTGTTCATTCACTGTCCATGGCCCGTACATAATGATGATGCTCTATTGCAGGATGGTAGTTTTCTGTTCTGTTTGTGTGTTTGGTGGGTTCCGGCGATCAGGCTTTCTTGACTGATAATTTTTTTTAATGATTTCTTTTTTTTAAGCAGAGAACTCAGTAACGGTTCTTTTTTTTTTTTTGTAAGGAAAAGATCCACCATATGGATCTTTTCACTTTTTCTTCGCTTTGGCTCTGTTAGTTTAGCCAAAAATTTATTTGCTGTTGAGATCTGGTGCACCTATAGCACAGCAGTAAGTTCAGTGTGGTGTCCTCACGTGTGAAATTTTTGCAGCCTCAAATAAAATTAGGACATGCATGAAAATGTATAGATGTTAGAAGTGATATGGTCAAACTCAGATTCAGTGTTTCACTCAATCGCATTTATATAATTGTATCTAGAAGTTGCTGGTCAGATGCTTTTAGAGTAGATGCATAGTTTCCAGGATTAAATGTTTTCCTTCCCAAGATTTTTTTCTTCACTGAGTCAGCAGTGTCCTATCACCAGAACAACTGTATTTTCTAACTTCCTTGTTTGGGAGTGAAATTTCCCCACATATCCACTGCTTTAGAACTGGGCTCAGTCTTCCCTCAACCTGGCTGTCTGTTCCCTTCTCAGTCTGTCACACAGGCTCCTTCCGTTGCCTCTCTCTTGAGCTTCTACTACATCCTTGGGGTTGAGGCCGGGCTCATGGCCTGCACTGCTCCCGTGGCCTCTTGTCCACGCCCTCTCCTTTCTCACCAGGCACTCACACCAGCAGGGCTTGGTCCGTCTTCCCGCAGCCTTGGGCCCCTTGTCCACCTTCAGCCATGAGCACCATGGCCTCCATGTGAATATAGCACTTCAATCACCATGTGGACGTCACAGTTGCTTTTCTAGCAGCTGAGTGATGAATGGGATGGTTTCGTTCTCCTTCACCAAGGAGTGGGGTGAACTGGGGCCCCCTGGTTGCTCAGCAGTAGGTCCAGGACCACACTCAGGCTCTGGCTCCAGGTCCCATCTCTGGGTTCCCCCAGGCCATTGCAGTCCAGTCCCATCCAGGCTTCCCCTTCCACAAGATGTCTGTGCTCTGCTGACCGTGAACTAGCTGTTTGCTGAACCTGCTGCCTGCCCCTGCCTTTTGCCATGCCAAGTGCTGTCTGAGCCTTGTCTGTATCCCTGCTGCTTGCTCCATCACCAGCTTCAGGACCAAGCCGCCTGGCTCCACCATCACGTAGGATCATTACTTACATGGCCCTCATGTCCCCTCTAGCTTGGCCTGGGAGTTTAGGTCCAGGCCTGCATTTTTTCTGACAGTTTAAGGGACTGCGTGTTTTCTTTCTTCCTATCTCTGGAGCAGCCTGCAAAAATCTTTGCCTTTTAAGGAGAGTATCAATAAATATCAGTGAATTCAGCCCCATTATGTAAAGCCCCATTATGTAATGCTGAATAACAGCCACATCATTACCAAATAGATTCAGTTTAGCTAAAATATGCCCTAAGATGAATTTGTTATTGAATGTTTTATTTAGCTGTATCCCACAAGTTTTGAGGTGTTAAATATTCATTTGCATTCAGTTCAAAATATTTTCCTGTTTCCCTTGTGATTGTTTTAGACCCATTGATTATGTAGAAGTGTATTGTGTTATTTGCTAACTACTAGGATTTTTCCAAATAATCTATCATTAATTCTGCCATGGTCAGAGAACATGCTCTGTGTAGTCTCAGTCCACTAACAGGTAAGGAGGCTAGATTTATGGTCTGAAATGCAACCAAATGGGTCTGCTGTGATGAATATTTTATGTGTGCCTGCAAAGAATGACTATTCTGTTGCTGTTCAGTAAAATATTGTATAAATGTCAGTTAGGTCAAGTTGGTTGGTAGTAGTGGTCAGGTCTTCTGTATCCTAATTGATTTCTGTCTACTGTTGTATTATTTGCTGAGAGACAAATATTAGACTCTCTGACTGTAATTCTGTTGTTTGTGTCTTTTTTCATTTCACCGTATTTCGAGGCTTTAGACTAGATTTAGATAATGTAGTATTGTTATGTCTTCTTGAAGAATTGACCTTTTAGCATTATGAAATGTCTCTCTTTATCTCTGATAATATTCTTTGTTCTAAAGTCTACTTTGTCTGATAGAAATATAGCCATTTCTGCTTTTAAGTAAAGTCTATGTGATATGTCTTTTTTCATCCTTTATAAACCTATTTGTGTCTTTATATTTAAAGTGGGTTTCTTTTAGATAGCATATGCATAGTTGGGGCTGCCAGTATATGTCCTGAGATGCTTAAACCATTTGCATTTAATGTGTTTATTGATATGGTTAAGTTTACATCTCCTGTATTGCTGTTCATTTCCCTTGTTGTCCCATCTATGTTTATGTCTTTCTTCCTCTTTTCATGACTTCTTTTGGATTTTTTTAGACTCCGTTGTTATCATTCCATTCCACTATTGTCTTCTTATCTGTATCTCTGTTATTTTTTGTGATTAATCAGGCTTTACAGCACACATCTTTAAATTCTGTCTATCTTCCAATAATATTATACCACTTCATATATGTAAGATATATGTAAGGCTTACATATATCTTACATTACATATAATGTAAGAGCCTTTATAACAGTACACTTTCATCTTGCCCTTCCGTACTTTTGGCTGCTGTGTCACACATTTTACTTAAACGTGTGTTACACATCTCACAATATATTGTTTTAGTCTCTTCAGGCTGCTTAACAAAGTCCCAGAGACTCAGAAGCTTATAAATAACAGAAATTTATTTCTCATGGTTTAGGAGGCTGCAGAGCCCAAGCTCATTGCTGGCGGGTAGATGCATCTCCACTGTAACCTCACGTGGTGGAAGGGACGAGGGAGCTCCCTGCAGTCTTCGTTTTAGGGGAGTTCCTCCACAGGCATGAGGGCCCCACCTCTTATTACCATCACTTGGAAGTGGAGAACACAAACATTCAGTTCATAGCATATATTGATATTGTTTTTGCTTGAAATAAGCAAAAATGTCTTTTTTTAAAAAAGCAACTTAAAAAAAAGTATTGGACTGCACTGGGTGTTAGTTGCAGCATGCAGGATCTTTAGTTGCGGCATATGGGCTTTTAGCTGTAGCATATGGGGTCTAGTTCCCCGACCGGGGTTGGACCTGGGCCCTTGTATTGGGGAGCACAGAGTCTTAGCCACTGGACCACCAGGGAAGTCCCAAAAATGTGTTTTATATTTACCCAGATATATACCACTTGTCTGTGCTTCCTTCTCTTTGTGTGGATCCAGATTTCTATCTGGTATCATTTATCTTCTGCCTAAAGAATTTCCTTCAGCATTGCTCGTAGTACAGATTTTCTGGTGATGAGTTTCTAAGCTTTTATTTTGCCTTCAATTTAGAAGGTACTTATCTAGATAAAGATTTCTAGATTGACCGTTTTTTCTTTTAGTGCTTTCATGCTAGCTCTCATTGTCTTCTGTCTTGTGGAGTTTCTGATGGTAAGTCTGATGTCATTCATAATTCCTTTGAACATAGTGTCTTGTTTTGTTCTCTCTGGTTGCTTTTATTCTCTTTTCACTGATTTTCAGCAAGTTGACTATGGTGTGCCTCAACATAATTTCCTTATGTTTACTCTGATTAGGATTTGTTGAGTTTTTAGGCCTTTGGACTTAAACAGTTTGTATTAAACTGGGAAATTTCTCAGCTGTTATTTCTTCAAATAGTTCTCCTGTTCTCCCTCTCTTCCTTGTGGGGCTACAGTTATACTTGTGTTAGATGCTTGATGCTGTCACACAAGCTGCTGATGCTATGTTCAGGTTTTTCTGGTTTTGTTTTCTCTTTTTGTTTCCCTTTGGGTAATATTTATTACTGTATCTTCTAATCCTAATCTTTTCTTCTGCTCACCCCAGCTGGTATATTTTCATTTCAGATGCTGTATTTTTCATCTCTAGAAATTCTGTTTGTGACTTTTTATATCCATTTCTCTCATCATGATAATATTTTCTTCTACCATCTTAAACTTCTCGGATGTGTTTATGACAGGTGTTTTAACAGCATTGTGCTGTGGTTCTGTCATATCTGTCATGTCTTTATTTCTTTCTGTGGTTAAAGTTTTTATCTTCGTTATGGGTCATATTTTACTGCTTCTTTGCATTCCTGATAGTTTTCTTTTTTTTTTTTTCTGTTTTTTAATTGGATGCTGAGTATTGTGTTTTAGGTTGTTGGTTGCTTGGGTTTGTTGTATTCCTTTTAATGTTGGATTAAAAATTTTTTCCTGGTGTGTATTTAAGTTACTTGGAATCATGTTGTTCCTTTGAAAGGACTGGTCCAGAGCAGCCTCAGTCTAGGGATGACATAGCCCCACCAGGAAGACAACACCCTCCTGAGGATTCCACCCAAGGCCCTGTGTATTTTGAGAGTTCAGACTGTTCCCAGCCCTGTGTGAGCTCGGGAATTTCTGCAAGTTCTTCTGCAGTGTTTCTCTCCCTCGACTCAGGTGGTTTCCTCTCACATGTGCACAGACAGGTCCTCAGCCAGCAACTGGGGAGACAGTGTGGGTCCCCAGGTCTCTCTGTGCAGTTCTACCTCGCTGGTATTTTGCCCCACAAATTATATGCCTCCTTGAAATCCACAAACTGTCTTTTCCAGTTTAGTGAGTTGGGGTTCCACCGGGCTGGGTTTGGCTTCCCCCTTCTCTCGCTGTAGCCTGGAAACCACCTCTACACAGTTTGCTGGTGTCACTGCAGGGCTCATTTCTTTTTCTCAAAGGCCACACAGTAGCATTTGTTAAATTTTCTGAATTACCCTTTAACCCACTCCAGTATTCTTGGGGCTTCCCTGGTGGCTCAGTTGATAAAGAATCTGCCTGTAATGCAGGAGACCCTGGTACAATCCTTGGGTTGGGAAGATCCCCTGGAGGGGAGGCTATGGCAACCCACTCCAGTATTCTTGCTTGGAGAATCCCCATGGACAAAGGAGCCTGGTGGGCTACAGTCCATGGGGTCACAAAGAGTCAGACACAGCTGAGCAACTTACACTTTGACTTCACCCTTTAATATACCTGGGAAGAGACTATAGTACAATACCAGGAAAAGATAAAATGCCCATTTTTAACATCTCGCCACCAAAATTATAGTCCTAAGGGTATGCTTGTTTTCCTCCTCACCTTAGAACCTTGTAGCCAATTAAAAATAGCACTTGATTGTAAAGTTATATTATTTTTCTCCTAAGTTTACTTTGGCTTGAGCTTACATATAATCTTACAGATGTCAGAGAATCGTGACACTTTAGAGTTGAAAGAAACTGTGGAGGACACTGGGTTCAGTCTTGTCACTGTGCAAATGATGAGACTGAGGACCAGAGGGGAGGGGACAGCATGAGGGCCTGAGCTCTGTCCCTGAGCCACACCACCTTCCTGACTCAAACTGCCACCATCCTATGGGGTCCTGTTCCAGGAAGGGGAGGGGACAGAGACTTGGGCTGAAATGGCCAGTTCTTCTGCACGTGGAATTTTGTCCTGAATGTTTTTATGCTTAGTGTTTTTTCCCCTAATATAAATTTTATTATATAAACAAATGTTGTCTGGATTCCTTTAAGTAAAACAGTCATTTTTGGCTTGATTCCTTTAAAAGGACCTAGTGAGAATAAGATGGGACAAAGAATGAGATAAAAGACTAAATAGAGTGATATTTTTGGTTGCTGTGATGCTGGTTCTTATATATCAGTTAAATTTGCTTTTTCTGTATCCTCTGGGGCAAAGACAAGGTACTGTGCTGAAAGCCACAGATGGAGTTGCCTCTTGGGGTTCTGAGAAGGGTGAATGTTGGGCTGAGTGAGGCGCTGAGAACGACAGCATCTTAGCCTGGCTGAGAGTTGACACCATGAATTGATGACCCACTGTGGGAGGCCTTCCAGCAGCGCATCCTACAGCCTAGGCGCAGGAAGGCGAGAATGACAGGGAGGACTGACGGAAGTTTCTAGGCTCGGTGGGGAGATGGGAGCTGAGTGGAGCCCTTCTGAGTGACTGAGGCAGAGGGGCTTCTGGATGGGTAGAAGGGGGCTTTTGGGGGGTGAGAGAGAAGAAGGGCAGTGAGCAAGAGAAGGATGGGAGATTTCTTTAGGGGCGAGTCCTGGCTTTTCAGCCCTTGCAGTGAAGCTTTAAGGAGTTGTATCTCAGGGTTTTGTGGAGGCAGAAGGTACTAGTGGGAATCCCACCTTCTTGAGAGGTGATCCTGCGATGGTTAATCTGTTGTTAGAAATTAGTCCTCACAGCCTGTCCTGTGGTGCACCCAGCTTTTCCAACTGCCTGTGCTTTTATTTAGTTTTTGAGGTGTTTCAGGAAGGTGCTGGAGAAGGCAATGGCAACCCACTCCAGTACTCTTGCCTGGAAAATCCCATGGACAGAGGAGCCTGGTAGGCTGCAGTCCATGGGGTCGCTGAGAGTCAGACACAACTGAACGACTTCACTTTCACTTTTCACTGTCATGCATTGGAGAAGGAAATGGCAAGCCACTCCAGTGTTCTTGCCTGGAGAATCCCAGGAATGGCGAAGCCTGGTGGGCTGCCGTCTATGGGGCCGCACAGAGTCAGATACGACTGAAGCGACTTAGCAGCAGCAGTAGCAGGAAGGTGCTAGGAGGTCACATGTTAGAGCTAATGTCTAAGTCACTTCCATTTAGTGGAATGGTTGTGGATGTTACTCATAGGATTTGCTGAGGAAGATTTTGTTGGGTCTTGTGTTCAACACCCTGTTACCAGAGAACTCTGTCCAACTTTAACCTGAGATTTGCTGTGACCATTTGATTCATTTCCTCTTCTAACTTGAGTCAGTTCTTATTTCTTAACCAATGTGTTTGTCTGATTTCCCTCTCCACACAACCCACAACGCACCAGACATACACGGACACACACTCCTTACTACTTCTTATACTTTTATTGTAAATTATAAGGAAAACAGAAGGTGGGCATGGGAGAGGATAAAAGTAGAAGAATATATGGTCATTTAATCCCAGGTTCGTTACTGTGAACATCTTGTTGGCTTTACCTTTAAGGTTACCCTTTGGTTATTGCCTGAACTTGCTCAGCAGTTGTTTGTAAAGTGAATTGAACTCTGAAGAGCTGAGAAGGCGGCAAATGGGTACACGATGAAATGCTCAGGTTTGGAATCAGACTCCTGGTTCAGACCCAGTTCTTATCGACAGTCATTTAACTCTTGTGCCTCAGTTTCCTTATTTATAAATTGGGGATTATAATAATGGCTCTCGTAATAGGCATATAATAATAGCCTCTCGCATTACTTGAGTATTGAGTATAAGGCACTTAAAACAGTTGCTGGTTCAGTTCTCAATAATAACTAGTTAGCCATAAAATTAGAAATAGTGGTTGAATTTTTCTTCATTGACATTACTTAGGTGCTAACCCCCTAGTGGCTCAGACAGTAAAGAATCTGCCTGCAACACAGGAGACATGGGTTCAATCCCTAGGTTGGGAAGATCCCCTGGAGAAAGAAATGGCAACCCACTCTAGTATTCTTGCCTGGAGAATCCCATGGACAGAGGACCCTGGCAGACTACAGTCCATGGGGTCACAAAGAGTTGGGCACGACTAAGCGATTAACACACACAAACCTCAGGTTTCAAATAATATCTTATCTTCCAAGAGTACAGTAATAGAATCTATACCAAATAAAATGACTGTGGAAAAGGCTGTGCCAGTTGAAAGATCTTTTTTGTTTTTGTGTTTTAAAGGAAGTATCAATAGTTGAGCTTAATTAAGTAATTGCCTTGCAAACATTGTTATTTGAGAACTATGCTGGGTAAATTCTCTAACCATCTTGTTTTAGTTTCACTTTTCCCAGTGAGAGGGCACTCATGAGTTTTAAGACCTTTTTGCTTGTTTCTAATGTGTAATTAAAAAAAAAAAACTCCCATTCAGAAAACTGATTTGCTGTGTTTTCAGCTTTGTAAACAACCACATTGATTCAAGTTCTTTAGCACTCTGTTTTTGCCTTATGTTTGTTGAACTGTGATAAGGAAGACTGCATTGTCTCTTTATATTTTGTAATCCCCATGGTGTCAAATAAAAATTCTGTGACCTGTATTACAGGTCTTCAGTGACAGTCTTTTGATTTCACTCAAATTGTCACCAATTTCTTGGTTGTCACCATTTAACATGTTTGTGATCATGGGCACTTATATATTGTTTCTTATGTATTCTAGCCTCTCTTGAAATCTTATGGATGTCTTTTTTAATGTTAAAGATTTTAGTAATTCAGCATTCCCCTTTTTCAAGTACAAGTCTTTAAGCTATTAAAACTTTGGGAAAATTGGAAATTGGTCATCTGACAGAGGTCTGTGACATAGCGTATCTGAATACCTAGATGTTTGGAGAATAATTTTTGTAATATTTATATTTACATATTTACAGTTGATTAATTATTTTGTTTTAGTTTGTGTCACTTGTGCCATTTAAGAAAAAAAAAAGCTTAACTTTCACATCTTACAGGAAGACCTGTATTTGAACAGTCTTACATAAACAAAAGCACTATTTGTTTTCAAAGTTGAATATCAAATCAGAACTTGATATAACTTCATTATTCACTACATTAGTGGTTAATAGTCTTTAGCTTGAGGAGTGCATTCTTGTTCCATAAACGAAACATAGCTTTTTAGAATATTCAGAGTAGGATCCTTTGGTTTTACAGCTGTAAATAACATCTGTAACTGCTTTTAAAAATATGTGTTTAAGGAAGACCACAAAGCAGAATCTAGTTGTGTATTGTAGGGGGTTAATAGATCTTTGGTGTGTGTGTGTGGAGCCTGCTTGGTTCCTATTAGTATTTGATAGATACAATGAAAGTTGTTTGTTTTGTTGTCTTAGAAAAATGAAAGCCGTGAAATCCATACCTGCGCATTGTGGGTCGAGAGGTGGACAGGGAGAGCAGGTCTTCTGCTTTCCCCTTAGCCTTGAGTGGCCTTTGGGGTGCTGGTTGACTCTGGACAGTCTGTCTCAAGGTACTCGCTGCTTAGATTCTGACCTTGAGATGCTGAAGTCTGCCTCTCGCACCCTGATGCTCCACGAGCAGAGTCACAGGGTCAGTGTTGACAGCGAACTATTTGAATTTCCTTCGAAGGGCTTCTAGATGTTTTTAGCTGTATTCCTTGGATTTGTTAAGGTGATTTAAAAAACAACAACAACACTCAGTGTTGATGGCTGCTTCATAGCATCCTGGGAGATTCAGTTCACTTAGTTGGGAACACCTTTGAGAACGCCATTAGGATCACTGTCAGAACCCCTGGGCGTGTCTCCATTTTGCTGTTTCGTAGATGTTTGCTCTGGGATCTCTCAGTTGTGCTGTCCCCAGGAATCCGCAGTGTTTGCAGTCATGGCCATTTGCACGTAGCCTCACATCCCCCCACAGGCAACATTGGTGATCAGCGAGATGCCACTGTTCAGATCACGAGTGCCTCCATAATATCTCTCTCTTGTTTGCTAGGCAGAAGATGGTGTTAGTGATTGCGAGCTGCTGGCTGGCACCCTGGCAGAGCAGGAGTGAGTGAGTGCTGTTCAGCTTTCCGGCCCTGTGAGTCTGATGCCTTCCCTCCATGTTTTGGCATCGCTGCCAAACACATGCGTTGAAATCCTTCATGATCACCAGTTTGTCAGATGGTTGCACTGTTTCCAAGAGTCTGTCCAGGTCCTCTGTATCTTCTTTTCTGTCACCTTAGTGTATGTCCATTGTGATGGGGACGTGGATGGTGTTGGAAGAAGGCACAGTGTGTATCAGGGCCAGACTGGCGACTTTAGGTCTAGTGAATGACTACAGGCTCCTCAGAGGGAGAGCATTTCCAGAGCGTCCATGCCCTCAGCCCAGCATTGCCTGAGCTGTTGTTCAACTGGGGCCCGGTCCTGTGGTGCCGCATGTGTTTTCAGCAGGTCCCTGGTTTTCTTCCATGGGACTGTGGAGGGTGCTCCATAGCGGGGTATGCTGCTGCTGCTGCACCCACGTGACAGGACAAGAGGAAGTCTTCTGTTGCCTTGCACAGTGCATTGCAGAAGCACGAGCCATGCAGTGCAACACCCCACGAGGCTCGGGGGCAGAAGGGGGGCCCCCACGAGGGTGCCCTTCCCACTGTCGTCCTCTCCTCGGAGTGAGCCCTGCACCCCTGAGCAGGGCGATGTACGTGGCCAGGGGAGGGCAGGACAGGCCGTGGAGGGCAGGCCCCTGCTTGCCCTGAACTGTGTAGCCCTCCTCAGACTTAAGCTGTGTGGCCAGGACAGGGCCGGGTGACTGAGAGCCATCTGACCCGGCCTGTGGTTGCATGGCCGTCATGCCGCACAACTGGGGCCGAAAGGCAGACCCGTCGCACATCTCCATTGTTGGCTATTGAGTGAGGCGCTTACGTTTGCTGTATTGTTTAAGTCCTTTACTTTAAAATCAGTGTCAGGGCCAGAAATTCTCCTTGTACTCAAGAGCACTTCACTGTTAGAATCCTTGAGGTAACAGCTTTATCAGGAGGTATGTGTGGCTGCATATGTGGCCGGCATGGGGTCATGCATCCTCCCTTAATCTGGTGAACATTTAGATTCCACTCCACATGAAACAGCCAGGCACTTTCTCCCTTTGTAGAAAGATACTTTTGCAAACTTTCTTTGAAACTAAGATACCATGACAAGGCTAGCTAGCATTTGATGTCTAAGGTTACCACTCAAGGTCCCAGGTCCTCTGTCCTTTTACATAGAAACTGCCCACTTTTTAGTTCTCAAATGGAATCTTGTAAGAAAGATCAGTGAGAAATTAACATTCTTAATTGTAAATATAAGTAGAAGGAGCTTAATCTGCCCATAATCTGCCCAGGCTTATGTATATGTCTTTTCTGGATTCCTCATGCAATGTCATCTTTCACCTGGCTGTTAGTTAGGGGTGTTCTGCTAGGAGATGTCGCGCGCATCAAATCTAAGGTAAGAAGCACTGTGGCAGGTAGACAGGTAGACATACTGCTTTCCCCCAGGGTGGGGGATGGAAGGTTCTCCAGAACCCCAATGTTCATTAGGAGCTCCACTGAACTCCATCATTTTTAGGTGCAAAAAAAACATTTACCAGTGAAATAAAATTGGTGGAAGAAAGATTTTTTTTCAAGGAAACCTGATTCCTAAGCATGAAATTTGAAACCTTTAAACTCTATTTAGTTAAGTTATAGGTTTTGGGGATCAGTAATTATGATGTCGGAAATAATCATAAATGTCAAACAGCTAGTGATTGAGTTATGGATTTTTATTTATCCCAAGAAATAATCACAGATAACAATCATATCCCATGAAATAATCATAGATTAGGGTGATCATTCAGTTGATATGACTCGTTCTCACAGTAAAACTCTATAGTACAAAACTGTTTAACCCTTCCGTTATGTCTGACCACCTCCCCTCCCCCTACCTTAGTCTTGATTCAGGGTTTTATGGTGTATGATACAGGAGCTGTTTACTAATTCCTCACTGAAGTGAAATAGGATTTGGGTTGTTTGGGGGCACCTGGCTCATCCTTGTTTTTGTTTGTTAAACAGGAAAAGGACCAGCGAAGCCTGGACATAAACACTGCCAAGTGCATGTTGGGACTGTTACTAGGAAAAATCTGGCCCCTTTTTCCAGTTTTTCACCAGTTCTTAGAGGTACTAAATTGTTATTTTGTGGAATGTATGTTTGCTTGCTTAGAACTACCAAGTAAACTTTACTCGATCCTCTTCTGTACTCTTCTGTTTGTCGTACTTCTCTGCCTGTAGGAACTGTGGCGACGTACTGGCTGCCCCGAGCACGTTCCCGAGTCCCGAGCATCCCCGTGTGTGCGCATGGCCCTGGCCCCTACAAATGCTCCAGGCAGCGCAGCTCTGGCCTTTCCTCTCTCGTCCCCCTTTTGTTTGTGCTTAGATTTCCTGCTTTTTATAACAAGAGTAAAACAAGATTTACCTTACTTTGTGGCTTTAGATGAAGTTCCACTTTTATGAAGTGAAGGTTGGAGAACAGCCATCCACTCTCTCACTAAATTCAGTCTGTGTAACATGTCCTTACCTACTCTTATCTCCAAGAAACTTCAGTCTCAGTGGCCAATTCCTTCATTTGGTATCTCCTGCAGTTTAAATTTTCTTCACGTTTGTGTTTGAAATAACCCAGCACTTCCCTCCATTGTTATCGTTTGTTGACTCTAAGTATTAATGAGAGAAATTCGGAGCTGCTGGTTATTAGGAACTGGCTCTGATGCCAATGTAGTAATACTGTCAAGACCTGGAAGAACCTGAGGTGAAAGTCGGAGTTACTTGGGTTGTCATATATAGCCTCCTTCTTGCCCTCCAGTCCCCAAACCCCTTTAAAAATTGCTTTTTCCTTGAAAGGATAAGGGTGTTGGATCTTGGAGAAATTCCTGGACTTTACGCTGACTCCAGCCTCACTCTTGGAATAATCTTCCTTACAACTTGTTGGTGTAATGGTCCAGAAAAACTTCTGACAGGCTTCTTTGAGAACTGTTATTAAAATTTGCTTTTAACATTACTAACTGGGATTCCTGAAGAAAGGCATGAAAACAAGTTTTTAATATAAGAAGCACTTGTTTACATGACAGCCCGTATTTACCAGTGATCTCTTCCAGTTTCTCTGACAACCTTCAGAAATGTTAGCTTTATTTGGAAAGTGAATAGCAGTGGGCTCCTGATCTCAGGAGACTGGGAAGAATTTAAGGCTGGGTGTGAAGGTCCTTCTGTAGCTGAAAGACTACAGCAGATTTGACTTCACACAGTTCCAGGAGCACCATCAACTGTTTCAGTGACTGGGTTTTGCTTTTAGTTGCTTAGAAAGTTACACTTATAGTCTGTGCTTTGTTCTCTCTCTCACACCCGTTTGCATTTTTCTTTTAAAAGGACCCAGTAATCCTTTCATTTGAGCTTTTCTTGTGTTTACATCCTCCAAACCATTGGCTCAACTCTCTTTGCTTTTTATGTACTTGCTTTGTTTTCCAGTGTTCCCGATTTTAGTGGCAAAGATTTAAGAATTATCAGACTGGGTTTTATTTTTAGATTTTTATACAGGGATATTGTATTTTGAAATATGCATGTGGCCTTTTTCCTGTCTGGGAGGAAGAGAAAAACGATTTCATGGCTGTTCTTAGTCCTTTTATGATCAGACTCAAGTTTTTAATTATCAGAACAGTAACTCTTCAGTGGCTGGACCACCGAGTCCTGAGAGTGCTTGCAGCACTTAGCAAGGTCTCGTTGAGTAAACCCACGGCGGCCTGTGTGTTAGCTGACAGCTTGCCAGGAAGCATGATATTCATGTCAGGGCCTGTTAATGGGAGCAACTCTTTATTTAGCACTTACTGTGTGCCACACACTCAATAAAGTGCTTTTTATAAATTATAGAAATTATCTGCCTTAATCCTTACCACATCTCTGTGAAATGGATATTATCCCTCTTTTACATAAAAGGCTTTTGCCATCTAGAAATTTCACTCCTAGGGATGTAAAGTTGTGTTTCTTTGATGCATTTGTTGTTTTATGTTGAGCCCCCATAATATTTTTGTCATGAAAATTGTCATCCAAAGTTCCCCTCTCACTATCTCTCACCCTTCTCCTAGAATGGTGCCTAGCACACCTCAAATGGAAAGTGTTAACCTTCGTGAGCTTTTATCAAGTTGATTGTCACGGCAGTTCAAACTGTCTGATTTGTTGTGTCAGTAATTCATATTATTTTTCCTCCACCAGCAATCAAAATATAAAGTTATTAATAAAGACCAATGGTGCAATGTGCTAGAGTTTAGCAGAACAATTAACCTTGACCTCAGCAACTACGATGAAGACGGAGCATGTAAGTACTGGGCGGGTGTCGTTTCCCCCGCCCCCCGCACATTTGCTCCTCAGCCTCTGAGAAGTCTCATAGCTGTGTTGTTCCCTCCCTCTCTTCTCTCTCTCTCCAGGGCCAGTTTTGTTGGACGAGTTTGTGGAGTGGTATAAAGACAAACAGATGTCCTAGGACTTTATGCATAGCAGCGAGAGAGTCACTGTTACCACAGTTATGTCAACCATTAGCCATAAATTGCTGTTTGTATCCAAGCGCATGCTGCTTTTCTTGCACTGTCTCCCTTTGGCAGGGACGTGTTGGTGTTTGCTATTGAATGGGCCAGCCCTGCTTGCTGTGTAGCATTGTTCTCTTGGAAGGCTGCTTTGCAGTTTGTATTTACACTACAGATTGGTGAATTTGCCAACGTCCTCACTGTGATTATGTGTATATTGCTGTTTAAATTTTGTATATGTGTATAAAAAGACAAAGCTTCACCTAGAGATTATTTCTGCAAAAATGTATTGTAAAATAATTTTTGTGGCATATTTCTAGTCCCTTTTTTCAAATGACCCAATTACACTTTTCTTTGGTCTCAAAATGTAGCATTTCAGAGTATAAGACAGAACAGCTGTTATCATATGCAAATGTTGCCAGAATTAACCTTATTATTTAAGAGGCCAACTTTGGAAGGAGGTGGGAGTCGTAACTTTTCAGAGGCGTTATGCCAAATCTAATTTGGTTTACTTAAATATTAGCATTTTGAAATGATGAAAGTTAGAATAATTGAACATGTAGACCCATACCATGCCACAAATCATTTCCACTGTGCAGTATATAGGTTTTGATTTTCTAATGTTAAAGCTGTCATAGTTTGAATATAGGTACAGATGAACAAATTACAATTGCACCTTTTTTTCCCATTGGTTTTAAACCCTTGTACACTTTTTTAGTGCTTTTTTTTTCCCTTTTGCATTCTTCTAGTCAGTGTTTGGTCTGCTGATGCTTTCTATGCCATTCTAATTAAAATTTATTTTGCCGCCTCCATGAAAACCTAATGGTTTGCTGGCAATTTATAACTGCAGAGCACTTTTAGTTGTGGCTTGAATTTTTAGTTAAGCTTTCATGGTGTCTGATTTTCTAGTTTGGCGGGGGCGGGTGGGGGGAAGAACTATACTGTAAGTGAGAGGTGTTTTGTTTTGTTTTCCTTTTTTTGTTTCTTTCATGCTAGGCTTTTCCTGGCAGAATGTCCATTGCAGGCAGTGGACACGACACCACCAGCATTGAGCTAAAAACTCTATTACACGGTAGGACCTTTCCTGGAGGGGCCGCTCGTCATTACCTGAGTAATATGTACAGAGAGGTGATAGCCATTATTTATGTGGGTGAAGAAACAGGAGTAAATGGGATGGTATTTTTAGGTTTGTATTTTATGTTTTTTTTTTTCCTTTCTTTTCTTGTCTTAGCCCTTCTCAAGGAAATGTACAAAAAACATGCTTCTCCCTCAACTCTCTGGTGCTATTGAATGACTTAATTTAGTCCCTAAAGTTTGTGAGAACACAATAGTCTAATGACTTAGACTGTCATTAGACAGTCTAATGACTTTCAACCAAGTGAAAGCTACTGGTGCATTTGAGCAAGAAAATGCATAGTTGTGAGCAAAATCCATGACTGAACATGTGACAGTTGGAAGAGGTTCAGATTATTTCAAAACCTGGCCCCAAAACCTTTTGGGTCAAATGTGAACCTTTAAACGGCATTATGAGTAAAGCACACAGACAGTGCTGCTGTTTGACCCCGATTTCACAGTCTCTTTGCAAACAGTGTTCAGATTTTCATATTTTGTTTTTCCCTAACTGAACCACCAAAGACAGGAATTTTGTATGTATATACAGTGTGTGTGCATATACAAAATCATGATCTGGTAGAATGAAACTCACTTCCTTTTTCTACCAAATAGAAAGGTTTGGTTTGCTGTGAAATAAACCAGAAGTTTGAAAAACTCTGTAGTGATTAAGCATACTTAATCATTCCTTGTTTAGAAGCTGTAGACTCCCCTTCTACTTTACACATTCACACCAGTTTGCACAAATTCATCCCTGAAAAGAACAGAAGACGTTGACAGCAAGCACAGCTTCTGAGACCAGCGTGTTGAAAGGGCTTCCGTTCCGACGGGTGCCTGTTAACTCCATTGGTGACTGGCTATAGGCAGTTTCCAATCTGTGGAGAACTTGATTCATTTTCAAAAGGATCCCATGAAGTTAACAAATCACACTTTAAAGGCAGCAGTTCTTAAATTCGATCAACTCTAGTTTTGTTTAAAGCAAAAAGAAATCATCAATGAAATTATTTTCAAAGGTACTGTAAGAAACTGGAAAATTTTTTAACAGTAAGCACAGTTAATCCCAAAATAAGAGGGTGGCTACAGGGAAAATGTTACATTTTAACACACAGTGAACATTTTGATGACAGGGGTTTTGGAAAAGCCAAGCAAAAATTATTTCATGATGTGTAACATGGAAGTAAATATTCCAAAAGGGTGATCTTGCCTATTTAGAAAAGGCCAAATAATCTCTGAATTCCCTTGAAAAATAAATCTTTGTGACTGCAGCATGCTTGCCCTTGGTTTCTGTGATTTTATGCAGTTATTTTTAAGGGGAAGAAGAGCCAGAAGTAATAAGATATTTTTTCATAAAAATCTCCCTAAGTTACATAAGTTGAGCAGTCACCAAGCACTTATTTATGGGCAAATGATAAGTAAATGAGGGTGCCTTTTTCTGGTTGTTCTTTATCACCTACATCTCCACCCTTTCTTTCTTTCCGTCGTGTTTTGGCCTCCACGTTGCAATACTCTGTGATAACGGAATCCAACTTTTAGATGTGTACTGTTGCGGTAGGTCGGAAATTGCATTATTTGATTTGCCATAATCACCCTCTATAATGTTACGTGCAGCTTATTTGAAGCATGACCTCTGAACAAAGTTTTTATAAAGCTCACTAGACAGACTTCTAGGATCTGGATTAACAACAGACTTCTGTTGCCTCTCAGTCTCCATCTTAACAGTGCTTTTGAAGTTTATACAGAAAGCTTTAAAAGTTAGTTTGTGCCCTTGGTTTTTACTCTTACAACTGCTAAAATACCTCTGTAAGCCTTATCTTTTATTCTTTCATATGTTGTATAATAAATGTATAGAATCCATTGACCAACTAAATTGTTGGGTGTCTGTAAATGAGACCAAAATGTGGGTTGCTTCTTTTCATGAAGTCATTTCTCTTGGGGGTTACTGTCAGTGACCTGCAGCTAACCTGTAACTGTGAATGCTTCGTGTCGTCAGTATTTGCATCACCTTCATAAACGTGTGCAAGTCCTGTGACTCCCAGCTTAACTGAAATACTGTTATGCCACCTAACTTGAGTACAGCAAACTGGTTTTAGGTTTTAATGTACTTGATGTAAAACGATACCCCATAAATAAAAAAGTTATTTGTGTTTGGTTTCAGAACTGATTTGTTTATTTTTCTCTTTTCATGGCTTTCTCTTAAAAAACCCCTTAAGGTAGTTTTAGACTTCCCTGGGTGGCTCAGATGGTAAAAAATCTGCCTGCAGTGCGGGAGACCTGGGTTCTCTACCTGGGTTGGGAAGATCCCCTGGAGGAGGGCATGGCAACCTGCTTCAGTATTCTTGCCTGGAGAATACCCATGACAGAGGAGCCTGGCGGGCTGTAGCCCATGGGGTCGCAAAGAGTCAGACATGACTGAGCAACTAAGCACAGCACACAAGGTAGTTTTAAAGTATTTCATGGATCATCGAGTCAGCCCCAAGGCTACAGAAGTGAGGTGGCAAACCGCTCCTTCTGAACTTTCTTCATTTGTTTGAACCTATAGGAAGGCAGGACCTAGTTCCCATGATGCTGTGACTTGGTTACATCATACTGAAATGACTCATTTGAATGTTCTTCCTAAATTCTGGTGGGAAGAATAACTTTTAGGCAGAAGCTTAGAGAAAAGCTTTTGTGATTTCTTTAGAAAGAATTGCCCTTGGAACTTTGTTATAGCTAGAAAGGAAAGAAAAAAGAAACCTATCATGTGAGCAAACAATACATCAAACTTTCTGGCCCGGTGTACCTAAGCTAAGCTTGTGGTGCAGGAGGTATTCCAAAATAAGGCATGTTCACCACTTCTGGCACATTCAACAGAAAATACTTTGGGTTCCACCCCCCCTCGAATTGGTTCCTAACATTTATCTTCAGTTGCCTTAACAAAAAATAAAATCATCCCATGTATAGAAGTGTACTTGCTGAGAAATTATGGTAAGTAGCCTGTGCTGAGAATAATAATTGGAAACTGAAAAACAAAAATTGGCTGTAGTAATTAAATGGAAAAAATTTTAAAACATCATTTAAAATGTAAATCTCTTCTCCCAAAGAAATGTATTCAGTCCTCTGAAGGAAATTCTTTTGCAGTCCTTCCCTGGAGAGTGGATTATGAAGAACTCTGGCCTTGAGAAAGCATGCTGAAGAGGTTTGGTTTTCCCTCTGACACTTTCCAGCAGAGACATCTCAGAATTGCCTAATCTGAATATCTGAAATTCAAACGAGTAGAAGTCTTAGGATAAATGTATGATGATTAAAGAGAGCTGCAGCTGTACTTGTTACCAGTGAACTAACTCTCCAAAGAGTTTTGGTCTAACTTCTAATAGTATATTGAAAGTCACTGTGTTTTTTTTCCTCTTGATGGCCTATTATTTATTTTGGCTTCATTACTTGTTGGCTCCTACATATCCTACCTCGAGAGTAGGATTTGGACAAGGGTTATCCTATCACAGAGGACTTCCCTAGAGCTCAAAACGGTAAAGAATCTGCCTGCAATGTAGGAGACCCGGGTTTGATCCCTGGATCGGGAAGATCCGCTGGAAAAGGGAATGGCAGTCCACTCCTGTATTCTTGCCTGGAGAATTCCATTGATAGAGGAGCCTGGTGGGCTACAGTCCGAGGGGTCGCAAAGAGTTGGGTATGACAGCAGCTATTGCTTCATCGCATAAGTTCCCAGAATCGCTCCATAAAAGAATAGATGCCTTTGAATAACCTATTCTGCATGTCTTAAAGTGCTCATAAATCCTTCCAAACCTTATTATTCCCCCATCAAGGTTGATTTTCAGATTTTCAGTTTAATCATTGTCTTTATTAACTTGAATTGTATGTTGAGGCAGAATTCCTATGTGAAATTGAGAACATAAGAATCAAATTTTATAAGTGTGCAGAGAGGGGACTGGAATAAATAGAAAATCAACAGACTGAAGAATTAGGGAGGATCTCTGGATGGAAAGTCTTATGGTGATTGGGTTTAAGTGGCACCTTATCAATTATACATGGTAGGCCAGAAAGATACTGACTCAGCTGGAGCTGAGTGTTCCTTTTGAAGAGTTGGGCATTATGGGGACTCATCCAAGAACTGTCCCTAAGGAGGTGCAGCAGTGTACACAAAGATATCAGTGGAGGTGGCAGAATCTTTCTAGTGCATCACGATGATTGTCATTCCTTTAGCACACCATTGTTAAGTGTTTATGTGTGGGTTTTTGTTTTGAGATCTGGTTACCAGCAGGCTGTAAGGATTCAGGGGATGCAGTCGAGAAGGCCAGTTGTTGACTTAATGACATCATGTAGCTCCTTTTGGAAGAGAAGGCGGCAAATCAGACCATGTGCTGTATCCTGATCTCCTGGAAATACGTAGAGGAAACAGAAGTTCAGAGCGTTTGAGTGACTTGTCCTAAGTCACATAGCTGGAAGGTGGGGGAGCCGAGGTATAAACTCAGGTGGATGTCTCTACCCAGAATTTGCTGGGGTGCTCACACAGTGTGGAGAGAGTTGGCCTGCAGGAGGATGAAAGCGTGTAAGCTCTCTGTGCGCTGCTGGGTTCTCTGATGGACTTACTGGTGCCCCTCTCCTAATTTTATTAAGAGTTTGGGAGAAACTGGAATAAAGGGTTGGCCAAGTTTTCAGAAGTGGGCATTTTAGGGATTTGTTGAGCATCAGTCAAGGAATTGAGGTCACTGGAGTAAGGCTATTTGTTGCTAATTAGCCAATTTCAGAAGTTTGGGGCTGGCTTCCAAAGGCATGGTCTGGTGTGTGGGTGTTTTCCAACAGTACCAAGCAGTTCAGTTCTGACATGATCTACCCAGAGAGAGTGTTAGATCCCACAGGTTAAGGGCTCAGTCCTGCAAGACTGCACCCCTACCCCGCTTCAGATGCCAATTCCAAGTCCAGGTTGTCACCTGTGCTTCTAACCAACTGGCTATAATTTGCTAAATCTCCCACAACTCTTCATTAGGTTCAATTAATTTGCTATAGTGATTCATAGAACTTAGAGAAATAGTCGCTTCCAATGTCATTGTTTAGTCACTAAGTTGTGTTGGACTCTTTGGGGACCCCATGGACTGTATCCCCCCCAAGCTTCTCTGTCCATGGGTTTTCCCAGGCAAGAATACTGGAGTGGGTTGACATTTTCTTCTCTAGGGGATCTTCTGACCCAGGGATTGAACCTGTGTCTCCTGCATTGGCCGGTGGATTCTTTACCACTGCATCACCTGGGAAACCCCTTCCTTCCATTACCAGTTTATTATAAAAGAATGTAATTCAGAAACAGCCTAATGGAAGAGACAGAGGGCAAGGTACGTGGGGCATGGAGCTCCCATGCTTCCTAAGTGCACCACTCTCCCCACATCTTCACGTGTTCATGAAAGCTCTCTAAAGTCTGTCCTTTTGAGTTTTTAAAGAGGCTTCATAACAGCCCTGATTGGTTAAATCATTGGCTATTGGTGATTGAATGCAATCTCCAGCTCTTCTCTGGAGATGAGGGGTTTAGACTGGAAATTCCAACCCTCTAATCACAGGGCTGGTTCCCCTGGCAAGCAGCCCCATTAGGGGCTTTCTAAAAGGCATCTCATTGACATAACAAAAGACACCATAATTTCTATTCACTTAGAGAAATCCCAAGGATTTTAGGAGCTCTGTGTCAGGAACTGGGACAAAGACCAAACATACCAAACTTTTAAGTCAAAGTACCACATGTGGGTCCCGATACAAAACTGTCATTGATCAATAGAGACGAGTTTAAAAATGAGTTCTAGCAGTTATATGTTCCTATGATCAGTGAACAATCCACTTTTCCCTCCTTTTTTGGATTTGAAATACTCTCAAGATGTGAAATGGAGTATTCCCTGCCATATCAGTAAACAAGGATGCCGCAGCCATTGGTGATTTTGGGCCTCCAGATGTGAATTTCTGAGCCCCAAGAGTGCTCAAAAAGGGAGAACAATGCTTGCAATCCAGCAGCTGTTGACTGCTGATACTCTACAGTTAATGGTGAGTGAGGAACTAAGGATGTGAAAAACCAAAAGCAGGATGCTGGCCCCAGATAGCTGCGATGCAATGAAAGGAATGATTTCAGTGTACCCAGACATTTGCATCTTCCCATACAAAGAAGAGTGCTATATTCCTTAATTTGAGATACCTGGCTTTTTCCTTAATTCACAATAATCTTTGACATTTGTTGCACACTTCTACATAACCAGACTCCTTCCCCTGCCTGCTTGAAACAGTTCTTTCAGGGTTACTTGAGATGCTGTCTTCCAGGCTTGAAATCCTAAAAATTGCCACCAAATAAAACATAACCCTCAATTTCTTTGCATTGATTGCTGAGGAAGACTTTCTTATCTCTCCTTGCTATTCTTTGGAACTTTGCATTCAAATGGGTATATCTTTCCTTTTCTCCTTTGCTTTTCGCTTCTTTTCACAGCTATTTGTAAGGCCTTCTCAGACAGCCATTTTGCTCTTTTGCTTTTTCTTGGGGATGGTCTTGATTCCTGTCTCCTGTACAATGTCATGAACCTCCGTCCATAGGGAGCATTTCATGCAAA
This sequence comes from Bubalus kerabau, assembly GCF_029407905.1. Taxonomy (NCBI): domain Eukaryota; kingdom Metazoa; phylum Chordata; class Mammalia; order Artiodactyla; family Bovidae; genus Bubalus; species Bubalus kerabau. The sequence continues at coordinate 71,984,152 of NC_073630.1, forward strand.
GGTGGGCTCAATAAAGGACAAAAATGGTATGGACCTAACAGAAGCAGAAGATATTAAGAAGAAGTGGCAAGAATACACAAGAACTGTACAAAAAAGATCTTCATGACCCAGATAATCACGATGATGTGATCACTCACACTCACCTAAAGCCAGACATCCTGGAATGTGAAGTCACTGGGCCTTAGGAAGCATCACTATGAACAAAGCTAATAGAGGTGATGGAATTCCAGTTGAGCTATTTCAAATCCTGAAAGATGATGCTGTGAAAGTGCTGCACTCAATATGCCAGCAAATTTGGAAAACTCAGCAGTGGCCACAGGACTGGAAAAGTCAGTTTTCATTCCAGTCCCAAAGAAAGGCAATGACAAAGAATGCTCAAACTACTGCACAACTGCACTCATCTCACACGCTAGTAAAGTAATGCTCAAAATTCTCCAAGCCAGGCTTCAGCAATACATGAACCGTGAACTTCCTGATGTGCAAGCTGGTTTTAGAAAAGGCAGAGGATCAGATTAGATCAGATCAGTCGCTCAGTCGTGTCCAACTTTTTGCGACCCCATGAATTGCAGCATGCCAGGCCTCCCTGTCCATCACCAACTCCCAGAGTTCACTCAGACTCACGTCCATCAAGTCAGTGATGCCATCCAGCCATCTCATCCTCTGTCGTCCCCTTCTCCTCTTGCCCCCAATCCCTCCCAGCATCAGAGTCTTTTCCAATGAGTCAACTCTTTGCATGAGGTGGCCAAAGTACTGGAGTTTCAGCTTTAGCATCATTCCTTCCAAAGAAATCCCAGGGCTGATCTCCTTCAGAATGGACTGGTTGGATCTCCTTGCAGTCCAAGGGACTCTCAAAAGTCTTCTCCAACACCACAGTTCAAAAGCATCAATTTTTCAGCTCTCAGCCTTCTTCACAGTCCAACTCTCACATCCATACATGACCACAGGAAAAACCATAGCCTTGACTAGACGAACCTTTGTTGGCAAAGTAATGTCTCTGCTTTTCAATATGCTATCTAGGTTGGTCATAACTTTCCTTCCAAGGAGTAAGCGTCTTTTAATTTCATGGCTGCAGTCACCATCTGCAATGATTTTGGAGCCCAGAAAAATAAAGTCTGACCCTGTTTCCACTGTTTCCCCATCTATTTCCCATGAAGTGATGGGACCAGATGCCATGATCTTCGTTTTCTGAATGTTGAGCTTTAAGCCAACTTTTTCACTCTCTACTTTCACTTTCATCAAGAGGCTTTTAGTTCCTCTTCACTTTCTGCCATAAGGGTGGTGTCATCTGCATATCTGAGGTTATTGATATTTCTCCCGGCAATCTTGATTCCAGTTTGTGTTTCTTCCAGTCCAGCGTTTCTCATGATGTACTCTGCATATAAGTTAAATAAGCAGGGTGACAATATACAGCCTTGACGTAGTCCTTTTCCTGTTGGAACCAGTCTGTTGTTCCATGTCCAGTTCTAACTGTTGCTTCCTGTCCTGCATATAGGTTTTTCAAGAGGCAGATCAGGTGGTCTGGTATTCCCATCTCTTTCAGAATTTTCCACAGTTGATTGTGATCCACACAGTCAAAGGCTTTGGCATAGTCAGTAAAGCAGAAATAGATGCTTTTCTGGAACTCTCTTGCTTTTTCCATGATCCAGCGGATCTTGGCAATTTGATCTCTGCTTCCTCTGCCTTTTCTAAAACCAGATTGCACATCAGGAAGTTCATGGTTCACATATTGCTGAAGCCTGACTTGGAGAATTTTGAGCATTACTTTACTAGCGTGTGAGATGAATGCAATTGTGCAGTAGTTTGAGCATTCTTTGTCATTGCCTTTCTTTGGGACTGGAATGAAAACTGACTTTTCCAGTCCTGTGGCCACTGCTGAGTTTTCCAAATTTGCTGGCATATTGAGTGCAGCACTTTCACAGCATCATCTTTCAGGATTTGAAATAGCTCAACTGGAATTCCATCACCTCCACTAGCTTTGTTCATAGTGATGCTTTCTAAGGCCCACTTGACTTCACATTCCAGGATGTCTGGCTCCAGGTCAGTGATCACACCATAGTGATTATCTGGGTCATGAAGATCTTTTTTGTACAGTTCTTCTGTGTATTCTTGCCATCTCTTCTTAATATCTTCTGCTTCTGTTAGGTCCATACCATTTCTGTCCTTTATAGAGCCCATCTTTGCATGAAATGTTCCTTTGGTATCTCTGATTTTCTTGAAGAGATCTCTAGTCTTTGCCATTCTGTTGTTTTCCTCTATTTCTTTGCATTGATCTCTGAAGAAGGCTTTCTTATCTCTTCTTGCTATTCTTTGGAACTCTGCATTCAGATGTTTATATCTTTCCTTTTCTCCTTTGCTTTTCACTTCTCTTCTTTTCACAGCTATTTGTAAGGCCTCCCCAGACAGCCATTTTGCTTTTCTGCATTTCTTTTCCATGGGGATGGTCTTGATCCCTGTCTCCTGTACAATGTCACGAACCTCATTCCATAGTTCATCAGGCACTCTATCTATCAGATCTAGGCCCTTAAATCTATTTCTCACTTCCACTGTATAATCATAAGGGATTTGATTTCAGTCATACCTGAATGGTCTAGTGGTTTTCCCTACTTTCTTCAATTTAAGTCTGAATTTGGCAATAAGGAGTTCATGGTCTGAGCCACAGTCAGCTCCTGGTCTTGTTTTTGCTGACTGTGTAGAGCTTCTCCATCTTTGGCTGCAAAGAATTTAATCAATCTGATTTCGGTGTTGACCATCTGGTGATGTCCATGTATAGAGTCTTCTCTTGTGTTGTTGGAAGAGGGTGTTTGCTATGACCAGTGCATTTTCTTGGCAAAACTCTATTAGTCTTTGCCCTGCTTCATTCCGTATTCCAAGGCCAAATTTGCCTGTTACTCCAGGTGTTTCTTGACTTCCTACTTTTGCATTCCAGTCCCCTATAATGAAAAGGACATCTTTTTTGGGTGTTAGTTCTCAAAGGTCTTGTAGGTCTTCATAGAACCATTCAACTTCAGCTTCTTCAGCGTTACTAGTTGGGGCATAGACTTGGATTACTGTGATATTGAATGGTTTGCCTTGGAAACGAACAGAGATCATTCTGTCATCGTTTTTGAGATTGCATCCAAGTACTGCATTTCGGACTCGTTTGTTGACCATGATGGCTACTCCATTTCTTCTGAGGGATTCCTGCCCGCAGTAGTAGATATAATGGTCATCTGAGTTAAATTCACCCATTCCAGTCCATTTTAGTTCGCTGATTCCTAGAATGTCGACATTCACTCTTGCCATCTCTTGTTTGACCACTTCCAATTTGCCTTGATTCATGGACCTGACATTTCAGGTTCCTATGCAGAGGAACCAGAGATCAAATTGCCAACATCTGCTGGATCATCAAAAAAGCAAGAGAGTTCCAGAAAAACATCTATTATTGCTTTATTGACTATGCCAAAGGCTTTGAGTGTGTGGATCACAATAAACTGTGGAAAATTCTGAAAGAGATGGGAATACCAGACCACCTGACTTGCCTCTTGAGAAACCTATATGCAGGTCAGGAAGCAACAGTTAGAACTGGACATGGAACAACAGACTGGTTCCAGATAGGAAAAGGAGTACATCAAGGCTGCATATTGTCACCCTGCTTATTTAACTTATATGCAGAGTACATCATGAGAAATGCAGGGCTGGAAGAAGCACAAGCTGGAATAAAGATTGCCAGGAGAAATATCAATAACCTCAGATATGCAGATGACACCACCCTTATGGCAGAAAGTGAAGAGGAACTGAAAAGCCTCTTGATGAAAGTGAAAGAGGAGAGTGAAAAAGTTGGCTTAAAGCTCAACATTCAGAAAACAAAGATCATGGCATCTGGTCCCATCTTCATGGGAAATAGATGGGGAAACAGTGTCAGACTTTATCTTTTTGGGCTCCAAAATCATTGCAGATGGTGACTGCAGCCATGAAATTAAAAGACGTTTACTCCTTGGAAGAAAAGTTATAACCAACCTAGACAGCATATTGAAAAGCAGAGACATTACTTTGCCAACAAAGGTCCATCTAGTCAAGGCTATGGTTTTTCCAGTAGTTATGTATGGATGTGAGAGTTGGACTATAAAGAAAGCTGAGTGCCAAAGAATTGATGCTTTTGAACTGTGGTGTTGGAGAAGACTCTTGAGAGTCCCTTGGACTGCAAGGAGATCCAGCCAGTCCATCCTAAAGGAGTCCTGGGTGTTCATTGGAAGGACTGATGCTGAAGCTGAAACTCCAATACTTTGGCCACCTGATGTGAAGAGCTGACTCATTTGGAAAGACCCTGATGCTGGGAAAGATTGAAGGCAGGAGGAGAAGGGGATGACAGAGGATGAGGTGCTTGGACAGCATCACCGACTCAATGGACATGGGTTTGGGTAGACTCCGGGAGTTGGTGATGGACGGGGAGGCCTAGCATGCTGCAGTTCAAGGGGTCGCAAAGAGTTGGACACAACTGAGCGACTGAACTGACTGATTCAATTTCTATGTTGTGACTGTTTTTTAAGACGACAAGATAAAGGAGAGACAAGAGATGATGTTGGAGTGAAGGACTGAAGGAATAAGCAGAAAGGATTCCAAAGCATAGGTGGAGATTTAGTAGCAGGACAAGTTGGACCAATTTTCCCAAGACAGCAGAAAACAGAAGATTCTTGTAAATCGGTAGGAGGTCGTGAAGGTTTCTCACCTTGTGGTTTTCATTTTCTTTGGGACTGATTCAAAGATTTCTAAAGAGAGGGAGAGAAGAGGTAGAGAGATGAAAGTTTAAAAGAGCCCCTGGACAGAATGAGAACAGATAATTAAGAAATAGGTCTCATTGTCCTGAGAGAAATGAAGAGTAAAAATGAGACTAGGCTGTGTAACCAGAGAAGGCAATGGCACCCCACTCCAGTACTCTTGCCTGGAAAATCCCATGGACAGAGGAGCCTGGTAGGCTGCAGTCCATGGGGTCGCTAGGAGTCGGACACAACTGAGTGACTTTACTTTCATGTATTGGAGAAGGAAATGGCAACCCACTCCGGTATTCTTGCCTGGAGAATCCCAGGGACGGGGGAGCTTGGTGGGGCTGCCATCTATGGGGTCTCACAGAGTCGGACACGACTGAAGCGACTTAGCAGCAGCAACAGCAGGCTGTGTAACTGGCACAGCAAGAAGTGATGGATCTAGGACATTCAGTCTAGATGACATGGCTGGCAGGCTCCAGCCCCCGACTGATATGAAAAGCAGTAAGATTTAGAAGTCAGCCTCCTCTGACCTAGGAAACTCCTCTCTCTTTGCAGACTGCTGAGACCACCCGTCTCTGGACATGCCTTTTGAGAAATAAGGGAGACCCAACGAACCCAGTTCCCCTAGCTTGAACTATCGTATATCTCCAAAGGCTTGCGTATACTTTGCATTGTTTTCCAGGTGAAGGGATCATAAAAAAAAACAAAGTGGGAAGTTTCCATAGCTGAGCTGAGTTGCCATTCCTACCAGCCTTCAAATCCAGACCAGTCCTGTGGTCAGCCCCATCCCTGTGTAATAGTCACTAGACTGGGGTGGAATGACCTCAAGTATAAGAAGGTTATACTTGAGGTATAAGACTGGTTCCAAATTGGAAAAGGAGTATGTCAAGGCTATATATTGTCACTCAGCTTATTTAACTTTATGTAAAGTACACCTTGCAAAATGCCAGGCTGGGTGAAGCACAAGCTGCAATCAAGATTGCTGGGAGAAATATCAATAACCTCTTATGCAGATGGCACCACCCTTAAGGCAAAAAGCGAAGAAGAATTAAAGAGCCTCTTGATGAAAGTGAAAGAGGAGAATGAAAAAGCTGGCTTAAAACTCAAACATTCAAAAAACTAAGATCATGGCATCCAGTCCCGTCAAATCAGATCAGATCAGATCAGTCACTCAGTCGTGTCCGACTCTTTGTGACCCCATGAATCGCAGCACGCCAGGCCTCCCTGTCCATCACAAACTCCCGGAGTTCACTCAGACTCATGTCCATCGAGTCAGTGATGCCATCCAGCCATCTCATCCTCTGTCGTCCCCTTCTCCTCTTGCCCCCAATCCCTCCCAGCATCAGAGTCTTTTCCAATGAGTCAACTCTTCACATGAGGTGGCCAAAGTACTGGAGTTTCAGCTTTAGCATCATTCCTTCCAAAGAAATCCCAGGGCTGATCTCCTTCAGAATGGACTGGTTGGATCTCCTTGCATGGCAAATAGATGGAGAAACAATGGAAACAGTGATAGACTTCATTTTCTTGGGCTGCAAAATCACTGCAGATGGTGACTGCAGCCATGAAACTAAAAGACGCTTACTCCTTGGAAGAAAAACTATGACAAACCTAGACAGTGTATTAAAAAGCAGAGACATTACTTTGCCAACAAAGGTCCGTCTAGTCAAAGCTATGGTTTTTCCAGTAGTCACGTATGGATGTAAGAGCTGGACCATAAAGAAAGCTAAGCACTGAACTGATGCTTTTGAACTGTGGTGTTGGAGAAGACTCTTGAGAGTCCCTTGGACTGCAAGGACAGCCAACCAGTCCATCCTAAAGGAAATCAGTCCTGAATATTCATTGGAAGGACTGATGCTGAAGCTGAAACTCCAATACTTTGGCCACCTGATGTGAAAAACTGACTCATTGGAAAAGACCCTGATTCTGGGCAAGATTGAAGGCAGGAATAGAAGGGGATTATAGAGGATGAGGTGGTTGGATGGCATCACCAACTCAATGGACATGAGTTTGAGTAAGCTCTGGGAGTTGGTGATGGACAGGGAAGCCTGTCATGCTGCAGTCCATGGGGTGGCAAAGAACCAGACATGACTGAGTGGCTGAACTGACTGATAAGAAGCTGGCAGGGGAAGACTGAAGCAGGCATGAGAAACTTCGTAAGTTCCTGGAGTGATGTAATCAGCCAGGGCTTTCTGTGGCTTTTGAGCTGCAGGCACAATGGAGGATGGCATCTGTGAGATTATTTGGGGGCACTGGAGAGGATCAGCTGGTGGAATAAAAAGGAAAAATGGGACAAGGGGGTAGGCTGTGCCTCAGAATCACAATACCAGGAGTACTAGATGACTCCTTACTAGTTTGGAACAAGCATCAGAGGAGGTCAAATTTTCCAAGGCAGAGAATGAGATATACTAAGGTAGAGGACAATTAATGACCACTTAGGTAAAGAGGACTCACCCAGGGGTGCTCCACTGTCCGGCTCCCAGGCTAGATTCCTGCCTGGCATACAGGAGATGTTGAAGGATGTCCTGGAGGAAGGGCGTGTACAAGACCAAGACTCTCGGTCAGAGACGATCACTCCAGTGGGGAGAGATCTAGAAATAGAACTGATGGTGAGTGGAAGGAAATGGAAGAATGGATCTTGTGGCCTGACCCCAGGACTATGACGTTGTCATAGGCACAACACATTTAAGAAGCAGAGAAAGAAGCCTTGTCATCACTATCCCACTTGTCACACCCAAGCTGGATGAGGCTTAGATAACACTGTTCCATATTCACAGGTTGCTCACCCTGAGATTGGGATCTCTCTTTGAGACAGGGGGCAAGAGCAGAAAATGTGCCATATGGGCTTATATTTTCAGAAAGCTGTTGAGAAAAAGCATGAGGTGAGACAATTAATATAAAAGTTAGCTATAAGATCTTCCATAATATGGAGTGACCAAAGATCCCAGGAATAAGACCAATTCTTATTCTAAAATGATAAATTCTTGGGAAGTACATGGATGACATACGTAGTTTGGCTTTCTGCAGTGGCTAAGTTGCCTGGGACAACCTCCTGCAACCTAAGAATAACTAGACAAGTTAGGCAAAATATTAAAAATCTATTTGAAGGAACTGAAAAGCTACTAAGGAAGTGAACATTTGTTAGGCAAAGATCTAGAAGAAGAAAGAAGCCAAGAGAAATGAGCCTGGTATTCAAGGCTCATCTTTTTCCCTCCAGGCAGTTTTCAAGTATGAAAGTGAAAGCAGAGGCTGAGGGGCTCAGACCTTTTGAAGGTCTCATGGGGAGGGGGATGACAAAATTCCCAGAGTTCAGAGTATGCCAAAGAGGATGGGTTCTGGTTACCAGATCTAAGGTTAGGACCCTGAGAATCTGTGAGAGTCAAGGCTGTCTATGAATAACGATGATCTAGAAATAGACCAGTACTCACAGGACTAAAACTCTGTTCCAAATCAATTCAGTCCCTCATGAAATTAAGGTAATAGCCTCTAACAGCCTGACAAAACCAGAAGTAAATTCTCTCTGGAAAAATATGTCATCCACGAGGGATATATATATGAAGTCAAATTCTATTCACTCATGGAAAAATTCAAATTAAAAGCAGAGATGTAATTTATCTTCAGAGAAGCTAACAGATTAAATGTGTGCATGCGTGCTAAGTCGCTTCAGTTGTGTCCAACTCTTTGCCACCCTGTGGAGTGTAGCCTGCCAAGCTGCTTTGTCCGTAGGATTCTCCAGGCAAGAATACTGGAGTGGATTGCCATGCCCTCCTCCAGGGGACCTTCCTGACCCAGGGATTGAACCTATATCTCATTTCTCCTGCATTGGCAGATGGATTCTTTACCACTAGAACCACCTGGGAAGCCCAAATGAAGAAAACAATGCAAAATCTAGTGATGCTGACCTTAATGTTTTCATACTAGATATGAGTATCTTTGGTTTCTACTGAGACTTCTTTTTAAATTTTATTTATTTATTTATTTGGCTGCCTGAGGTCTTGTTTGTGGCATGTGGGATCTTTTATTGTGGCGCAAGGGTACATGGGATTAGTTGCCCCGTGGCATGTGGCATCTTAGTTCTCTGACTGGAGATTGAACCCACGTACCCTGCATTGGGAGGCACATTCTTAACCACTGGACTACCAGGCAAGTCCCTGCTGAGACTTACTTCTAAGCTTGATCTTGCTGCCTTTTTGGAACATGTGAGTTCACACCTCTCCACCTATGGTGACTGGACCTGAGGTACACACCTGTTCCAGCAGGTGCCAATCAGCCACAGACTTGGCTAAGTCTTTAATATCCTCTTCCTCAGAAATTTGAACTAAGATATACTGAGTCAGTCAGGAAGATATAGGTGAGTATGAGATCTATAATGTCATGAAGATTTGGGGTAGGTTGACATTTTACGTTGTTTATATTGGATGGCATCATTGACTCAATGGACATAAGTTTGAGCAGACTCCAGGAGATGGTGAAGGACAGGGAAGCCTGGCGTGCTGCAGTCCACGGGGTCACAAAGAGTCGAATACGACTGAGCGACTGAACAACAACAACAACAACAATATGCTAATAAATCAGAAATAAAAGCTGATTAGCAAAGAGCAGGAGCAAGAAGCAGATATGGGACATGCAGTTCCTTGAGAGATGGATGGGACAGCTTGGTCCCCAGTTTCAGGTCCATAACCCATTTCCCCAGGTCTTTGCTCAGCTTTTTGATGTCTATTTTTGGATATCTATAAGACTATTGGGAGAAGGCAATGGCAACCCACTCCAGTACTCTTGCCTGGAGAATCCCATGGATGGAGGAGCCTGGTAGGCTACCGTCCATGGGGTCACGAGAGTCGGCCATGACTGAGCGACTTCACTTTCACTTTTCACTTTCATGCACTGGAGAAGGAAATGGCAACCCACTCCAGGGTTCTTGCCTGGAGAATCCCAGGGACGGGGGAGCCTGGTGGGCTGCTGTCTTTGGAGTCGCACAGAGTCGGACATGACTGAAGTGACTTAGCAGCAGCAGCAGCAGCAGCAGCAGCATAAGACTATTGAAGCCTTGACATAAGCTTTCCTTTATTAAAAACTATCATACAGAACCTCATGTGATGTCTATAATTTCTTGTTCACAGTGTTAGCAATCATTAAAAAAAAAACTAGGCCTATAAAAAGAACAAGATTTTTTAAAGGGGGAACATCAGTAGAAAAAAGACTCATAAGAGATTCAGATATTAGGATTATCTGACATGGAATTTAAATTAAATGAATATTTGTAAGACAGGAAATTCAGCAGAGAACTGGAAACTATAAAAAAGAATCAAAATGAAAATTCTGGAACTGGAAAACCCACTTAGATGAAATTAACTCAGTGGATTGGATATAACAGAAGATTAAACACTATGTAGACAGAATTAGTGTTGAGAAGATATGTCAGAGAAAATCCAGATGAAAGCACAGAGAAACTTTTAAAATGTAGAAAATATGAAGACAAGTCAAGAGATGTATGGCACAGTGAAAGGCTGTAAAATACACATAATTTGAGTCAGGAAAATAGAAAGTAGAAGCAGCAGTATTTAAAGAAATGTGTTTTTTGGTCATTAAATCATGTCCGACTCTTTCGTGACCCCCATGGACTGTAATGTTCAATGATTTCCAAAAAGTAATGAAAGAAGACAAGCCCCAATTAGAGTCCTACAAACACCCAAGCCGGATGAATATAAAGGAACAAGACTTAAGTACATACAAGTAGAACTTCTGACAAAAAACAAAACAAAACAGAAAGTCTTTAAAAATGGCCAGACCTATAACAACAGTAAAATATTATCAACAAGTTAAAAACAAACATACATATATATATATATATATATATATATATATATATGACTGAATCATTTTGCTGTATACCAGAAACTAACACACATTGTAAGTCAACTATACTGCTATTTAAAAAAAAGATAAGGAAAAGTTTGCAAAGGCAGTAAGGGTAAAAAGGAATACATTTCTTTGGCAACAAGAGCCTCAGTGGCAATAACAATGGCTACAACCATTTCGAGAACCACCACTTCTCATCAAACATAATGAAACTGAGAAGACGGACCATACTTTCAATGTGCCAAAGTGAAAAATAAATTTGTTAACCCAGAATATTTACTCCATTGAAAATATCCTTTAAGAATAAAGGCAAAATAAAGACAACTTCAGATAACTGAAAATCAAAAGAATATGTTCCCAGCAGTTTTGCAGTACATTTAGCAGTTCATGCTAGATTGATGGACTGGATATTTTACTATTATGAAATATCCCTTCTTATCTTTAGTAATATCCGTTGCCTTGAAATCTACTTTGATGTTACTGACATAAGGAGAGATATTTCAAAACAGTAAAATCTTCACTCTATCCGTTTGTTATATCTATCTATTGATATATTCAACCTATTCAACTTGTTTTATCAATCTATTATATATTCAATTTATTATATCAAGAAAATATAACAAAAAGGGACAGAACCAAAAAGAAAATTAGACAGATCCACATAGAGATTTTATCACATCTCTCACTGATAGAATAAGCAGATAAATAGACATTAAGGATATTCAACATTTGAAGAGCAAAATGGTCCAACTTCATTGACTTACATAACACACAGCTTTCAACAGCTTCAGAATAGGCATTTTTTCAGGTGTATGTAAAACAATACCAAAAGTAACCATGCTAAGTCACTTCAATCCTGTCTGACTCTGTTCGACCCTACTGGTTCAAAAAACAAATCTCAGATTTGCTTAACAGATTCCAATAAGGTACCAACAGCAAAACTAAATAATGGTCTCAGAAGTCAGGTTGGGGATTACTCTTGAGAAGGGGGATAATAACAGGAAGAGGAAAAGAAATAGGCATTTGGGATGCTGATTCATCTGTTTCTCAACAGAAAAACCTTCCTACAAAACAAAATGAGGCAAAACTTCAAGCCTGGAGAACCCCATCAATGAATTCGTCTCAACATTTGAGGAAGAGATAACATTAACATTTTGAATCTTGCTTTATAATGTCAGTGTAACCTAAGGACTTAACAAGAAAGAATCCTTTAGATCAGTTTCTTTTGTGTCATATATGCAAAATCTTAAACAAAATATTAAATTGAAGTTGATAAAGAAGATCAAACTGGATTTATTACAAGAGTGAAAAGTTAAACTTTTGAAAATCAGTCAATGCAATCTACTGTATTTACAATTATATAATCTCAATAGTTGAAAAAATATTTTTAACAAAAGCATCTGATATTCATTAATTGTCAGATGATCCATATGTGACTGGTGATAGAAGCAAGGTCCGATGTTGTGAAGAGCAATATTGCATAGAAACCTGGAATGTCAGGTCCATGGGAGATTGAATGACTGAAAGTCTTATCCATGGCTGGTGTGAGTACACTATGCTACCCATACTATGGAAAATCATTTGTCATTTGAACATACAAACTAAATTTGAACGTACATAATCCCTGTGATTCATCATTTTCCCCCTAGGTATAACTCATCAGAAATGCTCGAGTCTGTGTGCCAAATGATATTGAAATGGAAGCAAACCACCCCTACGTGCAGTGCTGTGTGATTATTACAGTTCTACTACCAAATGAAAGAAACAAGATGCAGTTCATGCTCTGTAATTCCCTTTACATAAGGTTCAAAACCAGGAAAACTAATCTGCACGGTTAGAAGCGAGGTTTCCTCTGAGGAAGAGAAGAGTCGTCATTTGGAACCAGAGTAGGTGGGGGGCGGGGATGAAGTTCTAAGGTTCTAGTAGTGACTTGTTTGTCTTAGAATGATGGTTGTACAGGTTTTTTCACTTTGGAATTGCTCCTGGAGCTCTCCAATATTTGTACCCCTTTTAGTTATATATATTCTACTTCAGTAAAAGAATTTATATTAACATGAAAGCATAGGAAATTGTCCACTTTACTGAAGTTGTAAAATTTTTGCACTGCCATACAAATACCGCCCTGGTTTCTTTTTCTGAAAGGCAGCAGCAATTCATCCTATGAATGTATAAACCCCAACACAACTCAAGAATCAGGCAAGTGGGTGCAATGTATGTGGTATGTGAAGAATCCAAATAGATCCCTTGGCTGTCACAGCTGAGCTGTGGGGCTGCCAGGAATCTCAAGGATGAGAAGACAATTAAAGAAAATCCTTTATGGGACAAGGGCTTTGAAGAAGCCTCAGGTTAACAAATATCCAATGGGAACTCTCCTCCTCTGCTAACAGGTAGTCATGGATCACAAGCAATCAAGGCATGTAAAATTTGTCACCAAAGTAATTGTACGTGGGGCTTCCCTGGTGGTCCAGTGGTTAAGAATCCACCTTGCAATGCAAGGGACGCAGGTTTGATCCCTGGTCTGGAGGATCCCACATGCCGCAGAGCAACTAAGCCAGGGCACCACAGCTAATGAGCCAGGGCTCCCAAGCCTGCGAGCTGCAACTGCTGAGCCCATGCACTGCAACTACTGAAGCCCTAGAGCCCAGGCTCTGCAATAAGAGAAGTCACCACAATGAGAAGTCCGTGAACCCCAACGAAGAGTAGCCCCTGCTCGCCATGACTAGAGAAAGCCCACGTGCAGCAACAAAGACCCAGAGCAGCCAAAAAAATAGAATAAATAAATCTTTTTTAAAATAATTATACATAATACCTGCTGAGCTCTTTTTATGACCCAGGCCCACTTTGCAAGCAATAACTTATTTTATCCTCACGATAACCTTTTCCTCATTACACAGATGAAAATATCAGAGGCACAGGCTGGTGTAGCAATTTCCCACAGTGTGGGAGTAAAGAGGCAAGATGTGAACCCAGGCAATCTGGCCGCAGGGCCCAAACTCCTAACGTCTGTCCACACAGCTGTTCCAGGCTAATTAGCAACTTTACAAACTGGTCTTGCACACATCTTAGTAATGTGACGGAAGGAATACAGTTTTTTTTTTTAATGTTCTGGTAGAATGTTTTTCCCACCCAAAGAAAATATTTTTGTTTTCTCCATTGCTGTGGTTAGAAACTCATCTGCGTAAAAAGCCCTTCCTTTGGCAGCTTTACAATAGAAAATTCTTCCTCCTGCCTAGTCGAGGGGGAGGCTTAGAATTAGGGGAGGCTGCTAGAAAGTTCTGACCTTAGGAGAGCTTGGCTGTGACAGCGAGTAACGACCTGTTTCTAGAAGCAATAGAAGCTCTCTCTTTAAGTCTGTTCTGCTCAGAACCCCATCCATTTCCAATCCTAATTCTTCAGGAAAAGGGGAGATTAGAGACTGTGAAAAATTCACCTGCAATGAGGGAGAACTGAGTTTGATCTCTGGGTTGGGACGATTCCCCTGGAGAAGAGCACGGCAACTCACTCCAGTATTCTTAACCTGGAGAATCCCCATGGACAGAGGAGCCTGGCGGGCTCTAGTCCATGGGGTCGCAATGAGTTGGTCACGACCAAACGACTAAGCACAGCACACATCATTTTGTAACATCAGACTTTCCTCTGGGACACCATTCAGTTTTTTGTTTGTTTTTTTGGTCAGGGCTTCTTGGTTTTTATTTATCTCTTTATTTGAAAATCCATGAAATTCTATGAATTTGGTTTTTGTCTCTCTGATGAGAAACTGTGGTGTTGGAGAAGACTCTTGAGAGTCTCTTGGACTGCAAAGAGATCCAACCAGTCCATCCTAAAGGAGATCAGTCCTGGATGTTCATTGGAAGGACTGATGATGAAGCTGAAACTCCAATACTTTGGCCACCTGATACGAAGAACTGACTCATTTGAAAAGACCCTGATGCTGGGAAAGATTAAGGGCAGGAGGAGAAGGGGACAACGGCAGATGAGATGGTTGGATGGCATCACCAACACAATGGACATGGGTTTGGATGGACTCAGGGAGTTGGTGATGGACAGGGAGTCCTGGTGTGCTGCAGTTCGTGGGGTTGCAAAGAGTCAGACGCGACTGAACTGAACTGAACTGATGAGCAACTGGGTCAATGTGGGAACTAGAAATCCAGATTTTGACACTCTACCACCTCCTTTAAGCTGTTAAGAACATTCTGCATTTCCAAAGTTTCACATTTTGGCTTAATCTGACTTAATTTTGTAGTGACTGAAAGCTAGTTCCTTCTTCAGATTAAGTTCTAAGCAACTATGTGTCCAAGGAATATACTACCAGCTAAGATATTACACATATGTACTTATGACTCATTTCATTCTGTAAATATGTTTCTGGAAATGGTTGATTAAAGAAAGTGACTTCAGAGAAGATAAGTCAACCCTGACACGGCTCGGATTGTTTAGGGGTGCCAGGCTGTCTGGGAACTCTGATTCCAGCCCAGGTAACTGTTGGGTGTCAGCAGATGGCAAAGGGTTCGCCGGGATGAAGTCTGACTGAAGCCAGTGTGAATGGTAACCGTTGTGGTGTTTTTGCTTGTCCGGGCAGCGATCTCAATGTGTGAGACCTGCTAGCCTGTCTCATCTCATACAGCTTAATTATATGAATACTAATTTTATGGATTCCTTTAAATGCCTACTTGGTGCCACAAACAATTCAAATATTTTTAGTCATCAAATAGGTTAAGAAGAGGCATAGAAAGGCCAAGTTTACAAGGAGCCAGCTCTTCCCAGACTTGTAATTTCTGTTTCTTGGAGAAGAAATGATTCCAGTGTTCTCACTGAGACAGATTTCGGTTCCGTCGTTTTCATGTTGTGTCCCCAGATCGTAGCAGCAATCAACAACATGTGGCTGGGATGCTTTGCTTATTGCTCATGACTTACTAGTAAAATGTGTTCATTCTCTAACTTTAAAATATTTTTAAATGATAAATGAGCATGGTTATAAGTTATGTAATGCAGAGAGGATTCTAATGAAAACATCATCCACATCACTCACTCATTCCCAGCTCAATTCAAGCTGAACTGTGAAACTGCAGATGCTAGAATTTTCTTAACAGCTTAATATACAAGAGTTAATATGGTTTTAAGAAAACAAAAACAAGGGTTTTCTTTTGCTGTTTGATGGTTTGTTCTCCAATTTCTCCATTTACTACTGAGTCATGTTATTCAGTTGGCTTATCATATCTTTTTCTCTAGTGTTTTAGACCTTAATCAAATATATGATGATCAGGCAGAAAATCTGCATATTCATTTCTCTTGAATCTGTCAGAGAGTTGAGGTTGTGTCAACCAACTAACTTGAAATCTAAGGAATTCCCTGTGGTCCAGTGACTAGGGCTCCACGCTTCACTGCTGTGGCCTGGGTTCAATCCTTAGTCGGGGAACTAAGATCCCACAAGCTGCTTGGCTAAAAAAAAGAGAGAGAGAAAAAAAATCTAAGGTAAAACAGGCATCTCCAAGAAGGAATGGGCTGTGAGCCCTTTCTTGACCAGGGCAGATGCTTCTAGATACAAGTTGGTAAGAATTCAACTACAGTTTTTAATGAATTGCTAAGGGCTAAACATGACTAGAATAAAAATACAAAACTCCTTGGAGCTACAGAATTTGCACCAATTTGCAGGTTCTTTTGGAGAAGGAAATGTCAACCCACTCCAGTATTCTTGCCTGGAGAATCCCATGGACAGAAGAACCTGGCGGGCTGCTGTCCGTGGGGTCACCCAGAGTCAGCCACGACTGAAGCGACTTAGCAGCTGCAGCAGCAGCAGCAGCAGCAGGTTCTTTGGGGCTTTCCAGGTGGCGCTAGTGATAAAGAACCCACCTGACAATTCAGGAGACATGAGAGATGTGTGTTTGATTCTTGGGTTGGGAAGATCCTCTGGAGGAGGGCATGGCAACCCACTCTAGTATTTTGGCCTGGAGAATCCCAAGGACAGAAGAGCCTGGCAGGCTATGTACGGTCCATGTAGTCACAGAGAGTCAGACATGGCTGACGCAACTTAGCATGCCCACACATTCTTCACTGGAGCTTACCAGGTGCTCACAGAAAGGCTGGGGACGGGATGGTGACCATGACTGGGGTCATGACTAAGGAACACTGAGCTTCGGGATCACCTGCTCTTTATCTTCAGGGAGAGGCTGCCTTGTCCCTCGGGCTGTTCCTTGCACACACAGCCCTGAGCGTGGCCTGGGAAAGGGGCTGAGAGCTGGGGCTCCTGGCACTCCCAGTGGGAATGTGCCGGCACCTGCATGGTGGATCACCTCTCCCAACAAGGCCAGGAACCAGTCCTGGAGGCCCTGCCCAGAGGGTTCTTCCACGGAACCAGGCCTAGGCCACGGGCCTGCTGTTCAGCAGGAGGATGTGAAATAGTGGAACTGAAAGGTCAGAACTGTCCCTCTGGCCCTGAGGGATTGTAGGCGGTGATAAGAGAGGGAACAGGAGGGGAAGAGTGAGATGAGGAAGGAGGAACTTAGGGATAAGACCAGGGAATGCTGAGGGCGTCAGTGAGGACTCTGGGAGGGGGTCCCTCAGATCCTACCCCCTCCCACACACCTGGGGCTGCCAGAGCCCAGGCACCTCAGCCATGCAGCAAGTCCAGGAGGTAGGGGCTGGAAGTTAGCTGCTGTCTGTAGGCTGTGGTGTGGCTCAGACCAGGCTGACAAGGGCCCAGAAGGGGGTGCACTGGACCTAACCTACGTGCCTCCCTGGATTGCCTTGGCCACCCACCCCTGGGCCCAGTCATGGGGCTGTGGCCAGCCGTGCTGGGCCCTGTCCACCCTCTGCAGCTCTTCTCTCATGGTAGCCAGCTTGGGCCAGCAATGTGTGGCCCGAGTGAGCAACTGCCCTGGACCTGCTATGGACCTCACCCTCTAACGGTGAAATGTGGGTCCCATGGAAACCATTACAGCTGAAGCCAGAGCCCCACCATTTTCAAGTTCAGGCACAGCATGCTTTCACAGGGGTTTGGCTTCTCTGAGTGCTGCACAGCGGGTCTGGGGAAAGCAACCCAGATGTGCAGGAAAGTTTTGATTTGTGGGGTAAAGTTGGAACAGGGAGACAGGAAATGGAAAGAGCCCACAAATGCATTCCTTGCCCTTCCTCCTCTCCCCTTCCTCCCCCATTCTTGACTATTTAATGACTCCAGGATCCAGGCAGCCATTCTAGAGACATCCACGACCCTGGGCAGCCAGCTATGTGTCCTTGAACATCATCTTGTATTTGTACTCCCTTGTCCTTGTTCAGTGACCTTTCCCTCTCACTCTGGCTTCCTAGGGATTGTTTCCCATCCGCAGACCCCCCTGGGCTTCCCAGGTGGCTAGTGGTAAAGAACCTGCCTGTCAATGCAGGAGACAAAAGACACAGGTTCGATCTCTGTGTTGGGAAGATCCCCTGGAGGAGGGCATGACAACCCACTCCAGTATTCATGCCTGGAGAATCCCATGAACAGAGGAGCCTGGCAGGCTATGGTCTATAGGGTTGCAAAGAGTCGGACATGACTGAAGTGACTTAGCATGCACACACAGGTCTCCCTGCTAATAATACACTGGCTTTTAAGTTTGACCACAGGGTCTATTTTCTAGGGACTCCAGGATCAGGCAGCAAGTGTGGAGGGTGGTTAAGGTTTTCTTCTGGGGATCTTGCCCTAAAGCACACTATGTGGCCGGGTGGCCCTTGATGGAGGGCTTTAGGGCTAGAAGTGCAGGGAAATCAGGCCAACCTTAGTGTTTATGAGAGCCTGGGCAGGGTCTGGCAGGTGAGGAACAGCAAGAGAATGACAATAAGATGTGCAGCCACTGGGCAGTCCAGTGACACCTTCCGCAAAGCCTAGTCTTTTATTTATTTATTTATTTTAGCATTTAATTATTTGACTGCACCAAGTCTTAGTTGCTGCATGTGGGATCTACATCCCCGACCAGGAATCGAACCTGGATCCCCACCATTGGGAGCGCAGAGTCTCAGCCGCTGGACCACCAGGGAAGTCCCCTTGCAAAGCCTAATTTGAGAACACTTTCTCCCCAAAGCCCCCAAAACAGAGTGTGTTCCTCATGTACCCAGACACTGACCAGAGGGAAAGAAAGGAGATAAAAAAAATCAGAGATGAAATCATTCTAGTGAAGCTGCTCAAACCAGTCCAGACAGAGTTCCATTCCTTTTCAACAGATTAAAATTTTATTCAGAAAGGAGACAATTTAGATTTGGGAAAGATATAAATATTTTTTATTGGCAAGTCTAAGTTGTTTCTCCTAACCTAGGAAGAATATCAGTTACAAGTGAAAGAAAAAATCCAATTTACTCTGCAAGTCTACATGGCCTTTGAGCAGTTTTGTGGGCCACCTGTAACTCACTGGAGGACTCGATGAGAACCAAGATTACAGGACTGAGGAGCACCAGAAGTGGCCGTGGACTGGCAGATGGCTGGCCAGTACAGCCATTAGCTGACTTTGTGATTGGGAGGTAGTTCTTTCTTTATCTTGAAACGTGGCTGCTTGGCCAGATCCAGGTTTCTAAGGCAGAGGTTGCAAACTGCAGGTGCCCACGAGGGCCAGGGAGTTACTGGAGTGGATGAAGTGGACCTCACGGGAGCTGTGTGAACTGGAGAATGTTTACTCCATATGAACAGGCAGCCACTGCAGAAAAGAGGGTGTGGTGTTCCCAGGGAATAGCTTACATTTACGGAGGCAGATAGATGATCTCATTTTAAGCTCACAGTAACCCTACATGGAGCTACTGTTACTATCCCTATATTTCAGATGAAGATGATAACGCGAGTTGCTTCGAGTCCTGAGGCACAGAGAGGTTAAATAATTTGAGGTCCAAACAAGTAGGAAAGTGGCTGAGCTGAGCTTCAGACACAAGCAGTCTGGTGCCAGAACATGCCTAGTAATGATAGCACAATTCTGCTGATTTCCCATGATTAGTCAGAAACTGAGATTTTAAAAACTTTCAGAAAATGATCAAATGAACTTATTTATATAATAGAAAAAGACTCACAGACTTAGAATACAAACTTATGGTTACCAAAGGAGAAAGGTTTAGAGAGGGAGAGGGATAAATTAGGAGTTTGGGATTAACATGTACACACTACCATATATAAAACAGATAATCAACAAGGTCCTACTGTATAGCACAGGGAACTCTATTTAAATATTCTGTAATAACCTAAATGGGAAAAGAATCTGAAAAAGAATAGACATGTGTATAACTGAATCACTTTGCTGTACACTTGAAAATCATATAACATTGTAAATCAACTACAACATAAAATAAAATTTTGCAATTAATAAAAAATTTAAATATCCCAATTTAAATATTCAGAGTTTAAAAATACTCTCCAAGCCAAAGAAAACAGACGTGTAGGCCAAGACATGGCCTGTGTTGCCAGTATGTGTCTGGCGTTCCATGAGCAGTGGTTAGGCAGTATCCTTGGAAAGCAAAGTTTTTGGTTTTTTTCCCCCAGATATTCATGGCAGAGTTTTAACTTGGTTTTTCTACAGAGCAGTCAAGCTGGGCACCTACACTTTTACCAATAATGTTTTTTCATTGCTCCACACATATCCAGAATTCTTTTGGAATTGTCTTCACAAAGGTTTACAAACCAGCTATATTATTTTGTAACTGTATCTCCTTTTTAAATGAAACTAGCATTTCCCTGTGTGATTCCAATCATCTTCACCAGATGTGGCTCTGAATCACCTCTAGTTATTTCCAGAAATCACATCCATTCCGAATGCATGGCAATTTACTGCCCGGGGAATCATTCAAAAGAATGTATTTCAGAAATCATTAAAATACATTTATAGCCTTCAAGATAACAACCTTTAAACAGACACACCGATTCATCTCTTCATGTTCTTATTGGTTAAAAAAACCCAGCCTCTGATATCAGGCTTCATCTCATTTATATTAGCTGAGTTGATATTCTGGGCAATGATGTGATACTATCCCTTATAAATTCTGCCATACAAAACCAATCATCTCTTTCTTTCTTTCTCTCTTTGGTGCTAAAAATTATGGCAAGGTACAGAAATTTAGATAGTTTAAGTCTACAATAGGATAATACCTGAGGTCTTGTAAAGCTGATCAGTGTGCACTAGATTAGTTTTTCTGGACTTTTTGCTGTGTATGAAGGTGGCTCTGTGTAGCATAGCCTTTCTAAACACACCTGCAGTTTTCCTTTAGTTCCTGGGATGTGAAATAAATTCCAGTGTAGTTACCAGCCACATAAAGAGTGCAGTTTTCCACAAGTAATTTAATGGGGAAAAAAACTAAAGAGGAATATGAAATGAAGAATATCAATGGTGGCCAGTTGGACAGATCATCCTGTTTCTGTTGCATCCATTCTCAACTCACACTCTTCCCGAAATGGGGTGGGGAGGCTGGGCACTACCCCAATACCATCTGCTCCCCCTCCCAGCTTAGCAGGAATAGGACTGGCTTCCAGCTAAGCAATATTATTCTGTCTCTATTGCATATGTTCTACAATCCACGTATTTTCTTTCTTTTTTTTTGTATTTTAAACCCATCGTCTTCTTACCCTAAGCAAGTATTAGTGCATTTATTGTTCTTTCTGCCCAATAGTTTCTAGACTTGGATGTTTTGATCTGAAGTTTTTCTTTTAAAAATGGCTGGAATTAACATAGTAATGTCAATTTAAAATTTTTCCATGTAAGAATATTAAAAAGAATACCTTCTTTTAGAATGAATAAACAACAGGGTACTAATGTATAACACGGGGAACAATGGCCTGTGATAAACTATAATGTAAAACAATTTTTTAAAATATGGAAAAAAAAGCCTTCTAAAATGTGTTCAAATATGTGGAGTATAAATGTACCTGATCCTGAAACAATGCCAGGGTACTTCAAAACAAGACAAGCCGCGCAAATTAGTATGTGCTCTTTATATTCCCTAGATTGGGAATTGTTTATAATTATAGTGGCAGAGAGTAGCATAGTTTGCCTTTTATACTAAACTTTATTGGCTATTCTGGACCAAAAGAGGAATATTTATTGTATAAATATTTCAAATGAGAACATATTTGTCTGTTTGTTTTAAAAATACCATCTATGATTGCTGCCATTTGATGAAAGGTGATTTTAATCTTTAAAAAAGTTAAAAAAAAAAAGATACAATCCTAGAATAAACGATGATGAAATAAAAATTTCTCTTCATACCCTATATGATCACACCCATTCTTGAAATGAAAATAACAAGTGTAGGTAAGAATGTGGAGATACTGTAACCCATGTTCCCTGTTGGTGGGAATGTAAAGTGGTGTTCTAGAAAACAATTTTAAAAATTAAAATTTTCATATGCTCCAACTTTTCTACTTTTGGATATATATATATATATATACCTGTAAAAATTGAAAGCAAGGTCTTAAAGAGATATTTGTACACCCATATTCATAGCAGCACTATTCACAATAGCCAAAAGGTAGAAGCAAACTGTTCACTGACAGATCAATGGATGAACAAAAAATGGTATATAGATGCCAAATAAGGTACAAATCAAGAAAGAATGAAATTCTGACATATGCAACAACATAAATGAAACTTGAGGACATTATGCTAAATGAAATAAGCCAATCACAAAAAGACAAATACTGTATGATTCCACCTATATTAGGGACCTAGAGTTATCAAACTTTTAGAGAAAATAGAATGGTGGTTTCCAGGGATGAAGGAGAGGGGGATATGGGAGTTATTGTTTGATAGGTACAGAGTGGCAGTTTTGCACATTGAAAAAGTTCTGCATAATAACGTGAGTATACTTGACACTACTGAACTGTAGACTTAAAAATGCTAAAGATGGAAAATTTTATATGTTATGTATTTCATAACAGTTAAAAATGAAAAAAATAAAAGAAACCATTGTTCTCCTCTTCAAAACAGAACAAACCCCACTGTATATGGGTGTGTCTCTTGCTTTACTCATGTCTCAGCAGGCTGGTAAAACCTCATAACAGTTGGACACCGATCCTCAGTGGCTGTTTGGGGATCACTGGACCAGGAGGCCTCATGCTTCTAGGAGGGAGCCCGGGTTCTAGGCGAGAAACAGAAGGAACAGTGAAATAAATGTCCTTGGCCTCAACCAACAGGGAGTTTACCTGGGACAGGGCAGGGTTCTAGGAGGAGCTTGGCTATGTCCTCTAGGCAGTGGGAGCCTGCCAGTCTCTGGCCACTCAATTTCAGATGAGGAATCTAACTCTGGAAATGTGTAATCTTATTTATTCCCCTTAGCATGGGGTAACAGTCAACTATTTTAAGGACAAGCATTGATCAGTGGAATGGATGCTGGCTGAGTGTTGGGGCAGGGATCTGGAGTGCCCCCTGCTGCTTTAGTGGGAGCTCTGCCTTTGATTGTACAGCAAGGAGATCAAATCAACACTGAATATTCATTAGAAGGACTGTTGCTGAATCTGAAGCTCCAATATTTTGGCCACCTGATGCAAAGAGCCAACTGCTTGAAAAAGATCCCGATACTGGTAAAGATTGAAGGCAAAAGGAGAAGGGGAGGCAGAGTATGAGATGGTTAGATAGCATCACTGGCTTAATGGATATGAATTTGAACAAACTCTATCATTCACTCTATCATAGTGAATGATGGAGGGGTCTGGTGTGCTGCAGTCCCACGGGGTTGCAAAGAGTGGGACACAACTCAGAGACTGAACAACAACAACTACCTTTGTTGGTGGGACTTCCCTGGTGGCTCAGTCAGTAAAGAATCCACCTGCCACGTTGAAGACCTGGGTTTGATCCCTGGATTCGGAAGATCCCCTCAAGAAAGGAATGGCTACCCACTCCAGTATTCTGGCCTGGAGAATTCCATGGACAGAAGAGCCTAGTGGGCTGAAGTCCATAGGGTCACAAGGAGTAGGACACAACTGAATGACTTGCACCTTCAGGAATCTTGGGGAAGCTGCTGAATGGATACCAGTGTTTTAATCTCCTACCCTCACCCCCTAGCTTTATTAAGGTGTAATTGACAAATAAAAATTATAAATATTTACAGTGTATGACGATGTTTTGATATATGGATACATTGTGAAGTGATAACCTTAGTCAACTCAACATACCCATTGCTTCACATAATTACTATTTCTGTGTGAGTGTGATGAGAACATGTTGCTTGACCAGATTTCAAGTATACAATTGTTACTTATGGTCATGATGCTATATATTTGTTGTTGTTGAATTGCTAAGTGGTCTCTTTTACAACCTCAAGAATACTGGAGTGGGTTGCTATTTCCTTCTCCAGGGTGTCTTCCTGACCCAGGGATCAAACCTCAGCCTCCTGCGTTGCAGGTGGATTCTTTACAACTGAGCCACCAGGGAAGCCCATGCTATACATTAGATCTCCATAATTTATTTATCCAACCTGCAGAATTGAAGCTTTGTACCCTTTTACAAACATCACCTCATTTTCTCTACCCCCGACTCCCTGGCAACCACCATTCTACTCTCTGCTTCTAAGTTTGACTTTTTTAGATTCCACATATAGGTAAGATCATGCAGCATTTGTCTTTCTGTGCCTTGTTTATTTTCCTTAACATAAAGTCCTCTAGGTTCATCCCTGTTGTCACAAAAGATAGGATTTCTTTCTTTTCTAAAGCCTAATAATATTCCTCTGTGTATATATACACCACATTTTCTTTATTCATTCATCCATTGATGGACACTTAGGTTGATTCTATATCTTGGCTAGTGTAAATAATGCTGCAGGGAACATGGGAGTGCAGATATTTCTTCAAGACTCAATTTCATTTCCTTTGGAAATATACCGAGAAGTTGTACTTCTGGATCATAGTGCCAACTAAAAATTGGCCCTTGCCATCTGCCTCTACCAATGCAGGAGATGTGGGTTTGATCCCTGGGTTGGGAAGGTCCTCTGGAGAAGGAAATGGCAACCCATCCCAGTATTCTTGCCTGGGAAATCCCATGGACAGGGGAGCCTGGCAGGCTACAGTCCATGGGGTCCCAAAGCAATCTGCCTCTGCAGGGATTAAGCCACAAACTGCTGTATGGCTAATCTTCAGCACACCCTGAAAGGAGTTAGGGATGGAGATCAGGAATGTGTTCTCTGGGAAAAAAACAGCAGAACAAACCTTCAGATGGTTAGATATTTTCAGGAGACAATTTTATGAGCCCAATTCTTGTACCTCCTCATGTCTATAAAAGCACTAAAATCATTAATGATGACCTCTGCTCTTCATGACTAGCAGCAAGCCTCTACCAAAATGTACATTTTATGGCATATAACCCCCTACACTAAAATCGTATATAATACTGACCTCTCATCTACCTCTTTGGAGCAGTTTCTCAGAGCTATCTGAAATGCTGTCTTCTGGGCTATAGTCTTCATTTTGTGCCCAAATAAACTTTACTTATGACTCTCACATTGTGCAATTTTTTTCTGTCGACAACAGGTGGTTCAATTTTTAATTTTTTGAGGAACCTCCATATGATTTTCCATAATGGCTGTACCAATTTACATTCCTACCAACAGTGTATATGTGTTGCCCTTTCTCTGCATCCAAAACTTGCCTTTTTGAAATAGCTATTCTAACAGATGGAAGTTACACCTTACTGTGGTTTTTGGTTTGTATTTTTCTAATGATTAGGGATGTTGTATTTTTTCATGTATGTCTTCTTTTGTGAAATGTCTTTTTAGGTCCTTTGCCTACTTTAAAAAAAAATTTATTTTAATTGGAGGCTACTTTCTTTACAATATTGTGGTGGGTTTTGCCATACATTCACATGAATCAGCCATGGGTGTACATGCGTTCCCCATCCTGAACCCCCCTCCCACCTCCCTCCCCATCCCATCCCTCAGGGTCATCCCAGTGCACCAGCCCTGAGAACCCTGTTTCATGCATCGAACCTGGACTGATGATCTATTTCGCATATGATAATGTACATGTTTCAATGCTATTCTCTCAAATCATCCCACTCTCACCTTCTCCCACAGAGTCCAAAAGTCTGTTCTTTACATCTGTGTCTCTTTTGCTGTCTCTCATATAGGGTCATCATTACCATCTTTCTAAATTCCACATATATGTGTTAATATACTATATTGATGTTTTTCTTTCTGACTTCACTCTGTATAATAGGCTCCAGTTTCATCCACCTCATTAGAACTGATTCAAATACATTATTTTTAATGGCTGAGTAATATTCCATTGTGTATATGTACCACAGCTTTCTTATCCATTTGTCTGCTGATGGACATCTAGGTTGCTTCCACGTCCTGGCTATTGTAAACAGTGTTGCGATGAACATTGGGGTACACGTGTCTCTTTCAATTCTGGTTTCCTCAGTGTGTATGCCCAGCACTGGGATTGCTGCATCGTATGGCAGAAAGTGAAGAGGAACTAAAAAGCCTCTTGATGAAGGTGAAAGAGGAGAGTGAAAAAGTTGGCTTAAAACTCAACATTCAGAAAACGAAGATCATGGCATCCGGTCCCATCACTTCATGGGAAATAGATGGGGAAACAGTGGAAACAGTGTCAGACTTTATTTTTTTGGGCTCCCAAATCACTGCAGATGGTGACTGCAGCCATGAAATTAAAAGACGCTTACTCCTTGGAAGAAAAATTATGACCAACCTAGATAGCATATTGAAAAGCAGAGACATTACTTTGCCAACAAAGGTCCATCTAGACAAGGCTATGGTTTTTCCAGTGGTCATGTATAGATGTGAGAGTTGGACTGTGAAGAAAATTGAGCACCGAAGAATTGATGCCTTTGAACTGCGGTGTTGGAGAAGACTCTTGAGACTCCCTTGGACTGCAAGGAGATCCAACCAGTCCATTCTGAAGGAGATCTGCCCTGGGATTTGTTTGGAAGGAATGAAACTCCAGGACTTTGGCCACCTCATGTGAAGAGTTGACTCATTGGAAAAGACCCTGATGGCGGGAGGGATTGGGGGCAGGAGGAGAAGGGGACGATAGAGGATGAGATGGCTGGATGGCATCACTGACTCGATGGACGTGAGTCTGAGTGAACTCCAGGAGTTGGTGATGGACAGGGAGGCCTGGCGTGCTGCGATTCATGGGGTTGCAAAGAGTTGGACACGACTGAGCAACTGAACTGAACTGAACTGAATGCCAGTTCTATTTCCAGTTTTTTAAGGAACCTCCTAACTGTTCTCCATAGTGGCTGTACTAGTTTGCATTCCCACCAACAGTGTAAGAGGATTCCTTTTTCTCCACACCCTCTCCAATATTTATTGTTTGTAGACTTTTTGATAGCAGCCATTCTGACTGGCGTGAGATGGTACCTCAATGTGGTTTTGATATGCATTTCTCTGATAATGAGTGATGTTGAGCATCTTTTCATGTGTTTGTTAGCCATCTGTATGTCTTCTTTGGAGAAATGTCTGTTTAGTTCTTTGGCCCATTTTTTGATTGGGTCGTTTATTTTTCTGGAATTGAGCTGCAGGAGTTGTTTGTATATTTTTGAGATTAATTCTTTGTCACTTGCTTCATTTGCTATTATTTTCTCCCATTCTGAAGGCTATCTTTTCACCTTGCGTATAGTTTCCTTCATTGCACAAAAGGTTTTAAGTTTAATTAGGTCCCATTTGTTTATTTTTGCTTTTATTTCCATTACTCTGGGAGGTGGGTCATAGAGGATCATGATTTACGTCAGAGAGTGTTTTGCCTATGTTTTAGGAGTTTTATAGTTCCTGGTCTTACATTTAGATCTTTGATCCATTTTGAGTTTATTTTTGTGTGTGGTGTTAGAAAGTGTTCTAGTTGCATTCTTTTACAAGTAGTTGACCAGTTTTCCCAGCACCACTTGTTAAAGAGATTGTCTTTTCTCCATTGTATATTCTTGCCTCCTTTGTCAAAGATAAGGTGTCCATAGATACGTGCATTTATCTCTGGGCTTTCTATTTTGTTCCACTGATCTATGTTTCTGTCTTTGTGCCAGTACCATAGAGTCTTGATGACTGTAGCTTTGTAGTATAGCCAGGCAGGCAGGTTGATTCCTCCAGTTCCATTCTTCTTTCTCAAGATTGCTTTGGCTATTCAAGGTTTTTTGTGTTTCCATACAAATTGTAAAATTATTTGTCCTAATTCTCTGAAAAAATACCATTGGTAGCTTGATAGGGATTGCATTGAGTCTACAGATTGCTTTGGGTAGTTACTCATTTTCACTATATTGATTCTTCTGATACATGAACATGGTATATTTCTCCATCTATTTGTGTCATCTTTGATTTCTTTCATCAGTGTTTTATAGTTTTCTACATATAGGTCTTTTGTTTCTTTAGGTAGCTTTATACCTAAGTATTTTATCATTTTCATTGCAATGGTGAATGGAATTGTTTCCTTAATTTCTCTTTCTGTTTTCTTATTGTTAGTGTATAGGAATGTGAGGGATTTCTGTGTATTAATTTTATATCCTGCAACTTTACTATATTCATTGATTAGCTCTAGTAATTTTCTGGTGGAGTCTTTAGGGTTTTCTATGTAGAGGATCATGTCATCTGCAAACAGTGAGAGTTTTACTTCTTTTCCAATCTGTATTCCTTTTATTTCTTTTTCTTCTCTGATTGCTGTGGCTAAAACTTCCAAAATTATGTTGAATAGTAGTGGTGAGAGTGGGCATCCTTGTCTTGTTCCTGACTTTAGGGGAAATGCTTTCAACTTTTCACCATTGAGGATAATATTTGCTGTGGGTTTATCTTATATGGCTTTTATTATGTTGAGGTATGTTCCTTCTATGCCTGCTTTCTGGAGGGTTTTTATCATAAATGGATGTTGAATTTTGTCAAAGGCTTTCTCTGCATCTATTGAGATAATCATATGGTCTACTTTTTAATACAGTTATTTTTTCTTGCAATTGAGTAGTTTGAATTCCTCATATATTTTCAATATTAGCCCCTTACCAGAGGTATAGTTTGCAAATATTTTCTCCTGTTTCATGTTGTCTATTTACTCTGTTGATTGTTTCCTTTGCTATGCAAAAGCTTTTCAGCTTGATGGAATCCCATTTGTCTATTTTTTTTTCTGTTGCCTATGATTTTTGGTGTCATATCCAAAAAAATAATTGTCCATACCAATTCAAGAAGTGTCTCCCCTATGTTTTCATCTAATAATTTTACAGTTTCAGGTATATTTAAGTTTTTAATCCATTTTGAGTTGATTTTTTATATGGTATGAGATAAGGGTCTAGTTTCATTCTTCCATATGTGGCTATCCAGTTTTCTCAACACTGTGGATTGAAGAGATTATTCTTTTCCTGTGTGTATTCTTGGAACTTTGCCAATGATAAATTGCCTGAAAATGCATAGATTTATTTCTAGAATCTCTATTCTGTTCCATTGGTCTATATGTCTGTTTTTAATGCCATTACCATATTGTTTTGATTTACTATAGCTTTGTAGTGTATTTTGAAATCAGAAAGTGTGATGACTTTAGTTTTGTTCTTGTTTAAGATTGCTTTGGCTATTTAGGGTCTTTTGTGGATCCATATAAATTTTAGGATATTTTTTTCTATTTCTGTGAAAAATGTCATTTGAATTTTGTTAGAGATTACATTGAATCTATATATTTCTTTGGGTAATATAGGTATTTTAATAATATTAATTTTTGTGATTTAAGAACATGGAATCTTTTACCATTTACTTGTGTCTTCTTCAGTTTCTTTCATCAATGTTTTATAGTTTTCAGTGTACAGATATTTTACCTTTTTATTAAATCTATTCCTAAATATTTTACTGGTTTTGATGCCATTATAAGTGAAATTTTTTAAAAAGTTCTTTCTTGGATAGTTTGTTGTTAGTGTATAGAAATGCTACTGCTTCTTGTATATTGATTCTGCATCTTGCAATTTTACTGAATTTGTTGATCACTTCTAGTAACTAGAAGTTATAGAGCTACTGCTAAGTCACTTTAGTCGTGTCCGACTCTGTGCAACCCCAGAGACAGCAGCCCACCCGGCTCCGCCGACCCCGGGACTCTCCAGGCAAGAACACTGGAGTGGGTTGCCATCTCCTTCTCCAATGCATGAAAGTGAAAAGTGAAAGTGAAGTCGCTCAGTTGTGTCCAACTCCTAGCGACCCCATGGACCGCAGCCCACCAGGCTCCTCTGTCCATGGGATTTTCCAGGCAAGAGTACTGGAGTGGGGTGCCATTGCCTTCTCCGAGAAGTTATAGAGAGAGAGCCCTAAAGAGCCCTATAGGGCTCTCTCTCTATAAGATCATGTCATTTGCAATATTTCAGTGACTTTATAACCAGTTGGATCACAGTGGTAAATACCAGCTCAATACTAGTTTGCCCATTAGGTTCTTAATAAAAGTCTTTCAAAATATTTCCAAACTCTGCTGCACTGAACTGAGGAGGGAGGAAATTTGTTTGTATCTGGAACAAATTTGCTATGGAAAACAAAGTGGCTCAGATCAGGTGTATGGGTTTAGGGAAGATCAGGGAGGAGGGATGGTCAGCAGCTGGCCAACAGGAAAATCATGGAAGAGCCAGGTAAGCTGTGGTAAGGATGTGGGCAGAAAGAGTAAGTTGGAAATAACAGGTGGAAAAACACCTCTCCCTTCTCTCTTTTCAAGGAAGTATGCAGAGCCTTGGCATAAGTGAATAACTTTGCAAAGTCTGAGAGTAAGGACAACTCATAATCTTCCTTCCTCCACTCTGTTGGAGCTCAGAGCAAATCACAAAGCAGATTTTCTTGAAGCCAGCAAACCAGATAAATGACTGGTTAGTTCAGGGAAAAGTTAGCTTTGGTATACAATCATGCTTAATAGCTTTTTGGCATCTCCTGGGCACATCTCTCCTACTTTCCCTTCTTCCATTGGGAGGTGATGATATTGACAGACAAGAAAAGCTGAAAGCCAAGCAAGAAATAGAAAAAGCAGCGAAAGGTCTGGAGAGCATCCATGAAGATTGGGTGGTAGGCAGCATCTTCCATCAGAGAGACGACCATCACAGTTTGAACATGAGAATCCTCCTGCGCTGGGGGTGCTGGTAAGTCCCATCTGAGAAGAGAGGCAAAAAATTTGCTCTGTGTGTGCACAGATTGGAGCCGGAGGCAGCACCATTGCGTCTCTGCGAAGAGGACTTAAGCCAAACCCCCAAAGCAATTCCCTGCACACTAACAGCAGAGCCAGGGCTCAAACCCAGGTCTCACCCTAAAGCTGTCCTCCTTATCAGCGCACTAGAGCACCTTGTGATAAATCACCCGGGAGTGTAAAAAGGGCCCACCTAGAGGAGGGTGGTAGGACAAAGGAGAGAAAGGATGCCTGAGAGAGGTTTTTTGCAGAAAGCACTCCAAAAGACGAATGTTATTCATTTTTCTCAGCACAGCAGTCTGAAAAAGCATAGTTCAAAGATCAATGACCAATTAATATCCAGCTGCTGAAAGAGAACAGTGCTTTAACCTTAGCAGAAAGTTATATAAACTCTCGCCAGGGCAAGAGACTTTTTAGGGAGCATTAAGAGCTAGCATAAACACAGCTCATTTTTGAAGAACTGGAAGAACTTTCCTGTTGAATCCCTGGAATTCCACTGAAAGCTGTGGTGGGTGGAGCCCAGAGGGGGCTCAGCAATAGCTCTAGAGGTTCTATTAATAGGATTAGGGGATCAGGTTTCTAGAGGTATCTCAAAGACAGTGAAGCGGTGGTGGTATTGGGGAGTGATTTCCAAATTCTTCTTTTATGCTTCTGTGTTGCTCTCTGGACCCAAGCTTGACTGTGGCAATAAAGGCTCTGACTTGCTTGGGCCCCTGACACGTGGTGCTTGGTCTGATAAGCACAGACAGAGAGTGGTGTGTTGGAAAGAGCTCTGAACTGGGTTCTCGTCTGGGCTCTGCATTATGGGCCAGCTCACCTTGGCTGTGTTACACTGGGATGACTTTTATCTTTTAAAATCCAAAAGGGTGGAGCTCGATTAATTTTTAAAAATTCACTCCAGCTCTGAAAGGGTATGATTCTGTGACCCTGGAATATTTTCATTTCCTAAGAGAAATGAAATTTTCCTAAGTTTCACACAGGAACATTCATGAAGCAAATCTTAACTTAGAGGTAGAATAACAATGACAATAAACATCTGTATGGTGCTTATTGGTACCAGACATGGTTTAAGTGTTTTACAAATGTTGAATCATTTAACTCTTAGATCAATCATTTGAAATAGAGAGTAGTATTATCTTCATGTTGCAAATGACGAAACCTAAGTGCAAAGAAGTTATATAAGCCTGTGGGGTCAGTGCTACTCTTATCCCTATTCCACGGGTGAAGACACAAAGACTTACAGGTGGGCACGTGCTTCTGGCTTTGGGCAAAGAATGGAAAGGGTCTAGCATGGCTGGACCAGGAGCACATGGCCACAGCAGTCCAGGGAGGCACGTTTGTCCAGGGCACCCCCTTCTGGGCCCTTGCAGGATTGCCTGATCTGAACCACACCACAGCGGTACAGAGAGCAGCTCTGGAAAGCTAGCTTCCAGCCCCTACCTCTTGGCCTTGCTGCATGGCTGAGGCTCCTGGACTCTGGCAGCCCCAAGTGTGTGGGAGGGGTAGCAGCTGAGGGACCCCCTCCCAGAGTCCTCACTGACGCCCTCAGCATCCACTCATCTCATCCTCAATTCCCTTCCTCTTTATCTCACTCTTCCCCTCTTGTTTCCTCTCTTAGCACCGCCTACAATCCCTCAGGGCCAGAGGGACAGTTCTGACCTTTCAGTTCCACTATTTCACATCCTCCTGCTCAACAGCAGGCCCGTGGCCTAGGCCTGGTTCCGTGGAAGAACCCTCTGGGCAGGGCCTCCAGGACTGGTTCCTGGCCTTGTTGGGAGAGGTGATCCACCATGCGGGTCCTGGCATGTTCCCACTGGGAGTGCCAGGAGCCCCAGCTCTCAGCCCCTTTCCTAGGCCATGTCTCAGGGCTGTGCGTGCAAGGAGCAGCCCGAGGGACAGGGCAGCCTCTCCCTGAAGATAAAGAGCAGGTGATCCCGAAGCTCAGTGTTCCTTGGTCATGACCCCAGTCATCGTCACCACCCCATCCCCAGAATTCCTGTGAGCACTTGGTGAGCTTGGAGGAGGGAACAATTGGGAACATTTATGGCTTTTCTAGTAGAAAACTTCAATCAGTTTTCTTCAGTCAATGGATCGATCAGTGGCTACTGTGGAGCCTGAATGTGTACAAAGGTTACACGTTTGTACAGGTGTACAGGGTTTCAGGTGGCTACAGGTTTCTGGAAACAATGAGCTGTTTGTTGACTTCCTGGCTGCAGACAATCTGGTCTGTGATTTGATATGAGCTCCAGCAGAGCAGTGGGATGAAGATGAATTATTCACTATCCCTACTTTGAAAGTTTTTAAGATAATTTTTTTTTATGCCAGGGTTATACATACGTCCTTGAAAAGATTTTTCAAGGTAAGCAGACAGATGAAAGATCTCACAATTAGATGTAGGGAGGCCCTCGGTTTCTGGCTGTCCTCACTGTGCCAGGTTTGTATACTGAGACGCTGAGACCCAGGGAGGGTTATAGAAATCTGCCCCTGGCCCTTGGGGAGGAGCTCAACACATCCTCCCTGATGGGACTGATGGCGACTATAATAAATGGCTCCCACTGAAGCATGACTGCATTAGGCACACGGGTCATGTAGAAATACAGGTGGGGTCCTGGGGAGCCAGGGCAAGTTCAAGGCTTGGGTAAAAGCATGAACGAGGCTAGGGAAGGTATTACATTAGATTCAAGAGAGATGCAGGTACATACTGCCAGGGACCTAGAAATCCCAGGAATCTTTACCCAAACCCTTTTAAAATACATCTACAAGTGGGTTTCCACTTACCAAAGCATCTAAAAGCTAGATCCAAACAGCCCACCTTCAATGGTAAAGACTGTCAGACAGTACTTAGTCACCCTTTCTACTGAAATTCTATGAAAATGTTCTAAGTGAAGGGAAAGTTAGACTGAAAGTCAGGAATAATTAACATTTTTCTACTTTTAAAATTTTCTTGATCACGATGATGCTTCCCAAGAGATCACATAAAGTTAGTAAAAGAGATTAACTGCATTCTTCTTTAGTGAGTTCTGGAAAGTGAACAGTCTGAGACCACCTTCCCATCACTAACATGTGTGTCTTTTCTAACAGAAGTATGTTGAAAAGCACTTTTTTGGGCTTCAGTTGAAATTTATTTGCTCAGTCAAAAATGTTTCTTGAGCACTTACTGTGTGCCAGGCACTGTCCCCAGTCCATGGGGGCGCTCTAGTGACCAAGACAAAAAATGATTTTTGTTCTTATTGAGAAGAGAGATAATATAGAAGGAAATATTTAAATAAGCAATGATTTTGTAGATAATTTTAGGAGGTATGAATGTGATAAAGAATGCTTCAGGTGGGGTGTGCTAATTTAGTTAGGATAGGATAGGAAAATCTATCTGTGGAGGTGAGATCTGAGCTAAGATCTTTATGACAATAAGAAGCCCTGGTGGGAACACTCCACACAAAGGCACTGCAGAGTGCCCATTCTTGCAGTGGAAAGAGGCCCTGCGTGTTCTGGGAGCCGAGAGTGGCCAGTGTGGCGGAAGCAGTGAAAGGAGAGTAGCTCGGTGAGGGGTGGCCAGGAGGTGGCAGCATAGATGTCACAAGTAGGGACGTGGGCCAAGCAGGGAACCCATTTGGAAGGTTTTCTACAGGATGATGCTGAGGTCCTTCTACTGAAAGTGTGGTCTTTACCTACCTCCTGGGCGAAGTTAGAAATGCAGAATCTAGGGTGCTTGACTCTTCTGCATCTTAACCAGGTCTCTTGTGATTCTGTGATTTGTTTGCACAGTGGGGATTTGAGAATTGCTGTCCTAGAGGGTCTGGACTTTGTGGGTCTGGGATCTCACTTGGAGAAACTCTGGTAATAGCGAACTTAGAAGACAGAGACTGGCTTCACTCCTGACCCTGGGCACTGTTCCTTTTCCAGGAACTTACTCCACTAAGTCTGGAGAAGGAAATGGCAACCCACTCCAGTATTCTTGCCTGGAGAAGCCCATGGACAGAGGAGCCTGGAGGGTTACAGTCCATGGGGTCGCAAAGAGTCAGACACGACTGAGCAAGTAACACAACAACAACTACAGGACAATGACATGATCTGGTCACCCCATGGAAACCCTGCAAGTCCCAGCTATGTTTGAATGGAGAAGAGCAAAAGCGTAAACTGTATACCTTCACAGCTGGGTCAGGATTCCCTTTTTTAAGAACCCCTTCATGTGGTTTAGTGGTGACCTTCATGTACAGGGAAATGAGCCCCAGCACATCTTCCTTGGGTTGAGTTTGACTCATGTATTGCAGTTCGTAATATCACGTGCTTGAAGACAAAATCCCCAGGTGCTGCCATCTCTAGGTTTAGGCTGGGCTGCATAGTTGGACCTTCATTACTAAATGTAAATTGAATCTTGATTGTAAATCTGTAAAATGATTTTTCCTCTAATGACCATGTAGGACTGGAGCCCATCCATTTAGCACTTTTGAATTCAGTTTAACACCTATTATTTAGATAAGTGTCAGACTTTATTTTTGGGGGCTCCAAAATCACTGCAGATGGTGATTACACCATGAAATTAAAAGACACTTACTCCTTGGAAGGAAAGTTATGACCAACCTTTATAGCATATTAAAAAGCAGAGACATTACTTTGCCAACAAAGGTTTGTCTAGTCAAGGCTATGGTTTTTCCAGTGGTCATTTATGGATGTGAGAGTTCGACTGTGAAGAAAGCTGAGTGCCGAAGAATTGATGCTTTTGAACTGTGGTGTTGGAGAAGACTCTTGAGAGTCCCTTGGACTGCAAAGAGATCCAACCAGTCCATTCTAAAGGAGATCAGTCCTGGGTGTTCTTTGGAAGGACTGATGCTAAAGCTGAAACTTCAATACTTTGGCCACCTCATGCGAAGAGTTGACTCATTGGAAAAGACCCTGATGCTGGGAGGGACTGGGGGCAGGAGGAGAAGGGGACGACAGAGGATGAGATGGCTGGATGGCATCGCCGATCGATGGACATGAGTTTGAGTAAACTCTGGGAGATGGTGAAGGACAGGGAGGCCTGGCGTGCTGCGATTCATGGGGTCACAAGGAGTCAGACACGACTGAACAAGTGAACTGAACTGACTGATTTAGATAAGTGATTTAAACAATACATTGACACTCATCTGGCATACACCCATAAGTCACTTCACGATATGGACAGAATATTCATACTCCCACCTGTCCAGCTTCTTATCCCATCACCCCAGCCCCGGCCCCCGGAATGGCCCTCATGGCATTTTGCACATGAGAGCTTTCCCTTGAATGGAGAGGTAAATTTAAGCACATTTCCACATCTGTGTGTGTACAATTTAGGGAGCCAAAGTCAGCCTGCCATAAATACCATAAATACTTCAGTTCAGTTCAGTCCCTCAGTTGTGTCTCTTTGCGACCCCATGAATCGCAGCACGCCAGGCCTCCCTGTCCATCACCATCTCCCGGAATTCACTCAAACTCACGTCCATCGAGTTGGTGATGCCATCTCATCCTCTGTCTTCCCCTTCTCCTCCTGCCCCCAGTCCCTCCCAGCATCAGAGTCTTTTCCAATGAGTCAACTCTTCGTATGAGGTGGCCAAAGTACTGGAGTTTCAGCTTTAGCATCAGTCCTTCCAATGAACACCCAGGACTGATCTTTAGGATGGACTGGTTGGAACTCCTTGCAGTCCAAGCGACTCTCATGAGTCTTCTCCAACACTACAGTTCAAAAGCATCAATTCTTCGGCGCTCAGCTTTCTTCACAGTCGAACTCTCACATCCATACATGACCACTGGAAAAACCATAGCCTTGACTAGACGAACCTTTGTTGGCAAAGTAATGTCTCTGCTTTTCAATATGCAATCTAGGTTGGTCATAATTTTTCTTCCAAGGAGTAAGCGTCTTTTAATTTCATGGCTGCAGTCACCATCTGCAGTGATTTGGGAGCCCAAAAAAATAAAGTCTGACACTGTTTCCACTGTTTCCCCATCTATTTTCCATGAAGTGATGGGACCGGATGCCATGATCTTCGTTTTCTGAATGTTGAGTTTTAAGCCAACTTTTTCACTCTCCTCTTTCACCTTCATCAAGAGGCTTTTTAGTTCCTCTTCACTTTCTGCCATAAGGGTGGTGTCATCTGCATATCTGAGGTTATTGATATTTCTCCCGGCAATCTTGATTCCAGCTTGTGCTTCTTCCAGCCCAGCGTTTCTCGTGATGTACTCTGCATATAAGTTAAATAAGCAGGGTGACAATATACAGCCTTGACGTACTCCTTTTCCTATTTGGAACCAGTCTGTTGTTCCATGTCCAGTTCTAACTGTTGCTTCCTGACCTGCATATAGGTTTTTCAAGAGGCAGAGCAGGTGGTCTGGTATTCCCATCTCTTTCAGAATTTTCCACAGTTTATTGTGATCCACAAAGTCAAAGGCTTTGGCATAGTCAGTAAAGCAGAAATAGATGTTTTTCTGGAACTCTCTTGCTTTTTCCATGATCCAGCAGATGTTGGCTATTTGATCTTTGGTTCCTCTGCCTTTTCTAAAACCAGCTTGCACATCTGGAAGTTCATGGTTCACATATTGCTGAAGCCTGACTTGGAGAATTTTGAGCATTACTTTACTAGCATGTGAGATGAGTGCAGTTGTGCGGTATTTTGAGCATTCTTTGGCATTGCCTTTCTTTGGGATTGGAATGAAAACTGACTTTTTCCAGTCCTGTGGCCACTGCTGAGTTTTCCAAATTTGCTGGCATATTGAGTGCAGCACTTTCACAGCATCATCTTTCAGGATTTGAAATAGCTCAACTGGAATTCCATCACCTCCACTAGCTTTGTTCGTAGGGATGCTTTCTAAGGCCCACTTGACTTCACATTCCAGGATGTCTGGCTCCAGGTCAGTGATCACACCATAGTGATTATCTGGGTCATGAAGATCTTTTTTGTACAGTTCTTCTGTGTATTCTTGCCACCTCTTCTTAATATCTTCTGCTTCTGTTAGGTTCATACCATTTCTATCTTTTATTGTGCCCATCTTTGCATGTAATATTCCCTTGGTATCTCTAATTTTCTTGAAGAGATCTCTAGTCTTTGCCATTCTGTTGTTTTCCTCTATTTGTTTGCACTGATCGCTGAGGAAGGCTTTCTTATCTCTCCTTGCTATTCTTTGGAACTCTGCATTCAGATGCTTGTATCTTTCCTTTTCTCCTTTGCTTTTCTCTTCTCTTATTTTCACAGCTATTTGTAAGGCCTCTCCAGACAGGCATTTTGCTTTTTTGCATTTCTTTTCCATGGGGATGGTCTTAATCCCTGTCTCCTGTACAATGTCACGAACCTCATTCCATAGTTCATCAGGCACTCTATCAGATCTAGTCCCTTAAATCTATTTCTCACTTCTACTGTATAATCATAAGGAATTTGATTTAGGCCATACCTGAATGGTCTAGTGGTTTCCCCTACTTTCTTCAATTTTAGTCTGAATTTGGCAATATTTTAAATATGTCACTGATTTAACTGAAAGTGAGTCATTCCAGGCTGCTGAGTCAGCCAAAGCAAAAGCTGATAGGATTTGAAGCCAGCAGGTCGGGGAGTTGGTGGAATACTTGGGGTGACCGGTAGTGGCAGGGTTTACAGCATGGGAAGATCTTAGGAGTGGCTCCTATGGAAATGGCAAGAGTTTACAAACCCACTTTCCCTACAAGTAACTCTTTGCTTCTGTGTAAGGGAATGCTTTTGCAACTATTTGGCTTTGTCATGGTTTATTTTGTTTTTTACCTTGACAACTGCAGGCAGAACTTGTTCTGGGTTTTCTGCCCTCTGGATTTGGGTGTGAGTGAATTTCAATTTTTACTACTTGTAAATCATTTTCTAGCTTTGAGGTGGCAGTTTTGCAAGCACGGGCGGCATGTGCGTAATGCCCCATGTAGGACATAGCAGACATCTAATCACTGTCTCGTGGCAGCAAACGTAGCTCACCGATGTGCACTGTCTCGCACCCTTGCTGGAGCTGCAGATCCTTTCAGGACCTTGCAGATTTTTCAGCTCCTCTTATTTCAATATGAAAATAAGTTTGCCAGGTAAAACACAGGTCACCCAGTTGGATCTAAATTTCAGCTAAACAACAAATCATATCTTAGTATAAATAAGTCTCAAATATTGCATGAGACATACCTACATAGTTGGAGAACATTTGTTGTTTAGCTTAAAGGCAAACTCAGCTGGGCATCCTGTATTTTTATTTGCTAAACCTGGCAACCTTAATTAAAGAGAAATACAAATACCTCATCCATATGATATCTTTGATGTGTGGAATCTAAAATATGGCACAAAGGAACCTGTCTACAAAACAGAAACACATGTGTACATATAGAAAACAGACTTGAGTTTGCCCAGCAGCAGTGGGGAAGGGAGAGAGATGGACTGGGAGTTTGTGGTTGGCAGATACAAACTATTGCACTTAGAATGGATAAACAGCAAGGAACTATATCCAATCTCCTGGATAAACCATAAGGGAAAAGAAGATTAAAAAAGAATGTGTATCTGTGTTTAAGTGAGTCATTTTGCAGAAATTAGCACAACAATGTAAATCAATTACATTTCATTTAAAAAATAGAAAACAAAAAATCGGTGTGTGCAGCTAACGTGGTGCTGGCAGGAGGCAGGGAGGCTGCTCTCAGAGCAAATGGCCTCTGCCAGCTGGGTGGCGGCTGTCTGTAGCAGGAATAACTCCAGACCAAACAAACGCACTCCAGCTATTGGAGATTTTTTAAAAAGTTGGTAGTGGGGGGAGCAACCAATGGCCGTTTTAGTTGCTACCAGCCGTAGGGTCCTAGCTGCCAAGTACAGCCAGCTCACCTGAGGGTAGGAGCAGGGGGGAAGGGCAGTGTAGGGGTTCATCCCCAGAGGGAGAACCTCAGGGCTCACCTGGATCTGGAGGGAGCGATGGAAGCAGGAAGAGGGAAGTCTTGGCCCTTGAAGACAGCTCCGTGGAGCCCATCCCAGAAAGCAGGAAGGTGAAGACAGGGCTGCAACAGCCTGGGGCTACACCCTGGGTACCACCCCGCAGCCCCGTGCATGCAGCAGGGAGGATGCCAGGTGTGGCATCTGCTGCAGCGGTCATTAGTCTGCTTGGGAAGAAACACCTGGAAGATACTGTGACATCCTGAAGAGAATGTTTTCTACATCTCCTGGGTGGCAGGGCCTCCCTGTCAAGCCAGCCAGCGAGAGAGGCAAGGATAAGGATCGTCCTCACTGGTGGAGGACATCCAGAGTGAATTCTGGTTGGAAACAAGGACTAGCTGGGTGACCTTGGGCACAGCAATTTACTAATCTGTTGCTTCAGTTTCTTCCTCTACAGGATAAAGTTAGAATCAATGGTGGGCTCTGCCATCTCTGACCCGTTATTCTCCTAGAAACTGCTCCAAGTTGGAACAGAGTTTCCCCAGTCAGGTCAGTTACCTACACCAGCTATAAGAAAGAATGAAATGACAAAGCTAAAAAAAAAAGAAAGAAAGAAAAAGGAGGGGAAACGAATTTATTCCCTGCATAATTATCAACATTATTTCTCATCATTTGCCATCAGAAATTCATTCCCCTTGCTGAGGGATGGCATTCTGAATGTGACCCACATTAATAAATTGATGCAGAGGCAAGACAAAAATGTAGTTATAATGATTTTGGTATCTACAAGATGTCCATAGGAATCATAGATAATACTGTTTTACTTTTTTTTCATATTGAAGATATTTGTGACATTATTCACCCACATTTCTGGAATGTATATACATGCATATATATATAATAATAAATAATATATATTAAATATATAATTATATAATATATAAAATACATAAATGTTTTTAGTGTGTGTGTGCACAGTGTATGAAGAAAAAATAAATATGGCAAATATT
The DNA here is from genome assembly GCF_029407905.1 of Bubalus kerabau. Taxonomy (NCBI): domain Eukaryota; kingdom Metazoa; phylum Chordata; class Mammalia; order Artiodactyla; family Bovidae; genus Bubalus; species Bubalus kerabau. Next base: position 72,024,689 of record NC_073630.1, read on the forward strand.
AATAATTAGTGAATCTTAAAAATAGTCAATGAAAGTAAATACAACTCTAGCTTTTCCACTGGTGTATTCAGGTAACTACTATTTAACCAGTCGAAACATTGTATTTGAATGGAAAGACAAGCTTTCAAATCAATGAGGTGTAAGAAATGATTGCAATATTTATGTTAGTTATTAAGGGCATTGTTGTTTAGCTGCTAAGTTGTGTCCGACTCTTTTGCAACCCCATGGACTATAGCCTGCCAGGCTCCTTTGTTCATGGGATTTCCCAAGCAAGAATACTGACGTGGGTTGCCATTTCCTTCTCTAGGGGATCTTCCCAACTCAAGGATCGAACCAACGTCTCCTGCTTGGCAGGTGGTTTCTTTATCACTGAGCCACCTGGAAGACTGTATTAAGGACATTAAATATACAGAAAGAAGGCTTTATATTAATGCAAAGAATTTATGAAAAATATCTAGTCTTATTTTTATTTCTGTTCATTTTGTAACTTTACATTTGATATGAAAAGCATTTCTAATTTCTACATTACATCCTAGCAAAAATTGCAGGAATCCATGGGTTTAAGCTCAACATTCAGAAAACTAAGATCATGGCATCTGGTCCCATCACTTCATGGGAAATACATGGGGAAACAGTGGAAACAGTGTCAGACTTTATTTTTTTTGGCTCCAAAATCACTGCAGATGGTGATTGCAGCCATGAAATTAAAAGACACGTACTCCTTGGAAGGAAAGTTATGACCAACCTAGATAGCATATTCAAAAGTAGAAACATTACTTTACCAACAAAGGTCCGTCTAGTCAAGGCTATGGTCTTTCCAGTGGTCATGTATGGATGTGAGAGTTCGACTGTGAAGAAAGCTGAGCGCCGAAGAATGATGCTTTTGAACTGTGGTGTTGGAGAAGACTCTTGAAAGTCCCTTGTACTGCAAGGAGATCCAACCAGTCCATTCTAAAGGACATCCGTCCTGGGTGTTCTTTGAAAGGACTGATGCTAAAGCTGAAACTCCAATACTTTGGCCACCTCATGCGAAGAGTTGACTCATTGGAAAAGACCCTGATGCTGGGAGGGGTTGGGGGCAGGAGGAAAAGGGGATGACAGAGGATGAGATGGCTGGATGGCATCACTGACTTGATGGACATGAGTCTGAGTGAACTCTGGGAGTTGGTGATGGACAGGGAGGCCTGGCGTTCTGCGATTCATGGGGTCGCGAACAGTTAGACATGACTGAGCGACTGAACTGAACTAAACTGAACTGATGGGTTTACTCCTTTGGGCTACATCTGCTACTGACTGAATGGGTTACACTGCTCCACCCAGAACTGATTAAGGCCTTGCTAATGCTCCTTGTTTATGAGCTACTCCGGACTACTTTTCATTAAAACTGAAGCATCAACTCTGTGTTTAATTATTTTGATGAAATAATTCACCAAGTAAGAATTATTTGAAATCCATTTTTCCTTTCAGTTCAGTTCAGTCGCTCAGTTGTGTCCGACTCTTTGCAGCCCCATGAATCGCAGCATGCCAGGCCTCCCTGTCCATCACCAATTCCCGGAGTTTACCCAGACTCACGTCCATCGAGTCGGTGATGCCATCTAGCCATCTCATCCGCTGTCATCCCCTTCTCCTCCTGCCCCGAATCCCTCCCAGCATCAGAGTCTTTTCCAATGAGTCAACTCTTCGCATGAGGTGGCCAAAGTACTGGAGTTTCAGCTTCAGCATCATTCCTTCCAAAGAACACCCAGGGCTGATCTCCTTCAGAATGGACTGGTTGGATCTCCTTGCAGTCCAAGGGACTCTCAAGAGTCTTCTCCAACACCACAGTTCAAAAGCATCAATTCTTCGGCACTCAGCCTTCTTCACAGTCCAACTCTCATATCCATACATGACCACAGGAAAAACCATAGCCTTGACTAGATGGACCTTTGTTGGCAAAGTAATGTCTCTGCTTTTCAATATGCTATCTAGGTTGGTCATAGCTTTCCTTCCAAGGAGTAAGCGTCTTTTAATTTCATGGCTGCAGTTACCATCTGGATTGATTTTGGAGCCCAAGAAAATGAAATCTGACACTATTTCCACATTTTCCCCATCTCTTTGCTATGAAGTGATGGGACCAGATGCCATGATCTTAGTTTTCTGAATGTTGAGCTTTAAGCCTAAGTTTTTACTCTCCACTTTCACTTTCATCAAGAGGCTTTTTAGTTCCTCTTCACTTTCTGCCATAAGGGTGGTGTCACCTACATCTGCATTTTCCCTTTAAGTTCAGATCAATATTTGATTGCTGGAATGTAGGGGTGGGAGTTATGTATAAAGCATGACCTTAGTCTCAGTAAGCTTGGGGTTCCAGATGCTATAGGACACAGGTTGCATGAAGACTGCTGTTCTAGTTCTGGTAATGGAATTGAAAGCAGGGTCTTTTTTTTCCTAAAGGAATGGATCTTCATACAGCCACAAAAGGTATGGGTAAAACCGCAGTAAGCGTCAAAGCTATCTCCAGCCCTTCTGAGTAGAGCAAAGCTTGTTGTCAGAGAAAGAAGAAGGACCTGTTCTGACAGCCTGGAGTCACTGAGTGCTACCCAGTATACCACCCAGGGCACATCCTATTGCTTTTGGGCTATCCTGCAGAGAAAGTCAGCGGGCCCTCTGTTTATGGAGGTCAGTGACGTAGTCCTGACCATATCAAGAGAGATCAACTTTCAGGGCCTGGCCTGCAGTACCACAATAGCCCACTATCTTGTAAAAATATATGGCAGAAAGTCCCACACTTATATTTCAAATATAATATTGGGGCCTAAATTTAAGCTGCTATTGAGCAATCAAGTTTCATCAGCCAGCTGTTTGTCTCAATACATTTGGAGGATTTTCCAGGCAAGAATACTGGAGTGGGTTGCCATTTCCTTCTCCAGGAGATTTTCCCGACTCAGGGATTGAACTCAGGTCTCCTGCATTGAAGGCAGATGCTTTGCCATCTGAGCCACCAGGGAAGTCCATTTGGAGGACAGTGTTTAATCTTTTGAGAAACATAGGGGGAAAAAAGTTTATGTCTCTTTAAGAAAGGAAAGTATTTTAAGGACTTCCTGGTGGTCCTGTGGTTAAGAATCCACCTGCCAATGCAGGGGACACTGGTTCAATCCCTGGTCTGGAAAGATTCCACATGCCACGGGGCAACTACGCCCACACAGCAGCAACTACTGAAGCTCTCGCACCCTAGAGCTCCTGATCCAAAACAAGAGAAATATTTGCAATAAGAAGCCCAAGCACCACAACAAAAATGGCAAGGAAGACCCAGCACGGTCAAAAATATAATAATAATAATAAAAAAACAGTAGTCTTTCAAAAAAAAAAAAAAAGAACTGTAAACCAACTCTTGCACTTAAAGGTACATTTGTTTAATTGGGCATTATATGCAAATAATACCTCTTTGTTGAAAAGAGAAGGTGCTGCTGCTACCAGTGCATATTTGCTAAATAATAGGGTTAAGACAAAGTCTCAGGTAAGAGAGACTGTCTGTATCTCTGGTGGTAATTCTTTTTGGCTGTGTTTCTCAGCCATCCAGTGTAAAGCCATCAGAACTCTCTTGTTATCAAATTACTTTATGATGAAAGTTTTTTTACCACGTGAAATGTAAACCTCTTTTATTTGTTTGGATGTCAGTAACCATGAAACAGATGAAAAGTCACAAAATGCCAGGTAAGAAACAGTAATAGATGACAATGGCACTTATTAATGACTGCAAATATAAATAAACTTAAAACAAGTTGTGTTTTCTCCTTTCCTATGAAAAGCTGTGTCTGGTTCTGCTAATGCTTTAGAAAGTACATTATAATTTCTGATATTTGAAACAGTAGCATGGTAAAAATAGGACTTTCAAAAATCTTAAAACCAAAACACAACAGGAAGCTTTGTTTATGTTTCAACCGCAATAAATCAAAGCAAAAGAATTTGAGTAGCAATCAGTAATGGGTTATTTACAAATATAGCTGCCAAACACTGCAATATTAAACCTTATTAATCATCCAGTAGTCTTATTATCTGTGTTAATATTAACATTTTCACTTTAGACTTAATTTGTGTGGAAGGATAAAAAATAAGTAGTTATATCATTTAAGTTATAAATAAATCTGGCTTCCTTGGTGGCTTAGATGGTAAAGAATCTGCCTGCAATATAGGAGACCCAGGTTTGATACCTGGATCGGGAAGATGCCCTGGAAAAGGAAATGGCAACCCACTCCAGTATTCTTGCCAGGAGAATCTCATGGACAGAGGAGCCTACCGGGCTACAGAGTCCATAGGGTTGCAAAGAGTCAGACACGATGAGTGACTCACTCTTTCACTTTCATAAATAAATCTGTGACTCAGCAAGTTATGAAAAATAAGAACTTAAAATCAAAGTTTGGAAGATTCTATGACTCCATGGATTGTAGCCCACCAGGCTTATCTGTCCATGGAATTCTCCAGGCAAGAATACTGGAGTGGGTTGCCATTCCCTCCTCCAGGGGATCTTCTCAACCCAGGGATTGAACCCAGGTCTCCCACATTGCAGGTGGATTCTTTACCATCTGAGCCACCAAGGAAATCCAAGAATCCTGGAGTGGGTAGCATGTCCCTTCTCCAGGGCATCTTCCCAACCCAGGAATCAAACCAGGGTCTCCTGCATTCTGCATTGCAGGCAGATTCTTTATCAGCTGAGCTACCAGGGAAGCCCCAATAGAAGCTAAAATTTTTAGCAGGTATAGCACAGAGGAAATGTAAAACTAAACCTTGAAAGTGTTCATGTGAGCTCATGTATACAAAGGAGATCTTTTCTAACTTTGCCTCTAAATAGCCCAGCTACAGTTATCCCAACACTACATTCAAGACAGATAATCTATTCTCCATACCTATGCTTAATTTTCATACACTAGTCTAGTATATTTCTCTATGTTCTGGTCAACTACATAATATATCACCCTAAAACTTTGTTGTTGTTCAGTCACTAAGTCATGTCCGACTCTTTGAGACCCCAATGAACTTCAGCACACGAACCTTCTCTGTCCATCACTATCTCCCAGAGTTTCCTCAAACTCATGTCCATTGAGTCAGTGATGCCACCCAACCATCTCATCCTCTGTCGTTCCCTTCTCCTCTTGTCCTCAATTTTTCCTAGCATTAGGGTCTTTTCCAATGAGTTGGCTCTTCCCATCAGGTGGCCAAAGTATTGGAGCTTCAGCATCAGTCCTTCCAATGAATATTCAGGGTTGATTTCCTTTAGGATTTACTGGTTTGATCTCCTTGCAGTCCAAGGGACTCTAAGAGTTTTCTCCAGCACCACAGGTTGAAAGCAACAATTCTTCGGTGCTCAACCTTCTTTATAGTCCAACTCTCACATCCATTCGTGACTACTGGAAAAGCCATAGCTTTGACTATTATGGACCTTGTCAGCAAAGTGATGTCTCTGTTTTTTAAAACACTGTCTAGGTTTGACATAACTATTCTTCCAAGGAGCAAGTGTCTCTTAATTTCATGGCTGCAGTTACCATCTGGATTGATTTTGGAGCCCAAGAAAATGAAATCTGACACTGTTTCCACATTTTCCCCATCTCTTTGCTATGAAGTGATAGGACCAGATGCCATGATCTTAGTTTTTGAATGTTGAGTTTTAAGTCAGCTTTTTCACTCTTCTTTTTCACCTTCATCAAGAGGCTCTTTAGTTTCTCTTGACTTTCTGTCATTAAAGTGGTAAAATAACCCTAAAACTTAATGGCTTAAAACAACAATCACCATTATCTCTCATAGTTCTGGAGGTTAACAGGTTTGATTGAGTTGTTCTTGCTTTGGGTCTTTTTAGGGTTACAGTCAGGTGTAGCTATGGTTGAAGTCATCATCTTTATTGTATATCTTTTTTTTTGGGTGGGGGGAGGCTGTGCCTCGCAGCTTGTAGGATCTCTGTTTCTTAACCAGGGATTGAACCCAGCCACAGCAATGAAGTGCTGAGTCCTAACCACTAGACCACCAGGAAACTCCCTGAAGTCATCATCTTTAAATGTCTGACATCTGGGGTGGGATGTCTGGAACAATGGGGAGCTAGTTGGGTATCTCTCTCTCCACGTGGCTAGCTTGGGCTTCCTTACAGTATGGTGGGCTTAGGGTAACTGAATTTCTTAGGTGGGGGCTGGCATCATCCAGAGTGAGCATTCCAAGGCACCTAGGCAGAAGCTGTAAAGGTTCTTATGACAATCTTGGAAACCCTACAGTCACTTCTGATGTGCTCTGGTAGTTAAAGCAGGTACAGGTCAGCTCAGATTCAAGGAGGTGGGAGGAGATCTGCATGTACAGAGAGAGAAGAAATTGATGGCTTCGCAAAGCATGTTTCTGCCATAGGAATTAGTTCGTGGGTGATTAGAGAATGATGTCAGTCTAACCCAAAGTCAAGCCTGGTCATATCAGATTTTTCTAGGTGAGGAGTGCAAGAAGAGCAGGAGCAAAATTGAAACCTTCAGCAGAAAGGAAAGCTCTCCCACCGCTCAGTGCTGTACTGGGAGTAGGATTCCTTGCATTGTGTTTTGTGGACATTGAAAATGAGCACCTGCACCAGGCTCTGTGGGAGTCCAGAGAGGTGGAGCCCAGCTTTGTGTCACTTTTGGCTCCTGTGCCTGGGAAGTTCCTGGCTCAGAGCTGGTTCCGGCTGGATTGTCCCAGCAACCTCCTGGCTCTGCTCTAACTGAACAGTGGCCAGTATTGCCATTCAATGTTCATGTGGATGTTTAATGTCTACTCTGGTAGCCTCTAGCCATGTCTAGCTGCCTGCATGTGTGGTCCAAGGTGACTGCCAAGCTACCAATGATAGTTTTTCTTAGCACTTTAGTCACAAGGTGGCCTATCTTTTGAGTGGTCTCCCCAACTTTATTTATCCCATAAGCCCCATGACTTTTAATGTGTATTTTTGTAAAACATGAGGTTTTTCATTAATGCATATTTCACATTATAGCAGACAAACCAGAACTATTTATTTAAATCAGGTCTATTTAAGCAGGTCTCTTTGGAGAGAAGCTGATTCCATTCTTGGGGTAACATTCTAGATGGACTTGGAACATTTATTGCCAGAAAGTAATGATGTTTTAGAAATTCTGGAGAAAGATGGAGAAACTAGCCTAAAGGAGGATTGATCGCAACATTCTAAGTATCAAAAACTAAAAATAAAACAAAAAATATGGTTAATTAAAATATATTGTCATGAAAAGCCACAGTCAATAATAACATTCAAAGAAAATAAGAATTTTCTTTTCCAATACCAAGTGTTATATTTGGGTTGCATCTATTCAAATGAGCCAAGATGTTATGTGTAAGTACACACACATTGCTTCAGGATTGCAGATACGTATACACACAAGGGCAGACAAAATGCCTATCAACAAAAGACTGAAAAGATTTCGTGCCCGGGTTTGGGATGTCCTTGTTCATTATGGTGACTGAAGTATGCTTGTTATATTGAGTATGTTAAATTATATAGAGTCTTCAGAGCCTTAAAATTCAGTAACACTTTCACTGCTCACGACACCTAGACTTTTCAGATAGTAGTAGAACATTAACATGGATATTTGAAAAATATAAACTGGCTGGTTTGTGCAGAAACAATGTTTAGACAATCAGTTTTGGCCCTCAATTTCTCATGAATATAAGACTTTCAGGCAACAGAAAGATGGCACTCTTTCCCTCTACTTGCTAGTAAGACCTCCTGTTGTAAGTCTGTGGCCGGCCACTTTTTATTTGGTGACATAGTAATCTAGTTCTAGTGAAATTCATAGGCTAAAGGAACTCCTCCCCCTCTCACTTCCATCTCCCTTGGGTCTGAAAAACATGTAGCCTTGAGTCGAATGGATTTTGTCTTTCAAATGAACTGGAAATATGGCAGTGTCTCTTAGCTTGTATCTATTTGCTGTTTGGTGGTGCCAGCAGTTATTCCTTTGTTTTCTCCTTCACCCTGCATGGCCACTGAAAGAGCAAGATGAATCTTTCCCCAGGAGAGAAGGGGAGAGAGGCCTGACGACTTACATCTTGAACCATTCTAGAGGGGTAGGGGAAATTTTTGTCAACCTGAACCAAAATGACTTTACTGAACCTGAAATAACATCAAAAAGACAAGTAAATGTGGCACTAGTTGCTTTTTAAAGAAAAGTATTTTAATGTTTCATATGTTGTTTGTACAGCCATGTGTCCAAGATGTGTTTAATAGTCTTAGAAACATGTAAAGGTTAATTATGCCAGGGGTTTTCCCAATGTTTTCTTAGATGAAAATACTCAATTATGGAATTGTTAGGCTGATAAAAATTTGAGTTACTCTGCTAAAGAAATTCAAAAATGTTATCTTAATGTGAAAAAAAAAAGTGAGATGTTTGAAAGGTCATTTTGTGTCATAATAGACCTAGAGGCATAATTGGAATAAGTGAAACTGGGGTAAAGGGTATCTAAGGAACTTAGGAATTTTAAAGTTTGAGTCAGTTTGGGGGCAGACCCCAAAGGTGAGACATTTTGGAAATCTGGAAGTAGCAGGCCTCAAATCTCACTCACATCAAGCAGTGTTAGCCAAGCTTGTGTGTGTGTGTTAGTAGCTCATTCGTGTCTGACTCTTTGTGACCCCATGGGACTGTAGCCTTCCAGGCTCCTCTGTCCAAGCAGGCATATTGAGAGGGGTTAAAAACATTTTTTTTTATGAGCGCTTGATGAGATACAGACCTACTTAACTGCAATACCTGTGATGTTTATGCCACATTACCAGAAGCTTTTTTTTTTTGGAGGTGTGAACAAAAACAAACAAAAATAGTCAAAGCCATATATACTTTTTTTCTTCAATGCTGCTGAAATAGAAAGTAATTTTTCACTTTATAAAGTAACTGCAAACTCTGAGATGATTTTCAGCTTTATAGACCCTATGCTGGTAATGAACTTCATCCAGCCCATAGAAGAGTCTCCAGCAGATCTCAGTCAAGCCATGTGAAGCCTTGTTTTCACCATAGCACACAGCAGTATAGCAGAGGCTGGAGGGAGGAAGGAAGTGGTCCATTCTACTTGGGTGGAATGAGCTGAGAAAGGCTCTTGGGGGAGGTGACCTTAAACAGTGTCTCAAAAACAGCAGAGACATCTTCCAGGTAGAGGAGGTGAACTTAGTGGAAAAGCCAGATGTGCCCCTAAATGCGGGGAGCAGAGTGGGCAAGGGTGACATAGTCTGGTGTGTCTGTAACTGTGGATTTCAGAGTGAGGTACTGCACAGAGAGATAAATTCCACAGGAAAAGTTGGATGGAAAGCGGGGCCAGATCAATACTAAAGAGTTCGTTTTCATTCATTTATTTCATAAATCCATAGATCGAGAACCTATTAAATGCCAGACCTTTAGGAGACAAGACACTTTGTTGTTGTTCGTGTGGAGGTAAGAGTATAGAAGAGGCAGACAGACAGTAAACCAACCATCACACAAATAACTATTCAACTTTATTTGCGATAAGTTCTCCTTGTGAAGGACAATGCTTGTGCAATGAGAGAGTTTGCAACAGGAAAATCCCACTGAGTCTAGGGGTCCAGGAAGGCTTCCATGAGGAAGTGACAGTTAAGGCTGAGACTCAGGTAGGGTCTGTTGAGCTTAAAGGGGGGCTTGTTTGGGGGTGAGGTTGTTAGGTGGGGTTGGAAAGAACATTGCAGGCAGATGCGATGTGGACAAAGGTCTGGAGACAGGGAGTTATGTGGTGCTATTAAAAAAGAAAAACAAAAACAAAAACACGGAAAAGACTGCATCCACAAAAAATGGGAGCCATGTGATCATACTTGGGTTTTAGGAACCGCTCCCTGGCTGTAGCGTGGGGATGATAAAGGCATGTAGGGCCAGTGCTAAAGAGGCCAGTTGGTGTGCTGTCGTCACAGATCTAGTGGGAGTGTCAAGGTGAGAACTGAAGCTGGAGCTGTGTGGACAGAGAGGATAGAACAGACTTGACAGATACTGAGGGGCTAGAAGTGATTGTACTCAGTGAAAAAAATTAGATGTCGGCAGCAAGGAGAGGAAGACCCCCAGGTTCCTGGATGGAGCAACAGGGCAGATTGTGAAATGGAGGCTCAGACTGGGGGGTGGGGGGGTGGTGGTGGAGAGGATTAGGGGCTGCTGCTGTGTTTCACTTTGGACATGCTTAGACTGAACTGCCTATGGGGCTATCCAACAGGCAGCTGGATGTGAGTTTAAAGTTCCAGAAAGATTTCAGAGCTGAAGTTACAGAAGCAGAAAATAACAATTAAAAGCCATGACAAGTAACAGCTCACGCAGGGAGAAGAAACTGAGTCAGAAGACAAGAGGGTCTGGGACCAAGCCACACATAGCTAAAAATGACAACAACATAGACATTTACCAGGCAAACATAGAATGGTGGAGTACCTTTTTCTTTTACAAGAAACATAAATGCTCTTCCTGAAAATTAATTTTTAATTTACACTTTGTTCTACAAAATGGAGTCTCCGTTAACATTTTTTAAACAAATATTTAGAATTGCTCTGAATCCCTCCAGTTTTGTAGTTTTCTAATCAAACTCCAAAAAGCTGCACTGTTCTTTGTGCAAAATTCATTAAAATCTCCTCAGCAGCTCCATCTACATGCTTCAATATGCACTAAAAATGTTACTTGAACCCCTTTGATTTTCAGGTTGAACATCCTTGTGTTTGTCATAGCAGATCTGGTCCCCACATGGACAGCTAACTTCCATCAGGTTTCTCTGGGTCTGCATTTGAGTATAAAAACTGGAATCACCTTTTTTTCTAACTGCAATACCATCAGTGTTAAATTTTAGTGTAAAATGTATTCATTGGAACCTTCGATGTTTAGGTATCTCAATGCTTCCCCACCTAAATGACCCATGTCTTGTGAATGGCAGTTTTATATTAGAATTAACTAAACGTAGACAAGAATTTAGAGACTCCAGTTCATTGACTCAGCTTTGAGTGCTGACCCCAGTCTTTATCACTGAAGTGCTCCTATGTGCTCAGGGAGCTGGCCTTATCTGAAAGCACTTGTACTAGTGGTACCTGGCTCTTGAGACCATCTTCCAAATAACCCCTCCTGCCCCCCTACCCCTTCACAAATGGTGTTCCACTTATAACCTTTCTGGAATCATTGTCCCCAAGAGGATATACACACCCCTCATTTGCATCAGTGTCCATTCTTCTTGTCCTCTTCAGAATCTTGTTGTGAGGTTCTCAAGTTCTGCCCTGCAGTGACCTTGGAAGGAATACTGTTTTGAGCTGTGTCTATTCCTTGAACATAAAGTTCTTTACAAATATCTGTGTCTCCTTCACGACAGACACTTGTCAGGATCTGAGGGAACTTTGGCAGAACACGGTGGTGTTTGTGGTAAAGCATCCACATTTGCAAATTCCAAGTCTCTAAGTGAGTACTGCCACTCCACCGCGCTGGGTTGAAGAGCAGAGATGTAATTGTAAATGGACATGCTTGGGACCTCCTCACTGCTAGAACTGCTGCCTGATGACCGGGGCAAGGGATCCTCATAATTGTTGGTGTTAGAGGCACTTTCCAGATGAGTCTGGCACAAATGAGATTCTGGGTCAGAAGTGACAGTTTTTCCAAAATGATCTTCCTGGTTTTCACATTTCCTCAAAGTCTTCTGGAAGGCAATGTTGTCCTCAGGACTCTCTAATGGCTTGACACTGTCCCTCCTCTCACAGGAGACCTGGTCCCCACGGGGCTCCCTGGCTCTCCAGCTCTGCTCCCCACCTGCCTCTTCTTCAGCCACATTTCTCCAGTCTTCTGAACTTGTTGAACTCAGAGTAAATAAAGACCCTTCCTCAGAATCAGAGTCAGAGTCCACCTCGTACTGAGCGTCAGGAGTGTGATTTTGCACCGGCTCCTGGTAAGCTGGAGTCACTGGCAGGTCCCCACGGTATCCTGGAGGGCCGCCGAGTGGGGACGGGTCTCCCAGGTCACTGAGTGTGGCCGCTTCGTAGTGGGCGGGAGGCTGTCCCTCAGCACCGGCGCCCTGGAGCCTCTGCTGCTGTGCGCTCTGCCCCTTCTCCTTAGAAAACTCCTTAGAGAAGTGTGGAGGGACCCCTCCTCTCTCCTCCCCAGTGCTGGGCACGTGTGTGCGTGCTGGTCTTTGGGAGAGAGGCACTGTCGTTTCTCTGGAGCAGGGTGGTCCTAGTTTATCAGAATCCTTACAGACTGAGCTAGGGCTGGTCTGTATTCCGGCAGCCACTGCAGGGATGCCCACTGAACGCTCACTGAGGGAAGCTTGCCTGGCCATAGTGTCATAGTTGCCTTCTCCAGGAACATCATTCCTGTAGATGTGGTCCCATCCCACCGATGTGAGTTGGGTGTCATGGGCATTTGGCGGTCCGTAGAGAACGCGCCGGGCTGCACTGTGATTTGGGGGAACCATATCTTTCCCACTTCCTGCCCCAGTGGAGACCCCGCATTGTTCCCTGTCCTGCCGGCCGCCAGCCTCCCTTCTGCTCGGTGCCACCGTTCTTGCTGGAACCACAGCGGTGCGTGGGGCTTGGTTCTCATAGAGGTTTAGATGGTGGAAAGTTTGGGGCAGATCCATCCTCGGCTGCTGTAGGTTTACCGCACCTTCGATTTCATTGTAGAAGGCCTGGTTTGAATACTCATTCCTTGACGCTGAACCTGGACTTTTTTTCTGGCATCCCTGTTGCCACAGTCTGTCCACATAAGGCCTCGCAAAAGCCCCCAGGCAGAAAGCCACGAAGAACGTGATGAACACCGACAGGCAGACGGCCAGGACCAGGTCCTGGGAAGAGTCTGCCTTTCTGCCAGCAGCGCGCACATCCTCGGCCCTCCTAACCCGTTTTGGCAGCTCTCTCGGCCTGTCACCCACATCAGAGCCTGCAGTGTCCTTCTCCAGCATAGAAAAGCGCACTTCCTGGGCCCTCTCAGCTTTGCTCCGTATGAGGGTTTTTATATGTTTCAAATCAGCGTGAGGAAGGTGAGTCTCTCTGGACATTCTGCTTGTGGGGGTCCACCAGTGTGCATCCTCCTTCCCTAAGAATGGGAATGAGAGTCCAGTGATTTAAAAGCATTGTGAGTCCTCAGTCGCTCAGTTGTGTCTACTGTTTGCAACCCCATGGACTGTAGCCTGCTAGGCTCCTCTGTCCATGGGATTCACCAGGCAAGAATACTGGAGGGGGTTGCCATGCTCTCCTCCAGAGGATCTTCCTGACCCAGGGATCAAACCCATATCTCCTAACTTGCAGGCAGATTCTTTACCACTGAGCCACCAGGGAAGCCTCAGTCCTTATCTAGCTAGATTTAAAGTCTGTTTTACATGATTAGCAATTTTACTGGCTGATTGATTGGTTGGTTGTCTGATGCCAATGGTGTGTGTAAGGCTCTGTGCACATTTACACGAGGCTCTCAGGCTTGGGTCTGAGGCTCCAAGGCCCAGAGGCTGTGTTTCTTAGGCTTCCTGACTGACTCCTGCCCACAGGAGGAAGGAAGCCAGGCTGTGGGTACAGTCACATTGCCCCTCCTCTCTCCACATCCTTACCTACTTACTGCACATCTATGAGGACATTCTATCAGCCTCCTGCAAAATCTGCCTTGGCCCCACCTGTGTTTGTTATATCATCTCCTCACCATTCCTCAGTGCTGGTAAACAGCAAAAATATTCAGCTTTTTCTACTGGTTCCTGACATTCTGCCCTCCACACTCAGAAGGCTGGTGTGGCTTTTACAGAGTGATGAAACAAGTGTGGCTGACACTATTAAGACTTCTCTCATCGTTATGGATTTCTCCTAAACCTGTTAAACATGGCCATGTCTCTACTCAAAGCAGTCCTGAGTAGAGCAGAGGCCAGAACTCATTAAAAAAAAAAAAAAAAAAAGAAATGTCCATTTCTCTCTTTTTTCCCAGTTAGGAGTTTGATTTTCGATTTAGCCAAGATAGTTACTAACAACTGTGCTCACTCCTCAGCTGTGTCTGACTCTTTGCAACCTCATGGACTGTCGTTGCCAGGCTCCTCTGTCCATGGGATTTCCCAGGCAAGAATACTGAAGTGCGCTGCCATTTCCTTCTCCAAAGGATCTTCCCAACCCAGGGATTGAACCCACATCTCCAGCATTGGCAGGCAGATTCTTTACCGCTGAGCCACTAGAGAAGCCTGATAGTTAATAGTGAAAAAAAAAAATCCAGAATATTCAATTCCAGTCACATATTTTAGCAGTTTGGGAAAGTGACAGATAAAAAAAATCAAAGAAAAATATACTTTTTTAAATTTGTGTGTTTTGTGTATGTTATATTTTCAGAGGGGTAGCAAGTATCTTAAATAATTATAGTTCAAGTTTTAGAAGTTCTTTGATTATTTTGTTACTCTTTTGGGTAACAAAATATGACATTTGGGGGTTGTAGAGAAACATTCTTTGTGAAATTTCTGGTTTTGACCAAATCCAGTGGTTCCTGACCATGTGAAGAAAATTGTTCATGAATTGAGGAAAACGGATACCAACAATTGTTCTGTGATACAGCCCAATGATGACTAATGCACTCTTGCTCCTGAGGCGGCTGTCATTGTTTCAAATGACACTAAATGTTTTGTGTACATTTTTTTTCTGTTTAAATGGAACCACTTCTGAGAGGAGAGGTACTACTGACTTACCTATGGACTCATTGCAAACAGCATTCCACCTTTTCCTCCAGGACTCAGAAATAACATTTTGGAAGACTGCCAGGCTGTAGTCACACTGCCATGGGTTATCAGCCAGGTCAGCCTCCAGGTGGGGAAGTTCTAGGGCCATGATTACCACTGGCAGAATGGCTGTCAGCGCATTGTCACTGAGGTCTACCATCTGCTCAAGAAAAAAAAAAATTAGGACAGTCTGTGAATAAAGACATTTGGAGACAAATGAGTTACAGATATGGTCTATATCTTTATGGAAGCAATATGAATTTCCCACTGATTTCAGAGTCAGAGACTACTGGTTTTAAATCTCTGCTCTTCCCCTAAAAACTGTGAGACTCAGCAAATTGTTGACTCTCAATAAGCCTACCTCCCAGGGTTGTTCTGAAGATTAAATGTATGGGGAATCTTTAAGTCCAGAGCCTTTATTAAAAGCCCAACCACTTTCCCTTCCTTTTTTCCTAAGAGTTGTGATTTGTACTGCTAGATATAACCTAGACTCCCAATTCTTATCAAGATTTGGAATTAGGTACCAGGTTTAAATGGCAACCCACTCCAGTGTTCTTGCCTGGAATATCCTATGGACGATGGAACCTGGTAGGTTACAGTCCATGGGGTTGCAAAGAGTCGGACATAACTGAGCAACTTCACTTCACTTCACTTCACCAGGTTTAGAATGTCTAGAAGCCCTGTTATCTTGAAAGTGGCAGAAAATATGGGATGATGAGGATAGAGTCCAGAAGAACAACTGTTATTGAACAGAAGGAGCCAAGAGGATTCTTTTGCAAGTATTATTTTAAATGTTGTCATTCAGTCGCTTAGTCGTGTCTGATTCTTTGTGACCCCATGAACTGCAGCACTCCAGGTTCCCCTGTCTTCCACTATCTCCCAGAGCTTGCTCAAATTCATGCCCTGAGTTGATGATGCTATCTAACCATCTTATCCTCTGCTGCCCACTTCTCCTTTTGCCTTCTATGTTTCCCAGCATCAGGGTCTTTTCCAATGAGTCTGCTCTTCACATCAGGTGTGAAGATAAGATACTACCTTATTTTAAAGGTAGTGCATTTGTCTGCATCCATGGCTACTCAGCATACACAAAATGACTACTTTTCCTAGTCTCATATGAAACTAAAGGGAATGTGGGGAACAAAAAGGACTCAGTGACTCTAGAAACACAGAGCAGGATCTGCTGAAGTTGGAATCTCACAGGAGTGTTATGGGGTAGGGGAAGCAGAGTTAGGTGTAGCTCTCGCTGCTGTCTCAGAGCATTGCTGCTGTGTACCAGGCATTCTACTGGGTGCTTTACATGCCTTATCTCTGATCCTCCCAACAGCTTTGTCATTTCCCCCTTTTACAAAGGAGGAAACTGGATGGGGTCACAGTATATCCCACATAGTCCCTAGTCCTAGAACTTGGTACCCACATGCTCAGAAAATAATGGAGGAATGAACAAATGAGTGAATGAATGGCAGAGTTAAAGTATGATCTGCCTCTGCAGCTGGGTGCCTTCTTCTATGTCTCTTGGAGCCTGAGTGCTCACTGCCCTGAAGTGAAGGGCTGGGCAGAGGAGGCCTGGAGCGTGAGGCACCAGAGTGGGATCATGGGGTTTGAAAGCAAATCATAAATGCAAACTTTGCTGAAAAGTAAAAAGAGAGCCATGGATAAAAACCAGAAAGTCTGAATGTAATTCATGTCAATTGTTTAATAAACTCAGGGAAAAAGCAGTATTGGCATCTTAGGTCATATAAATTCTTAAGAAAAGCTGATTCAAACACTCAAACAACACCATAACCAATACTCAGTAGTGAAGTAGTGATCTTTGCATTGTTGAGTAACAAAGCACTCTTAACTCTTAAAGGAAGGTGGTCAAAAATAGGAAATGAGATTTGGAAGACATACACAAAACAACTTTGCTTTGGCCTGGCCTTGTCTAGGATCAAGAGCTTTCTGTGTACACCTGTTGCGGTCTTTTACAGACCAGGACCTGGGGACTGGAGTTGACGAAAAGAAAGAGAGAAAAAGGGAGAGAGAGCAGTATCTCTTGGGTTACATGGAAAACCAATAAAGCCCATGCACAGGACTTGTACTGCTCATGAAGGCACAAGTCTCTCTCAAGGAGGTCTTGAAAGCCTGGGTAAGAAAGTGAGCTTGGCAGGCTTCCACATTCTGATGAGAATGAAGACAGAAAGAAGGGTGCTGGGGACCAAGGTCTCTAGTGGAGCAAGGGTATTTTATTAGCAGAACTGCATGCTTATATATCTTCAGTAAAATGATTACTTAGCCATTTCAAAGAATGAAATTCCACCAGTTGCAACTAAATGGATAGTCTAACACATACAAGGTCCCTGAAGGGAGTCCCTGAAGGGAGTCACTGAAAGGAATCCAAGCAGGTGCCCTTTCCCATGATCTCAGTCCTGAGACCTGCGTGCAGCTCTACTTGTTCCTGTATTCCAGGAACTGATAAGGAACAGAGAGTCCTTGAGAAACGGCACACAAAGGAAAATGCAACATATTGGATCCCTTAAAGTTGAACGTCCCCTGACATACACCATTCTCATCAACAGGTGAGATATTCTAATGTTTTGATGGGTATTTTCTTCTTCGTGCACATCTGCTTTTTCATCCTAGTTAGCTATTATGTTACGAATCATGAAACTGAAATCAAAACAGAATAGAGGACAGAAAGCTAATAAAATGATTCAGGAGGGGTAATTTCTGAGAAAAGATGAAAACAGAATAGACCAATTTGGCTAAAGAAGTGACCATTCACCATCATTTGAAAGGAATGTACTTTATATTGTAGAGAGAGTGGGAGAAGCATGTAATGTTGGTAACAAATCACTGTGCTGGGAAGAATGGCATGCAAAAGGAAGGCTAATTTGAAATGCCAATGAAACATTTTCATTCTATCTAAACATGAGGATGGATTTATGCTTTAAAAAATCTATCTGGCTTCTGAAAAGATTCCCACATGGGAAGACACATAATATAGTGCAAGCATTAAATATATCATCTGGGGAAAAAAAAAAACCAGCATCCATTTTAATATTCAGCTTTCTGATACCAAAGATTCTCATCATGTCCCCAAACCAGTTTTTAGAGTTATTGCTGAACATGCAGAAGGGATAAGAGAGAAGGAGAAATTGTATGATTCTGGGCAAGTCAGGTAATTTAGAATTACAGATGACTTAAACATTCTTGGGCTTATTTTTTAGTCCACCTGTAGCATCTATTACCTGTGAGCTGCAGAAGACTTTTATTTATAAGTACAATAAAAATGCATAGGAAATAAAACAGGCATAGGGAAATTATATATATAAATATAATCAGTATGGGCTTCCTTGGTGGGTCAGCAGTAAAAGAATCTGCCTCCAATGCAGGAGATGCAAGAGATGTGAGTTCAATCCCTGGGTTGCGAAAATCCCCTGGAGGAGGGCGTGGCAACTAACTCCAGTATTCTTGCCTGGAGAATCTCCATGGGACAGAGGAGCCTGGCAGGCTATAGTTCATGGGGTCACAAAGAGTCGAACATGACTGAAATGACTGAGCACTCACACACACACACACATAATCTGTATACAACATACTAAATGAAGTTCCAGGCAATCTGACAACATTTCTGTGGCGAATTGTGGAGTGCTGCCAAGTTAAGTAGACTTTCTCATCTGCTCTGATAACTACTGTGGCAGAAAGGTCCCCAGAAAATCTTCCCCACATTCACATCCTTTGAGTCATCGCCTCCCCTTGGAGGGGGAGAGGTGAGACCTCTGCTTTGCTTCTAACAAATAGACTATGCTGAAAGCAATGAGACATCTCTCCTGTGATTACATTCCATGAGCCTGTAATGTTCTTGCTAGCAGGCTTTTTCCTTTGGGCTCTGAAGCCAGCTGCCACGCTGTGTACTGCTGTGTGGAAGCCCACTTGGCACAGAAACAAGTGTAGGCTTACGCTGACAGCCAGCAAGGAACTGAGCCTTCAGCCCAATAGCCCATGTGGAACTGAATCCTGCCAATAACCACGTAGCCTTGGAAGTGAATCCTTCCTCAGTTGGGTCTTCAGGTGAGACTCCAGCTCTGGCCAACATCTTGACTGCAGTCTCTTGAGACACTTTCAGCAGAGGCCCCAGCCAAGCCTTGCCTGGATTGCTGATCCACAGAAGGCATCAGATAAATACATGTGTGTAGTTTTAGACTGCTAAGTTTGCAGTAATTTGTTACATAGCAATAGATAACATATACACCTATGCATGATCATCATCTATCCATTCATTCCTTTGTTTGTTCACCAAGAGTTTGTAAATGCATGGTATGTACTGGACAGACGTTAAGCACTAGAAAACAAAATAGACATAATGTATGTCCTCAAAGGGGCTTCCCTGGTGGCTCAGTGGTAAAGAATCTGCCTGCAATGCAGGAGACACAGGTTCGAGCCCTTGGGTTGGGAAGATCCCCTGGAGAAGGAAATGGCAACCTACTCCAGTATTCTTGCCTGGGAAATCCCAGAGACAGAGGAGCCTGGCATGGGGTCACAAAAGAGTCGGACATGACTTAGCAACTGAACACACACACCCATATATTCTCAAAGAGCTCTACACGTGGTAGAAGGATTATAGGGATGCAAGCATTAACAGTTAACCATACCTAAAATGAAATAATTTCAGATTCCATATGTACAATAAGGAAAAATCATAGCCTATTAAATATGTATAAAGGGAATGAATTCAATCTAGAGGCCCAGGGAAGGCTTCCTTGAGGAAGAGATGTTGAAAGGATGAGTAAGAGTTCGCTCTTTCAGGCAAAAGGATTAGCAAGATGGGAGGGCTTGGGGTGAAAACCGGGCAGGAAAGCAGTTAGCAAGAGGAGTGTGGCTTGAAATGAACCTGGAGGCGCAGGCAGGGGCCAATCAGATTTGTATGTTAAAGGAGAAGGGCAACCCTGGCCACTTGAGAATGTCTATGTGTAGTCTATGTTTATAAAGGGCTGACTGTATTCCAAATACATTAATAATTTTTATATTGACTCCATGCTAAGAGATAGTTTTTGAGTATACGAGGTTACAAAACACATTACTAAAATTAAATTTACCTGCTTATTTTTTACTTCTTAAATCTAGTTACCAAGAACATCTAAAATTGCCTATGTGGCTCACGTTGTTTTTATTGGATGATAGTGGCCTATGTAAAGAATGTGGGTGTGTGGTGCAGGTTACAGGGATGGGGGCTTAGGCTGCTCCTAAGCCATCTGCGCTTCCCTGGTGGCTCAGTCAGTAAAGAATCTGCCTGCAATGTGGGAGACCTGGGTTCAGTCCCTGGGTGGGGAAGGTCCCCTGGAGGAGGGCATGACAACCCACTCCAGCATTCTTGCCTGGAGAATCCCCATGGACAAAGGAGCCTGGCGGGCTACAGCCCATGGGGTCACAAAGAGTTGGACACGACTGAGCGACTAAGCAGAGCACAAGGCATCTCTAGGTGCCACACTGCTGGCCACTTTGGTATTTCTAAAGGAGCACTGAGGAGAGATTTTACAAGATCTCCTCAAAGACAGGGAGGTGGGAGAAAGGGGCTTGGAGGAGAAGGGGCTAGAGCTGTCAGAACTAGAGCAGGGCTCTGGGAGTTCCTCACACTCACAGCTGTCAGGATGTCAGGACCTTGGTGAGATTCACTGAAGGGTGCCCAAGAGCCAGGCAGCAGGGCTCTAAAATGTGACATCGGTCCCCCCATCATTGGTCTGATGTTTAGAACCATATGTGGCATGTGGTATGTGTGATGCAAGGATATGTTGATATCATTATTATTTGTATTATTCTGTGTCCAATTTTGGTGTGGAGGCACCAGGGTCACTAGCCTTCTGAGATTCATGTGGTCCTGGGCCCTATGGGTGTAGAGTCCATATAGGCCCATAGCGTCCCAAACTGCATCAAACACCAGGGATATTTGACTGACCTTGTAGTTTGGGGAGGGAGCCTTTCTAATCACTAAGATTCATTTTCTTGCCAATTGGTAAGTGAAAGCTCAGAGCTGGGTTTAATTTGACTTAGGAAAAATAATGTGCCTATTCTTGCTGCTGAATATTAATGTTCAAATAAAATTCATGTCCACTACTGAGGCCTTGGAGTTTTGAGGCAAGAGAGAGACTTCAACTTTTTCAGGGGAATCTTAAAATAGACTTATATTTTTTGATTAGTAGCCAGTACTACTGGGCATGTACAAACTGTTCAATGAAGAGTTCTAATGTAATTGCCTGTAGGTCCGCATATTTGAGATGTTATAAACTTTATTTTCTAACCTGTAATTTTTTTAGGTCCTTGAAGGCTTCTGGATGAATTCTGGATATCCTGTTGCTCTTTAAATGGAGGTTTTCCAGTTGCAGGCAGTTATGAAAATCAGACAAACCAATTTGCGATATCCTGTTGAATGACAGATCCAAACTCTGCAATGACTTCAGTTTCCATAGTCCTGTTAAAATTAAAAAGCAGTTTGAAATATAAATCTGACATTTACTGCAGCATTGTTTATAATGGTATGAAACTGGATACAACTTAAATGGTTCACAACAGAGAAACAGGCAAACAAAGGGTAGTCTATCAATACTAAAAATACTGTGTAGCCTTAAAAGAGAACGGGGTAGACCAATATGAACTGACTGAACAGGAAGGTAAACGTTAATTTTCAGAAAAGTATAGAGTATAATTCTAATGTTTTTGCAAAAGAAGAACCAGATACATATGTTTTGAGAGAGCAGAGAAGAAGGCCTGGAAGGAGATGAACTAAGGTACCAGTGATATTTACACTTTGGAACAGGATGGTGAAGAAAGGTGGAACTATGCTTTTATTTTATACGCTTTCAATTCTTTCTTTATATGAACATGTGCTAATTTGGGGGCTTCCCAGGTGGCGCTAGTGGTAAAGAACCTGCTTGCCAATGCAGGAGACATAAGAGATGTGGGTTCAGTCCCTGGGTGGGGAAGATCCCCTGGAAGAGGGGATGGCAACCCACTCCAATAGTCTTGCCTGAAGAATCCCATGGGCAGAGGAGCCTGGCAGGGTATTGTCTTCAGGGTCACAAAGAGTCGAACACCACTGAAGCTACTTAGCACGCATGCACTTGCTAATTTTATAAGAGCACCAGTAAAAAAAATCTAACCTGGATTGAATGAGAGAATTATAATACTTGCTTATTTGATTGACCTGTGGGTAAAACTGGATGATCTTGCTACGGTTATAGAGAAAAAAGTTGTTTTGATGCTTCATTTACATGGATGAATTCTTCCCCTTTTCAGAGATTATTATTCTATTTTGTAGTTATATCTTTTAACTACTTATTGTTGACAAGTGTTTTCTAGAAATTCTTATATTAGGTAATGTGTTACAGCTAGATATTTTACTTTCTGGCAAAATCATCTAATTGAGGGTTGGCCTCTGCCTTCGTATTTCACTTGATTCCAGAAGTAACCATTTGGCACTGAAGATAAACATTGAGAATGAGGTGCTAGCCATAGCAGTCTTCCAAATTTGATTTCCCATATGAGTCTCCCAAGGAAGCCCTGCATTTTTACAGTTCCTTCTGCTCTGTTCTCACATGTAGTCTGCGTCTTTAACAAACTACTACATACAGATCATGTTGGTTCAATTCCAGAAGGGTTTATTTCTTGTCTACTATCTGCAGAGTACTTACTATGAGACTGTTTATGCTGAGAGATGATGACTTAATTGAAATGGCTTCACATCTATGCCTTCATATGTTCATTTCAGCTGTATAGACTAAGCAAGAGATCACGAGGATGACAACTCAGTCAAAATATTATGAGCAAGGCACTTGGTGCTGGGAACGAAGACAATAGAGAAACCTTGTGTCGGGTTACGTGATAAAACACACACACAAGAAAAAGCTATTAGTTACACAAAGCAGTTATACCCCCACCAATAAAACAGTCTTTGGTTGTCAGTCTCTCCATCAGATGATTGGTCCCTTCAGGGCAGAATTCACATCTTTGTGAGCACTTGTAAGGCCTGTTGTATGATATACATTCTGTAGGCTAGAGGTCACAGTGGTTGACCTGCACAGAAATTTACAAGTCTTGGGGCCAACATTAAAGATTCAATACAAATATGTACATTTCTAACTTTTCTTGAAAAATTGGAAGTCTCAAATGGCACAAAACATTTGGCTGGAGCTGAATGAAGGCTGCCTGCTTTGGACGGGACATGTACTTACAGATGAATATGATGTCTCTATCAAAAATAGGAAGACAAAGAATAGGCCAAGAAGCCCTCATGTTTAGAACAATGAAAGACAGCCAAGGTTAATATTCAGCTGGCAGATGCTGAATACTCATGAATACAATATGAGAAATACTTCTGTATTGGCTCATGAACAGCCATCGCTGAGCCCTTGTGTGCTGCTCCACTGCCCTGGGCACTTGACTGACTGAGTCCTCCCTTCCCCCTCCCTCCTCCAGAAAGATTCCACTCCATCAATACAGCCAGGAGGCTTCCAGCTTGGGAACCCAGGCTAAAGGTCGCTTATTAAATGTTTTGAATATAACCTCTGGAGAAAATCTGTTTCTTTGAGGAATGAAGAATATCCCTATGTGTTTTAATATGCAGACAAATGGGTCTTGAGAAAAAAATGCCACCCAGAAACTGAGATGAAGGAGTTTCTTAACATTTTCATGAGATTTCCTGGCCTGTACAGGGATGTAAGCTCATGGTTGCTACTGTATCTAGTGCTTAATTGAATTGAATAAGTACCCCAGGAGTTCAGGGATGAGGGAGACCACATCTATCAATTGACAGGGGGTGTTGAAACCTCCACCTCTAGCCGTGGATTTGAAATGAAGCTGGACCCTGTGGGGCCTTCTCAGAGACAGGGCCCTGTGTTCCCTACCTCTCATCTGTAGAAAAGCTTTAACCTCCTAGGCCTTCCCCAAGTTTCAAAGAGCAAAGTTAATCAGAGAAGTGAGAAAACGTAGAAACCAAGGAAAACAGTCAAGTAAGATAAAATAATAATAGTTTCTAAAAACAGAATGATCATACGATCCAGCAATCCTACTTCTGGGAATATATTCAGACAGAACTATTTAGTTCAAAAAAATACATGCACAGTTCTGCTCATAGCAGCACTGTCAAAAGGGAGAGCAAAAGCGTGGAAACAACCTAAATGATCCACCAACAGATGAAGATAGAGAAGATGTGGTACATGTATACAACGGAATACTACATAACCATAAAAAAGAACGAAATAATGGCATTTGCAGCAACATGGATGGATCTAGAGATAAGTGAAGTCAGTCAGACAGAGAAAGACAAATACCATATGATATCACTTACATGTGGAATCTTGGAGAAGGCAATGGCACCCCACTCCAGTACTCTTGCCCGGAGAATCCCAGGGACGGGGGAGCCTGGTGGGCTGCCGTCTATGGGGTCGCACAGAGTCGGACACGACTGAAGCGACTTAGCAGCAGCAGCAGCAGCAGTACATGTGGAATCTAAAATATGGCACAAATGAACCTATGTACACAACAGAAACAGACTCACGGACAGAGAGGACAGACTTGCGGTTGCTAAGCTGAGAGTGGGGAGAGGAGAGGGATGGACTGGGAGTGTGGGGTTGGTAGGTGCAAACTATTTGCTTTAGGATGGATAGACAACAAGGTCGTACTGTATATAGCACAGGGAACTATATTCGATATCCTACGGCAAACCATATTGGAAAAGAATATACATATATATGTGTGCGTGTGTATAACTGAATCACTTGGTGGAAATTAGTACATTGTAAGTCAACTACACTTCATTTAAAAAAACGACCCCCCCCCCCAAAAAAAATCACAGTCTCATCTCAGCCAGTTCTGCAGGCTGATGTGCCCCCTCCATAAACCAGAGGTGCTTTGGTCTTGGTACCAAGGTGTCCTCTGGCATGCCCAGTGTGTCCCACTGCAGAGCAAGGCCACGTGGGTGTAGCTGCCACATGAGGCTGGCAGGAGGCAGGGGGGCTGCTCTCAGCAAACATCCTCTGCCAGCTCGGTGGAAGCTGTCTGTAGCAGGAATAACTCCAGACCAAACAAACACTTCAGCTGTTTGAGTTTTGAAATAAAATTGGGGGGTGGGGCAGTTAGCAACTAAGGGGCATTTTAGCTGCTACCACTAAGGTACCTTTAAGGTACAGTAGCAAGAACTGGGATGAGAAAGAGAATTAGATACTCAGGATGATCAAAATGGCCCTAAGAGAGAACTAACATTTTTGCACATCTGTTTTGTATGAGGTTGAAGGAGAGATGTTTTACATACATGGCTCTGTTACAGTTTTTACAAATGTTCTCTCTAAGCCTCACATCAACCTTTATATATATTGTTGCTGCTGCTGCTGCTGCTGCTAAGTTGCTTCAGTCGTGTCCAACTCTGTGCGACCTCATAGAGGGCAGCCCACCAGGCTCCCCCGTCCCTGGGATTCTCCAGGCAAGAGTACTGGAGTGGGGTGCCATTGCCTTCTCCAATGCATGAAAGTGAAAAGTGAAAGGGAAGTCGCTCGTTCGTGTCCAACTCTAGCGACCCCATGGACTGCAGCCCACCAGGCTCCTCCGTCCACGGGATTTTCCAGGCAAAAGTACTGGAGTGGGGTGCCACTATCTCTAGGTAAAGATAAGAACCAGGAGTCCTTTCTAGGTTAAGTGACTTGCTTAAGGTCAATAAATGAGTAGAGTAATACAAGGAACTTCACTGGTAGGCCAGTTGGTAAAGAAACTGCCTGCAATGCAGGACACTAGGGTTTGACCCCTCGGTCAGGAAAATTCCCTGGAGAAGGAAATGGCAACCCACTCCAGAATTCTTGCCTGGGAAATCCCATGGACAGAGGAACCTAGCAGGCTACAGTCCATGGGGTCGCAAGAGCTGGACACTATAGTGACAAAACCACCAGCAAGGAATACAAAAGATAAAGCAGAGAGTAAATGCGCATATGATAAGCACATATGAACTTACCTACAAAACCAAAACAGACTCATAGATAAAGATAGCAGACTTGTGGTTGGCAAAGGAGAGGGATGGACTGGGAGTTTGGGGTTGATAAATACAAACTGGAAGAGTGGAACCAGAACATGCCCAAGTATGTTTGGGGACGGGGGGCAGGGCGGCTTTTGAACATGGACCGTTACAAAAATACGTTTTTATTTGACTTCCTTCATAATATCCAGCTAAGATCCACAAGAAGAAGATAACTTTTGCACATGGGAATTAAGACTGTGATGATCAGTTATTCCTTCCACATGAAGATTTTCTCTTTACTTCTACTTTTAGAGAATCAAGCTTTAATGCTCCTAAGAGAACTGGTGAAGTTCTACAAATGATCTTTTCGTTTGGGGGTCTCTCAAGATGGAGTTGGGGAATTTGGGTAAACTCTTCCAAGACCCTTGACTGTGTTTCTCAATAAGGGGAAGTATGTTCTTTTACAAACTGCATGGTGAATCAGTGTTGAGGGACATTCAGGTGAGTGAAAGAGGTTGTGAGGTACATTACTGGGTGGGGCTTGGTTATCAGAGAGCACATTTCATGTTTAAAGAGAGTTAAATGTTGGGAGAAAAATATGGAGGCAATTTTGTGGAGATGGGATTATTTATTAAACTGTCTTCTGATGATCACTTAGGCCACAAGGGGCAGGAATTTGATTAGCCTTTGCATTTAAATGGCCAGACAGTTTTATTATTTCCAAGAAATTATCTCAGTGTCTATTAGAAAAAAATGCTACAGAGGGTATGCCCAGACATTACACTATCTTAGAAACATTCCTTGGGACTCTGAACTTCCTAAATGCTCTTCCAAATGTGATAATCTGATAACATAAAGTTTATGGCTTCAAGTTCAAAAAGTATTAACAATTAGAATAGAGTCTGGAATGGTCCTGGATAACATATTTGATTCATAAAATCAGCCCTTAATATGGTCAAATTTACATAGGTGAGCCATAGACCTTGCCCTCTTAGCTTAATGACATATATTCATTTTGTTACTTTAGAACCTGTATTGTTTTTGAGACCACTGGTTATTGGTATTTCTATAATCCAAGGAGCAATCAGATGAAAGGTTTAATATCCTACAAATGAAAAGAATACAACATGCTTCTTTTTTCCAACAATACACTGGTTACATTTTTTTTCCTTCTCTACCAGTTTCAAAAATCAGGTACTATTTTGCCTCATGGATAACATACTTATTGCTTGGATTCTGGAATTTAGTGTGTTAATGTGAGGTTGTCACCTCTGGTCTTTCTGCATAACTGGAAACCCAGTAAGATGTTTGTCCTGATACATTTTCAGGCACTTTTGGGCACTCCCAAAATACTGCTTGATATAAGTGGGTTAGTGTAACTGGAGACCAGTCCCTAGGATTTCTATTTTTTTTAAACTGATTTTTCCATTATTAAGGCTATACTCCCAAAATATGGGAAGAAGGTGAAGTGATCATTAAGGTTAAATTCATGGTTGGCTTCTGTTTTGTAAATTATATAGGCCAGTACCTCCCCTGGGTGTTTTCCCAACATGAAGCTTTTTGGTAACATCACAGCTGGTCAGTATCAAGACAGGAAGTCAGCTGACATTGGGTTAGTCAGTATGTTCTTTTACCCTTCCAAAAGTGGGCTTTCTGGATTCAAAGCAACGTTTCACTGGCTCTATGAACTGTCACTATTTTAAGACATGTCAAACATGGTTTATAAAGGTACACATGTGCCACAGGCCAATTGTTTGATTGGTGCTGAGATTATCTCTAATTAATTGTTAACTGAGATGAGAGCAAACATCTATGTAAATCAGTTCAGTTCAGTTCAGTCGCTCAGTCGAGTCCAACTCTTTGTGACCCCATGGACTGCTGCACGCCAGGCTTCCCTGTCCATCACCAACTCCCGGAGCTTGCTCAAACTCATGTCCATTTCGATGGTGATGCCATCCAACCATCTCATCCTCTGTCATCCCCTTCTTCTCCTGCCTTCAATCTTTCCCAGCATCAGGGTCTTTTCAAATGAGTCAGTTCTTCGCATCAGGTGGCCAAAGTATTGGAGTTTCAGCTTCAACATCAGTCCTTCTAACGAATATTCAGGACTGATTTCCTTTAGGATGGACTGGCTGGATCTCCTTGCAGTCCAAGGGACTCTCAAGCTCCTTCTCCAACACCACAGTTCAAAAGGATCAGTTCTTCGGTGCTAGCTTTCTTTATAGTCCAACTCTCACATCTGTACATGACTACTGGAAAAACCATAACTTTAGCTAGAAGGACCTTTGTTAGCAAAGTAATGTCTCTGCTTTTTAATATGCTGTCTAGGTTGGTCATAGCTTTTCTTCCAAGGAGCAAGCGTCTTTTAATTTCATGGCTGCAAGCACCATCTGCAGTGATTTTGGAGCTCCAAAACATAAAGTCTGTCATTGTTTCCACTGTTTCCCAATCTATTCACCATGAAGTGATGGGACCGGATGCTATGATCTTAGTTTTCTGAATGTTGAGTTTTACGCCAACTTTTTTACTCTCCTCTTTCACTTTCAAGAGGCTCTTTAGTTCTTCTTCGCTTTCTGCCATAGGGTTGTGTCATCTGTGTATCTGAGGTTATTGATACTTCTCCCAACAATCTTGATTCCAGCTTGTGCTTCATCCAGCCCGGCATTTCTCATGATGTACTCTGCATAGAAGTTAAATAAGTAGGGTGCAAGTATACAGCCTTGATGTACTTCTTTCCCGATTTGAAACCAGTCTATTAGTCCATGTCCAGTTGTAACTGTTGCTTCTTGACCTGCATACAGATTTCTCAGGAGGCAAGTCAGGTGGTCTGGTATTCCCATCTCTTTCTGAATTTTCCACAGTTTGTTGTGATCCACACAGTCAAAGGCTTTGGTGTAGTTAATAAAGCAGAAGCTGATGTTTTTCTGGAACTCTTTTGCTTTTTTGATGATACAACAGATGTTGGCAATTTGATATCTGGTTCCTCTGCCTTTTCTAAATCCAGCTTGAACATCTGGAAGTTCACAGTTCACGTACTATTGAAGCCTGGCTTGGTGAATTTTGAGTATTACTTTGCTAGCATGTGAGATGAGTGCAATTGTGTGGTAATTTGAACATTCTTTGGCATTGCCTTTCTTTGGGACTGGAATGAAAACTGACCTTTTCCAGTGCTGTGGCCACTGCTGAGTTTTCCAAATTTGCTGGCATATTGAGTGCAGCACTTTCACAGCATCATGTTTTAGAATTTGAAATAGCTCAGCTGGAATTCCATCACCTCCACTAGCTTTATTCATAGTGATGCTTCCTAAGGCCCACTTGACTTCACATTCCAGGATGTCTAGCTCTAGGAGAGTGATCACACCATTGTGGTTATCTTGGTCATGAAGATCTTTTTTGTATAGTTCTGTGTATTCCTGTCACTTCTTCTTAATATCTTCTGCTTCTGTTAGGTCCATACCATTTTTGTCCTTTACTGTGCCCATCTTTGCATGAAATGTTCCCTTGATATCACTAATATTCTTGAAGAGATCTCTAGTATTTCCCGTTCTATTGTTTTCCTCTATTTCTTTGCATTGATCATTGTAAATCTATTTACTTATATAGTTAGATACAAATGATTCTCTGCTTATGGATTATAATTATGAATTAGAGTGGGCTAGGATCACATCTACTGCAATAACTATTTAACACTTTAAAAGATAACTTGAGATTTAGCCAAAAACAAATTTATTGTTACCTAGCCATAGTCACAGAATAATGAATGGGAAGGTACGCTAGAGGGGACTCAACCTAGTAAAAACTGAAAATATATGATGACTACAGAAAAATACTTCAAATCACAAAATGCTATGGATAAAAGAACTCAAGTATATCCAATTAGATTTAGGGCTTACATTGGACTTCCATCATTGATCTGTTTTATTCATCTCTCCATAATTCTATATGCTAGAATTCTATTATTAAATAGAATTTCAGATACAAGATTTGCTCATTTCATATATTTCCCCCCCTCCTTTGGAAGTTTAACATATTTCCTGATATTTTGGGAAGCAAAAATTTAATTTGAGAAAAGAAGATGGGACTGTATCTGCATTTTATAGGGGTATTTGGTCCTTAAATGAAATGTATGCATCCTATCCTCCAGTGAGCTCTGGGGAATTCATCTGCCTTAAGGAGACAGAGTCAGCATTTCTCTATTTACTGTTGTGGGCTAATATTTTGACATATTAATCTTTTGCCTATCTCTTTTCCTTATTTCCTTTCTCTCCGTTCAAGCAGAAAGTAAAAGATCTGTGTTAGTTGTTCCAGGGGAGGCCCTCCCTGGTGGCACAGTGGAAAGAATCCACCTGCTAATGCAGGGGACACAGGTTGGATCTCTGGTTGGGGAAGATTCCACATGCCGCGGAGCAACTAAGCCCATGCACAACAACTACTGAGCCCGAGCGCTAAGGCCTGCAAGTCTCAACTACTGAGCCTGTGTGCTGCAACCGCTGAAGCCCACATGCCTAGAGCCTGTGCTCCGCAGCAAGAGAAGTCACCACAATGAGAAGCCCACAGGCAGCAACTGGACAGTAGCCCCCTAATGCACATCATAAGGCAGAAAGCAGAGGTGAATCATGTCTTTTTGGCTTTTGTTTACTAAAGGCCTAAATCTTTAGAGGAAAGGAATTTCTAGATCTAGATAGAGGATTTTGAAGAAACAAAAGCAGGTAAGAATTCCCTCCAAAGTGAAGGACTGAAAAGAAATGTTCTCTGGCTAGAAGGGGTAAGGGATACATATATGAGCATGTGTGCACGTGCACACACACACACACACACACACACACACACACACTTTGATGCCTTGTCGGGGTATAAGATTCTAGAGCTATGGTACAAATCTAGCAAAAGACAAATGAAAGTCCATGAAAGACTGATGTTAACTGTCACTATCTCTTCATCCCACCCTAACTGATGCTAGCAGGATGGGGGCTCAGAATTAGAAATTCTGCTGAATTATAAATGATAGTGACGTATCCAGCTCACCTGAATTTGTGGGTTGAGATTTACATTTAAACACACTAGTTAGGAAACACTGCTATATCATGTGAGTATGTGTAGCTTTAATGATGTTCATCAAAGAGTTATAGCAAACAAAAAGGAAATAATCTAAATGCTATTTAACTGAACTGATTATAATATATGTATATGTGAAAACTGGGGCTTCCCTGGTGGCTCAGATGTAAAGAATCTGCCTTCCAATGCAGGAGACACAGGTTCTATCCCTGAGTTAGGAAGATCTCCTGGAGAAGGGAATGGCTACCCACTCCAGTATTCTTGCCTGGAGAATCTCATGGACAGAGGAGCCTGGTGGGCTACAGTCCATGGGGTCGCAAAGAACTGGACACAACTGAGTGACTAACATATATGAAAATTATTTGACTATTTAAAGTATTTATGAGATTGCTTAATTATGTAAAGATGTTCCAAATATTCTGTGATATAAAATTATGTTATGACATATGGGCAGTAGGATACAATTTTTAAAGAAAAATATATAAGTAGGCATAAAGAA
Source organism: Bubalus kerabau (assembly GCF_029407905.1). Classification (NCBI taxonomy): domain Eukaryota; kingdom Metazoa; phylum Chordata; class Mammalia; order Artiodactyla; family Bovidae; genus Bubalus; species Bubalus kerabau. The sequence goes on from NC_073630.1 coordinate 72,055,885, forward strand.
TAAACTTGAAGAATATATATTACATGAGGGACTTTAATGTTTCCCTTTAAATTTTTCTTTAATTCCTAATATTCTACAGATAACAGGCATTTCTTTTACAATAAGAACAATATAATAAAAATCATAAAATGCAATTAGTTTACACTTTGCACTGAGAATACTACACCCTGCTTTTATGGAAAAGGTCAGGGAGAGAAGACTCCTGTCCTCACACAATTCTGCTGATATGGTGACTGGAATAGTTGTCCCTTCACCTGCCAGGCTATTACTGCCACATTTATGCTTACAACAAGACCAGAAACTGGTGATAAATGAATAAATAAAAAAATAAAAACATGAAATTAAAGAACTGAAATGAGAAAAACTAAATATAATTTAAGATGGAGAGAAATGAAAATATTCTTACATTTTCTTTTTTAGCACGTGCATGCCTGTGTGCTAAGTTGCCTCAGGCATGTCTGACTCTGTGCAACCCTATGAACTGTAGCCTGCCAAGCTCCTCTGTTTATGGGATTCTCCAGGCAAGAATACTGGAGTGGATTGCCCTGCCCTCCTCCAGGGATCCTCCTGACCCAGGGATTGAACCCACGTCTCCCACATCTCCTGCACTGGCAGGCAGGTTCTTTGCCACTAGCACCACCATAGGGTCTACCATAAAGTAAGTACTTACAATAGTGATTGAGACTGAAAACAAATAGGGAAAGGAAACTCTGTAGCTTTCCTGAATATAAAAAGGAAGCTGTGGCTTACAAATCTGATTTATTTTCTAAATAAAACATCATTATAAAATATAAAAATGTGAAACATTATTATTAGTATTATTATATATTTTCTAAATAAAAACATTGGAGTTAAGGAACTCCAACATGTAGGTTACTGAGTATCAGAATGGATGAGTATTTATTATAAAATAAGATGATATGTGTTCTGATGAGTTCTAATTTTGATTTAACAATAAGAGTTTACATATAATATTAGCATATATATAGTCTACATTTGGAGGAGAACTAGATAAGTAGATGTAAAATGTATTCTGTAGAAACAAAAATTATAAATATGGCAACATTTAATTTGAATTGTTACATATTAAAAGTATCTGAACTAGTTATTTCTCAATGCTTTTCTATAATTAGTAACAAATATACATAAATCAAATTAGGTAATTTAAAATAATGCATTATTATTTAGTACTTAAATACTTCCTATTATTAGTATCTCTTGACAAATTCATATAATATCAATATAAGTTATGGCAACAGATTAAATTACATTGATTTTAAATTCCACATATTATAAACTTAAAATTCTCATAAGAAACTCCTTTTATTATATTTGAAAAGTGAAAGTGAAGTTAGTCACTCAGTCGTGTCTGACTCTGTGATCCCATGGACGGTAGCCCTCCAGACTTCTCCAACAATGGGATTTTCCAGGCAAAAATTCTGTAGTGGGTTGCCATTTCTTCTCCAGGGCATCTTCCTGACTCAGGGATCGAAGCGGGCTCTCCTGCATTGCAGGCAGAGTCCATCATATGAGCCACCAGGGAAGTCCTTTTATTATATTTACTCTGATCAAATTGCTGTACTTGTAGCTGTTTTCCTGAAACTGAAAACAAACCTGGAATTCTTATTGACACAAAACATTATGACTCAGTGCGTAAAGAATCTGCCTATAATGCTGGAGACATAGGAGACACAGGTTTGATCCCTGGGTCAGGAAGATTCTCTGGAGAAGTAAATGGTAATCCACTCCAGTATTCTTGCCTGAAAAATCCCATGGACAGAGGAGCCTGGTCGGGTACAGTAAAAAGTGTCACTAGGGTCAGATGTGACTGAGCAACTAAGCATGCATATTAGCTCTCCGAATACTCGTGGTTTCTTGGTCCATGTTTTAAAATTGTACTTACCCTTGGGAATGTTGCTGAGTTTATTTCGTTGAAGAGTAAGCAACTTGAGAAATGGAAGCCGATTTCTCAAGCTGCCTCTGTGGTGTTTCACCCATGAGGACTTAAAACTGGGTAGATCCAATAATACTGAGTGAATGGCATTGTTGCTGAGGTTTAATGTTTCCAAAGCATGAAAATGTTCAAGAGAGCTTAAGGTTATTTTTGATATGAGATTGTTACTAAGGTCCAGGTGTTTTATGTTCCACTCTTCTTTTTTCATGTGAGTTTGTAAGAGAACCCTCAAGAAATTGGAACTGTCATCCACTGTGGGTGCTATCTGTGATATGTCCACGGGCATTTCATGCTTTCCAGCAAAAGAGCAATTTGTTGTAAGATATCCATTCCATTGGCACTTGGAATTGAATAAAATGCTGCTTTTTCTTGATGGGTTTGTCATTGTGCCAGTAAAATAAAGACCTATAACCATGGTAATCACTCTGAAACACAGGTTTTTCATAATGCCTGGAGAAAGAAAAATTGACTTATTCAAAATGACTTGTGTACAAACAGCAAATAAGCAGAAAATTTAATTTTCAATTTAAGACTTAGCAAAGTTATCTTGCCTTGATTGTCAATTTAAGTGGATGTTTGATTTCTTACAAATTGCCAAAATGGTATACAGCTATAGTGTAAAATTACATTTATGTCACATTTTAAAAGAAAGACCCTCTCCACCCACTGCCCTCCACCCTAATCTGTCAAAAAATACATATTCACTTGGGTCTCACCTCTGTGTCTGCTTTTCCAGGACCATTCGCCCTACAGTCTACTTTAGAATGAGGGAAACCTACCAAGATTAAACACTTCCCTGTTCTTGCTGGTCATTAGCACTGAGTAAAGTCTATTATGCTTATCTTACAGCACTGTAATCAGCCTTGTGCTTTACCATGTGAGTGACAAGTCATCTAGTTACAGTAAACCACAGAACTGTATTGGTGAAAAGTTCAACTCATGTGAAAGAGACTCAAGATTTTTTTTAAATGACGGGAGGAACTACAAGCTTTGTCTTTGTGGCTTTGGTGACCTTTCAAATCCTCTGGAAATGAGACATATACAACACTAAAAAAAAGGGGGGGGTGGTTATAAAAAGGATGGTTTGCCTAGGATCCATGAAGATGTAAGATACAGAAACTCAAGTATCTTCTTCATCAGAGATTCTTGAAAGCAATCAAAAGCTTTAAAACAAGTATCTACAAATCACAATGCCTGAAGGTATACACAAAAACAATATTAAAAGTAAATGAATACTTTTGTGATTTAATTACTAAATTCTGTTAAAAATCAGTGTGTGTACAGATAACCACGTGATTCAGCAGGTAGGTTTATGACAAATCACCCTTTCTGCTCTAATGGCACACTCTTGTTCTCGTCACTCATCTGAGTACTAGAATGGGCTAACTAGTTTTCCTGCCATTTTTACCGCCTCTTGATTTTCCTTCTTGGTTTATCCAGTGAAATTCCGAAGGGTTATTTCCCCACAGTACTGTTTTCCGCATTTCATTCCCTCATTCAAAATCCTTAAAGGGATCTTCAGTGCCTATAGTCCAAATCCCTCGGGTCAGCATCCTAGGCCTTGTATTATTTACATAACTTTATGAACTAGTTTTGAAAGCACATGTGGAGTACCTATGAGGTGAGGCTTGTGCACCTCAATATATATGCAGAGCTCATGCAAAAATCAGCTTTTGATTCACTCTAATTCCAAGCCCAAAGGCCTTTCCTCTTCTCAGTTCAAAACCTACGTACGTCCTTCTATATCTATCACAGAGCCAATAGCCTTAAGACCCTTTTTCCTGCTTTGGCCTCTATTTTATCCAGAAACCTTTCAATAAATATTTATTGAATGAATGAATATATGTTAACAACATTCAATTTGACAGAATATCAATACTATCCTGCATTGCTTTGCTTTGTATCTGTTTTAAACACCCCAAAAAACAACAGCTCCCAGATGGTAAGGGCCATGTTTTTATATATATACACATACACATATATAAAGATAAAAGTTCCTCCACTTTTTAATATTTTTAATACTCTTCAGTCATAGGACTATGCTATATATAAATAGGGCTGTATCTACATCATCAACCTCTTTATCATTTAAAATTTATATACATAAAGTTCCCCTATTTAAAAAATATTTTTAATAGTCTTCAGTCTGTCCTAGGACTATGCTATCTATAAATAGGGATATATCTGTATCATCAACCTATTTATCATCTAAATTTATATATTTCCCCCCATGTTCTATATTTTTAAGTCTGCAGTTTGTCATAGGGTTATACTCTGCTTGGATAAATGAATAGATGGAGTGAATGAAACTTACCATGTAACTTTTTAAACTTTGGTTTCATATAAGGTCAAATCTCCCGTAATTGAAGGGTATCTAAATTCAGGTACACATGGCCATGAACTGCAAAGGTGCCCTACAGCATGGAGGAGTGACTGATTTTTAAAGTGTACCTCTTATGTAATACCAGCAATTGAATTAATTTGTATAGTCAGAAAGGTATTTGTTACTACATTTCAAAGCTGAAATCATCAGTATGCAATTATATAGCAAGCTAATGTCACAATATCAGCAGTAACAGAAAAAAGTCATCATTCAGAGGCATACTATAATATTAAAGAGAAACATGCGGTTGAAAATTTTTTTCTTAAGGGGACTTAAAAAAAATCACTTTTTTCCCCCCACTTACCTGATTCTTTCTAAGTTGAAGAGATTTATCTGTAACTAGTAGATTTTACTTGAAAACAGCTGATAAGGATAACTTTATATCTTAAAGTGAAAGGTATTAATTCATAAATTAAAAAATATTATACAACAATGCAAACTAGCCATAATATACATATATCCCCTCTGCATTGTCGTATGGCAGAAACCAACATATTTTAAAGCAATTATCCTCCAAATAAAAATAAATTCAAAAGATTATATATATATATATACTAAAACAAACTTCTATGTTAGGTAAGGAACATCTGAGAACTCCAGAAAAATTTTCTGAGGCTACTGGAGACAATTAGGTGAAATGTAAATCTATAAATGGACACATTCAAGCTGAAGTAATGAGGAAACAGTTAGAAATATTGGGTGTGTCGGTGAGAGAGGTAGGGAGAAAGCAGTAGAAAAATCAGAAAGTAGAAAGGAAACGAGTCCATTCCTATATGAAAGATAAGTTACCACAATTAGAAGAAAAAAACGCAAGAGGCTAGTTTTGCCAAGACTTAGAAAGCACACAACAGGAACACTGTTTCTGGGCATACCTCCGGTCCTCAGGGATTCTTTCCAGTGGGTCTCTGAATCATGCCAGGTGAGGATTTTAGACCTGAGCCTCTGAGGCTCCACCCATTGGCCCTGGAGCTTGCCCTCTGGCAAACCTTTAACCCCTTCTTATCTAAGCTCTGGCCTCTTGCAGAGAGAACAGAAGGTGTAGTGCACATTCCCCTGGGATGTTGGGAAAAGCCACCAGAGAGAGAGGCCTTCCGCAGTGCAGAGGACAGGACCTTCCAGACTGGGACTGTACAACTTCTCACTCTGAGCTCTAGGATTCCAGAGAGATGACATAAATACTGGGGGTGCCCAATTCTCAAGCTATTTCATGTTTATAGGAGTGAGTAGAAACCTGCCAATATTTTAACAATTAAACAATCAGCAGCAAACAGTTTTATAGAATCTTTATTGTAAACAGAGGTCATTAATAGTTATTACAAACTGAATCAACCGAAAGTCAAATTAGTAACTCAAAACAGATTTATATGTTTATTTTTATATGGCATAATTTGTAATCTTTGCCCCCTCAATGCTTTGAAAAAAGGTTACTAAAATTATCAGCATTTCAATGGTCTCTTTTTTTGTCAAGTTTAGCACCGTAACATCCTCATTCTTTTAAAGAACTCACTCAAAACTAGGTAGAACTTTCACTGTTCATTCAAAACTATCAAACACCATTTGTTTTTTTCATAATGCAAAAAGAACACAAGTATATTTTTAGATATTACGGACAACACATAGACAGTCCCTACTGTGTGCTGTTTGCATTCTTCCTACCTGCCCATTACACAGCCTCTAAAGTACCTTACTTTCATTTGTCCCCCTTGTCACTGTCATCTACCTCTAAAGGAGCGTAGTTATTTAAACACTTGTGGGTCTGCCCCATTTTCCTGGGATCCTGTCTTTGTCCTCTACTCACCCTAAGTCTGTTGCCTGTCGTATCAGTGCTTGATGGAGGGGAGGAATCAGCAGAAGAGGCAAAGTTAAGAATTCAGTTTATAGAAAAATACCATCTGATGGTGAGAATGAGTAGCTGAGGCTTTACTGTTACATAAAATGGATGGTTTGTTCTTGTTCTGCTTCCCAGGGAATTTTCCAGGTCTATGTTTCGATGAAGAAGCAAAAGCTACCTGTAAAGTGTCCTAAAATACTATACCTGTTACCTTAACAATCAGTTCTATAAAAACATCAAAATATTCTCTCATGTCCAAAGCACTTTATGGAAATGTATCAAAAACAAGTTATTTCTCAGAGAAGTAAAAATAGATTGTTTCATGAATTACATTCAATAAATAATACTTTGTAACATAGTGTTTTGTGGTTTTTGTAAAAATATTTATCTAAACAAAACTGCAAAGCAAATCTAAATAAAGCAGACATGTAATGAATGTAAAATTTACAAATATACTGAGCAGCTGAATGAAAATTCCAATGGATTTTTTCTGACTATCATTCAGATATTAAGTGAAACTGAATATATTCATATGGGTTTTGAATATCACTACAACTAACAATACCCACAGGTCATAAATTTCACTTCCTCTCTTTTTTTCTTCGCTTAAAAACTGTACTCAGTAATAGGCAAGTCAGTCTCTACTGTTTTGTGGTTTGGTTTTTCTATCAGACAGACTGTGACAATACTGAATGCAAATTATTTTTTGTATTGATTTTCTCATCTATATAGTTCAAAGTGTCAAGGACAGAGTATTGTTATATTTAAATGCAAAATGGGGATTATGGTTTATCTCTGCTGCCTACTTTACGGCACACTACTTTGAAGTCTCTCTTCCTGATGTTGCATGTGTGTTAATAATACCAGAATTCCTTTTAAGTTAAATATGAAACACATTAAAAATCAACAGCCTTGAGGGTTGTAAATCATTACAATGGGTGCTGATGTTAGAAGCAAAGATCAATTCTCATCTGACATAAAAATTACTTGTATTACTTCCTGCATTAGTGCCCTTTAGTCCAGTGCTTCCTGACTCTTCTCAAGGTTTGGCACATATTAAAAAGGTTAATATCTGTCTGGCTCGCTGGGGTAAACTCACCAGCCATCTCTGGCCAGCGGGGCTCGCCTGGGACATGACCTTCCTGTCTCCCGATGTGCCACCCCAAAGGCTGAGGTATACATATCTTGGCAACCCCTTTACCCAGTCAGGCACCCCAGATGGGGAATGGGGGTAACCCACAACTATGACCTCTCTATAGTATAATATTTTGGAACTGGCTTAAGAAACTTTGAAATCTGATATTGACTGGTCAGTTATTTGACATGAGATTGATTTTCTTTTATCTAGAGTAGCACAACTGTTTTGATTCTTATCTGCATAGGTAGGTCTGAATTAGCCTCTGTTCATCTTTTCTAGAGTTTTAAATACCTAAAAATTCAGTACAGATAGTGATAAAAAGAATGTGGTATTTAGAAACAGGTCCACCCAGGTTTGAATCACATCTGAATTCCAATCCCAATCTGTTCTTTCCTCAGGCAAGTTTCTTAACTTCTCTAATCCTCAGTTTCCTAAATGGGTCAACTGGGATACCATCTGCTTATAGTCTGTAGTGAGAACTAGACATTACATGCGCAATGCTTAGGACAATGCCTAGAAGTGTAAGATGCTCAGTAAGTGAAGCTATCATCATTTACTAGTTAAAGCTGAGATGGTGCTTTCATTTCATTTCTACCACATTGCGAACACAGTATTTTAACGAGTAAATCAATATTTAATGAGTGAACATTCTCTTAGAGTATTTTCTTCCTAGTGCAAATCTAAGGAACCATCAGTTCAGTTCAGTTCAGTCACTCAGTTGTGTCCAACTCTTTGTGACCCCATGGACTGCAGCACGCCAGGCCTCCCTGTCCATCACCAATTCCCAGAGTTTACTCAAACTCATGTCCGTTGATTCGGTGATGCCCTCCATCCATCTCATCCTCTGTCGTCCCCTTCTCCTCCCGCCTTCAATCTTTCCCAGCATCAGGGTCTTTTCAAATGAGTCAGCTCTTCGCATCAGGTGGCCAAAGTATTGGAGTTTCAGCTTTAACATCAGTCCTTCCAATGTACACCCAGGACTGATCTCCTTTAGGATGGACTGATTGGATCTCCTTGCAGTTCAAGGGACTCTCAAGAGTCTTCTCCAACACCACAGTTCAAAAGCATCAATTCTTCAGCACTCAACTTTATAGCCCAACTCTCACATCCATACATGACTACTGGAAAAACCGTAGCTGTGACGAGACGGACCTTTAGTTCCTTACTATCTTCCATATGTGAAGCTCTTTAGTGACCTCACTTGTATGCGAGAATATAGTTGAAAGTAATGCACTAAAAATCTGTCTTTCCTCTTAGAAGCCAAAAGACAGAACATGTAGTATTTATTGATGGTGTACCTTTAAGTATCGTAAGTGGGTCTGTCCCCATTAGTTACCAAAAGTTACTTATAGTGAGTCTAAACAGTTGCTTCATCCCTTTATCCTTTAGACAGGAACAGTGGCATTTTAAGAATACTTCTTTAAAGATTAATTTTGATTATATTCACTTCTCTCAATAATTTTAGAGAACTGTAAATTGAAGATCAGTGCAACTCAATGAAATGTATTAGAATTTAGGCTCTCTGAGACTATTTTAAACATGGAGACTACATAATAGATGCAGCAGTGCACTGCAGATAAAATAATTATGAGTTATCACAAACTCTGTAAAAACATGATATGCATGCCTAGTCTTAAAAAAATAAAAAGTCAAGTCACAATATGAATCTATTGATGTGCTCTTGGGTTCTTCTAGTACAGGTCTCCACAGGGGTTGTCTGAGGTCTGGCAGCCCATGTTCTGACCCGTCACCTGCACTCTGAAGAGCGTTCCGTCAGCGCACATACAGAGTTTGTAACGCACCCAGTCATCACCACCAAACTGGTCTCCGCTGGAAGAACTTGGGAGGCGAGTCGTGCTTACCATCACAGTTCCATTCAGGATGATGCTGTTTTCCTATCAGGAGAAAAATCATACGGTTTATTTACACCCACAAGAAGGGACAGAACAAAAATAATAAACTCACTGGAATATGAGCAAGAATAGAAGGTGGTAAGATAAAGTCATGAGCAAAATAACAACAACAACAAAATTCCCAAACCAATCGAAATTCGACTAGTGACCTCTTAGTAACTGTTCATAAGGTGTATTTATACACTTAACACACATTTATTTCTCAGTTAGCTAAAAATTATATCAAAATTCCTAAGTGCACATAAGACTGACACTGATCAAGTCTCAGATCATTTTCATTTGCTACTACTTAAGAGAGTTTTGGAGAAGGCAATGGCACCCCACTCCAGTACTCTTGCCTGGAAAATCCCATAGATGGAGGAGCCTGTTAGGCTGCAATCCATGGGGTCGCCAAGAGTCGGACACGACTGAGCGACTTCACTTTCACTTTTCACTTTCATGCATTGGAGAAGGAAATGGCAACCCACTCCAGTGTTCTTGCCTGGAGAATCCCAGGGACGGGGGAGCCTGGTGGGCTGCCATCTATGGGGTCGCACAGAGTCGGACACGACTGAAGCGACTTAGCAGCAGCAGCAAGAGAGTTTTGACCAAGTTTCTGATTGATATGTTTCTGACAATGAACAGAAAAACTAGAAAACGTTTTTCTCTTAGAGAAAAGTAATCTTAATTTCCAATTATTTTTGGAAACACCATAAATGATGTTTCAAGCCATATAATTTTGAAGAGTAGATACTCAAAGAAGACTGCCTGGAAGTTCTCTTCTTCCAGCCCACTGTCCCAGGAGCACTACTGTATTGCAGACTCTTTCTTTTTTGGAACTCCTCTCTCTCCCTTCTTCCCTTTTCTTCTTTTCCTTCATTCAATGATTATTTTTAAATGTCTCCTATGTGTCAGACACTATTCTTGGTGTTGAGTACATAGCAGTCAACAGACCAGCAAAGTTCAAGTCCTCATACATTGATGTTTTACTGGGGAGGGGCAGACAATAAACATCTTAAGAGGTAAAACGAACATCATCTGAGAAGAGCAAGTCAGGATAAGCAGAGAGAGAGTGACCAGGTGGGGTTCTACGTTACCGAGGAAGGTCAGGGAAGGCCTCTGATAAGGTCACAGTCTGATGGAAACTGGGTGACATGAGGGAGCAGGGCATGTGGGTGACAGGGCAAAGGAAAGAACAATATGCACATGGGACTTGTGTTCCAGGAACAGACAGGAGGCCGGTGTGGCTGTAGGAGAAGGTGAGTCACAGAAATAACCAGGGGCCAGACACATGGGGCCAGGGAATGGACTTTGGATTTTATTCCCAATCACGTGGGAAGACATTTGAAGGGTTCTGAATAGAGAAGTGACATGATCTTTTAAAAAGGATTTCTATGGCTGTTTTTATAGAGAACTGCATACAGGAGTGAAAGAGGAGGCTGTTTCGCCAGTGCAGGCAGGAAATGACGGTGGTCTGCACCATGGTGGTGGAGGTGGAGGAGGTGGCGAGCATCAGCCAGGCTCTGTATATCTTCTGAAGGTAGAGCCCGAAGGCTCTGCTGATGAACCAATGGGCACCATTTAACAAGATGGGAACACTGAGAGAAATACATGTTTGGGGAGGGAGGCAGGATATGCAGACTTTTAGACGTGCTGCGTTTGAGATGCCTATTAGACACTGAAGTGGACAGGTGGGAAGGCAGTTGGATATATGAATCTTAGTTCAGGGGAGAAAGAAGAAGTTCCAAAGGTGAGAGTCATCAGCTTATAGAGGGTGCTTAAAGCAATGAAAGAAAGTTCATTATGAAGTGATGGAAATGGTTAATTGACTATGTTAGTGATGTTGTTGTTGTTCAGCTGCTCAATCGTGTCCAACTCTTTGTGACCCCATGGACTGCAGCATGCCAGGCCTCCCTGTCCATCACCAACTCCCGGAGCTTATTCAAACTCATGTCCATAGAGTCAGTGATGCCCTCCAACCATCTCATCCTCTGTCGTCCCCTCCTCCTCCTGCCTTCAATCTTTCCCAGCATCAGGGTCTTTTCAAATGAGTCAGTTCTTCACATCAGGTGACCAAAGTATTAGAGTTTCAGCTTCAACATCAGTCCTTCCAATGAATATTCAGGGCTGATTTCCTTTAGGATGAACTGGTTGGACCTCCTTGCAGTCAAAGGGACTCTCAAGAATCTTCTCCAACACCACAGTTCAAAGGCATCAATTCTTCGGTGCTCAGCTGTCTTCACAGTCCAACTCTCACATCTATACATGACTACTGGGAAAACCATAGCCTTGACTAGACGGACCTTTGTTGGTAAAGTAATGTCTCTGGTTTTTAATATGCTGTCTAGGCTGGTCATAACTTTCCTTCCAAGGAGCAAGTGTCTTTTAATTTCATGGCTGCAGTCACCATCTGCAGTGATTTTGAAGCCCCCAAAATAAAGTCTGCCACTGTTTGCACTGTTTCCCCATCTACTTGCTATGAAGTGATAGGACCGGATGCCATGATTTTAGTTTTCTGAATGTTGAGTTTTAAGCCAACTTTTTCACTCTCTTCTTTCACTTTCATCAAGATTTAGTTCTTCTTTGCTTTCTTCCATAGGGTAGTGTTATCTGCATATCTGAGGTTATTGTTATTTCTCCCGGCAATCTTGATTCCAGCTTGTGCTTTATCTAGCCCAGCGTTTCTCATGATGTACTCTGTGTATAAGTTAAATAAGCAGGGTGACAATATACAGCCTCGACGTACTCCTTTTCCTATTTGGAACCAGTCTGTTGTTCCAAGTCCAGTTCTAAATGTTGCTTCCTGACCTGCATACAGATTTCTCAGGAGGCAGGTCAGGTGGTCTGGTATTCCATTCTCTTTCAGAGATAGTACATGAAATTGAGATAGTATATGGAATTTTCAAATTTTGTTCCAATGCTGCCATCTTGTGGTCATGTAATTTCACTTTCTTTAAATTTGTAAATCAGTTTTTTTAATGGAAGTATAGCACAAGCTGGAGTCAAGACTGCCGGGAGAAATATCAATAACCCCAGATATGCAGATGACACCACTCTTATGGCAGAAAGTAAGAGGAACTAAAAAGCCTCTGATGAAAGTGAAAGAGGAGAGTGAAAAAGTTGGCTTAAAGCTCAACATTCAGAAAATGAAGATCATGGCATCCGGTCCCATCACTTCACGGGAAATAGATGGAAAAACAGTGGAAACAGTGTCAGACTTTATCTTTTTGGGCTCCAAAATCACTGCAGATGGTGACTGCAGCCATGAATTTAAAAGACGCCTACTTCTTGGAAGAAAAGTTATGACCAACCTAGATAGCATATTGAAAAGCAGACACATTACTTTGCCAACAAAGGTCCGTTTAGTCAAGGCTATGGTTTTTCCACTGGTCATGTATGGATGTGAGAGTTGGACTGTGAAGAAGGCTGAGAGCCGAAGAATTGATGCTTTTGAACTGTGGTGTGGAGAAGACTCTTGAGAGTCCCTTTGACTGCAAGGAGATCCAACCAGTCCATTCTAAAGGAGATTAGTCCTGGGTGTTCTTTGGAAGGAATGATGCTAAAGCTGAAACTCCAGTACTTTGGCCACCTCATGCGAAGAGTTGACTCACCGGAAAAGACTCTGATGCTGGGAGGGATTGGGGGCAGGAGGAAAAGGCGACGACAGAGGATGAGATGGCTGCATGGCATCACCGACTTGATGGACGTGAGTTTGAGTGAACTCCGGGAGATGGTGATGGACAGGGAGGCCTGGCGTGCTGCGATTCATGGGGTTGCAAAGAGTCGGACACGACTGAGTGACTGAACTGAACTGAACTGATTTTTATATCACTAGATACAAAACCCAAGAAGGGATATGAAATATCTTTAACTGAAAAAACCCCATCAACTTCAGGTCATGGATAGTTATTTTGAAATTCTTTAAGAAGGTTTTTTTTTGTTTGCTTGCCTTTTAAAATAATACAGGCATCATTATGCAAAAAAAATTTTTTTTAGAAAAAACAGGCAAGCGGAAATAAAATAAAAATCATCTGTTACCCTGCTGCCCATAACTAACCACTGTTGACATTTTGGCATAACCTTCCAGGTTTTTATAAACATAAATATAATCTGAAAAATAAAAACGAGGTATTTCACACATTGTTTTACAACTTACTTCCACTTTATAATCTATTGTGAACATCTTTCCATGTCAAAAAAATACAAATACACTATCATTTTTCATAACTATACTTTCCAAACATGAGTTTATGTACCCAAGAACCTAGCAATTCACTTAAATTCAAAAAATACTCACAGCTTTTAACTCCATATTACCACCCATGTGGAATTCAATGGTTTTGCCCATAATGAATACGCCTTCATTTCCACGGACAATAGCACGCCCATCAACTTTTATATTTAAGTCACTAGTAGCATTGCTAGTAATCTGAAAATTAAAAAAAAAAAACTAGTGATGAAGAATTTCTAAATTAAAGTGAGAATTGTTATTAGAGATAGAAGAGTAGAAGTTTCAATGAAAAAATATGAAAGGCAAGTGTTTTCATTCATATTTTATAGATGTAAAGAGAGATGATTTGATAATGATCATACAAACCAGTTGATGACAAATGTAGAACTAATCTTTTCCACTATTTTGGACTTAATTCTTTCACAGCACTGTATCAGTAAAACTGCCTCCCCCCCATACACACTTTGTAACTCTAGATAGTAATTCTCTTCCATTAATAAAGCAAAGAAAATAAACCATACCCTTTCAGTAGATGCTTTCTGAACATTCAGACTTTTCACTCCACTTGGCAAATGAAACTCATGAGTTTCATAGTCTGTGCTGAATAAGATATTTTGAGTCCTTGGGTCGAAAAACTGCATGCCAATGTCACTTGTAATAGAAGTTTTGTTCTTTTCCACACTGAGCTTTGTTGTCCCTTGCTGAAAAACAATCTTCAGAAAAACACTTCATCATGAATATGTTTTTGAAAAAGGCTGCATCCAAAATTCATCAAGAGCATTATCAAAAACTCTACAATAACAGACTTTTAGCTTCAAGTAATTTTCACTGCCTCTCTCTGACTCCCTCCACCCACTTGGGAGAAGAGTTCTTTCAAATGAGGGCTTACAGGCTTATGTGCTGTAATGCTTGGCAAAAAACAGATGGTTGCCGAGCACAGGGACCAGAGCTAAGATGGGCAGGGCCAGTAAGGATGCTTCCTTCAGGTTCTGGTCAGTTATATTAGCCATTCGGCAGGGGTTGCCACTGACTAGATGGACGTATTCCCTACCAGACACCCAGAGAGTAGAGGTTATTCTAACCTGGGAAGGTGATGATTTTTAAAATTTACTTTTAACTGGAGGATAACTGCTTTACAATGTAGTATTGGACACAGTGGGGGAAGGCGAGGGTGGGCCGAAGGTGCTTTATAAAATGGTTTCTTCATATGGAGGAGAAAAGAGTATGCATTCTCACAGTAATTGTATCTATCCCAGAAAATGTTACCATAAACAAAACCTAGAATATTAAGAAAGTACTGAATATTAATAGATTACAAGGCCAATATTATCAAATATAATTATGAATTTTCTCTAAAGGAAAATATCCATTTCAAACAATCAACTTGAGGTTTTTACAAAGAATTTTTCACTAATGTTTCTCAAATAATATGGTTACTTACAGGCTGATTGTTGCCAGTGATGACTAAATTTTCATTTCGCCTTCCTCCTACTGTGCTCTTATAAAGAGGATGTATAACTCCCATGTCAGATACTTGTTTAAATCGAAGCAGACCACTGTCATGAAACTCCATGCTGTCACAGCCATTGGGTCCAATGCGAATCACAGCCCAGATAACAAGTGTTATCTAAAACAGCAATCAAACCCACTGTTGATAGGCAGCATACATTCTTAACGCAACTTGAAAGCAAACAGAAAAGGCAGCTGCCAAAGGATTAAACTTCCTAAATGGTTTCATCAGTGACACAAACACATAAACTGGGTTTCCACTTACAAACAAAACCAATTTTCTTTTAATCAAGGTATTATATACAAATAACTAAAAGTTAAAAAAAAGGAAGCAGTTTCTTTTATCCCCCTCTGTATCTTATCCACTTTAAGCAATTTTAGCTATTTTTGTCTAGAACTTCTCTCCATATTTCTAAATAAGGTGTGTGTTATGTCTTTACTGATCAATTTTAGATTGTTATCTATTAATCTATTTTAGCAGATGAGAATTTTAGCTCATTTATATTTCTTCTCCCCTAACTCCAGTCCACGTTACATCCATGTTCAGTATTCTCAGCCATTATGACAAAATAAATATTATTCACACTAAGCCAAACACTGTACTATGATGGCAGTTCTTTTCTTGGGCTTTGTGTCTTTCCGAGTTTAATACTTGTCTTTCCCTCATTTGCTTAATTTCTCTGAATATCAGACTAAGTCTTTTCAAACTCTCCAACATTTCTATAAAATGTCTCTCAATAAAATGTTCTAAAAGTCCAAACCTCCCAGAAAATGTATTAGTTCTGTTTTCCTCTCCCAGAACTCTTTCTGGAACCCTCATCTTCGGCCTCTAGTCTGTTCTTGCCCTCTGGGTCTGCCTCACAGCTGTTACCCTGAGCCTTCCCTTCACTTTCATGCTGCAGCTTCCTTGTTCTTTCTCCAGTGTGGGATACCCAGTTTCCTGTATCCTTGTCTTCAACCTTCTTGGTTTAGCACCTTCTTTCGGTAAAGCAGTCTCCTGTGGCTTCCTTAGGAAGAATGTATGGAAAGTAAATATTTTTTGAGCACGGCTAAGAAAATGTCTCTATAATCTTTCACATTTGATTGATAGTTTAGCTTGACACACATTCCTAGATTCGAAATTATTTTCTGTCTGAAATGTGAAAGCCCTTGCTTTCCTGCCTGCTAGTTTCCAGCACTGCTTTTGAAAGGTCTGATGCCACTCTGATTTTGTGTTCTTTACACGTAATCTTTTTAAAAAAAATTCTCTGGAAGATTTTAGGATCTTCTCTTTATTCCTGGTCTTCTTAAATTTAACAGTGATAGCTTTGGTGTGAGTCTTTTTTAGGCATATGCTGGACCCAGAATGGGCTTCCCAGCTGGTGCTAGTGGTAAAGTACCTGCCTACCAATGCAGGAGACTTGAGAGATGCTGGTTCCATCTCTGGGCGGGGAAAATCCCCTGAAGTAGGAAATAGCAACCCATTCCAGTACTGTTGTCTGGAGAATCCCATGGACAGAGGAGCCTGGCAGGCTACGGTCCCTAGGGTTGCAGAGTCAGATACGACTGAAGCGACTTAACACACACACATGGACCTGGAATGGTAGTTTTCAAATTTTCTTGATTTATTTGATAACATTCTCCCTAGTGTGTTCTTTTCTCTTTCTAAAACTCCTATTAACAGCATGTTTATGGATTAATTTTGTTGAATTTCGTGGAAGTTTCTTTTTTCTTCCAATATCTATGTTATCTATCTACCTACCTATCTATCCATTCATCTACCCACCCATGTGTGTATATTTCTATGAGTTTTTCCATATTCTTTAATTGCTTTTTAATGGCATGGTATCCTTGTTTAATAGACGCAATATCCTCTTACTTCTCTGAAGATAATGATTTTAGTGTTTTTATCTTTTTAAAAAATTAGTTTGCAATATTATGGTTTGTGCCATACATCGACATGAATCAGCCACGGGTGCACGTGTCCCCCCATCCTGAATCCCCCACTCACCTCCCTCCCGACCCCATGCCTCTGGCTTTGAGTGCCCTGTTTCATGCAGCGAACCTGCACTGGTCATCTATTTCACATATGGTAATATACATGTTTCAATGCTACTCTCTCAAATCATCCCACCCTCACCTTCTCCCAGAGTCCAAAAGCCTGTTCTTTACTTCTGTGTCTCTTTTGCTGCCTTGCATATAGGATCATCCTTACTGTCTTTCTAAATTCCATACATATGTGTTAATATACAGTATTGATATTTCTCTTTCTGAAGTACTTTGCTCTGTATAATAGGCTCCAGTTTCATCCACCTCATTAGAACTGACTCAAATGTGCTCCATTTTATAGCTGAGTAATATTCCATCATGTATAAGTAAGTAAATGAAAGTCACTCAGTTGTGTCCGACTCTTTGTGACCCCATGGACTATAGAGTCCATGGAATTCTCCATGCCAGAATACAGGAGTGGGTAGCCTTTCCCTTCTCCAGGGGATCTTCCCAACCCAGGAATCAAACTGGGGTCTCCCACATTGCAGGTGGATTCTTTACCAGCTGAGCCACAAGGGAAGCCCAAGAATACTGGAGTGGGCAGCCTATCCCTTTTCCAGTGGATCTTCCCAACCCAGGAATCAAACTGGGGTCTCCTGCATTACAGGCAGATTCTTTACAAACAGAGCTATCAGGGAAGCCCTGATATTGTGTATATGTACACAACCTCTTTATCCATTCGTCTGCTGACGGACATCTAAGTTTACTGTCATTTGCTACATTTTCTCTATTTCCCTGAATTCCTACTTTCTCCATGGTTTGGGTGCTTTTGGTCTCAATAATGTCTCAATTCTGGGAGCTTTCCATAAAAATTTACTGATCCCTGTGACTCTGTGTTCATATTTAACACAGTGGTTATAAAAAGTTCATGGAAAGGTCTCTGTGTGGGGTGGGGCTAGTAACTGACAGGCTTCACAGTAGGGGGATTTAGGTAGCTTTTTCATGGGACCTGCCAAGTGTCAGCATCTTCAGCTCCTGCCCAGAGAATGTAAGCCTGGTGCAGGGAGCTGGAGGTGGGGGATGAGGATAAGGGAGCCTCAAGACTCAGGGTGCAGCACTCCCCTGCTTTCCTGTGGAAACCCATGCCTACCCTCAGGCAGAAAGAATCCTGTCTGGTTCAGCGCAGGGTGAGGAGGGGCAGCTCCGTGACTACTGACTGGAAGGGGAGCAGGGCTGGGGATCGCATGGCTCCTTCTACGGATTTTTCAAAGCAGCTCTCTGTTTTCGGTTCCCCTCTCACTCCTGCTTTTCAAGGAACTTGTACTTCCACTTCCTGAGGTTTTTCAGGATTCTGCAAGGCACTTCCACCAATGCCCTCTGCAACCCCTCCCCAACATGCAGTTTCTCTTCCTTGATAAGTTGCCATTCCTCATCCTCCTTTTTGTCTTCAAATATTATGATTTAGAATTCTGATTGCCTCCCGCCTTCTTCCAAGATATTTCTGCTTCTTGACATTGTAACCTTAGGTTGAACTTTTTAGGGCAGAAGTGGATGAAAAATGTCTTTTTTTTTTTTCGCTATCTTAACCATAACTTTTCAATAAAATAAATTCAGAACATGTGCTCCTAGTAAAGCTACTTATAGTTTCAGCTCTTTTCAATTTAAGTGAACAATTAGACACAAATGTTTTGGATGTACATAAAATACAAGGACTGACTTAAGAGTATTAGAAGTAAAGAATACAGTAAACAGAATCCCTTTAGAACTGCTGCATCCATGTTCATGATCGGTGTTAGGGATACCAATAATCACTCTCTGAAAATGTCTGTCCACACACATGCCAGAGGGTTTCACATTTAACTCTCAGATAGTTTCAACCTTGGGTTAAGAGTCTTCTTCTTTAAGAGACTTTCCTGGTGGTCCAGTGGTTAAGAATGTGCCTTGCCAATGCAGGGGACATGAGTTCGATCCCTGGTCAAGGAACCAAGATCCCACATGTCGTGGGGCAACTAAACCCATGTGCCACAACTGAGACCTGACACAGCCAAATAAATGAATAAATATTTATTAAAAAGCCTCCTTCTTTAAGAAAGCAATTATCTTTGGAAAAGTAATACACCAACTCCTCATACCTTGGTGTAAACTAGTCTACCTCAGGTCCTTTCATTCTTCAACTATAAAGATTTAGGACTGCAAAAGGTAACCTTTTACCACATCCAAGGTTCACTATTTTTAAGCTGAGGAGGCAAAAGTAAATTTGGGAAAACTTGAAAGAAAACATGAAGGAGTGTATTTTTAGGAGAGATGAAGGCAATAAAATCATCTTCAGAAAGGTCTCTTCTGTTGAGTTGATGCTAATGTTTTAAAAGTTAAGTTGTTTAAAGGAAAGAGTCTATAAACATTTTTTTCTAAGTAAAATTAGTACACGGTGAGGAATGAAGTATTTCCTGCAGTATCAGTATACAAGGATGTCACAGCCATCAGCAATTGCAGCCCTTCAATGTGAGTTAATGAGCCCTAAGGACACTTAGGAGAAGGCGATGGCACCCCACTCCAGTACTCTTGCCTGGAAAATCCCATGGATGGAGGAGCCTGATAGGCTACAGTTGATGGGGTCGCGAAGAGTCAGACACGACTGAGCGACTTCACTTTCACTTTTCACTCTCATGCATTGGAGAAGGAAATGGCAACCCACTCCAGTGTTCTTGCCTGGAGAATCCCGGGGACGGGGGAGCCTGGTGGGCTGCCGTCTATGGGGTCACACAGAGTCAGACATGACTTAGCAGCAGCAAGGACACTTAGGATGGAGAATACCAGCCATCAGACTGCAATCAATCCCTATTATGAGCCCCAGGGACACTCAGGATGTGAAATACACAGGACACTGGCCCCAGATAGCTGAGATGCATATGAAAGCAATGATTCCAGTAAACTCAGATTCTTGCATCTTCCCATGCACAGAAAAGTGATAAATTCTTTAACCTGGGATATCTGGCTTCCTTTAATTAACTATAATCTTTTGATGTTCAGACTACCTGCCCTTTGTTGCAAAACTTCTATATAACCTGGCTCGTCCCCTAACCTCCTCAGAGCAGTTCTCTCAGGGTCAGCTGATATGCTGTCTACCGGGTCGGAAGTCCTAAAGGTTTGAAATTCTAAAAATACCCACATAATAAAACCTTAATTCTCAACTTTTAGGTTGTGACTACTTTTTAAATTGACGATGGCAATATTAGCACACTAGGTTTTCATAAAGAAAATATTCATTAAAATTCAGTAAGAGATAAAACATATACAGGCATACTTCATAGATATTGTGGGTTTGGTTCCAGATAATAGCAATAAAGTGAATATTGTAATAAAGCAAGTCACACAAACTTTTTTGGCTTTCAAGTGCATACAAAACTTAAGGTTATACTATACTGTAGTCTAGGAGAAGGCAATGGCACCCCACTCCAATACTGTTGCCCAGAATATCCCATGGATGGAGGAGCCTGGTAGGCTGCAGTCCATGGGGTGGCTAAGAGTCGGACACGACTGAGCGACTTCACTTTCACTTTCCACTTTCATGCATTGGAGAAGGAAATGGAAACCCACTCAAGTGTTCTTGCCTGGAGAATCCCAGGGACGGAGAAGCCTGGTAGGCTGCAGTCCGTGGGGTCGCACAGAGTCGGACATGACTGAAGCGACTTGGCGGCAGCAGCATACTGTAGTCTACTAAGCATGCAACATTACGTCTAAAAAAACAACTTTCAGGGAATCCTGTTGGTACACCTGGTGGTCCAGTGGTTAGGACCCAGCACTCTCACTGCTGAGGATCTGAGTTTGATCTCTAGTCAGGGAACTAAGATCCTGCAAGCCATGCTGCTGCTGCTGCTAAGTTCCTCCAGTCGTGTCTGACTCTGTGTGACCCTAGAGATGGCAGCTCACCAGGCTCCCCCGTCCCCAGGATTCTCCAGGCAATAACACTGGAGTGGGTTGCCATTTCCTTCTCCAATGCATGAAAGTGAAAAGTGAAGTGAAGTCGCTCGGTCGTATCCGACCCTTAGCGACTCCATGGACTGCAGCCTACCAGGCTCCTCCGTCCATGGGATTTTCCAGGCAAAAGTACTGGAGTGGGGTGCCACTGCCTTCTCCATGCAAGCCATAAGGTTAGGCCAAAAAAAAAAAAAATGTACATACCTTAATTAAAAAATACTTTTTTTCTAAAAAATGCTATCACCTGAGCCCTTAGTGAGTATAAACTCTTTGCTAGTGGAGGGTCTTGCCTTGACATTCATGGCTGCTGACGGATCGGGGTGGTGGTTGCTGAAGGGCTGGGGTGGCTGTGGCAATTTTTAAAAATAAGATGATAATGAAGTTTGCTGCACTGACTCTTCCTTTCATGACTTTTCTGTAGTACACATAGCTGATAGCATTTTACCTACAGTATGACTTCTTTCAAAATTGGAGCCAATCCTCTCAAATCCTGCTACTGCTTTTATTGTGTGTGTGTGTGTGTGTGTGTGTGGCGGGGGAGAGGTCCTCACAGGCACATTTATTCATGCCCGAGAGCAGCAGCACTGCTACAAGCATACACAACCTCCTGTGTTCCCACAACACAGTCAGACCTACGTCCCACTCAAGTAAAGCTGGTTAATAATGACCACGAGCAGGTGCAGGACTGGAAGCTTACAAGGCTTTACCTCTTTTATCAGCACTCCTGATTTTATAAATCATGAAGCCATGCCTACCCAAATCTCCAGGTAAATGTGGGTACAGTAGGGCTTCACGGAGATCCAAACATTCTTAACAAGGCTTTGAGGCATCTCTGTGCAGGACCTGCCACTGCTTTATCAACTAAATTTATGTAACAGTCTAAATCCTTTATTGTCATGTCCATAATCTTCATAGCATATCCCTCAGGAGGAGATTTCATCTCAAGAAAACACTTTCTTTGCTCATCCATAAGAAGCAACTCCTTATCCTTTATCAGGGGGATGGTAGCAATTTATCACATCTTCAGGCTCTACTTCTAATTATCTTGATATTTCTATCACATCTATAGTTACTTGATCCACTGAAGTCTTGAACCCCTCAAAGTCAACCATAAGGACTGCAATCAACTTCTTTCAAACTCCTGTGTACATTGATATTTTGACCTCTTCCCATAAACCCCCATTGTTCTTAATGGTATCTGGAATAATGAATTCTTTCCAAAGGCTTTTCAACTTACTTTGCTCAGATCCATCAGAGGAGTCACTATCTATGGTAGGTATTACCTTAAAAAACGTATTTCTTTTTTTTTTAATAAAAAATATACTTCTTAATAAGACCTGGAAGTCAAAATTATTGCTTGATGGGTGGGCTGCAGACTGGATGTTGTGTTACCAGGCATGAAAACAACACTACATCTATACCACAAACAACGTCGTGCATCTCTATCAGAGCTCTTAGGTGACTGATCCATCATCAATGAGCAGTAACATTTTGAAAGAAACTTTTCTTTTTTCTGAGCAGCAAATCTCAACAGTGGGCTTAAAATATTCAGTAAATTATGTTGTAAACAAGTGTGCAGTTATCCAGACTTGGTTGTTCCACTTACAGAGCCCAGACACAGAAGATTTAGCATAATTCTTAGGGCCCTAGGATTTTCCAAATGGCAAATAAGTGCTGGATGCAACTTAAAGTCACTGGCTGTCTCAGCCCCCAACAAGAGAATCAGCATGTCCTCTGAAGCTTTGAAGCCAGGCACTGGCTTCTCTCTAGCTACAAGTCCTAGATGGCATCTTCTTCCAATATAAGGCTGTTTTGTCTGCATTGATAATCTGTCATTTAGTGAAGTCACCTTCAGTAATGATCTTAGCCAGGTCTTCTGGATAACTTGTTGCAGCTTCTATATCAGCCCAGGTTATTTCACCTTGTACTTTTATGTTATGGAGAACCTTTTTTCTTAAACGCCATGAACCAACCTCCATTAGCTTCAAACTTCTGCAGCTTCCTTACCTCTCTCAGCCTTCATAGAATTGAAGGGTGTTGGTTACTCTGGATTTGGCTTTGACTTAAGGGAATTTTGTGGCTGGTTTGATCTTCCATCTAGACAAGTAAAGCTTTTTCTGTAACAGCAATAAAACTATTTTGTTTTCTTATCATTCATGTGTTCTCTAGAATAGGAATTAAGTTTTTTGTTGTTGTTGTGCTGCAAAGCTTGTGAGATCTTAATTTCTCAACCAGGGGTTGAACTGGGCACTTTGGCAGTCAAAGTGTCAAATCCTAACCACTGAACCACCAAGGAATTCCCTAGAGTAGGACCTTCATTTAAGAAGCTTTTCTTTGCATTCACAACTTGTCTAAGTGTTTGGCATAAGAGACCTAGCTTTCAGATGATCTCAGCTTGTCATGTACCTTCCTCACTAAGCTTAATCATATCTAACTTTTGATTTAAACTGAGAGATACTTGCAACTCCTCCTTTCACTTGAACACTTAAGAGGCCATGGGAATGGCCTCTTAGGGAATGGCTCAGCCAGTAAGGAGTCTGCCTGCAATGCAGGAGACCCAGGTTAGATCCCTGGGTTGGGAAGATCCCCTGGAGAAGGAAATGGCAACCCACTCCAGTACTCTTGCCTGGAAAATCCCATGGACAGAGGAGCCTTACAGGAGTCAGACATGACCGAGTGATTTCACTTCACTTCACTTCACTTCAAGTAGAGAGAGAGAAAGAGTGAAAGGGGGGAAGGGCTAGTGGATGGAGCAATCAGAATGCATACAACATTTATTAATTAAATTCACCATCTCTTATGGATGTGGATAGTGGGAACCCCACACAATTACAATGGTAATATTAAAGATCACTGGTCAGAGATCACCATCAGATCAGATCAGATCAGATCAGTCGCTCAGTCGTGTCCGACTCTTTGTGACCCCATGAATCGCAGCACGCCAGGCCTCCCTGTCCATCACCAACTCCCAGAGTTCACTGAGACTCACATCCATCGAGTCAGTGATGCCATCCAACCATCTCATCCTCTGTCGTCCCCTTCTCCTCCTGCCCCCAATCCCTCCCAGCATCAGGGTCTTTTCCAATGAGTCAACTCTTCGCATGAGGTGGCCAAAGTACTGGAGTTTCAAGAAATATAATAAGGAGAAAAACTCTGAGATATAGTGAAAATTCCTGAACTGTGACAAGGAGACTGAAGTGAGCAGACTCTGCTGGAAAAAGTGAGCATGCTGCCATGCCTGGCACTAACAGGCTTGCCTGGGACAAGGCTGCCACAAACCTTCAATCTGTAAAAAATGCAGTACAGGCAAAGTACAGTAAAGCTAAATGCCAAAAAAAACGAGGTAAGAAAGTGTTAGTCGCTCAGTCGTGTCTGACTCTTGGCAACCCCATGGACTGTAGACTGCCAGGCTCCTCTGTCCATGGAACTCTCCAGGCAAGAATACTGGAGTGGGTTGCCATTTCCTTCTCTAGGGGATCTTCCCAACTGAGGGACTGACTGAACCTGGGTCTCCCACACTGCAGGCAGATTCTTTACCATGATTTCACTAAAAACAGAAGAAAAATTCTTCATGCTAATTAAGAAAAGAATACTCTGTGCTAAATACTCACAATTAAATTGATGACAGCCAGGATAAACAGGAGGATAATCACACAGATGGCTAAATTGCCCTTTCTCCCTCTCAGTCCCGTTTTATGGAGGCGATCTTCATCGATTGGAATATAGCCAGCTTTAAAGTTACTGTTGTGTTCTTTATTGACATTCCTTCTCTCAACAGCCTTTTCACGCATGGACTTCTTCACAGGACCATTGGAACTTTGCTAAAAGCAAAATAAAACACAATGGAGCAGCTATACCCTCTATTTTGGATGCCTTATTTGTTAGGTGCAAATTCATAAGGAAAGAAAGCTAAATTGGTTAGTGATATATTTTCTACTAATAATCCTCAAGTCACGTTGCACTGGAGCTTCCTAGGTGAAGCTAGTGGTAAAGAACCCATCTGCCAATGCAGGAGACATGGTTTGATCCCTGGGTTGGAAAGATCCTCTGGAGGAGGGCATGGCAACCCACTCTATCTAGTATTCTTGTCTGGAGAATCCCCATGGACAGAGCCTGGTGGGCTATAGTCCAAAGGGTTGCAAAGAGTTGGACACAACTGAAGTGACTTAGCATGCATGCACACACATGTTGAGTTGCAGGCTCCAAGTGGGGACACGACTGTACTAAGGGTTGTAGATAACAGTCTGATAACAGACTTCCACTATTTGCTTTGAATAGTCCTACCATCAGTCGAGTGAACAGCCAGCTCATTTTGGAGGAGAGCTGACAGACACACTCTATAGTCAAACTGTTTTTATTAATGATTTATAAAGATCTGCTTAATCATATATATATTTCATTTATATGAAAAGAATTTAGAGAGGCTAATACACTTTACTTATCACTCTAGTTGGCTAAAGTTAGTATTATCCTAGACCAGCAGTTTTCAAAGTATGGGCTGGGAAACCATTGAGAGGTTCTTTGAAATCCTTCAAGTGTCTGGAGGGTGAAAATCATTTTCAAAAGAAACCCACTATGATGTTATTTTCTTTTTTTACTCTTCTTCTCTCATGAATGTGCAGATGACCCTTGAACAAAATGGTTTTGAACAGCATGGATCCACTTATATGTGGATTTTTTTCAATAAATGTACAGGAAAAAATTTTGGAGATTTTCAACAATTTAAAAAAATTTGCAAAAAAAAAAAAAAATTTGCAGATGAAATACTGAAAAAATTTAAGAAAAAAGATTTGCTGTGAATGTATAAAACATGTAGATACATAAGGTAATAGTCAATATAAAATTAATAATAATTTCTTTACTGCTTTATAACCTTGTTTTTAAAGAATTATGTACAGTCTATCTGTATCATAACTGGAGAAACAGGTTATCAGCTGATCATCCCATATCACTGGCTTTTTAAAAAGGATATGAATATGACTGTGATACTTTTTGCCATAAAAAGTTTTTATTTTTACAATTCATTCACTAGTGTATAGGTTAGGCTACCATGAAGGAACTGTACTGATTAACATTTGTTGTTTAGTTGCTGAGTCGTGTCCAGAGCTTTTGAGATCCTGTGAACTATAGCCCAGAACAGTCTCCTCTGTTCATGAGACTGCCCAGGCAAGAATACTAGAATGGACTGCCATTTCCAAAAAATTGCCATTTCTCCAGGGGATCTTCCCGACCCAGGGATCAAACCTGAGTCTCTTGCATTGACAGGCGGAGCCAAGGGAAGCCCACTGGCTACACTAAGTTACCATAAAGCAACCATTGTGCTGCTGATATTGCCGGGGAAAATATCAACAACCTCAGAGATGCAGATGATGCCACTCTAATGGCAGAAAGCAAAGAGGAAATAAAGAGTCTCTTGATGAGGGTTAAAGAGAAGACTGAAAAAGCTGGCTTAAAATTCAGCATTCAAAAAACCAAGATCAAGGGATCTGCTCCCATCACTTCATGTTAAATAGATGGGGAAAAAGTGGAAACAGTAACAGATTTTATTTTCTTGGGCTCCAAAGTCACTGTGGTGACAGTAGCCAGGAAATTAAAAGATGCTTGCTCCTTGGAAGAAAAGCTATGACAAACCTAGACAGCATATTAAAAAGCAGAGACATCACTTCACTGACAAAGGTCCATGTAGTCAAAGGTATGGTTTTCTGTCTTCCCATCTGGCTCAGCTGGTAAAGAATCCACCTGCAATGTGGGAGACCTGGGTTCGATTTCAGGGTTGGGAAGATCCCCTGGAGAAGGGAAAGGCTACCCACTCGTGTTCTGGCCTAATTAGAACTGGACATAGGACAACAGACTGGTTCCAAATAGGGAAAGGAGTATGTCAAGGCTGTATATTGTCACCCTGCTTATTTAACTTCTATGCAGAGTACATCATGAGAAATGCTGGGTTGGATGAAGCACAGGCTGGAATCAAGATTGCCAGGAGAAGTATCAATAACCTCAGATATGCAGATGACACAACCCTTATGGCAGAAAGCGGAGAACTAAAGAGCCTCTTGTTGAAAGTGAAAGAGGAGAGTGAAAAAGTTGGCTTAAAATTCAACATTCAGAAAACTAAGATCGTGGCATCTGGTCCAATCACTTCATGGGAAATAGATGGGGGAAGCAGTGGAAATAGTGACAGACTTTACTTTGGGGGGCTCCAAAATCACTGCAGATGGTGACTGCAGCCATGAAATTAAAAGATGCTTGCTCCTTGGAAGGAAAGTTATGACCGACCTAGATAGCATATTCAAAAGCAGAGACATTACTTTGCCAACAAAGGTCCGTCTAGTCAAGGCTATGGTTTTTCTAGTGGTCATGTATGGATGTGAGAGTTGGACTGTGAAGAAAGCTGAGTGCCAAAGAATTGATGCTTTTGAACTGTGGTGTTGGAGAAGGCTCTTGAGAGTCCCTTGGACTGCAAGGAGATCCAACCAGTCCATTCTGAAGGAGATCACTCCTGGGTGTTCATTGGAAGGACTGATGCTGAAGCTGAAACTCCAATACATTGGCCACCTGATGTGAAGAACTGACTCATGTGAAAAGACCCTGATGCTGGGAAAGATTGAAGGCAGGAGGAGAAGGGGACGACAGAGGATGAGATGGCTGGATGGCATCACCGACTCGATGGACTTGAGTTTGAGTAAACTCCAGGAGTTGGTAAAGGACAGGAAGGCCTGGCATGCTGTGGTCCATGGGGTCGCAAAGAGTCAGACACAACTTGGCGACTGAACAACAACATCAAGGCACTCAGTGATATTTTACTGAAATGAGTACGTCTAATAATTTCAGATACCAGAGATTCCTTCAGACTTAATTTCTCTTAATTTCCCCCTACAAACCCACAGCTTGTTCTCTTTGGGATTATCAGTCATTTTGAAGAGTATAAAGAGAACTGGAGACCAAAAAATTTGAGAACCTCTGACTAAGTTGGAATGACATTGTAGGTGATTATTTGGTATATCATGAACACAAAAGGAAGAAGTAGAAATGCTTACTGCCCAACTTTCATATTTTTGAGAGCTTTGAGAAAATTAATTTATTGAATAAGCATTTTTTAAGCTCTTTAGGCTTTAACATTAATCCCATGTTTGCATACACAAAATAGTTAGCAATGCAGTAACGTATTCTGTATGCTCCGATGCCAAAATCAATAGTACAGACAATACATGCTGTGGAGTTCATGGGAGAAGAGACAGCTGGGCTTGGAGTTGTCAGGGAAACCAGAAGGAGCAGGTGAGTCAGATCTGGCAATGCAGGCAGGATCAAGTCGGAAAAGGAGGACAGGTTGTGGAAGTTTGGGGACACCTGTGAACAAATTCTAGTCTTGACATCTGTTTATTTGCGAGTCACTAAAGGTCTCTGAATATGAACGATATATGTTTCAGGATGCTAAATGTGTGAGTATTTGCAGGAGACACAGGAAAGAGGAGAATATTAGCAAGTAGGCTGCTGGGATGTTGTTGTAAGGGAAACCCGAGGTATTGACGGCCTAAAACAGGTGGGATGAAAAAGGAGAGATTAAAAATACACTTCAAGAGAAGAATTGAGTGAATTTGTAGCCAGATTTAAAAAAAAATAAAAGCCCCTCAGTTTACTGAATGGTGACTAGTTAAACACAGGGAATGAAGTGCGGAGATTTTACATATGCTGCATTTGAACTGAATGAGAAACGACCACATGCCTCAAAGGCAATGAGAAGGATGGCATGAGATATTAGGTCAGTCAGGACTTGACAAACTTGAGAGTCTTCAGCTTCAAAGTAAATTAAATCTATGAGACTAATATCGGTCTACTGTAAAAAAAAACATGAAGCAGTGGTCCCCAACCCTTTTTGTGGCACCAGGGATCAGTATCATGGAAGACAATTTTTCCACAGACTGGGGTGTAGGGGGATGGTCTGGGGATGATTCAAGGGCATTACATTTATTGCACACTTTATTTCTATTATTATTCCATCAGCTACACCTCAGATCATCAGGCATTGGGTCCTGGAAGTCAGGGACCCCTTGTATAGAGCAAAAGAACAAAGAGCCAAGGAAGTACTCTTGGAAAACTTTGTGCAGGAACAATAAAAAATGAGAAATACAAGAAAACTAAGGATGTGCAACATTGCTGAACTTAATATGGTAAGAATCGCCTCTGTGATTCTCAAACTCTAAGTAGCAAACTGGTAAGTAGAAATAGTCCTGAAAAGATGCCAGCAAGTGTACATTTATTTTCATTAAGAGAGAAGACTATAACTAAAGAATTATGTACTGTCAGAGGAAAACTGTGCTTGTTCTTGTTGTTAGGATCTTTCTGTCCCTTTCCCTCCAACAATTTGTAGGAAGACTCACATGTTTGATGGCAGAGGGAAACATGCCAAGAAGGACAAAGACCAGATACCTCAGAGTAGGGCAGAGTAATGAGGGAACTAAGATCCTCCAGGAGACAGGAAAGAAAGTGAATGTACAGAAGAGTCTTAAAAGGTGGGCTCCCACTTCATTCAAATGGTTCACACCAGGAAGAGAAACCATTTCTATTTTTCCTCGGGATGTAAAAGGCAAGGTCAGCTCTCAATAAAGAGCGGAGAGGGCAGCTGAAATCTTACTGTGGTTGCAGGGGTAGCAGGCTGGTTGAGGGCTTATGGAAAACAGAAAAAGACAAGAATAATCATTGTTGGTAATGTGGCAGACAAAATTTTTTAAACTCCACTAAGCGGTAAGCATAAACATCTTTTAATTTCATGGCTGCAATCACCATGTGCAGTGATTTTGGAGCCCAGAAAAATAAAGTCAGCCACAGTTTCCACTGTTGCCCCATCTATTTCCCATGAAGTGATGGGACCAGATGCCATGATCTTCGTTTTCTGAATGTTGAGCTTTAAGCTAACTTTTTCACTCTCCTCTTTCACTTTCATCAAGAGGCTCTTTAGTTCTTCTTCACTTTCTGCCATAAAGGTGGTGTCATCTGCATATCTGAGGTTATTAATATTTCTCCCGGCAATCTTGATTCCAGCTTGTGCTTCCTCCAGCCCAGCGTTTCTCATTATGTACTCTGCACATAAGTTAAATAAGCAGGGAGACAATATACAGCTTTCACGTACTCTTTTTCCTATTTGGAACCAGTCTGTTGTTCCATGTCCAGTTCTAACTGTTGCTTCCTGACCTGCATACAGGTTTCTCAAGAGGCAGGTCAGGTGGTCTGGTATTCCCATCTCTTTCAGAATTTTCCACAGTTGATTGTGATCCACACAGTCAAAGGCATTGGCATAGTCAATAAAGCAGAAATAGATGCTCCAAAATCACTGCAAATGGTGATTGCAGCCATGAAATTAAAAGACGCTTGCTCCTTGGAAGGAAAATTATGACCAACCTAGACAGCATATTAAAAAGCAGAGACATTACTCTGTCAACAAAGGTCCGTCTAGTTGAGGCTATGGTTTTTCCAGTGGTCATGTATGGATATGAGAGTTGGACTATAAAGAAAGCTGAGCACTGAAGAATTGATGCTTTTGAACTGTGGTGTTGGAGAAGGCTTTGAGAGTCCCTTGGACTGCAAAGAGATCCAACCAGTCTATCCTAAAGGAGATCAGTCCTGGGTGTTCATTGGTAGGACTGATGCTGAAGCTGAAACTCCAATACTTTGGCCACCTGATGCGAAGAACTGACTCATTTGAACAGACCCTGATGCTGGGAAAGTTTGAGGGCAGGAGGAGGAGGGGACGACAGAGGATGAGATGGTTGGATGGCATCACCGACTCAGTGGACATGGGTTTGCGTGGACTCTGGGAGTTGGTGATGGATAGGGAGGCCTGGTGTGCTGTGGTTCATGGAGTCGCAAAGAGCGGCCACAACTGAGTGACTGAACTGAACTGAAGCGGTAAGAAAGGCTTTGTAGAAGAGCTTGCAATCTACTTAACAGGTTTAACACAAAACAAGTTGCTGAATACAGTCGTGTAGGTTGTGTATCCACATGAGGTGCAGAAGGTATGAGGGCCTGTCGACATTGCAAACAGTTTAGAGCTGAATTTGTATTTTGGTAGTTTTTCGGCCAGAGAAAGTAGAATATCTTAGGGAAAGTGAGTTTGCTTCTAATTTTCACAGATCCAGTATAGGATTATGACAGTGATGTCAGATGGGCAATTTAGAACTCTTAGCCAGACTCTGAATACAGGTCTACATGAGAGAGAGACAGGGCAAATCCTACCTTCTTGGGATGAATTCTTTACTTTTCTCTGTCAATTCATGTACATCAGTATATTTCATTCTTTGCACTTACCATTTACTGATGAGTTACTATATGCCAGATGTTCTAGACTAAAAAGATGTGCAAGGCACAGCACCTACTTTCAACAAACTTACTTACAGGCCAGCAGAGTAGATAGATGCAGTCATTAGCAATTACAGTTCAACATGGCAAGTGCAGTCGTGAAGCAATGAAACTGAAAAGAGTGCGTAAGAGGAATACCCTTTGACTTATCAAGTAAGGTCATGAGTTGACGATTCTTCAAAAAAGCTGGGGCCTCAGTTGAACATTAAAGGACAAACAGAAGTTAGCCAAGTAAAGTACAGAGAAAGGCCTTCCAGGCAGAGGAAACATCATGAAACTGAGTAGAGGTCATCTTGTGCAAACTAATGTTGGTAATTTTATATGGATGGTGAAGAAGATGAGTACATGAATGGGACAAAATAAGAAGTGCGATGTGGTTGTGCTTGCATGCTAAGTCACTTTAGTCATGTCCGACTCTTTGCAACCCTATGGACTGAACCCCTCCAGGCTCCTCTGTTCATGGGATTCTCCAGGCAAGAATACTGGAGTGGGTTGCCATGCCCTCCTCCTCCAGGGGATCTTCCCCACTCAGGGATTAAACTTGGGTCTCCTGCTTTGGAGGTGGATTCCTGACCACTGAGCCACTGGGAAGCCCCAAGATGTGGTTAGGGATCATGACTAGATATAAGTACCACATCAAGAATGACAGACTCTATTCTGAAGGTAATGGGGATTTAAAATAGGTTAGTGATATAGATTTGCATTACAGCAAAATTAAACCAAGAAGAGCTGAACTGGAATAGATGAGTTTAGAGATGGAGACATCAACAGCAGGTTTCCCTAACAGTCCAAAGGAGGGCTTGACTGAATTTTGACACTGCACATCAAGATTTGGGAGAGTCCTCAAGAGGCAGAACTGAAAGGACCTGGTGATTGACTGGATGTGAGTGTTACTTAGGGGGATCTAAGATGACCCCCAAGTAGGGCCTGATACGTAATTTGTGGGGTCTAGAGCAAAAAGAAAATGTGAGGTTCTCTGCTCAAGTACCAAGCCTGGGAGAGCAGAGCATTAACCCAAAGGTGGGTCCATCCTGAGCTCCCTTGAGCCAGTCCAGCTTGTGGCAAGGTGAACCAAGTGAATGGATGGTTGTAGCCCTTTTAATGGTGAGTGTGATGCACCATTCACCATTAAAAATTTCTGACTTTGGGGTGCCCGTGGAAAATTCAGTTAAATTCCGACTGGAGACATAAATACCTAACTCTGAAGTGGAGAATAAGGGATGGATCAGATTGCCCAGTCTTTGTGTAAAGCAAGAATAGAAACTAGGTGGAACTCCCAAGAGTATCAACAGGTGATGCAGATGAAAAAAAGAACCGTCTAAAACAGGCGCTGATAATTCAGGAAGGAAATCACAAAAGCAAGGGACAATTTCAATCTCAACAACTCCAAGAAGCTTTGTATCAATTTCACTCATTCCTTTACATTTTATTGTTAGGTCCTGTAGCTTGCCTACCATCTTTAGCTGATTTTTCTGCATTTATCTGGCAGTTTGACTTTAACTTTGAAGGCAGATGTCATGTCTTTTATTTTTCATGGCGCTCAGCATGACTGTTCCAGTGATATCTACCTACTATGTCTCTAAAAGCAGTTAATTACCTAAGAAAATCTTTCCAGACAAGATTTTTCTGGAAACAGAATGTTGGCTACCTGGCTCATTTATTTTTTTCAACAATGCTGAAGAATGAGACGTTTCCAAAGAAACTATCCTACCACAGTTTAAAGGAAAATAACAGTTAAGAAGGGAGGAAGAGACTATCAAAATTATTTTTAATATAACAAACCACCCTAGTAACTACAGGTGTGTGTGTGTGTGTGTGTGTGTAAATGTGTGCATAATGTATAGCCTGCTTTGGGGGAAGAAAATAGCCTTTTAAGCTATTCTAAGTTACAAGTTTACAATGTAGATTAGGAAATACTTGATAAAGGATTTAAAAAAAAATGATTTTAAACCAACTGGATAGGAGACAGTCTTGTACTGATTGGTGACTTGTCTCCAGAACCAAAGCGAGAGGAGAAACGTGGCTGTCAGCCTAGGGGGATGGCACA
Organism: Bubalus kerabau; assembly: GCF_029407905.1. Taxonomy (NCBI): domain Eukaryota; kingdom Metazoa; phylum Chordata; class Mammalia; order Artiodactyla; family Bovidae; genus Bubalus; species Bubalus kerabau. The sequence goes on from NC_073630.1 coordinate 72,089,169, forward strand.
CAAGAAGTGGCCGCAAGCTGATACCCAATAACAGCTGACTGTTTCTTGGCTGGTATCAGGGGAGGCTGGCGGCTCGTTGGCTGGGGATATTTTTACCCGCATCTTCGCTGGCCACGGAGCAGGACATGTCCCCGGTACGTCCTGGCGGAGGCTCCCGGCTGCCTCGACCCCATCCCGGGCCTCCAGGACAGCGCCCCTCCTGACCTCGCCAAGGGACAGCCAGGCCAGGCCCCGCGGCAGGCTCCCCCTTATCCGCCCCGGAGCCCCATACCCGGGGTCCCGCCCGGCCTTCGCCAGCATCCCGGGCTGCGGACAGCTCCCGCCCAGCCCCGCCCCGCGGAGCCCGCCCTCGCGCCCCAGCCCCCGCCTGCCGGTCCTACGGAGGACCTCACCGGCAGGACCCCGGCCTCCCCCGGCCCTCCAGCCCCCGGCTGCGGCGGGGCTCACAGACCTGCTCCGCGGCCGCCGCCGCCGCCGCCATCTTCCCGCGCCCGCCGGCTCCACCGCCCTCCCGGCCGCCTCCGCACCTCGCGCGCCTGCGCTTGCGCGCTGGAGGGGCGGGAGGGACCCGCAGCTCCTCGCCCCCGCCCCCCATCTCCAACCCCGCCCCGCCCCGGTCGTTGGTGCCAGCTCCGCTGCCCCCGGCGCCCAGGCAGTGGCCTCCGGGAGTGTTCGGAGGGTCCCGGGATTCCGTTCGACCTCGCGCCGCCTCTGGATTCTTCCAAAAGGGCGCCCTCAAAATACAGAGGACCCTTCTCCCTTCCCCTCCATTCCCCAGCAAGGGGTGGGGGGCGGTGCTGGTGCCATCAGGAGGGCTCCTTGCTTCAGGAGTCGGGGTCTCCTTGGCTGGGTGGGAAGGGCGCATTTGTAGAGTACATGTGGACGAGGGAGGAGGTGGTGACAACGTGGACAGAAGTTAACAAGTTGCTGACAGGCAGCTAAAATCTTGAAAACCGAATGTCCTTAAAGAGGACAGTCACTTCAGGGATGCTGCTTAGTTTTGGCGGGCCTGTGAAGGCTGATGCTTTTTTTCTGTGGTTTTGGAGATGGGTTGAAGATAGTGTGATGTATCTCCTGGGGAATCCAATTTAACAGATGTTTACTGCACACCAGGAAGGCACTCAGATATACAAGTAACTCGAATACACATTCCTTGTTCCCTGTCGAGTCAATATAATCCAATAATCCTTTTAGTTAAAAAAAAAAAAAAAAGAGAGAGAGAGAGAGAGAGGGCAGTGGTGAGCAAGGTGCGATAACTATTCCTCAAGTAGCTGAAACTTCTCCTAAGCATCTTGGGGCCCCAGGCCTGCCTAACTCAACAGGAACACCAGAGAGACCTGCTGGCCAAATTTGTCTTTCTCTAGGAACTAAATCAGTTTTGCTTTTTGATGACTGGAGCTGATGTTTCTCTCTCTGCATACTTTACATCAGAGGATTGCCAAGAAATTGTAGTTAGAAGATTCAGCTCTCTCACCTGGTAAATCCTTTATAATCTTGTCCGTCTCTCCTCTAGTTTTGGCTAAGATCAGTATCTAGCTGGTCATCAAGTTCTGCAAATCCTTTCCAAATGCTGGAACCAATTGACTTGCATCTCTAGACTGACTCCTTCCTGGATCTCTAAGACAAGCTTCATCTTAAGCAGAAAGACTGTTTCTGCTTACAGCTCAATGCTTTCGGGAATCAGCAGTAAGCCTCTGATAATAGTCTGGCTGTGGTCCCAATAATCCACTCAGATAACTGGGCTTTTGACTGATCCTTAATTCCTATCTCTAATTCTAGTCCTCTAGTCCTTACTTCCTATGCTTTTCTTCTTTTCCTTCTGCTTGAAAAGTCCTTCTCTTTTTCTCTGTCAAGCACACTCTTATTAATCCTTCAAAAATCCATTCAAATGTCATGTTCTCTTTGAGCCTTCCTACATGCCTGGGCAGTTTTAGCTGGTCTGTCCCTTAATTCTGCTCCTAGTCTTCTACATGTATTTCAGAGTGCATTGTATTCTATTTTGTTTACCTGTCTTAAGTTCATCTAAAAAACGGGGAGCTCTATCTGGAAGATCCGTATCTTACTCATCCTTTTATCTCCAATGCTTAAGACAGAATAAGTATCTTCAGTTCAGTTCAGTTCAGTCCAGTCACTCAGTTGTGTCCGAACTTTGCGACCCCATGAATTGATGCACGCCAGGCCTCCCTGTCTGAAGAAGGCAATGGCAGCCCACTACAGTACTCTTGCCTAGAAAATCCCATGGATGGAGAAGCCTGGTAGGCTGCAGTCCATGGGGTCGCTAGGAGTCGGACATGACTGAGCAACTTCACTTTCACTTTTCACTTTCATGCATTGGAGAAGTACATGGCAACCCACTCCAGTGTTCTTGCCTGGAGAATCCCAGGGACGGGGGAGTCTGGTGGGCTGCCCTCTATGGGGTCACACAGAGTCGGACACGACTGAAGCTACTTAGCAGCAGCAGTAGCAGCAGCAGGCCTCCCTGTCCATCACCATCTCCCAGAGTTCACTCAAACTCATGTCCATCGAGTCCGTAATGCCATCCAGCCATCTCATCCTCTGTGGTCCCCTTCTCCTCTTGCCCCCAATCCCTCCCAGCATCAGTCTTTTCCAATGAGTCAACTCTTCGCATGAGGTGGCCAAAGTATTGCAGTTTCAGCTTTAGCATCAGTCCTTCCAATGAACACCCAGGACTGATCTCCTTTAGAATCGACTGGTTGGATCTCTTTGCAGTCCAAGGGACTCTCAAGAGTCTTCTCCAACACCACAGTTCAAAAGCATCAATTCTTCGGCGCTCAGCCTTCTTCACCGTCCAACTCTCACATCCATACATGACCACTGGAAAAACCATAGCCTTGACTAGACGGACCTCTGTTTGAAAAGTAATGTCTCTGCTTTTTAATATGCTATCTAGGTTGGTCATAACTTTCCTTCCAAGGAGCAAGCATCTTTTAATTTCATGGCTGCAGTCACCATCTGCAGTGATTTTGGAGCCCCCCCAAAATAAAGTCTGACACTGTTTCCATTGTTTCCCCATCTAATTCCCATGAAGTGATGGGACCAGATGCCAAGATCTTCGTTTTCTGAATGTTGAGCTTTAAGCCAACTTTTTCACTCTCCACTTTCACTTTCATCAAGAGGCTTTTCAGTTCTTCACTTTCTGCCATAAGGGTGGTGTCATCTGCATATCTGAGGTTATTGATATTTCTCCCGGCAATCTTGATTCCAGCTTGTGCTTCTTCCAGCCCAGTGTTTCTCATGATGTACTCTGCATATAAGTTAAATAAGCAGGGTTACAATATACAGCCTTGACTGCCGTACTCCTTTTCCTATTTGGAACCAGTCTGTTGTTCATGTCCAGTTCTAATTGTTGCTTCCTGACCTGCATACACATTTCTCAAGAGGCAGGTCAGATGGTCTGGTATTCCCATCTCTTGAAGAATTTTCCAGATTTATTGTGATCCACACAGTCAAAGGCTTTGGCAGAGTCAATAAAGCAGAAATAGATGTTTTTCTGGAACTCTCTTGCTTTTTCGATGATCCAGCGGATATTGGTAATTTGATCTCTGGTTCCTCTGCCTTTTCTAAAACCAGCTTGAACATCTGGAAGTTCACGGTTCACATATTGCTGAAGCCTGGCTTGGAGAATTTTGAGCATTACTTTACTAGCGTGTGAGATGAGTGCAATTGTGTGGTAGTTTGAGCATTCTTTGGCATTGCCTTTCTTTGGGATTGGAATGAAAACTGACCTTTTCCAGTCCTGTGGCCACTGCTGAGTTTTCCAAATTTGCTGGCATATTGAGTGCAGCACTTTCACAGCATCATCTTTCAGGATTTGGAATAGCTCAACTGGAATTCCATCACCTCCACTAGCTTTGTTCGTAGTGATGCTTTCTAAGGCCCACTTGACTTCACATTCCAGGATGTCTGGCTCTAGGTCAGTGATCACACCATCATGATTATCTGGGTCATGAAGATCTTTTTTGTATAGTTCTTCTGTGTATTCTTGCCACCTCTTCTTAATATCTTCTGCTTCTGTTAGGTCCATACCATTTCTGTCCTTTAACGAGCCCATCTTTGCATGAAATGTTCCCTTGGTATCTCTAATTTTCTTGAAGAGATTTCTAGTCTTTCCTATTCTGTTGTTTTCCTCTATTTCTTTGCATTGATTGCTGAAGAAGGCTTTCTTATCTCTCCTTGCTGTTCTTGGAACTCTGCATTCAGATGCTTATATCTTTCCTTTTCTCCTTTGCTTTTCACTTCTCTTCTTTTCACAGCTATTTGTAAGGCCTCCCCAGATAAGTATCTTAGAAATCTGTAATACCCCAGTTTCTAAGACTAGCAGCCCTGCCTTGGTTTTGCCAACCTGTCTCATACATAGAGACAAAGTGCCTTGGCAATACCACCAGTAAAAATTTAATACCACCACTAAATTTAAAGGAAATCACATACAATGGGTCAGCAAAAGCTAAAAGATTTTCTTCAAATAGTAGTATAGGCCCCAACCCAAAGGACTAACACGGACAGCTGTAGGATAAGAATAGCATGGCACTCACAGAAGAGGACTGGGTAGAAGCCTGACTAGAGCAGAACAGATTATGCCATTAGCCACATGCGCTGAGGGTTTGCAACTGTCCCCAGTGGAAATTATGATGAGGATCCCACTGTATATCCTTGGAGCTCCTTGCATACAAGCTTCTTACATACAAGCATCAGAAAACACACACAGCTCTTGCTATACTGAGGAGTTTGGTTGCTCTTTTGTTGGCTTCATAAAATCCCTAATTAAAAATCTCTCCAGCTAACTGATACAGGTAAAATTCAAAGTGGACAGAAGTAAGAACTTTCAGAAAGCCTATTCCATCCAGATGTCTGACTCATTACACTTCTCTAGAAAAAAAGGCTCCTGGCTGGGTGGTAGAATTATGATGCTTTAAGAACAACCAATAGCTATTAAATTTGCTCTTCTACCTCTATGGGGTTATGACCTCAGATATAAAGCAGCCAATCATCTCCTTCCTGCCTTCTTTCCTTCTTTGCTTTCCTTTTTTCTTTCTTTTACTTCTTTCTCTTTTTGTTAATAGTTTAACAAACATTTATAGAGGGCTTAGAATGTGCCACTTGCTGTGCTGAGGATATTAAACTAAATAGACCTTTGCCCTTTTCTTTAAGAAACTCACAAGCTTATATAGGATGCAGACAAATAAGTTTAATATAGTAGGATAACAGTATCAACATTTCTAAAGTTAGAGAGACAAAGCAAAAAGAAGAGAGTGATGAGCTTTGTGGGGGTGGGGGAGTTAGGAAGACTTTGTCAGTTTGAGCTGAGTTTAAATTTATTAAAAGTGCAACTTTGGAGAAACCCCGTGTTTATTTCCTGGAGATTAGCTCTATTAGTTATTTCAGCAAGCCTGCAGAATAAATTGTATGCCAAAAAGAGGTTCAACTTTTAATGATTGGCTAATGCTCTCAGAATCAAGGCCTGACCTCAACTGAACTGTGAACCAGAAATTGAGACAAGCAAGATTTGCTCAATCTCAACCATAACCAATATGTTAAAAAAAAAAAGGGGGGGGGGAACAACATTAAAGAATGTCAGAACTGCAAGAGATCTTAGAGCTCATCAAGTCCATGTTTTTCATTATGTAGATGGAAGAAAAGTGAGGCTCAGAATGATTAAAGACTTATGTAAAGTCATGAGAAACCACTAACTGGAAGAGTGGGAGATAAAACAAGAGTATCCATGTTTCAAATTTATTGTTCTTTGAACTTCTCTAAGATAATCTGATAGTGTACCAGAAAGAAAGATTTGATTTTTCTTTTATTTCCAAATAAATGCCTGCTTGATAATATCCTGAAATAAATAGGAACAAAATTAGAGCATCAAAAGATTCTTCAAATAGAACTTTTACTTATCTATTTCCATATATATATATATATATATATATATATATATATATAATATATATATGGCTTACTCTCTTCTTGCCTTGAGAATCCCAGGGACAGGGGAACCTGGTGGGCTGCCGTCTATGGGGTCGCACAGAGTCAGACACTACTGAAGCGACTTAGCAGTAGCAGCAGCAGTAGCTCAGGCTTCCCTTGTGGCTCAGCTGGTAAAGAAACTGCCTGCAATGCGGGAGACCTGGGTTTGATCCCTGGACTGGGAAGATCCCCTGGAGAAGGGAACAGCCACCCACTCCAATATTCTGGCCTGGAGAATTCCATGGACTGTATAGTTCATGGGGTCGCAGAGTCGGACACAACTGAACGACTTTCACTTTCACTTTTCCCTGGTGGCTCAGATGGTAAAGAATCTGCCTGCAGTGTGGAAGACTCAGGTTTGATCCCTGGGTTGGGAAGTTTCCCTGGAGAAGGAGATGGCTACCCATTCCAGTATTCTTGCCTGGAGAATCCCACGGACAGAGAAGCCTGGCGAGCTACAGTCCATGGGGTCTCAAAGAGTTGGATACGACTGAGGGACTCTAACACTTCCTTTATCATATATATATATAAAAAACACTTCCTTTATCATATATATATATATATATATATGAAAGTGAAAGAAAGTGAAAGTGAAGTCACTCAGTCGTGTCCGACTCTTTGCAACCCTGTGGACTGTAGCCTACCAGGCTCCTCCGTCCATGGGGTTCTCCAGGCAAGAATACTGGAGTGGGTTGCCATTTCCTTCTCCAGGGGATCTTCCAGACTCAGGGATCAAACCTGGGTCTCCCGCATTGCAGGCAGATGCTTTAACCTCTGAGCTGCCAGGAAGCTATATATATATATATATATATATATATATATATATATATATATACTTTAAAAACAGAATCTCAACCTTGTTGAGTGCATGCTTATAGTCTGAAGCATGTGGATTCTTCTTTAATCAGCAATGTCTACCATTTGCATTCCAGGGTCTAACTCTCTCTTAAATTGACTGCCATCCTGCACCCATCAAAAGTGCTAAGGAAGTTCAATTCAGTTCAGTCGCTCAGTCGTGTCCAACTCTTTGTGACCCCATGAATCGCAGCACGCCAGGCCTCCCTGTCCATCACCAATTCCTGGAGTTCACCCAGACTCACGTCCATCGAGTCAGTGATGCCATCCAGCCATCTCATCCTCTGTGGTCCCCTTCTCCTCCTGCCCCCAATCCCTCTCAGCATCAGAGTCTTTTCCAATGAGTCAACTCTTCGTATGAGGTGGCCAAAGTACTGGAGTTTCAGCTTCAGCATCATTCCTTCCAAAGAACACCCAGGGCTGATCTCCTTCAGAATGGACTGGTTGCTGGGAGCCGGCATATTGCATATTGAGTGAGGATCTGGAATAGCTCAACTGGAATTCTATCACTGCTGAGAGCCAGCGTGAGGCACTCCACCCATGACAAAGGTCATGAGGAAGGAGGCTCGGCATACGCAAAGGCGGGATCGAGCCTCAGGAGTCCCCCTGGAAATTCTCGAGCATCTATCCCCAAAACCAGAGTCTGCCTACTTTCTGCTTTGTGCTTTCACCTACACCTCTGACTTTACGGGGGGCTGTCTCCCACTACCTCTCTCTGAAAAGAGAGTTAAGCTTACAGCTCCAGTTAATAATTCCTGGATGTGACAGTGTTTCAACCTACAAACTCCTTTGGAAATCCTCTAGCCTGCCTGAATAGGTTTTTCCGGCCACGTGTGATTGTTCAGAGCCTCCCAACTGTGAGAGGCAGGAGATGTTCTAAACTGCCTAAACACAGATTCCTTTGAGTAGTTAAAAGATTGATTAGAAAATGTATTGGTGAAGGGTTTTTCACTTGTTGGGCCAATGTTTGCTGCTAAGTCTCCATACTCCTTACCTACTGTGTCTTTGGCAGTGTATTGATTGATATAATGGGTGTATAGAAATGTAAAATGCCGCTTTGTCCAATGCTTTTTGGAAGGCTGGCGCCTGACTTTGGAATAATCACCTTTAGAGAAAGATAAGTTTCTTAAAATGTTAACAGGCCTCCGGGCCAGAAGATGATGTCAATCACCTGAACTTTTGCATATGATAAGTTTGCAGGAAGAAAGCCTGGCTTGCTGCATGACTCTACCCCTTCCCCCATTATCCTCTATGCATACCTTAAGGTATAAAAACTACTTTGGAAAATAAAGTGCGGGCCTTGTTCACTGAAACTTGGTCTCCCCATGTCATTCTTCCCTTTAACTTCCGGCTGAGCGTCCATCTGGAGCGTGGATGTCCTCTGCGACCATTTATTTGCCTGGGCTTCTAAGACCCACTCGAGAAGGTGTCTAAGGTGGGGCACCTTCCGCTATTCGAGAGGGCGCCTGCGGCCTCCGTGGTCAGAGCTAACCTGGTGTCACGGGTTATATTGATTTTCCGCGTAAACCAAGCCACTCAGCTTCTTTTCTCCACTGAATTTTCCTACTGAGCTATCCTTATTTCAGCCGCTTTTCTCCACTGAATTTCCTCACTGAGCTATCCTCATTCTATTACTCTTTGAATCTTTGATGAATAAATAAATATAAATAGGTCGCCGACGCCGTCCCCGCTTCGAATACCCTGGATCAGCCGGGGCTGGACCCCGGCAGGTCCAAGGGACTCTCAAGAGTCTTCTCCAACACCATAGTTCAAAAGCATCAATTCTTCAGCACTCAGCCTTCTTCACAGTCCAACTCTTACATCCATACATGACCACAGGAAAAACCATAGCCTTGACTAGACAAACCTTTGTTGGCAAAGTAATGTCTCTGCTTTTGAATATGCTATCTAGGTTGGTCATAACTTTCCTTCCAAGGAGCAAGCATCTTTTAATTTCATGGCTGCAGTCACCATCTGCAGTGATTTTGGAGCCCCAAAAATAAAGTCTGACGCTGTTTCCCCATCTATTTGCCATGAAGTGATGGGACCGGATGCCATGATCTTTGTTTTCTGAATGTTGAGCTTTAAGCCAACTTTTTCACTCTCCACTTTCACTTTCATCAAGAGGCTTTTTAGTTCCTCTTCACTTTCTGCCGTATGGGTGGTGTCATCTGCATATATGAGGTTATTGATATTTCTCCTGGAAATCTTGATTCCAGCTTGTGCTTCTTCCAGTCCAGCGTTCTCATGATGTGCTCTGCATATAAGTTAAATAAGCAGGGTGACAATATACAACCTTGACGTACTCCTTTTCCTATTTGGAACCAGTCTGTTGTTCCATGTCGGGATCATCATTAAGGGCACTTATGAGGGTATCTACTTATTCCTACAGGTATGGAAGTTCTAAGCTTGTATCAAGTAACATCACCAGAGAGCTAAGAAATGGGGTGTCAATTGCTCGGCCCTCTCTTTGATGGCATGTGTTCTAGTGTTACCCCCATTGGCACTGATCAAAGGTGACTGCAAGAAAGTCACATGAAGATTGTTTCTGTATTTTCTTTACAAAGGAGAGGTTATTAAGGACACGTTCATCTGTTATTCTATACTCTTTGGAAAGGAATAAACATATTTAGGAACTGGTACCAAAAAAATGTGCTTTCATTCAAAAAATTGGTATGTGTACTTTAAAAATCAAATGGTAACCATACCACCCAGTTTCCTTTTTTTCTTGACTGCCACAAAGCCCCAAAATAAATGTAAAATAAGGCTCAATATTAGTACACAGACTTAAACTGGGGGCACATTTGTTTTTTTCATTAATTTTTTTCTAAATCTAACAAAGATGTTTTCTACAAACCTTTTACTGTAAGTGATCTGAGATCCTCTTTTGGAAGTTTTAGGGGGATAAATAATGAATAAGTACATAAAATGTTTCCTTTGTTTTGAGTACTTGAGAGTTATGCTTGTTATTAGTAAGCATCAAGTTCTTGCTAAGGACAACCATGCTCCAGAGCTCTATGGAAACTAAGAGGTGTATGAAATGACTGGGAAACCTGAAGGGTCTTGAATCTACTTGTGGTGGTCAAGTATTGTAGAGCTAAGGTCAGGAAGCATATTCTAAGTGATTTCAGGCTCATTCTATCCTAAGACTCCATACGTCTATTAAATGAGTAATATGAACATTTGGTCAAAGCATATTCTATTTTGAGTTGGCTTAAATATTGATATTTTGAGTAACATTTTTCTGAAGGTGGTCAAATTTTTGGATAGCTGTTTCTGAGTAAGTTTTCATAAAAGCAGTTTGTGTTCATGATGGAAATTTGAAAATTTGGGAAAGTATAAAGGAACCAATTAAAGTCATCCATAATCATGCCTTGGGTTCATGTTGTACAATGTAACACAATATATATAATTTACTACTACTACTACTAAGTTGATTCAGTCGTGTTCGACTCTGTGCAACCCCATGGACTGCAGCCTACCAGGCTTCTCCGTCCATGGGATTCTCCAGGCAAGAACACTGGGGTGGGTTGCCATTTCCTTCTCCAATGCATGAAAGTGGAAATTGAAAGTGAAGTCGCTCAGTCGTGTCCGACTCTTAGCGACCCCATGGACTGCAGCCTACCAGGCTCCTCCATCCATGGGATTTTCTGGTCAACAGTACTGGAGTGGGGTGCCATTGCCTTCTCCAATATATAATTTAGAGACCTGCTTTTTTTCACTTAACATTATATAGTAATAATTCCTAGATACTAGCTGTTCAATAATGAGATTTCTATAGTGAAACATTCCATTGAATAATTTACTCAATCAGCAGCCCTATTGTTGCTTTATATGTTTCCAACCTACCCTTCGCTGTTTAATATTAGTACTGTGACCTATTGTACATGTGTAGTAATAGTGATCATAGCATTTAGGAAGCAAATTTATAACATTTGCTGTAACATGTCAAACACCGTGTTGCACTTCACATGAATGATCTTATTTAATAACACTGTGAAATAGGAACTATAGTAAGATGATATAAGGGCTTCCTAGATGGCTCAGAATCCATCTCAGGAGACGCTGTTTGATCCCTAGGTTGAGAAGATCCCCTGGAGGAGGAAATGGTAACCTATTCAGTATTCTTGCCAGGACAATCCCATGGACAGAAGAGCCTGGCAGGCTACAGTCATAAAAGAGTCCCAAACGACTGAAGCAACTGAGCACACAGGCATGCAAGATGATATAAACAAGGACTAGAGATTAATTAAAGTGTAACAGTAAGGAGGAGGATTTAACCCTGAGTCTGACCTAAGCAAATATTACAACTTGGTTTTTATTAATAAGTAAATCAGACTGTTCAAAGATTCCAATTACCAATAAAAATGTGCATTAAGTTAAGAAATCTATAAGATTCTTCTTCATTGCCTTCCTCATTCTTTATATTTTTTAAAGAAAGTCAGTAATGAATATTTATTTTTTGTAGTTTAACAATTGTTATTGCACTATGATAAAATGTGTGTTCTCTTTATAGTCTTTCTTTTTTCTTTTTGTTGACATATAATTAAAATAATACATTATGTACAACATAGTGATTCAACATTTGTATATAACATGAAATAACCACTACAATCAGTCTAATTAATATCTATCACCAGACATAGTTACAAGTTTTTTTTCTTGTGGTGAGAACTTTTATAGTCCTTATTTTGTGGTCTACAGAAGATAGTAAGAACACAGACTCCAGAACGAGCCTTTCATTTTTATCAGAGGACAGTAAAACCACTAATTAAGAGGAAAAAAGCAGGTGGGGGCAAAAAGTCTTAAGTTTACCGTCAGTGGACATGTTCAATGTTCATAACTCTTAAATACCTGAAAAAAAAAAAAAGAAGAAGAAACTGAATTAAACTAGCTAATCGACTAGCTAGCTGAGGTCCTGCTTCCACCCGCTCCGTTTTAAAAAAGATAGATTAGGATGATTTGCAATCTGCACATCATTTTGACGACATTGAAATTAAGGGTACTAAAGTGCTTAATGATGGTTGAAATGGTTTCATTTCTTAAGTAGTCCAAACTACCACTGTGGCTTAATACACCTTCTGAAATAGTGCCAAAACCGGCTCTAAACTTGCACAAAGTCTCAATTAGAGAATTCATAATTAAATAACTTTAGAGTGCTTAATGATTCTAAAAACAGACCAAATATTTAAACCTGATGGACTTTAATTTGTGAACATCCTGGAGCTAAAATCTATTTAGCTGGGCACCCACCAAATCCTAGACGTTACAAAGGAAGAAATAAAGTCTTGAGAAGTGAAAGAATATAGGAAGGAGCCAAACAACTGCTTTCTTCACCGCCTAACCAAAAACGTCTAGAAAGAAATAATCTTTGCTTTCCTAGACAAGAGGTCTCCGGCTGCCCAGCATCGCCACACTGAGGGAGCCTCTCTCTCCATCAGGGTCGGGTGGCTGCCATCTGAAGTCTTAGCGTCTTTCAGCCGCCGGCCCAACCCAGAGTCTCACAGATTTTGGGGGCTCTCGCTTTCGGCCACCAGCAGCACCAGCAGCAGCAGCATGAGGCTGAGCATCAGTAGCATGAGGAAGAGCGGCATGGCGCGTCCTGGCGGTGCCCCGGACCCGCGGGCGGGTCGAGGTGGGGAGGCAGGAGGGATGCGAGCGGCGGAGCTGCAGGCGGGTAGTGCGCTGGGCTAGGGCTGGGCGGCGGCGCAGGCGTTGCCAGGAAACGGGCCGCGCGCGTCCCCAGCTGCCGCGCGCTCACGTCAAGGTTTGTTTAATAATCGCCCGGGTATTTTATTGTCCTGGCTCCCGGCGGCCGCGCGGGAGCCGGGAGACCGCGCGCGGGGCAGCGAATGAGGCGCGGCGGCTGTGGCCCAGGGCACCTCTCCCCGGCTTCTCGAACCCTGCCCCGTCCGACCCGAGCGGGGAGGATGGAAACACCAGCCGCGCTCTGAGCTCCTCAGGAAGAGAACACCTTTCCCGCCACACCACCCCGCGGTCCACGAATCCATCTCCCAGAGCGGGCCGAGCGGAAGAGCGAGCGATGGCAGATAACCTGAGGAGACTGGTCTCCAACGAAGCTTTACGATCGTTGCAGGACAAGCTAGAGTCCTGGCTGAGGGAGTACAACGTGAGTCAGAGGGGAAGACCCCCGGGGTTCGCCCTCTCTCTAGTTCCTCGCACAACCCTCAGCGGGAGGTTCTTAGGACTGGCCTCCGGGTGACTGCTTTGCCAAGTCCCGCAGTTTTGATTCCTCACTGCGACCCGCACCGAGGAAAGCGGGGAAATGCGATTCCTTTTTCTCCTTCTGACGCGAGGTGGCGCGGTCCGCGAAGCGCTGGACTGGTCGTAGCAGAGGAGAGCTCCTATTTTAGTGAGCGGTAGCCAAGGACGCTGGAGGTCCTAGCAACGGGAAAGCCCTGCGAGCAACCCAGGTCCGGTCTGGCTTGTCACTCTTCCTCCAGTCTCCTCTGCCTGCAGTCCACCCCCATACCCCGACTCGAATGATTATTATTTATTACATCCCTCCTCTTGCCTTTCCGCAAGTCTCCCACTCTGGGGATAAGATTTTTATAGAAATATACCCAGGAGTTAGTACCCAGAAGTCAATGAAACGGACACTAGTCAACCTTGCGAGTTTCACTTGTGTGCTGATGAGCATGGCAAGTAAGGCAGTTTCAACACCAGGGCAGATTTCAGAAAGCCTGTTGTCAAGGCATTTGTAAGACAATATTCTGTCATCAAACCCAGTAGGGTTCTTCAAATCTCATCAATTCCCCCCATCCCCCAACCCACTCCAGCTCCCGTTCATCTCCCCTTCCAGATAGTAGAACTCCAATGCGGAATTTGCTTCGGTTGGTCTGTCTTAAAAAGAAGAGTTCTATGCTGTAGCTCAGCTGGTAAAAAAAAAAAAAATCCATCTGCAATGCATGAGACTCCAGTTTGATTCCTGGATCAGGAAGATCCCCTGGAGAAGGGCATGGCAACCCACTCTAGTATTCTTGTCTGGAGAATCCCCATGGACAGAGGAGCCTGGAGGGCTACAATCCATCGGGTCTCAAAGAGTCAGACATGACTTAGCGACTGAACAATAACAAAAAAAAGGAGAGTCCTATTCTCACATTAATGCAGGAAAAAGAGCTGGGGACCCAGAATCAGCTCCACCCCGCCAGCTTTTAGGTCTGACTTTGCAGACAATTGGCTGGCTGAATCACTGGGGCTTCCCTGGTGGCTCAGCGGTAAAGAATCCACCTGCCAGTGTAAGAGATGCTGGTTCATTCCCTGGGTCTGCAAGATCCCCTGGAGAAGGAAATGGGAACCCATACCAGTATTCTTTCTTGCCCGGAAAATCCCATGGACAGAGAAGCCTGGTGGCTTAGTGACTAAACAACAACAACCAACAACAACAAAAACTGAATCATTTGGGGCAAATTATTTAACCTCTAGGTCTCAGTACCTCCTCAGCTAACTGGGAGACTGGAATTGATCATGGGTGAAGTTCCTTTTTGGATCTCAATTTTTTGAGTCTAGATTAGCTTGTTTCTGAAATCCTACCAGGAAAATGCAACTGCCTGCCATCATGAGTCCCTGGACTTTCCTATCCACCTTGTAACCAGGCTCCTGGGAGGAGGGGAGCTCAAAGCACTATGGCTTTCTCCTTAGCCTTCTTTTCTAGTGTTTACCCCGTTTGCCCACATTTAAAGTACCAATATTGATTATTCCTTCTCCATCAGAATTGCAGGAAAATTGAAATTCACCATTAGCACAAAGCCTTGGGTTCCCCCCACCACCTACCTTTAAAAGTGGCTACTTGTTACCTAATCTCAGAAGGATGAGAATAACAAATCCTCATACATGTATTTTCCCTTCTTAAAACTACTTCTTATACAATTTTTCTTGCCCTGTGGCCTAAATTAACTTGAACCATTAAAAAGTGTATTCAGTTTGTCACTAGACAATGTTGACCACAAATGACACTGGTAGTGGCTGGACCAAATTAAATGATTGGTTTAGAAACGACCTGTAAGTTCTGAGAAATGCCAAAGTTTATTGTACTTTCTCTTCTCACTAACAGTGGTGCACCCCATTCTTCTGTTCTCACCGAAACCATTTATATTTAGATTGTGGCTCTCCCCATCTCCAATACACACATATAATTAGTAGAGACTGCACTCTTAGAGATCAGCGCCTTTCCACATTTTGTGGCCATTCCTTGGGCATCATCATTTCTCTTCAACTTTCTGGCAACTCTATTGCATTTGGCTGTCGACACCTGCATTTTTCTAAGACTCTATTTGTCTCCTTGTCTTACCCACACCCCTCTCATAGTTGTTCTTCAAGGGCAGACTTTAGAAACCTTCTCTTCCACCTCCATTCCGGTTTCATCTCTTACCCCTCTGCTGATGAATATCATATCTATACTTAGGTCCTTTTCTCATCTGAGCTCTCACTTCTCCTAATGTCCATTGGACATTTTCAGTTGTGCTATTGTCCTTGCAAAGTAAAATCAGTGTGTGACTGACCATAGCTTCTCCCATGCCACAAACACTGACTTCTTTCCTTTAGTTACAGTCTTTATCATGACATACTCCACTACTTTCTCACCAGCAGAATCTGTTGGTACTAGCCTCTAAGCTTGTGCAGAACCTGAGCATGTTCCACACCGTCCCTGCCTCTGCTGCCACACTTGTACACCTTTGGTCATGTTTTATTTGGGTGACTTAAAAAAAAAATAACCCAAAGTAATTCTTCTAAATACCAAGTCAGATCAAGTTACTCCTATGGCAAAACTCTCCAAACTTCATACCTCAGAAAAAAGGTTCCAGCAATGGCCACCAAGCTCCTGTACAACTGTGCTCCTTTAAACTCTGTGATGTTATCTCTTACCCTCTCCCTTGCTCAACCACTCCAGCAATACTAGACTCCTTGCTCTTTGTAGAGTAGAACTGTCTGAAAGAGCTTTCCATAATGATGGACGCATTCTATATATATATATCTTTATATCAGCACTGTCCAACATGGTGGCCAATAAGCATTTGAAATTCAGTGAATGCAAACTGAGGAACTAAAGTTTTAACTTCATTGAAGTCTAGTTTGAATTCAACTAGTCACATATGATCAGTGGCGACTGTATTGGACTGAGCAACCACCCTCACCCCTGGAACCACTGTGCCCCTTCTCTGCTTTATTTCTTCCATAATATCTACCCCTTCTAATTTTTACTGATTTACTCTTTTATTTTGTTGATTAGTCTTCCTCCTTTCCCCTCCCCCAACGTACCCTAAAAGGTAAGCTCCAGATGGCAGAGATTTCTGTTTCATTCCACTTTTGGCCCCTAGTAATAAATGCTCAATAAATCATGACTGGCTGAATGCCACCGCCTTTCTTCCAGACACCCAGTTCCTTGGACTCATTTCTGACAAACCTCATATTTAGTGTAAAATTAGAAATGATCCCTGTGTGTGCCTTTTGTGTTCAGATGCTTCAGTCGTGTTCAACTCTTTGTGACCCTATGGACCATAGCTCACTAGGCTCCTCTGTCCATGGGGTTCTCCAGGCAAGAATATTGAAGTGGGTTGCCATGCCCTCCTCCAGGGGATCTTCCTGACGCTGGGATTGAACTGGCGTCTCCTGCATCTCCTGCATTGCTGGCAGATTCTTTACCCCTGAGCCAGCAGGGAAGCCCAGAAATGATCCCCAAATATCTTTAATTCAACTTTTCTTAAAATTGAAACCAGAAGCTAGGATTAACAATCAGGAGCACAAGTGAGAGGGTGCAAGCGTTCTGAACAATGTGTGTGTGTGTGTGTGTGTGTGTGTGTGTGTGGTGGGTGGCGGGGGTGGGGCGCTAAAGAAAGACGACGAGAAAATCTCTTTACAGCACCTACCAACATTTAGGTTACATTGAGACTTATTCAACATCTTGTCATCTACAGTTTGAGTTTCAGTCAATTGCTAAGAGTTTTACTGTAATACTGCAATGTTATTTTATTAGTTCCAAAGACTTTGGCCTTGAATCCTTAAGATGAGTACTCATTGTAGCAAATTATATTTATTAAAATATTGGTTGTAGAGAACTATGTTTTTTCCTTGAAAGCTTCAAATTATGTGTGCTATGGAAGGTTGACTTTTCTGACTGTGACCACATTAATTGATTTCTGATAAACTCAAGCAAAAGAAAAGACAGTGTATATTCCTCTAGAATTAGGAACATGGTTAAAGTTATTCCTTTGGGAAAAGTTATTTTCAAGTGAAATAGATAAATAACTTGAACAGATTAATTCTAAAACACAATGCAGAATTTTGATTGTTTTCCAAACTAGCCATCATTTGGATTAACAATTAGATGCTATTTAGTTTTTCTTCTTAATTTCTCTAATATAATTTCCTTCTTTATCCATTCCTATCCCCTCTGCCTTTATCCGGCCATCACCACCGTCTCATACACAATCTGTTTCCTTGATTCCTACGTTGTCAGAAACAGTAAGTTCTTTTAAAATATAATTTTCTGCCCTGAAGCCTTTGTTTTTTATCTTTTGCCTTGTTTTTAATCTTACAACATCTACCAATCTTCTGGGCCTTTGGCAAAACTGTTTCTTGCTTGATTTTATTTTTTTAAGTTATATATATCTTAACTTCAGGAAGAAATATTTTCCAACCCACTCCCCTCCCAGAGGAGCAAATCCTAAAAACAACAGCAAACAGCACCACCTCATTTTCTTTTCGTTATTAAAGAGATGCTGAATTATTGCATTACTTGGTCTTTAAAACCTGGACTCCATTGGAGGCTCAGGGATGGGTTGTGGTAAACACATGAATTGCAGAGTTAGTTTTCCTCCTTTGTGGTTATTGAGAATGTTAGTGGAACAGCCAAAGAGAATTCCTTCTTGTTCAACCAATAACTGAGCCAAGTATTAAGAGTTTAAGAATTAATTGAACAAATGGTTACTTAGCTCCTGGTATGTATAAAGGTTTGGGTGAGATACTCTATATTCACACTTTTTCTGCAGTGTACATTTATTCCTTAGACAAAATTTTTTTTTTTTACAATATGTCTGTCTATGCTAGGTTCTGGGAATAGAAATGTCAGCTGCATCTTAGTAATGAAATTCTAGCTGGAGAAGAGGACAAGGGAGAGAGGACAGGATGTGTGCAAGAAGCTGGGAAGCATGAAAAAGTTAGCATATCTCGGGGGACTGGGAATATTTCCAGGCAGGGAGTGGACATGAGATAAGGCCAAGGAGATGGGGTGGTGGGGGCCAGGGGACGGGTGCCTTGGGTGGTGTGTTATGGAGTTCGGACTTTATCCTGAGGGCAGTGGGGAGAAACTAAAAGTATTATATAGGGACGTAATGCTTCTCTTGCATTACTCTCCCTTGTGCTATAGAATTCTGTACTAACAAATGTAAACAACATATTAAATATCAGCACATAAAAACGAGCTCTTAAAGAAGTGTCCTCTGTTTGTTTTAGAATAATCTCTGTGATTGAAATAGAGCTTGCTTTTATGCCAAAACATGCCTGATTCTAAGTACAAAAGTGAAAGGTTGCTACTGCGAGCTGTGTGTTACGCCAGGATTCATGACCTCTGGAAGAGAGGATTTTGATCCAGGGTCAGAGACGAGACTTGATTACTTGGAGCCTTTTGTGTAGCAAAGTTTTAATGAAGTATAGCAGAGATAGGGAAAGCTTCTAACATAGACATCAGAAGGGAACAGAAAGAGTTCCCAGGCATTTTATGTCTGTTAGCTAGCTTCTAATCAGATAAAGAAACACCTCAAGCCTGAGGGAGTTTCACCAGGCCCCTCTCCCACAATAAGCATTTTTGAGATAGGATGGCCAAGGTGTGTCATTCCCAGCCATAAAACAATTAATATGAGTACTGGTTTGCTGAGCCATTATCAGCCCAAGGTTTGAGAAAAGATAAAAAAGGTTGGTCTTAGGCAGAACCCATTTCCTCAACACAGAAGGAAAAAAAAAGTCTGCCACTTGCAGTTTACTTCCTCCTGCCTCCTGGGGACCTCTATCCTCCCTACCTGTTACCCTCTCAAAAGGTGGTTGTCATTGCTATGGTGTCTTCAAACAGATTCCCTGACCCCCCCTTCACTCCTCCCATTCTACATTCTTGAGGGTTCAACTAGTTATTAAATTTATAGAGAACACTTTTCTTCCCTTCAGGACCTTTATCTCCTTCAGTTCAGTCGCTCAGTTGTGTCTGACTCTTTGCAACCCCATGGACCACAGCACGTCAGGCTTCCCTGTCCATCACCAACTCCCGGAGCTTGCTCAGACTCGTTGAGTCGGTGATGCCATCCAACCATCTCATCTTCTGTTGTCCCCTTCTCCGCCTGCCTTTAGTCTTTCCCAGCATCAGGGTCTTTTCAAATGAGTCATGTCTTCGCATCAGGTGGCCAAAGTATTGGAGTTTCAGCTTCAACATCAGTCCTTCCAATGAATATTCAGGACTGATTTCCTTTAGGACGGACTGGTTTGATCTTGCAGTCCAGGGGACTCTCAAGAGTTTTCTCCAATACCACAGTTCAAAAGCATTAATTCTTCGATCCTCAGCTTTATAGTCCAACTCTCACATCTGTGCATGACTACTGGAAAAATAATAGCTCTGACTAGACAGACCTTTGTTGGCAAAGTGATGTCTCTGCTTTTTAGTATGCTGTCTAGGTTGATCATAGCTTTTCTTCCAAGGAGCAAGTGTCTTTTAATTTCATGGCTGCAGCCACCATCTGCAGTGATTTACTGGCCAGTAATGAATAAATGCCAAAACTTAGTGTCTTGACAGAACATAGATTTCTTTCCCATTCATGCAAAGTCTGATGGTAGCTCTTGTCTGTCACTGGCTCAGTTTCAGGTGCCCTCCATCAGATGGAGCAGCTACCTCATTATCGGACCCTGAAGGTTCTGCAAGGGGAATAGAGGGAATGGAGAACTTGCCCTGCTCCTACATCATACACAGCCCTTGCACTCATTGTCCCTTGGGCAGACTTAGTAGTGTGGCTGCTGTCTAACTATAAGGGAGCCTGAGAAATGTGGAAAAGCACGTGGAATATTTAATGGGTACCACTCCTTCTGCCACAGTTACTAATGATAAATTCATGGCTACAAAATAATTGACAAATAGTTAAGGAAGACTATTTTCTTTTTAACAGAGAGTCTATCAACTTTTAAATTTGATTCTCCTTATTTTTCATCTTGGACAAACTGGTTAATGTAAACATCACCATTGTTTAATGTTAAAGGAGAAGAAGTAACAAAATAAGTCCAGTAGGAATATTAATTATGGATCAAGACACTAAAATCCAGTGTGTGCATGCTCAGTTGCTTCAGTCATGCCTGACTCTTTGCGACCCCATGGACTATAGCCTGCCAGACTCCTCTGTCCATAGTATTTTCCTGGCAAGAATACTGGAATGGGTTGCCATGCTTGCCTCCAAAATCCAGTGGGAAAGCCTAAATAGAAGCTGTTCCTAAATTGTTGAGGTATAATCCTCCTCTTTCTTATATCTAAAATTCAGAAAAAAATAGATATGCAACACAAGCAACAAAGGTTAACTGCATAGCACAGGAAACTATAGTCAATATTTTGTAATAACCTATAATGGAAAATAATCTGAAAAATAATATAAACAATGTATATGTATAACTGAATTACCTTGCTGTGCACCTGAAACACTGTAAGTCAACTATACTTCAATAAAATATATATATTAAGAAAAAAATAAAATTCAGGATCTCAGTTTAAAAACTTTGTTGTGGAGGCAGTGAGTGTGTGGCAGGGTCAGCCTCAATGAGGTAGAACAGAGGGTTGATTTCGGAATAGAGCTGCTTGAAAGGCTGCCCACAGATGGGCACCTTTCTAGAAGCAGTTATAGCCTGTTATAACCAGCATTTTTACTTTTACCTTGCAGAGGACTTCATTTAAAAGAATTTTTTAAGGTATAGTTGATGTATAGTGTTACATAAGTTTCAGGTGTACAACATAGTGATTCACAATTTTTGAAGGCTATGCTCTATTTATAATTATTGAATATTGGCTATATTCCCCATGCTGTACATAATATCCTTGTAGCTTATTTATTTATTTTTGATTTTTTTTAATTGGAGGATAATTGCTTTACAATATTGTGTTGGTTTCTGCCATACATCAACATGAGTCAGTCACAGGTATACATATGTCCCCTCTCCCATCTCTGTCCCCATCTGCCACTGTTGGTGGGAATGTAAATTGATACAGCCACCATGGAGAACAATATGAAGATTCCTTTAAAAACTAGGAATAGAACTGCCATATGACCCAACAATCCCACCACTGGGCATATACCCTGAGAAAACCATAATTGAAACAGATGCATGTACCCCAGTGCTTGTTGCAGTACAATGTCTATTTTATTCATAGTAGTTTACTCATAGTAGTACCTCTTAATCCCTTAAAACGAGTGTTTAAACAGTTATTGAAAGCCCTTAAACCACTCTTTGTGCATTATTGCCTTTAAGCTTTATAAGAACCTATGAAATAGCAGGCTTTATTTTCTGTATTTTACACATCTGTATTTTATTCATCTGTATTAGATAAGAAACTGTGCAAAAGGATTTATCACAGTATCCTTTAAAATATGAAAGTTACAATCATTTAATAATGATTTGCCTGATATTTTTATTTTTTAATACTCTTCTTTAAAAAAAAGTCATTTTAGATAGAACAAGAATGCCATTTCCAAACATGCCAATTAGCGAATATGTACAAGAAAAGAGATAATCATTAGGAAGGATGTGGAGTCTAATCCGTGGATTTGCCCTCCAGATCCCAAGAGGGCAGCTTGCTTGCCCAAGGCCACTCCACTTTAGAACTGGGTTTTGAACCTAGCTCTTTTGCTTGTCAAGTCCATTCTGTTATCTTCTACAGAAGGAGGTAAGGACATTCCACTGACTTGCAGTGTCTGTTTCCTGCCATCCTTCCCCCATCCACCCTCTAAAAATACATACCCCAGTCAGCAGTGGCAGTGGGGAGATTGGAATGGGGAAGGAAGATAGAAATTAGGGCTTTGCTTTCCATATGTGAATTTCCAGGGTCAGCTGCAAAGACCTGAGAAATGCCACCCCTCAGACTAGACTCCACATCCTTCCTAATGATCATCTTTTTTCCTTGCTCCTGTACATATTCGCTAATTGGCGTGTTTGGAAATGGCATTCTTGTTCTATGTAAAATGACTTTTTTTTTTAAAGAAGAGTATTAAAAAATAAAAATATCAGGCTGCTGCTGCTGCTAAGTCACTTCAGTCGTGTCTGACTCTGTGTGACCCCATAGACAGCAGCCCACCAGGCTCCTCCATCCCTGGGATTCTCCAGGCAAGAACACTGGAGTGAGTTGCAATTTCCTTCTCCAGTGCATGAAAGTGAAAAGTGAAAGTGAAGTCGCTCAATCATGTCTGACTCTTCGCGACCCCATGGACTGCAGCCTACCAGGCTCCTCCCTCCATGGGATTTTCCAGGCGAGAGTACTGGAGTGGGGCACCATCGCCTTCTCCAAAAATATCAGGCAAATCATTATTAAATGATTGTAACTTTCATATTTTAAAGGATACTATGATAAATCCTTTTGCACAGTTTCTTATCTAATACAGATTAAGCATATTTTGTGTATATGAAAGTAAAGTTTCTCTAAGTGGAAATAACTATATTTTGTACTAAAAATTGATAGATTTGAATAGCTTTTCAAATTGAAATTTGCAAGTTGATTAAAAATATTTAGTGGTATGTTTTATTATTAATATTTGTGGAGAATGAGATGGTTGGATGGCATCACCGATTCAACGGACATGAGTTTGGGTAGACTCCGGGAGTTGGTGATGGACAGGGAGGCCTGGTGTGCTGTGGTTCATGGGGTCGCAAAGAGTCGGACATGACTGAGCGAGTGAACTGAACTGAACTGGGGTGAAAATTTTCTCTCTTTCCAATATTGTGTAGGTGATTCAAGTTAAGAATAGAATAGTATGATGATAGAGCCATTTCAACACAGGCTGCAATGACTGGGGTCTCGTGAGGAATTTTTGTTAATAAGGTCAAGGCTGTTCAGAAGTATCGGAATTGAAAGGGATCAAAGGATTGTTGATCTTGTGCCCATGGCACACGTACACTAGTGAAATAGGTTTGTGTGGGAGTGGAGAGAGCTGCTGGAGGAAGTGAGGCAGCAGAAGTCATGCAGAGGCACCTTATGAAGAACCTTGGAAATAAGGCAACATTTAAGCTCAGTTGGTCAGAAGGTTTGGTCTGGGCTAGAGAGTGATAACACTAAAGGGGTGGGAACAAAGCCTCTGTTCTGTTTCTCTCCTTCCCCACACTGCAAAACTTCTTGAAAGACTAATCTGTCTTCACTGTCTTTGCTTCTTTAACTCCCATTTGTTCCTCAACCTGGAATGATCTGGAACATCAAGTATCCTTTCCCCAAAACATTCTGCTGTAACTGCTCCACCTAATGGTCAGGTCAAGTCTAATCTCTCTCTCTCTTTTTTTTTTCCATAGTCCTTATCTCCTTGATTTCTCTGCAGCAATTGACACATCTTATCCAATTTTATTGGACTTCTCCTGTGGCTCAGATAGTAAAGAATCTACCTGGATGCAGGAGACCTGGATTTGACCCCTGGGTCAGGAAGATTCCCTGGAGAAGGGAATGGCAACCCACTCCAGCAGTATTCTTGCCTGGAGAATTTCATGGACGAGGAGCCTGGTGGGTTATAGTCCATGGGGTCGCAAAGAGTCAAACATGACTGACACTTTCATCCAATTTTATGGCTTTAGCTACTTCCCAGATGTTGGTGACTCCAAGATTTATCTCAAGCCTGGGCGTTTCTCCAGAGCTCCCGACCTGAATGGCTGGCCACCTGCCCTCCAGACAGCTCCATGTGGATGGCCAGATCCTCTGAGTCAACATGAAGCAAACAGGATGAGTTGCCCTCCCTCCGGTCTTGTTGCTTCTCTACTCGTGGCCTCTGATTAGGCAACAGCATCACTATCTCCCCTGTGGCCCAAGTCAGAAACCCGGTCTCCTCTCTCTCCATCACACCTTGTAAATGGGTTCATCAAGCCCTGAGGATTCACCTTTTAAAAGTCTCAAATATCTCCCACCTTTCCCCTTTAGCTGCAGTTGCTCTTATTCAAACTCCAATCATATCTTACATATGTGGGGAAACTAACTTCTGGCCTATGGCTAAGGCAGATCTCACATGAACTTTGTAGCAGTAATGCCTACAGCTGCAGGAGAGTAAGGGAGGAGGCATACTGACAAAGCAGCTGCTTGCGGTGCAGAGAATTCTTTCCCTCACAATTCACAGTATTTTTGCAGCCATCATGCTTACAAAAGGAGGCTAGTAGCCTATCTCCATCACACAGGTTTTTTTTTTTCCCTTCAAAAGAACATTTTTCAAAAAAAAAGTGTTAGTAATGCTGGTGGTTATATTCTGGAATATGACACTCCTTTCTGTTACTTCTAGCTTTCCTATCTTCACAAAGCCACTAGAATAAATCTGAAGTTTCCTTGTTTAAGTTCCACACCAGCAACATGGCATATTCCTATTGATTTCCTACCTTTCTCCATGCCTCCCTCCAATCCAATTTTTATACAACTCTTCATGGGATTGTTTTGGGGCTCCTCATTGCCCAAATCAGAGATTTTCAACACAGCCAAAGCCCTATTCCCAGGGATAGTACTGTTAAAACTTACCCACAAAGTTAATGCATTTTACTTCACAACATAGCACACGTGCCCCCTTTGTTGTTGTTCAGTCGCTCATTCGTGTCTGACTCTTTGCATCCCCATAGACTGCAGCATGCCGGGCTTCCCTGTCCTTCACCATCTCCCAAACGTGCTTAACTCTTGTCTATTGAGTCAGTGATGCCACCCAGCCATCTCATTCTCTGTCATCCTCTTCTCCTCCTGCCTTCAATCTTCCCCAGCATCAGGGTCTTTTCCAATGAGTTGGCTCTTCGAGTCAGGTGGCTAAAGTATTGGAGCTTCAGCTTCAGCATCAGTCCTTCCAATGAATATTCAGGGTTGATTTCCTTTAGGATGGACTGGTTTCATCTCCTTGTAGTCCGAGGACTCTCAAGTCTTCTCCAACAGCATACCCTCAACACTATATACCCCCTTATACTTATATAAATGAAGTAAAGTTTTCATAAATAATTCTTATTAGTAATTGTGATGTAACTGTTTTCTCTTTCATTAAATTTTTTTAGAAGGCGCTATTGTTGTTGTTCAGTCACTAAGTCATGTCCAACTCTTTGCATGGACTGCAGCACGCCAGACTCCCCTGTCCATAGAATTCTCCAGGCAAGAATACTGGAGTGGGTAGCCATTCCCTTCCCCAGTAGATCTTCCTGATCCAGAGATTGCACCTGGGTCTCCTGTATTGCAGGCAGTTTCTTGACCATCTGAGCCACCAGGAAAGCCCAGACTCCTTAAACCGTCTGGAAAGAGCATTCTCCCTCACATACCTCCTACCTCTTCCCAAACCACCTGACTTCCTCCTCAGGTAATGCTAGGATCAGTGGGACCTTGGCCAACACAGATGTGATTCCAGAGCTGGGAAGGAGTATTGTCACCTCCACCGCTCTCAGAATCTCTCAGCTAGATGCTTACAACTGCCTACCTCCTTCCCAGATGCACTCTCTAATCCAATTATCTGGTCTGCTCCTGCCAAAGTCATTTCTGTGAAATCAAAGCAAACCCTCCACTTGCCCCATTAAAACTTTCAGTGATTGGATAGAGCCCAGAGCTCTTCATGTGAGAAAGTCCTTTATTACTTAGTCTCTGGACCCTGTGTTCTCCTCTCCCGTACAATATGCCTGGCCACTTCTTGCCTTGATAATAATACTTGCTCTTCCTCCGCTCAAAGTGTCTTAACCTCCCACCCATCACCCCGTACCAGAGTATATTTTACTTCTTCTACAGCTCACTATCTTCTTAGAGCACTTAGTAAACTCTAAGGGAATTATTTATCCCCTGTGTGCTTCCTACTCTCTATCCTGCTTCCCCAGCTGGTGAGCTCATTGACAGCTGGCAACTTTTTATTTTTTAATGTAGTTCTGTTCCCTGAGCTGCCAGCCCAAGGCTTAGGAATTAAAAGAATTCAAGGATTTATAAGTGAATGAGATTTGGAATGAGGAGACAGTACAATTTAGTTCATGGACTTCTCAGATGGCACTAGTAGTAAAGAATCTACCTGCTAATGCAGGAGATGAAAGAGACTAGAGTTTGATCCCTGGGTTGGGAAGATCCCCTGGAGGAGGGCTTGGCAACCCACTCCAGTGTTCTTGCCTTAAGAATCCCATGGACAGAGGAGCCTGGTGGGCTATAGTCCATAGGGTCACAAAGAGTCAGACACGACTGAAGCGACTGAGCACGCACACGAGCACGGAATTAGTTCATATCTTTGCTCTGTTTATCTTGTGGGGAGTAACTGTTTGGTAGAGTACTGTGACTGTGGCAAGTTGAGTGTCTTGTGCAACGCATTGTGTTAGAAACGGGCAACGTGTTGTGACACGTCTTGGGATCAGAAGCAGTCTGACATGGTATATTCTCTATGTTAGTGGTGTGTGCAAACTCATTCGATAAACATTGGACCCCTACAGTGTGCCAGGCACTGGTCAAGGCACAGAAACCTATAGTAAAAATACTACAATAATCCTAATTATTATATACCTTCTCTACTTTGCACCTATGCTAGCTGGTGAGATTATCCACCTTCTAAATTCCAGTGAATGGAAGAGCATTTTAAAAATGTCTTCTCTAAAGGAATAAGCTAATAAGCGGAGAACCAGATCTGAACTAGGGTCTACCCTATTACTCAGTCCATTGCTCCCTTCAGTTCTGTGCAGCATCTTACAGGTGCTACATCTTATAGGTGTTACATCTTGAAGGTGCAGAAAGTGCATTATTTTGATTTGATTCTCGTAACACTCTGCAAGCCATAATCTTCATTTTCCAGGTTGGGATATGGGCTCATAGAGGCTAAGCAATCTGTGCAGAATTACACAGAACAGTGGCAGGTAGCAGAGCTGAGATACTCAGGTCTGCTTGACTCCCAAGCCTATTCTCTGTCCACTTAGCACATGGCATGATCCAGTCAGAGGGCAAAAGGCTGTAACTGGGGAAATGAAGTTCACTGTGGTAAGTGCAGGAATGAAATAGCAAGGGCAAGGAGTTGTTGGTTCAACAAGGAAGGAATGGAGAAAGCTGATCAGACTGTGGGTCCCGTATGTCCTGATCATGCCCATATTATGATAGTCACTCAGTGACTCATTCATCAAATCTTTGGGGCCTTTGATTTGCCATGGATACTAGTGGTGATTGATGAGAAAGACAAAGTCTTTAAAATAGAAAACTCATAGTCAAAATCGAACCAAAACAGCTCATAGACTTTTTAGGAGAAGGGGATAGAAGAATGAGATATTTCGATTGTGTCCATTTCTTCTTATAAGTGTTACAATAGAGCTAGTCCCAGGTACCGTTAACCAGGCATGGAAAGTTAACCAGCATCTCCCTCTCAGTTACGAGTCCCTTCCATCCCGACTGCTTATCCGGCCTGCAGGGCGCCCACAGAATCTGTCCTGCCAACCTCTCTGACCACTTATCCTCTGCCACATGCACCTACCTCTGGTTCAAGGTCGCCAGATTCCTTCCTGCCATTGGGCCTTTGCCCTTGGTGTTTCCACAGCCTGGCCTGCTCTTTCTCTGGTGCTCTGAATCTGAGACTTAGCTCCAGTGACTCCTCCTCAGAGAGGCTTCCCTGACTGCCCTCCTTACTTTTTGTCACATAATCCAACCCTCCCCCTCCTCCTTCTGGCACTAATCATGATCCAAACATCAGTATAGTTTAGTAGTCAAGAGCATGGACTCTGGAAGCAGGTCTCAGTTCTGACATCATACTAGCTAAGTACCCCTGGGCATATTACTTAACCTCTCTGGGTCTCAGTTTTCTCATTTAAAAACGGCGATGATGACAATAGTCCTCCTAATCTCCTACAGTACCTATGGTGTGGATTTTCTGAGTTTACCTGCATAAAGCATGGACAGTGCCTGGCACTTAGCTGCTGCTGCTGCTAAGTCGCTTCAGTCGTGTCCGACTCTGTGCGGCCCCATAGACGGCAACCCATCAGGCTCCACTGTCCCTGGGATTCTCCAGGCAAGAACACTGGAGCAGGTTGCCATTTCCTTCTCCAATGCATGAAAGTGAAAAGTGAAAGTGAAGTCGCTCAGTTGTGTCCGGCTCTTAGCGACCCCATGGACTGCAGCCTACCAGGCTCCTCCGTCCATGGGATTTTCCAGACAAGAGTACTGGAGTGGGTGCCATTGCCTTCTCCGCTGGCACTTAGCAGGTATGTAATAAAGCCAAAGTGAGTGAATCGTCCCATTTTCATTCATCCATACAATACATATTGAGTTCGAATACATAGAGACAGCAGGATGAAGGGCTGGAAATGCCACAGTGACCCGGCCAGGCACAGCCTCTGTCCTCAGGAGCTTACTGCCTGTCTGAACCATTTCCCTGTTGACACAGGTCTGCATTTCACTTGTACACTTTTGCCTGGAGGTCATCTAAACCTTTCCTCTTCATTCTAGTTTCTATCCCCCACTTCCTATCTTGGGATTCGTCGTACCCAGAAGGCACCCCTGCCTTATGATGGCCTGAGGCGACACATAGATCTATGCATTTTTACACCCACATGGTTTGTTCCTTGCAGTTGCATTCTTTCCTTCGGGAGTCAGAATCAATTAGAGGTTTGACTAGCGAGGCTTTGGTGAAAGCTCAGCAAGAAGACAACAAAAGCAGCAGAAGAGTTGAAAGGTCTACATCCTAGCTTCTATTCTGGGGGCAGACTTTCCCCGAGTCCAACTTCTTCACCCCTAGAGTTTGCTTGTTGGAAGCTTTCCCTGACTTTCTCAGACAATGGCTCTTAAATAGACTTTGTGCTCATCCCTAGAGTAAGACTTTGTCCCTTTGCAGGGTAACTGTCTACTCTCCCATCTCCCCAGCTAGTCTGCATCACCATGAAGCCTAGGCCATCTTTTTGGCCTTCTTCTCCATTGTATCCTCCACCCAGCAATACCTTCTTATTGTTGAAAAATAGTGCCCTTTATGCACATGTTGAACTTAGGTAGAGGATAAGAACCAATAATGTGGGTAAATTAGGAGGCAATGATTTATCTTTTGTTACAAAATGTCTACTTATGAAAGAAGTGTTTGCAGGGTTCCATTGAGTAGGACTTCCCAGGTGTTGCTAGTGGTAAAGAATCTGCGATGAAAGAGTCTTGATTTGATGCCTGGGTCTGGAAGATCTGCTGAAGGAAGAAGTGGCAACCCATTCCAGTATTCTTGCTGAGAGGGTCCCATGGACAGAGGACTGGTGGGCCACAGTCCAAGGAGTTGCAAACAGTTGGACACGGCTGAGTGTCTGGGCACAGCACATTGAGTATGGAGTCAGGGTTATTGCTATAAAAAATTACCCCCACATTTCAGCGGCTTAATGCCCACAAACACACACAAAACTTTCTCAGTGATGTAACAGTTCAAGTGTTCAGTTAACAGCCTTCTAAATCTTGTGGCTTCACCATCCCTTATGCTTCTGGGGTCCTCTGTTAGGTCTTCTGCATTTGGTTGGTAGATGGAGAGAGAGAGAGAGAAGACAATCATTCAGGACAGTCACTCATCACTTCCCATCCCAGACCAGAACTGGGTTGCATGGCCACATCAGTTGCTAGGGAGACTGGGGAAGGCTGTCTAGCTGGGTGTCCAGGAGGAGAGGCAAGTGTGTTTTGTGAGCACACAGCAGTCTCTGCCCTGGGAGCATACCAGTGTCAGCTGGCCCTTGTGTAAAGTGATACATGTGTCCATAAAGTGACACGTGTGTCCACCGTGCAGTGGGTCCCAGAAGGATGAAATTGCACTGATGTCTGCCATTCTGGCTTTGCAGGCGAACTCATGTGATCAAAATCTAAATCACTGCCTCGAACTCATTGAACAAGTTGCCAAAGTGCAGGGACAGCTCTTTGGGATCCTCACTATAGCAGCCCAAGAAGGTGAGAACGGCCCATGTGTCTCCCTCCGGTTCTCCCCTCTTTGCCTTCTTTTCCTTTTCCCTTCCCTTTGCTCTCTGCCTGGGTGGAGGTGGTTGGCTTTCTCTTGCTGACCTGGTCTGTGGATTCTTCCAGGAGGACATTATGATGGTGTGGAAACAATCAAATCACGCCTTTTGCCTTGGCTGGAGGCCTCCTTTACAGCTGCTTCCCTGGGAAAACCTGTGGACAGCAAGGTCCCTTCTCTACAGGTAGGGATACTAAAGGATCATCCTCTGTATTCAGCACCTTTTACCTAGTGAGGGGCTCAGTTCTAGTTAGAGAACTGAAACATGGGTTGGAAAGGTGAGTTTCTATTTATCGTAGTATGTGGCATAATGGATTGAGTTTTCTCTTAAGACAGATCAGCATTAAAATCTCAACCTTGCCTACTTCCTGGTGGAATGGCTTCAATCAACTCAAGGAGCCTCTGCTTCCTCAGCTATGAAAAGGGCCTGGTGATGGTCTGTATTTGGGACATTGATGCACCCACTCTAGGCATTAAATAGTAACTTTTAAATGACAAGTTACCTCAAAAATATACAAGCAACTCCTGCAGCTCAATTCCAGAAAAATAAACGACCCAATCAAAAAATGGGCCAAAGAACTAAACAGACATTTCTCCAAAGAAGACATACAGATGGCTAACAAACACATGAAAAGATGCTCAACATCACTCATTATCAGAGAAATGCAAATCAAAACCACAATGAGGTACCATTTCACGCCAATCAGAATGTCTGTGATCCAAAAGTCTACAAGCAATAAATGCTGGAGAGGGTGTGGAGAAAAGGGAACCCTCTTACACTGTTGGTGGGAATGCAAACTAGTACAGCCACTATGGACAGCAGTGTGGAGGTTCCTTAAAAAACTGGAAATAGAACTGCCATACGACCCAGCAATCCCACTGCTGGGCATACACACCGCAGAAACCATAATTGAAAGAGACACATGTACCCCAATGTTTATTGCAGCACTATTTACAATAGCCAGGACATGGAAGCAACCTAGATGTCCATCAGCAGATGAATGGATAAGAAAGCTGTGGTACATATACACAATGGAATATTACTCAGCCATTAAAAAGAATACATTTGAATCAGTTCTAATGAGGTGGATGAAACTGGAGCCTATTATACAGAGTGAAGTAAGCCAGAAAGAAAAACACCAATATGGTATACTAATGCATATATATGGAATTTAGAAAGATGGTAATGATAACCCTATATGCAAGACAGCAAAAGAGACACAGATGTATAGAACAGTCCTTTGGACTCTGTGGGAGAAGGCAAGGGTGGGATGATTTGAGAGAATAGCATTGAAACATGGTTATTATCATATGTGAAACAGACCGCCAGTCCAGGTTCGTTGCATGAGACAGGGTGCTCAGGGCTGGTGCACTGGGACAACCCAGAGGGATGGGATGGGGAGGGATGAGGAACACATGTACACCCATGGCTGATTCATGTCAATGTATGGCAAAACCACTACAATATTGTAAAGTAAGTAGCCTCCAATTAAAATAAATAAATTAAAAAAAAAAAAAAAGACAAGTTAGTCACCCTGACAGGGTATCATGGGGGAGGGGAGGGGAGTCAAAAGAGAAAGGGATCATTAAAAGGGGGGCAGGTCAGTATTCTGAAAAAATAAAATTAAATGAATTACCTAATTGGAAACTTCCCAGATAAGAAAACTCAATCCTGGTAGACTGATCAAGAGAGTGTCATCATTTGTGGTTGATATATCGGTGGTTTCCACACAGCAGTGGTAGTGTTTTAATAGTTGAGGACCAGACTGAAAAGAGAACACATACTTTGCTCAAAGCAGAGGCCCCCAACCTCCAGGATCTAATGCCTGATGATCTGAGGTGGAATTGATGTAATAATAATAGAAATAAAGTGCACGATAAATGTAATGCACTTGAATCATCCTGAAACCATCCCCCACCCCAAGGTCCATGGAAAAATTGTCTTCCATGAAACTGGTCGCTGGAGCCAAAAAGGTTGGGGACCGCTGGTAAGGCACGGGTATCACTATGTCTGGATAAGCAAAACATTGGTAACCTTGATTTTCAATGTTTTTTGGATTCATGTAAATTTCTTTCAAAAGATGAACCACTTAGATCAGGCTGTGTTCTAAGACCACCATAGCTGTGTTCTAAGCAAGAGGGCCTTATGAGGTAGTGGGTGAAGGATTCCTGCTTAGAGATCACTTGACAGAATCCTTGTCCACCTTCTTAGGTCCTAGATAGATTGTCCAACCTATTAGGTCTCAGTTTCCTCAGTTGCTAAATGGGAACAATGCTTTTGCTTACCTAATAGGGTCATTGTTAGAGTTAAACGTGATAAGCATGGGAAAAAACTTACATGTAGGAAGTGCTCTGTAGATGTCAGTTTTCATTAAAGAAAGTTTTTATATGGGGAAAAAAAAGTCTCTTAGATTTTTACCCCCTGTAGATGTTATTCTGGGTATAAAGATGTAGAATGATATTTCGATGTCTTTTAAAAAAATCTGAGGTATCACTTACCTGCAGTGAAAACCATAGGTTGATGAATTTTGACAAATGGGTATATCCTTGTAACTCACATCCCTATTGAGATACAAAACATTTCCATTCCTTCAGCTCATTCCCTTGTGCCGTTTCCCAGTCCCCTCCCTCCGCCCTTAGGGCAATCACCCTTTGGATTTTTATCACTCTAGGTTAATTATGCCTGCACAGAAAATTCACAAAAATGAAACAATACATTACATGCCCTTTTGGCTTGACTTCTTTTGTCCAGCGTAATGTTTTTGCTGTCCATGTGGCTTCATGTTTTCAGACTCTGTTTTTATTTTTTTATCATTCCAGGACACATTCGATAAGGACAGACATAAGGAGTCTGGTACTCGAGACATACAACAATTAGATGCTGATTTGAGTGCAACTCATAATCAACTCAACCAGGTTCAAGACGAGTAAGAGGAATGCAAGTTATCTTCTTTCAAAAAGAATTGCTTATTCTTAATATTTAAGTTTAAAAGGAAAATATTGGCTCATGTAAAATGTAGATATTTGCAAATATGTAACATGATGTGTGTGTGTATGAGTTGGGAGTCAGTGTCTTTGAATTTGGGGATGGGATTTCTATGTTATGATCCCTAAGACTCTGGTTCCCTTGGCTCCATTCCTGAGGTTCCTCCTTCTTCATAGGCCCACTATCAGTCCATATTTATAAAAAAGAAAGATTGTAACATGCAATTCTACCTTTGGGAAGGAAAATAAGAAAAGATGCAGACAGGAAAAGAGTGAAAGATCAGGTAAAGAGGAAAAATAAGAGAAAGAGAAAAAGTAAAATGAAGCAGTCTGCATCTGTCTGTCATTTAAGGTCTATGTATTCCTGACTAAGAAGCATTCAAAATTTTGGAATAATTTTGAGATACAAAAGTGTAATTTGAAAAAGTTAAGTAATGTCAGGCAATAATGGACCTCAGATGTATGCTATGTGCAAAGCCAGGGTAGCAAGCTCAAGGAATCACTGCAATGAAAATTGCAGATTTTGGGTTTGTACTTGAGGGAGACAGACAAATGTGATGCAACTGCTTTCAACTTGTCTAACAAAAATCCATCATAAGGTGTTTCTCCCACCGCAGCATTGCTCCATGGCTGACCTGCAGAGGGCAGCAAAGGATTCTTTTGTCACTAGTTTAGGGCTTCTGGAAGAATAAAGAATCTGCCTACAATGCAGAAGACCTAGGTTCGATCCCTGGTCTGGAAGATACTCTGGAGAAGGGAATGGCAATCCACTCCAGTATTCTTGCCTGGAGAATCCCATGGACAGAGGAGTCTGGCAGGCTACAGTTCATGGGGTTGCAAAGAGTCCGACACGACTGAACGACTAACATACTACACGGGGCTTACAATGAAATACCATGGGGTATTCTGCCTTGTCCTCTGCTGAGATTTCCTTCTAAGGAAAACATCTCTATTGATCGATTGATTTAGTTTTGCCCAATTATAAAAGTTATACACATTTTCTTCTCAAGATGCATATAATAAAAGTACAAAGGTGAAAATCACCTATTAGTTTATGCCTATTAACATTTTTCGGAGAAGGCAATGGCACCCCACTCCAGTACTCTTGCCTGGAAAGTCCCATGGATGGAGGAGCCTGGTAGGCTGCATTCCATGGGGTTGCTAAGAGTCAGGTACGACTGAGTGACTTCACTTTCACTTTTCACTTTCATGCACTGCAGAAGAAAATGGCAACCCACTCCAGTGTTTTTGCCTGGAGAATCCCAGGGACGGGGCAGCCTGGTGGGCTGCTGTCTATGGGGTCACACAGAGTCGGACACGACTGAAGCGACTTAGCAGCAGTAGCAGCAGCAAAGAGGAGCCTTAACCCTGCCACTTCTTTTCTGGTTTATCGTAGTTCTTTTTGTGTAAATCTTCAGTTAATTCCAAGTTCGGATTTCTGTTAGGGGCTGTGTTTGCCCTTTCAAGGGGTCTCACTGTTCTTCTCCTTCCTTAGATGGCTGTCAAGGGGTGGAGGGATGCTTTTGCACTCTCCCGGTGCTGGAGGAGAGGGGCTTTGGGTCTTGTACTTCCCTCTGGCTTCTTGCTGCCTTGGTTCTGCCTGGGCACTAGAGTTTTGTGCTGATGGATGCTGAGTTGTGGCTTGTTGGTGAGGTTTCCTGGGGCATTCAATGGCTTCTGCTGCTGCCTCTGGTTATGAGGCAAATCTTTGTGACCTTTCTGGTTCTTGACTTCAGGCAGCACCCATAGAAGCCAGGAATTCCTACCTCCTTCTCTTGTCACCATAGCTGTGTAGTTACCCATAAGAGGTATCATGGACCAAAAGCTATGACTGCTTGGGTTTTTTTTTTTTTTAAGCGTTTATCTGGAAATAATGTCAAATACAGAAAATTTACAAGAACAGTACTAAAAACACCCATGTACCCTTTCCTAGGCCTTTTGCCCTGTTTACTTTATCATTTGTACTTATGCTCTACCTGTGTGTACACTCCCCTCCCCCATTTGAAAGTTGCACACAGGAAAGTGCTTGTTTTTCCCCTAAATTTCCTACTTTTGTTTTGGTTTAACCCATTTGTGGTTCATATTCTATTTCTTAAGGCGTCAGAAATGATGGAGGCTGTTCACCCAGGTTTAATGGTAGCCAGCTCTCTCCTCCACTACTCTGCTTTCTTGTCTCTAAATCCAGGATGCTATCTACTGTGGAATGAAGGGCCCATCCAAGGAGGTTCCCAGGTCTAACCTTGCGGAGTCCAGTTTGTGTATGACTCAGTTCCAAAGGAGCCAATTCCAATAGAATGGGGACAGGTCTGTCCAGGTTTGATGAGCCCTAGACAAGGGAAGGAAATGGCAATCCACTCCAGTGTTCTTGCCTTGAGAATCCCAGGGACAGGGGAGCCGTCTATGGGGTCGCACAGAGACGGACACGACTGAAGCGACTTAGCAGCAGCAGCAGCAGCAGACAAGGGAAGACCACTAGATTTTATGCTGGGACTCTGGTTAGAAACCTCACCTGTTCTCATTTCCTGTGTCCAATCTATTGGAGGATCCAGTGGAATCTACCTCCTAAACATCTCCTGCACACGGTCCTTTCTATACTACTACTGCTGCTCTCAGTCAAATCTCTGTAAGCTCTCACCTCAGTTGCCTTCCAACTGGCTCTCCTGGGTCTGTTCTTGCTCTACTACCATCCATTTTCCGCACAGGAAATAGAAATATATTTTTATTATAGCAAGTAACTCCCCCACATCCAGCTTAAAGCCTCTTAGTCACCCCTTTTTGTACTTAGAAAAAAAATTCTAAATTCCTTCTCGGAGCTCTCCCAGCCCTGTGTGATCTGACCCTACCTTTCGCTCCACCCTCATTTCATGCCAGGCTCCCCTCATCCAGTCTTCCCTCTGCTTCCTCACCTCGAGGCCTTGCCTGTGTCCTTTCAGAAAAGCAGAAGTCTTCTGCTGGTTCTTTGCAAGACTAGCTTTTTCTTGTCTTCCAGGTCTCAGCTTAAATGTGACTTTCTCAGAGTCTGTGACCACTCTACACTGAACAGTCTTTCCTTTCTCTCTCACTTTTCTCTTTCAATGATTATCTATACCACAAGTTGAAACTTTGGAAATTTGTTTGCATATTTATGATTCACTACATAGGAAGCTCCAGAGGGTTACCATCCTGTATCACTATTCTGACACTTGTATATTCAGCACCCAGCATCGTGCCAGCACATAATAAATTCTCAATAATATGCTCAATGAATGAATAAATCTATAATGAAAAATAAATATGTTAGCCTGTTTAAAACAATGCTTGTCACATGAATGTACCCCCTTTCTTCTTTCTGTATATCATCCAAGGGGGCCAAATTAGCCCTCTTGTCCCTTTTGTTCACATGTATATTAGCTCACACACGTGTGCCAGGTCTTTTTTTAAAAATTGAAGTATAGTTGATAGTGTTGTATTAGTTTCTGCTGTATAGCAACATGGTTCAATTATACATACATACATATATATATTCATTAACATACTCTTTTCCATTATGGTTAATCACAGAATATTGACTATAAATCCCTGTGCTACACAGTAGGACCTTGTTGTTTATCAGTTCTATATACAATAGTTTGCATTTGCCAACCCTAAGCTTCTAATCCTTCCTCCCCCACCCTCTCTCCCTATGCCTTGTCTTGAGACAAAAAGCAAAACAAAACAAACGAAAAATGATTACTGTTCATACTCTTCTCCCTTTATTGGTCTATTTTCTTCTTTTAATATTCCACAATTTTCTCTTGGTAAAAGTGTTCATTTTCCCATATATACTTTAAAAAAATCTATAACATATTCATTCACATTTAAATTAAATCATAGTAATTTCCTTTCAACTGCCAACATCCCTATTATGAAGTTATTGCTACTTTGGTTTTAGTTTAGACTTTAGGCATTTCATTGTTTCACTCATTCCGTTTTTTTTTTTTTAATTAAAAAAATTATGACAGGCACTGTTTTACATGCTAGGGATAAAGAGATCAATAAAATAGACTCTTAGCCTTTCAATAGTTCACTTGTTTGTAATGAGATTATAGATGTGAACAACTGTGGAAGGAGCTCAGAAGGGGAGACAAATTTTGCCTGAGTTAGACGTGGCCTTTGGAGAGGTATCCATGGATGAATGGGTGTTTGTTGGAGGAGAAGGATATAAGATGGGATTTGGGGAAACTCACACCACTTCTTCTATTTCCTCATTGCCTGGGCCTGGTGGGGACTTGATAGGAATCTAGCTAGCCCATTATTTCTCAGTGTGCCTCACTGTATAGGGGAGGCCAGAGTTTAACCTTCCATTCTTCCGTCTGAGTGTAAGGGGGAAGACTGATGTAAGTTTGAATAGCAGTTGCAATCTCTTATTCTCAGAACTACTGTGATGAAAGAGACAGGGTATTCCAGGGATGTAGGAGCTGTCCGGAAACCTTTGCTGTGATCTCTCGCTGTACTGGGACAGCTTCACTGAGAACCATTGGTCTTTGTCCAATGGCATCCATCGCATTCTCATTTCCTTTAATTTAGACCTAAAGAAATAGTATGATTTATTATGATTTGCCTACAATGAGAGGAGTCTTTGAAACTAACAAGGACTAAACTAGGTTGAAAATGCAGGAAAATTGTCCTCAATTAGTGGTGGAAGTCAGAGGCAGGAGGGAGGAACACATGAGATACTTGGTAGTTGAGTGTAATTGTGGAATACTTTCTTTATAGGTAGGCAAATAAATTTTTTATATTTAGTAACTCCAGGAAAATTAAGTCAAATACAATGCTACAGTGCAAAGTAATAAGAATAGGTATTAATGTATTACAGAAAAATGGAGATTTTATAGAGAGAAGCAACCTGGGGATTTAGTGTAATTAGAGAAGATGAATTAGGAGGATGAGATGAAGAGATTGAACAAGTTTCTTTGTACTTTACATTCTAATATCAGTAATTATTATGTAGTCTTGTAGGGGTAGTAGCACTGAAATTTCTTTGTGTTTGACACTGAGGAAAGATGCTAGCACTTTTTTGCATACCAGTGTGCCATAATATTTTTAATATCATCTGATTGAATGCAGATGTATTATAATTTGTTCTTGTTTATGTTGAATTTATAGCATATGGCAAAAGTTCCCAAGAGAAACTATGCCTTGATTTAAAAAGTCTGCCAGTTTTGGAAAGTCTGTCTTTAGTTATTGATTTCTCTTACAGTATGGCTGAGACTGAAAAGACTCTTGAAGAACCCAAGAACAGATCTGCCATATCCCTTTTGGCTGCAGAGGAGGAAATAAATCAGCTAAAAAAGCAGTAAGAAAAAAAAAAAGACAGGATTATTGCAGGCTGCTAATTAATCTTTGAATTTAGCTTTTTTGGTGATCTATGATAATACAAAAGAATCTGTCCACAAAGAGGAGAGGCAGCAATATTTTTATTAATATTTTATATACTTTTCTTATTACAAAAGCAGTCAGTTCAGTTCAGTTCAGTCTCTCAGTCGTGTCCAACTCTTTGTGACCTCATGGACTGCAGCATTCCAGGCCTCTCTGTCCATCACCAACTCCTGGAGCTTACTCAAACTCATGTCCATTGAGTCGGTGATGCTATCCAACTATCTCATCCTCTGTTGTCCCCTTTTCCTCCCGCCTTAAATCTTTCCCAGCATCAGTGTCTTTTCAAATGAGTCAGTTCTTTGCATCAGATGGCCAAAGTATTGGAGCTTCAGCTTCAGCATCAGTCCTTCCAATGCCTATTCAGGACTGATTTCCTTTAGGATTGACTGATTTGATCTCTTTGCAGTCCAAGGGACTCTCAAGAGTTTTCTCCAACACCACAGTTCAGAAGCATCAGTTCTTTGGTGCTCAGCTTTCTTTATAGTCCAACTCTCACATCCATACATGACTACTGGAAAAACCGTAGCTTTGACTAGATGGACCTTTGTTGGCAGTGTCTCTGCTTTTTAATATGCTGTCTAGGTTGGTCATAGCTTTTCTTCCAAGGAGCAAGTGTCTTTTAATTTCATGGCTGCAGTCACCATCTGCAGTGATTTTGGAGCCCAGGAAAATAAAATCTGTCACTGTTTTCCATTGTTTCCCCATCTATTTGCCTATTCACTATAGAAAATCTTCAAAGCACAGCAGAAAGGAACCAAAAACCTCTCATAATTCCAGAGCCAGTTCACTGTCACCATTGGATATTTCTTCCAATTAGTTCATTAAAAATAAAGACAACAAAATATAAGTATACAGTTGTGGACCCCATTTTTTCATTTAATAGTTTTCTCTATTACCAAGAAAAAATAAAACAGAGCTTAGTTTTAAATAGATCCATCATATTTCCTTATTTATTTCCCTAATATTAAATATTTACTTTGATGCCAATTTTCAACATTAGAAATAATTTTTGTGGCAAATCTTAGTTTAAATTTCAGATTGTTAGTCTCTAAAGATAAATTTCTAGAAGGGGAAAATAAACAGTGATCCTTTAAGGTTATACTTTTTAAAATCTTAACTTTGATTTTTTTCCCCCAAAAGAGCAGTTGTAGTAAAATACATATATACACATTTCTACTGTCTTCATACATGTTCCAATTGTTCTGATTTCTTAAGGAACATCCATAAATTTTAGCTTGGAGCATGTCTTTGTTTTCCACTTCTAACTCCCCTCTCATCATCATTTCAATCTCTTATTTTTCTAGCTGATAAAGCTTCTCAAATTCTTTATCTCTTATTACTCAGCAATTCCTATAGCACCTACTGTTCTTCACTGTTTCTAGGGCAGCGTTTAATTCTGCTACTGCATTTTCAGCTCCTCTGTATCCTCTTTAATCTTACCCCTTCCCCTTTCTTCTAACACCATTGTCATTTTCATCACACCATGTTCTCTTCTTATGACTTTTTCTCCCTGGGTATGATGGTCACTCTGTATGTAATGAGGATGCCCATTTTATTTCTAAAGCTTTGCTCCTTTCTGTAGTACATTATTTTTATAGGTCCACACATCTGCTTAGTGTTGTGGATGTTATTCAATTTCCAGTGAAGTTTCTCCCCCACCTAGCCCCCCACATTCTGAAGCACTAGTGAGAATAGATCATGTCTTGACCAGCTTCTGGAGCAGGTTTTGGAGGTCACTTGCTTCCAGAGTTTAGTGCAGTGAAGCCATCCAGTATAGATTAGGATGACTCTGCTTTACCTCCACAAGGATTTCATAACTCTGCCCACAGCTTTGGCTAGAAGATTTGCACATCTATCTTTTCTTCAGGAGCTTTCCCATGCAAGCTGCAGACACGGTGTGGTTCCCTGACCCTGGCAATTCTGTTAATTTGTTCTTGTTCCTATTTCCATGAGTTTTCCAAGGCAATAATGGCACACTAAATAGAGTAGCCTCATTAAGTATGCCAATTGCAGTTTATCACCTTTCCTCCATCTCTACCTCTCTCTCTTTTCTTTCAAACCTTTGTTTCTGTTTAGGCTTAAATCTCTTCAAGCCCAGGAAGAATCTCGCCACAGAAACTCAG
This sequence comes from Bubalus kerabau, assembly GCF_029407905.1. Taxonomy (NCBI): domain Eukaryota; kingdom Metazoa; phylum Chordata; class Mammalia; order Artiodactyla; family Bovidae; genus Bubalus; species Bubalus kerabau. The sequence continues at coordinate 72,129,664 of NC_073630.1, forward strand.
ATCGTAGGAGATCAGAGAAGCGGGGCTCCGAGCGGAGGAGAGTGGAGCTGCGGGGCTCAGAGCAGCGGGTCTCTGACCTGGACAGGCGGAGCGCAAACCAGCGGAACGCAGAAGCGGTGTGCGATTATGAGAAACAGCTCCGAACACTGAAGGACGAGATAGCTGTTCTGTCTGCTGAAAAATCTGTACTCCAAGGAAGGTCTGACAAACTTTCACAGATCTTTTCATTTAAGCCCCTTTTTGCCAAGTTAGTGATCAAAGCCCAGCTCAGCAAAGGAAAAAAAACAAAACAAAACAAAAGTAAAATGATATCCTGAACCCAAACCCCAACAGTATGGAAAATTTTGAACTGTAGAGGGCTGGTTTCTCTTAACTGCTCCCTTCCAGAGAGAAAATACCTCCTGGATTTACAATACTTGGGCACTAATTAATTTCGGACTGACATAGAAGCTTACAGAATGGAACTGAGATGTGCAAAGGAAAGTTTGTGGCTTGAAACCAGATTTGAGTGCCTATAATGTAAAAGGCAGTACTTGTTTTGAAACACTTGATGGCTGTGTTGAAACACTGTTCATGATAGGAGGATCCTGTTCTCTGAGTCCTAGGAGTCCTCTCTCCAGAGATGACCCACCATCACTTTACTGCCAGGCATTTCCTTTTTACATCGCACTTTGTCAGGTGGGGTGTGTAGGTAAGGGAATGTGAAATTGCATTCTGCTGATGGACAAAATGTTAAGACAGGTCATTCAGTGTTAAGTAAGGTTAAAGCAGCATGTTTCTCTGCCTTTTCTTGTGCTAACACTTCCCTCTTCCCTGCCAGCCCCACAGTGTGCCCAGATTCAGGCTAACATCAAAGCCACGCCTACCCCAGCTCTCCATTTCCTTAAATGTCACCTTAATCTTTCATTGTGGGGAACCGCTCCATCAGTGTGGTGCAGGTGCCAGCTGGTACTAGCTCCTGGGGACCGATTCTGTACATTTCTACTTAACTCCAGGTTCAGTGACATCACATGAATAGTTTGAAATTGCCTATGGTGAGAGTGTTGCACTGTGGAAATTGGCAAACACTATAAATGAGGGACCCCCCCCCCCCCACCTCCACCTTCCACCTTCAGAGAGGCTGCTTTGCACTACCTTTTGCCCCATAGTTCCTTCTACAAAACTTTCCCTTAGGATTAGCTAGTCTGATAATTTATTATGTACTTGGTAGCAATGTATAATACCTTTCACTGACACAATGCTTTTCGATTCCCCAAGTACCTCCCCATATTCTTCCAACCCCCACCACCATCCTAAAATAGGGCACAAATTATGTAGGTGAAAATGGAGGATCTGGAGAGAAGACATGACTGCAAATGGTTTCAGTGTTATAGAAGGAAAACACATTTTCTTTCTCATTGTTCAATCTGTTTATCTCATTTTATACCAGAAAGCTCAGTGATGTGTCAGTCGCCCAAGGTCAGGGTGCGAAATCTGACTTCTTTAACTCTGGCTCTTGCTAGCTGTGTTACTCTAGGGCAGCCCTCCTAGCATTTATGAGCCTCAACCTCCTCATCTGTAAAATGACCCGCAATCAATGGTGAGCTTACCTGGCTGTTTGAAGGGTAAACTGATGTGCTGAGTGAGTGAAAGTGAGTTATAAATTCTAATGCATCAGGCAAATACAGAGTACTGTTTTTCCTTTGAGGAGACACAGTGCCTCTCACCGGGAGCTGCTCTCCTTGCCTCTGCCGCCAGTGGCTTCTGGTTTATGGGGAGAGAAGCAGCTGGAGTGTAGGAACAGAAGGGAGCAGGGAATCGAAGCACTTCCCTGCCTGATTCTTGCTCACCAACAGGTCCGCCAGGAGCCGGTCTCCTAGTCCTGCCCCTTGCAGCCGCAGCCACAGCTGGAGCCGAAGCCACAGCCGCAGCCACAGCCGCAGCCACAGTCACAGCCGAAGCAGATCCGCCAGCCCCTCCTCTGCCAAGGCCAGGACCCCGTCCCCGAATCGCGCCAAACTGTCCAGCGTGGCGCGCAAAGCTGCCCTGCTGTCCCGGTTCAGCGATGCCTATTCCCAGGGCCGCCTGGATGCGCAGTGTCTGCTGCGGCGCTGCATCGACAAAGCCGAGACGGTGCAGCGGATCATCTACATCGCGACTGTGGTACGTGAGCCTCGCGATAGGTCGCTGCGCTTCCGTGGTTCCTGGGCAAAGCGGGCGGGAAAACCTGGGTAACCTCAACAGGACACTCAAGAAGACTCGTAGGGCCTGAGATCGCTGAAGGAGCGTGGGCTTCCGTTTTCTCCCTCCCTGCTTCCCTCTTTCCTCTCTTCTCCTGTTCTTTCTTTTTCTCTCCTTCCTTCTTACTTACCTTCCATCCACCTATTACAAATATTTGCAATGAATTATTTTTCACACTAAGTAACCTTTTCTTATGGGCTTCCCTGGTGGTTCAGTGGTAAAGAGCCCACCTGCCAATGCAGGTTTGATCTCTAGGTAGGGGAGGATCCCCTGGAGAAGGAAATGGCAACCCACTCCAATATTCTTGCCTGGGAAATCCCATGGACAGAGGAACCTGGAGGGCCCATGGGGTTGCAAAAGAGTTGCACACAACTTAGCAGCTTAACAAGAACAAACATTTGATTGGTTATCTTCCATTCTTAGAAAAATCAAAAGGCTCTGAATATGTTAATTCTTTTATTTAACGAAGAGCAGTTACTGAAATTGCTAATATAACAGCTATTTGAATATGGAAAATTAAGGAGTGCTTATATATAATCTTCAGTTCTATGGGTACCATATTGAGATACTAAGAGCCTGTTATGAGAACAATTAAATGCCGGAGTCCAGCTCCAGCAGCCAGGGATTCAACCTGAAGAGATGAACGGTGTTGGCGATGAGGCAGCCTCTCAGTTTTCTTTTGGACTGCCTGTTTATTTCAAGTTTAAGATTCTCTTTTATACTTTTACTAAAACATGAGGCCAGAGGTTTGACATTTTCAGTTCTCCCTCTTCCAGATTTATTATCTCCATAAATCATTGTTGCTCTTCAAACACAGTTCCTGCTTCAGTGATTCTTTTGGAATCAGCCTTATCATCTATTATCTACCTCCTCTAATGTGTCCTATAGTTAACTTGTGATTACATTGTAACTCATGCTACATTCCTCAGTTTACTACTTATCTTACTAAATCCTGTTTGCCCCTAACATCCTTGAGCTCACCATCTCTTAAAAAGGCTTCTAGCTCTAGTGTCTCTAAAAATTCCTAACGTCTATAAACTATAGTAAAATATGCTAACTTTACAACATTCCTTAAATCTTTAACTTCTAACTGTTTTAATTATTTCTAAGCCCTAAATTCAGTAAACTCCTTTGCCATAAACATTCTCCTCACAAATAGGCTTCAGATAGCAATCCCTCCCATGGCCTCAAGCTACAGCCTATGTGCTCATCCTGGAACACTCTTTTGTAAAAGCCTTTGAACAAATGTCAATGATTAACTTTAGGAATTATTTTCTGAGCACAGCTGCAGAAGGCTTTGTGCCTTCTCATGCTCCTCTCAAGAACAATAAGCACCTTAATATTCCTTTTCAGCCAACTCAGCCGAGGAGAGGAAAAGACAAGTCAGAATTACAAGGCCTAACACCTTCATCCCGGGTCTGTGCCTATGAAATGAGGAGAGGGGTCTGGAGCCATGCCTCCATTTTGTCAGTAATGCCTAATGCAGCTCCAGACAATTAAATATTACAAAACAAAACAAAATATTGATGTAAGAGAATTGTCAGAATCTTTTGAATTTTATCCTATGTTTATTATATATTAGGAGTCAGCAAACTATGACCCCTGGGCCGTATCTGGTTCTGGCCTGTAATTCTAAGAGAAATACCACCCAGGAGCTATTATACAAGGATACTCTTACATTTTAAAGGATTGTTTAAAAAAAAAAAACAGTGACAAAAACATTTTGACCCACAAAGCCTAAAATGCTTACCATTTGGCTTCTTACAGAAAAAAGTTTGCCAACCCCTGGGTTATATAGTTAAAAATCACATACGGATTTGTTAAAAGTTCTGTAATAGTAGAGGCCCTATCTTTCATGCATAATTGAGGTTTTCCTATGCCTGTTATATAACAGATATTAAATAAATATTTTTTGAATTAATATCTGCCAGGAAACATGCCAGACACTCGATATATATCTATGTATGACATGACCACTAGATTGATAATTTTCCCTTATTTCTTGACAAGTAATATGATCATGCTGTGGGGGTAAAGCATCACCTGGCATACTTTAAGTATTTATGTGACCACAGGTGATTTTATTTCCTTGAATGTCTGCCTTGTCCTGCTTCTTGAAATCAGGGTTATCAGAACAATGGTCAACTGTCTCAAAATTAGTGAATATAGATAATCTAATAGATGATGGATAGAACATGTATTTACGCACTTTCCAAAATTTAGTTGTGTATTTTCTCCCAGATTAAAAATAGTTTTGACTGCTGGGTTTAGTTTTCAGAAGTCCAATATGATGCTGAATTTTTTTGGTATTCTTTCTTTGTTCCTTGCTTTGGGCCTCTTTACTCCTCTCCTCCCACCAAATACATTGGCTGTATTTTATGTGCAGGAGGCGTTCCATGTGGCCAAAATGGCATTCAGACACTTCAAGATCCGTGTGAGGAAATCACTGACACCATCTTGTGCAGGGTCAAATGACTTTGAGGATGCTGTCTCGGATTATATCATCTGTCATCTTGATCTATATGATTCCCAAAGCAGTGTTAATGTAAGTGTTGGGTCTTTTATTGGGACTGGTTTGCTACAGCTGCTGCATTAAATACTAATAACTCAGAAATCTATCCAGTGCTTACTACCACTTCTGATAGTTTATGGTGAACGATGTCGGATTTGTGATCTCTGAAGAAGATTTAACTTTGGGACCAGGGAGCAGGCTTGATCACTCAAGAACTTTGGTGTAGCAGAGTTTTATTAAAGTATGAAAATGGACAGAGAAAGCTTCTGACATAGACGTCAGAAGGGGGATGGAGAGTGCCCTCCTCGCTAGTCTTAGCGAGGCCTTATATACTTTTATCAGACCCACTCCCACAACATACATCTTAAATTGGGTTTTCCAATTGTCATGTATGGATGTGAGAGTTGGACTATAAAGAAAGCTGAGTGCTGAAGAATTGATGCTTTTGAACTGTGGTGTTGGAGAAGACTCTTGAGAGTCCCTTGGACTGCAAAGAGATCCAACCAGTCCATTGTAAAGAAAATCAGTCCTGAATATTCATTGGAAGGACTAATTCTGAAGCTGAAACTCCAATACTTTGGCCACTTGATGAGAAAAACTGACCCATTTGAAAAGACCCTGATGCTGGGAAAGATTGAGGGCAGGAGGAGAAGGGGATGACAGAGGATGAGATGGTTGGATGGCATCACTGGTTCAATGGACATGAGTTTGAGTAAGCTCCAGGAGTTGTTGATGGACAGGGAAGCCTGGCATGCTGCAGTCAATGGGGTCGCAAAGGAGTCCGACACGACTGAGCGACTGGACTGAACTGAAATGAATTGAACTAGACCCACTCCCACAGTATACAAGTTTTAAGATAACAAGATTAGTCAGAGGGTTCTTGTTAAGGAGAAACATATCCTTGAGTAAGATACATTGTTATATTGACTAAGACAAAGCAATGTAGGAAAAAATGTTTGTCCTTTTCTCCTCCTTGAGAGCCTCAGACCCTTTGTTCCCTCCTGGGGAGCCCCAGACTTCTTATCAACCTGCCTAGGGATTGACTCTCTCACTTCTACATAATGGAAGATCAGGAATGAGCAGCATCCAATGTGCTTTATAGAACCAGTCATTATTGGCTGTTTCTTTCTTAGACATTTTATGGGGAAACTATTTTGAGCTTTGTAGTTCTATTCTTCAGACAGGCCCTTAAGGTTGGAAGACAGAGTATCATAGTGCTTAAGAGCAATGATTTTGGGAAAGATAGCTATGGATTTGCATCCTGGCTCTGCGCAGACACTTACTAGCTGTGTGACCTTGCTCATTTACTTTTCTGTACTTAGATTTTCTAATCCTTAAGTGGGAGCAACAATGGTCATGAGCCCACAGAGTTTGTGAGAGGATTAAATGAAAGGAAGCAGGTAATTTTCTTAGCAAAAAAAACTCTCAGTAAGAGCAAGATTATAATTGTTTGGCTTCCCAGGTGGCTCAGCGGCAGACTCTGCCTGCCAATGCAGGAGTTGTGGGTTTTATCCCTGGGTCAGGAAGTTCCCCTGGAGGAGGAAATGGGAACCCACTCCAGTATTCTTGCCTGAAAAATCCCATGGCAGGCTACAGTCCATGGGTCTCAAAGAGTCAGACACAACTGAGTGACTGAGGCTGAACGATTATAATTGGTATTATTATAGATTATGAACGGGGCAGAGTTTTGTGCTGGTAGTTGTATAACTTGCCCAGAATAGAAAAATAGTAGGAAATGATAAATAAAAGCTATTAAGAGTTTTTGCTTTAGTTTTTTGGGAAGACTTTCTTGGCTTTTAGTATGCCATTTGTCCTCTGTCATCTCTCCTCCTCTCTGTTAAGGAGTCTTCCTCCTTTTAGCACATACACTCCTTTTCTAGTTTAGCTTATTTTCACTCATGTGCCCTTTTCCCACCTCCCATCAGCCATAACAACCTTAGGGATTGTCAGTGTATCTTTCACAGGTTCGTAACAAGATGATGCCATCTTTTTGTTTTTCAGGATGTGATCCGAGCCATGAATGTCAATCCCAAGATTTCATTCCCTCCTGAAGTTGACTTTTGCCTCCTCAGTAACTTCATCCAGGAGATATGTTGCATTGCCTTTGCAATGCAGACTTTAGAACCACCCCTAGATATTGCATTTGGGGCCGATGGAGAAATTTTTAATGATTGCAAGTAAGAGACATAGAAGCAGAAGCTAAGGGATTCTTTACAAATAAATGATATTGTCTTTATTTCCTGGGAACAATTCAGGGAAAAGAACTCCGGGTGGGGAAATCAACAGATATTACCTGATTTCCAAGCTCTGCCATATACTTCTCTGTACTACAGAGTGGGACCCTCTCCTGGGGTCATTTTCCTTCTCGGTCAAATGTGATTCAGAGGAGACCTTATGATTTCCATTGAGTATATTGGTTTTGGGGAGAACTAAGTAGCACCTGGACTCTGGAACACTTTAAAAGAAAAGTGTTATGTAAATACAAATATGCATTACTTTTTATTGTCTAAAATTTTTTATAGAGGTATAATTGACATTTAGTGTTATATTAGTTTCACTTCTACAACATGATTCTATATTTGTATATATTGTGAAATGATTACCACGAAAAGTCTACTTAACATCTGTCACCATACATAGTTACAAAAATTTGTTTCTTGCAATGAGAACTTTTAAGATCTATTCTCTAAGCAACTTTCAAATTTGCAGTACAGTATGATTAACTATATTGTTAACAGTTATATATCTGCATGACTTATTTTGTAACTTAAAGTTTGTACCTTTTGACCTCTCTAACCCATTTTGCACACCCCCCACCTCTGACAACCACTAATCTGTTCTTTGTATCTGTGAGCTTGGTTTTTGTTTGTTTGTTTTAGATTCCACGTATAAGTAAGATTGTATGATATTTGTCTTTCTCTGTCTGATTTATTTCATAATGCCTTTTAGGTCCATCCATGTTGTCTCAATTGGCAAGATTTCATTCTCTTTTTTATATCTAAATAGTATACCATTGTATATATACTACAACTTCTTTAACCATTAATCCATCAATGAATACTTAAGTGTCCATCTTGGCTATTGTAAATAATGCTGCAGTGAACATGGGGATGCATATATCTTTTCAAGTTAGAGTTTAGTTTTCTTTGGATAAATATCTAGAAGTGGAATTCCTGGATCATATGGTAATTCTGTTTTTAGTTTTTTTAAGAAATCGCCATACAGTTTTTCATAATGGCTATGCCAATGTGCATTCCCATCAATAAGGCACAAGGATTCCCTTTTCTCCACATCCTTGCCAGCACTTCTTATCTTTTTGATAACAACTCTTCTAACAGGGGTGAGGTGATAGCTCATTGTGATTTTGATTTCTCTGTGATTAATGCTGTTGAACATCTTTCCATATATCTGTTGGCCATCTGTATATCTTCTTTGGAAAAATGTCCATTCAGATCTTCTGCCTAACTAACTACTGAGAAGTATTCACCCATTTTAGTCTACATACCTGCTGTAACATGCTGTCTCTTGGGGCACTGTGGCCTGTTCTCCTGGATGGCTATGAGCTCAGTCTGGAGTTCCTAATAATGACTGAATTTATTTGGTTCTACCCTAGGGTTTTATAGAACAAGACTAAACCTTTTTTTGTGTGTTTGTTTTTATTCTTACCCTGATAGCCTTTCACACATTTGAAATCAAATACTCATCCTTCTCCAGCCTCATGGTTTTAGATTTTTTTCATTTGAAGGGATTTTTGAGACCTCACATTTAGACTGGTTCTCTTGGTCTGTGCTCCATGTTTGTCTGAGTATTCCTTAAAAAAAAAAGAGTGTCCACACTTACATATATACAATGGATTATTGCTCAGTCATAAAAAGGAACACATTTGAGTCAGTTCTAAAGAGGTGGATGAATCTAGAGCCTGTTATACAGTGAAGTAAGTCAGAAAAAGAAAAGCAAATGCCATACACTAATGCATGTATATGGAATCTAGGAAGATGGCACTGATGAACCTATTTGCAGGGCAGCAGTGGAGATGCAGACATAAAGATCAGACTTAGGGACAAGGGTGGGGTGGTGGGGGGAAGGAGAGGATGAGATGAATGGGGAGAGTAGCATAGAAGCATATACACTAAAATATGTAAAATAGAGAGCCAGTGGAAATTTGCTATATGACTCAAGGAAAATGAGGCTCAAACTGGGGCTCTGTAACAACCTAGAAGGGTGGGAAAGGGTGGGAGGTGGGAGGGAGACTCAAGAGGGAGGGGACATATGTATACCCATGGCTAATTCATGTTGATATATGGAAGAAATCAAACCAATATAGTAAAGCAATTATCCTTCAATTAAAAGTAAATACAAATTTTAAAAAGTGTCCACATTGAGTGTAAACCCCAAGTTTGAACTAACCAAAATAGAGGGGCTATCACCATTTTTATCCTCCATTAAGTCTTCTAATTTATAGTAGCTTTTCTTTTCTTTTTTCTTCCAGCCATAGAACACTGTTGGCTCATTTTGAGTTCAACTAAAACCTGTTTTTTTAAAATTTTTACTGTGATTGAGCCAGTCATCTGTGCAGTTACATGCTTTTTATTTGTTAAAAATTTATTTATTTTTAATTGGAGGACAATCGCTTTACAATATTGTGTTGGTTTCTGCCATACATCAACATGAATCAGTCATAGGTATACATATGTCCCCTCCCTCCTGAACCCAGTTACATGCTTTTTAGACTCAACTGTAAGACCTCATATATGTCCACATTATGTTGTTATCTTAGTAGATTTAGCTTATAGTTCCAACCTCTTGAACAGTTTTTCTGATACAGTCATCTGTTTCTTTTTCCCTACCCACTCCCCACCTTTGAACATTTTTCCTGTATTTCATAGGAGTCACTGATGAACATATTGACTTACCCCAGGATTGAGAGAGAGAGAGAGAGAGCGAGCGAGCGAGCCCTGGGCACCTTCATTCTCGTTGACTCATTAACTACCCATTTTGGACATGATTATTGAACCAGTGTCTAATCCACCTACTTAAGTTAATCATCCACCTATATTTTTCTTATTTTGTCCACAAATATAACACAAGAAATCTTGTAGGTGGCTTATGGGACTTCAGATGCTCTCCATCTCTAGCATTTCCCTGAATTACAATTCTTGTAATCCTGAGAAGGAACAAGATTAGTCTGACATGATCTGAGTTTTTGTTGTTGTTCTTGTTATTGTTAATTTTTTTCCCACCTTTTTTTTCATTTTTTAACTTTACAATATTGTATTGGTTTTGCCATATATCAACATGATGTTAATTTTTTTAAATTGAAGTATAGTTGATTTGCAATGTTGTGTTAGGGTTGCTCCATTATGCAATGGATGGCACGTTGGACTTCCACAATGTTGTGTTAATTTCTGCTGTACAGCACAGTGATTCAGTTATACATATATATTTACATTTTTTAAAAATATTCTTTTCCAGATGGTTTATTATAGGGTGTTGAATGTAGTTCCCTGTGCTATACAGTAGGACACTGTTGTTTATCCATCTAAATATACTATTTTGCATCCGCTAACAGCAGCCTCCCGCTCCACCCCTCCCCCAACCTCCTCCCTCTTGGCAACCCCAGTCTGTTCTCTATGACATGACTTTTTCTTAGTGAGCTCATGTTGGGTCCTTGTGATAACTGGTTCCTATTCTAGGAGCCCACAACTGTCTCTTTAATAATAGAATCGGGATCCATATTTATCCAGGTTTGAGCAGAATGAAAGATGAGAATTTTACACTGATAACCCTCCCCTCCCGGTTAGGTTACATAACTGCTTAACCTCTCTTTCTTGTTCTTTTGTGTGTTCATAACAGGTACCGTCGAAGCTATGACTCTGATTTCACGGCTCCCTTGGTCTTCTATCATGTGTGGCCTGCTCTCATGGAGAATGACTGTGTCATCATGAAGGGAGAAGCTGTCACCAGGAGAGGGGCTTTTGTACGGTGGCCTTGTGTAGTGACAATTCATCCCAAGTGTTTGATTCACAAGTTCGAGAACATTTATAAACCCAAAGATTGTATAAAAGAAGTTCATAAGGGTTGTTTGATAAGATTTCATACAAAGGAGAGGAATGGGACTGTTGTGAAAGAACAGATTCTTTTCTTTGACTCATGAGTCTTCAGAATTTCCTGGCAGTCTTTTCTTTGTCTATTGCTTTATTTGTAAGATGGAGGTGGTTTAGTTGCTAAGTTGTGTCTGACTCTTTACCACCCCATGGCCCACCAGGCTCCTCTGGGACATCCCAGGCAAGAATACTGGAGTGGTTGCTACATCCTCCTCCAGGGGATCTTCCCGACCCAGGGATTGAACCCACATTTCCTGCCTTGGCAGGCCATTCTTTACCACTGAGCCACCTGGAAAGCCTCTTTATAAGATAGAACTGGTTCTAGTTGCCTTCTTCATCTTATAAATAGTATGCTATTATAAAGGCAAAGCCTTCGAGCTCACCTGTTGGAGGCATTCTATAATTCTAAGCATTTAAAAGTGATTGATTAACTTTCAGAACACGGTCAAATTTTTATTGACAGTTCTCTGTTTGGAAATATGTCCTGTTTGGAACGTGTCCTGTTTTTCTCTCCTTGGTATGATGTGTAAGGAGCGGAAGGATGGAGAAAAAGAGGGCAGAGGAGGTGGGGAGAGAGTAGTCAATCAGTTTCCTATATACATCAGCTGTAGAATGCTTTGAACATGTCAAATAATTGGAAAGCCTTCAAAGTGGAATATTAGGTATGCAAGTGTGTGAACATGTGTGTGTTAAGGTGGGGATTGGGTGTTGGAACTGGTTGCTGTGGATGCTTGGATATTCAGCACGTTTCCCATTATGGAGTTTTACCCTGCCCTTCCTAGAAGGAGGTAAGTGAATTCTGGAGAGAAGCTCCTGGGTCCAGAGCAAAGCCACCACCTGAGTGGTCTCAGTTCCTGTTCTCTTTGACTTGGAGAAGACAGAAAGTGTTTCATGGCAGCTTTTCACATGCAGAGTGTGAGAAGCAGAGTAGTATATTTTAAAAGAACTTAAGAAAAGGGTTTTTGCAGCTTAAACATCTCAATAGAGCAAATAGTATCTCAGTGAACTATTCTGTGCTATGAAAGCTGAGGCCGTAGAAATTGGTTGTGTTGACTTGAGAATTGCACATGCTCACATGAAGTAAGCTCGTAAAATTGCTTCTTGCCCTTAAAACAATCACCCTCTGTTAAGAAACTCTTAATGTAGACTGTCAGCAGTATAGTTTGGAAGGGGAGGAGCCACTATTTCTATGTTCTACATCAAATAGCAATTGCCTTTTAACTTCCTTTGTCTCTCTCCTTAAGTGCACCATCAGTATTTACCCAAGTTGAAACTCCCAAACTTAAAGAAAATACCCTAAAATCAAAAGCAGAAAAGGAAAGGGTTGAATGAAAGGATCTGATAAGAAGACTTTGACTAGTAAAATCTCATTGTAGAAAACAGAGTTTTCTTTTTTGAGCCTTGATTTAGTTAGAGAGTGGAAGGTCCACAGTGGTGATTCACTCATGCACTCACTCATTAATTCATTTTATTTGGTAGTTATTTATGACCCAAGCACTCTGTTTAGGTGCTTGGGATCCAGCAATGAACAAAACAGCCACAAATTCCTGCCCACATGGAGCTTACAGTCTCCAACACTTGGAAACTTGAACGTAATTTCTAACAGCTTCTGCATCAAAACAAAGTTCTGTTGCAGGAAGGGGTCCCCTTCCAGGGCCTAAAACTGGGCTCTTGTCTAACACTCAGAAATGAATTGTCCGAGGAGACACATATGTTGACAAAGCAAGAGATTTTATTGGGAAAGGGCACCCAGGTGGAGAGCAGTAGGGTAAGGGAACCCAGGAGAACAGCTCTGCCATGTGGCTCACAGTCTTGGGTGATGGGATTTATGGTGATGGGATTAGTTTCCAGGTTGTCTTTAGCCAATCATTCTGACTCAAGAGTCTTTCCTGGTGGTGCAAGCCTTGTTCAGCCAAGAACAAGGATGGATGCCAGAGAGGAGGATTCTGGGAGGTGGTTGGACATGTGGTGTCTCCTTTTGACCTTTCCCGAACTCTTCCATTTGGTGGTGGCTTATTAGTTCCATGTTCCTTACCATGACCTCCTGTCATAAAACAACTCATGCAATCAATCTAAAAAACCAATCAATCTAAAAAAAAAAAAAAGTCACAAACCCTGCAGCCCTCATCCCAAATGTTTCTAGGGACCAGAGATGACCATCCTGTTAGGTCTCCTGTTTGGCCCCTGTCTATTTCATCTCTGAAAGGAGGCAACAGTTTTGAACTAAATTGCTGTTATTACAAGGGTAAATGCTGGTTTTAGGCAAAAAATACCTTGACTTAGATCAGGTAGAGAGAGACTTCTGCTCTGCTAGGCAGATCTACGCCCATGCACAGCAGGAAGAAGTTACAGAAGAAAGACCTCCGCCCCAATTCCCAAGAAGTACCTTGAGTATGAAGTCTCTCAGGGGAGAGTTGTTAGGGGAAGCACACTGATTGAAACTGCCCACCTTGGCCAGGCGCCATAGTAACCATTTGCATGAGTTGTGTTATGACAGGAGGTCCTGGTAAGGAACATGGAACTAATAAGCCACCACCAAATGGAAGTGTTCGGGAAAGGTCTAAGGGAGACACCACATGTCCAACCACCTCCCAGAATCCTCCTCTCTGGCATCCATCCTTGTTCTTGGCTGAACAAGGCTTGCACCACCAGGAAAGACTCTTGAGTCAGAATGATTGGCTAAAGACAACCTGGAAACTAATCCCATCACCATAAAACCCAAGACTGTGAGCCACATGGCAGAGCTGTTCTCCTGGGTTCCCTTACCCTACTGCTCTCCACCTGGGTGCCCTTTCCCAATAAAATCTCTTGCTTTGTCAACATATGTGTCTCCTCGGACAATTCATTTCTGAGTGTTAGACAAGAGCCCAGTTTCAGGCCCTGGAAGGGGTCTCCCTTCTTGCAACAGTTCCATTAGCACCAAGAATTTGAATATCCCAAAGTTCATTGTAAGGAGATTTTATTGAGAAATATCCTAGAATTATTGTCAAATGTTGTGCAGCTATAAGAAATTAGTGTACCTCATGCTGATGACCAGTACCAGGCAAGTGTAATCATGTCAGAAAATTTCTTGTTCATTCTATGGGATATAAGTATTGTTTTAAGCCACATGGGCTCTTACAAACCACTGACTTTTTTTCTTTCTTTCTTTTTTTTCCCAGTGGAATTCAGTGCGATCTGTAAGTCGATGTCGAAGCAGGAGTTTAAGCCCTATCTGCCCTCGTACCCGTATTGGTTTAGGCATGGTATGTATCTGTCTCATTGTTTTTACACAAAATCATCTTATGTATTTTTTCATCCACAGTTACCTATAAAAGAGGTGATGGTAAGTCTGGAGGTAGAAAGAGAACCTGCTGTAGTCACCTTAGATTAATTTCTATCTGATCTTGGGCTAAGGAATTTATCATTCTAGAAAGAAGGAAATAGAGGTAGTTATTTTTTTTATTTATTAGGCATTTCATTGCTTTATTTTTATCTTTAAATGAAAATGGGCTATTAGTTATCAATCCGTTTTCTGAACAGAGAATGGGACATCTTAGTCAACTGATCTCTGCACACACCAGTCCCTGGTTCCTCTAGAACTTCTTGTATGAGCTTGGAGAAGTTGCTCAAATGATCTGGATTTCAATACTGTATAAAGGGGATTGCAGGTATTGATTTTCCTCCAAATTTCAAAGTAGGAAGAATTAAGATTAGTCTTGCGTATTTGTTCTTAGGATTACTAATAAGTCTGTCAAAGAAAAAAAAAAAAAAGCAAAAATACCTCTAAAGACTGTGGTGATAACATCCCTAAAACCTGACATTATTATGAATCACCACTGTTCATTCATTCGGTCATAATATTTAGTTAATGCCTTTTGAATACGTGTCTGGACTAAGACATGTGGATACCAGATAGGCTAACAATTTCTTTTTCTTCAAATAAAAATTCTTTGAATATTTGTTCAACCTAGTTTTGGGGAGAGTGGTGAAGAAGGAGGATCGCATTTGTCAAGGCTCCATTTCTCTGAAATTATCTCTAGTGATGCAGCTCTAGCCCCCTACACTTCTAAACCCTTCTCAGCAAAACATTATGTTTAATAAAGTTCCTATCAAACATTTCTTCTGTACCGTGTGGATGCTAGACTAGGAGGAGAGGGGCAACACAAAGATGATTAAAACATGTTCTCTTTCCTGAATGGGTTTCAATATAGGAAGATCAGTATGGGAAGATCAGTATGATTTAAACAAAGTAACTGAATGAGGTATATGATAGAGTCCATGAAAGAGGCACTGTGTACTAAAGCTGTCAGAGGAGGCAGTGATTCCCTCTGGATTTGGTTCATGGGGGAGGTGGTATGTGATCTTACAGAGTTTTTATGGGTTGGGGAAGACTATCCATAGGAATAAAATGGCCTGAGAATGCAAAGGCATGTCAGATATGGTTCTTCTGCGCTTGCAGATTTTAATATAACTTAATTATCCTTATTGCCGAATAAGTATTTACCATAGGTAAAAGCAAAAGGATTGTACACTTAATGGGCTGATAAAGAGACATCTTATGAGTTTTATACTGGAAGAATAAAAATTCTCCTCATCCTAAGAGGAAGTGTTATATCAGAAGCAAGAGCAATATTAGCCACTTGTCCTTATAGCCACGACACATTTTAACTCTGGACACTGACTGGAAGATTTATCAATGGGCAGCATCCCTCTGTGACAAGTACCTATACATGTTTGAGCCCTTCCTCTCTCTTTCTTTTGTCCCCTGGGTAAACAAAACTTTTTATAAGAATAAATGCATTCTCAAAGGTGAAACTATTGCCAAAATTCTGTCCCTTTCTGCCATCATCTCCTTACAATAAGACTGGTACAAATATTTTTGGTTAATCTGATTGACTTGTTTGAGATTTCATAGGCAGAACAGCCTCTATCTTTGCTAGTGTCTATTTAAAGTGAAAGCTCAGAGTAAGAATGATGCCTGCAGTCAATTATTTCTGAGCCATGTCAGGCTTGTAGGTAACTGGGATAGCTGGCTTTTGTTCAGTGAAAGCAAAGATGAGATTTGACATGTGGGTATTTTCTGGCTTCCCAGGGACTCCCTTTAATAGGCAGCATTTTGGACACATGAGATAATTCATATAAAGGATGTGCCAGAGAGTGTTTGATAATTTTAGCCTTAATTAATCTTCATAATTATAATAATACCTTCTGGAAGCCATGGAATTCAGTATGGCCAGTGAGCATCCAATCTCAAAAAATGTTTAGCAACTGTTAACAACCACCACCACAAAAGCCAACAAAACCCAGGCCATTGAGCCCAGCTTTTAATTAATAATAAATAATTTAAGCTAAGTTGAGTATACATGCACTTCGGGAAGTATAAAAGGAATCATAGGGCAAAAACTTCAGGGCAAAGCCACCATAGCTCTAAACTGCTTCAGAGCAACTGTTTAGCTGGATTTAGAGAAAAAACATCAAAAGGATTCACTGTTTGAGCTTCATCTACTGTGTAATTCGCATTACACTTTTATATTTTCCAGATATCTCGAAGCCGGAGTCCTTCTCCAATAAGATGTGGATTGCCAAGTAAGTGGGATTGTCTAGGTGAAGCAAGGTTTCTGTTTTTTAATGCTTCTCTTAGTACTCAGCATGGAGCAGCAATATGAATGTTTTGCTTCCTGGAGACTGGCAGGCTACAGTCCATAAGGTCCATAGGGTCCCAAAGAGTTGGACACGACTGAGCAACTAACATTTTCACTTTCAAACTTGGATTAACCACCCATCTTTTGTTTAGGTCTTCTCAAAAGAAAGTCTAAAAAATCAACCATAATAATGATTCCTTTCTTTTTCTCCTTAGGGTTTTAAAACCAACAGCCATTTTCCTCTGCCCAGGACACTCCAATGGCCAGCTTACCCAGCTCTTCCACCTGCCTGCTGTGTTGCCTCAGACCTCACTTAAGCTAATGTGACAAGGCAATTCTGTGTATCACTTCACACAGAGAGTTAAATGTTTTGGCTTAGTGCATTTGTAACTGCAGATACATTGCATTTTATTTTATTTTTATAGATACAGATTCCATTAATTTGATAAAAACTATTGCCTAGGTGTTTAGGATCATATTCATTTGAAGCAAAGTCCATTATACAGGTTCAGGATTCTCAACCTGAAACACAAGGCTCTTTTATAACAACTAAAGTGAAAAACTTTTACTGTGCTATGTCCAAAAGACAAGAAGAGTCGTTTCAATTTGCAGAGTGATCATAAATATTATGATTGCTGGTTTTAGATTTAGCTGGGAAACAATCTGGGGTGTTTTTATTTTCTTTGGGGACTTGGAAGAGAGCCCCAGTCTCAAGTTGGGGAACTTATAGCATAACAGGGATGTCAGGCTACATGTACATGAGGATGATTTAGGAAAGTATAGTTCATTGGTTGGCTTCTGTTTTCCTGCTGTGAAGTGCCCAGTTTGGTTTAGTTGAGCACTGTTGGTTGAAGCTACCTACTTGAGAGAGTTCTCTTGCTTCATAAATGTGGAGTGGTGATTTGGGTAGAAGCTAACTTGGAGACTATATGTTAGTTACCTTGTGTTTATCTCCTGGGAATGTTTCTGAATGAAGTTTTAATGTACATGTTAAATATAAAAGCTACCTGACATCTTGACATCTTTTACCTATTCTACTTAGTTGGTTATAAACTCAGATCTCCTAAGAACTCCATCTGACACCGATGGTGGGAATGTAAACCGATGTAGTCACTATGGAGAATGGTATGGAGGTTCCTTAAGAAAGTAAAAATAGAGCTACCGATATAACCCAGCAATCCCACTCTTAGGCATCTATCCAGAGAAAAGCATGAATTGGAAAGGACACATGTACCCCAGTGTTCATAGCAGCACTATTTACAACAGCCGAGACATGGAAGCAACCTTAGTATACATCAACAGATGAATGGATAAAGGAGACTGGTACATATATTCAATGGAATACTACCCAGCCATTAAAAGAATGAACTAATGCCATTTGTAGTAACATGGGTGGACCTGGACATTACCATGCTAAGTGAAGTAAGTCAGACAGAAAGATAAATATTGTATGATATTGCTTACACATGGAACCTAAAAAATGATACAAATGAACTTATTTACAAAACAGAAACAGATTCACCAGACTTACAGAACAGATTTATGGTTACACTGGGAGAAGGGTGGGGAGGGGGAGGGATAGATTAGGAGTTTGGGATTGACTTGTACACACTGCTGTATCTAAAATGAAATGTGTTTCTATGAAAAAAATAAAGAAAGGTACATGCCTGAAATGCAGAAGAGTTCTCATTGAATAGCTGATTAATAAATGACATTTAGCTATGCTAAACAATTAAAAAATAAAATAGCACTATTGTTTTTGATTTTTGCTTAGTGAAAAATTCAATTTAGAAAAATGTACTAAAGAAGAAAGTTTTTTTAAATCTTAAAAATAAAAAGAACTCCATCTGACTGAAACTGAAACTCAAGGCTAAAAGCTAAGGGAACCATTTGTAGCTTTTAAATAGAATGTCTGTCCCTTGATTTCTTCACTGTGAAGTACTGTTGAAAAAGTTCAAGCTCTTGATGGAATGATAAGTAATGTTTTTGCTTTTATTTGTCCATTTTAATGCCGTCTTTAAATGCAAGCTTCGCAAACAATAACTTTTGCCGTGTGCCTTTTAGAGAGAAGCTCCAAATTGGTCACAGCTCAGTTTGCATAAGTTCAGCCAGAACCAGCAGGTGGGGCTATTTGGGTGAAAACAAATAAAAAACAAAATGAAAACCCTCTCAGATAACAAAAAGGAAAACTTCTCTAAAGCATCTGTCTCTTGTGTTGGGACACAGGCAAGGGAGAGACCTCTCTAGCCTCCACCCCTTGGTCTAATGGTCACCAATTTATTCTGAAAGTGAAAGTGGAAGTGTTAGTCACTCAGTCGTGTCCGACTCTTTGTGACCCCATGGACTGGAGCTCACCAGGCTCCATCTGTCCATGGATTCTCCAGGCAAGAACACTGGAGTGGGTTGCCATGTCCTTCTCCAGGGGATCTTCCCGACCCAGGGATCAAACCTGGGTCTCCCACGTTGCAGGCAGATTCTTTACAGTCTGAGCCACCAATTTATCCTGAAGTGCAAGCTTAATTGTTCTCCCCTCTGCATTTGTGTAGTCATCATTTTGAGGCAGGGCCGAGTGCTAATAGAAGAGCTCAGTGTCCAGGCAGATCCAGTTTTGACTTGGTCCTCGGCTTGCTTGGTGGCCTGAAGCAAGTTACTGCACCTCTCTGAGCCTCAGTTTCACTGAAGCAGGTGGATGGGATCGGTAGTTCTGTCAACCCTCCCAGACTCAGTGCCTCCTTTCATAATATGTATTCTGGCTATTCTGAAATGAAGTTCAAAATTAGTGCGATTATAGGCATATATGCTTTTAAACAGTGGATACAGTACTCGAGCTGTAATATAAACAGAAAAAGGGGAAATTTTTAATAAAACAATGTATATCAATAAATGTATTTTAATAAACAATGTATTTTAATAAAAGAATGTATTTTAACGAAAAGGCTTGGGTATAATGATCCTAGAAGATACAGTGAAGTCATCAGACACTTGCACCTGTATGTAGAATTCCCAGCTACAAATGCAGATCAGTGTGCCAGGGGTTTTCTGAAATGGTGAACAACTCTTGGTGAAGTTTTGAATAATAACTTACAGCAGTGCCTTGATTTGCATAGTAAATACATGCCTGGCAAAGCTGGTGTATATTAAAACCATAAATCAATTACTTTGTGTTATGGGCTAAAAGGTCTTTTCTAAAATCTCACTAAGTAATGAGAATGCCTACATATCAGATTTTTTTTTAAGACTGAAATGTGGGAATGCACCTGGTTGGGAAGAATGTTGTATGTACTCAGTTTATTTGCTCTGTATCCTGTCAGGCCGCTTGCCATTTCCCAAGTCTTTGATTTGAACTGTAACTGCACGGGGCCTGGCAGTTAGTCTAGAATAATTTGTGGAAAGGGTCCAAAATCAGAAGGCGGCTGACCTATACTCATTTCATCAAGGCATGCACCTTAACCTTGGTGACTTTGAAAAATGATAAACTTTTATTGTAACCTGGGTAAATGTTAGTTATTGTATTATTAGTTTAACCTCTAATAATAAAATCAAGAAAAAAATTCTTCTGTACCTAGAAGTTCTTTGCAATGATATGCTCCCCTTGCAGATTCCCTTCATCCACCTCCCTTCTGTGAGGCCTGAACCATGGCTGCAAATGCCCTCAAAAAATATCAGCAGCACCTCTGCTCTGGGGTTGACCTGTGATGCTGCAGTTCCCTGCTATAGCTTAATTGTCAGCTTCAGTTTATTCACAATTCATTGTCTTCATATTCGAGACACACTTCCTGAGTAGTTCTATACTGTTTTTATAGTTTTCAAGCACATGATTTCAGTTGCTCCCCACAAGGAATCCAGGTATCAGTTCAGTTCAGTTCAGTTCAGTCTCTCAGTGGTGTCTGTCTCTTTGCAACCCCATGGACTGCAGCACGCCAGGCTTCCCTGTCCATCACCAACTCCTGGGGCTTACTTAAACTCATGTCCATCAAGTCAGTGATGCCATCCAACTATCTCATCCTCTGTCGTCCCCTTCTCCTCCCACCTTCAATCTTCCCCAGCATCAGGGTCTTTTCCAATCAGTCAGTTCTTCACATCAGGTGGCCAAAGTATTGGAGTTTCAGCTTCAGCATCAGTCCTTCAAATGAATATTCAGGACTGATTTCCTTTAGGATTGACTGGTTGGATCTCCTTGCAGCCTGAGGGACTCAACAGTCTTCTCCAACACTACAGTTCAAAAGCATCAGTTCTTCTGCGCTCAGCTTTCTTTATAGTTCAACTCACATCCATACATGACCACTGGAAAAACCATAGCTTTGACTAGATGGACCTTTGTTCTGTTTTTTAATATGCTGTCTAGGTTGGTCATAGCTTTGCTTCCAAGGAGCAAGCATCTTTTAATTTCATGGCCGCAGTCACCATCTGCAGTGATTTTGGAGCCCAAAAAAATAAAGTCTGTCACTGCTTCCATTGTTTCCCCATCTATTTGCCATGAAGTGATGAGACTGGGTGCCATGATCTTAGTTTTCTGAAAGTTGAGCTTTAAGCCAACTTTTTCACTCTCCTCTTTCACTTTCATCAAGAGACTCTTAAGTTCCTCTTCACTTTCTGTCATCTGCATATCTGAGGTTATTGATATTTCTCCCAGCAATCTTGATTCCAGCTTGTGCTTCATCCAGCCCTGCATTTCTCATGATGTACCCTGCATATAAGTTAAATAAGCAGGGTGACAATATACAGCCTTGATGTACTCCTTTCCTGATTTGGAACCAGTCTGTTGTTCCATGTCCAGTCCTAACTGTTGCTTCTTGACCTGCATACAGATTTCTCAGGAGGCAGGTCGAGTGGTCTGGTATTCCTATCTCTTTAAGAATTTTGCACAGTTTGTTGTGATCCACACGGTGTAAAAAAGGTAAGGAAACCGTTTATCGAGTTTATCATACAGTCTTCCTTCAAGGCTTTTAATTTCAAATAATAGTTCATCATGTTTTCTTTTGTTCCTCGATGGTCTACAGCATCATTTCTTTTGTTTATTGCTTTGTTTATTTGTTCTTTCATTCATACACTCGAAAGTCCAATGAGCTTCTCCTGGGTGATAGATACAGTATACACTGCTAGGGATACACTGATGGACAAGGTCCTGGCTCTTCTGAGCTTAATGTCATGTTCAATTACATTCCTTTTTTTTTTTTTTCCTGTCATAACATATATGATGGAAGAAAGAGAAAAATAAGTTAGTAGAGTAAATTCAAAAGAGAGCTACATATCAATTGAATTAATTTGAGGACAAATATCTATATACAAGAAAGTTATGCAAGAATCTCTCCTACCACAATAAGAGAAGTATGGTGAACTTCATGAGAGAATGTAACTCAGTTATGTCATCCACAGTGAATTAGTCTTTTAACAGGTATCCACTGAAACTATAATCCTAAGATCATCATGAACAATAAAATGAGTGTGGGAAGAGGGGCTCAGAGATCTAACACTTCTTGTTCCCCTACTTTGTGTTTCACCTACTATATTCCTAAAAAACGAGGCAAGTTGCGGACTATTATAATTCACTTTTAGGCACCCTGTGGATCCTTCATGAGGCAGATTGCTGCCAATAGCATTCTATACATTTTGAGTCAAATGAAAGACTTCTTAGTAGTGTGACTTTAAATAATATCATACCTACAATTAAGGGTAATGTGTTATGGAGATTCTAAGAAACTAGTATTCCAAACTGCATTAGATCATTGAAATATGAGTCCAGGGGCCATATGGATAAGTGACATTCAATACATGCCATTTAAATACCAAAGCGGTGAAGCCTTAACGCAGTGAGTGAATAGGGGCCTTGAAAATGAGGCAGGAATGAATTTTCTTCTTTCAAGTGCAATGTGATTGGGTAATTTCATGCTCAAAATTTTTCTCTTAAGGTTGCCAGGATGAACATCATACTTTCCATAATATCACTGGCAATTAGTATGTCAGCCAGGCAGCTAACTCCATCTCCTATTAGGTGAGCAACAAAAAATATGATAAATGAGTATGTTAAAGCTTCATTTCAGTATAGTTTAAGCTATAATTTTAGTGAAACAACCAAAATAATGTCTTGCAAAGTGATGTGAAGTATATTTTTGAAAAGGTTGTAGTTGTCAAAAGATCTTGAGTGCCCCTGGATGAAGTGGACCCTTCTGCAATGACTTCTGGTGTTGGAATGCTGGGGCTGCTTCCATCTTCTTAGACCAGGGAACCCAGCCCTGCAATGTGTTCCCTGGTCTTCACACAAATCGTCTCTCTGGGATTCTTCAGAGCCTTGACTCTTCTACTGTTTGTGGGGAACTTCAAGGAGAATGTTGTGTAGATTCTCCAAATTTATTTTTCCATGGAAGCCTTTTTCCTCATGGAGTTCTTGAAGAGGTGCTGTTCTGGAAGACCTATTTCAGGAAATGCTTCCTAAGACCTACTGTTTTCTAGAATCACAGATGCCATGACCACTAGGAGTTAGGTTTTATCAGCTTTTACAAGGGAGGGAAGAATTCTGACTCTGTCACAGTTAAACAGACTTTTCACCCACTAAATTTACTATGGAATAAAAGGCTCAGAATGGAAATCTCTTATTTATTTATGTCTATATCTTTATACTTTTGCTTAGCCTTTCCTCTTGTTTTTTTCACCCTTCTATAAATTGTATCATAAAGTAAGATTCCCTTGAACTCAGTGTTTATGTCAATGTTGCTTTTCCAGCATTCCATGTTTCTCCTTTAACCCCTTACATGTTATACCTTAACCTTCACTTCTATTTTCTCTCTCGTTCTCTTCTGTTTTCTTTTTCAGGCTTTTGTTTTCCAAGTTAATCTCTCTAGTGAAAATCCATCAGGCACCTAAACTTTAATGTAATTATGAATCGATGAAAGAGACAAATGGATATTATTCAAAATTAGAACACACCAAATTGCATTCCTTATAAAGATGAATTTACATCCTGATTCATATAAAGTATGCATTTTGTAAAAACTTTTAAATAATTATTTTCTAAAGTTTTGAATATTTGGGTTATTAAAAATGACAATTCTTAAATTATACTCAACTTCCAGTAAGTCTGAGTAGTGATTATACTTACATCTTTAGTCATTTCAGTAAAAATGTTGACTAATACTTCCCAAATTTGTTTGATGATGAAAATCACTTGGCAAACTTGTCAAGGAGAGATTCTTGGATGCCACTCCATGCACACTGAATCAGAATCTCCAGAGGCATCTGTATTTTAACATCAGCAGACAAGTTTGAAAAACACTGGTCTAGGTCTGGCTTTATTTAATGACTTACAAGCAGAATATTACAGAAATAATTTATTGCATGTATTATGCTGTCCTTTACTTTCTAAATGGAAAATAATAAATTAATTTAAAAGCCTCTGAGAATATCAAATTATTTCCTGTACTCCAATAATAGGTAGTGAGTGAGTGAGTGAGTGGTCGCTCAGTTGTGTCCGACTCTTTGCGACCCCGTGGACTGTAGCCCACCAGGCTCCTCCATCCATGGGATTCTCCAGGTAAGAATACTGGAGTGGGTTGCCATTTCCTTCTCCAGGGGATCTTCCCAACCCAGGGATCGAACCCAGGTCTCCTACAATGCAGGCAGACGCTTTAACCTCTGAGCCACCAGGGAAGCCCTATTGACAATTTAGTATATGCACTCTTCATCTGTATACATACATATAAAAATGTTGCTATATAATTAGATTTTCAATAAAAGAGAACAAAAGAGAAGAGAAATTTTACTTTTCTTCCCTAGAGGTTAAAAATGTCCTCTCTCGCATTTCTTGTTTGGATGGCTTCTTTGTTGAACTGTCAGAATGTGTATTTCATAAGTCGTTTCCTTCCACCCCGCGTTCACTGCGTATTATGAGAGAGTCACAGAATAACGGGTCCCCGTCGGCCACAGTTCACCTAGTCATCGTTGTCTGCCAAATGGAGCTAGTCACCTGGATGAGTCAGACTTAGGAAAACAGCTTT
Source organism: Bubalus kerabau (assembly GCF_029407905.1). Lineage (NCBI taxonomy): Eukaryota > Metazoa > Chordata > Mammalia > Artiodactyla > Bovidae > Bubalus > Bubalus kerabau. The sequence goes on from NC_073630.1 coordinate 72,154,115, forward strand.
ATGATTATTCATATGAGTCTCTAGAGAAAATCTAAAAGAGAGTGAAACCGACATCCAAGCATTAGACCTCACAGGTGGCCCACCTCAACTGGAATTTTCCCAAATGTTAAATAGAGGAGGCAAATTTGGCCTTTTCTGTTTACTCACCAAATGTCCCAAAGAGAAAACCGGAAATGAACCTGTCTCAGTTTACATTCTGGAGAAGGAAATGGCAACCCACTCCAGTGTTCTTGTCTGGAGAATCCCAGGGACGGGGGAGCCTGGTGGGCTGCCCTCTATGGGGTCGCACAGAGTCGGACACGACTGAAGCGACTTAGCAGCAGCAGCAGCAGCAGTTTATATTCGTAAAGACTAAAGCACTTTTTCTGTTTTCAGGCCCCAATATCATCTCTCATCACTACGGTGTCTTAGTGTTGAAAAGAAAGTTCTGAAAATCTCCAGAAAAAAATATTGATATAGTGGAGCCAAATTGAACATGCCAATATTTGAAATACATGGTGCTTTGGTGTAAATAATGATTAATTTTCGTCTTAATGTTTTCCTTGTTTGGTTTAGCTTTTCTTCAGTGAATAGCCAAAAGTGGCCAAAAGACAAAACAACATCGATTATTGGAAACAATAATCAATGTAAAATTGGGGAGGAGAGATAATCGCCTCCTCCTTAACCAATTTGATTCACAATTAAAAGAAATTCTGCACTATAAATCAATTCCAATCTCAAGGTCTCCTTAGTTCACTTAGGTTTGGGATATGCATAGAGCTAACCACCAGATGGCAACATTGCTTAAGAGATAAGAGGCTATTGGTCCTCAGTACTAAGACTCGCTAGAGAACAGTAAAATCTTTTCCTTTGGTAAAATCTGTAATTTAGTTACTAGTTTTACTGCTGTACATAAATTTGGAGAACAACTTAAATTGATGGATAATGGCCAGGCATAAAACACAGAGTGTGATAGAAAATGTGAAGTGTTATATAGCTATCATTATACCTAATGAAGGATTTATGCGTTTGATCCCCAAGGCTCTAAAAGCAATTCCTGTGCTAGAACAAAGCTTTCTCTGTGTTGACTTTAAAATTTCTTTATGCAACCTAACACCATCATCTTGTTAATTTGGAGTTCTTACTAAAACAATTCAATTCCTTAATAAATATTTTTATTATATTTATATAATACAGCTCTTTGCTATACTATATATAGCATATAGCTCTTTGCTCTTAAACATGGAGTAGGAGAAACTGAAGGTTTAATGATCCTTTAAGATCTCCAAGGTTTCTCAAACTGTTAGCTTTTCCCATGGTCCAAACTCCCCAGGTCCATCCTGAGCAGGGAGGTCAGTTTCAGAAACTCTTAGGATTATTCCAAACAAATAATTCAGTTTTCACCTGGAAGATAGAATAATATTGCTGAGAAACTGTCTACAAAATTACAGGAACTCACCAGAATAATATTGTGAGCATTTGAAAAATTCCCCAATGAAAGGAAGAAAATTTTATAGCATTAATTAAAACTTTATTAAAAAATAAATCTTTGCAGAAGCAGGAATGTTTCCTGTAAAAAATGTAGAGTTCCAGGGTGAGGGGCAAGGAGATAAATTAGGAGTTTGGGATTAAAATATAAGCCTTCTTCAGCCATCAATGCAAAGAAATAGGGGAAAACAACAGAATGGGAAAGACTAGGGATCTCTTCAAGAAAATCAGAGATACCAAAGGAACATTTCATGCAAAGATGGGCTCGATAAAGGACAGAAATGGTATGGACCTAACAGAAGCAGAAGATATTAAGAAGAGATGGCAAGAATATACAGAAGAACTGTACAAAAAAGATCCTCACGACCCAGGTAATCACGATGGTGTGATCACTGACCTAGAGCCAGACATCCTGGAATGTGAAGTCAAGTGGGCCTTAGAAAGCATCACTACAAACAAAGCTAGTGGAGGTGATGGAATTCCAGTTGAGCTATTCCAAATCCTGAAAGATGATGCTGTGAAAGTGCTGCACTCAATATGCCAGCAAATTTGGAAAACTCAGCAGTGGCCACAGGAGTGGAAAAGGTCGGTTTTCATTGCAATCCCAAAGAAAGGTAATGCCAAAGAATGCTCAAATTACCGCACAATTGCACTCATCTCACATGCTAGTAAAGTAATGCTCAAAATTCTCCAAGCCAGGCTTCAGCAATATGTGAACTGTGAACTTCCAGATGTTCAAGCTGGTTTTAGAAAAGGCAGAGGAACCAGAGATCAAATTGCCAACATCTGCTGGATCATGGAAAAAGCAAGAGAGTTCCAGAAAAGCATCTATTTCTGCTTTACTGACTATGCCAAAGCCTTTGACTGTGTGGATCACAATAAACTGTGGAAAATTCTGAAAGAGATGGGAATACCAGACCACCTGATCTGCCTCTTGAGAAACCTGTATGCACGTCAGGAAGCAACAGTTAGAACTGGACATGGAACAACAGACTGGTTCCAAATAGGAAAAGGAGTTCGTCAAGGCTGTATATTGTCACCCTGTTTATTTAACTTATATGCAGAGTACATCATGAGAAATGCTGGGCTGGAAGAAACACAAACTGGAATCAGCCGGGAGAAATATCAATAACCTCAGATATGCAGATGACATCACCCTTATGGCAGAAAGTGAAGAGGAACTCAAAAGCCTCTTGATGAAAGTGAAAGTGGAGAGTAAAAAAGTTGGCTTAAAGCTCAACATTCAGAAAACAAAGATCATGGCGTCCGGTCCCATCACTTCATGGCAAATAGATGGGGAAACAGTGGAAACAGTGTCAGACTTTATTTTGGGGGGCTCCAAAATCACTACAGATGGTGACTGCAGCCATGAAATTAAAAGACGCTTATTCCTTGGAAGGAAAGTTATGACCAACCTAGATAGCATATTCAAAAGCAGAGACATTACTTTGCCAACAAAGGTCCATCTAGTTAAGGCTATGGTTTTTCCAGTGGTCATGTATGGATGTGAGAGTTGGACTGTGAAGAAGGCTGAGAGCCGAAGAATTGATGCTTTTGAACTGTGGTGTGGAGAAGACTCTTGAGAGTCCCTTTGACTGCAAGGAGATCCAACCAGTCCATTCTGAAGGAGATCAGCCCTGGGATTTCTTTGGAAGGAATGATGCTAAAGCTGAAACTCCAGTACTTTGGCCACCTCATGCGAAGAGTTGACTCATTGGAAAAGACTCTGATGCTGAGTCTTTTCAGCATGGGGGATGAGATGGCTGGGTGGCATCACTGACTCGATGGACGTGAGTCTCAGTGAACCTTATTGTGGGTGTGATGATTCCCTCCACCAGTGGAAACGTGCTTAACAGGACTCCCGGCAGAGCCCTAACTTCAGTGCCCGCCCCAACTCCACAGCAGTGTCTGATGAGGGAATTTTAACCACAGAGGTGGCTCCTTTAGGGTGTCTCTGAGCTGTAAAGAAGCCACACCAACCGATGTGGACACTAAATGGGACTTGTGTGGCACTGTTTCCGTTAATAGAACACTTCTCTGGGTTTTACCGAGAGAAGAAGAGCTGGGTTATCTCCTTCCTCACTTTCCTTCTGGCTCAGCTTTGAGCAAGGCAGACTCCTGACGCTCTGTGCAAAATGCAGGGCTAGAGTTTACCGAGGGGGTTGGGAGGTACGACTGACATGTAGACACTGATTTTTTTTTTGCACTAGGCTCCTTTCTCTGCGAGTATATGACCAACAGATGGGCATTCCAGAACCAGCCCAAGTGAGAGACTCTGTATTGCACACAAGCACGCGGACACACATTCTGTACCACATGCAAAGACATACTGATGAAGGCTGGAGACCTGGCTGTGGACGACTTTATTTTGAATATGTAAAGTCAGACTGCTGGGACCCTACCTCAGAGAGGAAGGATCCAGGGAGACTCTTTCCAGGCTGTCTTTGAAAAAACAATCACTTATGCCTCATGAAGTAAACTATTTGCCTTCAAGTAGAACAGCATGAGAATTGAGCTGATGCCAGTTTTAAAATAATTCTCAGTCCAGAACTTCAAAAGTGGGGTACAATGATGCCTGTGACAGAAAAAAAAAATCTTAGTTTTCTCCCCTGAAGTCAAGCGAAGTGCTTGAGGGTGTTCTAGCTTTCAACCCCTTATCTCAGGGAAGTGGGAGACTTTCCCCCAAGGCTGTGAGTCTCCACCCTGAAGACACTGGGTGGGTGAGAGCTTCCACCATTGCCCCACAGGGCATGTCCCCGGGTTAGAGGAATGGTCTCATCCATGAGGTGGCTGCTCCTCCATTCATGTTGGGGCTGCAGGACAGACACTAGCTAGGACTCTGCAGGGCTGGGTTTCTGTTGAGGAATGCAGGGCCTTGGAGGGAGAGCTAGCAGGAGCAAGAAGGTACAGAAGGAAGACAAGGAGTTACCCCCAGATGCTAGCCCCTGTTGAGGCACCCTCTTGAAGAAATATGGCATTGGTCTGAGCTCCTTATCTTCTCTCCTCTCCCATCTTCCCCCTTCTCTGTCTCCTGGGATTTCAGCCTAACTAAGAAGAATCTTTTGTTGCAACAAGGCTTTCCAACCAGCAGGTGGGAGTTCCCTTTGGGATCCAGGACGAGGGAGAGAGCGCTTTGAGTAGATAAAAGAGATGTGTTTGAAGGGGGGCACAGGACAGGGGTGAAACTGGTAGGATAAAAATCATGGCTCAGAGGAGTGGCAGATTACTGGGTGGGTCTGGAAGGCTCATTGTTTGCTGGTCCCTCTGAGGCAGCAGCCAAACTGTCCATTCCTTCTTGTCTCCTCCCCTTCCCTTTGTCCCCCAGAACTGCCTGAGCCCTGAACCAACCCTTGACCCTCTGAGCAGGCTCTTTGATCTGTGGAACTACTGCCCAGGCTTCAGTTCTTTGGGGCTGGGAATTCCTACTCTGCCTGTGGTTTCCTTTGTGAACTTGGGCAATTCATTTAACTTCCCAGAGACTCACTTTGATGGATAAAATGGGAGGTTTATAAGAACTAAATTTGAAACAAAGCAGATCAGGTACTAGATAACTGTGTTGAGAACCCCAGTCTCCATAGAACATTGAAGAAGCAGCTGGAAAAGTTAAGCTGTCTCTTGCTGACGATGCTCAGCATCCTGTCTCCTCACACCCTGCTCCAGCCCCGTCCCTTCTTCCTCAGTGCTGTGGCCCTTTCCCCTGATTGCCAGGTTCTGAATTTCCAGTTTTCAGGTACCAGGCAGGGACACTCCTAGGAATCCTTGGACTTTACTTGTGAGAAGCTGTCAGTGAAGACAGGACACTGAGCCAAGGAAAACCCACTGTAGGGTGTATAGATGGTCAGGTCAGACCTGGTTCTCCTACCAGCTTTGGTGGAAACACATCACTGCTGTTTCTTTAGAAAGATTTAATATTTTTGAGAAATAGCAGTTCAGTATTGGCATAAGAGAGGGGACTGAAGAGCACATTGTTTTGGCAGGAAAAAAAGCAGACATCTTAAATAACGGGAGCACCCCGCTGCAATCCTATCGTACTATATAGACATATTCTACACCATTATAATACAAAGCAAAGAATTTATGAAGCTGGGGAACTTTACCCCTCAAGGTTTTCTCCTGCAGCATAAAGAAGTCTGAGCATTTAGGACAAGACCTGTGAACTGATTCCTTCTGTAATGAGACCTCTGCGCAAAGGCTCTCCCCATGCTATGTCTGTAGAAGTAACCAGTGTAATTTCTGGTCTGGTCTGGAGCTTTGATGAAAGGAAGAGAGGCTCCATTTCCTCTTGGTCCGGCTAGTTCTTGCAGTGTTCCCTAGAAGCAGTGTTTTGTCTAGTCCTAACGGAATTTGAGAGCTGAAGGCATCATTCCTTCCACTCTGCAGATGCAAAAGCTTAGTAACTTGTGAACGGTCTCAGCTCCAGCACCTCCTCCCGCCACCCCTCATCTTTTCTATTAAGATATACAACAACAAAGCGTCCCCACACTTATTCTGACGGAGTTGGAGAAAATGGGCCTCAGCAATGTGTTATTTTAATACTGAGCTCACTAAATCCCTCTCCTGGCTCGACTCACTCTTCTAATTAAAAACTCAATTAACTCAAATATATAAACATGAGGAAAGTGCGAGCTCGTGTTTCATTTGGAGCCCAGCTTCAGCAAGCGGCAGGCAGTTTATGTCTCTTACTGTCTGCAGTGTTAACCTGCAGGGGCTGATTACCCAGCCTCTGCCCCTCTGACTGCCATATGCTTTCCTCGCTGCAACGTTAATCAAGACCAGACTTCGCTTGATGTGAAATAAGATCTGAAGGCCCCGAGAAGTCATCCTCTTGAAATCCGAGCAGCTGGATCCCACAGACTGAGAGAATCTGATTTAGAAACATCATTTCCAGGCTAGGTTTCCAGTCCATCTTAAAGGGGACACGGCTCACATCTTTGGGTCCTGGAAAAGTTTCGTGAGATCTTGGGGTTTCCTGTGACCCTGAACCTGGCTATAGAGCTAGTTTAGGAAATGAGAAAGGAATGTTTGGATGGTCATATGGTTAGATCTGCAGTCTGTTGAGTTCACCGGGTTTACGAAGGGTTTTCCAGCAACTTAGTGAGAGAATAATGAATATTGTTACAGATTAAGTCCTGTATATGAGTTTTTTCAAGACTTTTAATTAAATCAGACGAACAGAGCTCCAGTGAGACCTTGTGGGAGTTGAGAAAGCTGCAAATAAATTGTTCTTGGCACACAATGAAATGAGAAGTGGGGTCTGGAGTTTTAATAGAGTTGTGGAGGCTTAGGGGGAAACAGAACCCTGAAACAGAGGGCAGCTGGGTTGTTTCTCCCAGATCTTGCTTGGTGGCGGTGACCGTAGGGTTCTCTGCCCAGAGACTTACTCTTCAGTTGAAGTGAGAAACCTCAAGTGTGTCTAGAGAGCAGTGCCCATGATGAGAGACCATTGTCCCAGAAAAGCTTTTTTTTTTCACTCTTTGGTGGCGAATCTGGAGCTTTTCATATTCATTTGCTCAGTGGAAAGAGAACTGCCACTTCCTGGTTTATGACCCACATCTTCCATCTTTCCAGATATGTGCAAAGGAGGTGATAATGTCTCCAGAACTACCTTGAGTGAGACTCACATGAGACAGCAACTATGGAAGGAAGCAGAACACTTGGACCCTTAGATTATTCAAGTGTTCGGCAGTTCCAGTGAATTCACAGATGGCCTCTTCCTAATGTGATACGCAAAGCAAGCTCCTGTATTTATATGGAAGTGATAAACTCTGCCTCACAGTGTGACACCTGGAGAGCCTGACTCTAGACTTATTTTACACAGTAGAATTCATTCTTGTGTGATCAATATACTATTTTTTTTCCAGGTATCTGTTTACTCACAGCTGAATATAATTTCTGTTATGTTGGCTCAATTATGTTTTCTGAAACGTGGTTTATGGAAATTTATCAATATTTATATCATACTGATTAAATCATATAGAGAAATAGTCCTTAATATCAAGAGCTTGAGATAAAAATTTCCACCAGGTCACGATAGTAAAATACCCTGTTCTCTGAAGACATACTTTTAAATGTAAAAAGTTTAGTGCAATTTAAGGATTTATGTTATTTATACTTCATGTAGAAACCTCAAGCAGATTCCATTTTATCTCATACAACTACTTACTCAAATCTTGAGTGACAAATTCCTTTAATTGCAGAGGTTGTTGGGAAAGTACACTCTCAAGGCCCACACATTCATTCTGTCCGGACACCCTGTTCCCCAACTAGCGTCAAATACCTGTGGTTTGCGTTTGTCTGGGGCAGGACAAATGGAACCAGCTGGGAGATTTCAGTGGGAAATTCTTGATTAAACACAATGGTTGTGTAACTCAGATATCATCTGAGGTCCCCTGAGCCCTTATGATCTAGACAGGAGTGGCCTAACCTACAAATAAAGACCTCAAGTTAAGTTCAGTGTCCACTCAAGATTCTGAAATTCATTGCCATTTCCTGTGTCCTCTGAGGTCTTGTTTTACGTTCTGAATCTTGGTGGTGTTTCAATTTTCTCTGCCCCATACTACTCCAAACTTAGAATCTTCGTCTTGATTGTGCTCTCCCAAACACTTGTGAATACACAACTGTGAACTATAGTAAAAGTTTTTTTTTTTAATTTTTAAAAATTTATTTTTGGTTGCACTGAATCTTCGTTGCTGTGCAAGGGCTTTCTCTAGTTGTGAACTGGGGCTACTCTCTAGTTGCAGCGCATGGGCTGCTCACTGCTGTCTTCTCTTGTGGCGGAACACAGGCTCTAGGGGCGTGGGCTTCAGTAATTGCGGTATAGGGGCTCAGGAGTTGTGGCACACAACCTTTAGTTTCCTGAGGCATGTGAAATCTTCCTGGACCAGGGATTTAACCACGTCCCCTGAATTGGCAGGCGGATTCTTATCCACTGTCCCTTCAGGGAAGTCCTGTAGTAGAACTTTTACTAAAGGTCTATGAATTAGTATGTGAGAGCTTCACAACACCACACAACACAGTAATCAGTGTACAATTGCATATCAAATAGTTTTATTCTTTTCTAACTTTACTGAGATAAATTGATACACAAAAATTGTATACATTTAACATCTATATCTCAGAGAAGGCAATGGCACCCCATTCCAGTACTCTTGCCTGGAAAATCCATGGATGGAGGAGCCTGGTGGGCTGCAGTCCATGGGGTCGCTAACAGTCGGACACGACTGAGCGATTTCACTTTCACTTTTTACTTTCATGCATTGGAGAAGGAAATGGCAACCCACTCCAGTGTTCTTGCCTGGAGAATCCCAGGGATGGGGGAGCCTGGTGGGCTGCCTGCCGTCTCTGGGATCGCACAGAGTTGGACACAACTGAAGCAACTTAGCAGCAGCAGCAGCAAAGTCTATATCTTGATGACTTTGGACACATGCATACACCTGTAATATCATTCCAAGGTACTAAACATATACCTTACCTCCCAAAATTTCCTGTGTTCTTTTTGCATTTTGCTTTTTCCAGTAAGAACACTTCATGAGATCTATCCTATTAACATATTTTGAAGTACATGGTACCATGTTGTTAGCTATAGGTATTGTATTATACAGCAGATCTCTAGAACTTATTCATCTTGTGTAACAGAAACTTTTTACCTTTTGAAAAACAACTCCCCATTTTCCTCTTCCCTAGCCCCTGACAACAACCATCCTATTCTTGATTTTGATGAGTTTTACCATTTTATATTCTTGTTTTTTTTTTTTTTTTTAATTTTTCTTGGAGTACAGTTGATTTATGAGTTTGACTATTCTTAAATACCTCATTTAGGTGGGACTTCCCTGGTAGCTCAGCTGGTAAGAATCCGCCTGCAATGCAGGAGACCTGTTCGATTCCTGGCTTGGAAAGATCCCCTGAAGAAGGGATAGGCTACCCACTCCAGTATTCTTGTCTGGAGAATCCTATGGACGGAGGAGCCAGGTGGGCTACAGTCCACAGGGTCACAAAGAGTCTGACACGACTGAGTGACTAACACTTTTCATTTAGGTGGTGTGCACGTTTTTCCTATGATTGCCTTGTTTTACTTAATGTAGTGTCCTCTAGTTTCATCCATGTTGTCGCAAATGATGGCATTTCCTCTTTTTTAAAAGGCTGAATAATAGTTTGTATTCTCTCTCTCTTTAGTCATGTTCAACTCTTTGCGACCCTATGAACTGTAGCCCACCAGGCTCCTCTGTCCGTGGGATTCTCCAGATAAGAATGTTGGAGTGGGTTGCCATGCCCTTTTCCAGGGAATCTTCCTGACTCAGGGATTGAACCCACATCTCTTATTCTCCTGTCTTTGCAGGTGGGTTCTTTACCACTAGTGCTGCCTGGGAAGCCACCACCCCCTCCCCCACATATATACACAAATATGTATCTCGCATTTTCTTTATATATTCATCTGGCCATTAGGGTTGTCTCTATATATTTTTGAGAACTTCCATATTGCTTTCTATAGTAACTTCAACATTCTGAGTTCCCATTAAAGTGTGCAAAGGTTTTAATTTCTCCCCATCCTTGCCAACACTTAGATGTTTTAAGACACCTATCACCACCAGATAGGTGACCAGACACCTATCTCACTAGCCTGCCACATTGTATAACATCCAGGCTTCATGCCGCTTTGCTAGCTCTTCTTCTCTCATAATCTCCCCTCTCTTCCTTGACTCCCATAAGTCCTGAGCTGCCTACAGGGACTCCACACTCCTCTAGCTTTGTTCTCTCTAGCCCCTATTCTCAATATGCCTCCAGACCCACTTTCTCAGGATCAGAATCCATCATGGTGTTTTTCATTAAGAGTATTACTCCTTCTGGAGAAGGCAATGGCACCCCACTCCAGTACTCTTGCCTGGAAAATCCCATGGACGGAGGAGCCTGGTAGGCTGCAGTCCATGGGGTCACTAACAGTTGGAGACGACTGAGCAACTTCACTTTCACTTTTCACTTTCATGCACTGGAGAAGGAAATGGCAACCCACTCCAGTGTTCTTGCCTGGAGAATCCCAGGGGCGGGGGAGCCTGGTGGGCTGCCGTCTATGGGGTCGCACAGAGTCGGACACGACTGAAGTGACTTAGCATAGCATAGCATAGCATCACTCCTTCAGCCAGTCCATCCTCCTTTCAAGGAGGCAAACTCTTGCTTCTTAGTTTATTAGCACCTTGATCTGAGACTTCTAGCCTCCAGAACGGTGAGAAATAAACATTGTTTACACCACCCAGTCCCTGCTATTTTGTTATAATAGCCAAGTTGACTAAGACAACTGCAGTGTGAGAACTTAAACTGCCACACCCTACAATTTTTAAAACAAAAGCTGAAATTTTCTGGTATTTAAAATAGCAGGTGAGCCAAATGAAACAAAACTGCAGGCTGAATGCAACCTCTGAATCACCACTTTGCAACTTTTCCTGTAATAATTAAGAGTTTGGACTCTAAAATTAGAAAGGCCAGAGTTTCTCAAGACTTAGCACTCATTACCTGCGTGTCCTTGGGCCAATTAACGTCTTTTAGGAATTCACTTCTCTCCTCTGTAAGCTAAGCATAATTACAGCACCCTATGGGATTAAATGAGATCATTTAGGAAAAGTAGCACATTGCAAACAAATAGAAAATGCTAAAATGAGTCCGTCTGAAAAGGCTACATACTGTATGATTCTAACTACATGACATTCTGGAAAAGACAAAACTATGGAGACTGTAAAAAGGTCAGTGGTTGCCAGAGACCAGGGGGAGGAAAGGAGGGATGAATTGGAGCACAGGGACTTCTTAGGGCAGTGAAACTATTGTTTGATACTATAATGGGAAATACATGTCATCATACATTTGTCAAAACTAGTAGAAGGTATAATGCAGTGAATCTTAATGTAACTATGGATTTTAATTAATAATAATGTATTAATATTAGCTCTTAAAGGAAATCAGTCCTGAATATTCATTGGAAGGACTGATGCTGAAGCTGAAACTCCAATACTTTGGCTACCTGATGCAAAGAGCTGACTCATTTGAAAAGACCCTGATGCTGGGAAAGATTGAGGGCAGGAGGAGAAGGGGATGACAGAGGATGAGATGGTTGGATGGCATCACCGACTCAATGGACATGGGTTTGGGTGAACTCCGGGAGTTGGTGATGGACAGGGAGGCCTGGTGTGCTGTGGTTCATGGAGTCACAAAGAGCTGGACATGACTGAGTGACTGAACTGAACTGAACAGAATATTAGCACATCAGTTGTAACACAAGCACCACACTAATGTCAGATGTTAACAATAAGGGGAAACTGGGGATGAGATGAGAAGGTATATGGGAAAAAATGTCAAAATGAATGATGATTATTGATGATGAAGATAAATATGGTCTGTATGTTTATACTAGGTAGTTGGTGCTGTATACCAAGCCACCCCCAAATTTCATGGTTTAAGACAATAACCACATATTATTGCTCACAAGTTGATGGGGCAGCTTTGTGGTTCTGATGATTTGGACCAGGGTGGCTCATGCCCTTACAGTCAGCTGCAAATCAACAAACTCTTCCTGGGGACTTCCCTGGTGGTCCAGTGGTTAAGATTTTGCTCTCCAATGCAAGAGATGCAGGTTCAATCCTTGACTGGTGAACTAAGATCCCACATTCCGAGGGGTAACTGAGCTCTTGTGTCATAACTAGAGCGTCCTTGTGCCTCAACAAAAGTCCTGCGTGCTGCAGTGAAGATCCTATGTGATGCAACTAAGACCCAATGAAGCCAAATAAATAAATACTAATTTTTTTCTTTTTTTAAATCTCATCTTGGTGCAACTTTGTAACATGGGGCTCTTGGATCAGCTACCACGTGTATTAGAGGTACCAGCAGGGATCACAGCTGATACAGTCCAGTCAACTGACCATGGACCATGTGGTCTTTCATTCTCTAGCAGGCTTGTCCAAGTTTGTTCACATGGTGGGGCCAAGGTCAAGGAGACGGGGAGAGTGCAAGTCCTTGCACACTGTTACTTCCTCCACTTCTGTTGGCCAAAGCGAGTTACAAAGCCAGCCCACATCCAAGGATGGAGAAACAGGCTGCATCTCTTGATGGTAGGAGCTTCAGCATTGCATTGCCAAGGGCCTGGATGCCTGAAGAAGAATAACCACAGCTGTTTTGTTTCCATTCAGTCCACCAAATTGATGATCATGGAAATTTTCTTCTCACTTATCTCAATGACATTACCCTTCATCCATGCTCCTAAGACCCTTTCCCCAGATTTGGTTGGCTATATCTTGGTCAAATTTTCTTTTATCTAACTGGAGGTTTGGATTGGAAAGTTAAACTTCACCAGAGCCTAAAATTTTAATGCAGAGAGACCAAGGGAATACAAAAATCACTCAAGTCTGGTACCCAAGTCTGCACTGGAGAAACATGGACCTTAAAATATGGGAGATGTTCTGAAAGGGACCTATAAACCTATCCCAGGCTCTGTGAACATATGTTAACAGCTCCCATCTTGTGTTATCAAGAGCAGTGGTTTTTGTTGCTCAATCACATAGGAAAAAAGAAAATTTGATTTCATTTACCACAATTTATGAAGCCCCGAGTCACCCATACATGACTCATAACATTTATTGGGGGGGGGAATAAGAGTAACAGCTGCCCAGGGAATAAATATGGCACACATGTGGTGCTCAACTTGGCTGTGGAAATTCAGTGATATTTGAGGGAGAAATGTTCTTACAACTTAGGCACCAAAAGCTATAGTGTTCGTCATCTGCCCTTGGGCTGCTGTTTACTTCTGTGGACAAGCAGTGTGCAATTTACTGGAAAAGTACTTAAAAAAACCCCAAACACGCACATTATGGAGAAATAGGGTTGAAAATGTTCCAGTTTTACAGTTGAATTTATAGTCTTAGCCCTAAGAAAATATTTAGCATCATCTTCATGGACTCAGTATTTCAAATGCTCCAAGAGAAGAAGCCTAACATGAGCTGCTGAGCCGAAGTGTTGGGTCTCCCACTGCCCCACTGTGTAGCTGGCAACCCTGTGCCATCTGTCCTTTCTTGACCCCCACTGGGGGAGACTCCTTGGAGTGAGCAGAAGCTCCTTCCATCTCTCAGGGTGCTCTGGTTGTGTTGAATACTCCTGCACTTTTCTGTTCATCTTACCTCACTTCTTAAGTTCTGCCCGAGAGGTGATAACTCTCAATGCAGTCTTGTTTCTCCAGTACTCAGGAACCAATTGTAGGAAGGTTTTCTGCCAGCCAGAGGCCAAGGTGAAATGCCAAAGTTGCTGCCTCTCCCCCACCCCCAAGAGTTTCGATCCTGACTACTATAATACTGCAGGGTGTTTCTAGAATAATGTTTTCAAAGCATATTCCATTGGACAGTTAGATGAACTGATTCTTAAGAAAGTGTTCCCTGGTTGGATAATTTTGAGAAATGACACAAACCATATTCCCTTCAAAGGTGTATGTTTTCTAACACATAGCACAATATATGGAAGACAGTAGGGGATTCAGGAACTATCTGCTGAATGGCTGAATTAGATCAGTGCTTTCCAAACAACAATAAAACCCCCATAACATGAGATGATTTGGCCCAGATGCAAATTTTTTAAATTTTAATTGTTTTTGTGTTTATTTCAATGTGTATTAGTAAAAAGACTTTTCATGATTTAATGGATGTCATTGATTAAGGCATGAGTCCATTCTGAGGTTATCAGCCCTGAGATTTCTTTGGAAGGGATGATGCTAAAGCTGAAACTCCAGTACTTTGGCCACCTCATGCGAAGAGTTGACTTATTGGAAAGACTCTGATGCTGGGAGGAATTGGGGGCGGGAGGAGAAGGGGACGACAGAGGATGGTTGGATGGCATCACTGACTCGATGGACGTGAGTCTGAGTGAACTCCGGGAGTTGGTGATGGACAGGGAGGCCTGGCGTGCTGCGGTTCATGGGGTCGCAAAGAGTTGGACACGACTGAGCGACTGAACTGAACTGAACTGGACATTAATATGTGAGCTGATGTAAAGAAAAATATTAGGTAAATGAAAAAGCAATTTGTATGCAGATATAATGCAAATCATAAAAATGGTATATGAATGACTGGAGTTTAAGGAAACATTCACTTATCATATTTCCTCTGAGTCTAGGCTCTGAAGTGAAAGGGTAAGAAGGTGTTGCCTGCTCCCTATAGGAAAAAAGACCCACATCTACTGTTTCTTAATGCTGGAAAATCATACATGAATGGAAACGAATAGGAATCAATATTCTCTTAAATTCACTCAATTTGCTAGTAAGCCATAATGCTTGGTTGAAGAATCCTGGTGACAGTTCTGTAAATGAGACTAGAAATTCTTGCCTACCACTCTGAATCAGGATTTGCTCTGGGTTCCTGTGCTTAGAGGCTCACTGGCTTGAGGTTGGGGCTTTCCAGGTGGCACTAATGGTAAAGAACCTGCTTGCCAATGCAGGAGATATGAGACTTGGGTTCCATCCCTGGGCCGGGAAGATTCCTTGGAGAAGGAAATGTCAACCCACTCCAGTATCCTTGCCTGGAGAATGTTATGGACAAAGGAGCCTGGTGGGTTACATGGGGTCACAAAGAGTCGGACATGACTGAAGTGACTTAGCATGCATGGCTTCAGGCAGGAGTGGGTGGGACTGAGTTGGGGTATAATATGAATTTGATAATATTAAAAAAATAAGAACATTGAATCACATTAACTACTTTCAGTTCCTTTTTTTCTAGGAAATTTTCCTCAAATGAAATCCTACTTGGAGCTGATTTTTTTTTTTTTAAATCTCTGTTTCACATTTTAGTTATTTATTTTTAAAAAATATTTTGGCTGCAATGCACAGCATATGAGATCTTAGTTTCCCAACTAGGGTTTAAACCCACACCCCATGCACTAGACTGCCATTAAAGTCCCTGAAAGCCTATTTGGAAATCCTAGGCAAATAAAAATAGGATCAAAAGGGATCCTACTGATGAGGGAAAAGGATTTTGGCAGAGGAACTGAGGGGGGAGGCCAAGCTGTTCCCTCTTGGTCTCACCTTAACCTCTGCTGTGACCCCTAAGTAGAGCTTGAAGACCCCAAGATAGGATGACTCCTGGAGTTTCCTTTAGATTAAAATTTAGTTTTTAACTTATTTGGTATTATGAGACTCAGTAATACTCAAAGTGCATAGGATAACTTGGAGCAGCATTTTTCTCACATTTTTCATGGAAATGTAATAACATAAGAAATAATTAACATGAGCTCCTACCCTATCAAGCTTGCCTAGTCTGGAAAGGTAGCTGAAAGTATGAAATTTTGAGAGCTCCAGGTTTACCTTAGGGGCCACAAAACAATTCCTACTTGTCCTTATGGTCAGTGGATGATGTCTTATATTAAGTCTATAAATATAAAAACTGGATTGAACAGAGGAGAACCAATACTATACATCAAGGTGTTGTTGTTGTTTAGTCGTTAAGTTGTGTCTGACTCTTTTGTGACCCTGTGGACTGTAGCCTGCCAGTCTCTTCCGTCCATGGGATTTCCCAGGAAAAAATACTAAAGTGAATTGCCATTTCCTTCTCCTGGTGCTGAGCCACCAGGGAAGCTCACCCATCAGGTTGCTGGGTTGTGCTGTGCTTGGTTGCTGAGTCAGTCATGTCCAACTCTTGAGACCTCATGGACTGTAGCTCCTCAGGCTCCTCTGTTCATGAGGATTCTCCAGGCAAGAATACTGGAGTGGGTAGACTTTCCCTCCTCCAGGGGATCTTCCCAACCCAGGAATCAAACCCAGGTCTCCTGCATTGCAGGTGGATTCTTTACCATCTGAGCCACCAGGGAAGCCCAAGAGTACTGGAATGAGTAGCTATCCCATCTCCAGGGGATCTTCCTGACCTAGGAATCGAACCAGTGTCTCCTGCATTGTAGGTAGGTTCTTTACCAGCTGAGCTACTAGGGAAGTCCAACATCTGTTAATTTTTCTACTCTCCTTATGTCAGATTTTGATAACTCAAATTCATAGACATAAGAATATAAAAATACCAAATGTATGTTTCCCTCCCAGATCTTTGAGTGAATAGATGTTTCAGGGAGATGTCTTTCCAAGATTTCATGTGTTCATGCTCTATCTTAAATTTCTGGGGAGTACGCATCTACCTAATATTGGGTATCATATATACAATTGCTGGGCTTCCCAGTTGGCTCAGTGGTAAAGAATACTCCTGCAATGCAGGAGACATGAGTTGGATCCCTGGGTTGAGAAGATCCCCTGGAGCCATGGAGGGTTACAGTCCATGGGGTTGCAAAAGAGCTGGACACAACTTAGTAACTAAACAACAACAAATATATACAGTTGCTAAGGGACAGTGTGTATATATGGGGGGGATGTTTTAGGCATTGATGAAGAGCGATGCACGTTTTCACAATGCAGCATTGTCTTTAGCTTGGACTCAGTGAAAGTGACTCTCTCGAATAAAGGATGCACCTTCTCATCTTTGCAGGATGCCGGAGCTGCTCCTTGAAGAGGGAGCCCAGACACAATAACAGCTAGATTAGAGGTACATTGAGTTGCAGCATCATGGAGCTATAGTCAATATTTTGCAGAGCATATTGGAAAGAAGCAGAGTCTCCTTTCCTGAGAAATGCTTATGGAGAGTGCACTCTATCTGTCGTTGGAAGTGAAGACTCAGAAATGGATATCCTAGTGTAAATCATTCTATTGGCCCTTGGTAAGGTTATAACCAGGTCCTCAGAGAGGTGGAAAATCAAGTGATGCTGGAAAGCACTGTCTGTACACTCATTGTATAAAGGTGCAATAGTAGTATTCTACTATTATCAGTAGTATCATTGTATTATCAGAAGTATTGCTCTAGATAGAGGTGGCTTAAAAGCAGGGTCCATGTTGTTGTTGTTTTTTTCCCAACACGTCTATATTCTATGTATCCAGAATCTAGCACAACACTTGGCACATAGTAGGTGTTTGTTTTACGTATAAGAAGACCTTGCTCAAGATCTCACTTTCTTTTAAGTAGTAGTAAAAGTAAAGTGGAAGTTTGCTCAGTCATGTCCAACTCTTTGCAACCCCATGGACTGCAGCCCATCAGGCTCCTCTGTCCATGGGATTCCCCAGGCAAGAATACTGGAGTGGGTGCCATTCCCTTCACCAGAGGATCTTCCCGATCCAGGGATTGAACCTGGGTCTCTTGTACTGCAGGTAGATTCTTTACCTTCTGAGCCGCTGGGGTGCATAGGATTTAAGTGCTAGAGGCAGGATTTAAAGCCAGGTCTTCAAGCTATAGAGCTCATAGCCACCAAGCTAAACTCTTTTTACTGTCTTCTCTGGGCATATGTTGGCAATCCTTAAAATCACTTTCAGTCATGTTCCCTCCAGTAAGGTATTTATGTTATTCCTTGTTTAAAAATCAGTTCAGTTCAGTCACTCAGTCATGTACGACTCTTTGTGACTCCATGGATTGTGGCCAGTCAGGCTTCCATGTTCTTCACCATCAGATGTTTTTAAATAAATCACTTACTACATAGATGTTTTGGCCTTGAGTTGCCATGTCTCACAAAATGGGAATTCATTTCTGCTTTCTTTGTTTTTATTCATAGTTGCTGACTGCCAGATTTTATTACCTTCCCTGCCTGAAAAATATTAGCATCCAGAAGCTGGTTTCCCATTGCTGACAGAAGGCAAACTAATTAGAAGCCTGCTGAAGCAAGTTTTATGGGGCAAAATGCATTTTTAGTTCAGCCAAAGAACTGAGTCTGCCTTAAATAAGTAAAAAGTAAGAATATCTTCTGGGTTAGCAAATATATGAATTAGGAAGTCAGCTTTACACACCCCAGATGCATTGAAGGTAATATGGATGTTTCCAGAAGAGTTAGAATGTGATCCTTAGGTCTGCGGAGGTACTTGCAGGTGAGACACTTCACGGATCAAAGCAATGGGGGCAGCCTATAAATTCCGCTAAACCAAATATCTACAGTTACCCAGACAAAGTCTGAAACAAGGGAAATGGGACATGGAGGCACAAAACAAGATTGGATCTCCAGGTTTCTGGGGGTGAGCACTATGTTATGGAAACCACGTGATTCTGAAATGATCTTTAACTGCCCTCACTACTTTTAACATAGCAGGCTCTGGAGTCAGGCTGTCTGGGATCTAATTCTGGCCCCTCAATCTGCTGAGTGAGTGATTCGTTTCATTAACCTCTGTGTTTCAATTTCTGCATCTGTAAAATGAGGTTAATGATCACACTTACCTTGTAGAGGTTTTTTTAAGGCTTCAATTAATTAATACCCATAAAGTTCTTACAACAGCCCCTAATGCTCAATAAATGTCCTCTATTATATTCCATAAGGCCCAGGAGACTCTTTCACTAGGACTTTGATGGTTGCTTACATGAACTGAGCAGGTCTGCTATGAAATTTGGAGGGATTCAGTTCAAGATGAAAATGTGAGGTCCCTTGTCCTAATTATTGAGTTCTAAGATGGCGATAGCAGACCTTTAATTCAACCATGGGGCCCTTAAAGGGGAGGGGCCTGTGTAATTGGACAGATCACACACCCATGAAGCTGGCTCTGGAACCAAGTTAGAGAAATTAGGTTTTAGAAACAACTCATGAACAAAATCGGAGAAGGCAGTGGCAGCCCACTCCAGTACTCTTGCCTGGAAAATCCCATGGACGGAGGAGCCTGGTAGGCTGCAGTCCATGGGGTCGCAAAGAGTCGGACACGGCTGAGTGACTTCACTTTCACTTTTGACTTTCATGCATTGGACAAGGAAATGGCAACCCACTCCAGTGTTCTTGCCTGGAGAATCCCAGGGACGGGGAGCCTGATGGGCTGCCATCTATGGGGTCACACAGAGTCAGACATGACTGAAGCAACTTAGCAGCAGCAGTAGCAGCATGTACAAAATAAACTTGTACGATCTCTCACATCTGGAAAAGCCAACGATATTAGTTTTCTTAAAAGAAAAGAAGAGGCTATTTATGAAGTATAAACCCACTTAAGAAAATAACCTAGAAATTGTCCCTTTACAAAACTCAGTGTTTTGTTGATCTCTGCTGAAATGTAGCAATCCCCACTAGATACACAGAGAAAATAAAAATGTAAGTGTCAATAGGAGATGATTCCTCTAAAATCCACTTTTGATTTTCCATTGCAAATGAAGACAGAGAAAGAAATACTCTTTTCTCCAAATACTCCTCAAGGCTTCGAGAACCAACAAGTTTAGTATTCATTTTTGGTTGTTGATTGCCAGGAAGTAATCCTGGCCTAAGTTTCTCTACATCACACATGTCTGTCCAATAAAACAGATTTTGAGCCAAAGAAATAAAGAATCAAACAAATAGCACATAATAACCCTGATAAGTGAATGAAGAGAAAAATCAGTTTTATTTATTTCTTGCCAAGTCCTTTCAGTTTGGGCATATGATGAAGGTCACAATTACTTGAAACTTATTAGACAGGTCAAGGCAATCAAAAAGAAATTGAATCTCAGATAAAAAATGGATCTATGCCACTGGACTGTTGGGTAATATATAAATATAGATACATACATTTAAATTATATTTGGAAAGCTCTTGACCCATTGTTGTCAAAAATTCTTTGAAGGCAGCAACATCTGCTCACAATGAGGCAGCCATCCATTGGCAAATGTTTTTCGGCTGAATTATGTAGATTTCATTGTACTACGAATGAGATTTAATAATTTATTTTTTTATGTGTGGTGCTTTCAATATCCTTTCTTTTTTCATTTAATAAGATTAGCAATAGTTAACCAATCATTTTCATATGGATTCTGGCATGAAACAATTGTTTGAAAAAGAATAACAATTATTTTATGTCCTTATTGGCCTGCCAGTGACTTTTGACACTGATTGTTTAATATTTGCCAAAAAGAAAAGAGGACAGGGGCTGGAAAGAGGGGGAAAAACAGAAAAAGAGAGGAACAGATTCATGTCCTGAATATTTGGTCCTTATCTATTAGGAATATACCAATAAAAAGAAATGCAATACAGACTATGAAGTTGTTAGGGCTTCCTAGGTGGTGCTACTGGTTAAGAATCCACCTGTCAGGGTAGGAGATGTAAGAGATGCGGGTTCAATTCCTGGGATGAGAAGATCCCCTGAAGGATAGCATGCAACCCATTCCAGTATTCTTGCCGGGAGAACCCCATGAACAGAGGAGCCTGGTGGGCTGTAGTCCATGGGTTGCAAAGAGCTGGACAAGACTGATGTGACTCAGCACCTGCACACATGGAGTTTTAACAATTTTAATTCATTTCATGAAAGTGTTGTAAGACTAAAAATTCAGCAGGATACATCAAAAAACTGAAACAGAAATAAGCTTTGTGAAATTCAGTAAGAGGTCTAAGAAACTAGGGGGGAAATCTCAAAAAAGTGTCTACAACTTTGAAGTTTAGTTATTTTACTCACTTTTTGCTCTTGGTTGAAGAAGCTCTGAGGTCTTAGTCTCAGATATCTGAATAAATATACCTTTTTAAAGCTGTCACTATAAATTCTCTTTTTCCTCTGTCCCTAGGCAGAATTTTTCTATTTTTTAAAAAGATTCAAAAAGTTTTGATACAAATTTTCAATTTAATTTTTAAAATATCCTTGCTGTACTTACTGCCCCATCCTCCTATTTCTCTTCCATGGTTTTCCATTTTTTGGAATCTTTTCAGAGTATCTATATCTATTCTTTATCTATATATATATGAGAAAATATATAATATATTGAATATATTGGTAATGAATACAGATTCTTATTCTCCACCACTTTAACACACATATGCAGATATAAACTTTTAATTTAAATGGCAGAGGACAAAACTCAGGATCCCAAATCAATGGGTATCTTTAAATAAACATTTGAATATAGATTCTTAGTATTCTGGAACCTCCAGACTACCCCATTCAGTACTCATAGAAGGGAGTGTTTACTTTTCCCCTTCTCCGAGCAACTTGGAGATCTTTCCAAATCAGTACTTAGAGGTGTTCTTCATTCATTTTTTACAACTGCATATATTTTATTGTGTGGATGCACCATAGTATAGCATATTTATCTAGAACTTTATTAATAGCACATATTGTTTTCAATTTTCTGCAGTTAAAAATAAAAACTACAGTGAATAAAGTATACAGTCATCATGTCACAAACTTTTTTAAAAAATTAGACTTGAGTTGTAAAAAAAATTTTTCAGTTCAGTTCAGTTCAGTCGCTTAGTTGTGTCCGACTCTTTGCAACCCCATGAATTGCAGCACGCCAGGCCTCCCTGTCCATCACCAACTCCCGGAGTTCACTCAGACTCACATCCATCGAGTCAGTGATGCCATCCAGCCATCTAATCCTCTGTCGTCCCCTTCTCCTCCTGCCCCCAGTCCCTCCCAGTATCAGGGTCTTTTCCAATGAGTCAACTCTTTGCATGAGGTGGCCAAAGTACTGGAGTTTCAGCTTTAGCGTCATTCCTTCCAAAGAAATCCCAGGGCTGATCTCCTTCAGAATGGACTGGTTGGATCTCCTTGCAGTCCAAGGGACTCTCAAGAGTCTTCTCCAACACCACAGTTCAAAAGCATCAATTCTTTGGCGCTCAGCCTTCTTCACAGTCCAACTCTCACATCCATACATGAGCACTGGAAAAACCATAACCTTGACTAGACGGACCTTTGTTGGCAAAGTAATGTCTCTGCTTTTCAATATGCTATCTAGGTCGGTCATAACTTTCCTTCCAAGGAGTAAACATCTTTTAATATCTTTATTGAGTTGTAATTAACCATGAATGAAGTTATTTAAAGTATACAATGTGATGAGTTTTTGATATGTATACATCACCATGAGACTATCATCACAGTCAAGAAAATAAACATATCTACAAATACCCAAATAGTGCTCCTTTATAATCCCTTCATCATACCCCTCTCCATGTCCCCAGGTCACTACTTACCTGTTTTCTGTCATAAATTCATTAATCTTTCTAGAATTTTATATAAATGAAATGACATAGCATCTCCCTCTACTTTTGTTTAGCTTTTTAAACTCAATATAATTATTTTGAGATTCAGCCTTTATGTGGATCAATAGTGCATTCCTTAATATTGCTGAGTAGTATTCCATTATCAAAAAAGGCAATGGCACCCCACTCCAGTACTCTTGCCTGGAAAATCCCATGGACGGAGGAGCCTGGTAGGCTGCAGTCCATGGGGTCGCGAAGATCGGACACAACTGAGCGACTTCACTTTCACTTTTCACTTTCATGCATTGGAGAAGGAAATGGCAACTCACTCCAGTGTTCTTGCCTGGAGAATCCCAGGGACGGGGGAGCCTGGTGGGCTTCTGTCTATGGGGTCGCACAGAGTCGGACACGACTGAAGTGACTTAGCAGCAGCAGCAGTATTCCATTATATGGATATACTGCCATTTGTTTATCCATTCACTTACTGGACATTTGGATTGTTTCTAGTCTTAGGCTATTATAAGTAATGCTGCTATGGACATTTGTGTACAAGGGCTTTCATTTCTCTTGAGTAAATACTTAGGAGTGAGATATCTGGGTTATATGGTAGCTGGATGGTTAAATTTTTTTAAAACTACCATAATACTTTCCAAAATGTTGTACCATCTTGCATTCCTTGAGCAGTGTATGAGAGTTTCTGTCACTCCATATTCTTACCAACACTTGTTAAGGTCAGTCTTTTTTATTCTAGTAGGTATGTAGTAATGGTATCTTATTGTGGTTTTAATTTACATTTCACTAATGACAAATGATGCTAAGGATACGCTTTTCTTCTTTCTTTTCATTGCATCCATGTATCTTCTTTGATGAAGTTTCTTGGCTTTTTGTTCACTTTTTATTTGATTTTTTTTTACTATTTTGTTTTGAAGATTCTTTACAAATTATGGATGCAAACTCTTTATCAAGTATAAGATTTACAAATATTTTCTCTTAATCTGTGAATTTTCTATTTATTCTCATAATAGTATCTTTCAAAGGATAGACATTCCTAATTTTGATGCAAATAAAAAAAGTTATACATTTTAATTTTTTTTTAAGGCTCTTGCTTTTGATGTTGTATAAGAAACATTTGCCTAACTCATGGTTGCAAATATTTTCTCCTATGTGTTCTAGAAATTTTAGCTTTAGGTTTTACACTTGGGTTTATGATTGATTTTGAATTAATTTCTGCATTTGGTGTGAGGTGTGATATGAATTCAAATTAATTTTTTTGGCACACAGATATCCACTTGATCCAAAAATATCTGTTGAAAATACTATTCTTTCCAGGCTGAATTTCCCTTGCACATTTGTAAAAAATCAGTTGGCCATACATGTGAGAGTCTATTTCTGTACTCTCTATTTTGTTCCATTGATCTTTGTTTACTTGGACATTAATAACATACTGTTTTAATTACTGTAGCTTTTTAAATAAGTCTTAAAACAAGATAGTAGAAGTTTTCCAAATTTATTTTTCTTTCTGAAGGTTGTTTCTATGTGAATTTTAGAATCAGTTTGTAAATTGGGACAAAAAAAACCATCTGGGAAATTTGATTGGGATTATGTTGGTTAATTGAAGGAGAATTAACATCTTGATTATGTGTGTCCGACTCATGAAGATGATATATCTCTCCATTTATTCAGATCTTTCTTAAATTTCTCTCAACAATGTTATACAATTTTTCATGCATAGATATTATATTATTTTTCACAATTAACCCTAAGTATCTTATAGTCATTGATGCTGAAAATACTACTTTTTAAAATGTCTATTTCCAAGTATTTGCTGATAGTATCTAGAAATAAAACTGATTTTTGAATATTGACCTTGAATCCTGCAACCATGCAAAATCCACTTATTAGTGCTAGGATAGTCACAGGATGTTTTAAAGAAATAATCATAATCATCATCTGCAATTAAAAATAATTTTACTTCTTTATTTTCTATGTGGATGCTATTTATTTCTCTTTCTTGCCTAATTGCCTTGGAAAGAACCTCCAGTACAACTGCTGAATAAAAGATGTGAGAGTGGATATCTTTATTTTGTTTCTGATCTTGGAGGAAAACATCCATTCTTTTACCAAATAAGCAGGTTTCTATAGATGTTCTTTATCAGGTTGAGGAAATTCTCTTGTATTTCTAGTTTGCTGAGAGGTTTTTTTTTTTCAATTAGGAATAGACATTTGATTTTGCAAAATTTTCTTTGTTCATCTACTGAAGTGATCATACATCTTTTTGTTTTCAGTTTCTAAAACTGGTGAATTACCTTGATTGAGACAATCTTCATTCCTGAAATAAATCCCATTGGCTATGACATTATTTTTTCTTTCTTTAATAGATACAGTAGTATTTAGTTTATCTATTTCTTATTGTGGAGCATTGATAGTTTATTTCTTTTAAGGAATTTGTCCGCTATATCTAAGTTGTTGGATTTGTTGTGATAGTATTATTAATGGTATTTCCTTATTATTCTTAGAATACCTATAGAATCTTTAGTGATGTCACCTCTTTTCATTCTTTGTACAGAAAATCCATGTCCTCTTTTTTGTATTCCTTATTGGTCTGTCTATAAGCTTATCATGTCATTAGGGCACTCAAGTTAACTTATGGAGAGATTCATGTAGTGGGGAGTTGAGTCCTCTTGCTAACAGCCAGAGCAGGGAATGTTGGCCTCCAGCCTAGGGGGATGTGAATGGGTCACCTTAGAGGTAGATCCTCCATGTCCAGTCAGGTCTTCAGATATTGCAACCCTAGCTGATAGCTCGATTACAGCTTCTTGAGCAAGCTTGAGCTGGAATCACTCAGCTAAGTTGCTCCTGGATTCCTGACCCACAGAACTGTGTGACATAACAGTGTGTGGTTTTAAGTCAGTAAGTTTTAGGGGTAATTATTAATGCAGCAATAGAATGCTAATATGTTATCGAAGTTACTTGGCAAACCCTTTGATCTTCCTGGGGCTTGCTCTTATGCTTTGTTAGGTGATACCAAAGCAGTCTTTAGTATAAGACTAATTTTATCCCATTGTTGAGGCAAGACTCTTCTCAATACTCTACCTAGCGCCCATGAATTATGAGGTTTTTCCACTCTGGCTGGTGAAGGAGAAGGGAGTAATGGAGCATGAGATGGTTGGATGGCATCACTGACTCAATGGACATGAGTTTGAGCAAACTCCAGGAGATAGTGAAAGACAGGAAAGCCTAGTCACAGCACTCCATGGGGTTGCAAAGAGTCGGACATGACTTAGCAACTGAACAACAACCACCACTCCAGCTGGTATGATAAAGAGCTATTCCTGGTCTAGTATGATCTTTGGGGTCTGCTCGCTCTAGTACTTTCAGGCTATTCTTTTCCTGGAAGTTTTCTTACATGCATGTGCTGATCAGCATTCACCTGGGAACGCTGGAGGACCTTCTGCAGACCTTCAGAGTTCTCACTGTGTAGCTCTTTAGTACTTTGCCCTGAAATTCTAGATTCCTTGGCCTCCCCACACTCTCAACTCTATCTCCTTAATATGGGGAGATTGCCAGGTTGGACCTGGGGTCTCCGTCTCTGCTCTGTGGTCTGGAGACTCTTATTAGGTAGGATCTGGGGGAAATGAAGGGACTAGGTCCATTTGTTTCTCATCTCTTAGGGATCATTGTCCTTTGTTGCCTTGTGTTCAATGTCTGGAAAATTTTTGCTTCATAGACTTTGTCTTGTTTTCAGGTTGTCCAGGCAGAAGGGTAAATCTGGTCTCTGTTACTCCACAATGGCTGGAAGTATTTCTCAGATAAAGTCTGAAAGACCAAGGTGTATTGAGAATTATGTTCTGGACATGGTGCTGGTTCTCTATGTGATATATCTTACTGCATCCTTAAAAATAAAATGGGACAAAACAAAAATGTACAAGCAAACAGAAGGGAAAAGAACTATGAAACAGATACTATTAGAATTCCCCCCTTTTTAATATATTACATTTAAAATTTTAACACAGATGTTTCAGTACTTCAAATAATGAAGCAGTGATATAGAAGCTCAAAACCACACCATCTTAAATTTCAATACTAATTTATAATTTTCAAGCATGATACCTGATTCTACACAGCATTCCATATAAAGAGGCAAAAACTGAAAATTAAAATAAAATCCCACACTAGCCAATGTAAAAGGATTTTAATAGAATTCCCTTTTTATAGTTGAGGAAATCCAGGCAAAGAGATGAAGTGGTTTCTTCAAGATCATAAGGCTAATGTATGGTGGGATTTTCATCCACATTTGAATCAAGTCTCCTGTCATACGTCCTCCATCTAACTCTTGCTGCTTAAAAGAAACCATGAAAAGTGATTTACCTTTTCTCATGCCCACCTTTTGTAGATACTTATTCTTCTGGACTTTTCATTCTCCCTCTGAGAACCACATGGAGCAAAGTAATAGAGACTGGTTTTAGATTTTCCTTTAGTACAGAATAGCAGCTTATTTGGTGTCTTGATTTTTTTTTTCTCTGCAAACAATGAGGCAAATTGAGACTGAAAATTTATAATATAATACATTTCCATCATAGACACATTAGCTTTGGCATGCGTGCTAAGTTGCTTCAGTCCTGGCCAACTCTGTGCAACTCTATGGACTGTAGCCCACCTGGCTCCTCTGTCCATAGGATTCTCCAGGCAAGAATACTGGAGTGGGTTGCCAAGCCCTCCTCTGGGGGATCTTCCCAACATAGGGATCGAACCGGCATTGGCAGGTGGATTCTTTACCACTAGCACCACCTGGGAAGCCATTAGCTTTGGCAAACAATTACAAACTTCTTTGAAATAAGAAGGGAAAAAAATCTCTCTCAGTGATCTGAGGCTGTCCCTGAAGTTTGGATGGAAGGAAAAATGAGGCCTGAATTTCAGGTCAGTTTCCAAACTTTAGATTGAGTGAGAAGTCGCTAGTTGTTCTGCAACATGATAAATGATTTCTATCTGAGGACAAAAGGCCTGTAATATTCTCCAGATTATTGAAGAGTGGAAAAGAGAATAAAAAAGGCTTCTCTATGGGAGATATAGTGATGACTGTTTATAATGCTTCCAAGAATCTCAGTGAAGTTCCACAGAATGGAAACACTCAGGCCAACACTATTGGCATGAAAATAGAGACAAGTTTATTAAAATATGTTTTTGAGGGAAATATTGATGCAAAATTAAGAGGGTGATTCCAGGGCAACTTTGAGTCTGTTATAATTCTGAAGTTCTCAACAAATGAAACAGTAAGATTTTGGCTGAGTTTATTGGTTTAGGAAACTCATTAATCTAGTTAATCTAAAGTTAATCTAAATTAATCTAAAAAAAACATAAACTAGTTAATCTAGTGCTCATGTATAAATCTTTTTTTTTCCTTTTCCTTTTTCAAATAAACTCTTTTTTTAATTGGAGAATTGCTTTAAGATGTTGTGTTGGGTTTCTGCCATACAACAAAGTAAATCAGCCACAGGTATACTTATGTACTTTCCCTCTTGAACCTCCCTCCCACCTCTCACTCCAGCCCAGCCCTCCAGGTAGTCACAGAGCGCTGGGTTGAGCTCACTGTATCATACAGCAAATTCCCACTGGCTATCTGTTTTATATATGATAACGTGTATGTCTCAGTGCTACTCTTTCAATTCATCCCACTCTCTTCTCCCACTGTTCTGCAAGTTTGTTCTCTATGTCTGCATCTCTATTGCTGCTCTCCACTCATGTATAAATCTTAACTCTCAGTTTTAGGATTTGAACTCCCCATCTTTCCTCTTTTCTCTTCTTCATGCTTGTTGAATTTTAACTACACAAAATACAATCTGTTTATTGTTGAAAAAGTAAGAAATATAAATAAACAGAAAGGAAAAAAAAAAAACACCTGCAATCTTACCACTAAATCAAAAGTCATAATTAACATACGGGCAACTGCCCTGATGGCTTTTGCCTTCCCTCTATGTAAATAAAATGTGTGTGTGTTTATGTGCAGTTCTAGAAAAGTTTATAGTGCTATAAGCTAGAGATCCCTAATGTATTTGGGATCATGGCACCAGATGGGGAAGGCCTAATACCTTAGTTGAAATCTGGGTGGGAGAGGCCCTGCCAAGGCATGGTATGCTTTTCTTCTGGATCTAAGTCTTTCCAACTTCACCTTTGAGACATCCCAGAGATGAAATGCCTGAACCTGTGACTGGAGAGTGATCCGTTGCATATAAGTTCCAAAGGTGACTCAGGCTTAACACCTTAGCTGTAAACAGTCAGAAAACAATATTTCCCAGACCCGTAGCTGTGCAGATTACAATCCCAAGAGGCCTTCTCACTGTGTCCATGATCACAGAGAATACTTACTTTTTCTGGATCATGTGAGTCCTGGAAAGGCCACACTATTCATACACTGAGAATCAAGATCCTGAATAGAAGCTGCTAGCAGAAGAGGGAGGTTTGGTTTATTTAGATGGTTCTAAGCCATTCAGCCGGAGAAGGCAATGGCATCCCACTCCAGTACTCTTGCCTGGAAAATCCCGTGGACGGAGAAGCCTGGTAGGCTATAGTCCATGGGGTCGCTAAGAGTCGGACACAGCTGAGCAACTTCACTTTCATTTTTCACTTTCATGCATTGGAGAAGGAAATGGCAACCCACTCCAGTATTCTTGCCTGGAGAATCCCAGGGACAGAGGAGCCTAGTGGGCTGCCGTCTATGCGGTCACACAGAGTTGGACACGACTGAAGCAACTTAGCAGCAGCAGCAAGCCATTCAGCTGGGCTTCTCAGGTGGTGGTAGTGGTAAAGAACCTGCCTGCTAATGCAGGAGACTTAAGAGACATGGGTTCGATCCCTGAATCAGGACGATCCCCTGGAGGAGGGCATGGCAACCCATTCCAGTGTTCTTGTTTGGAGAATTCCAGGGACAGAGGAGCCTGGCAGGCTACAGTCCATAGCGTTGCACAGAGTCAGACACAACTGAAGCGACATAGCACCCATGCATTTCATTCAGCTAACTCACAAGCCACTGAAGAGTCTTTTCTCCATTTAGTGTTCTTAGTTGCTTGTAACCAAAATGAACTCTGTCTGATTTAAGTGAAAAAGAACATTGCTGAAAGGCAATTGTTGGCGACATGAGAGAATGAGGCTCGGCAGATCGGCAGCAGAGGCACTAAGTAGGTAGAGAATATGATGATCTGGTGAGGGCTTGCCTGCTTCTCTGCCTCGAGCACCGGAGGCCAAGCCTTCTCTTTCCATTTTAATGGTGAAATAAACAAACCTATATTGAATAACCTAAATATTTTAAAATAAATAGCATTTTCTATGAAGTCCCACTCTGTTAATGAACATTTTGTCAGAAAAGTGTTAGTCGCTCAGTCGTGTCTGACTCTTTGCCAACCCGCAGACTGTAGCCCACCAGGCTTCTCTGTCCATGTGATTCCCCAGGCAAGAATACTGCCATTCCCGTCTCCAGAGGATCTTCCCAACCCAGGGATTGAACCTGGATCTTCTGCATTACAGACAGAGTCTATAACATTTAAGCTACAGGGAAGCTCTTTTTTTTTTTTTTAATCAGAAAAAGGCTATCATAAATATTGGCTTCACCAAAACACAGTAGGGACACAATTAGTAAGCCTGTGAGATTGTGGAAATTCTCTTACTATCATTAAATTATCATAGTGCTATTTAAAATAATTCTGTACTGTGAGGGTCACTTAGAGAGGTTCACAGCGTTACATGGAGAAGAGAAGAGGGAGGAGGGAGTTAGAGGTGACCCAAATGAGATGAGGTGGAATCAATAGTGGAGAGAGTGGGCTAGCCAGTAGTCACTTCCTTATGTGCACTCCACAACTGGACCACTCAGAGATGTTCACGGAGTTATACAGAGAAGAGAAGAAGGAGGCAGGAGACAGAGGTGGCCAGAAGGATAAAAGGGGGAAATGAAAAGGAGGGAGACAGATCCAGCCAGTAATCAGTTCCCTAAGTGTTCTCCACAGTCTGGAACACACATAAATTCACAGAGTTGGGTAGAGTAGAGAGGGGTTAGGGAGGAGATACAGGCGACCTGGTGGAGAAAACGGAGAGTCCAAAGGGAGAGAGAGCAGTCAAGCCAGTAATCTCGTTCCCTAGTGAAAAATGGGTCCTGAAGATTGGGTTCTTAAAGGTACAAAATTGGTAACAAATACATAAAAGCAAAAATTAAAAATCTAGAGTAGAGTTTGGAATTTCAAAAATGCGATGTTAATGAAAAGAAGAAGGAAAAGAAAGAGAGAAAAAACGAACAAAGAAAAACAAACAAGGTCACGAAAATTATAAAGAAACTACAGGTACAAAATTGATAACTAATACCAAAAAGCAAAAATTAAAAATCTAGAGTAGAGTTTGGAATTTCAAAAATACAATGTTAAAAAAAAGAAGAAGAAGAAAAATAAAGAGAGAAAACAAACAAACCAACAAAAACAATGTCACAAAAATTATAAAGAAAATACAGGTACAAAATTGATATCAAATACCAAAAAGCATAAATTAAAAATCTTGAGTAGAGTTTGGAATTGCAGATATATGATGTTATATAAAAGAAGAAGAGAAAGAAACAGAGGGAAAAAAAAAGTCACAGAAATTATAAAAAAAACTATAGGTACAAAATTGATAACATATACCAAAAGGCTAAAATTAAAAATCTAGAGTAGAGTTTGGAATTTCAAAAATACAATGTTAAAGAAAAGAAGAAAAAGAAAAAGAAAAAAAAAAAAACACGGTCAAAAAATGATAAAATATATATATGAAGTTTGCTGAAGAAGAAAAAAAAATAGGGTCTTTTTTTTTTGCAAAGTAATAGTTATGAAAGTGAAAATTAAAGGACAATAGAGGACTTAAAAATTTTTTTTTTAATTAAAAAAAAAAAGAAAGAAAGATTGATCGTAAAAATAGTAAAAATATATCTAGGTCTTTCTCTGGCTTTGTTGTGAGTATTGTGGGTTCAGTTCATTTTTGGCTAGTTCCTTGGTCTGACTTATATTTCTCAAGATCTATAGGCCCCTTCCTGACCCAATCAAAAAATGGGCCAAAGAACTAAATAGACATTTCTCCAAAGAAGACATACAGATGGCTAACAAACACATGAAAAGATGCTCTACATCACTCATTATCAGAGAAATGCAAATCAAAACCACTGTGAGGTACCATTTCACACCAGTCAGGATGGCTGCGATCCAAAAGTCTACAAGTAATAAATGCTGGAGAGGGTGTGGAGAAAAGGGAACCCTCTTACACTGTTGGTGGGAATGCAAACTAGTACAGCCACTATGGAGAACAGTGTGGAGATTCCTTAAAAAACTGGAAATAGACCTGCCTTATGATCCAGCAATCCCACTGCTGGGCATACACACTGAGGAAACCAGAAGGGAAAGAGACACATGTACCCCAATGTTCATTGCAGCACTGTTTCTAATAGCCAGGACATGGAAGCAACCTAGATGTCCATCAGCAGATGAATGGATAAGAAAGCTGTGGTACATATACACAATGGAGTATTATTCAGCCATTAAAAAGAATACATTTGAATCAGTTCTAATGAGGTGGATGAAACTGGAGCCTATTATACAGAGTGAAGTAAGCCAGAAAGAAAAACACCAATACAGTATACTAACGCATATATATGGAATTTAGAAAGATGGTAACAATAACCCTGTGTACGAGACAGCAAAAGAGACACTGATGTATAGAACAGTCTTATGGACTCTGTGGGAGAGGGGGAGGGTGGGAAGATTTGGGAGAATGGCATTGAAACATGTAAAATATCATGTATGAAACGAGTTGCCAGTCCAGGTTCGATGCACGATACTGGATGCTTGGGGCTGGTGCACTGGGACGACCCAGAGGGATGGAATGGGGAGGGAGGAGGGAGAAGGGTTCAGGATGGGGAACACATGTATACCTGTGGCGGATTCATTTTGATATTTGGCAAAACTAATACAATTATGTAAAATTTAAAAATAAAATAAAATTAAAATATAAAAAAAATAAAAAATAAAATAATTCTCTGAGGCCAAGGCTTTTCTTAACTATTGCAGGACCCAAGGCAAAGTACAGATGGAGACCCATTACTGTGTCTAAATGCTGAAAAATCAGGGACTTGCCTGGCAGTCCAGTGAGTAAGACTGGGCTTTCACTGCAGGGAGGAATGGGTTTGATCCCTGGTCAGGAAAATAAGATCTCTCATGCTGTGAGGTATGGCCAAAAAAAATTTTTTAATTGAAAAATTATAAATAAATTATAAATCCAATGAAGAACGTATTCAATAAGGTATGTTAGATCCTCCTTTCTTTACAGTTTCACCTTGTACATACCTGGCAGAATTCATTGTGCATGGCATGTGCTCAGAAAACAGTTATGAATTGACTGCTTTTTGTTGACCTTGAGTTGTTTGGTTCAGTTAAAGTCACACAATACATAAGAATAATTCTCTGAGGCTAAGGCTTTTCTTAACCATTGCAGGACCCATGCAAAGTACAGATGGAGACCCAGTACTGTGTCTAAGGTACTTCCCTGTAGCTTATACGGTAAAGAATATGCTTCCAATGCAGGAGATCTGGGCTTGATCCCTGGGTCAGAAAGATCTTCTGGAGAAGGGAATGGCAACCTATTCCTGTATTCTTGATTGGAGAATCCCATGAACAGAGGAGCCTGGTGGGCTACATTCCATGGGTATGCAAAGAGTCAGGCACGACTGACTAAGCACACAATACATATGAACTGTTATGCTTGCAGCTGAAGGCACATGTGATGAGACACAGTTGCCCTGTAGAATGTACTAGAATGAATGAGATGCTCCTGAGTGGACAAAGACAGCACTGCCCTTTGGTCCCATGTTCTCATCAGGGAAAATGGCCCTGTTCACTTCTGGGGATGTGTTTTAGTGGAAGTCTAAGCCTTTCTGTTTTTCCTCTGGCCTGTGGCCAGCATGCTCCTGGTGACTTGCCCACCGAGAGTTTCCCTTTGATTCATGAGTGAGCAGTGCTTTTGGTTTGGTTCATTTTGTTTCCCAGCTGGGACCTGCCTGGGTTTCATGTTCCCCTCCTCTCCTCCACCTTCCCTCCCAAAGTCTCAGGCCTTCTCCTGGGCGCCACGGGACCTCACCCCTGCCCTCCTGGCAGGTGGTGAGGCTGCAAAGGGAAGCCAAGTCTCAAAGCTCCCTGGCTGCACTTGGCCCCATCCTCCCCATCCTTTGGTTTCGAACCACACACTCAAGTCAAGTCTTCCCTGAGGGCTCAGATTTTATGGACCAAATAAAGGAAAAGCAAAATCACTTTAAAGGGCCCTGGGTTGGTACTGGTATCCTACAATCTGGAGGAGAAAAGCTCTAATTTATCACCTCAACATGTCCCTCAATAATAACAAAGCCAGGGGATATATACTTCATTGATAAAGATGAAACAAATCTTTCTGTAACTATATAGAGTTTACAGGTTCTTTTACATATGCCATCTTATTTATTTCTTCAATAAATCTGTGGGTTAGGAGGAACAGATAGTATTATTTACATTTTACACATAGGGAAAAAGGAGCTCAAAATTTGTCTGTGAGCACACAACCAACAGACAGCTAGAATGCAAACTCAGGTCTTCTGACTACAAATTTCTCATTATGCTATCCTGTTATCACCCCACAAAATGTTACAAGGTTTTAGATGAACCATGTGAGCCACAGAAATGTCACAACCATGTGTTATCAAGTACTCATAGGTTTAAAAGCACATATACCATATTGGTCTTATCCCCACTTATGCTTGGTCAACCCCCTGCATGCCACCACACATATTTGCCGTGT
This sequence comes from Bubalus kerabau, assembly GCF_029407905.1. NCBI lineage: Eukaryota > Metazoa > Chordata > Mammalia > Artiodactyla > Bovidae > Bubalus > Bubalus kerabau. The sequence goes on from NC_073630.1 coordinate 72,188,354, forward strand.
ATCTGACTCTGTTGTCATTTTATGTCATCTTGTGCAATAGTTTGATTCATCCGTTTCTTTTGCACTCCATTCCCACAAGGGAAGGGAACATATCTGATTTTGCACACCTTGAATTCCCAATGGAATTCTTGACTCCCCTTAAGTTCTCAAAAAAATATTTGCTAAATGAAGGAAGAAAGGAAGAATCAAAATGAAATAACTAGTGATTTGATTTGGGACTGTACTTGCAACTAGAAATCAATGGGACCTGTGAGAGGCCAAAGGAAAACACTCATAAAAATGTTATAGGTTGTTCTTGGACCCTGTGGTTAACAGGGGAGAAAGCAGGGCACCTTTCCAACTCATATGAATGGGAGTGCGTGTGGCTGTTACTCCTGGGAGGCCCTTCTGTGGCTCTTTGTTTTCCTTCCTTGGCTGTAGCTTGAGAAAGCAGAGCTGGGGCAGGGGGTGGAAAAGAAATGTGGCCCCAAGTAGGCGAGACCTGGCAGCATTACCTTGTCTGGGCTTTCTGGAGCTGCTTGCTCTCAGAGCATGTGGCCTCTCTCCTGGATCCCTGACCCATATCCAGAGGCCACGTGCAGGCCAAAGTCAATTCAGCTGCAGCCTTGGGCATGGAGAGGGATTCTTACTGTAATACCTGAGCCTTTGGGGACATCTGCTGTCTATTTATTTTGGCATCGCCAGAACAACAGAGAACTCTTCCACTCCAGATGCTGCCAAACCCCATCATCCTCCTTCAAGAGAAAAAGAGGAAAACTTTTGTGGGTTGGAGAGACTTACTCTAAAAGGACGGGGAAACATGTTCCATATCTGTGTCAAGTCTGTATTTGCTATTTTTGCCGTTGGCTTCCACGAATGACTTTTCACGAACTGCAGATGAAAGAATTATTATCTAAAACGTGACCAAAGCAATCATGTATCTAAATATAAAACCGGATCTAGATTACAAACAAATAGAAACTCAAGATCAGCCCACATCAAAGACTTGTTCTTTATGAGCATGTATCCATCAATGCTTACTCAGAATGAACCTTACCAGTTGATCTGCTCAGAGCAGTTAGTGTGTTTAAAGGTCTCTCAGAAGCTTGGCTAAAGTCGTCCATGCTCTCTGGACGACTGTCACATGTGCATCACAGGCAGAGTCACCTTTTGAGTCTGTCAGGCTTAGAGTCAGAGTCGTCTGAGATGCTGCCCTGCAGGATTGGGTCTGATTTAAGATTTTCTCTTTACTATCAGTTTTAAGTAATTTTATTATGATGTGTCTTGGTATAGTTTAACTTTGTGTGCTTGATGTCCATTGAGCTTGGGATTGGTAGGTTTATAATTTTTATTCTGGGGAGTGTCTCCATGGTTACTAATATTTTCTTCTGCAATGTTTAATGTGCCATGAATCCCATCTACTATATTTTCCATCTCAGACAATTTAGTTTTCAACTCTAGAATTTTGATTTTCTAAAATTATTTTCCATGTCCCCACTGAACATATTCTATCTTTCCTCAGGCTTTTGAACATATGGAATACAGTTATAATAATTGTTTTAATGAATTTTCTGCTCATTCACCATCTGTGTCAGTTCTGAGTCAGTTTTGACTGATTGATTTCTTTTTCCCTCATCATGGGTTATATTTTTCTACTACTTTGCATATCTAGTCATTTTATTAGCTGCCAGACATTGCATATTTTAACTCCCTTGGTGCTGGCTATTTTTAAATTCCTGTGAATATCCTTGAGCTCTGTTTTGAGGTGCAGTTTAGTGAATTGGAAACAGTTTGACTCTTTTGTTCTTGTTTATGACATTTGTTAGGAGGATGAGAGCATCGTTTATCCTAGGGTTCATTATTTACCACTATTGGGTGTTGGAGAAGACTCTTGAGAGTCCCTTGGATGGCAAGGAGATCCAACCAGTCCATTCTAAAGGAGATCAGCCCTGGGTGTTCTTTGGAAGGACTGATGCTAAAGCTGAAACTCCAGTACTTTGGCCACCTGATGCGAAGAGTTGACTCATTGGAAAAGACTCTGATGCTGGGAGGGATTGGGCGCAGGAGGAGAAGGGGACGACAGAGGATGAGATGGCTGGATGGCATCACCGACTCGATAGAAGTGAATTTGAGTGAACTCTGAGAGTTGGTGATGGACAGGGAGGCCTGGCGTGCTGCGATTCACAGGGTTGCAAAGAGCCGGATACGACTGAGCGACTGGACTGAACTGAACTGAACTGAGGCAAGACCCTTTGAAGAACTTTACCCAGTGCTCCGTGAATTATGAGATTTTTTTCAGCCTAGCTGGCTAGAGAGGGCACTCACTCCTGCCCCTGAGGGCTCTGGGAACTGTTCCCTCAAGTCCTTTTGGGTAGACTCAGGTGTTTCCCTCAAACACATATACTGATCAGTCCTCTTGTGGAATACTGGAGGGGGCACTGCTACACATCTCTGAACTCTGCTGTGTACCTTTCTTTTCCAAAATCCTCTGCCATATGAACTCTAGCTTCCTTGATCTCCGTGGGCTCTCATCTCTGCCTCCTCCACTCAGTGTATCTGTGGGCTCCACTGGGTTTCCCCTACTCTGCTGCAGCCGGGAAACTCTAGCAAGGGAGTACAAGGATAACTGTCCTTGATGATGTCCAATGTCTTGAAAAACCTGATGGCCAATGTTTTGAAAACTGTTGTGTCATATATTAGTCCAAGTTTTCCATTGTTTTAAGTAGGAGGGTAAATCTAGTCCTTGTTACTCCATCCTAGCTGGAATTGGAGGTCTGCATCATTAACTTTTAAGGGCTCTTTAAATATTAAAAGCAGTAACCCCTTTTTCTCATCCCCTATGCTGGAATTTTTCCTCTGGATTTTATTAATATTCTGTTTTGTGGTCCTTTTTGGTATATAGAAATTTTGCATTATAATTTTTTATATAGTCAAAACTAGTAGTTTTTAATATTTCTGACATTAACATCATACTTTTAAGTATTTCTGCAACTCAAGACTATAATGTCCACTGTCTTTGTTTTAATAATATACTAAATTCTTACAAACTCTTGAGATTTATATTTTGAGCTATGTATCTTCTATCTAATTCTACAGTAGGTATAATTTAATAATTGTAGCTATTTAGTGTATATAAGGCAAATGATATGATAGACATTGCTAGTAGTCTTTCAAAATCACTCTCACCTTCTTTTGTACCAGTAAAACCCTTTTATACGAATAAAATCTTTTTACGCTGATAAAGCTCACCTTTTTAGGTGAGTAGTTGCTTCCAAGAATAATGACTACAGTTCCAAACCTCCACGGAAGTTACATGTGGAAGTATGATTGCTATCTGGCCAATGGGTTTTGAGTAGAAGCGGTGTGTTCAGCTACTGGGAAGAGTTCTGAAGGAAAGGAACAAGCCCTGTCGTCCTGCCCTTTTCTTCTTGGAGACACCACTGTTGGCGCTTGAGCTGCCATCTTGGACCCGAGGGAAAGCCATGTGCTGGGAATGGCAAAGTAACAGGATAAAAGGAGCCAAGTTCCCAGATACAAGAAGGGCTAGGTCAGCCCTATACTCTCTACCTTGGGGCTCTGATTACTTGAGTGAGAAATAGGCTTTTTTAGTTTTGGTTTTGCCACTGTTATCTGGGCTTTTCTATTACTCAGAACTCAATTTAATCATGACTGATATGAACTTTTGAATTAGTTTGAAAAAAAAAATCCTATTGAGATTACAATGAAAATTATATTAAATTTATATATTAATTGAATGAGAATTGACTTCTTAACAATATTGTCTTCCTGTCCAGGAACATGGAGAAGGGAATGGCAATCTACTCTGGTATTCTTGCCTGGAGAATCCCATAGATAGAGAAGCCTGACGAGCTACAGTGTGTGGGGTTGCAAACAGCTGGACACAACTGAGCGACTAACACACACACACATCCAGGAACATGCTTTGTGCTTTCCTTTATTCATGCCTTCTTTTATGTTATTATAGGCATTTAAGCGATCAAAAGACTATTTTCTTACTTTTTCACATTATGTATTTCAAGCATACATTACTCTTTGAATTATGAAATGGAAATAAAACCAAATGAATTACAAAACAAATGTATTACACAACAATGCAGAAATGTAAATCTAGGGTGAACCTAAATCAAAGAAAACAATCTCTCTTTAAGTATAACGTTTTTTGTTTGGAAATTTCATGAAATTTCTCCCTTTACATATGGTTTCCAGAAAGCAAGTTGATGGCTGCTGAACACCCCAGTGTTCCTCAAAGCAGTCCCTTTAAGCATAATAGCTTATGAGAAGTGCTTGGAAAGTCATTTGTGTTACTTACTTCTATTCTAGTGTCTTATTTCTTAATAGGATCTCATCCTCGTTACCTAAAATTGGTGGGTGACTTTTGTGGCCTATAACAACAGGGGATGGAATGCATAAGGTTTCACTAGCTACCAGCCTTCACTGCTAAGAAGATGACTTGGTACTTGTAATCAGAGGAGCTAGATATGAGACTCAGAGTAAGTTCCTCATTGATGTAAGACGATGAACAGATCACTTGCTGTTTTGGAACCCCACTTTTTCTCGTGTGTATATATGTCTATAATTTTGGGGATGATAAAAAAATACTAGCTTAAATTTATTTACAACTTTTCTGTAAAAGCAATGAGAGCATGGGCATAAGCATTCTTTATAAGTGATAAAGTCTATATAAATGTTAAGAATGGGTTAGTCTTTCACAATCATAAAATAGCATATTTCTTATTATTTTCAGCCATGGATTTTTATTTTTTCAAGTATAATGATCCTTCTTTAACATAAAAAATTTATATAAACTGCTGGCTTTGTTTTGAACTTGGTGCCAAAATGGCTGCAGCATCTCCGGCACTTACCTCCAGACAAGGCAATGTCCCTGGAGAAAGAGAGATGTATTTTTAACAGTCTGTTTTAGGAGAAAGAAACTTGCCCCCAAAACTTCCTTCTATCCTGATGACCTCTACTGTTGTTGTTGTTTAGTCGTTAAGTTGCGTCTGACTCTTTTGTGACTCCATGGACTGTAGCCTTCCAGGCTCTTCTGTCCACGGGATTCCCCAGCCAAGAATACTGGACCTCTATCCATGAGATTTCCCAGCCAAGAATACTGGAGTGGGTTGCCATTTCCTTCTCCAGGGGATATTCCTGACCCAGAGATTGAACCCACAGCTCCTGCATTGGCAGGCAGATTCTTTACCACTGCACCACCAGGGAAGCCCTGATGACCTCTGCTAACTGCTGCTGCTAAGTCGCTTCAGTCGTGTCCGACTCTGTGCGACCCCATAGACGGCAGCCCACCAGGCTCCCCCGTCCCTGGGATTCTCCAGGCAAGAACACTGGAGTGGGTTGACATTTCCTTCTCCAATGCATGAAAGTGAAAAGTGAAAGTGAAGTCACTCAGCCATGTCCGACTCTTAGCGACCCCATGGACTGCAGCCCACCAGGCTCCCCCATCCATGGGATTTTCCAGGCAAGAGTACTGGAGTGGGGTGCCATTGCGTTCTCCGATGACCTCTAACCATACCTTAATTGCCATAAGTCTCAGATCCATTTCTTAAATCACTGTTAATGTAAATGAGATTATTGTATGTCAATCTCGGTCATCCTTAAGGCTACAGATGCCTCATCCCTGGAGGCAATAGTGTTTTGAGGAGAAACTGATACCTGGACAAAACAGATATTTGTTTAGTGAGGCAGAGTTGATTGGGAGCTAACCTCATCTTGTCAGGCACCATTTCCAATGCACACTGATAACTTCCTAGGCAAGTGTCTGTTACTCCCTTTTTCTCTCTGAGGGATTTCTCCGGGATTTGCTTTACCTGAGGGATTTCACAAGAACTTGTTTGGTTTACATATGGGGAAGACTGAAAAATGCTGAGGAACTGATGCTCCTGAACACAGCCCTCGGCCACTGATGGATGAGAATTGATGGTTTTCCTTGGTGGGAAAACTCTGCACTATGTCCGCCATCTCCTTTAGGTCCTGGGGGCTACTGAGCTCCTGTTGCCCACAGTGATAATCTGCTCATCAACACACTTGGTATTGACTTCCTTCCCCTCCTTTGTCACTTCCATACACTCTTACCAATGTTTCCTCCTATCAGCTCTCAAACAAACTCCTAGTCCCCAGATCCTTACGTTAGGGTCTGCCACTGCAGGAACCCAAACTCAGTTGGTAGGAAGGAGGAAAGGATTCTGTGTAGGAAGCCTTGTGTCCACTCCAAGAACATAGAGAACCTGGAACAACCCCAGGGTCCATATCCAGTGGTCTCCAGCAATAGCCTCCCCAAATGACACCAAAACTAAGATTGAGACTCAGTATTCCCAAGAACAGGTACAAATCTGAACACTTCTGACAAACTGCAACATTGTATACCTTCTGGAAACCTGATTGCTACATTTAGTAGATAAAAAGTTTTCTGAATAAGCCTCTGAGACTTTGCTAGACAGAGGATTCAGATTAAAGTTTTGTGAATACAGATTCACTTTCCAGTGTATCTATCTTTCCTTCTCTGAGAAAAAGGAATAATAAGGTGCTTTTTCTGGAGATTTGGGATTATTTGAAATTTGGATTATTTACCTAAATCTGCTTCATGGGGATTTGGGGGATTATTTTTATGTGCGGAATAATTTTGTAAAGAATTTTATTTCTTCAAATAAATTCTTTGGCTCATTGGTTTGCAGTATTCCTGGAGTTTTTAACTTTAAAATCTAAATTGCAAAAGGAAATAACCACTAGATGGAGAGGAAAACTTGAAAATTTGATTTTTTGTCAGCTATAATTGGAAAGCAGAACTTTATCACTCCTATTTTCACAGATGCCCTGTGTCTGGAAGCATGGACATCTGGGATGTGGGCGTCTCAGCCTTCCTTCAGCTTCTTACTGGAAACAGAGGAGTTTTCTTGACAGCAGTAATAAATCAAACATTCACAGGAAGCAAGGAGACAGTTGAAGTGAAATGCAAACTGTGAACTGTCTTCCCTAAGATTATTAGGGCCCTTTCCTCAGTGGTTTCTCCCCTGGGATCTGCTAGAGTCGTGATTTTTCAGGAGAATGCATGAATCAAAGATGTTAAAATTACTTGCTTTTGTGGAGATTTTAATTGTGCATAGATAGAAGTTAACTGACAGAGCACATCCCATGAACTCTAGGTAGCGAAACTTGTTTTAGGCTACTGCAAATCCAGGGTATTTTTTGACTTTCTGAATTTAAATTTTTCCCCGTTTTAGTGTAAATGTCTTTCAACAGGTATATACACAAGCATTCTAAAGGGGTTTACTACAGTTCAAAGGAAATGCATGAGTATTTTGAGAATTTTGTTCTGGCAAACTGAGTAACACATTGGAAGTTAGATATAGCTGTTGAACCATGGACTTTTTCTGTAGAAGGATGCTGAGGTTACTATCTTCAGTGGTATCATATTCATAACCAATTTCTTTTCAGCTGGATGCTTCAAATATATTTTAATCTGAGTGTTTTTTGTTAACAGTGGAACACTGGTTTGGCTATATTGGGAGTCATAATTTAAAAGTATTTAGATTGATAGAATAATATTTAAAAATAAAAATAATTAATAGATGTATTATGAATTTCCCCCCAAATTTCAGAAGTAGCAATAGTTTTGTGAAGAGAAAAAGTTGTTGCCATAACTCACATAAGATTATTTGGTTTCAATGTGACTAGAAAGAACTGTAAAAATGACTGATCTGTCTTCCTTTTTCATATTGAAACAAGTAGCCATTGCGTTCTCCTCACTGGTTTCAGGGCAGTCTTAACCAGCTTCTCGAAGTTAGAATGTACTTGAGGAGGCTGCACATTCTGTAAAATGGTGGCTTAACCGAGAAAAACTAACTGTTTTAAAAATTAAATGGACCGAATGATCTCTTAGTTGTAACACCCTGAAGCATGATCAAATGAGACAACCGATAGAATGCAGTTTTGAAAAATGATAAATTCATTATTATTCACAGTCCCCACAAATTTATTTGTTACCATCATCATACACCTGCATATTGAGTTAAACAAAGCATTGTTTCTCAGGTTTGAGGCATAAACATCATTGTTAGTTGGAGTGCAGGGTTTTGGAGCTTCTTTGATCTGTTTAGAGATTCCTTAGTATTTACATATAAGCCATTGCTATTGGGAAATAAAATCTCTTTTGATTCCATAGCATTATATTGCTTCCACAATATCCCTAACCTTGCTCCAGCTAAGGAGAAAAATCTGTTATTTTTCACACACTCCTACCCCATTTACAAGGATCAGAGGTAGAAATTTAGGGGATACTACTGGTTGCCTACTTAGTATCCATTTTACACACTTCCCTCAAATAGGATTCCAGTTTTGACTGGCCAATAGTTCAACAAGCTGGCCATGTATAACTTGGGATATGGGTTATACCAAATATTTTCATCTGGTAATGAATATCCTGGAATTTGGATGCTTCTTTGAGGGTTTTCTGCTACCAAAAGCTGGTTTGGAAAGAGATCCTGTGTTTAGTACAGCACACTAACTAGGGGTATTTGGAGAAGCAAAGTTAGACTCAGAGAATAGTTTAGAGTATGTGTTTCGTGTCTGTGTGTAAAGTGGTAGGTGAGTAATGACACTATGTCAGAAAGTAAGCTGTTTAGGAGGGTTGAACCTGGGAACTTCAGTTGAAAGGAAAAAGGTCTCAGGATTGTAGAGGAAGGCAAGACATGGGTGACAGACTACAGTCTAGGGGACAGAGCATGGCCAGTGAGAACAAGACCCCATCCCAGGGAACAACCAAGTAATGTTTTATTTGCTGTCTTTTACCTTACTGTGTTAGCAATCCCCACTTAGGTTTTCCCACCTTTTAGTCAAAATAGGGAATGTGCTACAACCCTGGGTTCGTGAATCTTTGGGGATAAAGTGGATCGGGTGGTGGTTATCATGGCACGAAACAGGCTGGTAACAGAGGGTAACATCTGTAAAGCTGAATTAGAGGGCCAGAAAGAAGGGTCAACCGGATGGTTCAAGAGAATGAGAATCTTCTCCCGTGCCCCCAGAAATCCCTGGCAGGGGTTGGAGTCTTCCACACAGCACATGAAGTGGGGGTTCCAGCCACTTCATTTGGATGCTAAAGGGTAACACCAGAAACTGCCTCAATGGACATGAATTTGAGCAAACTCCAGGAGATGGTGGAGGACAGAGGAGCCTGGAGTGATATAGTCCATGGGGTTGAAAAGAGTCAGACACAACTTAGTGTGTCCACCTTAACAACAAAGGCAACTTAGTGACTGAAAAACAACACCACCACTACCAGAAACCTAGGAATTGGGGGATACGACTGAAGCGACTTAGCAGCAGCAGCAGCAGCAGAGTTCCAAATGGAATCAAACTCCTTATGTGCATTCAAACATAATTTTGTGGCTTTGCTGGAGTCATTGTTTTTGTTTTAGTCCTTTGCCATTTTCTTCCCTAGCAGATAAACTGTTATGGAAAAGATCTTCAGACTGATAATTTACTGCAGTCACACGCGAAGTTTGCTGCCATATGTTGCTTATCATAGGAAGCGCAAACGATCAAACAAAGCATTTTTGTACTAAGCGTGTTCCACAGAGCTGTCTTATAGCTTTTTTTTTTTTTTCATTAACAATGGAGAGGAAAATACACTGAAGTCAGCTGTGGTCATTGCCAAAGTAGACATTTGCTTTCTGTTAGCCTCAATCCTCCTCATGCAGGCTTACTGCATCTCCTGATGGGCTCCCAGGGCCGGGTCTGCTTTATGTAGGGCTCCAGAGATAAGGATGGGAGAACCTCCCATTCAGAGCTCAGCTGTCCCATCGGAGCTCTTTCTCATCTTCTTGTGGAACATCTGGAAACCTCAGTCCGAGGTCGCTGAGCCTGTGGCATCCTGAGATACATATTCCAGGCATGGTAGTGTAGCTAACGTGTGCAGCAACAGCAGCAGGGTTTAGCTTACAACCTCTACACTTTGGAAGAAGCAGTGGTGTGTTCATCTCTAGATGTGGCCCATCTGTCCTCTGATAAGGAAACGGTGCCCTTCAGTGAATGCCAGTGGAGGAGGGATATGTAACTTACATCCCTGGTCACTTCCATGGAGTGAGATGACTCCAAGACCTCTTGGAGTCATCTCAGGAGAGTGTCCCAAATGGCCAAGCAAAGGTGGATCCAGACAATTCTAGGAAGATTTTGAGGAGAATAGGATGGGATGTCATCTGGGTAGAGAGAAATTGACAATTAAAAGATGGTTACAATGGTGCTAAAGACCTGAGATCAGTAGGCTTCTGGTACAGAAGAGAGTAACTGTGCTTTAAGCTCTGGGCAGGCAGGAGGACCCACCACTAAGGAAGCTGCAGGTCATGTGCATCATTCATGTATGCACGTATGTGTACCAAGTGGGCGTACACGTGTGTGCATGTGTGGGGTGATTGCAAGTTCTTGGAATCTATTCTTCCTTTGCCATTTTTTTCTTTATTGAGTTAAAATTTATATAATCTAAAATTAACCATTTAGTACATTCACAGTGTTGTGCAACCACCACCTTTATCGAGTTCCCAAATGTTTATCACACTGAAAGGAAACCCTGAACCCCTTAAACAGTCCCTCCCCATCACTCTTCCTCCAAGACCCTGACAACCATCAGTCTGCTTTCCGCCTCTATAGCTTTACCTACTTTAAACATACTATACAAACAGAATCATACAATAGGTGACCTTTCGTGTCTAGCTTCTTTTTTTTAGTATAGTATTTTTGAGGCTCATCCATGTTATAGCATGTATCAGTATTTCATTCCTTTTTTAATCAGAGATGTCTAGGGATCTACCCAGCATTGAGCGTGTGCTAAGTCGCTTAGTCATGTCTGACTCTTTGTGACCCCATGGACTGTAGCCTGCCAGGCTCCTCTATCCATGGGATTCTCCAGGCAAGAATACTGGAGTGGGTTGCCCATGCCCTCCTCCAGGGGATCTTCCCGAACCAGGGATTGAACCTGTGTCTCCTGAAGTTTTTGCATTGTAAACAAATTCTTTACCCCTAAGCCACTGGGGAAGCCCTTGTTCCTTTTTTGTGTTTTTTTTTTTTAATATTTATTTTTGACTGTGCTAGGTCTTTGTTGTTGCATGGGCTTTTCTCTAGTTGTGACAAGCAGGTCTACTCTGTAGTGGCGATGCTCGGGCTTCTCATTGCAGTGGTTTTTCTTGTTGTGAAGTGCAGGCTTTAGGGTGCATGAGCTTCAAAGATACGGCATATGGGCTCAGTAGTTTCAGTTCCCAGGCCCTAAGAACACAGGCTCAATAGCTGTGGCCTATGGACTCAGTTGCTCTGTGGCATGTGGGATTCTCCCAGGCCAGGGATCAGACCCACATCTCTTGCATCTCCTGCATTGGCAGGTGGATTCTTTACCACTAAGCACCAGGGAAGCCCATTTCATTCCTTTTTATGGTTGAATAACATTTCTTCATGTGGCCTTGAAGTGAAGTGAAAGTTGCTCAGTCGTGTCCAACTCTTTGCTACCCTATGGACTGTGGCCCTACCATATTTTGCTTATCCATTCACCACTGGAAGGAAATTTAGGTAGTTTGCGCCTTTTGGCTATTTACTCTATGACCACTGATGTAGACCTCACAAAATAATCATTGCCCCAGACTAAAGATAAACTATAGTTACATGTGTTCAACAGGGCTGGGAAAAAGTAATAGAAATTCAAAAATTTTATTCTCCAGCTCATAGTCAAAATATCTTTAAATTTCTGTTCATCTTTGAAAAATTGAAGTTGGAAATAGTAAGCAAAGCATTATGGGTATGGTTGATATCAGAAATATTTTATGGATCACCAAACATAATAATCTCACACTGAAAGAAAAGACCTTGGCCCTACACATTGATAAAAAACATTGTATATTTATGTATTTTTATATTTATATGTTTGTATATTTGCATATATTTAATATACAATAATATTGTATGTGTGTGTTATGTGCTAAGTCACTTTGCTCATTCCAACTCTTTGCAACCATAAAAACTATAGCCCACCAGTCTCCTCTGTCCACCTCTGTCCATGGGATTCTCCAGGCAGAGAATCCATTTCCTTCTCCAGGGAATGTTCCCAATTTTAGGATTGAACCCTCATCTCTTATGTCTCCTGCATTGGCAGGCAGGTGTTTACCACTAGCACCACCTGGGAAGTATATATCATATGATATAATTTAAATGGTACATTCGTATATTTTTAAAATTGAAATAAAGGGTTATAAGACTTAGAAAACAGATAGGTCATGATGATCATTAGATTGTACCTTCCCCTCCTTCCTTCCTAGTTATAGACTGGTTGATTTTAGATTTGATTCTCTAACAAGATTGTATGGAGGAAGGAAGAGAGGTGAAAATGGAAAGGTGAGAGTAGAGCCAGAATGCGTACTCTGATGCCTCCAGGATCTGGAAGACAGGACACCCAGCTCTCCAGTTCCTCATCACATAACCAGTAAACTACCATCAGGCACACTCAGAGACAGGATCCTTCTCAGAGAGGTCTTGAGACTCTGAGCCTCAAGGTCAGTTCAGCCCCTATGACAATCAGTGCTGGCTGAGAGTTAGGGTTAGGGTTAGCATGGACCGCTGACTGAGTTCCCTCCCCTTTTCCCTCAATCACAGGTCCACCAACATTTCCATCCAAATGGCGTTTTGAGTACAAAGGGAGAGAGGAAATGCTTCCCTGAAATCGATGACAGCCTATGTCCCTCTTGGTAGGTAACTTTCCTATCTGAGAAGAGGTCACCAGCAGGGAAGACCATAGTGGACTGGTAAGATCTCATTTTATTTTGCCTACAGCATCTGTGGGTGTTACTGGAACACCCCTTATTCAATGGCAGCAGAGCCCTGCTTTTTGCTCGGGAGCTGGGAAAATGATGAATGTCTAGTTCCTTGTAAGTGAGAGTCTCAGCTCACAGCCAGCACTGAATGCCAGCTACCAATGTATGGAGAGTAAGTGACCATCCCTGACTAGACTGCTGTGCAAGAAATGGGATTCTTGTGCCCTTTGACCTTTCCCAGACAGTCCTATTTCTTACTCCAACAAATTTATCATTCTAATGACATCTTTAAGAAAAGATGAGATATCTGGCAAAATGGTAAGACATTTAATTCTAGAGCAGAATTGAGGGAAATCCTTGCTTCCCAGGCCAAACACAATGCGAGCCAAATAAAACTTTTACGTCCAGTCTTTTAGTAGAACGTCCACAATTTTTCCTTTCCCTTCCCTAAATCTTTTTTTTTTTTCATTTTGGACAAGCCTCATCTGGGAGTTGCTAAAGTCAAAAGATTGCCAGCAAGAAGTATTTACTAAACCATCTGAAATTCTCAAAACCTGAGAATATCTCTGAGCAATTATAATGGCATTATATGTAAAGGTAACTTCTTTGGATTGGTCAGAAGTTTTCACTGTTTTAGACAAAATGAATGGTTGATATTATATGGTTTGATATTACAGAAAGCATCCCAATTACTGGCTAGGGAGGGTTGTACACAATTTGTTAGAAGCTTAAGGGCCTAAAGGTTTGCTTTCTAACTTGAGGACTGAAAAAGCACAGTCCATAAGGGGTGTGTGTGTGTGTGTGTGCATTTCTCCTGCTTAGACTAGCTCAAAGAAGGGTGCAGCAATCTTTTCACAAAATCCCAACCTATGGACAGCCGGTTGCTTATGGTTGCAAATGCCGTTGGATTTGCAGTCATTCCATATGTGGATCATGGCAGTAGCACAGAACCTCCAGTCAAAAGATCTGACTCAGCATCCTGTCTCTGCCACTTGCACCTAAATGACCCTGGAGCAGGCACTTACGCTTCTCTACCCTGGATGCCTCATCTGTGACAAGAGTGTCTGTAGCTGATGCTCTCTGGGGTCCCTGCTGGCTTTAACAGCCATGGCCATTTGTTTAAGTCAAGGTTTGGCTTAGCTACAGACAGCTGGCTTTAGAGATCCAGTTTATCAACAGCATCTGCATAATTTACCACTTCCTTAAGTCCCAATATTTCTCAGATGCTCGCCGTTCTGTGAAATCCACAGTGCTTTCCAGCTGAATGGGTGGGCAGAGAGGGAAAGGGGCAGAAAGTCTGGTTCAGATATTGAAAGTGAGAACCGATGGTGTGAGACAACTATGTATATGGATCTTAGACAGTTTTCTCTGTCCTTAGCCACAGAAGAACCTACTCCAACGCTTCCCTCTGGCTCATGTTTAAGACACATTTGACCCAGAGTGAAGCCATAAAAATAACACTGCATTTTCTGGCTTCATGCTGGTTGAGAAGAGTAAAAAGCAGTTTCTTTTCACAATGCATTTCCATCCACCTCCTGACAGTATCTCCTTCAGCTACTGAAATGGAAGGCCACAAACCAAAGGCCATCTCAGGAACTGGAATTGAGAGAAGTTGGAAAGGCACCCCAATGGGGAGTCATCCTGAAGGGAGGGTAATGGGCCCTTGAGCCAGAGTCAGCCAGGGAGACAACAGCACCTGTGATAACACCAGGCACAAGCAGAAACAATCCTTTAGGGTCTCTGAGGTCACGGTCATGGGGCTCCCTCGATGAGGGTCTGACTGTTCTCCAAGCAGAGGCTAGGATGAGAGCGCGCTCGCTAAATGTATGGCTGCCTTCCCAGTGAGGCAGTGAGACTCGGGCAGAGATGTTGTTTTTCTTCTCTGAATACCTTCTGGGTTTATCTGTGGTTCATTCAAGTCTGAGGAATCCTCTTGGCCTTCCTGTTTTGGCCCTATTTTCTGTATCTTTCTTCCTGTATCCTTCTCTCAGTTTGGCTCCTGGACAGCACTTGACTTTTACAATTGGAGAGCAGAAGTACTCCATTTTCCTCCCGTCTCAGGGGATGAGCTCACTGAGATGCCTTTGTAAAGTCAGAGACGCCACACAAGGCCAGCAGAAACTGCTCTGTTCAGCCTGTAAGAAGAGTATCTCGAGGAGAATGTAGCTTCGTGAAATGTTTGCGGACAGACGCTTTTAGGTTTGGGGCTTTTTTTCCTGTGAGTTACTAATGTGCCCTGCAGCTTGTGGCTCTTCTATAGTTAATGTTTTTATTTTACACTAGTAAGAATTTTAATAAATGTATTAAATGGATCCTTTCTGATTCAATATTTAGTACCATGCATTTGTGCATGTTCGGTCATGTCTGACTCTTCCAGCTCTTTGCGACCCCATGGATCTCTGGGTCCTCTGCCCACCAGGGTCCTCTGTCCATGGGATTTCCCAGACAAGAATACTGGAGTGGCTTGCCATTTCCTACTCCAGGGGATCTTCCCCACCCAGGAATTAAGCCTGTGTCTCTTGTGTCTCTTGCATTGGCAGGAGGATTCTTTACCACTGAGCCACCTGGGAATTCCCAGTATTTAGCACATATACCTTTAAAAATATTGATATTTGAAACAGAAAGATCTAATTAAACTAATGGTTAGTAAGTTGGCTTTTGTCCCAAGCTAGATATTTCTTAATATTTTTCCAATACTCATTTATGAAATCCTTCAAGCTTTTCTGAGGATATACACATTTTTGGAGAAATTTGCTCACCAATGATTTCAATCTTAGGTCAAATCCAAGCAACATTTTATTAAAGTAATATTATTTGGGAGTTTTAAGCTAGGTTTTCATGAGTAAAATTTGAGCTCTCAGGAAGTTTTGGTAGATCAGCACTTTTCAGGAGTAAAACAGTGCATAAAGATATATCTTGTTTGAAAAAATTCTGCTTGGGAAAGCCACCACCAAGTCAGAAAACCAAAGATAAACTATATTTACCACTCATATATTATTTCTTTAGTATGGAGTTTTACTACAAGTCACTGCAAGAAAGACTAACCACCAGCAGAAAATTGGGCAAGCATGTTAACAGATAATTCACAGAAAAGAAAACTCTTAAAAAAAAAAAATCCAGTCTTTACTCATGATAAGAGAAATGCCACCTAAAACTAAAATGAGCTATATATTTTACCAGATAGATGGAGACAAAATTTTTGATAGCACAATGTTGTTAGTGTAGGGAAACAGAAAACTGGATGGTGGGAGTAAAAACTGATTTAATCTCTGACAAAATTAGATTAACAATGTCTATAAATAGCATACTAATCCTTTGACTCAACAATTTCCTTTCCTGGGAGTTTAACCTAAGATGTAATCACACATATGTGAAATAATGCTTGCAATCTGTTCATTGCAGCATATTTTTAATAAGGAAAGAATGACAACCATGTAATCGTACAGGTTAAAAATTATTATACTTTTTGTACATCTATACAACTGACTATCATGGAGCCATTAAAAAAGTGAAAGTGAAAGTTGCTTAGACGTGTCCAACTCTTTGCAACCCCATGGACTGTAGCCCATCAGGCTCCTCTCTCCATGGAATTCTCCAGGCCAGAAAACTGGAGTGGTTAGCCATTCCCTTCTCCAGGGGATCTTCCCAACCCAGGGATCAAACCCAAGCCTCATGCATTGCAGTCAGATTCTTTACCATATAAGCTAACAGGGAAGCCCAAGTGATATTTGTACTGAAATGAAGTTCCAAGGTATGTTGTGAAGTATAAATTGCAAAGTAGAGAAAAATATGTAGAATAAACTACATGACAATAAAATACATGAAATAAATATTATATAATTATATAAGCATATATACATGAAGCGAAGTACGTCACTCAGCTGTGTCTGACTCTTTGTGACCCCATGGAATGTAGCCCACCAGGCTCCTCTGTCCATGTGATTCTCCAGTGACAGATGATTGGATAAAGAAGATGTGGTACATATTTAAATGGAATACTGCTACTGCTAAGTCACTTCAGTAGTGTCCGACTCTGCGTGACCCCATAGATGGCAGCCCACCAGGCTCCATCCCTGGGATTCTCCAGGCAAGAACACTGCCATTTCCTTCTCCAATGCATGAAAGCGAAAAGTGAAAGTGAAGTCGTTCAGTCGTGTCCGACTGTTAGCAACCCCATGGACTGCAGCCTACCAGGCTCCTCCATCCATGGGATTTTCCAGGCAAGAGTACTGGAGTGGGGTGCCATTGCCTTCTCCCAATGAAATACTACTCAGCCATAAAAAGGAGCACATTTGAATCAGTTCTAATGAGGTGGACAAACCTAGAGCCTATTATATAGAATGAAGTAAGTCAAAATGAGAAATATAAATATCATATACTAACATATATATATGGAATCTAAAGGGATGGTACTGATGAATTTATTTTCAGGGCAGCAATGGAGAAACAGACATAGAGAACAGACCTATGGACATGGGGGGAGGAGAGGAGGGAGAAAGGGAGATATATGTAGAGAGTAACATGAAAATTTGTAATACCATGTGTAAAATAGACAGCCAATGGGAATTTGATGTATGACTCAGGGAACTCAAACAGGGGCTGTGTGTCAGGCTGAAGGGTAGGATGGGGAGGGAGATGGGAAGGAGGTTCCGGAGGGAGGGGACATGGGTGTACCGATGGCGGACTCTTGTTGATGTATGACAGAAAACCACAAAATTCTGTAAAGCAATTATCCTTCAATTAAAAAATTAAAAAAAAGAAAAAGAGTACTGGCACTGTTGCCATTCCTTTCTCCCGGGGATCGTGCTGACCCAGGGATTGAACCTAGTTCTCCTATATTGCAGGCAGATTCTTTATCATCCGAGCCACCAGGGAGGCCTATATATATATAGGCTTCAAGTAAGGTAAGTAAGGTAATATATATTACCATCCGAGCCACCAGGGAAGCCTATATATATATAGGCTTCAAGTATATGTGTGTGTGTGTGTGTGTGTGTATATATATATATATACTTCAAGTATATATATATATATATATATACCTGACCTATATTCTATTGATGGATATGCATGTGTATTTATGTGTGCATAGACTATCTCTGAATAGATATATAAGAAATGGGTAATAAAGGAAAGGAAAAATGGGGGCAGGCGGATTGCTTTTCACTATGTATTTTTTGTACATCTTAAATTTTGTATTATAAGCAATTGTTGCCATTTTAAACTATCCATATAATTAATTTCAAAATTAATTTTAAAAGGATAAAATACTACTTTCCCTTTCAATATTCTGAAGTTTTCACATTTTTCTTGTGGCCTCTAGAAGCAGATACCCTTGTCTCTTAAGCACGATTACTCAACAAGCTGAAGTCTTCATTTGATTTTTCCCTTTTAAAATAAAAGTCTTTTCAAAGTTTAGTTAGCCAAGACCCAAGAGTGAATCTGGAAAAGTTCCTGAGCCTTTCTTTGTACCTGTGCCTGATCTTTTGATTCCCAGATCTCTTCTAGATGTGTTTCTCTTTTCTTCAGGCAAAACTGCTTTCTCTCCTTTTGTTTCCAGTGGAATAATGATTCTGCACAGGATACTGTAAAAATCTCTCCACTGTCATCATTTTTAATTAACACCACAAGCCTATTACAACTCCATTTTACAGCCGAAGAAATGGAATCCAAAGAGTTGAAAAATTACTTGCTCAAAATTGCACAGCTAACAAGGGGCTTTTCCTTACATGGAGAGATTAAAAACAACAACAAAAATCCAGATAGTTTGAAAATAATTAACTTTTTCCACTTGGAAGGAGACAGAATGTTTAATATAAGTTGTCAACTCAGAGATATTTGAGAAAATGCTTAGGAGTGGCTGGGCTCTAGTGTTTTCATTTCTCCTGACAGGAGAGCATAGACAATGGTTTGCTGGTGACAATCTGGTTGGGAATTCATGTGACCTTGAAAACACTGAGCAGCATATCCTGGGGGAGGACCTGGACCTCTCCTTTGAGTACTGAATCAGTCAGGGTTCAATCAGGGAAACTTATGCATCTATCTTACTAGTGTATAAGATGTACTTTTGTGTCTAATCATTAGCTTGGTGGCTCAGATGGTAAAAAATCCACCTGCAATGCAGGAGCTTCAGGAGACACGAGTTCAATCCCTGGGTCGGGAAGATCCCCTGGAGAGGGGAGTGGCAACCCACTGCCATTTTTGCCTGGAGAACCCCATGGACAGAGCAGCCTGGTGGGCTATAGTCCATGAGGTTGCAAAGACTTGGACACCACTGAGTGACTAACACACACATCATGAGCTTGAAGTTCACAGGTAGCTGGGAAGGGGAGATGGATGCCAAGCAAGAGAGAGAAAGGACAAGCTGGAACCTGCGAAGACTGATCAGAACCCATGTCATTTTTCATTGCTTCCAATCCAGATGGTGTGGTATCTTGCAGCAGAAAACCAGCAGCCTGTATCAAGGAGCTAAACACACACCTGGACCAGGAGCGGAAAAGCTGAAGCAGGACCCAGGGGAGAGGGAGACAGTCACAGAGCTGGTGGCCTCCTAGCAAGGAGGTGAGTTGCCAGACAGAATGATAAACAAGGGCAGACGCCCACCTTGCTAGCACAGGAACCAATATGATTGCTTCTTCACTTCTGCTCTCCGAAATTTTCACTTCTGCTCTCCAAATCTCACACCAACACATGTCTCTTATGGCCCACCCTACCCAGAAACATACAAGAATGGAAATTCTGGGACGCGGTACAGAGCTACCACGAGTTGTGTTGAAGGAAAGCAGACCGCCACCTTTCTGGCTCAGGTCTCCCCTGACACACAGCTTGAGAGGCAGCCTCTGCTCCCAGCCTCCTCTAGACCCCGGGTTCTTTCTCATTTTCTCTCCTTGCCTCTAGCCAGAGAAGAAGGAAAGGGGAAATTCAGAAGCATCCACGTGTCCACCTCTGTCTCTGTCCAGTCACTATTTGTTGAAGATAAGACATAAACACAAGGTGATATTTTCACCATAAAATTTTAAAAAGCACTTTTTTTTTTTTAATGGAAGGGTAGATGAGTATGGGAAGTTGTTCTTCTCCAGTGATAACCTCTGAAAAGTTCTTAATATCTCTGCACTATGCCCCTTCTGATGGAGAAGGCAATGGCACCCCACTCCAGGACTCTTGCCTGGAAAATCCCATGGACAGAGGAGCCTGGTAGGCTGCAGTCCATGGGGTCGCGAAGAGTTGGGCACGACTGAGCAACTTCCCTTTCACTTTTCACTTTCATGCATTGGAGAAGGAAATGGCAACCCACTCCAGTGTTCTTGCCTGGAGAATCCCAGGGACAGGGGAGCCTGGTGGGCTGCTGTCTCTGGGGTCGCACAGAGTTGGACATGACTGAAGTGACTTAGCAGCAGCAGCAGCAGCGTGCCCCTTCGGAACACTGAAGAACTGGTGCCTTTGAACTGTGGTGTTGGAGAAGACTCTTGAGAGTCACTTGCACAGCAAAGAGATCAAACCCATCAATCTTCAGGGAAATCAACCCTGAATACTCATTGGACTGACTGATGATGAAGCAGAAACTCCAGTATTCTGGTCTCCTGATGCGAACAGCTGATTCATTGGAAAAGTTCCTGGTTCTGGGAAAGATTGAGGGCAGAAGGAGAAAAGGGCATCAGAGAATGAGATGGCTGGATGGCATCACCGGTGCAATGGACATGAACTTGGGCAAACTTTGGGAGATGGTAAGGGACAGGGAGGTCTGGCGTGCTGCAGTTTATAGGGTCGCAAAGAGTCAGACAAGACTGGGCAACTGAACAGCAGCAATGATGCCCCTTGTCACAAGAGACTGGCAATGTCAAGTGGTCTTCTTGTTATTGGTCAAGCTTGAGAATATTCAATTCATTCTTTACCCTTGATACAAGAGTTATCATCATGTTCACAGCAGGATGGGAACTGAACCTGGTTTTGCTGGCCTGTCAGCCTCCCCTGTGTTCTGTCAGACCCTAGATTTTTTTTTTTTTTTTCCGTTAATAGGCAGACAGCACCTCTTCTGAAATTTCTCTTTCCACATTTCCCCTTCCTCTACAGTGTCTTTGTCTTTTTTTTAAATCCCATTGTTTCCTCCTCCACTGATATTTAGCCTCTGCTCAAAGTTTTCAGTTATTTCTTCTAGTTGGCTTGGTGGCTTCAGATTAGAAGGTAGGGACAGGAAAGACAGAGTCCCTCTGAGTGGGCTGGGCTCTGGGTACAGCATCTTGAAATTAATCAGACTCCTTAGATTAGAAGATTGAACTCCTGTTTCCCTGGCTCTTGTGCCTCTTTTTGCAACTTGGGCTTCATTGCAACCATACTCTTCTGTTCCCTTAGTTGCCTCCTGACTCGTCTAGGGGCGTGGAAACTTATCATGAATGCCCTGCTAACAGCTTAGCCTCCCTCACAAGGCTCTGCCCCCAGCCTCCTGTCTCAACCTCTGCAATCCTAGGCTTCTCTGTTTGTTAATGTTATGCATCACCTTGATTGCACCAAGGGGTGGCAAGTGACTGGTTAAACCTTATTTCTGGGTGTATCGCCGAGGGTGTTTCTGGAAGAGATTAGCATTTGAATTGGTGTGTTGAGTAAAGCAGACAGCTCTCCCCAACAGGACTTTATATGATCCAATGGCTTCCTGGCTGGAAGAGAGGGAGACACCAGACATCTGCTAAGGACGAGTTTGGTCCTTCATTTCGATCGCTTCTTTCTGAAGGTTTAAGAACTCCAGATCCAGAATACAGCACTGGTCTTGGGAAAAAAAAAAAAAAAAAAAAAGAGCTCCCTCAAACTAAATATAAGGACAGGAGGAGGAAATATTTTTACATGTTTCCTAGAAGACAAAGACAATTAACTTCAGCCTGATCCACCTGATAAAACCCAAAGAATGAGAGTAAGATTCCTGTTTGCTTTCTCAGGTTTCCATATTTTACCGATTATTATAAAATCATGAGTTTTCAGAAGAAACAGATAAAAGTAAAATTAATGTGAGTCAAGGCATATCCAACTAAGTTGGGTGCAGATAAGGGAATGTTTAAGAGAAAAGTATTTCATTTTGCAAGACATTGTCATTTTGAGAAGTATTCACAGTTTGTATATGAAATAGCTTAAATCACTGATCATATGAGCAATAAAACATACTTGAACTTCGTGTTGTTTCATGTTTTTTTAATGCCCCCATCTTTTTTTTTTTTTTTTTTTTTGGTCTCTTTCAAGGAGCTAAGTGAGTGAGATCAAATAATCTTAATAGAAAGAGGATTAAACAGTCCCTTGAAATACAGTAGAATGCTGATATAAAATTGGGTTGGCCAAAAATTCATTCAGGTTTTTTCATAAGATGTAATGGAAAACCTAAATGAACTTTTTGGCCAACCCAATAGTTTCCCATCTGCAGCAATGATAAAGCAAAAAGGAGTTGGAGCGGGTGCAAGGAGTGGGAAAAGGGGTTCCAGAATCCCAGATTAAGATGTCTTTCACATTGGCTCTTTGTCAAGCGTACTTAGTTGGTGGTTATTTCCACTCTTTTGTGCCATCTGCAGTTGGTGAGTGCTTCCTTTGAGTATCGGTTCAGCTCAGTTCAGTTGCTCAGTCGTGTCCGACTCTTTGTGACCCCGTGAATCGCAGCACGCCAGTTGTCCATCACCAACTCCCAGAGTTCACCCAAACTCATGTCCATTGAGTCGGTGATGCCATCCAGCCATCTCATCCTCTGTCATCCCCTTCTCCTCCTGCCCCCAATCCCTCCCAGCATCAGAGTCTTTTCCAATGAGTCAACTCTTTGCATGAAGTGGCCAAAGTACTGGAGTTTCAGCTTCAGCATCATTCCTTCCAAAGAACACCCAGGACTGATCTCCTTTAGGATGGACTGGTTGGATCTCCTTGCAGTCCAAGGGACTCTCAAGAGTCTTCTCCAACACCACAGTTCAAAAGCATCAATTCTTCAGCACTCAGCTTTTTTCACAGTCCAACTCTCACATCCATACATGACCACTGGAAAAACCATAGCCTTGACTAGACGGATCTTTGTTGATAAAGTAATGTCTCTGCTTTTGAATATGCTATCTAGGTTGGACATAACTTTCCTTCCAAGGAGTAAGCGTTTTTTAATTTCATGGCTGCAGTCACCATCTGCAGTGATTTGGGAGCCCATAAAAATAAAGTCTGACACTGTTTCCACTGTTTCCCCATCTATTTCCCATGAAGTGATTGGACCAGATGTGATGATCTTCGTTTTCTGAATGTTGAGCTTTAAGCCAACTTTTTCACTCTCCTCTTTCACTTTCATCACCTTCCTAGTTTTAAAAGCATTTAAGTCCTGTTGAGTTCCCCAGAATTTTTTCTTATGGGCACACATTAACTTGTTACGGATTTCATTCTTTAAGGAAAATAGATGGTATACATTTTTCAATCCTCTTTCTCCCAAGATACTAATAACACCTTCTTACAGCTGAATTTCCTGAAAAGACATTTGTTCTACATCAAAGTTCAGATAATTGGAAATTTCAGAGAGCTCTTATACATAGATTAATTCTATAGCTGTTTAGTTTAGGAAGAGCTAGTTCCTGCTGGCTATTTTTGTAGTTTTCTTTCTTTACCTATTTCCTTTGAAGGTATCAGCTTTAGGAACAATTTGTAAAAGCATTTTAGATTATGGGAGGTCATCATCTGTGGATCCTGTGTTTTATGTGGTTGAATATTCAGGAAAAAGGAGTCACAGTACATTGCTATGATTCTCATTCTTATCAAATTAGAAAGAATATAGCTTTCACATAGAAAGAGTTATTTCTTGGTAAACTGAAACGCTTTATCTTATCCTCCACTTCCTGTTTGTGTCCTGTGAATATTTTCAGCATTTGGGTGGTGGAGTCATGAAGCCACAAAAGTTTTAGAGGTAGGATACAGTAGGGAGTCTATTCCACACCCAAGAACATTAAAGTTTCATATAAACAATGAACATTCTCCGTTATGAGCCATCGTGACAGGGGCTACAACCCAGATTTCATTTAGTAGTAAGACTGTTTGTTAGCTCACATCTATTTAGCAACATCTAGAGAATCCTGTTCCTTGAAAGAATGAATGAAAATGTGGTTCAGGTATTGTTGTCATCCCATTTTATTCACTCAACCAAAAATTATTGGCCATTCTGAGTCCCATGCACTTTTGGGGGATGATTTTATTCCTTTATGTTTTTGCATGGCCTGCTGTTTCTCTTCTTTGCCTCTCTAACCCCTGCTCATTCTGAAAGCCCCGCCTCCTCAGTGACCCTCCCCTGACTCTTCCTATGTGAGCTGCATGGTCTTTCCTATGCTTCCCCTGAGCTCCATGCAGCCCTCTAACATAGTTCTGTATCATATTTGTTGATTTCTTTGTAGCTGCACCCCAAGCTCCCAACAGATTTCAGGATCCATGAGGCAGGCTCTGTGTTATATTCAGATTTGTGCCTCCAGTCCTTGGCAAAGGGTCTGACGCATGGTAGAAGGCCCACCAAGGGTTTTGGTGAATGAACGCAAGTGTGCGTCCTGCCTTGCCTACCCTGGGGTAAGTCTGAATAAAGATAAACTAGATTTGAGATCTTATTGCATAATTAAATTACCTTGTCCAAATAATTTTTAAAGCTGAAAGGAAATTCAGAGATCAACTACAGGAAATTGAGGACTAGAGAGGTGAAGAGAGTTGGCCAAGGTCATGCAGCTGTTTAGTGGCAAACTGGGACTGGAGCCCAGGTCTCCTGCTGGCCAGGCCAATCCCAAATATGGGGAAGGTTAGTTGCTATTTCCTCTTAAAAATCACCCTGGAATTCAGGCAAAATGATTTAGCAACCTAAACATACTAACAGGGAGACAGCAAATTAAAAACTGTTTACAGAATGAATCTAACAGCAATTATTCAAAACTCTCTGGGAATGCCAAGAGGAGGTTGTTGAGATGGGCTTACAGCTGATTTCTTTTGACAGGGCCGTGGGTGTCTGCCAACTTTTCCTGGTCAAACTCTTAATAAGGATGGATGTCTGAATAGTCCAAATTTAGCATCTATCTTTGACAGAGATTTGGGTTGAAAGACATATGTCAAGTTCAAGAAAACTAATTGATGTGTTTGTATCCCTAAGTATATCAAACAAGGGATTTGAAATATTTTTCATTTCTGCTGTTGAACATTGATGTACCTAAAGAACAAGATGATTTTTATTTTCCATCTTGAAATTTTGAAATCAATTTAGCCTATTTCCAGAACAAGGCCCATAAAGAAAAAAAAAAAAACACACCTCATTTCTGGATATGCACTGAAGACAAAGTTGACAAGTGAGTGGTTAAGCAATGGGACAGCTTTGTGAATATTTAGCAGAAAGATGGCAACCTTGTACCAGTCTTCCAGAATTAACCTGCGCATGTGTTTCGCTTGATGTTTCCGTGTTTTGACATGGAAAACATTGTCGACATTTACAAATCATAAGATTTCACATGTAAAAACTTCTGGCGGGATGTCCCTGGTGGTCCAGTGACTACTATTACATGCTCCCTATGTGGGGAGCGGGGCGGTGGTGGTGGCCTGGTTTCAATCCCTGGTCCAGGAACTAGCTCCCACATGCTGTAAATAAGACATAGCACAGCTAAATAAACAAAAACATTTTTTTTTTAAGTTCTGGATTTCTATCTAATTTCAGAAAGTGAGAGAATCCAGTAACATGATGCACTTGTCTATTCGTTTCCTAATATACAAACTAGGCAGCTTAAAACAAATATCTATTCTTTCATAGTTCTGAAGGTCAGAAGTCCAAATCAAGGTGTTGGCAGCGCCCATCCCTCTGAAGGTTCTAGGGGAGAATGCTTCTTGGTCTCCTTCAGTTTCTGGTGGTTGTAGGTATTCCTTGGCTTGAAAATGAAAGTGTTAGTCACTCAGTCGTATCCATCTCTTTGTGACCCCATGGACCCATGTGACTCATGCAGTGGGTTGCCATTCCCTTCTCCAGGGGATCTTCCTGACCCAAGGATCGAACCCCCTGGGTTTCCTGCATTGCAGACAGACTCCTTACCATGTGAGCCACCAGGGAAGCAGTTTTTGGATGCTTCCCTGGAGCCTCCTAAAAGAATACAGCTCTGAGCAAACCTCGGAAGTCCTGTCAGACATCTGACCTCCAGAGAGGCAAATAATAGATTGTATTGTCTAACCAACTTATTTGTGGTACTTTATTACATTAGTGATAGAAAAGAAATTCGGTGATGAGGGAAATGGCTTGCTCCATGCCTAACTGGAGGGTTTTAGCTAAGACAGTGCCTTGTCCTCACCATTTCTTTTTCTTCTTCCTCCCACAGAAAGCTGATCAGTTTGCCTCCTTATTCATTCAGGTCTCTAGGCCAAGTGTCACTTAATCAGAGAATCCCCAAGGGACCCCTGTCATGGTCTGGAAAAGAATTTCCAGACATGAGACAGAATGAGAGGGAAATAGAGTGTATTCACGTGGGAGACCCTATCAGAACAGCGGGCCAGCTCAAGGGAGAGCCTACACTGAACACGGGCCCTTAGTCTATTTTTATACCCAGGGTACCAGGAGTGGGACAGGGGTTTTTCAGGACATTTGCTGGATTGGATGAGACAGATATACTGGGTGGGGAAGAGTAAGGCAAATACCTTCTCCCTGTAGGAGGGGAGACAGGTAATACTGCTCAGGAGGACCTGAAATCTGTTAATAGTGACAACATGGGGGAGGGAAGGATGATAAGGGTCTGTTTTTTCCCATTCCTGCATTCCAAGACCCTCCTTGTGTTTTTCTGTTCTTTCATCCTTGGGACCCCACAACCCCTAACCCTAGAACAAAACAGAAACAAAGCTAAACAGACCCCACCGTTCTTTTTTACCCACCTTTACTTTTCATCATAGCACTTAACCATCTGCTGGCATAGTGCATATTTAATTGCGTTCATTGTCTGTCTTCCCCTGCTAGAATCAGAGTTCCATGAGGAAAAGGTCTTGCTGGTTTGTTCCTAGCTGTATCCTCAAAACCCCAAATGATGCCCTGCAAGCAGCAGGCCATCAATAAGTATGTCAGTAAATGAGCAGATGAATAAGTGCAGACTTCCCATGTCCCCTGAGGCCCTATTCAGGTACTTCCCTTTCATAAGATTTCCTGGAATTCTTCCCATTAGTTCTCTTGTACACTAAATGGATGAGGATGGCCCTCCTAAGCCACTGTCCACATAGGGCATGTCCCCTTGGAGTCCTGGCCCCTCTGTTTTCCTGCTGTCTCTCTTTTCAGTCCTTGATATGAACTTTGGCTGAGGATGTGCCTGTGATCTCTGCACCGCCTCCTCATTTCCTGGGTATTTAAAACTCTGCCTCTGATCATTCCCTGTTGGCGCTTTTATTTTTAACTTTTAAAACACTGTCTTACTTGGAGTTTTCCCAAAAGCAGACCCAGCAGCAAAGTAGGTAGGTTATTTGGGAAGGTGATTCCAAGGGGCAGAGTAAGGAAGCAGAGAAGTGAGGGAAGATACATAGCTGATACACGGAGCAGTGATGAGGACTTACCACTCTGGGTGACTGAGTTCAACTCCCTGGGAAGCCCCTGGAGAAACCATGTGAAATATGTCACAGAACAGACTGCCATCAGAGGTGAGGAAGCTGCGATATTTATCCATTGACTTCTGTCTTTCATGAGTTGAGAGTTACCACTGGGTGTGTAATATCCCTGGCACTTGTGGTTGCCCTGCAGGCAGGCTGCACAAGCTTCCTCGACAGGCTGGAGAGAACCATCAAGCAGATAAGAAAAGAGAGGCAAGCAGTTAAGAAGGCAGCTGACAACCTATCTCAAACTGTCTACTGGTTGAGCGGTGGAATGGCCACCATTTGCCTCACTCAGATCCATGAATCCACTCTGTTATGCTTTGCAGTGGTGGCCACCCACAGTCTCTAAGAAGAGTAAAAGACTAAAATTGGGAGCACTCACACAACAAGCTGCAGTTTCTGTGTGGCAGCTGGATCTGAGGTCATTCTTGAAACTCACCACACACACACACACACACACACACACATATGCACGCCCTTCTATTCATTTGAGATTCCTCTCACTCTGAGCTATCATTTCAGGCCTCAGCTACTTTCCTGATAGGATAGATGACCTGGACTTAAATCCCTGTGGTGTCAGAGCCTTGTTTGGTTACCTTGTCTTTGTCAGGCTGTGGTTGCTGCAGTTAGCTCCCTGGATGTGGAAGGACCAAGACCTGAATCCCATGCTGCCCCTTCCACCATAGTGAATTCACCCACTGCTGTCCACTTTGCTGCCTCCACTATGAACACACAACTTTAGCTTCTGGTGGGTTGGCTCCCCCAATGGTAAAGTAGCTCCTTGTTTGCCTACTGGCTTCTGGTCATCAAAGCTATGGCTTTTCCAGTAGGCATGTATGGATGTGAGAGTTGGACCATAAAGAAAGCTGAGAGCTGAAGAATCGATGCTTTTGAACTGTGGTGTTGGAGAAGACTCTTGAGAGTCCCTTGGACTGCAAGAAGATCAAACCAGTCAATCCTAAAGGAAATGAGTCCTGAATATTCATTGGAAGGACTGATGCTGAAGCTGAAACTCCAATACTTTGACCACGTGATGCAAAGAACTGACTCACTAAAAAAGCCCCTGATGCTGGGGAAGATTGAGGCAGGAGAAGAAGGGGATAACAGAGGATGAGATGGTTGGATGGCATCACCGACTTGATGGACATGAGTTTGAACAAACTCTGGGAGTTGGTGATGGACATGGAAGCCTGGTGTGCTGCAGTCCATGGGGTTGCAGAGTCAGACATGACTGAGCGACTGAACTGAACTTCCTATCATCAGGATAACATGACCAGCTGACAACCGTCAACTTAGTTTAAATGATAGCTCTTGGTGGAAACATCTTCTACTTCCTCCCAGAAATTATGATTCTGTAGAACCTAAAATTGTGACAATGGAAGTACAAAGCCCCAAAGTAGGGACTGGGAGTGCAGATGACACTGCCATCCCCTTGGTTCCCAGCATTTGTCTGCTAGTTGTTAGGGACATGGCATCAGTAATGGCTGGTGGTTCCACATCTAGACTGCACTCGGGGAGAAATTGCCCCAGCTCCACAGTGTGTTCCCTCCATCTGGAGCCTTAGCTGAGCCTTTGAGAGACCATTTCAAAGTTCTACCAGGGCAATCAAGAGACTCTGCATGATGGTGCTCTATGGTAGGAGCAATGAATTCCATGATTACGTGTCCATTATCAAACCTCTGATACCATAAATCTCTGCCCCTTCCACAGTAGAA
Organism: Bubalus kerabau; assembly: GCF_029407905.1. Lineage (NCBI taxonomy): Eukaryota > Metazoa > Chordata > Mammalia > Artiodactyla > Bovidae > Bubalus > Bubalus kerabau. The sequence continues at coordinate 72,217,434 of NC_073630.1, forward strand.
GGGGTCCCCTGTGATCAACCTGACATCAAATATTTGGTTGGTCACCTCAAAGAGAGCTCAGATTCAGTTGGATACCCATCAGTGGCAATAACTTTATCACTTTTGGTGAAAAGGACCTCATGTGATTGGATACATGCATAGCCTTCAGCCCTACTCTGTGGCTACTGCATGGTGCTGGACAAGCCCTCTGTCAGAAAGGCACAGCGAGGTGGTCTTGATTTGTGTAGCTGTCTGTGTGCCAGGCGTTAGACCAGCATAGCTGAAGGTGAGCTCAGGGCTGGGCCAAGGGAATGTGGGGTAGCTACTGGGAGTGGCTAATGCTTGCACCTTAGGATCCATAGCTAAGGGCTGCCCTCCTCAGGATATTTGTCTGGTTAGGGCTCCCCCTTCTTTGCATTGTTCCTTTTCCAGGAATACCAATGTTCACTTACATTTTAGAGATAGTTTTCTCTCAAAGTCTCTCTACCTATATATATAAAACATAAGAACTCAGCCCTCCATATCTGCATGTTCCACATCTATGGATTCAATCAGCTGCAGATTGAAAAAAAATATATTTTTTAATTCCAGAAAGCACCAAAAAAGCAAAACTTGAATTTTACATGCACTGGCAGTTTTGTCCATAGCACTAACATTATATTTATATCTATTTACATAACATTGACATTAAGTATTACCACCTACTCTAGAGAGAATTTAAAGTATACAATGTCTTTGGAAGAATTTATGTAGGTTATACACAAATATTACATAATTTTATGTAAGAGACTTGAGCATCCTTGGATTTCCATATTTGTGGTGGTGGTGGAACAAATTCTCCACAGATATTGAAAGACTACTGTCAAGAGATAGAGAGAGAGAAGAAAATATGTATTTTAAATATACATATGAATAATACTTATATATCTGTGTGAGTAGAAAATAAAAACACCATAATATTAAGAACAACCATTATCTGCATAATCAAAGTATAGGTGACTTTTTCCCTTTTAAATTTTTGGATACTTTTATAATTTTAACCATAAAATGCATCATTTCTAGAATCAAAAGTGAACAGTTAACCTTAGAAATTTAGAAGAATCCACCTTTGTATTTCAGATATAAATTTTGGACCCTTTTGTCCTCAGTTTGCCCAATATTTTCAGTTGCTTGGAAAAGGGGAATTTACTGCCATGAAACGGAGATTTTCCAGTAGACATGAGAAATGAATGAAGAGTTCAGTGTGGTCAGAAGACAGATATGAGATCACATTATTCTTTACAGTCTAACTCTGTTAATACATTAGAATTTAATATCACAAAATTAATAACGCTCTGCTTAAAAGAATATCTAATTTAACAACCTGATTTTACACCAGTCCAGGTTCGATGCAGGATACAGGATGCTTGGAGCTGGTGCACTGGGATGACCCAGAGGGGTGGTATGGGGAGGGAGGTGGGAGGGGGTTTCAGGATTGGGAACACGTGTACAACCATGGCAGATTCATGTTGATGTATGGCAAAACCAATACAATATTGTAAAGTAATTAGCCTCCAATTAAAATAAATAAATTTAAATTTAAAAAACCCTGATTTTATAAATTTGTTAGTGACGTATTTTGTACATGTAAATAGATCATGCTATTTTGATTTCAATAATGCTTAGAGACAGTGTTTAGAGTCAATTTGAAAAATCTGACAGTTTGCATCATTAATTTACTTAGTGGGAAAAGAAAACACCAAGTTTTCATAGAAACAAAGTGCTAGAATGGACTTGAGAGGTCAGTAAATCCTTGCATTTTATAGCTGATATAAATGCCTGAAAGTAATCTGTCCAGGCTGACCTTTAAGAGATAGCAGATTTTTATTTTATATATTTATTTATTTTTTTACTATATCTGCAACTAGAGTGGACTGCTAGTATCATTTTACTTTAGGCCAACTTGGGGGAAAAAAAATTGTGTGCATCTATATTGCGCTCTTGGGCTCTCCTGTTGGCTCAGTGGTAAGGAATCCACCTGCCAATGCTGGAGATGTGGGTTTGATCCCTGGGTCAGGAAGATCTCCTGGAGAAGGAAATGGTAACTCACTCCAGTGTTCTGCCTGGGAAATCCCATGGACAGAGGAGCCTGGCAGGCTACAGTCCTTGGGGTTGCAAAAGTTAGACACGACTTAGCAACTAAACAACAACAACATTCTGGACTCTTACATAGATTTTTCAAGAAATTTTCTGAAGCAAAAACCACTCGGCTCAGGAGGGCCATGCATGTACAAGGTCACATGACTGTCTAAAATTAGAGCTGTGATCCCAAACCAGGACTGTCTCAATCAATGACACTTGAGAAATTAATATTTGGGAGAAAGTATTTCCAGAAGATGGAGTAAGGACCTTCAAAAATCCACTCCTTTATAAGAGCCACAAAAACACTGGTAAAAAAAACTTTCAAAATTAACTTTTTTGGTACTCTGAAAATTAATCAAAAGTTTGCGCCAATCTAGAGTGTTTGCTCAAGAAATATGGCTGTATTTTGATAAAGACAGCATATTTTGTGGCATTTTAATGGTCCCTCCTTTCCCCATTTTTGTGGTAGCCTTGAATACAAACAACCTTGCAACCATAGCAGCTATGAAAACCAACAGACTCACAGCCCTAAAGAGGGCAGATGGATCTGAAGCTTACCCAAAGTCCCATCTCCAGAGATTTATTATGATATGACCTGCCTGGCAGCTCTCTGAAAACCTTCTTTGCAGAGCTTGTCTTTATTTAACTTGACTCAGACCTAGCTCAGTGGGAAATCCCTTATCCCAGTATGTTTGTTGAAAATAATCAATGGCATTTGTTTAGAATCACAATTGTTAGAGGCAGTAACACCAGGTGGGGATTTCCAAAGGGAAAATTGGAATAAGGGACTTTGAAAAGCTCCAAACTGTTACTGTGGCTTAGAAGGACATGCCTAGGTACACAACCAAGAAAGAGAAGGCAAGAGAGCCTCTGGCTGTCATTGAGGCTCTGTATAAGCAGTAGTAAAGGCTGAGGCAGAATTGTAAACTGCCACAACAAATACCCAGAAATTCTCAGAAAAGAGTTGGAAACTTACAGGTTCAAGGCATTTAAGGAAACCTCTGTGCAATCTCTGGGGCTTCCCTGATGGCTCAGTGGTAAGGAATCTGCCTGCAATGCAGGAGACACACGTTTGATCCCTGGGTTGGGAAGATTCTCTGGAGTTGAAATGACAACCTACTCCAGTGTTCTTGCCTGGGAAATCCCATGAAGGGAGGAACTTGTCAGGCTACAGTCCAAAGGAACACAAAGAATCAGACGTGACTGAGCACAGCACGGCACAAGCTAACCAATAAGGTACTTCAATGGCTGCAGATAAAAAATGATATAGATTTTACAGGATTAGTAAGTAAATGAACAGGCAAACAAACAGTAACAACAATGAAAAGCAACAGCAACACTCCCTAGAGAGGAGAACAACTTAATTTTGGGATTATCATATTATACTGTTTAAAATATCCAGATTCCAATCTGCAAAGAAACAGAGAAGTGTAGTCCACGCAACGGAGAAAAAAGAAGTCAGTAGAAACTGTTCTTTTAAGTCAACCATTACAACTATCAGCAAAGAACTAAAGGAAACAATGAGGCTTCTCTGGTGGCTCAGTGGTAAAGAATCCACCTGCCAATGCTGGAGACGCAGATTCCATCCCTGGGTCAGGAAGATCCCCTGGAGAAGGAAATTGCAACCCATTCCAATATTCTTGCCTGGGAAATCCCATGGACAAAGGAGCCACACACACACACACACACACACACACTCATTAATACAAAGACCATATATTGTATGACTCCTTTTATATCAAATGTCAAAGACAGATTCATAAAGATAGAAATTAGATTAGTGGTTACTAGAGCTTGAGGTAAGAAGGGTATGGGAAGTGACTTCTAATGGATATGGTATTCTTTTTAGGGTGATGAAAATGTACTTATAATTGGGTAGTGATTATGGTGAATATACTAACTCTATGAATGTACTAAAAGTCACTGAACTGTACACTTAAGAAAGGGTGACTTTTATCTGGGCATGGTTTTACATGCTAAGATCATGTAATTTTTCATCTAATTATTGAACTGCTAAGTTGTATATTTGAGTAAACTCCAGGAGTTGGTGATGGACAGGGAGACCTGCCGTGCTGCAGTCCGTGGGCTCACAAAGAGTTGGACATGACTGAGTGACTGAACTGAACTGAACTGAACTGATGTTGAATATATAAAATCACTGAAGCACATAAGTGCTATCAAGGAATCAAAGTACCCCAATGTATGTTTTTAAAAATATATCAATGTTCAATGTTATGTGGCAGCCTAGATGGGAGTGGAGTTTGGGGTGGAGTGGAGTGGAGAATGGATACAAGTGTATGTATGACTGAATCGCTTGGCTATTCACCTGAAACTATCATAATGTTGTTAATCAGCTATGCCCCAAGAAAAAATTAAAAGTTAAAAAAAATCTACCAATGTTTTTCTGATTCTCCCCCATCTTGCTTTATATCTAATCTCTTCACTTTCTAAACATATTTTCTTATATTTTTGAAATTTATGAGAATACTTTTCTGTTTCCTACCTACAGAGCTAACATTCATTGGAGTCTTTGCAGGCAAATTCTTCAGCAAAGTGACCTCTACACTGCCCCTTCCACATCCTTACAATCCTACAGCCTCTTAGAAACCTGCACCATCTCCCAGAAGTATCTGTACAAATGAGTTTATAAGTGGACATTTGAGCTTAGAGTAAACTTGAAGAGATGCCAAAGGCACTTGGTTGAATTAAAATCATAGCTTTAGCAAGAAGTGATTTTCCTAAAGACTTCAGACTTGCTTGACAAGGCTTCCAGACTTAAGGGAGATTTTTTTTTTTTTTTTTTTGCTCTAGGAAATGGCTGTGTGGTGATGAGCCAACATGAGACCTGCATATTAAGGAAACTTATGGAAAAGTTTAGGTTGGAAAAAACCTACAGTTTTTTTTCCTCCCTTTCTCATCCTAGCAAATTTTATAGAAATTAAGTGAGGTCTAGTAAACAATATACACTTTATAAGGAAAACAGATTTTCATGTGAATAGACATCCTACAGTTTTATAAAAATGTATCACTTGAATCCTACTATTTGTTTTAGTTCAAAGAAAGTTTCAAAATGTCCCACTAGATTTAAATAGAATTATGTTAGTAGACTATGGAATGACAAATTTAGGGGACTGAATTTTTATAAATATCTACTGAGGTCTTTTGAAAAAGAAAAGGAATGTATTCTCTTATGATCATACATGTTAAGGGGATGAATAACAATGGAAAGGAGCCGACTGACTTGAGGATTCTAAAATGCTAAGAACGCAAGATAATGATCACCACTGTGAGATGCACACCTGGGAGAGAAAGAATAATGCTGGGGTCACATCCATCCATCCTGGGCCACAGTCGGACTCTCCAACACAACCAAGCTGGAGACTGTTGACCAAGGAAATGCACGTTCTCAGCATGGCTTGTTTAAAAATTATTATTGTATTTTACAAATTCATCAGGTTTAAAGAAAAAGCCTTTTCCCACTGCTTTGAGCTATCAGTCTTGTTGCTGAGCATCACGTGTCTTGTTTAACTTGAGAGATAATGGGTTACAGACCTCGAGTAGCATCTCATGAAAATCTTCAATATCAAATGCACTTCTATGTGGACTTTAAAATGTGACCTGAAGAAGAATATTCAGCACTGTAAAGCAGATTTATGTGTTACTAACAGTAATATGTTAACACATTTCCTTTTACATGTTGATGATGATGGTGATATCTACATAAGGTGATTTAGAATTTACAAAGAATTTTTGCAAACATAATTTTACTTAATTCACACAAAAGCCTATGAGATGTTTAGGGTCAAATTTTTTTTAGGGCAGATATTTTTGTCTTCATTTCACACATGGGATAACTGTGCCTCAGAGGAGTTGAATTCTGCTTGTCATTAAAATTGAAGTCTGGATCCAGGGCACTTGATTTTAATTTCAGAACATTTTGCAAACCCATGTTCTCAATCTGGACTGCATATAAGAATCATCTGATTATATTAAAAAAAAAAAAATCCTCGTGTTCTGGATGAACCCCAGACCAGTGAAATCAGAATGACTTGTCATGAGACCCAGGCCACAGTATTCGTTACAGTTCTTCAGATAACACCAGTGTTCAGCCAAGTGTGAGAACTTTGTTCTACAATGCCGTGTTTCTTCCTTAAAGGAAGAGTGGCGTTTAAAAACTGTTCTCATTGGAAGGACTGATGCTGAAGCTGAAGAGCCAATACTTTGACCCCTTGATGTGAAGAGCTGACTCATTAGAAAAGACCCTGATGCAGGGAAATGTTGAAGGCAGAAGGAGAAGAGGGTGAGAGAGGATGAGCTGGTTGGATGGCATCACCGATACAATGGATATGAACTTGGGAAAACTCCCAGAGATGGTGAGGGACAGGGAAGCCTCATGCGCTGCAGTCCATGGTGTCTTGAGGAGACGGATACAACTTGGTGACTGAACAACAGCAACATTTAAGAGACCGAGATGTGAACCTTCAAAGATTTTAATATATTCATTGTCTTATTCAACTATTATTTCTTGAGAATCTTCTATGTGTCTAGTGGCACTTTTCTAGAAGTTACCACAAAGTTCCTGGCAGTCTAGTTACTTCACGGGCAATACTATCATTTTGGCCAGATGTAGTGATCTTCTTTCATGCTGCTCATGAGAAATATCCTCATGAGGAATATTCATTCCTCACTCTTGCTCCTCTTCTTAATTTGACCTCAATGCCAATCACTTTTGTGCAATGAAATGTTTTCTGCTCTGTGCTCTACCAGTAAACATGCATGCATGCTACATCGCATCAGCTGTGTCTGACTCTTTGAGACCCTATGGACTGTAGCCTGCCAGGGCCAGGCTCCTCTGTCCATGGGATTCTCCAGGCAAAAATACTGGAGTGATTTGCCATGCCTAGCCTTTTCCAAAGGAGAAGGCAATGGCACCCCACTCCAGTACTCTTGCCTGGAAAATCCCATGGGCAGAGGAGCCTGGTAGGCTGCAGTCCAGGGGGTCGCGAAGAGTCGGACACGACTGAGCGACTTCACTTTCACTTTTCACTTTCATGCATTGGAGAAGGAAATGGCAGCCCACTCCAGTGTCCTTGCCTGGAGAATCCCAGGGACGGGGGAGCCTGGTGGGCTGCCATCCATGGGGTTGCGCAGAGTTGGACACGACTGAAGCGACTTAGCAGCAGCAGCCTTTTCCAAATGCAAATTTCTGAGCCCAGGTGAAACAAAGCCAGTTATTTGGAAACCATCAGCTATGTCCTCCCCAGTAAGCTCTGAGGAGCTAAGGGGATGTGAGAGGCAGCCATCCACCACATTCCCTATCTCTTATGGTAAACAAGGAATTAGTATGTGAACAATAAAGAAAAAAGGATTGGCCCCAGATAGCTAGATGCATATGAAAGAAATGATTTCAGCAAGCCCTGTGGCTTGCATTTAGATCACGAAATCTCTTCACATGAGCGATTTAGTTTCCTCTTAATTAACAGTAACCTTTGAATATTCAGATTACCTGTCCCTTGCTGCAAGCTTGTGAATAGCCTGGCTCCTCCCCTGCCTCCTGGAAGTCTGTGCTTTTGGGGTTATCTGATACTGTCTCCTGGCTCAAGTCCTAAAATTCCCACCAAATGAAACCTAACTCTTAACTTTTAGGTTGTGCATATTTTTTTTAGTTGACACTTTCTTCCTAAATGAAGAGTTAGAGCACTATAATAGAGGTGGGATGTATGGACACTTTTACTGTGTAAAAAGACCTGTTAGGTAGTTAGAATAGGAAAAAGGAGTCCAAAATGGCTGTGGCCAGAAGACAAAGAAAGGGAAAAGCCTATGAAAATGGAATAAAAGAAAATCCATGGACCGGAGTGAGAACTTCAGGTTAAACAAACACACCCCCTTCTTGGCTAGACCAATTTGCATAGGGCAGGCTCAGGGGGGAGGAGACAAAAAGAGAAGCCAAGATGGATTGAGGCCTCTCATTTGGGGCTGGACCGCCCTCATGCCTTGAGGGTGAACTTTCCTTTGCTTGCCAAATAAGGCTCTGAGCTGTAACCGAGCTGTAACACTGGTCCACCATTTCGAATCTTTGCTGCAGTGAGACAGAACCAAGGAAATTACACACTCCCCTACCCCGACATATCTGGTGCCGTGATTCGGATGTAAACTGGCTGAAACAACCTTGGCTCGACTACCTAGAGACTCAGGTGAAAAATTTCACTCGGGGCTCAGTGTAAAGAAAATTGAAAAAAAAATTTTTTTTTTGGGTAGATTTTGTTGGAGTATAGTTGATTTACAATGTCATGTTAGTTTCGGGTGTACAGCGAAGTAAGTCAGTTATACATAGACATATATCCATTATTTATCAGATTCTTGTCCCATATAGATCATTACAAAGTATTAAGTAGACTAAAAAAACTCTTCTGCTGCTTCCTGATACGCTTCCTTTTGTCAGATAAGGAGAGCCAAGTACTCCATCATGCTCTTCTTTCTGACTTGGCTGCTAGGAGGCTTGGAACTATGTACTGTGTACAAGTCCGATTGGTTTCTTTCACTGCAACTCTTCTGGCACATTTCCCTACATATCAGTCAGGGTCTTGGCCCTCCTGATGCTTAAACAAGGTCATTGTCAAGAGTTTGATAAAGGTCTGGGGAAGGTTAAGGGAAGCCAGTGAGTTATGGTGGGACATTCTATGGCTTGCTGCAGCTGGAAGGAAGCCACTGCAGCCAGAGTCTGGAGGAGAAGTGGGAAGCAGTTGCTGGAATGTGGCAAGTGTCTGCAGCTCTAGGAGAGGGCTGCCTGATGGGAGCTGTAGCTGGTGGTGGAGGACCACAACTACTGCCAACCCAGGGTCCTGCAGGGAAGGAGCCTAGGCCAAATCTCCCAACATCTTTCTCCTCTTGACCTTGAGTCCCTTGCCAGCAATGGCCATTATTGAAAACAGATAGAAACCAGAGGGCAAAGAGGCCCAACTGATAGACTCCATAGTGGTCAGTGACCCAGGACACAGAGCAGGGTGAAGGGTGGATTAGGAAGGACAAGAGAGACAACTCAGTGCCCATCTCTACTAGGCAATGAGTCTTACACTTTACATGGATTTTACTAAAACAAAGGCTTCTCTGGTAGCTCAGCTGGTAAAGAATCTGCCTGCAATGCAGGAGACCCTGATTTGATTCCTGGGATCAAACTGGAGCAAGATCCCCTGGAGAAAGGAAAGGTTACCCACTCCATTATTCTGGCCTGGAGAATTCCCTGGTCTGCATAGTCCATGGGGTCACAAAGAGGTGGAAACAACTGAGTGACTTTCACTCTACAACAAGGTCATTGTCAAGAGATTAATGAAGATCTAGTACCTCTTATTGTTTCCTACTTTGTTACTTTTTACTTTAAAATTAGGCTGAGTTTGGAAAAGAATGGGCAAAAGTTTAAGAATGGCAGTAAAAGCCTAAAATACCATGATTTATTGTGGTTGAAACATGTAAAGTTTATAGAAGAATCACTACCTTCCTACATGACCATGTTCAGATTTTAGAAACCCCTGAGGGAAATAAGCCAACACTCTCATCTTTATGATTGAATCATCTCTCTTTGTGTCTCTCACAGTTGTCTGTTCTAGCTATATATCTCCAGATAAACCAGGGGCTGATGTTTTTCTGACAAATCTGTATATTGCTCTTTAGGGATTTGACTGGAGTAAATTCTCCTGTCATGTTATTCAAACTCATTTACACAAGCCCAGGACTCCATAGGCCATTTCTTTTCTTCCTTTCTTTTTTTAAAAACATGCTGTTTGTGTAAGATTTTGAAAGCACAGAAAGTGTAAGAAGAAAATACAAATTCCCTGACTCGGCTCTGAGAGAAGACCACTGAAAATACTTGAGCATATTTTCTTTATATCTCGATGTTTACTTGTTTCCTTTTACCATCACCAGCATGATAGCCCTTACTATTAAAAGCTCAACACTATTCTAAGAGCTTTACCATATAAAGTAAAAACTCTTATGATCTTCATTTTACAGATGAGGAAACTGAGGCAGACAAAGGTTATACAATTTGCTCAAAATCACATAAAAAATAAGTGGCAAGACTTGGATTTGAACCAGAACAATGTGTTCAACTGCTCACACTTCAAGTCACAAAATAGAGTGATATGACATCAGTTAAAAACATGAGCAGCAGAAGGAAAAAACAAAGGTAAGATCATAAACTGGAATCATAAAATGACTAAAAATTCCAAACCATAAAAACCTTTATCCTTGCTTCTAGCATTCTACAGAGTTTGCTCTAACTTTGTAGTATCCTTTTGTAATTTTAGAAGGGGAGCCTTGTCAATTACAAAAGGCTCATGCTGCTGCTACTGCTGCTAAGTTGCTTCAGTCGTGTCCAACTCTGTGCGACCCCATAGACGGCAGCCAACCAGGCTCCCCCGTCCCCGGGATTCTCCAGGCAATAACACTGGAGTTGGTTGCCATTTCCTTCTCCAATGCATGAAAGTGAAAAGTGAAAGTGAAGTCGCTGAGTCTTGTCCGAGTCTTAGCAACCCCATGGACTGCAGCCCACCAGGCTCCTCCATATTTGGGATTTTCCAGGCAAGAGTGCTGGAGTGGGGTGCCATTGCCTTCTCCAGCATAGGGGCTTCATTGGTGGCTCAGGCGGTAAAAAATTTGCCTGGAATGCAGGAGACCTGGGTTCGATCCTTGGGTTGGGAAGATTCCCTGGAGAAGGGAATGGCAATCCATTCCAGTATTCTTGTCTGGAGAATTCCCTGGACAGAAGAGCCTGGTGGGGCTACAGTCCATGGGGTCACAGAGTCAGACACAACTGAGTGACTAACACTTTCACACTTTCACACTGGGGTTCATAAGATTAAAAACAGATCAAATGATCAACAGAAATATTGCTATTGTTGATATTGTGATCAGACAGAAGTCATAAATACTTGGTTATCATGTAATGTAACTAATAATGTGATTTATTCTTTTCATTTATTGTTTCATTATTATTAAGCACCTGGGCTTCCCTTGTGGCTCAGCTGGTAAAGAATCTGCCTGTAATGCAGGAGACCTGGGTTCGATGCCTGGGTTCGATCCCTGGGTTGGGAAGATCCCCTGGAGAAGGAAAAGACTATCCACTCCAGTATTCTGGCTGGAGAATTCTATGGACTGTAGAGTCCATGGGGTCACAGAGCTGGACATGGCTCTGTAACTGTCATACTTGAAGCACCTACTCTGGATCAGGTATGGTTCTAGGTATTAGCAATACAGTATGCAATAAGTCTTTGTGTTAGGGATCTTACATTGCAGTGAAAGAGACAGACAATAAGCAAGCAAAGAAATTAAAAATATATCATTTCAAGTAGGGGGAGAGTGCCAGAGTGAAGAAGAGAAGGCCTACTTCAGGAATATTCCAACTGGGGCAAAAGATGAATTTTGTGGTCTATGGTTTGTAACATCCCTCAATAAAGACCAAGTCAAATTCAGGGAAGGTGATTCACATAGGGTAGCAGCATCGTCTATAGAAGTAGATTTTAGATTCTAAAGAAAAATAGATGGACTTCATATCCTGTAACTAATCATCTGTGCTCTGTGTGCTCACTCAGTGGTGTCTGACTCTTTGTGGCCTCATGGACTGTAACCCACCAGGCTCCTCTGTCCATGGGATTTCCCAGGCCAAGAGTACCAGAGTGGGTTGCCATTTCCTCCTCCAGGGGATCTTCCCAACTCAGGGACTGATTCCACATCGCTTGTGTCTCCTCCATTGGCAGCAGATTCTTTACCACCAGTGCCATCTGGGAAGCCCCAAATCATCAGTAAATATGACTGTAAAATGTTTTTCATCCAAGGATTGGTAAGTATGGGAGGGTACAGTAGTGAGGTCTAATCCCACTGAGTGCCTAGAGTTAAATACAGAGTGGTGGTTCTCACACTTGTGCTTATAGTAGCTTCCCTAAGGTTTAAAACCTAGATTATCAGCTTGCCCTAAGAAGTTTTGCTTTAGAAGGTCTGGGGTGGAGTCCAATAATGTGCATTCTTAATAAGTTATGATGTGCTGCTGTTGCTTCAGTGATCACTCTTTGAGAACCAGTAGTATTGACCCATGGAGAAGGCAATGGCACCCCACTCCAGTACTCTTACCTGGAAAATCCCATGGATGGAGGAGCCTGGTAGGCTGCAGTCCATGGGGTCGCTGAGAGTCGGACACGACTGAGCGACTTCACTTTCACTTTTCACTTTTATGCATTGCAGAAGGAAATGGCAACCCACTCCAGTGTTCTTGCCTGGAGAATCCCAGGGATGGAGGAGCCTGGTGGGCTGTCATCTATGGGGTCGCACAGAGTCGGACACGACTGAGGCCACTTAGCAGCAGCAGCAGCAGCAGTATTGACCCATGAGTTCTAAGACTCAGTTTGGGTGGTGACCATGGTGGGGATTCCAAGAGTTGGGGTTGAAATCCTCTTGGAAAAATGAAGTGGCCTAACCTAATCTATCTTTTCAGATGACCATTCCATGTGAGCTAAAGAAGTACTTGTTTCCAACTCGGGGAGCCAGGCTTTTTCCCTGGGGAAATTGTTATCAAACGGCTACAAAGCACAGACAGATGGGTACTTGAAGTCCTGTTCCATTAGTCTGGCCAAAACTGTTTTAGCTTGGAAGACTTTCAGGAAGATACAAGCAAAACATCTGTGTCAAGCATTAATTTTTACTAGTAAAAAATAATCACAGTCATAAAATTATATTTCATATTGATAAAAAATAACCTTTAAACACACAAGACATTTCCAAATTAATAAGTCTCTTTGAAAGCATCATTTTAATAGATATATAACATTCCATCATGTGATTCTGTGTAATTTATGACCATTTCTCTTCTGTAGATTTCCACTATTTTTGCTCCTACAAATAATAGTAATGAATACCTGTGCACATAGATCTTTGCCTACATTTCAATTACTTTAGCTTACTCAAAGTGGAATAGCTGAGTCAAAATAAACATTTCTATATGTGCATGAAATATATTTCCATTTGTTATTTCTAACCAAGAAGTATTTAAATGTGAACACTGTTGCAAGGACAGCATGATTTTGGCTTCCTTCTTTGCCATTTGAATAAGACTAAGCCTTCTTGTTCTCAAAATAATAAGCATGTGATTCATCTAGAAGGAAAAGAAATTTCATATCAAAATGTCTCTAAAGAAAATTCAAGAAAGTCTCTTTGAAGAGGGAGCTAACGGAAAAAAACTTTGCCACAGAGTACACAGGAAAAATTCCTAATTAAATCTCTCTCTCTCTCACCAGAGTTGCCTCATTACAGCTTCCCCTGACAATCTCTAGTCTGTCTTTCTCTCCAGCCTCAGCTGATCTCTCTCACCTTCCAGACCTAGGTCCATGCCTCTCTCTTGTAAACAAACATAAGCACTTCATTTTAAAAAATGTCCAGCTGTAGCCTTGAATAGTGAAATTAAGGCCCAGAAATGGATTGAGTGAAGAATTTTCTTGAAGAGGCTTTAGAGGGAAGCTTGTGGACATTGCAGAAACGCATTGCAGGTTGACTTTGGCCAAAACTTGCTCCTTAACTTAGACATTTATGTCCTGCCATTGGAAGACTGAACAGCAAAATCCTTCTTTGATGTCATTTCTGACCTTCCTGAACTTGAGTGTGCCCAATGATTGTGTGACTGGGTAAGTTCCAATCACATCTATGGTATCTAATCATTGTAACAAAGTCTACAATATGAACAAAGCATGTCAATCAAATTTATTAATATTTGAATACTCACTTTTAAATGCAGATAAGCTTCATTGATGTAACTTGGATTAAAAATCTCTTTATGGGTGTTATATGTTGAAATTTTCCAGTAATCTTGTATGGATGTGACAGTTGGACTGTGAAGAAAGCTGAGCACCAAAGAATTGATGCTTTTGAACAGTGGTGTTGGAGAAGACTCTTGAGAGTCCCTTGGACTGCAAGGAGATCCAACCAGTCCATCCTAAAGGAGATCAGTCCTGGGTGTTCATTGGAAGGACTGATGTTGAAGCTGGAACTCCAATACTTTGGCTACCTGATGCAAAGAGCTGACTCGTTTGAAAAGACCCTGATGCTGGGAAAGACTGAAGGCAGGAGGAGGGGGATGACAGAGAATGAGATGGTGGGATGGCATCACCGACTCAATGGACACGAGTTTGGGTAAACTCTGGGAGTTGGTGATGGACAGGCAAGCTGCAGTGGGGTTGCAAAGAGTCGGACACGACTGAGCGACTGAACTGATGTTGAAATTCTTTAAGTAGGTGCACACTTACTAATTTTAAGAGTATAATGTATTACTAATTATTGTAAAAGTTGTTAACTTCACATATAAAGACAAAAAGAATATTCAAACAGTTAAATAGATAAATTGATTCATTGTATGAACATTAAAAGAATGTATTAGCTAGACAACTTTTTGGAAGAAGTTTATATCCTTTTTTAGCCAATAAATGCTTATAAAATTAATAACACAAGTATGAATAATAAAGCTCAACTTTATTAATAATCATAATCTTTGTGGAATCATTTGGTGTACTAGCATTCCTAACAATAAACAAAATAATCTTAAAGGAATCATTTAATTTTGAGTGATTTAACCCCCATTTGGGTTATGCTTCTTGGAAGACAAAGACCTTTTTAAAGAGTTTTAATGAATGAATTAAAAGCAGAAGGCCAGCTTTTTCATCTCAAAATTATATAAGATGGAAAAATCTTCATAATTAGGTGCAGCAGCACCTGTGGTAAATTACCATTGATCCAGAGAAAAAATATACACTATGAGGGAAGTAAGATAGTACTAGAGAAAAAGGAAGTATCTAAAAAACTCCTTCCTCCTTTCCTGCTATCAGTTTAAAGTGAGTGACTATTCAATGAAGCAAACACTAAGCAAGCAATCCCAGGAGCAATCAAGCAACTGACAGAGCTCAGAATCTATTGCTCTAAATCTTAATGGTAAATTTGTTCAATTTAGCTAGTAAAAGGCTAAACAATAAAAATTTGATAATAATAATTATTGTTATTTAGATTTATTGTGGTTATCCCACAAACAAGTTCTCTGATTAGGATATTTGGCTTTAGGTGAATTTTTTTTTTTAATCCAGACATTTATAATTCAGTCAAAATGTGTATTTGCCACATGTCTAATTTACTTTAATATTTTTAATCCTGTCAAAGCTCATTAGCAAAAACTGCTGTTGACTGCAGCAGCAGGAGATTGGGCCAAAACTGCCTTATTAAAACATTCCCATCTGGATATGTTTTTCAGCTTTCCTCAATGAGGCATTCAGCTGGCAAAAGCAGAGATCTGCTACGATCAGGAAAGTTTTCTCTTCTTGAGCATTCTTTTCTTCCAAGTCTTCGAGTCCCTGACATGTTGTTTCTATAATAGTTTGGAATGATGTTTTCTTACTAGACACCAAGAGGATTCAAGTCCCTGTGGGATGATTTGGGAGAATGGCATTGAAACATGTATAATATCATATATGAAACGAGTCGCCAGTCCAGGTTCGATGCACGATACTGGATGCTTGGGGCTGGTGCACTGGGACGACCCAGAGGGATGGTACAGGGAGGGAGGAGGGAGGAGGGTTCAGGATGGGGAACACATGTATACCTGTGGTGGATTCATGTTGATATATGGCAAAACCAATACAATATTGTAAACTTAAAAAATAAAATTAAATTAAATTAAAAAAAATGCTTACTGATGTTCACCATGCCAGGAGAACTTAGAGAATATTGTATCCAGAAGCCTCACTTTCCAGGTGAAGAAACAGGCTTCAGCAGGTGAAAGAACCCATGCAAGCTTCAGCAGCTAACCAGGGAGGAACCGGAACAGGATCCCACCTCCCTCCCAAGGTGCACTCCAGCACTCAGTCCAGAGCTGCAAGTTGTCACCTTTCGACCTATCTTCTTTTCTCTTTCTTAGGGCCGTACTCTTGATCAGACTTAAGAACCATCTTTCTTTTTCTTCTCAAATCTAGTCATATTTCAACTTTAAGAACTGATGGGATCGAGCCTCTTTGATCTCTTCCTGTTTCCTGAGTATTTCAACCTGCCGCCTCGTGGGTCTAATGAGCATCACAGATGATCCATTGATGTTTCCGGCTCAATGAACCATTCATTATTACACTGATTATTATGAATTGCATTTTGGCGTGTGCTCCTTCCCCTTAATTTTGAAACCCATGTGTATTGGACAGGAAATCTAGTCCATGTGTTTTTAACTCATTTGCACCCAGGTCATTAGAATGTGACTGGTCAGAGCTAACTGGACTCTAAGTAGTGCTCTGGGTCTTTTCATAATGTATTGATGTCTTAGCTTCTGCAAGATGTCACCAGCCAGATTGTAGGCACTAGAGTTCCAATTCTAGCTCTTCAAAGTCGACTCTGACATACTCTCAGTCACCTCTTCTTAATTAACTCCATATTTGTGATATTTTCTTTGGATGAATGACTATGTAAGACTGAGACAAGTTTGAGCGTACTATCCTCCTAGGAACTTCTAGAAATAGTAATGTAAATAACAATACTGAGAATTCATTGTGCATTTACTATGTGCCAGGCACTGTTTTAGGCACTCTGCTGTTGCTGCTGCTGCTAAGTTGCTTCAGTGGTGTCCGACTCTGTGCGACCCCATAGACGGCAACCCACCAGGCTCCCCTGTCCCTGGGATTCTCCAGACAAGAATAATGGAGTGGGTTGTCATTTCCTTCTCCAATGCATGAAAGTGAAAAGTGAAAGTGAAGTCGCTCAGTCGTGTCCGACTCTTAGCGACCCCATGGACTGCAGCCCACCAGGCTCCTCCATCCATGGGATTTTCCAGGCAAGAGTACTGGAGTGGAGTGCCTTTGCTTTCTCCATTTAGGCACTCTACCTGTGTTTAATTCTCACAATAACCCAGTGACTTGGGTAGGATTATTATTTCCATTTTAAAGACTAGAAAATAGAGACCCCAGGTCACAGCTAATAGGTGCTGAAGCCACAGATCTATGTATCCTTCTTGGATAATCTCATGAGATCTCTGCTACCTCTACTCTTACCTCTCAAGTCTGACCCATAGCCCACACCTCTTGGCTGTGTTTAGGAAATGCACATCCATTTGCCTGCTGCACATCTCTATTTGGAGATCCCAGAGGATCACAAACTCAGGGTCCATAACTGAGCTTATCCACTCTTGAGAGTCCCTTGGACAGCAAGGAGATAAACCAGTCAATCCTAAAAAGAATCAACCCTGAATATTCATTGGAAGGACTGATGCTGAAGCTGAAGCTCTGATACTTGGGCCACCTGATGTGAACAACAGACTCATTGGAAAAGACACTGATGCTGGGAAAGATTAAGGGCAGGAGGAGAAGAGGCTGGCAGAGGATGAGATGGTTGGATGGCATCACCGACTCAATGGACGTGAGTTTGAGCAAACTCTGGGAGATAGTGATGGACAGGGAAGTCTGGTGTGTACCAGTCCATGGAGTCGCAGAGTCAAACTCGACTGAGCAACTGAACAACAACTCTTCTTCCTAGCTTCCACAATAGGCTCCTTCTGTTGTATTCTTATCTCATAAAAAATGCTAAGATTCCTCTCCTTTACAATTCATCTATGCAGTTTTATCACCCACCTCTCCTTCCATTACTGTCCACTGCAACCCCTTCCATCAGACTGCAAATACCTCTTGCAGGCATGGCCATCACTTTGCTCTGCCTCCAATCCATTCTCTACACTCTATCCACACATGATTATCTCTTCAATAGCTCTCCATTATCCATGGGGATAAACTCTTAACTCCTTATGGATGTGTCTTTCTCTCTAGACTGAGTTCTTCGGGAGAAGGAACGTGGTCCAATTCATCATTAGCTATTCATTGACTAGTATTTGTTGAGTGAATGAAAGTGCCTACACTGGTTCTATTCAATGGTCAAAAGTCTCCTTTTTCTTCCAAAGGTTGGGGGAGGGAGCTGAGTGGGAGGGCAGTTAGGGATGATGATCTCTGCCTCTCTTGACCCAAGTCTTTCAAAGAGGAAAGAAGGAGAATAACACTCAGCTTGCTATGTTTTGTTATGAGCCCCTAGATATTTTTAAAGGGATAAGCTTACCCTATCCCAGCAGACACCCTATGAATAGTACTGTCTTCATTTTTGAGATGATAAAACTAAGGTCCAGTAAAGAATATGCCCAAGGTCAAAAACTTAGTAGTTAACCAAGCTTAGTCATTGACCAAACCATCATTTAAACCTTAATCTGGCTAGTTCCAAAGCTGGGCCTCCTTATATCCATCAACCGTGTAAAATTCGTTCTAAAACTAAGTCCAATAACCTTATACATGAGCCATATCTGATCCGGGCATCCTGCCCACCCTCCCTCAAGTGTCCTTTGCCAATACACTCATTCATTCCTCTATTCCACCCACCACAGCCTCCCAACCACAGACCACGGGCTCCAGCAAAGCTTGGAGTTTGCCAATCTGACTTAGAGATAAGGAATATCTTACAGAACTTTCCTGATCTAATAATATCCATTGTGTTTTCCTGGATCAGATAGGGAGTTTTAATTAAAGTTAAAATCTTATCTGCAACTGCTTAGTTAGAAGAAATATTTTCCTCTTTCACAGGTTCTGATTTTTGGGAGGCATTAGGGAAGCTAAATAAAAATAGTCAGGGTGCAAAGAGGTAAGTGTACTTCCTAGCATCGGAGTTTGAAGTTTTCAGAATTTTGAACCCAGGTGCTGAAGCAAATGAGGCAACTTGTGCATTGTGAGATTGAACACAATTCTTTGAGGAATACAAGTCTGTGAGTCAGGGAAACAATCACATGGGGTCATAAGCTCAGGGAACGCCAGTATAAGATGGGAGCTATTGTCTAACTCAATTCATTTTAAAATTCGACCATTCTTAAGTGCTTATTGTATATCCAGCCCTAAATACACAAGTAAGTAAGACACAGTTCCTGCTGGTGAGCTCACAGTCCAGTCAGGGATACAGACACGAAAACAAACAAGTAACAATTACTTGTGATAATTATGCTAAGTACCTGCATGGCACAGGAGAGAAAGCAATTACTTTTTTTTTTTTTTAACGGAAGCACAGTTGAGTCACAGAATCATGTTAGTTTCAAGTGAATAGCATAGCGATTCAGTTATTGTGCTCCTGCTCAGTCCCTCAGCCATGCCCGACTCTTTGCAACCCCATGGATTGTAGCCCGCAAGGCTGCTCTGTCCATGGGATTTTCCAGGCAAGAATACTGGAGTGGGTTGCCATTTTCTTCTCCAGGGGCTCTTCCTGACCCAGAGATCAAACCCATGTTCCATGTTTCCTGGGTCTCCCTGCATTGAAAGCAAATTCTTTACTGCTGGGCCACTGGGGAAGCCCGTGTGTGTGTGTGTGTGTGTGTGTGTGTGTGTATATATATATATATATAAAACTGATATATACATATAACTGATATACATATAAAACTGAATCTCAATTCTTTTCAGATTCTTTTCCCTTATAGGTTATTATAAAATATTAAGTTTAGTTTCCTGTTCTCTACAGAATGTTCTTATTGGTAATGAATTTCT
The DNA here is from genome assembly GCF_029407905.1 of Bubalus kerabau. NCBI lineage: Eukaryota > Metazoa > Chordata > Mammalia > Artiodactyla > Bovidae > Bubalus > Bubalus kerabau. The sequence continues at coordinate 72,237,101 of NC_073630.1, forward strand.
TTTGAGAATCCTGAGGAATTTAGAATTATCAGAAAGGGTGAGTTCTAAGTGGAGTTTTGAAGGACAAATAGGTAGAGAATAGTGCTTTAAAGCAGAGGGAAAAGCCCATGCAAAGTCATAGAAGCCAAAATGAACAAGCAAATAAGCAAAACCCACGAGGTGTGAAGGGTCAGGCGAGGGCTGCTTAAAGACCATGTGAACGAACGTGCGCACAGGGTGTGTGCACATGTGTGAACAATCAGTGGCTTCTTCCATCTTCTAATGACAGAGAGACATGTAGGGTTAATTATCAGCAATGCCCTCCCTCTTGCATTCTTGATGTATTTCCTCAAGAATGAGTCAAGTCTAACTAACAAGTATGAATATATATCGATGAAAGAATAACACGGGAGAGAAAGGGTCTTATACATGTCACAGCACTGTCCATTTTTATATGATATATGAAATTATATAAATTCATTGCTGTCATAAATTTACAGAGAAATCCAGCTTCAGGGCCTGTTTACAAGGGCTGTTGGACTTTGTGAACAAAGCATTCTCATTTGCTCTGGGGGCTTTTTGATAACTGCATTATGGGGTTCTTGTGGAATGGATTTGGTGGTCTAAGTCCTTGGTGGGTTGGGATATCCAAGCGAACTTCAAAGCCAGCTCGTGTGATTTGCCCGGGATGTCAGTCAGCGCTGTCTCTGGCAGTCACTGAAGAAAACTGGCATTGTCCTGCTGCACACATCATTTCTAACAAGCTAGTTCTCCTGCATGAGTCTTTCTACAAGCCCCAAGATAACACAGAGATGCTAGTGGATTCTGTTCAATTTTGCCAGCTTTTCCTGGGCTTCAAAGGCTGCCAAATTCAACACTGGCTGCTGCTTTTAGGAGGTGAGCGCTTTGTGTGGTGATAAATTCCCTGAGCTAGAGCAGAGACGAGTAAAATCTTTTCCCAGTTTTGCAAATATGAGCTAGTGAGCTGGACATGAAAATGTCCAGGTTTGCTCATATTTGCAAAACTAGCTTGGTCATTAGTGTCCTGTTAGAACATATCTGTGTTTGTGGCAGACACTGAAAACTGTTGGCTCTTCTATCTTCCTTTCTTGGAAATATCACCTTGAAGACTGTATTTCTAGTTCCCTTCAGTCCAGAGTGCCCAGTGAGATATAAGCAAAAGTTTTCAGATGGGGCTTTAAGAGTTGGCTCTGTTGATAGAACCACCATTTGCTCTCTTCCCCCATGCTTCTTATTTCCTGCCTGGAATCCTAACCTGATGGCTGGTGCTCCAGCATCCATATTGGATGATGAGGCAAACTTGATGATAAAAACCATTCACCAAGAATGGAAAAGAAGAGAGACTGCATCCCTGATGACATAGAAAATCTGACATTCCAGTACAGACTGCCTACTTCTGCACTTCATATTGTATAAGAGAAAGTAACCAACCCCCTATTTAAGCATCTGGCATTTGGGTTTTCTATTATATGCAACTGAAAACAATTCCTAATGGGAGACAATTTTGTTTTCTCTTCTACCGTATATCAGTTTCCCTCAATCAGCAGGCAACACAGCTGCCAGCAATTCCAGAGAAAGTAGACAATAATTATTCAGAGGAGTTCAGGAGTCAGATTGCCTCAAGCAGCATCCTGGCTCAGCCACTCACAAGGTTGTGACCTTGAACAAATTCCTTAAATACCTTGTTCCTCAATTTCCTCTTTTTATACTAGGAATAATAGCAGTATTTATCTTTATAGGGTGGTGGTGATGATCAAGCCAAAACAAATTAACTATATAGAATGCTTTGAGTACATCTAGCACCTAAGACGGAGAAGGCAATGACACCCCACTCCAGTACTCTTGCCTGGAAAATCCCATGGATGGAGGAGCCTGGTAGGCTGCAGTCCATGGAGTCACAAAGAGTCGGACACGACTGAGCAACTTCACTTTCACTTTTCACTTTCATGCATTGGAGAAGGAATTGGCAACCCACTCCAGTATTCTTGCCTGGAGAATCCCAGGGACGGGGTAGCCTGGTGGGGTGCTGTCTATGGGGTCTCACAGAGTTGGACACGACTGAAGCGACTTAGCAGCAGCAGCACTTAATAAGGACTTCCCAGGTGGCTCAGTGATAAAGAACCTGCCTGTCAATGCAGGAGACTAGTGCTGGATCTTTGGGCTGGGAAGATCCCCTGGAGGAGGAAATGGCAATGCACTCCAGTACTCTTGCCTGGGAAATCCCATGGAAAAAGGAGCCTGGCAGGCTACAGTCCATGGTATCATTAAGAGTCAGTTCAGTTCAGTCGCTCAGTCATGTCTGACTCTTTGCAACCCCATGAATCACAGCACTCCAGGCCTCCCTGTCCATCACCAACTCTTGGAGTTCACTCAAACTCACATCCATCGAGTCGGTGATGCCATCCAGCCATCTCATCCTCTGTCGTCCCCTTCTCCTCCTGCCCTCAATCACTCCCAGCATCAGAGTCTTTTCCAATGAGTCAACTCTTCACATGAAGTGGTCAAAGTACTGGAGTTTCAGCTTTAGCATCATTCTTCCCGAAGAAATCCCAGGGCTGATCTCCTTCAGAATGGACTGGTTGGATCTCCTTGCAGTCCAAGGGACTCTCAAGAGTCTTCTCCAACACCACAGTTCAAAGGCATCAATTCTTTGGTGCTCAGCTTTCTTCAGAGTCCAACTCTCTCATCCATACATGACCACTGGAAAAACCATAGCCTTGAAGAGTCAGACACAATAGAAAGCAGGAAAACCTAATAATCACTCAGCACATATTAGCTATTATTCTTGATTTTTTAAAAGCATTTCTTTTATTCTGGCTCTGTGAACCTAGAAGACACCAGCAGAGAAATCCCAGAGAAGGGCTGGGCTTGTTCCAGTGTGGGTGAAGGTCCTGGTGGCTGGGAAAATGGGAACTAGGATTGGCCTAGCTGGGTCACATGCCCACCTTGATGGTGGTATTGATGGGAGAAGGGGTCAATCGAGTGTGGTATCAGAAAGGGGCAAGGAGGTGAGTGCTGGAAAACAAAGACCAAGGCTTGCATATGCCCCTTATTTGCCTATTGAGGCTATTAAGAGAATACACATTTGCCAAAATCCTTGAAACTTTTTGTGCCAATGATATAAGGAGTTGCTATCATCAGCATTCTCTGATGAGGCCTTTCTTCTTTCCCATCAGACTTACACCAAATTGAGGTCTCACCTTTCTTTCAATGTTGGTCTTCTAGGGGGCAGCCCCTAGAAGACCCTGCAGAACTAAAACCACAACCCCTACCCTCCCACCACTACACTGGTGATGAAAACATGTGATGGCATTGACATGGCAGTGACATTCACTACCAAGCCAGTCACTTGCAAGGGGAGAAAAAGCATCTACTGCTAGCAAAGGGTCCAGGGAAGAAACCCAAACCAAATCTGAAACCAAACAGCTGCCTGAGGTAGGGTATCGTGCTGTAGAATTTCCCAGCTCTGTGTGTGTGTACTTGTGTGTATATTAATCATGTGTTCCTATTTTCTGCATTTTGATGATTTGACATCTTGGGGCCTTGCTGGCCCTGGAGTGACTACCCTCTCAGGATTAGCTCATTCCAAGGAGAGCACCCACTTGCCCAGGAACATGCCTTTGAATGCAAACCAATCCTTGCAAAGTACACTGTCTCCCCCAAATACCTTCACTACTGGATTCTCGCACTCTGGGCCACTATCCGCCCTTCCCAGTCACTTCAAGCCCAGGTACCTTGCTAGGGACAAGGTACAGGGACAACCCCTATGCTCTAGAACCTCAGATTACCCCTCCTCACTTGTTCCTTCCCACAGAAACCACAACAAAGGCTACTGCCCACGTTTTCCTCTCATTTCTTCTGCCTCCTTACCAACCCTGGCGCCCCATGTGGTGTGGCATGCCTCCTGTTTCTAGGACGTGTGAACATAAGAAACTTCTTCCTTTGTGGCAGTCATTTCCGTGTTATCATGGCTTACCATGTATGATCAAAATAAATTCTGAGTACTTTTTTTAAAGTGTGTGCATGCGTATATGTGTGTGTACCAGCATGCACAAGACTGCAATGTTTAAGAAATAGGGACTCAGACTTACATTTTTTAAGCTCCGATTTTCTCACAGGCTTGCATGACAGACACCAGGCTTCCCTGATGTTCATTGCCCTGCTTGCCCAGTGTTTATCAGCCCTGACTCCAGAGCCTGGATAGTACTTCTCCAAGAATTATCTCTTTAATGAATCATGACATTGGATTCTCATTTTATTTTATCAGATTAACTCTCCTAAGTGAGTGAAGTGAAGTCACTCAGTCATGTCTGACTCTTTGCAACCCCATGGACTATAGCCTACCAGGCTCCCCCATCCATGGGATTTTCCAGGCAAGAGTACTCCTGGGAATATATTTTGCATACAAAGGAGATGATATTGAAAATGTTCAGTAAGTCAATTTTGTTGTTAAATCGACACTAAAATATTTCTTGGAGTCTATGGCTCTCCCTGGCGATTTTAGCATCTTAAAAGAGAAATCTCCCAGGCACGCCTGAGAGTGCGAGCTGAGCGTTATGATCAGTGATTAATGCTGCCTTGGGATGAGGAGAATGGCAGAGGGGTGGACTCCTCCTGGGAAAAATGAAGCTAATCTTTCACCAGATCTAAAAGGCCCTGGCACTGGTTTTGTTTCAAGAACATGAATGAGAGAGAAATGTTTGAAATGAGACAATACTTACCCTTTAAAGAACAAAAATGTTTATTAAATCCTCATGTCTCCAAGCTCTTTTCTCAGTCCTCACAAACCCATCAGGTTTTTGAAGCCTTATCATCTCCACTGCTATTACCAGAAAATCTGGGAGAAGAAACGTTGGTTTCAATAAGGCTCTCCTGAGATGAAACTGCTTCCCAGGCTTCTGGGAGCCCTGATTCCATGATCACATCAGACTCGATGGTGAAATTTTTCACATGATTGTTGATGGGAAAGGTCAAAGTTCCACATAGGTGACGTGCTGAAAGAAAGAGGGAGCTGTCGTTTCCTTCCACCCAAGCCATGGCTCAGAGCTCTAGATCTCACTAGGCTCTCACAGAGTCAGAATTATCTAGATTTTAACCAGTCTTCCAGCTGATTCTCATGCACACTGAAGTTTGAGAACCACTGCATTGCACCATGCTTTATCTTCTTGTTTTTCTCTTCCCAAGCACAGGGTTTGACACTAGACAAACTGGAACACCACTTTCTTTCATCAATGTATATATTTATTATTGCACCAATTCTAGCCTTAACCCTGCTCTCACATGATTTCCTCTTTCCATATCTTATGCAGTAATTAATATAAATGTAGGCATACTTTTGTTGTTGTTGTCATTGACACACTTTTAAAAATGTTTTTATTTATTTGAGTGTAGTTGCTTTACAATGTTGTGTTAGTTCCTGCTGAACGGCAAAGTGAATTAGCTATGTGTACTGCAGCCATGAAATTAAAAGACGCTAACTCCTTGGAAGGAAAGTTATGACAACCTAGATAGCATATTGAAAAGCAGAGACATTACTTTGCCAACAAAGGTCCGTCTAGTCAAGGCTAGGGTTTTTCCAGTGCTCATGTATGGATGTGAGAGTTGGACTGTGAAGAAGGCTGAGCGCCGAAGAATTGAGGCTTTTGAACTGTGGTGTTGGAGAAGACTCTTGTGAGTCCCTTGGACTGCAAGGAGATCCAACCAGTCCATTCTGAAGGAGCTCAGCCCTGGGTGTTCTTTGGAAGGAATGATGCTAAAGCTGAAACTCCAGTACTTTGGCCACCTCATGCGAAGTGTTGACTCATTGGAAAAGACTCTGATGCTGGGAGGGATTGGGAGCAGGAGGAGAAGGGGACGACAGAGGATAAGGAGATGGCTGGATGGCATCACTGACTCGATGGATGTGAGTTTGAGTGAACTCCGGGAGATGGTGATGGACAGGGAGGCCTGGCATGCTGCGATTCATGGGGTCGCAAACAGTCGGACACGACTGAGTGACTGAACGGAACTGAACTGAACTGATACATATATGTCCTTCCTTTTGGACCTCCCTTTCATCCCCTCATCCCACCTCTCTAGGTCTCCACAGAGCACTGAGCTGAGCTCCCTACGTATACAGCAGGTAGAACATTATTTTCCGATTAGGTAACTATGGTCAAGTTGATGTCTTTGAGTTTCTATGTATTTATTAGTACAGTGGATATAATAATTACATCTCAGGGGTATTATTGGGACTAAGTCAGATAATGTACGTAGTACACATAGAAAAGCACCTGGAAAAGAGAAAACACTCAATAGACAGTTGCTGTGACTATTACTACTATTCTTACCATTGTCTGCCTGTCTTTTCGCCAAATCAATGACAGACACAGTCACCAGAACGGGGAATAGCAGGAGTATTTTTTAGCTCTGTGAACCTGGGCAAGTTACTTTGGGGCTCAGTTTCCTCCCTTCTCTACTAAATAGAGAGACTAGCATTTACCTCACTGGATCACTGTGAGGATTCAATGAGTTGGTGTAAGTAAAGTATCTTAGGAGAGTACCTGGTACTCAGTAAGTGCTCCATTAAACACTAGTAATGATGACGATGGTCCACTAGCCCATTTGTCTACTTACTTTTGCAGCTCTGATGTGATTGTCAGGAAAGTGGTAGAAGTTAAGTGACATTCTTAGATAAAGACCTTGTTCCATGTGAGGGCTTCCCTGTCCTGCCGAGTCAAAGAGCCATTTCTTTCTCCTTGCAGAGGCCTCCATCCTGTAACTTCTCTCAGTGCCTTCTCTCTTTGTGTCTGTTTACATGCCTGGTGCAAATTAGTGTTCAGTAAATGTCTCTTAATAAAAGACTGATCTCCAATTGTATACATGTCATATGCAAGAGGCAGAATAATGACCTCCCAAAGATGTCTATCTCCCAGTCCTTGAGACCTGTGAAGATGCTAAGTTACATGTTGGGAGGAAGGTGGGAGTTAAGATTGCAGATGGAATTAAGCTTGCTAATCATCTGCCTTTAAAATAGGGAGAGTATGGTATTTTCATAGAATACAAATATATAGATAAGAGAATAGATGTTTGAAATTCTCTACACATGGGAAAAAAATTGTAACTGAGATGATGGATGTTAACTAAACTTATCAGGATGATCATTTCACAGTGTGTGTATATATATATATATACATACACACACACACAAATCATTATGCTGTACAACTTAAACTATTTTCTATGTTAATTGTATCTTGATAAAACTAGGAAAAACAAAGAAAAATTACCAAGAAAAAAGTTTAAAAATAAAATGGAGAAAGTAACTTGAGTTATCTGGGTGGGCCTGATGTAATCACAAGGTAAATGTAGAAGAAGGATTCAGAAGCCAGAACCAGAGAGATGCTATGTGGGCAGGACTCATCTTAATGTTGTTGGCTTTGAAAACAGAAGAAGGGTCCACAAGCCAAGGAAGGTGTGTCTAGAAACTGGAAAAGACAAGAAAATAGATTCTCCCCTAGGGCCTCATAAGGAGTGAAATCCTGCTGACACCTCTATTTTAGCCTAGGGAGACCTATTTTGGAATTCTGACCTCTAGGACTATAAGATGTTAATTTCATGTTGTTTTAAGCCACTAAGTTTGTGGTAATTACAGCTGGAGTAGAAAGCTACAATAGCATCCTTGGCTCTGTTATTACAGCTAGTTCAGAAGTGGCTATTTTTTTCATTATTATTTAGCCTAATTATGTATTCCCCCATTCCTGTTAGCAATATCACCTCTAACCATGGTGCTGGGGTATTGAGAAGAATTTTCATCATCTGAGAAAATCGATAAATGTACGTTTAAAAGTCTTCAAGGTCTAGGGCACATCTAGCTTCTTAGCATATTGCACTGGAGTACTCACCAGTGGGGCTAAGGGTCCTTTGAACTCAGCCTCCGCCTGCTCACCAGGCAAGGTGTGAAACATCAGCCCACCAATAGAGGTTTAACCTGGCAGGCCTCTGTGCTAGGGGCGCCTCCTCCTTCAGCATCTGTGTGCATTCTGTTGAGCAGGAACCATTCAAAGGGAATCCGGTCTCTCCTTTATGCCAGCTTGAGGGAGAGCTAAATGTAGCTCTGTCAGCACATGGGAGATCAAAGGGCTGCCACCCCCAGACCCAGCTGAGCTTCAGAGAACAGAGCCACATGGAGCACCTCGCTCCCGCTGGAAGGGTTCCCCTGACTGTCTCCTGATGCATACCCCTTTCCCCTGGCCCCTCAGAATTTGAGAGAGACCTTGACCACTTCCATAGTTTGGGGCTCATTTAAAAAAGATAGACATATCACAGCATGTTTTTTTTTTATTGTAATACATTATAAATGTTTATGTTTAATACATTAACATTTTAACACATGAAGAAATAATTAATGTAATGATACTATTCATAAGAAACTCAGAATTTATAAAAATATTAATTCAGGGACTTCCTTAGTGATCTAGTGGCTAAGGTTCTGTACTCCCAATGAAGGTGGCCCAGATTCAGTCAGGAACTAGATCCCATATGCCGCAACTAAGAGTTTTCATGCCACAGCTAAAGAAGATCCTGTGGGCCATGACTAAGATCTGGTGCAGCCACATAAATAAATAAGTACTTTAAAAAATTAATAATTCATAGTATATTAGAAGTACCATAGATGGCTAATGGGGTACAATTAAACAGATCCAATGAATATCTCCTTTGAATCTTCCCATTCATCTTGGTGGCTATTTATTCCCTGTTTTGAGATAAGTTGAGTGTACATTGGAAGCCTCAGCCAAGGCCTACTGCCACACATCTTCTCGCATTTGCTCTGCCACCCACCTCTCCTCATTGCCAGAAATGGTACCAAACATTCCCGTCTCCGCTGGGAGTGACAGGACGTAATTTCGCCACATGCTTCATGATGAGCTATCAGGTGCTGTGAGAAGCATACCACTCCCAGGAAAAGGGATCTAGGCCTGAGAAGGATACACAGCCACCATAGATGCAGACTGCAAACATGTATTCTCTCCAGCTGGTCATTCATGTCAGGAAACAGCTTGTACTAGCAACCTAGGCTTGGAAGAACATAACTCTCAAGCAGGAATTTATGAAGTTTTGAAGGGGAGTTTTCAATCCTGCAGAGAGGCTAATTGCCAGAGAACTCTCCAGTATCAGGGAGGAAGAATGTTCATCCTGCATCTTTATGTCCCATGGTTTTAGGAAAATCTAAGCTCTAGGAGGTGGGTGGCATCTCTTGGCTTTAATGACCCAAGAGAACCCAAGAATCCATAAGAGATCTGCGGTCTCTTGTTAAGGCTAATACAAACATATAGAAGTCATCTGTTCTCCCCTAAATTGACCAGCATGAGATTGAGAAGTCCCTCCACATCCCCTACCACCATGCAGTTGCCTGTCACTGAATATTTTTATTAACATGGGCAAACAAGTAGTAATACCAGAAAATGATCTGTCTCAGGGTTGGCACACTATCTGGTCTGAAATGTTTATGATTTTCTTTTCCAATTGCATAAACTGTAGGAAAACACTTTGACGTTTCAGAATTACTACTGCATAAGAGAATTGAACGGCTACTTTTTTCTTGTTAATGAGACGAAGTTATGTTTACATGAAACCCACATTCCAAGTATAATGAACCTATGGCAATGGTCTGAAATGAGTTTCCTCCCTCCCTTCCTCCCCCTCTTCCTTCCTTCTCACTTTCCTTTTCCTTTGTTAGTGGTAAGGCCCAGGTTATGCTGCTAGTCTATGCCTTCTAGGTCATTCCCGATAACCAGATCACAGAGTGGGAAGTACGCACATGTAGGTAGGAGTACTTTAGAATCACTAGAAGAGCTTTAAAAATATCTGATTTCCACCACCATAGATTCTTAGGGCAGAGAAGGCAATGGCACCCCACTCCAGTACTCTTGCCTGGAAAATCCCATGGAGGAGGAGCCTGGTAGGCTGTAGTCCATGGGATCAAGAAGAGTCGGACATGACTGAGTCACTTCACTTTCACTTTTCACTTTCATGCATTGGAGAAGGAAATGGCAACTCACTCCAGTGTTCTTGCCTGGAGAATCCCAGGGACAGGGGAGTCTGGTGGGCTGCTGTCTATGTGGTCGCACAGAGTTGGACACGACTGAAGTGACTTAGCAGCAGCAGCAGCAGATTCTTAGGGAATGGTTTGGGTATTAGGACTTACAAAAGCTCTATAAGTAGTCCCAATGTAAGTCAAGATTGAGAACTACTGATTTAAGTAAAATCAATGCTAAATTAGTCAAACAGTTGATTTGTTTCCCTGTTGAGTTTAAGCAAGCTCCAGGAGTTGGTGATAGACAGGGAAGCCTGGCGTGCTGCAGTACATGGGGTCACAAACAGTCAGACACGACTGAGTGACTGAACTGTTGACAAAACTGAATAATTAAATGATTGTGTTGGGGGTTTTGACTAAACCCCAGTTTGGTCTAAAGTGATGATCTTTGCCTACTATGGATTAGTTTATTACGGCAGGATTTTGCAAATTCAAAATGAGGCAGAAAGGCAGAAGGAGGGGATGTTGGTTTGAAATAATATAGTTCAGTCTTTTTTTTTTTTCATGTTCCATCCTTCAGTCTGCCAGTCTGTTTCAGACTTGCTAAAGTAATAGTATAGACAGAGTTCCATTGTAAGCTGATGAAGTTTCTGGACTGTGAGGTCTGGCTGTGCAGCACAAATTCAATAAGAATGCTTATATGACCAGTGGCCGACTCTAGCCCACTGCAGAGTGTGAAGTCAATTCCTTGGAGTGCTGCCAGCAAATATTTTTGGCACGATTCCTGGATCATCAACAGGATTCTGTCCTTGACATCTGGAACACTCATCCGAGAGGCAAGCAAATAGTTTTGAAATGAAGTTAGGTCTCCTGACCAATTAAAGACGTGTGTTTGACAGCAACCCTGTGCAATTCATTCGCTGTCTGGCAAGTTTCCAGCAGGTATGAATTCCTAGTGACTCTTGAGTTTCTGATTGTTGGGTGATCAGTCTGGAAGCTAGAAGGTAATGTGGCACGCATTCCAGCTGGGGATGATTTCACTGGAATGAGAGAGTAGGTGACCAACCACCTGTGAGCAAGTTTACTAGCGGCACCTCCGCACGAAGCAAAACCCAGGCCTGGTTCTCCACCCTTTCTTCCACCTTGAAAGTGGCGTGCCTCTCCCAGTTTAGACCTATGCTATAGTGCTATCAGTTATTAGAGTGCCATAGAGTTTTACCTGTGATGGAGAAGTTTCTGGACATTGCAAACATGTGTTTATGCGTTTTCCACTACAAGAGGGTTTCTCAACCCAGTGCCACTGGCGTTTAGGGCTGGATATTTTTGTTTTCAGGACTTGTCCTGTGTATCATAGGAAGTTTAGCAGCACCCTGGCCTCCTCCCACCAGATGCCAGGAGCATTCCTCTGCTTGTGACAACCAAAGATGTTTCCAGACGCTGTCAAACTTCCCCCAGAAGGTGGGGGCTGGACAGTAAAACTGCCTTGTCTAAGAACCAGTGAGAAGGTCCCCAGATTTCAGAATGGTAGAGAAATAAGATTTCCTACACAGAGGCAGAATGATGACTATAGCCTGCTTCCTAAATGTCATTCAGTACAAATGAACCATCCTTGTCCTTGGTTGTTGTGTACAACAGCTTTAAGTTTTTTAGTCATCTATAGCATGCTTACTGGTGCTCAGCACAGTGCCCTATTCACATGCTGTTGCTGCTAAGTCGCTTCAGTCATGTCCAACTCTGTGCGACCCAGAGACAGCAGCCCACCAGGCTCCCCTGTCCCTGGGATTCTCCAGGCAAGAACACTGGAGTGGGTTGCCATTTCCTTCTCCAATGCATGAAAGTGAAAAGTGAAAGTGAAGTTCTTCAGTCGTGTCCGACTCTTCGCAACCCCATGGACTGCAGCCTACCAGGCTCCTCTGTCCATGGGAGTTTCCAGGCAAGAGTACTGGAGTGGGGTGCCATTGCTTTCTCCCGCCCTATTCACATAATAGGTACTAAATAATGTTCAGCTTTTTCAACTTGAAATATGGTTGATCCACAATGTTTCATGTGTACAGCCAAGTGATTCAGTAATATATAAATGTATATATGTATATATATACACACATATATAAAGATTGAAGGCAGGAGGAGAAGGGGATGACAGAGGATGAGATGGTTGGATGGCATCACCAACTCGATGGACATGAGTTTGAGTAAACTCTGGGAGCTGGCGATAAACAGGAGGCCTGGTGTGCAGCAGTCCATGGGGTCACAAAGAGTCAGACATGATTGAGGGACTGAACTGAACACACATATATAAGACTCTTTTCCGTTATAGGTTATTGCAGGATATTGAGTATTGTTCCCTGTGTTATCCAGTAGGTCCTTGTTTGCCTATTTTATATATAGAAGTGTATGTCTGTTAATCCCAAATTTTCAATTTATCCCTCCCCCACTTTCCCCTTTGGAGCTTCACTGGTGGCTCAGTGGTAAAGAATCTGCCTGTCAATACAGGAGTTGTGGGTTCAGTCTCTGGGTCTGGAAGATCCCCTGCAGAAGGAAATGGCAATCCAGTCCAGTATCCTTGCCTGAAAAATCCCATGGAGAGAGGACCCTGGCCGGCTAGAGTCCATGGGGTTGCAAAAGAGTTGGACACGACTTAGCGACTAAACAACAACAACCTTTCCCCTTTGATAACCACTCTATTTATAACAGTCCACTTCTGTTTTAAAAATAAGTTCATTTCTATCATTTTTTAAAGATTCCACATATAAATGATATCATATGAAGCTTGTCTTTCTGACTTACTTTAGTATGCCAATCTCTAGGTCCAACTTTGTTGCTGCAAATGGCATTGTTTAATTTTTTTTTAATAACATAATATTCATTGAATGAGTTTAAAAAGCTACTCTTTTCCCAATTCTGTCTGCATGGTTTTCCTCGGAATTTAACATAGGGCCTGGCCCAAGTCAATCAGATCTTCTTATTTTTCTGAACATTGTTAAGTCCTGAAGCCAGTTTTATCAAAGTGACTCACAGAACTCATTGGAAATGTTGGGACAAACAGAGTCGGCCCAGCTTTCCTTTTCTTCTACTTGTTTTGAACCTAGAAAGATATAGGCCCCCCAGAAATTCTGGAAGCCATCTTGATGTTATAAGAGTTACTCAAGAGAGTTGGGACAGAGCTGAGGGATAAAAACGTGAAAGTCAGATCTTGAAGCTATTATTTGTGATCCTAGATCTAGTGGTATTTCTAGCCACATCCATAGCCCCATTCTTGTCAATTGCTTGAGCCAGTATGTTCCCCCTGGTTTATTTATTTCCATTTTTATTATTTCTTGTTCAGGCCTCTTTGAGTTGGGGCTTCTATCATTTAAGATCAGAGGCGTCCTCCTTTAGACACTGCTCTTTGCAAGAACTTGCCTACTGTGTGTGTAGCATGACATGATAACACACAATGCAAATGCTGACTTAGGACTGCATGATCTTGGTATTGAGGAGATCTTGAAAGTTACAGTCTGGCCATAACCTGATGCAAGGATCTCTCTACCGTGTTCCTTGTCAGAAGAAGCCTGGGCCATTTCTTGAATATGCTGGAACTTTCAGAACATGCCCAAGTCTACCTGTTTCTCTGTAAGTCAGCTCTGGCTGTTAGAGAATTTTCTACTTAAATTAAGTCAAAACTGTTTCTAAGAAGCTTCCATCCTAGAATCAAAGTCTGTAACTAAATATAAAAAAAAGCATTTTTCTTACAATAAATGCAACTGTCATGTCTTGTCTTTGTCAGTTCTTCTCCGTTTTAGCCTTTCTCAAGCATGTCCAGGCCCTTCTGAAAGGTCATGTTTCAAATCTCTGTAATTGTAAAGAGGAAAGACTTTGGAATGAAACAGACCTGAGGTGGTAACTCACCTTCATAGCTTTTTAGCTGTGACTTTAGAAGCGCTACTTGATAGTTCTCTAGTACTTATGTTTCTGTCTGTCACATGGGGACCACTAGCCCTTCTATGGGGTAGTGGCGAACATTTCATGGGGTGATGCTTGGTTAGTGTTTTTTAGCTCTTAATTCAGTACATCTGTGTGCTGTGATCCATAAATTATCACTATCTTTCTCATCTTATTGCTATCCTTGGGACACAACTTTAAGATAGTCATTTAAAATACGGTCTCCAAAATTCAGCACAGTATGCCAGAAGGGATCTGACCACCCTAATATTTTGACATCTCTCCTTGGTTTATTTAAGGCTTCTTCTCAGTGGTTTTAGTCATCCAAATTGGCAAGGGTGGCCATAACAGTCATGTCATTAGGGTTGCAGAGAGTGCAGATTATATGCAGTCCCTTTTCTTACCATGCTGTTGATAGAAATCCACATCATCAGAATTGTGAACTTTGCCCAGAAACCATCAATATACAGGTCCAGCCTCTCAGCTCCTGGCTGCCCAAAATCAAGGTTGCATCTAAGTGCAGGTCGAGAGGGCTGTTTTCCTTTCTATTTCATAACTTACTTGCCCGAGGGAAGAGGATGCTGATGTTTCCATTGGCAGCATGTAGCTCGCAAAGAATGAAGCAAACCCGATTGTACGATAGGAGGACCTCCAGAAAAATAAGCACAGGACAGCGCTCTGCGGCCACATGGGGACTGTCAAGGATTCAAACAAACTCTTTAATGTCCAGCCAATGTTTGTAATATGTGAAAGAAACTGCTTAAAGTCTGAGCTGATTGGTTGCACTTTGTCCTATGAGAAAAACTTTTCCTTACTGTTCATAGATAGCACATATATCCCTTCCACAGTCAACAACAACAAAATTTAGTACCTACCATATGCTAGACATTGTTAGAATAGTAATAGTAGAAGAAGAAATGATAACAGCTACCTCTTCTTGGGCAATTGCCACTGTAGGTTCATACTGCGTGTGTGCTAAGTCACTTGAATCTTGTCCTACTCTTTAAGACCCTACAGACAGTAGCCCGCCAGGTTCCTCTGTTCATGGGATGCTCCAGGGAAGAGTAGTTTAGCAAGTGGCCACGTCCTCCTGCAGAGATTCTTCCCGACCCTGGGATCGAACCTATGTCTTCTGTGTCTCTGGTATTGCAGGCAGATTCTTTACTGCTGAGCCACCAGGGAAGCCCAGGTTCTTTCTATTCTCCCCATTTTACAGATTGGGCAATGAGACTTAGAGAAGATGAGTCACTTGCCCAAGGTCATGTAGGTTAAGAAGCAGAATCGGGATTCAAATTTGGGTCATCTGAATCTAGAACTCTATGGTTAAGCCCACCCTCCATCATCATTCTGCCATGGTCGTCATCATGTGACCTGATGGAGACATTAGCCAAGGCCATGGTGATAATCATTTTATAATATACAAGCATATCAAACTGACAATATTGCACACCTTGCATTTATTTACATTTAAAGTCACTCAGTCATGTTTGACTCTTTACAACCTTTAACTTACACAATGTTATAAGTCAATTTTATCTCAATAAAGCTGGGGGGGAAAGTTGCCTGGATAAAGGACCCTCAATAGCAATCCCCCCTTCCACACTCAGCTCAAGACTAAGCTCTCTCTTGCGTCCTTGGCTCTGGGAATTTCCCAAAATCCTGTTTTCTAACCCAGTCTAACTATACTTTGCTCATTCCCCATTGAGGGCTTTCTCTTTGCGTTCCAACCTTACTCTGTGCCCGTTCGCACTGATTTCATTATTACTATCTTCCCTTGATATTTGCTCCTCTTCCATGTGAGACAGGACCATTTTTCCCTTTTGTTCCAACAGCCCTTCTTCCCTTGCTTGTACCTTAAAGGCCCCTACAAACCTGCAGGGACCACTCAAGGCCAGCCCTCTCTCCTGCATGTCCAGGCAGGAACAGCCCTAGTCTAGGGGGAAGTCACTAAGCACATAATCACTGATCTCCAGGGGCTTTGTGTCATGATGCAGCACCATCAAGTCTTATTATTTTTACATCCTGAGAAGGGGAGGTGGTAGGTTAGACAGGGAGAGAGATTCATGTAAGAGAAAGAAAAGAAAAGGGAGGGAAGAAAGATGAGAAGGGGGAAAAAGGAGAGATGGGGATGAGAGAAGTCGAGGCTCGCTCAAGTGACCTCAGTGACATGTTAAAACAATTTGGCAGTATTTGTGAATAATTAACAATTTGTTATGGTAGGAACAAGAGAACAGGTCTGCAGGTGCTGCTTGGTTCTTTGCTGCAGAGGGAATATTGAAATATCAGTTACTGTGAGCAGAAGAAAAACAGCATGTGAAGAAAAAGTCCCAGGTTGTAACAAAGCCTGGGTTTTTCCAGCTCTCCAGCTTAAATTTCTCTCCAGGGGAACTCCAATCCCTCCAAAAACTTGTAATAATAATAAAATGCTTGGAAGATGTATTTGAATTTCCTGTCAATTAAAACATTTGTTAGTCCAAAGTACTAAGCACTGAGGCTAAAAGGGAGCTGTATTTTCTTGCTGAGCACTTTTGGTGGTGGCGGTATTAAACTATATTCTATTCTTCTTCAGTTACAGTTGACTGAACTGAGGGTTTCTTGAGCACTGCAGTGCTCCTGACATGGTGGAGGCAGGATGGAAGATACAGAAGAAGCAGGCCTGATTGATGCCCAGAAGGGCTCAGCATCTCCACGGGAAATTCGGAAAACAAGACCAGATTCTATTTCCCTTAAACAATAGGGGGAAAAAAATCCCCCCAGCATAATGTAGTATTAAATGAGATAATATTCCTTTTATAGTTCCAGGCACACGCTTCATTTATTTCCTCAGGGATGTGTTCTTTGGCCTTTAAGGGTAGATCAAGCCACTTGTTTTCATGGTACTGCATAGATTTCCTTTATAGCCCAGATCATAGTTTGTAACTATATATATTTACATATTACATTATAGATATATAGTATAATTACATGTTTGTTTATGTCGTTTTCAAAAATCTCACCTCTCACCAGACTTTAAATTCCATAGCATGATTGTGTCTGTTCTGCTCAAGGATTGAGCATCTGACACAAATTCCCCAGCATCTGACACAAATGCTAGGTACTCAATCAACATTTTGGAATAAAAGACAAATAAACACATTAAGAACTCAGTACAAAGAAAGAGCACATGTACTGCCCTGTTAAGGAAGATTCTGTGGTTAAAAGTGAATTTGACCAGACCTCCTTTATAAGGAATTACAGAATAAATTACTTTCAGATATTAATACCAAGAAAGGCTGGTATCCACTGAAAAAGTACTCCTTATGAATTCTGCGAATTTTATACATTGAGACATTTTTCTCTTTGCTTTGACTTCTGGCAACTGTACATTATATTTTAATGTACTAACCTTGCTTTCAAATATTTTACTACCCTTGATTTTCTGTTACTGGGGCTTCCCTGGTGGCTCATCTGCCTACAATGTGGGAAGACCCAGGTTCAATCCCTGGGTTGGGAAGATACCTTGGAGAAGGGAACGGCAACCCTCTCCAATATTTTTGCCTGGAGAATTCCATGGACAGAGGAGCCTGGCAGGCTACAGTCCATAGGGTCTCAAAGAGTCGAACACAACTGAGCAACTAAAACAATTTTCTACATTTCTTTATATTTTAATAATGTAAATTACACTATTTAAAAAATAAGATTTGGTGTGAATTAATGCTTAAATAGTGATTATGGATGCACCAATTAATGTATGGCAAGCTTTATGAAAGGGCTTCCCTGGTGGCTCAGTGGCAAAGAATCTGCCTGCGAGTGCAGGAGACATGAGTTCGATCCTTCCGTTTGGAAGATCCCCAGGAGAAGGAAATGGCAATCCACTCCAGTATTCTTGCCTGGGAAATCCATGGACAGAGGAGCCAGGTGGGCTATAGTCCTTGGGGTCACAAAGCAGTCAGACTTAGTGGCTAAACAACAACAACAAAGCTTTATCTAGTAGTGATGTTTTAAAATGGGTTTTGGCACTCTAAACTAATCTTTTGTTAAAGATACCCTCCAGGAATTATTTAAGAGAGATATCTAGGGTGATATGGGCCATAGCTGATTGTTAGAGTTAAGATTAGCGGTGATGTTAAGATTTCAGGAAGTAGCAGAACTTTATTTAAGATGACAAACTCTACCGTCTTGCTCTGATCCCGAGACAGTATTGTAAGGAATATTTAAAACCTGCAATAATTTAAGCCAAGAGAACTTGACTTTGAGTACCTTCTGCCCACTTCCTGCTTTGACCTCATGCCACCAACTAATCTACTGCCAATGACTCTGTCACGATCATGTTTGATTCAGCTGGGGAGCCATATTGAAATTATGTCTTAGTTATAGTGAAATAAAACTGTTGCTATATTCCCTCAAGAGATAATTTTAAAAGGATTAGTGTCCAACTCTTCTTTGTCACCTCCCTTTGGGTTCAAAATGAAAACAGTAATTTAAAAGTTTATGTTCCCCCGAGCCAAATAACCACAATCTGCTCCCACTATACGGCTCTTTAATTGAGTTAGTTTGAAGAAATACAATAACATGCAGTCTATAGTATTGCTTTTTGTATTTTATATTAAGCCATTCCAGATGGTGACTGAACCATGTACATTTGAAGTCTTTCATTTATTTTCTTCAGTTAATAGTTATGTTGCAAAACTTTTGTATCATATTTTTGTTGATTTTTAGCATTTAATTATAATTGTTTGTGAAACCACTCCTAGTAATTCTATTTTGGCTAAAAGATTCAGCAAATAATAATGTGTTCCTAAGACTCATTGGAAAAGACTCTGATGCTGGGAGGGATTGGGGGCAGGAGGAAAAGGGGACCCGACAGAGGATGAGATGGCTGGATGGCATCACTGACTCGATGGACGTGAGTTTGAGTGAACTCCAGGAGATGGTGATGGACAGGGAGGCCTGGCATGCTGCGATTCATGGGGTCGCAAAGAGTTGGACACGACTGAGCGACTGAACTGAACTGAAGGAAGATGTGAATGATCACTTAAGCAATTACTTTGAAAATGAACTGGAGTGGGTGGTAGTTATGGCAAGGATTGGCAAATTACTAAAGGTTCATGACCACAGTCAAATTTAGTTCATTTGAAGGTAAATAAGAATTTGGATAGGTCATCTGAACATGAAATAATATACATCAGTGTGGTAATAATGGAAATATTACTTGAATCCTCAAAGTCTTTAAGTTAAAAATACATATATTCTTATTTACCTTCAAACAAAACTTAGAATTAATACTCTCAAGCAAAGAGAGATAACCCCTGCTCCAACCTTTGAGGAAGAGTCTTGGAAGTTTGAGGAATTCAAGAGTATAAGAAAGTTACTCATAGGCTCTTTCTGAGGTTGATTCCTGGTCTCTGGGGAAGAGCACTTGGTGGGACTGTAAAACAGCCTCTGGCCAAGTTCCCTAAGAAACAGATTTCAAGGTGGGAGGCTGGAAAACTGAGATGATTAACATTTTGAGAGCCAGAGATAGATACACTCACTAGTGTGTATGATCCTCCACCAAGATATCACTTACCCAAACCCCAGCATTATTTCCTATGACTTTCCTCCTTAAATCTTCCAAACAAGCCACCTTCTCACTATTTCACAGAACACTTCTTGTCCTGTTCTGCCTACAGAATGACACACAGCAACTCAGAGATGATAACTGAAGGTTTGAGAGAAGGTAGTGGTAAAGGTTGATGATGGTAACAGCGGCATTGACTGGGAGGTGAGGCTGGTTTTGCAGTTTGTCAGTAAGTGCCTGACAGTAAGTGCATGGATTCTGGAACCAGACTGCTGCGGCTTTGAGTCATGGCTCTGACATAGCTTGATAACCTCAGGCAAGTTACATCTCTCAGCTTCCTTATTTGTAAAACTGGGGTAATAGCACCTTATTCAGAGGACTGGGGCTTCCCCAGTAGCTCAGATGGTAAAGAATCTGCCTGCAACTCAGGAGACTCTGGTTTGATTCCTGGGTCAGGAAGATCCTCTGGAGAAGGGACAGGCTACCCACTCCAGTATTCTTGGGCTTCCCTGGTGGCTCAGTTGGTAAAGAATCTGCCCACAATGCAGGAGACCTGGGTTCGATCCCTCAGTTGGGAAGATCCCCTGGAAGAGGGCATGGCAACCCACTCCAGTATCCTTGCCTGGAGAATCCCCGTGGGCAGAGGAGACTGGCGGGGCTACAGTCCATGGGGTCGCAAAGAGTCAGACATGACTGAGCAACTTTCACTTTCCGAGGTCTGATCTTATCTTTAAGAACTTAGAACCAGCACATATATCGTACCATATTCTTGTATTTTAAATAATCTGAGCAGGTTACATGTGGACTTTGGTTATAGCAAGAAATGAAAAATCTAAAACAGTATTCTACCAGCTATATTGACAATGACTTGAAGACAGAAGAGGCAAGAATGTAAGAGAATAAGTCAACAATGGGAATTCCCAAACACGACATATTAATGCTTATATTAATTACTGGGGCAGCTTCAGAAAGGAAAAGATCTGCTGGGCTTCGTGAGAAAACAATAAGCAAAACATGATGATAGATTGGTTTGGGAGGATAAAGTTTGAAATAAACTATCCTAAGCTTGTAATCTTGAGGGATTAGAAAGATGATGGTGCTGTTGACAACAATGGAGAAATTTGGAAAGAGATGCCTATTTCTGCAGGAAAGACAGAAAGCTTAAGCCATGCCAATGTAGAAAAAACAAATGGACCATGGGAGTTAAGCTATGGCCTGTTTATTTGACAGATGGGCTGCAGCTGAATCAATTGTGATGCTTCATTAGGATGTCTGGGGTATCTGTGTGTCCCATGCCACGGTCTGGTGGTTTTGCCACCTATAAACACAACCCCTGCTCTGCGCTTAGGTTGGGTTTCTTTCTGGGGTCCTGCTTCATGAGGTCTGTCATGAAGTTGTGTGCATCCTGGAGAACAGAGAGATGTATTGAGTTATAGATATATATACATATATATATGTGTACCTCCAAAGTTTCAATCAATATGTGCTTTCATCAGGAGATAGAACTTGGCTGAAAGATGGTTTCATTTTTATTTGCATTTTCTAAATATCAGGAGAGATATTTAGCCAGCACTTACATAGTGGTTGCCAGAGATTGTTCTAAGCTCTTTATACATGTGAAGTCTTTTCATCATCACAATCACCCTACAAGGTAGGCAACATTATTGTCTTCATATTAAGGAAGAGGAAATGAAGATACAGTGGAGGCTGGTGCTCTTTGGTTGGTTTCAGCAGAATTCTGAGATGAGGGTTCATGTGCAAGTGATTTAGTAAGGAAGGGCTTACCCCTGGGGGGACCAACAGGGACGAGGGGAGCAGAAAGGGGAAGAGGAGGAAGCCAAACAAGGGTCTGTTGGAGACAAAGTCCGAGGAAGGAAACATCACCCTAATCCTGCAGGGGAGCTCTGGGGTGGATGTTCTAGTTCAAAGTCACCCCAGTCCAAGGCAGAGGAGCTGAGTTTTCATACTCCCATGGCAGAAAGTCAGTTGTTACTCTGCACCTGTCAGCAAAGTGGCTCCAGTTGGTCTAAGGCGTCCTGCACAGAAGAGCTGCGAAGTCTCCCTGTTGGATGCCATACACAGCAAAGGTGGGAAATTGGGGAGAGGGCAGGAGGTGGGAGGTCCAAGAAGAATTGGGAGGGGAGGAGATCTGATGGAGGGTGATCCTGTTTGCCTTACCATTGTCTATCGCATAGTTGAAGGCTGATTGGGGGGAGGGGTGGGGACTGTTGTTTTAATTCATCAAATTGACTTATCCTTGGCTATGTAGATAGATAGGTAAATCTATGTCTGTACACACACACACACACACACACACACACAGAGGCACATACATATATATACACTAAGAAATACAAAGTTGATGCAGCCCAGATGTTACATGTCAGATATCATAAACTGGTGACTCATGTGTTGAATGCAATCTGCAGACATTCTTGATTCGACCCTGTCTGAGTTTTTAGGTTAAAATTGTTATTTAAATATTTTAAAAGTTGGGCGATTTCAGTGAAAACTCCTGATTTCTGACCCCTTCTGACATTCTTACCTCGTGTTATTGACTACAGATGGGTAGTAGATGATGCCTCTTGAATCAGGGCATGTGCAGTCCAATTTGTCCCATTCTTTACCACCCTTGGTGATCACTCCAGTCATCACCTCTCCTCCAAGTCATCTGTGGCTCCTAAAGTCTATCACTCAGTTGTGTCTGACTCCTGCGACCCCATGGACTGACTGCAGCCCACCAGGCTCCTCTGTTCATAGGATTTCCCAGGAAAGTATACTGGAATGGTTTACCATTTCCTTCTCCAGGGGATCTTCCCAATCCAGGGATTGAACCCAGGTCTCCTGCTTGGCAGGAAGATTCTTTACTGCTTACCCACCAGGGACAGATCAGGATATTTAAATTTAAGGCTCCTGTTGTGCATAATTTCTTGACTATCACAAATCTTACTAGTTTCTTGAAACAAACTACTCATATCAGATTCTAATAACTTCATTCCTCTTTCTCCTTCTAGGTTTCTGACTATTATGCACCCTTTCAGGGGAAGTATAGTATTAGGTTAATTCAGTCACTGTAGACCATCACCAAACCAGGTGGGTGTTTAATGACCTGGGTTGATTTCTCCTTGTTGACATCAGCACAGCAATTGACAAACCACTTCTTCACTTGTTGTGCTAAAACTTTTATGGGCACAAAACATAAACTCTTAAGAATACACAAAATTGGCAGGTAATCAATTTCTAATTATTTCTTGCTTTAAAGACATCTTAATAAATCTCTCAGCAGCTTCCAATATGTTCATTTTCTATGACAAAAGAACAGATATGAAAATGAAATCCTGAACTGGATGGGAGTTTAATTATAGTAATTTTCTGGTTGAACAAATAATTATATTGTTTCAACAAATAACCATCATTTACCCTCAATTAAAGTCTTTTTCTCTGCTTTTAGGATTCCAATGAAAACATACATTAATGGGTCAAACCTTAAAACTGAAGGCCTGGGAAAACCCTTATGTTATAAATACCCATCTTATTTTAAATTTTCCGGAGTGTTCTCTTGGACTTTTTTTTTAATCAACTAAATGCAAAATGATCAGATTTCAAAATGAGATATTACAAGTATTTTTTTCAGAACATTTAATCCAGGTTATAGGTCAGATGAAGATCAAATGTACATTTTTGTTGATTGCTCTTTGAGCTATAATTAAAGAAGTTGAGATTATGTCTTTTAAAATATATGAGGGCATATATAATGACTTTTTCACCAGTAAAAATGCTCTAATAATGCTCATTAAGCATATCATGAGTCCCCTAGATGAATAAGAAAAGCTATAATTCCCCCAAATACTTTGGCTGTTCATAGCAATTCACTTTTTAGTGTGTAGTTATTATTAAATTTCATTCAAAAGAAGTTGACTTTATAGTACTTTAACTATGAGAGCTTAAACATTTTTAAAAAGCCTTTGGAAAGGTTGAAATCAGGTCAGAAGTCTGATTTGGGGCTGTAGTTATCTGCAGATAACTCCTTTTAAAAACTCAAATGAAAGCAAATGTTTTCTCTACTCTCTTTACTTCCCACAGTTACTCTTCTTATAATTTCTTTACTATTTATCTGGCATTCTTGTTGTTGTTATTATTTATTGTGTTTGCTAGTAAATGGACAAACTTAAAATTCGATACTTGGGATCTGCCTGCAGTGTAAAATATACTGAGGGAAAACTCTAACTTTTGGGGGGCTATTAAGTCACTTCAGTTGTGTCCAACTCTTTGGACCCCATGAATTGCTCCTCTGTCTACCGGATTCTCCAGGCAAGAATACTGGAGTGGGTTGCCTCACCCTCCACCAGGGGATCTTCCCAACCCAGGGATCAAACCCATGTCTCTTACATTTCCTGCATCAGCAGGCAGGCTCTTTACCACTAGTGCCACCTGGAAAGCCCTTGAAAAGTGGGGAGAAGGACATTTACTCTACAAAAATGTAAAGTTTGTTACTTTTCAATGACCATTTTTATTAGGGAATTGGGTTTTTCTAATTTGTGGTTTTAGAGGCCAGGAGTGCACAAATTTAGAGGGACAACTCAGTCAATTTCCCTGGGATTGAGATCAGACCACGCTTCTCCCACCTCCCCTTCTCCCAAAGTGGGGATGTCTTTCAGTGTCCTCTGAGGCTGGAAAGGCAGTACTGTGAGTACAGAGATTTGGAGAAGAGAGAAGTCTGAGATGGAAGAAGTCTTTTGTTTTTGTCCTGGTCTGTTCCTTACTAGGCATGTCACCTTTCTTTCTCTTAGTCTCAGTTTTCCCATTTGTGGAATGAGATTGATGATAATTTTTCTGATTTCCTTGCAGGGTGATCGCAGAAGGAATAAAATTAGATATTATATAAGAAAGCTCACCATTGAAGGACTTGCTATGGTCTCTCTTGATCTATCATTGTTGTTGTTCAGTCACTTAGTTGTGTCCAACCCTTTGCGACCCAGTGGACCGCAGAATGCCAGGCTTCCCTGGAGTTTGCACAAACTCATGTCTATTGAGTTGCTGATGCCATCCAGCCATCTCATCCTCTGCTGTCCCCTTCTTCTCCTGCCTTCAATCTTTCCCAGCATCAGGGTCTTTTTCCAGTGAATCAGCTCTTCGTATCAGGTGGCCAAAGTACTGGAGTTTCAGCTTCAGCATCAGTCCTTCCAATGAATATTCAGAGTTGATTTCCACTAGGTTTGACTGGTTTGATCTCCTTGCAGTCCAAGGAACTATCAAGAGTCTTCTCCAACACCACAGTTTGAAACGAACAATTCTTCAGTGCTCAGCCTTCTTTATGGTCCAACCCTCACGTCAGTACATGACTACCAGACCTATATGGATATATATTTACTTTTTAGTTTATATAACAAGGGAGCATTTCATTTCATAGAAAGTCATGTTTCTGTGCACTAGATGTCACTAGAGCTCTATGTTTCAACTGGTATCACTGCCTGGTTGCAATGATCCATTCTTGAAAAAATTTCAAACTCATTGTGCTTTTGCTTTTTTGCATTTTTTACCAAATGGCCATGAATTCATGGGTCCTTGACCCATACCCACCCTCATATCCATCTCACTAGAATTCTGCTTTCAGCACAATTTTTTGCCTTATTGGAGATTTCCTCCTCTTCATTTTCTGGAGGAATTTCTGCAAAATCATTCTTTCTCAAGGACTCCTTTAGTAGAAAATGTGAAAACCAAGAGAAAACCTGCTATGGAGTATAAATTCACAAAAACATTTTGGATAGTTATTGTAGATACATTTATTGCTTTTAAAATCAACCGTCACAAGAAATCCTGTTTGCATTTGCTTTTTCCTCACCATCCTGTTATCCTCACTCCTATTTTAGTTTTCATTCTAATTGAGAAATAAAGCAGATATACCAGAGAGCACTTTGCCTTACCCAGAAATGCTTAGCAGACAAACCCTGTTTCTTCAAAAGCACTGACTGTTTCTATAGAGAAGAAAAATAAAATCTCTTGGAAGTGTAGCTAGTCTTGCTTCCTGGAAATAGTTAAAAATCTCAAGTTAAAGTGTACGGTTTTAGGGCCATCACCCATTCTTTGGCGAGAGTTACACTCTTTCCAAATGTGCAAACCCAGCTGTGAAGCAGGGCCACATTCTAGCTGGCTTTTTTTGGTCACAGCCGAGTTCACTAATTTAACTGATTTTTTTAAACTTTCAATTTGAAAATCATTTACAAGTGTAAGAATTAAGAAAGTGCAGAATGTGTTCAGGATTTTTTTTTTCATCTTAGAACAAAGTGCACTCAAAGTATTCAATGTATGAAATTTCCCAAGATCTCTGTGTTACATTCAAATATAGGGGTTTATATTTGAATGTAACACAGAGATCTTGGGAGGAGGGAGGAGGGTTCAGGATGGGGAACACATGTATACCTGTGGCGGATTCATTTTGATGTTTGGCAAAACTAATACAATTATGTAAAATTTAAAAATAAAATAAAATTTAAAAAAATATAGGGGTTTAAAAAGTTAAATGACTTTGAAGTAAGACATACTATTCATTTTCATTTTTAGAGAATATTAGTATCTACTCACATAAGGCAACCCAACCCAACAGTGTTGCATTCCATTCTGTACAACTGCTGTTAGTTAGAAGGAAAATTATTCAATTATTTTTACTGGATGTCTTTTACTAGATAGTGAAGTCGCTCAGTCATGTCTGACTCTTTGCGACACCATGGACTGTAGCCTACCAGGCTCTTCTGTCCATGGGATTTTCCAGGCAAGAATACTAGATTGGGTTGCCAATTCCTTCTCCAATTACTAGATAAGCACTATCTCATATATGTGCTAAATGCTACAGAGAAAACCCAGCTCTCTTAGAGCTTACAGTCTAGAGAGGAATATAAGTATTAATCAAGTAACCATATAAACAAATGGAAAACTGCAAATCTGACACCCTCTGTCTCTCTCTGTTCTACTTCCCTGCTTTATCTGTTTTGAAAGTACTTATTCTGTGATGTTTATATTTATTTGTTTGTTTACTGTCTCTTTCCCATCCTAGAAAGGCAGCTCCATAAGGGAGATGTCGTCTGTCCTGTTCAGTAACTCGGCTCTAGTACCTAAAATAGAACTTGACACGTTGTAGATTCTCAGTAAATATTCTTTGGATGAAAGTATTAATAAAGTGCTATCAGAAGTACTCAGTGTTCTCATATCCTTTATTAGAATTCGTTGATTCATCAGGGAAGTCAAGAAATACTTCCTTGCAGAAGAGATACTTGAGAAGGAAAGTGGGAATTAGGCTGAGAAATGATGGGAGATCATTCAAGGTAATAGGCGCAAAGACCCTGTGGCAAGAGGGAATATGAAAAAAGATAAAGGACAGAAAGATGACCTGGAAGCAGAGGAGGAGAGACCAAATGAAATAGGATTGCAAGATGAAAGAGGAAAGGAAGGGTGGAGGCCAGACCATGGAGGATCTTGCAGGCTGAATTACGAACTCAAGAAGTTGTCTTTATCCTGAAAATAATGAAAAATCATTTCAGTATTTTAAGAAGGGAGGCGACTTAGATTTGAAAAGGTTACTCACCTAGAGTGAATTTGGGAAACCCAGCTAAAAGGCAGTGGTTCAGATAAGCAATATAGGTAGTGTGAACTTAAGTGCAGGTAGTGGAGATTGGAGTAGATACATGTAGAAGTAGATGCGTCCATGGAAATGTAAGGTTTGGTGAAAAGTGGGGTAAAGGTGAGGGTGGAGGAGGTGTCAGGGTTGAGCTGAAGGTCATGGTTGAATCATGGGATAATGATGGGATGGTGGTACCATCCAGTGCAATAGTGGTACTTGGAAGAGGATCAAGTTTGAGAAGGAAGATGATGAGTTCAGTTTTAGTTACATTGATTTCACAGTTTCTTGGGCACCCTAGAGAACTTATTAAGTTAGAGACAGTTCAGAGCTTGGAAAGCCTGGGCTCAAGCAATAAATATATGAGTGTTCTAGAGAAGGTGATTAAAACCGTGGGCTATGGGACTTCCCTTGTGGTCCAGTGGCTAAGACTCCATTCTCCCGATATAGGGGACCTGGGTTTGATCCCTGGTCAAGGAACTAGATTCCACATGTAGCTACTAAGAGGTTGCATGCCTCAACTAAAGATCCTATAGGCTGCAACTAAGACCCACTGCAGCCAAATAAATATTTCTTAAAAAATCATGAGAATAAATTGAGAAGAGGAGGGACATGTGGTTTCACATAAAGCTCTCTGGTTGTTGGGGAAAGGATGGAAATGCCAACCAAGCCCTGACACAGGCTGGCAGCCCTGGCCATTCATGCCCACATCTGAAGAGTACTAGATAACTTTTGGTGCTTACTTGGTAGAACATTCAATGGACCATAGACAGCAGCCTTCTAGAACTTTCTAGATTGAAGCATAGCTGAAAGTCAACTTCCTCTTCTTCCTTATCAAGGGAAAGAAGAGAAAAATCTTATGATATTGTCACTTTGATAAAGTATTTTACCAAACTTATACTTTAAAAGTTAGTGATGGACAGAGAAGCCTGGCATGCTGCAGTCTATGGGGTTGCAGAGTCAGACATGACTGAGCCACTGAACTGAACTGATACTTTAAAACATTCTTTCTTTATGGTATGTCTGTATATATTCAAAACATAAAACTACTAGTAATTTGTTCCCATTCAGATCAGATCAGATCAGATCAGTCGCTCAGTCGTGTCCGACTCTTTGCGACCCCATGAATCACAGCACGCCAGGCCTCCCTGTCCATCACCAACTCCCGGAGTTCACTCAGACTCATGTCCATTGAGTCAATGATGCCATCCAGCCATCTCATCCTCTGTCATCCCCTTCTTCTCCTGCCCCCAATCCCTTCCAGCATCAGAGTCTTTTCCAATGAGTCAACTCTTTGCATGACGTGGCCAAAGTACTGCAGTTTCAGCTTTAGCATCATTCCTTCCAAAGAAATCCCAGGGCTGATCTCTTTTAGAATGGACTGGTTGGATCTCCTTGCAGTCCAAGGGACTCTCAAGAGTCTTCTCCAACACCACAGTTCAAAAGCATCAATTCTTTGGCGCTCAGCCTTCTTCACAGTCCAACTCTCACATCCATACATGACCACAGGAAAAACCATAGCCTTGACTAGACGGACCTTTGTTGGCAAAGTAATGTCTCTGCTTTTGAATATGCTATCTAGGTTAGATATTAATGAAAAGATTTTTTTAATACATTATTTGTAAGCATTTAAAGGTAGATGTGTTTGTGATTTTACACAGGTGGTTGATGAGACACTTGAAAAGTAAAATTATGTTTATAACTCAGGTCAACTGAGGGGTTTTTTGAGCCAACAGCTGCCTGAAGGGCTTTGCAACTATTACTTCCTTTACTTAACCCTAGGAGGTGGCTACTATCATTCCCATTTGATAGATGAGGAAACTGGCATAGCAAGGTCAGCAAATTGATTCAGGGTCACACAGATGATAAATAGTGGAGCCAGAATCTGAAGGAGAACTCCCCTTCATGGGAAATACTCATAATAACTGTGCCAGATTTTATTAGAATCTACCATGCACATTTTAAAATGTTTTGTATTTTAAATTATGCTGAAAGCCTTTGCATGCATATGTGCTAAGTCGCTTCAGTCGTGTCCAACTCTTTGCGACCCCATGAACTGTAGCCCTCCAGGCTCCTCTGTCCATGGGGATTCTCCAGGCAAGAATGGACTGGAGTGGGTTGCCATGCGCTCCTCCAGGGGATCTTCCCAACCCAGGGATCGAACCCATGTCTCTTATGTCTCCTGCTTCGGCAGATAGGTTCTTTACCACTAGCAGCACCTGGGAAATCAGAATGCCTTTAGTACGACCTTTATGCACTACTTAGCGATTTGCAGATTCTGGTGAACTTTAAAAAATCTGTTTGGGCCTGCTACCCTATTTCCCAACCAAATTCCCTTTGGGTTGTCTGGAATGAAATAGTCTCTGGCCTATAGGTTCCTTTCTGGCTTGTGGAATAATATGTGATACCCTGATCAAATTTTAATATAATGCTTTGGGGTCTCTTAATCATAGTAGAGATCATTTTCTCAATTTGAAGCAGAGGTATGTCCAGACATGAGGGCATAGGAAAAGTATTTAGCAAAATTCCCCATAAAACCAAAGGTGGAAGATTTGGTGGTTTATGTGTTTATGTCATCGGCAAAACTTTGGAGTAGATATCGCAGCCATTGTTTAAATAATACTTCAAATCCTAACAACTCCAAAAGGCAACTACAACCACCATACTCAGGAGTTCATCAGAATCGACCGCTCTGGGCACAAAGGAGACTTCAAGGGGGGCACACAGGAAACTCAGGGTCAGACCCCGCTATCCATCGTTTTTTCCCTGCTACAGGCTCCCAATCACACTCCCTCCCCTAATTACAGCTCTAAATCTTTCAGCATTCACTGGTCCCTCCAGCCACAGGATTTGGCAAGGAAACTAAAGTGGAAATTAATTTAAGTTTAGATCCAGAGCAAAGACTTCATTGCTGGTTTCCACTCACTCATCATCTGATGAATGGTCAGGGGGAAGATGGGCTAGAAGAAGAGGATAGAAGAGTTTCTGTATAGTCACTAAATTTTGAGAGCAACAAACACTATCCATGGCCAAAAGAGTATGAAATTCATGCCTTCCTAATTCTGTACTGGTAGTAGTAACTTTAATTTTTCATTTTATTGTTTTCAATTTTTATTGAAATGTAGTTGATTTATGATGTTATGTTAGTTTCAGGTGTACAGCAAAACAATTCAGATATATATATATATATATATATATAATTTCTTTTAGATTCTTTTCCATTATAGTTATTACAAGATGTTGAGTATCGTTCCCTGTGCTGTACAGTAGGTCCTTGTTGACCTTCTATTTTATATGTAGTAGTGTGTATATTTTAATTCCAAACTCCTAATTTACCCCTCCCTCTGCTTTCCTCTTTGATAACCATAAGTTTCTTTTCTGTCTGTGAGTCTATTTCTGTTTTCTAAATAAGTTCATCTGTATTGGGTATTTTTTTAGATTCCTCATACAAGTGATCTCATGTGATATTTGTCTTTCTCTACTTGACTTTACTTCACTTAGTATGATGATCCTTAGGTCCATCCATGTTGCTCTAAAATAGTAATAGTAGCTTTTAAATTATGATAAATGTTCAAGAGCCTTTCCAATTCTGTAATAATGATAATAACTTAAAAATGATGATAACGGTTAATATTGAATATGAGTAAAGTGCCAGAAACACCTCTGAGCATTGCAAGAGTATTATGTCTTTTAATCCTCACAACATAGATAATCCTAGGTATTATCTATCTAGGAGGTAGATAACATTATTTTCCCTCCATTTTAGATGCAGAACCCAAGGCCCTGAGAAGTTAAATAATTTGTCCAAGTTCACACAGCTGATTATTTTCAATCCACAATTTGTATCCGTATGGAGTCACACAACTCACACTGCAGAGACTGCTCTCTTGACCACCGGGAGCATTCACTTACCAAGGGGTGACTGTCCTCTCACAAAGGCCGGAGAGGAGGGCGGGGATGGTTCCTCAGGACTGACGGACTCAGCGGGCCTGGGAGCACAGCTGGAAGTAAGTTAGGTTGGAGGCAGCATGGGAGGCACGAGAAGGAACCAGCAGTTCTCTGAAGAAATGATGGGCAATCTGACTCCACTGCCAGTGAGGCTGAATGGGCCCATTCTGGGAGCATAGGGCCGAGAGTGCAGGTGAGCTTCTTATGGGGGCACCAGCTAAGCCCCGCTCTGCTTAGCATGAGACTGTTGCTTTGATTGCCTTTGCCTGTGAAGTCTGTACTTAATAAATCAAAGGGATCTCACCAAGGGCTCTTCACTGTGGGAGTGTCCAGTCCTGCTGTTGTGAACTCCCAGGACAGTCTCTCCAGCCTGCTCGGAGCACACAGCCTGCTCTGCGGGTTCAGTTCTGCTCTCTTGATACTTGGTGTCCATTTTTGCAGCTGGTCAAAGTGTGGTCTGGTGTCATTGCTCTCCCTACCTGCCTCCACAAATAAGGAAGATTGCAAAGATTTGTCCTCAGCGGAATTTTACTTTGTTGCTGGCATATGGTAATAGACATTGAATCAATCACTCTGTGTGTGTGTGTGTAAGCAGATGAATAATAGAAACCTTGGAGGATCTTTGCATACCTCCAATCTGGGCACAGGACACTGACTTTCAAGATGGGAATAGTCTTAGCCTGTAGGGCATGAGCAACTCCAAAACCTCTTGGTCATATCACCATGAACTTTACCTCGCCAGCATTTCTTCCCCAGAATCCTGCCACGGAGGCAAACACTAACTTCCTGCGTTGAAGGTCAGACGTTCTGAATCACCCTCCATTCACGTCAGGCATTTTAACATTTATTCTGCTTTGGAGAAAAACAACCAGCCCGTGTACCATTGCCCTTGGTTTTTTTCAAGTGTTCAGTTTTTCACCAAGCCACACCCTGAACACACCCACTAAGATTATAAACATTCAGAAAATTGCAGGCTTTTGCCAGATAATTGGCAGTGCTTTTCTGAATTAAAATACAGCCACCCACACGCCACGTTTGCTCCAGTTGGCAATAAATCAAAAGTCAGGCACACTCTCAGTGGTGACCACAGGTCTGCTCCATCAGGTAGAGAATTTTTCTAAAAACCTTTAGTCTCCCCAAGCATCTCAGTGGCGCTTGGCTGACTGTATAGACCAGGCTATGAACCAGAATGGAAGGCGCGCTTTGCTGTGCTTTCTAAGTGCAGCCAGCGTTGTCTGATGCCAAGAAGAGAAATGGCCAAGTTGGAACTGCGCACTCAGCAGGGATTCCCTGGCCCTCGCTGAGCATGTCTCTCCCCGCAAAGACTACACTTTGCTCCTAAACTTTGTTCTCGAAGATCCTGCAGCTCAGATTTAGGCATTTCCTGCCTAGCTGCTACCCAGTCAAAAATATACCCGTGTATTGACTGACAAGCAGACACAGAGAGATGTTTATGTTAAATGAGAAAATCAGATTATCAGTGTTATACAATGTACTATCCCAAGTTTGTAAAAACAATAACATAAATATATACAGAGGAAAAATAACTGTTAACAATGATTAGTGATGTTATTAAGTTTTTATTTGATCCTTTTCACTCATTTATACTGTCTGCATGCCTGCTCAGTCGTGTCTGACTCTTGGCAACCTCATGGACTGTAGCCCACCAGGCTCCTCTGTCCATGGCATTTTTCCAGGCAAGAATATTGGAGTGGGTTGTCATTTCCTTCTCCAGGGGATCTTTCTGACCCAGGGATTGAACCTGCATCTCCTGCGTCTGCTGCATTGACAGCTGGATTCTTTACCACTGAGCCACCTGGGAAGTCCATACCGTCTACATATATTTATTTCTCTATAATAAATAAATTAATAAGCAAAAGAAAAGAAAACCTACCATCTCTTATGACCAGTTTAAAATCTTACTTCCTTTTAGTGTCTTTCACGACAGTGCTATCTGGAAACAATCTTTCCCATACCTGAGCGTATGTAGAAGATACATAAAACATACGTAGAATATGCAGAATTGCACGCATGCCTTTGTAATACTTACAACTTTCCTCCTTGAAGTATAGATTTGAGAAGTGTTGTCTTACCTCATCTCCCACAGTAGATTTAAGCACTTTGAGAGCAAAGACTGGGTTTGAGTCTTGTTCTGTCTCCTGCAGCACCAGTGTTCACTTCCCAGTCCCTGTCAGGTGCACACAGCCAGGGATTCCTTTTGAGAGAATAATTATGCACATCCTTGGACACATTCTGTGTTTTCTGAAAGGTCCCACCAAAATTTTCTCTTTCAAAATTAAAAATCCTGTTTCGGGATTTCCTTGATGGTCCAGTGGTTAAGACTCTGACCCCCCAGTGCAGGGACCCTGGGTTCTACCCTGATCAGGTAACTAGATCCTACAAGCTGCAAATAAGACCTGGCAGAGCCAAAAAAAAAAAAAAATCCTGTGTTTTTTTCAAAAATTATGATTCTAAAAGCTACACACTTCAATGTTCATCGCAGCACTATTTATAGAAGCCAAGACATGGAAGCAACCTAAATGTCCATTGACAGATGACAGATGTATAGATAAAGAAGATGTGTATGTATACACAATGGAATACTACTCAGTCATAAAGTGAACAGAATAATGCCATTTGCACCAGCATGGATGGACCTAAAGATTATTATACTAAGTGAAGTAAGACAGAGAAAGACAAATTCCGTACTTATGTGGAATCTAAAAAATGATACAAATGAACTTATTTACAAAACAGAAGCAGACTCAGACAAAGAAAACAAATTTTTGGTTTCTAAAGGGGACGGCAGGGGACAGATAAATTAGGAGTTTAGGATTAACAAATACATACTACTATGTATTAAATAGATTTAAAAACCAAGGACCTAATATTTAGTACAGGGAACTATATGCAATGTCTTGTAATAACCTATAATAGAAAAGAATCTGCAAGAGAATACTTACATATTACTGAACCATTTTGCTGTATACCTGAAACTAACACAACATTGTAAAACCAATTATTCTTTGGTTAAAAAAATGTCTTTTTAATGAAATGAATAACTAAAAAGCTTCACATAGGTATTTTGCCATGGCTAGTATATTAAAAAATAACAACATCAATGTCACCAAATAGAAAATGCAGTGACGTTAGCTCTGGGACTCCAAAAAGCAGGCACATTGAGAACTACAGGGATGTTCAGTTTCTTACAGTTAATGCATAATTTTCCCAAACCATAGATGCTGCTTTTAATTTCCGAAAGCTTTTAATTTATTCTGAGATGCTAATATGTCAAAATTCCAACAATTAGCCAGGGAAAGGTGAAGTGAAACTCATTATTCTTTCTAAAAAGAATCATGACTTGTGACTTATTTAGTGTGTTGGCTTCCATCTAGCAGAATTCCTAAAAGATAATCACAGATTTATCTACTATGCAAAAAATAGGATGCAGAAATACATCAAATAAATTTATGTGTAGGCTTGGCAAGTGGGGAAGATCAGATAAGACTTTGTGTTCCACGACTGAGAAAAAGACCCTTGGCTTTCAGAGTTGGGCCTCTCTGCTCAACATTCACATGGACCCTCATTCAACTCACATTCCAGTCAGCACCTAGGGGCCTGCAGAACCTGTTTCAAGTATACCTTCACCACACCACTCCCAACACAGCCTGCCTCTTTAATTTCCAGCTTCAGCCATGCCTTAAACATCTTTCTAAACTAGAGGGTTTTATTGGGTACCAGACAGCAAGGTCTGATTCTTTAACAACTTTTATTTTTCTATACCAGGCTAGTTCCTCTGAATAAAGTGGTGAGCAACAGAGGCAGCAAGCCTGGCTTTGGAGAGCTTCTGGTCCACCAGGGAATGCAGACACTATGCTACAAATTAGCAGCCAAATAGTTGCTTCCTTCTGGTTGTCATAAGTCCTATGGAAGAAAAGCATAGTGGAGAATAACAGTGGATAATCAGCATTTCTGAACCAATCTGAGGAGTCAGGGCAGCTTCTCTGCAGAAGCCAAGCCCTTAAGGGTAAGTTCAGAGTCTCCCCAACAAAAAGGACATGTAATGGTATAGGGTCAGGAGTGTGGAGCATCCTAGGAACTGATAAAAGCTGTTGAGGTCATGGAGTGCCTTGCAGGTCACACACTGGATATTTATCCACAGAGCAATAGGGAACCAGGAAAGGTAATGGTGCAGGGGAACAACACATGCAGGTTGCTTAAAGACCTCTCTGGTTGCTGTGTGGAGAATACATGAGGGGTAAAGACATCAGGGTAACCTGTCGGAGGCCATTGGGTCATCGAAGTAACAGGTGACAGGGCTGCAAACAACATGCAGCATCGTGGAAGTGAGAATGGGCAGAGACGAGGGATTCAAGATATGTTTTAGGAATATATACATAAAGCACACAACAATGACAACAACCAAAATTGCATCTGTGTCACTCTGTAAGATGTACTAAAACTAATGCTGGTCATAATAAAAGATTTCAATGTAATCCTTGTCTATTTTCATTTCATAGGTTTATGAGACTAGAGACTTCAGTGGACAACATAAATCATATATATTCCATGACTAGTTTGTTTTCTTAAAATTCTTCTCTAAACTTTCTAGAGGGACATTATAGACCACCACTCCTGGAATTATCAAGTTTAAAGCAGTGATAAGTGTTGAGCTCCAAGTATATGCCAGGCCTTCTGTGATATTGAAAAATATATGGTCCCTGTCCCTAAGGGGTTTGTGGTCCGTAGTAGAAAGTGAGCTCTCCTTGGGACAAAAGAATAGGAGTGCAAGGAACTGAGTCTCAGAACTGTAATTAATGAATGGAGTTGGAAAGAGAAACTAGAAAAGGATTCTCAAATAAGCTGTTGAAGAGATAAGAGGAGAACCAGGCATCACAATGGAAACTGAGAAAGAGGAAGAGATGAGGATTACCATGACTGAGGGCTAGACTGGCACAGAGGTAAGGAGTGAGAAAAGCCATGAGGAAGAATCTGGTGGCAGAAGACAGGTCCGTGATGGGAGACAGGGCAGGCAGAAACCACTGCAGCGAGCCAAAAGAGAGGAGAAGACAAAGAAATATGACCACCATTATTGATTAATCTTTATTGATTAATTTATGTGTTCCCTGGTTCCAGGAAAAATTTAAGAACATTTAAAAGGATTTACATATACTGCAGGGAAACATAAATTGAGAGAGGAATGAAAGAAAGGAAAACAAGAGCGGTGTTCTAAAACGAAGCCAGGAATGTGGCTAAATATGTGGCTTTGGCTGCACTCAAGGGAGGGAATTCGATCAAACAGTATGAACTAGGCAGCTGCAGATGATGATCCAGTCCCTGTATGTAGCTCTTCTCCTTATTCTATTGTTAACTTGGGTTTTTTTCCATTTCAAAGTCCAGATTGTGTTCCAAACTGGGTCCATCTGTCAATATTTATAGAGTTTTTGCTATTTGAAAGGTATCCTTAATTAAAAGATGGACAGAATGAGTGCCAAATGTCTTCGTGGAAGCTCATCACCACCACCATAAGGCAAATCAAAGCTTATACCCTTCAGACCGAGGCTGCCCAGGTGGCTCAGTGGGCAAAGAATTCACCTGCAATGCAAAGACACAGAAGAAGCGGGTTCAGTTCCTGGGTCGGGAAGATCCCTGGAGGAGAGCATGACAACCCACTCCAGTATTCTTGCCTGGAGAATCCCATGGACAGGGACAGAGGAGCCTGGAGGGCTACAATCCACAGGGTCTCAAAGAGTTGGACATGACGGAAGCGACTTAGCACGCACGTACCCTTAGGACATGTCACTACTGCCTCCTGTGAAAATAAAGGGAGGAACAGTTGAGGATAATATATAGTCTCTTGATAACAAGAAGGGGATGGAAAAATGGAGCTGTTCCAAGTGTAGGTAACAATCTCAATTTAGACCAAAGAGGAAGGAAAGCCGTAGTAAAAGAAGCAACGGAACAAAGCAATGTTTGTCACCTGGCTCCTGGTTGTCTGCCCCACTGGATGCAAAACCTCTTCAGATCCTGGCCTCTGTTCACTTCTCCAGTGCCATTGAAATGTGCTAGGTTCATGGAAGATGCTCAGTGCTTGGGGAACAAATACATGTTGAATAGTAGAACAGCACGACTTCTGGCTCCAAATGGGTGTTTAAATAGTTACAACTATTGAAATCAAGCGGATAACTTCTCTCAGCCTCAGTTTTCTCATTTTTGAAAGTAGACTGCATGCAGCAAAGGTCACTAATTACCACCCCACCTTCCTTCCGTTCTTTCTTATGGCTGTTTCTTAGCTGGAGACTCCTAGTCTCTCAGCTGATCTCTAGGGATTCTGCAGTCTGGCTCATAGGGAATTCTGACTTGTACTCTAAAGGAGCCTTATTTAAGCCCAGAGTTGAGAAGATGGCGGCCCTGGTGACATCCCCCCAGTCCTGAAGGTCAGCCATGGTACAGCAGATTAACCATGTATGAGTAACTAAGAGCTAGCTTGGGATAGGCAATCTCAGCTGGCAAGCCTTGCTTTTAATGACTTTCTACCTGGAAATACCTAGAAAAGAGCAATTAG
This sequence comes from Bubalus kerabau, assembly GCF_029407905.1. Classification (NCBI taxonomy): domain Eukaryota; kingdom Metazoa; phylum Chordata; class Mammalia; order Artiodactyla; family Bovidae; genus Bubalus; species Bubalus kerabau. The sequence goes on from NC_073630.1 coordinate 72,274,701, forward strand.
GGTAAATTTGTAGTGCCCAGAACACACCAGGGACTTCACAGCTTCATAAAAAGGCTTTGAGCAACAAGTGAAAAAAATTACCATTATTTAGTACACTGGTACTTTGAAAACTGTCCTTTGATGTATGTTTTTTAAAAAATATCCTTTGAAAAATATTACAAGATTGAGTGTACCATTAAAAAGGGATAAAATATATTGTTATTTTGAAAAAACACTGAAGCACTTTGTAAATAACATTGATACATTCTGATTTTTATTAATAAGATTATCCACTACTAGGATATTTCTTTTGTCTGAGGAAAGTAAATGTTTATTCTCCCAAGCCCAACCAAACAAAAGGATTCACAAAGTATCCTTTAAATAACACAATGGCCTATTGTTTATAAAATATGATTCAATATCCAGAAATTAGAATTTAAATACATATGCACCTATCACAATGTCCAAAAATGAAGGGTTGTTTCAATGTGTTGACCTAAATAACATGGAAAAGGCACATGACCAGTTGAGAGAACTTGACCTTAGCTGCCTTGCTATTCAGTATCAAAAACACCACCACCAATAGCATTTGCAGAAGCAGTCCTCACCACAGATTATTACATGGTCTATGTAAGTCCCAAATTTCTCTTTCCAAAGCAAGAGAATTCTGGGGTTCTGAAGATGCTCTAAAGGGGAAGATCTAATATTATATGATATCACTCATTTGTGAAATCTGATTTTTTAAAAAGACACAAATTAACTTACTTACAAAACAGAAACAGACTTACAGACATTGGAAACAAATTTATGATTCAGTTCAGTTCAGTGGCTCAGTTGTGTCCGACTCTCTGCGACCCCATGAACCGCAGCACACCAGGCCTCCCTGTCCATCACCAACTCCCAGAGTTCACTCATACTCATGTCCATTGAGTCAGTGATGCCATCCAGCCATCTCATCCTCTGTCGTCCCCTTCTCCTCTTGCCCCCAATCCCTCCCAGCATCAGACTCTTTTCCAATGAGTCAACTCTTCGCATGAGGTGGCCAAAGTACTGAAGTTTCAGCTTTTACCAAAAGGAAAGTGTTGGGGGAAGTGATAAATCAGGTGTTTGGGATTAACATACTCACAATACTATATATGCGGGAGGAGGAAATTGCAATCCACTCCAGTATTCTTGCCTGGAAAATCCCACAGACAGAGAAGCCTGGCAGGCTACAGTCCATGAGGTCACAAAGAGTCGGACACTGCTTAGCAACTGATCAACAACAGCAACAATAACAACAACAACTCTATATGAGATAGATAACCAACAAGGACCAACTGTATAGTACAGGGAACTCTACTCAACATTCTGTGATAACCTATATGAGAAAAGAATCTGGAAAAGAATGAATATATGTATATATATATAACCGAATCACTTTGCTGTACAGCAGATACTAACATAATGTTGTAAATCAACTATATTCCAATAAATTTTTTTTTAAAAAACATAAAGGAGAAGATCTCTCAAGCTCCTTACAAAAATGGATATTACTAAACACACACATCCCCAGCATTAGAAAATGAGAGAAACCAGCTTAAAACAAATGTACTCCCTGTCCTATGGGGGCCCAGTCAGCCATTGAGGAGTCAGATGAAGAACACTGGGCATCTGTTAAATAAAACCTGAGTCATGTGCCTGAATTCTCATCAGTCCCCTCAGTGCTTATGTGGGATATGGTTAATTTATAGTAGAATGATGCTATTCTCGGTAGGGTGTGGTTTTTAACCCCCACAGGTGACTCTTCCATCTTTTCCAGGCTTTCCTGCTCACCCCTATTTAGCTGTAGCTAGTGGCTCCTGCTCTGTTAATGGTCTGCTTGCTGGCCAGAGATGAAGTCACCACATTGGCTTTACGAGCTCTCACAGCTGCTCGGCATCCCCTGAGACTCTTACTGGGGCAAGAAAATGTGCCTGCAGAGCTTCGAGCCACACTAGTCAGTTCTGGTGGTGCCAGGGAGAGCCCTTTTTTCCTGAGGGGGCCTGCATCTCTCTTAAAGGTCAGTCTCCAGGCCTCCAGGCCAGTGCGGAAGGCCATGCCACTCCAGAGCCTTCTGCGAGGCCTGGCCCTGCATGACCGCAGAGGTGGGTCAGAGATTTTTGCATCTGTGTCCTGTTATTTCCTCTAATAATAATTGGAGCCTTGTGGGGCCAGGTTCCCAATGGATAGAATATTCAGATGCGTGTTCACATCGTTTTAGAACTTTTGGTTTCTCCTGGTCCATTCCCTGTCCTCTGCTGGAAGACAGTGAAGAAGTCTATTTTCCTCTGTCTTTAAAATCAGTCACTTTCTTTAAAGCACTAAATAAAATAGGGGAAAATTCATTCCTTTTAGCAAAAGAATAGGGGAAAGAATTCATTTAGCAAAAGAACAGGATGAGAGTAGTAAGGGAGGATGAGGATAAAGGAGGAGAATGACAAAGGTCATTTTCATATTGCAACACAAAATATACACTTGCCTGGTGGTACTGGGATAAAGAATCTGCCTTGCAATGCAGGGGGTGCACGTTCAATCCATGGTTGGGGAACTAAGATCCCACATATCTTGTGGTGCAGCCAAAAAAATTTAAAAAAATAGTATTGTAAAATGTTTGATGGAGAGCTATTTCCTCAGGAAGCCTCAGTATCAGGCATCTATTAATGTGGAGGTATAATATATAGGTTCGATCCCTGGGTTGGGAAGATCCCCTGAAGGAGGGCATGGCAACCCAGTCCAGTATTCTTGCCTTGGAGAATCCTATGGACAGAGGAGCCTGGCTACAGTCCATAGGGTCACATACAGTCAGACACGGCTGAAGCTACTGAGCATGCGTAAGTATATAGCTACTAATATTTAGTTGATTATACTATAATAATAAAATTAAAATTAAATTAAAACACAGAAATGGAATTTTAAGATATACTAACAGAATATATGTTTTAAAAATGGCTACTTAGATGCCTTTTCTATTGCCCTGTATAGTAAAAGGATTATATATTTAAAGGAATTCTTTTATGTTTTTCGTAAGTCAGTGGGCTTCCTCCCTCCCACTTATCCAGGGTTTACTTGTCTGGGGCAAATCTCTTTCAATGACAACCTTCCTAGGGAGAGGTGAGAGGGAAGAAGAGATCAGGGAGCAGGGAGCCCAGCGTTCACTGATTTGGGATATTCTGAGCAATGCAATGAACTGAAAGGTAAGCTGGCTCCCTGCTACCTCCCACTTAAGTCTGGATGCAGAGACAATGGAAGAAGGAACCAGCTGAGAATTATTTGAAAGCTTGTATGATCATTCCACTTCATCCTCTAAATAATTAGTAGGGTATAAAGAGGTATGGGGCTTCCCTGATGGCTCAGCAGGTAAATAATCTGCCTATGATACAAGAGACACAGGTTTGATCCCTGGATGAGGAAGCTCCCCTGGAGGAAGGCATGGCAATCCACTCCAGTATTTTTGCCGGGAAAATCTCATGGACAGAGGAGCTTAGCAGGCCACTGTCCATGGTGTCGAAAGCAGTCAGACACGACTGAAGTAACTGAGAACACACGAAGAGGTATGCATTTGGGAGTACTTTTTTTTCATTTAGAAAGAGCACAGACAAGGAAGGATAGGCTGAATGGACTTATTGTAAAGCAGAAGGTTCATATCTGGCTGGTAGGCAGGAGGTTTGGTTGGGGACCCTCAGGCCCTGGTGGGACTGTTTGTTGAGGAGGTCTCTGGCACAGGCCTCAGAGGCTAGCTGAGCCTAGCCGGCTACCTCAAAGGTGACCACGTCTTAAGATGTATCCCACGTCCCACCTTGTTATCCCGAAGGGATCTGGAGTCTTGCAGGAACTCAGCCTCCTGTAAGGGGAATTGGCAGCAGATGCCAGGATGTGTTTTTATCTGAACTAAAACCAGGAATCATCAACATCTTGACCAAAGGCAGGCTGAGGAGGCCGTGAATCTACAAAGTTGCACATCGTCTAAGACTGGGAGTGGAGAGTTGGTCCTTTAGTTGATTTTCTTTCTTTCTCTCTCTTCCTTCCTTTCTTTTTTTCTTTCTTGGGTCTTAGTTATGGCACCTAGGTTCTCTAGTTCAGGCGTGGGCTCAGTAGTTGTGGCTCAAGGGCTTAGTTGCCCTGCAGAATGTGGGATCTTAGTTCTGAGACCAGGGATCAAACTCACATCCCCTTCACTGGAAGGTGGATTCTTAACCAGTGGATCACCAGCGAAGTACCCCCATCCTCTGGTTGACAGGAAGATGTGCTAGCAACAAGCATACCTTTTACAAGAAAAATGCAACTACTCAGAGCAATTTATATTCAACTGAAGTAGATGGAATAAAGTGGTAAAAGGATCTTGCCTTGATAGCACTTTACCCTGGAATGATTTAAATGATACTTCAAAAGCACTAAACTGCAGGCACCCACATGCCGCGCTACTGGGGAGGATAGACTAGACCAAACTTCTCGAGGACAACTTGTCAATGCATGTCACAAGTGTTAAACATGTGTAATTCTGGTAATTCTACCCCTAGGAATGGATACTATAGAAACAATCATATTCACCCACTAAGGTCTTGTAGTGTTATTTTTAAGTGAGAAATTTTTAAGTGAAAGGCCTTGTAGAGTTATTTTTAGTGAGAAAAGAAGGCAAAAATATCTAAATCTTTCAACAATGAGGGATTGCTTAAAAACTTGTACCTATACTTTAGAATATTAGGAGCTCTATTTTAAAGAAATCCAATAAAGTGTGTTTTAAATGATTAAAGTATTTTTGTAGAAAAGTTTAATGAAATAATGTTCTTGATATGATGTTAGGTTTTTAAACGGTAAATAACAAAACAGTATATATATAGTATGAACCCACTTTTGGGAAAAAAGCAGAACTATGTGTTCATTCATTTATCGAGCACCTAAACAAGGGAAGAGGAAGACTTAAACATGATAGGCATAGGAAGTTGATTATGATTATATCAAGTAGAAGGGAATGTTAAAAAATATTAATAGTGGTTATTTCTGTGGCATGATAATGCTGGTGTCCTTAATTTTCTTCATTGTCCCTTTTGTATTTCCTAAAATTTCCACAAATGCATGTGTATTATTTTAAAATCAGAAAACTGGAAAAACAAACTATATGTGGTTTCCCACTGAACTTTTAAGAGTTCAGTACATGAGAAAGCACTAGTTCAGGGTGATCAGCATTTCCAGATAGTCTTTCCTTTACTGGGGAAGCCGACAGGGTCAGTAACACATTGACGAGGGGAGGGGTGGGAGAGGGGCAGAGCAAGGAGAGAAGCTGAAGGAAATGACCACGTGTAGGGACTCCAGATGGCTTCCGAGGAAGTAACAGGCCAGGGTGGATGGAGTCAATCAAACCTAGGTTAGAAGATGAAATCCTAAGAACGTCTCTCACTCCCAGGTCTGTAGCTCATGTCCTTTCCCAATTCTTGGGCCCGGTTCCTTAAGGTAAAAAGGGCTAATAGTCCCTCTCATCCAGTAAGCTGAAGAGTTGCTCTGTGTTTAGGGATCTTTCAGTAAAGAGCACTACAGTGTGGACAATTGAGCTTGGGCCTTTGGGAACTCTGGGAACAGATATGTGGATAAATGAGTGAGTGAAAGAATGAATGGGTTAATTAATATGGAGTTATCCAAAGAGTGTCAAGTGTAGTCACTGATAAAAGAAAAAAAAAACTTAGGATATTTTTAGATTCAGAAAAATCATATTCTCCTTGGTAATGGACAAAATTGACATGAAGCTAAAGCTTAAGCAGAGTTTTGTGAAAGGGTAGTTGCTAATAAACAGATAAGCTCTGTAGGTCTAATTCTCCTTTAAAAATGTATTTATTCCTCCAATTAACAAATATTCCTGAACACCTCCCGTATGTCAAGCACTGAGCTGAAGTAGGATTACCAGCGAGAATGAAGCAGAGGTGATTGTGGTTGGAGCTGTGAGCTATCACAGAAACTGCAGGGCTTTTTTTTTTTTTTAATGTATTCAATCTTCATTAACTAAAGAGACATTTATGAACCCTTCACCATTTGCACCAGGCACTGTGGTCAGCACAAAGAATATACGCATAGCCCTTTCTCTTAACGATCAATCAGCCTAGGGGATGGGGAGAAACATGAGAAAATCAGCCTGTAATAGAAAGCCAAATTCAGCTGGGAGGGGGCAGGAAAGCTTCTGCAATGAGTTGATGCTTGTGCTGGGCTATGGAGGAGTCATTGTTCATTCATTCACTCACTCTTCTAATCAACAAATAAAATTTGGGCTGAGCACTAGGCCCAGGTGCTGAGAACAGAATGGTAGTCTAGTGGGAGGGAAAAATAATAAATACATAAAATAATACATGAACAAGTACATCAGATGATTATGGCTGTGAAAGACATGGGGAAGGATACAAACAGGATACTGTGATGGAGAGTGGTAGTGGTGGCAGCCAGCAGGCACAGCACTCTTGAATTTAGAATGAGTGGGAGAGCAGTCAGCAAAGGGCTCTCTGAGGAGGCTTTATTTAAGCAAAGACCCAAAGGTGGGGAAGCACATCGGCCATGAGAAGAACTAGGGAAAAAGCATTCTTGACCAAGAGAACAGCAGGTGCAAAGGCCCTGAGGTGGTGACAAGAGGCAGGAAGGTGGCCAGTGTGGGTGGAGCTTGGGTATTCAAGGGGATGGTGGACGGGTGAGCTGGACCAGGCTGTGCTGGGCCTTGTGAGTCATGATGAGGGCTGGCCACCAAGGGCAGAAGAATGGCAGACTTGGTTTATGCTTTAAACCACCTGTATGTTGGATTGGGGGGAGAGGTGTGAAGTGGGTGAGGGTAGAAGGAGAGAGATCTGTGAGGTGGCTTCTGCAGTAGTCACCAGACCATGTGGGCAGGGAGATGAGACTGAATTAGTGAGGAGGATTGGAGGAACAGCAGTGGGAAGTCTTCTGAGTGGAGGAAGTAATTTGTTCAAACAAGAAGAGTGAACTGACATTCTAGGAAATGTCAAGCAGTCCTCTTTAGCTGGAGATGAAGTTAGAAATGTCACATGATGAGTGGTATTCTATACCAGAATAAGGAAAATAGGTATTATTCTGAGGGCAGAGGGAAACCATTGGAGGATTTTCAGCAGGGAAGTTCCATGAACAGAAACAAACATTAGAAAGATGCGTTGGAGGATGGATTCAAGGCATATAGAGGGGCACTGAAGGTAGGCAAGACCAGTGGTGTTGAGACCAGCTAGGAGGCCAGAGCTCTTAAGACGGAATGAGGGACTTCCCTGGTGGTTCAGTGGTTAAGAATCTGCCCACCAGTGCAGGAGACATGGGTTCGATCCCTAGTCTGGGAAGATCCAACTAAGCCCATGAGCCACAGCTACTGAGCCTGAGCTCTAGGGCCTGCGAGCTGCCCTCACACTCTACAGCCTATGCTCCAAGTAGGAGAAGCCACCGCAATGAGAAGCCTGATTGTTACAACTAGAAAAAGCCCTCACAGCAACAAAGAGCCAGTGCAACCAAAAATAAGTAAATAAATATTAAAAGATAAATAAATTTATTTTTAAAAAAAAGAAGGAAGGAGACAGAGAATCCTGGGTCTGCTACTTACTGGCTGTGTGACCTTGGGCAATTTACTTAACCTGTCTGAGCCTTGGTTTACTCAACTACACAAATGGGACTATTACTTGATAAACTTTTCATGAGGGTTTCATCAATAGCAGTGATAAAATTACCATTTTATCATTTCGTGAGGATTATAGTAAATAAATTAAATGGTGAATGTAATGAGGATTACATTAAATGTATAGGAGAAAGTGGGGCTTGTAGCAGATAGTCTTAATCTCTTCTCCTTTACAATCTGTAGCCTAAGTAGATGTTTCCAAAGTGCATCCCCAAATACTAAGTGTTGCAAAAATAATTATCCACCCATCTATTGTCTGATGACATTGCTCCTCCAGACAATCTGAATAAACCATAAAAAGGAAAGTAAATCAAAATGGGGGGGGGGGGGGAGGGAAATGGCATTTCCCAATTTCTCATAAACTGGAAATTTTAAAAAGCTGGCTAAATTTTTCTTCATCCATCAAATCAGCATTAAGAATCAGATAAAGAAAATAAATCTCAGCTGTATCTCTGTTAGATAAAACTCTATAACCTCTTTGAAAGTATTAGAGAAAATCTAATGCCTGGACAGCAAAGAGAAGTTTATTCACTTAAGACTGTGCCTTGCATGGGTGGCAAAGGGAATTCTGAAATACATGTTGTGCTGTGCTAAGTTGCTTCAGTCATGTCTCAGTCTTTGCAATCCCACGGACTGTAATCCACCAGGCTCCTCTGTCCATGGAATTCTCCAGGCAAGAATACTGGAGTGGGCTGCCATTTCCTTCTCCAGGGGATCTTCCCGACCCAGGGGTCAAAATGCATGTTATGCATCCCTAATCGGAAACACACAGCTAGAGGTGTTTCAAATTTAGAAAAGTTCAGATTTGAGTAAGGTAATGTGGTAAATATGCTGTGTGTTACTTAATACCCCTAGTGTGTGGTTATGACTATTTCTGCAGTGAAATAACCATACTAAGTGGGATACACAGAAACCCATAAAGAGCTTCAGCTTAGTGTAGATGAGGGTTTCCTACTAACGACTTTGTGTCCAAGTTGGAAATAACTTCTCTTGCTCCGACTTTGGGGACTTTAGAATTATTTTTAAAAGACTGGAGTTTGAATGCCCTTCCCTGGATTTTGTCTACCCCTTAACCTGCCCGCTTCCTTCACAGGGCTCACAGGAGCTGCAGCAGGTCTGGGTTGTAATGATTCACACCCAGCTTCTTCTTTACCCAGACGGCCTTCTCCCTTTGGATCTCTAGGTCTTGCTTCTGAACTTGGCCCCTGCGTTGGAGCCTTCCTCATTCATGGGTCCCAGGAGTTGCTCCTTGAAATCAAACTTCTGACCCTGTCCCTACCCCATCTACCACTCATGTCTGAATTTCAGTTCCACAAGGCTCAAGTGTCCTCCTACGGGACCCCTGATATCCAGTAGGTATTCTGAGGCAGCTAAGTGATTTGGGGTCTGTGCTACAAATTTCTGGGACAGGGTGGGAAGTAGCTTATATCATCAGCCTGCTCTTTCTAATCCCAGCTCCAGCATGTCCAGACATTTTTAAAAATACCTATCTATTTATTGGCTGCACTGGGTGTTAGTTGCCGCACATGTGATCATTGGTTGTGGCATGTGGGATCTGGTTCCCAGACCAGGGATAGAACCTGAGCCCACAGCATTGGGAGCTTGGAGTCTTAGCTGCTGGACCACCAGGAAGTCCCTCAGACATTTTTATATGTCAGCTTTGGGTTGGTAAAATTCATTCAGACTATATTCAGATGTGCAGGGAAAAAACAGTAGTTTATTTACTAACTGATGATTCATCTGAGTTTGCTCAGAAGCTCCCTACCCTGCTGGGTAACAATTGGGTTGGATACACTTAGTCCAATTTGATCAACTCTTCCATTATAGGAACAGTCTGTTTAGGTAACCGTGTCCCTTGTGGGTCTATGTACCCCGTTTTTCAGGCTTTTTCCTCATCTACTTCTCATCCCTGAGACAGCCATCATAGTATGATGGACAGTCGGGTCCTTGGTATCAGCAGCAAGTTTCCAACATCAGAGACAAGGAACTGATTACTGTTTGGGGAACCACACCTGGCCTTACAGTGAGTAACTAAGATGTATCCTGTGGGCAGAAGTCCTGTGTCCTCGGGGTTCCTCTCATCCTACCTGACATACTCCTATGTCTTGAAGCAGAGAGACTGAGCTCCATGTGTCTGTATCTGGCCTCTTTCTCCCTGTCTTTCTCTGTAGTTTATCTGCACGTGAATGTGGGCTTTCAACTTCCCCTGCCACTTTCAGTTATAAAATAAATAAGTCACGGGGTTGTAATGTTGAGCATGGTAACTATAGTTAATAATACTGTGTTGCATATTTAAAAGTTGCTGAGAGAGGCGATTTCCCTGGTGGTCCAGTAGTTAAGAATCTGCCTTCCAATGCAGGGAACATGGGTTTGATCCCTGCTGAGGGATCTAAGATTCCACATGCCTCAGGGCAACCAAGTCCGTGCACCATAACTACCGAGACCGAAAGTTCTGGAACCCGAGGACCGCAACGAGAGAGAAGCCTGCGGGCTGCAACCGGAGAAGCCCGCACACCACAGAGAAAGATCCTGAGTGTTGCAAATAAGACCCGGGGCAGCCAAATAAAATAAATAAATAAATATACATTTTAAAGTTGCTAAGAGAATAGATCTTAAAAATCACAAGAAAAATAATTTATAAGTATGTGGTAGGCTACAGTCCATGGGGTAGCTAAGAGTCAGACACGACTGAGTGACTTCACTTTCACGCATTGGAGAAGGCAACGGCAACCCACTCCAGTGTCCTTGCCTGGAGAATCCCAGGGACGGGGGAGCCTGGTGGGCTGCCATCTATGGGGTCGCACAGAGTTGGACACGACTGACGTGATGCAGCAGCAGCATAGTGACAGATGGTAACTAGGCTTATTGTGATCATTTCACAATATATACAAATATTGAATCATTATGTTATACACCTGACACTAAAGTTGCTTGCTAAGTTGCTTCAGTCATTCTGACTCTTTGTGACCCTATGGACTGTAGCCCGCCAGGCTCCTCTGTCCATTGGGATTCTCCAGGCAAGAATACAGGAGTGCGTTGCCATGCCCTCCTCCAGGGGATCCTCCCGACCCAGGGATCGAAACTGTGTCTCTTGTATCTCCTGTAGTGGGAAGCGGGTTCTTTACCACTAGTGCCACCTGGGAAGCCCGGTATAAAGTTGTATGTCATTTGTATCTCAATAAAAAATTCCTCTCTCTTTGAATAAAACTTGGCTTTAAGTGGGGCTTCCCTGGTGGCTCAGAAGGTAAAGCGTCTGCCTGCAATGTGGAGACCTGGGTTCGATCCCTGGGTCAGGAAGATCCCCTGGAGAAGGAAACAGCAACCCACTCCAGTCTTCTTGCTTGAAAAATTCCATGGATGGAGGAACCTGGTAGGCTATAGTCCATTGGGTTGCGAAGAGTCAGACACAACTGAGTGACTTCGCTTTCACTTTGGCTTTAAGAGTCACTGCCTGTAAAATCGTATTTTGAGTCGTGAACACGAAAATGCAAAAGAAAAATGCTCATTAATAGTTTTTGAAATATCACCTCCTGACACATACCAAAAAAGGGAAAGGATTTACATGAGGGTATTTATAGTGTTTATAACTGTATGACAAAATTGTGTGATTTTTTAAATCTTATTTTGATGTCAGTTTTTTTTTTTTTCCCTGTGATGAACATGTACTACTTGGTTAACTTTTTTAAAGTCTTTTAAAAATATGCCTGTAGCACTATCAGTTGGGAAAAGGCAAATTATGGTCTCTGTGGGAACTAATTTAAACTTGTCAGAGCAGTTAGATTAATTAGGTCTTAACTGACATTTAACAGCCAGGGTGGCAGGCCTGATACTACTTAGCAAGGACTTAGAAAATGAGGCATAATGGAGTACAGATTGTACTCCTGCAAAGCAGGCTCAATTCAGGGGAAACAGTGTGTCAAGCAGGGTTCCTCAACCGCCTCTGCATTTAAGTTTGTTCTTAGAAGGTGCATAGGTGAAATTTCTAAGATAAAACACAAGCCCGTTTTTGTTGGCATTCCTCCTTCGTGAATTATGACAAGGGAATTACTGCAGGCTGTACTGGAATATTTCATGTGTGGATCATTGTAAATAAATCCTGGGGCACTTTTTTCCCATAATAAAGAGGGATGTGAAACTCTCTTTTTTATTAAATAGATTTCCTTGAAAACCTCCAATTTAAGAGTTACATTTACAATGTCCAAGAGGAATGCTAAGCTTGAGAATTTCCAGGAAGGTGCGAAACTTCAAAAGTAGAGGGAAGAGAAGGAATTGGCTGCCATCACGGTCACCCAGCCTGGCCAGGTCAGGGACAAATCTGGGTGAGGGAGGAAGTGAGGGGACAAAAGAGAGGCACAATGCGTACCTTGTAGAATCATCTGAAAGAAAGTGCAGCTGAATGGCCCAAGCAGGAAACGCAAGCCTCAGCCCTCAGGAAAGGAAAAAGGTTCACAGGAAATTCTAAGCTGTATTTCTCTCCAGGTAGGTCTGGAGGGAGCATCTGGCCCCTTGCGTATGTGAAGCAATGAGAAATAGCTCCCCCATCTCCAGAGTGCATAGGAACTTGCTAAACACTTTTCATTTTTCACTGTGATGCCTCCACAGCCATGTCAGACACTGAGTCAAAGTGTAGCAGAGGGGGCTGCCAAACACTTCTGGGGCAAAGGTTTCTTGCTGTAGCTCTGCCAGGCCCCAGACTATTACCTGTCTGCTGCCTTCTTTGCTGAGTCTTAATCACTTCCAGCTGTGTTGGCTCCTGCAGCCCCTCGGGCCCCTCCCCGTCTGGCCTCCCTGCCCTCTGCCTCTTGTGGAGGAAAAATTAAGTATCGCACTTAAATTCTCCCTTAGGACCTAGGGATCCTGAGCAGGAGCCTCGCCACAGCATCCATCTCCAGCAGCAGACAATGGGGGCTGGCTCGCCTCCCATGGGGTCTCCTTGCTGCCCTGGGGCTGAGCCCTTCCCCTAATCAGTTACAGCTAAGCCCAGAAAGAAAAGGTACAGTGTGGCTCCATGGCAGAGCACCCCTCGCCTCAGGCTGTACCCAGGTACCCAAACCCTGTCACTTCCTTCTTAGAGATTGGTTCTTAAGGGCTAAATTTTACCCTCTCTCCGGTGGCTCAAACAGTAAAGAATCTGCCTGCAATGCAGTAAATCTGGATTTGATCCCTGGGTTAGGAAGATCTCCTGGATAAAGGAAATGGCAACCCACTCTAGTATTCTTGCCTGGAGAATCCTATGAACAGAGGAGCCTGGCAGGCTACAGTACATGGGGTCGGAAAGAGTCAGACATGACTGAACAACTAACATTAAACCCTCTCCAGCCTGTCATCTTTTGAAATACACATTTTCCACCAGGGTAGCTGGTTATCTCCATCAAGTCAGTTCAACACAAGCCTTGGTGGATTGGAGGGATTGGTAATCTGTGGCTAGAAGGAGACTGGACAGTGCCTGGCATTGTACCACGATTACCCTATTCCTTACACACGTAGACTTCACTGATCAGTTGCAGAGCCATTTTCTTGCCTGATACACTCAGGCTAAGGCTTCAGCACCTTCAACACAGCATACCAGATAGACACCAACCTGGAGAGACTGAAAGATTGGGTGAAGTCTCTGCCTATTTAAGCTAAAACCATGGGATGTATATTGGGTCAGTAGGCAGGGATTGCCTACATCAGTGCTTCTCATAATTGACCTTACATCAGAACCACCAGGAAAGCTCATTAAACACAAATGGTTGGACCCCACCCCAGGGTTTCTGGTTCAGTAGGTCTGGATAGAGGTCCAGGGGATGCTGCTACTGGTCTGGGGACCACACTTTGAGAGTCACCGGTCTGCACCATATCGAGGAAAGAGAACTCTATTCATCAGGCAGTGTGGGATCCTTGAAGGACTTTAATCTAGGTGGGAGGGGGTTATGGAGCAAGTTCACACTTTCCAAAGCTCAGACTGTGGTAGTGTGGAGGGCTGCCTTGAAGGGAGTGCAGCTGGGAGCAGGAAAGCTAAACAGAGGCTGTTGGCATGATCCAGATAACCTTCACGATGAGGTGTTTCACATAATCTTACAGAATGAGATCCTGGCAGGAGAATTGGGCTGGGCAGCCTCCAGGAGCCTGAGAAAGGTATCAATAGAAAGTTGAGAAAGCTGGTTTAGAAGAAAGCACTAAAAGGAGACAGGGAGCCTCGAATATGTGTTGGCCGTTTCCCAATTTTGCCAAGGGCTGGCGGGTTCCCAGAACGGGAGAATGCAACCCTGCAGACAGGGTCTGCAGAAGTGGCACTTGCCAGGCAGACCTGCCAAGTCTGTATGGCTGGCTCTCTCCCCTCCACCCTCCCTCGTTTTCCTGTGGGGAGATGTAACTGGGGAAGGGCTGCTTAGAGAACAGGTGGTGATAATTACCAGGAGACCAGCAGTTTCCCTACCTCATCCTTCAAAGTGTCAAAAAAGCTGACTTAGGAAATTACAGAGTGCAGGAAGCTTTCCTGATCTGTTCAGTTCAGTACTCTTTGGTGGAGCCTGGTCATTCTGGCTTAGTGGCTCATGTATACTTTTGGAGGTACACTGAACGATAGCTGAACTCTACTAAGAGTGCTTTTCTAAGGAGGATAGGCCTAAACTTACCAGCACACACAGAGCAAAAGAGAATTCAGAATTCTACTATGCACTCCAGATATGTAAGTGAAACTACATCAGAATCTGAACAAACAGTAACAATAATGGCTGCAAAAGGCATCATATCAGGCCCCTGCTCATCAATTGTCAGTGGATTCACATGGCTTTTGATGGCCCTTGACTCAGCAAAGAAGCCACAAGCTTGGTAAGACTGGCATACCACACTACTCTGAATCTGCTTTGTGGATTTTTCACCTCTGACTCTGCCCAGACAGTTCTCCAGCTGTGAGACCCCCCCAGCCTTCCCTCTTTGCATTAAGGTCTCTCTCAAGTTTACCTGCACTCGTAACTTTTCTTTGAACATAGCAACTCAGGCCATTCCTCTCCCTTCTGAAATCCTATGGCACTTCTGGCTGAGTGTATCCTTTGGTCCTTAGTTTTGACCTTCTGGTGTTAATTCTCATTTTAGAAAGAAAGTTATAGCTCCCCAGGTGGGTAGTAGATTCTTTGAAGGCTGGAGCTGCTGGGTCTCATGTGTCTGAAAGTGAAGCATCACAGTTACATGAAACTTGCATGGGTAATGTGGAGAACGTGATGGTTCCATCCCTAATCTCTGCAAGATGAAGTCTGCAGCTGGGCCCCACCTGGAACCAGGAACATGAATATTGCCCGCACACTCTCTCTGCTTCTTCATCTTTTTACAGAGTGCAGGAAGCTTTCCTGATTTGTTCAGTTCAGTACTCTTTGGTGGAGCTCCATTCTGTCAAACTGGCATCCTCAATAGCACTGGGAACTTGGCCACTTACAACTCTCAGGCTCATTTTGACAATCAAGACACCAAAGAGGGACTGGCCCCCTTCCTTCTTTTCAAGTTCAAAAAAATTAGACTCTTCTGGCTTAGGACATTCCTATCCTTGGACAGATTAATAAATTGTGGCTGTCAGTAAGTTCAGTAGCTCAGTTGTGTCCAACTCTTCTCTTTGTGACCCCATAGACTGTAGCATGCCAGGCTTCCCTGTCCATCAAACTCATGTCTATCCAGTCGGTGATGCCATCCAACCATCTCATCCTCTGTTATCCCCTTCTCCTGCCTTCAATCTTTCCCTGCATCAGGGTCTTTTCCAATGAGTCAGTTCTTCACATCAGGTGGCCAAAGTATTGGAGCTTCAGCTTCAGCATCAGTCCTTCTAGTGAGTGTTCAAGACTGATTTCCTTTAGGATGGACTGGTTTGATCTCCTTGCAGGCCAAGGGACTCTCAAGAGTCTTCTCCAACACCACAGTTCAAAAGCATCAGTTCTTCAGCACTCAGATTTCTTTATGGTCCAACTCTCACATCCATACATGACTACTGGAAAAACCATAGCTTTGACTAGATGAACCTTTGTTGGCAAAGTAATGTCTTTGATTTTTAATATGCTGTCTAGGTTGGTCATATTCTTTCAAGGAGCAAGAGTCTTTTAGTTTCATGGCTGCAGTCACCATCTGCAGTGATTTTGGAGAGAACCCAAGAAAATAAAATCTGTCACTGTTTCCATTGTTTCCCCATCTATTTGCCATGAAGTGATGGGACCAGATGTCAAATCTTAGTTTTTTCCAGTTTTTTGAATGTTGAATTTTAAGCCAACTTTTTCACTCTCCTCTTTCACTTTCATCAAGAGGCTCTTTAGTTTCTCTTTACTTTCTGCCATAAGAGGGGTGTCATCTGCATATCTGAGGTTACTGATATTTCTGCCTGCAATCTTGATTTAGCTTGTGCTTCATCCAATCCGGCATTTCGTATAATGTACTCTGCATAGAAGTTAAATAAGCAAGGTAATGATATACAGCCCTGACGTACTCCTTTCCCAATTTGGAACCAGTCTGTTGTTCCATGCCCAGTTCTAACTGTTGCTTCTTGACCTGGATACAGATTTCTCAGGAGGCAGGTAAAGTGATCTGGTATTCTCATCTGCTGAAGAATTTTCCAGTTTGTTGTGATCCACACAGTCAAAGGCTGGGAGGGGAAAGTCTATTTCATGCTTGCTTTCTCCTTTCCAAGGAAGCCTATCTTGGTTGTATCATCCCCCTTTTCCATGTGGCTAAGTGCTTCAGAAGGAACCAGCCCCAGTTCCAGCCTTGAGAGTGGGTCCTGAATGGTTGAAGCAAGGAGAGAGCAAACTTTTTCTGCAAAAAGTCATAGTAAATATTTGAGGCTTTACAGGCCATATCTCTGTTGCACTACTCAATTTTCTCCCTTAAATCCCATGTCTTTAACATTCTCAATGTCCCTCCACTGCAGCATTTTTGCTTTTAGTTTCTGCTAGTGACTGAAATATTCTGTGACACACTCCACACATACATTTGAAGCCCCTTCAGAGAGTAGCTCAGCGTGACCTCCAGTCTCCCAGCTCACTAACCGGAGCACAGGCCATGACATGCCCTCTTGCGACCTGTGACTTCAATCATCTTGTCTTCCGCCCTTCCTGATTCCAGCCTCACAGGCATGTGCATTCACTTCTGAGTTACAGTCCTCTTCCCAGGGTTCCAGCCACCCTCCACCACATCTCTCCATTCAGGGCCACTCTCCTAGCTCCTCCCGCTGTGCTTTGCTGCTTGAGTATAAGTACAAGGCAGCTATTGTTGCCCAGCGTCTGACCACAGAGATGGCATAGGCCCCTGGTCCACATCCCCCTCACCCCAGTCCTACCCTGACTTGATCTCAGATGCAGATACAGATCTGGTCAGGAGGGAGGCTTTTCCATTTCCATCTCAGGCAGCTCTTCAGCCAGCTGCCCACCTCTTCCCACCAGCAGCTGCTTTTTTCTCTTTTTTCTCCCTGTTTATTTTCTTTGCCTGCACACCTTGTTTTTCTTTTAGGGGACCCCTACCCAGACCTGCCATCTGGTCCCCCTTGAAACAAAGTGTGGAGTGTGCAGAGGCAATTGTGGGGGGCGGGGAATCTCTTGGAGTTCAAGCGGCTGCCTGGCAGAGAGAGCCTGAGCCTCTACTGTGGAGAGGAGAGAGGGTTCCAGAAAAAGTCCAAGGCAGGCCACACACCTCATTAGTTCATTTTGATTAGTTTCTTTTATCCAGTTGTTAGGAATGGTGAACTGTGATAGATGAGGCTGTCCTGAAGTTTTTTTATCCCTTGAATTATATACAATTTGGCAAGATGAGATAAACCACAGAGAAAAGACACAGACATTGACCACTATATACAGGCTGGCTTGTAAGATTAGAGAAGATTGCCTGAAATCCCAATTCCACTGCACTTCCTCCTTTATTCTGCAAATCTGATACTTTGTTGACTTTTGGCTCCTTGCCCATTTGTTCCATTTCTTCTTCCATCAACCTGGGCTGAGAACCAGAGCCGCTGTTGATGTGGACCCAGAATCAGCATGGACTCTGCACACAGATGCCCTGTCTAGAGGCAGGATGGCCACCTCCACCCACCTCCACTGCCACCAGGTGGCCCTGGGTCCTCCAGGACTGAAGAGGAGGAGGCGAGAGAGTCAGGACAGGGGAGGTGTGTTTGTCTGACACCCGAGTAGTCTGGTGTTGGTTCTCTCTGGCCCTGGCAGAGCCTGATGAATTTTCAGGTATTTCCCTTTGTTTTAATGTGCATTTGTGGGCTCTTCGGGTTTCCCTTGCTGGACCCCACCCACTGTAACTTAAGCAGACAGTCCCCTCAACTTGGTGTGGGATGGTACTTCTTCAGCCTCCTACTTGTGGTGTTTACAAGCATTTACTGTATTCCTCTGTCTTCTGCATTTCCTGTAAAATAGTACATAAAGATTTGATCGGAACCAGTTTCCATTTTCTGGAAGATTTTTCTCGGAGATGTTGAAAAATTTCTGTAGCATTGCATAACATTGGCAGTCTTTCTTTTTGTGAGGTTAAGATTGGTCCGTGGGCTCAGATGCTATCAGCCTAATCTGGACATGGGCTTTGCCCTAATGACTTTAGCAGGTATTGGCAATTATTACCTATATCCATTATTTCATTAGAATATCACCCTTTTATATCCACTCATGAAAAAAGAGTCCATTCTAACATTCTTATGCATTCATTGGCCTAATTTCTCCTCTAAAGAAAACTTTACTCAGCAATTACTTGGTTTTACTGGGATACAATCCATACAGGAAAGGCAGGATAAATGCTTAATTGTTTCCCTTTATTTACCCGTTTCTAGAATAATAAGTTGGTTCCCTAGCATCCTCCAGGGATTACCATTTAGAGGGTTTTTTTTGTGTGGTTTTTTTTTTTTTTTTTTTTTGTCTCATTATAAACTCATAGATTCTAATATATTGGGTTGGCCAAAAAGGTCATTTAGGTATGGAAAAACCTAAATGACCTTTTTGGCCACTCCAGTATTTGTTTTATCACAATCACTGAGGTTATTGTTGTTTTTTTACAATATGGGATAATCTAGCCAAATTATCCCATCTTTGGTCTGTGGGAACCTCTTCAGGTTAACTCTTGGGTCATTGTGACATGACCCTAATATTCCTTAATACCTTCTTTCCTTTCTAGTAGAACAATTGATTCTGTCCCATTTCAAATATTTCCTCTCCCAGACCCAAACTACTTTTTCAAAGAGCTCTGGTTCTTTCCAGTGGGAAATAATATTTAGAGAGACACATCTGAGCACTATGGATATTTATTGCTACTGGGTTGGTCATTATTTCTATACCTTTTCATTGGTCAAGGCCAGGAGTCTGTATTTAAGAAAATATTTACTTAAGATGGGAAGGGAAACAGAACAGTTTTGTTTTTTTTTAAGTAAAAGAATGGAATGGAAAGTATCAGTGTATATTATGTGTAGGAAGGGTAAGTATTGTTTTATGAAAATTCTGTTTTATTTGCATGTATAAAAAAAAGACAGAGAAAGAGAGAAAGTGAGATAAAGAGAAAACTTATTCAGTATCTAAAAAAATACATAATTTAAATCATGAGTCATACTCCAGGAAAATATTTGAAAGTGCTGGAGTAAGTCAGCTATTTAAGCTGTAATAAAAAACAGTGCCATACACTGGAAGATTGCTCATCACCTTCAACCCAAAGGTCAGTCAGGTCATGAGGCTTGAAATCAAGGATCCCTTGTCTGCATTTTATGTTTTTTTTTTTTTTTATTACCATGAATCATATTTGTAATGAGAAAATCAAAACAAACAATAAGAGGAAAACTTAGGAACAAAAGAGTGAGCTTAGTGTCACAGGACTGCCCTCTGGATGTTTTTTCTAGACTTTTAATGTGGTCATAAAGCTAATTTGTTCTAGTTCTTTCTTGGGACTTTAAGAACCAACATTTCAAGATGTTTTAAAATCTAAGAGTAATAATGGTCCCTAGCCAGGAGGGAAGAATAAATGGAGAGGTGAACCTACTTACTAGATTGACAACCAGTGACTTTGCTATCTCGGAGACTTTACTATGAGGGCTTCCCAGGTGGCTCTGGTGGTAAAGAATTGGCTTCCCAGTACAGGAGATGTAAGAGACACAGGTTCAATCTCTGGGTCTGGAAGATCCCCTAGAGAAGGGCTTGGCAACCCACTCCAGTATACTTGCCTGGAGAATCCCCATGAACAGAAGAGCCTGGCGGGCTACAGTCCATAAGGTTACAAAGAGTCAGACATGGCTGAAGCAACTTAGCAGCACACACACTGTGGCTTCCACATTTGAAAAAGAGCTTGCCCTTAACCACTTTTACCCCACTGAAGTTTTAAAAAAGGGAATTATACAAAGTCCTTTGAAAAGTATAATGCCTTTGGCTACTACCCAAGAGATAGAAGATAGGAGTAGGGGGTCAGCTTTGAATAAGAAGGGAATTCAATCAGGCTGAGGGTTCATGTGCCATAAACAAGGACATCAAGCAGTGGAAATGGGGCTGTTTCCTCTTAGTTCTAATGTAGATTGCAGGTGTACATATCAAAATGTAATGAAACTCTAAAAGCCCCAGGAGAGCCTAAGGCCACACAGGGTTGGCTGCATAAGAGAATTCAAAAGTGGAATAAGGGACAGAAGAGCTATAAAATTGATGAGATTCATTTTTAGATATGAAGTTGAAAATAAATGGGTTCTTGGAACTCAAAATTTGTGAGCCCTGCCATTTTTATACATTTTTAGAAGCAGTGTGTGAAAAGTTGCAGACATTTTCCTTCAATAAGGTGCACCAGGAAATGTGCAATAAAACTCAAAACTGCACAAATGCCTGCCCCACACCGCCCCCCTCCACCCGACACCCCGGCCACTCACTCTAAACCACGACTTCAAGCCACCTGCACTTTAAAACAGCCCTGGGGACACGGCTTGCCAGATAGAGCGGGGTGTGTTTCAGGAGGGGGATCGCTCGCTCTTTCTTCCGTCTACATACGTGTCACTTCACTCTTCCACACCACGTGCTCACTCATTGTCCCTCTGTATCTGCTGTGTAGATGTGGGGAACTTGGCACCTCTCTGAATCCACTCACACAAAGGCATTAGTGAGTAAGGCAGCTGTTGCTACACACTGAAAGAGAGACGGAGAAGAGGCTCTGCATTAGCCACCCCACAGCAAGTCACTTAAATTCCTTTAAGATGTCCACAGACGTAGAGAACAGACTTGCAGTTGCCGGAGGGGAGGAATGGGATTGGGAGTTTGGAATTAGCAGGGGGCAAGCTATCATACATAGGATCGATAAACAGACGACAAGGTCCTCCTGTATAGCACAGGGAGCTATTGTCAATGTCTTGTGATAAACCATAATAGAAACGAATACGATAAAGAATGTGTGTGTGTATATATATATATATATATATATGTATAACAGAATCACTTTACTGTATAGCAGAAGTTAATACAACATCATAAATCCACTATACTTTAATAAAATAAATTTTTAAAAGGAGGTTTATGTTCTCCAAAGTCCTGTCTCAAGCTCACCCTCCAGCCTGAAGGGTTTTTCTCCCCCTCTGCTGCTTCTCTGTGAAATGTGTGCCTGTCCTTTCTGCTGACTCTCACCCTGAGATGACCCCAGGAAATTCAAACTCTTCCACCATCTATTTGGCAGATCAACTTAGCTGCCTCTGCTCCTGTTTCTAACGTGGGAAACTCATTGCTAGGATCTAGCACAAGAAAGAATTCTCCAGTTAATAGAACCTATACGCCTTGAAAAACAGACTCCGTAATTCATACATTCAACAAGTATTTGCTGAGCGCCTGCCATTTGCCAAGGATTGTTCTAGGAGGTGAGGTTGGAGCAATCAGTGATCATCATTTTCTATTAGCATAATTTTGGGGGTCTCATCCCTACTCCATCCATCTCATCATGACATTTCTTCCTTTAAAAAAAAATTATTTATTTGGCTGCGCCAGGTCTTAGTTGCAGCCAGTATCTTCCATTTTCATTGTAGCATGCAGGATTTTTAGCTGTGGCATGTGAACTCTTAGTTTCGGCCTGTGGGATCTGGTTCCCTGACCAGGGATTGAACCTGGGCTGCCTGCATTGGGAGCTTGGAGTCTTAGCCACTGGACCACCAAGGAAGTTACCAAGACATTTCTTCCTGACACACATGGTATTCTCTGAGAGAGAATTCTGCTGGATGAAGTTGTCCACACCTTACTATATTTATTAAAGTTGCATACATTCTTTTATATTGTTAATATGTTTTTAATTAAAAGCCACCCCCCAACTGAGACAATACTGTTTCCTATCTAACATAATAAAAGGTATTTTTAAAAGCAATACAAGCTGGCTTTGACTCCAGAACTGACTGGGGTGAACACAAGCACCAGTTGAAACTGTCTGACCCTTTGTCAAGGAAAGAGAATTCTCATCCACTGTTCTGTAAGGCAACGTGACCAATGGATCAAGAGCCTGAAATCTTTCCATACTTTTTGACTCATTAGTCCTACTCTGAAGAATCTCCCCCACAAAGATAATGCCATACGGTTATTTGCAATTTTCAGAATTGTAAAATAGCTCAAAGACAATGGAAGGTTAGAGCAGAATAACTTGGAAGGGTGTGCTCTAAACAATGCATAGCTTCGAGGCACAAATTTTTCCTTACCTTAGCAAGAAAACAAAAACTATTTATTTATACTTATAAATAATTCCTCCAAAACCAGTGCATATTAAAAATACTAGTAGAGAGGAGGAAGGGGAAGGGGGAGAAGCACTTAAAGAGGCAGGAACGGGTGTGGGAGTGGGGTAGGACCCAGGGCTAAGGCAGCACCCAGCCCCTCTCTTTCCTTAGTGGATCATGCCAAGGGCAGCAGCTGCGGCAGTTGCAGGAGCGGGGTTGGGGGTGAGGAAGTGACTGGGTGGTACCAGCTCAGGAGATGACGCCGTTTCCAGTTACAACACAGGGATCACAGCAAGCACAGCCGCCACAGAAGCACTAAGGCATTACTTCTCCCATCAGCTTCAGTCATTTCAGTCACTCAGTCGTGTCCGACTCTCTGCGACCTCATGGACTGCAGCACACCAGGCCTCCCTGTCCATCACCAACTACCGGAGCTTACTCAAACTCATGCCCATTGTGTCGCTGATGCCATCCAACCATCTCATCCTCTGTCATCCCCTTCTCCTCCCACCTTCAATCTTTCCCAGCATCAGGGTCTTTTCCAATGAGTCAATTCTTTGCATCAGGTGGCCAAAGTATTGGAGTTTCAGCTTCAGCATCAGTCCTTCCAATGAATATTCAGGACTGACTTAGCAGGCCCCAAGGAGACTGACTACCTACTTACGCAGAAACTAGTTGAGACTCTGAAGCCCTTTGGGGTTTTTGAAGAGGAAGAGGAACTGCAGTGCAGGATTTTAATTTGGGTAAAATTAAATAACCTGGTAAAAGAGTGGGTATGAGAAATCAGTGAAAGCAAGAATCTTCCATGATCTGTAATTGAAAATGTCGGTGGGAAAAATTCTACATGTGTATCTTATAGATTAGAGTACATACAAAAGGTGCCGATATTGATGCGTTGTGTGTTGCACTGAGACTTGTTGATCGAAGTGATTTTTTTCACCTCATTCTATGATAAGTTGAAATTATAGGAAGAAGTAAAAGATTTAAGAGCTATTGGAGAGGCATTTGTACCAGTTATCAAACTGTTTTGATGGGATAGAGATTGATATTTTGTTTGCAAGATTAGCACTGCAGACTGTTCCAGAAGACTTGGACTTAACAGATGACAGTCTGCTTAAAAATTTAAACGTAAGGTGTATAATAAGTCTTAATGGTTGCAGGGTATCCAATGAAATTTTATATCTAGTACCAAACATTGACAACTTCAGATTAACCCTGAAGTCTATCAAACTGTGGGCCAAATGCCACAATATCTATTCTAATATATTAGGTTTTCTTGGTGGTATTTCCTGGGCTATGCTAGTAGCAAGAACTTGCCAGCTTTATCCAAATGCAATAGTATCAACTCTTGTACATAAATTTTTCTGGGTATTTTCTAAATGGTATGTGTTTAGATTATATTAAAATAAAATTGATTGTAGACTCTGAAAAAAAATCCTTGTAGAAAATAGTCCCTCATGAAAAGAGAAATATATATATACATATAAACACATACGTATGTGTGTGTATGGGTTTGAGGGTTATTTTACTTTTCTGTAATTAAAAAATTATTTCCTTAATGAAGATGCACTATTTTGTTTTTAAAATCATTTTATTTAAATATATTTGACATAGAGAAATAAATTGTATACATTTAAAGTGTACCACTTGATGTTTTTGTGGTTATGTATACATTGTGATGGAAAAGGAAATGGCAGCCCACTCCAGTATTCTTGCCTGGAGAGTCCCATGGACAGGGGAGCCTGGCAGGCTACAGTCCATGGGATTGCGAAGAGCCAGACACGACCGAGCAACTAAACAACGTCCATTGTGAAGGCTTCCCAGATGATTCAGTGGCAAAGAACCCGCCTATCTATGCAGGAGATGCAGGCGACGAGGGTTCAATCCCTTGGCTGGGAAGATACCCTGGAGAAGAAAATGGCAACCCACTTCAGTATTCTTGCCTAGAAAATCTCATGGACAGAGGAGCCTGGAGAGCTGGTCTGTGGGGTCACAGTGAGTCAGACACAACTTAGCAACTGAAAATGCACTTACTTTGTGAAAGGATCTCCACAGCCAACCTAAATAATTCATCCACCACCTCTACATAGTTATCCTCTTGTGTGTGTTCAGAAGATTTAATTTGAGATCTATTCTCTTGGAAAATTTCAATTATTCATCAGTATCACAATTAACAGGCTGTACACAAAATCTTCAGAAAATATTTATCCCATCTAACTGAAACTTTGTACCTTTTGCCCAATATCTTTCAGTTTCTCCCATACCCCATACCCTGATACAATCTGATTTGATGATTTTGACTCTTTTAGAATCTACATATATGCGGGCTCATGCAGTATGTGTTCTTCCATGTCCGACATTTCACTTAGCATAATGTTTTCTTAAGAAAATTAATTTTGGAGTTTTAGTTCATGGGAGGAATTCTTTCTCCAAACCCTATTTCTTCCATGAAATGTTCCTTGATTAACTAATTGAAAGGATTAATTTCATCCTTTTCCCTTCAGATTTTTCTGCTGATTCCACATCTCCACTCTTTCACATTGATTTTCATGTGTTTGTGGATATTCTCTGTGTGTGTTTCAGGACTGCCCTTCTAATTAAATAGATTGAAAACTCTTCAAGAGAATCTGTCTTCAGTTCCCTCTGTATTTTGCTACCTATTCTTCAGTTCCCTCTGTATTTTGCTACCTAAAAACTACAATTTATTTTTTGAGTAAGTGTACGGATTAGATTTACTAGGTCAATATTTCTCAAATCGTGAGCCATGAGTCTCTAGTTCTTGGAGGTAGTCCACAAATGAAGAGTTTCCTAAACAAATAACTTTGGGAACACTGCACACTTTGCATATGAGCATATTAAAGTCTCTGAAAAGGTCTGCAGTAAATGAACCTGCTTAACTTTAATTCAACATTTCTCAAACATATTTGATATGAATACTCTTTTTTAAAAAAAAAAGTACCTATTGACATTGGGCATTTTCTGGGATACTTTGTGGGAAATACATTATTAATTCCCAGAAGACAGGGACAAATATTATATCTTATTCATCTTTGTATTTTGCTTTTCATAATGTTGTCTGACACATAGTGTTGGACCATGTGCCCCAAAATAAATATTCTTGGGTGAACAAATAAGTGCCTGAAGGCGAGCTTCTGTGAACCAGTGTGTCGTGTTAAGCAACTGTAGGCTAAGGGCAGACTGATCAGGTTTTAAAGAATCTTCAAAAGTTTTTTTAACCTGAGTCCACATGGAGCTGGTCAGTAGAAAAAAGTATGAAAATACCCCAATCCCAGGATGAAGACTAAATCAGACCTGGAAGATTTACTAAGGATACGTAGTTTAGACACCAGGAACTACTATGAATGCACAGAATATCCAGACTACAATTAGTACATGAGATCACTTAGTCCAGTTCTTCTTAAACTTTCTCATTGACATACTCGTATTGGCCAAGGATCCTGACACATGCTCTAAGGGAGGTCTGTTCTGTGGGAGAAATCTAACTAGCCAAATAAAAGCAAGAAATTTTTGGAATTTTGAATTTTATCTTGAAATTTAAATGTCAGTTTTACAAATAAAGAAGACGTGGAATATATATATATATATGATGTTTGTTTTAATATAAAGTAATGCTTTACATTTTTAGCTGAGTGGTATGATACTTCCATTCAAGATGCAAGGACTTATTCCCATTCTTTTATTTAACATGGGAGAAAACTCTCACCTAGAGAGAGAAAGTGACTTGTTCAAGACCACACAGAGAATGTCGGCAATCTGGGGTTGAACCCCAGGTCTCTTGAATGCCAGTTCCACGCTATTGCCCAACTAGACGAGCCCTTTCATCTCACACTATACCTACACAATGTCATTTGATCTAGTAATTCCACTTCTAAGAATCAATCCTAAAGAAATAGAAATGCAAGGAAAGACCCAAAGATGTTCAGTTCAGTTCAGTCACTCAGTAGTGTCTGACTCTTTGCAATCCCGTGAACTGCAGCACGCCAGGCTTCCCTGTCCATCACCAACTTCTGGAGCTTATTTAAACTCATGTCCATTGAGTCGGTGATGCCATCCAACCATCTCATCCTCTGTCGTCTCCTTCTCCTCCCGCCTTCAATCTTTCCCGGCATTAGGGTCTTTTCAAATGAGTCAGTTCTTTGCATCAGGTGGCCAAAGTATTGGAGTTTCAGCTTCAGCATCAGTCCTTCCAATGAATATTCAGGACTGATTTCCTTTAGGATGGACTGGTTGGATCTCCTTGCAGTCCAAGGGACTCTCAAGAGTCTTCTCCAACACCACAGTTCAAAAGCATCAATTCTTCAGCGCTCAGCTTTCTTTCTAGTCCAACTGTCACATCCATACATGACTACTGGAAAAACCATAGCTTTGACTAGATGAACCTTTGTTGTCAAAGTAATGTCTCTGCTTTTTAATATTAGCATTAAAAACTACTTAAATCTTTAATAAGGGGAAGATTGCTAAACAAAATACATATGACAGGATATTTTGTATTGTGTGTGTGTGTATGGGCACTCAGTCGTATCTGACTCTTTGCAACCCCATAAACTGTAGCCCACCAGGCTCTTCTGTCCATGGGATTTTCCAGGCAAGAATACTGAAGTGGGTTGCCATTTCCTTCTCCAGGGGAGCTTCCCAATCCAGGGATTGAAACCAAGTCTCTCACATCTCCTGCATTGGCAGGTGGATTCTTTACCAACTGTGTAGCTATTAAAAGTGATGCTTACAGGGAACTCTGCTCAGTGTTATGTGGCAGCCTGGATGCGAAGCTAGTTTAGGGGAGAAAGGATACATATATATGTATGGCTGAGTCCCTTTGCTGTCCACCTGAAACTATTACAACATTGTTAATTGGCTATACACCAATATAAAATTTAAAGTTTTCTTTAAAAAGTGATGCTTATGAAGAATTATGTATAGTATTATAGTATTAAAATACATAGTATACTATGTACAGCATATAGTATTTAAAAAGGAAACAAAATCAAGATTTCCTACTCTGTAAAAGTTATTATATAGAACATCTATTAATATTATTAATTATTTTCTCTCAAATGCAATACTTTAAAACACTGAGTTGTCATCTTTAGGCAGTAGGGTAATGGATGATCCAATTTTTTCTTTATACTTTTCTATGTCTTTCAAATTTTATGCAATAAATACATAGTTAGAACTAAGCAGAGCATGGAGCTTCCCAGGTGGCACAGTGGTAAAGAATCCACCGCCCAGTGCAGGAGATGCAAGATGCAAGATCAATCCCTGGGTCAGGAAGATTCCCTAGAGTAGGAAATGGCAACCCACTCCAGTATTCTTGCCCGGAAACTTCCATGGACAGAGGAACCTGGTAGGCTACAGTCCATGGGGTCACAAAGAATCAGACATGATTGAGCGACTGAGTATGCACACACAAGCAAAGCAAGATTTTAAAATACATTTGTAATTCCCAAACAAACAATTCATGGGAAGACAAACACAGTACTTGACTATTTTAGCCATGTGATGCTGAATTCCTTTCTAAGTCCTGCTTTCTCTGACCACCTATTGGGCCCGAGTTGCATTTATTTTCACCCAGCGTCTCCAAGTCTGCTAGTAAAGACTGGGTAGCTGAAAGAGGGTGCTGCTCACAAAAACAATGCATGCCTGAGCTTCTGATGAACCTTGGAGGAAAACCCCTCATGTGGCTGGCTTTAGCCTGGTTCTTCCTTATCCACTCTCTTTCCTGTCTCCCTGCTTGCACTTTCACTCTAGAAAGAGCTGGCATATGTGTGGTGCCTCACCTTCAGCATCCTGGGCAGGTCTTGCCCATTAGCATTTGTCAGTGAGGAAGCATCATCAACCCAGGAGGCTGCAAACCCAGGGATGGTTTCCTATACCAACAAATGAAACTGGACTTCTGTTTCTAGAGAGGAGAAACACAATGTCCTGCAAGGCAAGTGTATTGAAATAAAACATGAGGACACCACAATATTCCAGCACAGTGGTTCTCAAATCTGAGCACACTTGACAATCAACTGGAAGGCTGGTGGAAATATCGATTGATGGGCCCACCAACCGAGTTTCTGATTCAGTAGATGGGGGAGAGGTCTGGGGAGCAGTTTGAATTTCTGCCCAGATGCTGCTGCTGCTGCTGGTGGTCTGGGGGTCATGCTTCAGGAGTCACTGCTCAGGCAGAATCACAGACCTGGTTAACACATGGAACAGGAAGGCATCTGTGACCTTGGGACCCATGTATGGCTTTTAGCAGAGGAGGCTTTGGACTCACATACTTCTTTCCTTTCTTTAGCCTAATTATTCTCTCTGTATTTCCCTATTTCTATGATGTTCATTCACTCATTCAACAATTTAAAGACTACTCACTTTTCACTTTCATGCATTGGAGAAGGAAATGGCAACCCACTCCAGTGTTCTTGCCTAGAGAATCCCGGGGACGGGGGAGCCTGGTGGGCTGCCATCTATGGGGTCACACAGAGTCAGACACGACTGAAGTGACTTAGCAGCAGCAGCAGCATAGTACACTAGACAGTAAAGATATAGCAATAAACAAGTCAGACAAAATCTAACCTGAGGGAGCTTCTACCCCAATGGAAATAGTTTGCATTAAACAGTTGTGATGAGCCTTTCTAGTCTCATTCAAAAATATCCTATTCTATTACAGAAGATGTGAAACTCATGACATGTATTAAGCATAGATAATGAGTAAGCAAGTACCTTGTAAGACATAGTCAGAATTCATAAGATATATTGAATAAATATGTTAATAAGTAGAGCAAGCACTTCAGTGTTGAATATTAAAAGGATGGAAGAACCAAGAGAAATCTAATATTCATGAGGTGCCAAATATTCCTGAAACACTAAATAGACACAAACCATGTGAAGCCTTTAATTTTCATAGAGTTTTAATTTGGCCACTCACTGGTGAGACCCTCTCTGTTCCCATGTGACCTCTGCCCACAAAACACAAGTATACTCCAAAGGTGCTCATTGGGGTGATTGACAGGCTACCACTGTGGCCAAGGGGACTCGTTCCTACATCTGTCCTATAGGGCAAGTCTATATCTTGGCCCCAAGTACAGGCCGACCTCCAAGATATTGTGAATTCAGTTCCAGACCACTGCAATAAAGTGAATATCAGAATAAATTGAGTCCCAGTGTGTTTACACTATACTGTGGGCTACTAAGTGTACAAGAGCATTATGTCTAAAAAAACAACATCAGATCAGATCAGTTGCTCAGTCGTGTCCGACTCTTTGTGACCCCATGAATCACAGCACGCCAGGCCTCCCTGTCCATCACCAACTCCCGGAGTTCACCCAGACTCACATCCATCGAGTCAGTGATGCCATCCAGCCATCTCATCCTCTGTCGTCCCCTTCTCCTGCCCCCAATCCCTCCCAGCATCAGAGTCTTTTCCAATGAGTCAACTCTTCACATGAGGTGGCCAAAGTACCGGAGTTTCAGCTTTAGCATCATTCCTTCCAAAGATATCCCAGGGCTGATCTCCTTCAAAATGGACTGGTTGGATCTCCTTGCAGTCCAAGGGACTCTCAAGAGTCTTCTCCAACACCACAGTTCAAAAGCATCAATTCTTCGGCGCTCAGCCTTCTTCACAGTCCAACTCTCACATCCATACATGACCACTGGAAAAACCATAGCCTTGACTAGACGAACCTTTGTTGGCAATGTCTCTGCTTTTGAATATGCTATCTAGGTTGATCATAACTTTCCTTCCAAGGAGTAAGCGTCTTTTAATTTCATGGCTGCAGTCACCATCTGTAGTGATTTTAAATATACTTTATGGCTAAAAAATGTTGACCATCATTTGAACCTTCAGTGAGTCATATTCTTTTGCGGTGGAGGGGCTTACCTTGACATTGATGGCTGCTGACTGACCAGGGTGGTGACTGATAAAGGCTGAGGTGACTGTGGCAATTTCTTAAAGTGAAACAGAAATGAAGTTTGCCACGTTGATTGACACTTCCTTGCAAAAACAATTTCTCTGTGGCATGAAATGCTCTTTGAAAGCATTTTACCCACAGCAGAACTTCTTTCAGAATTGAAATCAATCCTCTCAAACCATGCCACTGTTTTATCAACTAAGCTTAAGTAATAGCCTAAATCTCTTGTCATTTTGACAATCTTCACAAAAACATCTTCACCAGGAATAAGTTCTATCTCAAGAAACCACTTTCTTTGCTCATTCATAATAAGCAACTCCTTATCCATTAAATTTTTATCATGAAATTTGCAGCAATTCAGTCACATCTTCAGGCTTCACTTCAAAGTCTAGTTCTCTTCCCATTTCCACCACATCTGCGGTTACTTCCTCCTCTGAAGTCTTGAACCCTAAAAAGTCAAGAGGGTTGAAATCAACTTTTTCAAATTCTTATTAGTGTTAATATTTTTACCTCTTCCCATAGACCTTCGGTGGCACTCTGGTAAAGAATCCATCCTGCAGGAGATGCAGGAGCTGTGGGTTTGATCCCTGGGTCAGGGAAGATGCCCTGGAGAAGGAAATGACAACCCACTCCAGTGTTCTTGCCTGAAGAATCCCATGGACAGAAGAGTCTGGCCAGCTACAGTCCATGGAGTCACAAAGAGTCAAACACAACTGAAGCGACTTAGCATGCACACACACATAAATCACAAATGTCCTTAACAGCATCGAGAACAGTGAATCCTTTCCAGAAGGTTTTTAATTGACTTTGCCTAAAACCACCAGAGGAATCACTTTCTATGGCAGCTGTAGTCTTATAAAATGTATTTCTTAAATAATAGACTTGAAATGAAATTACTTGATCCATGAGCAGCAGAATGGATGTTGTGTTGGCAGGCATGAAAACAGCATTAATCTCATTGTACATCTCTATCAGAGCTCTTGGCTGCCCAGGTGCATTGTCAGTGACCAGTAATATTTTGAAAGGATCTTTTTTTTTCCTGAGTAAAAGCTCTCAACAGATGTGCTGTCATCCAGGCTTTGTTGTTCCATTTATATATTACAGACAGAGTAGATTTAGCATAATTCTTAAGGGCTCTAGGATTTTCCAAACAGTAAATGAACATTGGCTTCAACTATAAGTCACCAGCTGCATTAGCTTCTATAAGAGTCAGCCTGTCTCTCTCTCCTTTCTATCAAAAATTGTGAAATTACCATTTTTGATTTAACATTTCTAAATTACATGAAAGACGTGTACAAATATATATACACACACACACATTTCCTTCTTAGTTTTCTCATTGCTAACAGATCTGTATGTGCTCAGCCGTGTCTGACTCTGTGCGACTCCAGAGACTGAAGCCCACCAGGTTCCTCTGTCCATGGAATTTCTAGGCAAGAATACTAGAGTGGGTTGCTATTCCCTCCTCCAGGGGATCTTCCCAACCCAGGGATCAAATCTTCACCTCTCGCATCTCCTGCATTGGCAGGAGAATTCTTTACCATTGTGCTATTTGGGAAGCCCCTTGCTGAAATATGCATTCATATATATTGCATTCAGTGTATGTCAAAACCATGATAAACTGGGTTCTTTAAATCTAGACTACAAACATTTGCTAAGAAATTCATAGCATAAAATTTTATAAATATTACTTCAAAATTTTACAAGCATGGCTTTTAATTGTAGTTATTAGGACTTTGAAACTTTGAAGCCAAGCATTGACTTCTCTTCAGCTATGAAAGTCCCTAATGACATCTTCCTGCATAAGGCTGTTTTGTCCACATTGAAAATTTGGTGTTTCGTGGAGCCACCTTCACTAATGATCTAAGCTAAATCTTAAAATATATCTAGAAGAGATAACTTGCTGCACTCTCTACATCAGCACTTGCTGCTTCACCTTGCACTTTTATGTTACAGAGACAGCTTTTTTCCTTAAACTCATGAACCAACCTCTGTTAGCTTCAAACTTTTCATCTGCACCTATCCAGCAGACTTTGTATGAAAATCAAGAATGAATGAGTGAGAGGGTCTGGGGCATGATCTGGCATAGATGATGTTCCCATGAAGGCTATTATTATTCCTACCCACTCCTCCCTATAAGACATTACTGCATCCTAACAAACAATGCAAAATCTTTTAAAAGCTGCCTCCAATTTCCCTTAAAGGATTTTCTTTCCTACCCTCCAGCACTAAGTTACATTGCCAAGTTATGTCACCTAATGGGCCTGGACCTTGTCACAGCTTTATTTCTGTTTCTTTCCCAAAAGCCCGGGGTCTCCCTCACTCCTTATTTATTTTAACAAAGAACTTGGGTATAATTAATATCCAACCCATAAAATAAAGACCATGCCTGGGTTTCATCCACTGACACCAACATTTTGTCCTCGTCTCATCTACCATCACTTAATGACAAACAACACATATTTTCTTCTATATAGTCAATGTTTTTGAAGTCCTCCACCAACCCCTCCTCCAAAGATGAGCCCCGCTTCTCGCTCACTTGGAAATCATGGGAACTCCCTTTCTGTTTGAAGTGTTCTGTAGCACTGACATCCATGAGCTCCACGAAGCAGCTGTCTGGGTTGGGACAGGAAAAGCTGGAACACATTTAGCAAGATTTTGTTTTGGTTTTCAAAATGCAGCCTTCAGGGTTCTCTCTGCTTCTTGGACCAAGGAACTAAGCTGTTGAGCCCGGCTGAAAGCCTCACTTTGTAGGACCAGCTGAAAGTTATTTCACCATGAAGCCAACCTTGGAAGGTCTGGAAAACTCCATATGGACTGCAGCCTTAGTCTCCAGGAAGCACCCAGCTCATTCTCCTCTCTCAGTTGGCCTGCTATATAATTACAGCATACGTGCTTGAAAGGTAACTGTATAGAAAAGATGCTTTGCTCTGCATTTTCTTTCTTTTTCTGTTAACCTTTATGTGGATAATCCACAGAGACGCAACTTAATATTTATTCCATCTGTGTATTCTCTGTCCATTTAGGATGAGAGACAGCTAAGCATGTCCTGTGCCAAGAAGGACTCAAGAAGTCAAATGGCATTGTTACCCTCAAGGGGCCCATGCATGGGAAATGTATCTACCTTCCCCTGTGCTGTGGAGGCCTCCACAACACTGAGTCCTCTTTCATTCTCCAGCTCTCCTGTCTTGCTCCCCAGAAGCTGACCCATCTCCCAGCCCCAAATCCAAAGTCCTTACACAAGTAGATACCAGATTTGCCATTTTGTCAAACCTAGAGACAAGCTTGGATTCTCTCTTGGCTCAACCCATGTGGAAGACATGCTGCTTAGCCTCTAACCTGATCTTAATGGAGATTTGGAGCCCACAAATTTCTTTAAAGTAAGAACCTGCTGTCACCTTTCACCACTAACAGAAAAGCAAGGAAATTTCAGTCTTCTTTTGCTGCAGAAGCTGAAGAATTAAACCCATGCTGTGCGACAGAAATATTATACAAGCCCCAAATGCTTGCTGTCCTTGTATACTTAATCGCTCAGTCATGTTCAAATCTTTGTGACCCCAAGGACTATAGCACACCAGGCTCCAAATTTAATTTACAATGATCTAGAAGCCATGTTAAAAAAAAATTGAAGAGATAAGTAAAATTAATGGTAATAATACATTTTAGTGAACCAAATAGATTCCCCCAAACTATCAATTCCACCTGCAATCAATATAAACAATTATCATTGAAAAAGTGCTCTCTGTCATACTAAGTCTGCAAAACCTGGTGTGCATTAATTGCCTAGTGCGCTCAGTTACTCAGTCATGTCCAACTCTTTGTGGCCCCATGGACTGTAGCCTGCCAGGTTTCTCTGTCTGTGAAATTTTCCAGGCAAGAATACTGAAGTGGTTGCCACTTCCCACTCCGGGGAATCTTTCCAACCCAGGGATCAAATCTAAGCCTCTTGCATCTCCTGCATTGGCAGGCAGATTCTTTACCACTTGTGCCACCTGGGAAGCCCCATTTTACACTGGGTCACATTTCAGTTTGGGCAATCCACAAGCCAAAGGCCCAGTTGCACATGTGACCAATTGTTGCCATATTGAACAATGCAGGTTCCAAACGAAGTGGTTGGGGGAAACAGAACATCTGAGTGAGAAAGTTAGTGAAAACAGTGTCCTATTTTATATCTTTGGGAATTCCCTCCTCTGGAAAAGAATATTTTCAATATATCCTAACCTCCTTGGGATGAGATTGGCCTGTATCTGTAGGAAAGAAACTTCCTTCTTCACCTGTCTCCTCTCTCCCAGAAGTGTTCCTCTCATTTCCTGTGCCCCCAGGTTTTCTTAAAATGCAGATTCTGATCTAGAGTTTTGCATTTCTAACAATCTCCCTGGTGACCTGGTTGCTCATCTTTGGATCCCACTTTGAATAGCAAAGTTCTGAAGGCCACTGCCCTTCCAAGTCATATATGTGATTAAAGGAAGGTGGCATGTACTGAGGTGGGAAGCATGTGAACTTGGAGTCAGATTGCTGGGATCTGGGGCTTTGGTCCACCTCTTAGCTGTGAGGGTTGGGCAGGCTTCTTACCCTCTCTGAGCCTGTCCCCTCATCTATAAAAAACAGGCAGTGACAAAGTTACCGTGTTGCATGCTGCCGGCACAATAGGGAATAATCAGCCAAGGTCAGAGATTTTAGCTTTAGGATGTGAAAGTACAATCTTATATTGAGAAAAGAAGGGACTTCTCTTTCTTTGATTTCACCAGAAATAGGTGCAATGTAAGCATCACCTCCTTAAGGAAGGCTTCCTTAACCTTCTAGTCTGATGTAGATGTAGATGAATTCCCTGTTTCTCAAATGCCTGTATCTCTCATATAGCCTTTATCACACAATACTGTAACTATGCACTTAGTTCTCAGTCTCTCCCACTGGAATTGAAGTAATTTGAAGGCAGCAAGGACAGTCTCATTCCAGTGCTTTCTGATTGCTGGAGGACTGATGCTGATTTAGCTGCATAAAATCCCTTGAGGAATTTGTTTAAAATATAGATTCATAGGCTCCATCTCTATAGTTGGTTTCAGTGAGTCTCCTTTGGATCAAGACATCTGTATATTTTCAAGGCTTATCAGTTTTCTGCCTGCCAGCCAGGTTTGGGAATTTCTGGATTCTTCTACTTTGTATCATCAGTTCAGTTTAGTCGCTTAGTCATGTCCAACTCTTTGCCACCCCATGGACCGCAGCACACCAGGCCTCCCTGTCCATCACCAACTTCCAAACTCATGTCCATTGAGTCGGTGATGCCATCCAACCATCTCATCGTCTGTCATCCCCTTCTCCTGCCCTCAATATTTCCCAGCATGTGTCTTTTCCAGTGAGTCAGCTCTTTGCATCAGGTGGCCAAAGTATTGGAGTCTCAGCTTCAACATCAGTCCTTCCAACACCCAGGACTGATCTCCTTTAGGATGGACTGGTTGGATCTCCTTGCAGTCCAAGAGACTCTCAAGAGTCTTTGCCAACACCACAGTTCAAGAAAATCAATTCTTCAGCACTCAGCTTTCTTTTAGTCCAACTCTCACATCCATACATGACTGCTAGAAGAACCATAGCCTTGACTACATGGACCTTTGTTGGCAAAGTAATGTCTCTGCTTTTTAATATGCTGTCTAGGTTGGTCATACTTTCCTTCCAAGGAAGAAGCATCTTTTAATTTCATGGCTGCAATCACCATCTGCAGTGATTTTGGAGCCCAGAAAAATAAAGTCAGCCACTGTTTCCCCATCTATTTGCCATGAAGTGATGGGACTAGATGCCATGATCTTAGTTATCTGAATGTTGAGCTTTAAGCCAACATTTTCCACTCTCCACTTTCACTTTCATCAAGAGGCTTTTTAGTTCCTCTTCACTTTCTGCCATAAGGGTGGTGTCATCTGCATATCTGAGGTTATTGATATTTTTCCTGGCAATCTTGATTCCAGCTTGTGCTTCCTCCAGCCCAGCATCTCTCGTGATGTACTCTGCACATAAGTTAAATAAGCAGGGGACAATATACAGCCTTGACATACTCCTTTTCCTATTTGGAACCAGTCTGTTGTTCCATGCCCAGTTCTGACTGTTGCTTCCTGACCTGCATAGAGGTTTCTCAGGAAGCAGATCAGGTGGTCTGGTATTCCCATCTCTTGAAGAATTCTCCACAGTTTATTGTGATCCACACAGTCAAAGGCTTTGGCATAGTCAATAAAGCAGAAATAGATGTTTTTCTGGAACTCTCTTGCTTTTTCCACGATCCAGTGGATGTTGGCAATTTGATCTATGGTTCCTCTGCCTTTTCTGAAACCAGCCTGAACATTAGGAAGTTCACGGTTCACGTATTGCTAAAGCCTGGCTTGGAGAATTTTGAGCATTACTGTACTAGCGTGTGAGATGAGTGCAATTGTGTGGTAGTTGCGGCATTCTTTGGCATTTCCTTTTTTTGGGGATTGGAATGAAAACTGACCTTTTCCAATCCTGTGGCCACCGCTGAGTTTTCCAAATTTGATGGCATATGGAATGGGGCACTTTCACAGTATCTTTAGGATTTGAACTAGCTCAACTGGAATTCCATCACCTCCAATAGCTTTGTTCATAGTGATGCTTCCTAAAGCCCACTTGACTTCACATTCCGGGATGTCTGGCTCTAGGTCAGTGATTACACCATCATTTTTATCTTGGTCATGAAGTTCTTTTTTGTACAGTTCTTCTGTGTATTCTTGCCACCTCTTCTTAATATCTTCTGCTTCTGTTAGGTCCATACCCTTCTGTCTTTTATTGAGCCCATCTTTGCATGAAATGTTCCCTTGGTATCTAATTTTCTTGAAGAGATCTCTAGTCTTTCCCATTCTGTTGTTTTCCTCTATTTCTTTGCATTGATCACTGACTGAGGAAGGTTTTCTTATCTCTCCTTGCTATTCTTTGGAACTCTGCATTCAGATGCTTATATCTTTCCTTTTTTCCTTTGCTTTTCTCTTCTCTTCTTTTCACAGCTATTTGTAAGACCTCCTCAGACAGCCATTTTGCTTTTTTGCATTTCTTTTCCATGGGGATGCTCTTGATCCCTGCCTCCTGTACAATGTCATGAACCTCTATCCAAAGTTCATCAGGCACTCTGTCTACCAGATCTAGGCCCTTAAATCTATTTCTCACTTCCACTGTATAATCATAAGGGATTTGATTTAGGTCATGCCTGAATGTCTAGTGGTTTTCCCTACTTTCTTCAAGTTAAGTCTGAATTTGACAATAAGGAGTTTTTGATCTGAGCCACAGTCAGCTCCCAGTCTTGTTTTTGCTGACTGTCTAGAGCTTCTCCATCTTTGGCTGCAAAGAATATAATCAATATGATTTCGGTGTTGACATCTGGTGATGTCCATGTGTAGAGTCCTCTCTTGTGTTGTTGGAAGAAGGTGTTTGCTATGACCAGTGCTTTCTCTTGGCAAAGCCTTTGGCCTGCTTCATTCTGTACTCCAAGGTCAAATTTGTCTTTTACTCCAGATGTTTCTTGACTTCCTACTTTTGCATTCCAGTCCCCTATAATGAAAAGGACATCTTTTTGGGGTGTTCATTCTAGAAGGCCTTGTAGGTCTTCATAGAACCATTCAACTTCAGCTTCTTCAGTGTTACTGGTTGGGGCATAGGCTTGGATTACCATGATATTGAATGGTTTGCCTTGGAAATGAACAGAGATCATTCTCTCCTTTTTGAGATTGCATCCAAGTACTGCATTTCGGACTCTTTTGTTGACCATGATGGCCACTCCATTTCTTCTGAGGGATTCCTGCCCACACTAGTAGATATAATGGTCGTCTGAGTTAAATTCACCCATTCCAGTCCATTTTAGTTTACTGATTCCTAGAATGTTGACGTTCACTCTTGCCATCTCCTGTTTGACCACTTCCAATTTGCCTTGATTCATGGACCTAACATTCCAGGTTCCTATGCAATATTGCTCTTTACAGCATCAGACCTTGCTTCTATCACCAGTCCCATCCACAACTGGGTGTTGTTTTTGCTTTGGCTCCATCCCTTCATTCTTTCTGAAGTTATTTCTCCACTGATCTCCAGTAGCATACTGGGCACCTACCGACCTGGGGAGTTCATCTTTCGGTGTCCTATCTTTTTGCCTTTTCATACTGTTCATGGGGTTCTCAAGGCAAGAATACTGAAGTGGTTTGCCATTCCCTTCTCCAGTGGACCACATTCTGTCAGAACTCTCCACCATGACCCGTCCGTCTTGGGTGGCCCCACATAGCATGGCTTAGTTTCACTGTGTTAGAAAAGACTGTGTGGTTCATGTGATCAGATTGGCTAGTTGTCTGTGATTGTGGTTTCAATGTGTCTGCCCTCTGATGCCCTCTCTCAGCACCTACTGTCTTACTTGGGTTTCTCTTACCTTGGACGTGGGTTATCTCCTCTTGGCCACCACTCCTGACCTTTGATGTGGGATAAGTCCTGTTGGCTGCTGCTCCTGACCTTGGACGTGGGGTAGCTCCTCTTGGCTGCTCCTGTGCTGTGCACCCGCTGGGCCTGTGACTTTGCATCATCAATGCTATCCAATGTCTGGTATAAAAAGTTAGCTCTCAGTAAAATGTTTGCTGGGTAAATGTTATCCTTTACATCAACACAGTGTGTCACAGCTTCCAAAGGGCCGTCCCATATCTCCTGTATGTAATCTTTTAAAATATTTTGGTTGTATTTTTTGCCTGTACTAGGTCTCTGTTGCTGCAGGTTTTTCTCTAGTTTTTTTAATCTAGGCTTTTCTCTAGTTGCAGTGAGTGGGGACTACTCACTAGTTGCAATGCGTGGGCTTTTCATTGTGGTGGCTTCTCTTGTTGTGGAGCACAGGGTTCTAAGTCTGCAAGCTTCAGGAATTGTGGTACATGGGCTTAGTTGCCCCACGGCATGTGGAATCTTTCTGGACCAGGGACCCCCTGCATTGGCAGGCGGATTCTTAACCACTGGACCACCACGGAAGTCTCACACTTGTACTCTTATCTTCAGGGCTGGATTGTGTTTTGTGGGCCTGATCCTAATTCAATTTGGAAGACCTTCTTTAAGAAAATAATATAAAATTAGATGTTAACATGAATCTTTCTTTAGAATGAGAAAAACTACAACAAATGCAAGTTTTGAAAACTAATACATTACAAAAAATCAATGAATTCTTTAAGCAATTAATTACCTGATATGTCTTTGTGTTAGTTTCCCCCTTTTCATTGGGCTGCATAGTCTTTTATCACCTCTTTATGTAACAACAGTTTTATAATATTATTTATAATATAATCTTTCAATAGAGAAATAGCAATATAATTTAGTCATTCTTCTAACATGGTTGATCAAAAAAAATTTTTTTTATTATAGATGACTTTAGGATACCTAAAACCTGTAGTTTTCCTAAACCGGAATGACTAGAAATACTTTATTATATCTGAAAATCTGCTAATTATTCCATTAAACTCAAACTAAATGTATTCTCTTCTTGACTTCCCCTGAACTGAGTTCTCAAAATGTCACTCCATTTTCACCCAAGACAAGGGGAAATGTGATAAGAGAAAGCCAGGGTCAAAAGGAGCATTGCTCATAACCAACTGCTATTAAAATCTTCTTTTGCCATGAAAACCTCTGACCATCTGAATACGTTATCAGGATTCATTTGGGTTCCTTGGAAGGCATCTTTGCAGGCAAGTGTCCAGATGCCAAAGCTCAAAGAGCTTCCCGGTGGACCTACCTTTACACATTGAACACTCACAGTCCCTGTACGAATTAGAGTCCCCTGATTGTGAACAACACAAACAACTCTGGGTCAGGAAGAATACATTTATTGACTGTGTGTTGGGTCCTCGTAGAACTGAAGGATGAGCTGAACAATACTTTCTCAGAAACCAGTGCTGGAATCCAAGAAATAGAAAGAGACGGTCTTTTCATACTTCCCCTGTGAGGAAAAATGAGACTCAAATGTTTTTCAGCCTTTGCTTCCTTAGCTCAAAAATGTACTTCCACGGATGACATGACTGATTGAACAAGCAGGGCTCCTGGGCCAGCCCTCAGCCAGGAGAAAACGACACTGCTTGATGGGCGTGTTCTGCAGCACTGGGGCCCATGGGCGAAGCCTAGCTACCCAACACTGAATTGGGTGCTGCTGTCAGAACAAGGGGGACTGGAGATTAATAGATGACCTCCACACCTCCTCTTCTGGGCTCCCATCAGGCTTCATGCTGCATTTATCACTTTATATTGTAAACAATTGAGTGGACATGTGTGTGTTTCCAGCTGATTTTGCATCACGCATCTTCAGTTTCCACTTATAAGTTTCCATGCCACTTAGTATGTACAGAACACATGTTTATTAAATGAATGAGTATTGTCATGAAGTAGTGAAAGTGTATTATTCCTACAAAGTTACTTATGAAGCAGTGTGGTCTTAAGAAGGTTAATCAACTTTCCCAGGGCCACATGATCAGAGATCGTGTGAGAGATAGGACCAGACACCAGATCTGGAGACAGAAGGAATTTACTGTATCTCTTCCCACTGGGGCTTGAACCTGTCCCATTAGTAAAAGTCTAGAAACTGAGGAGTCTCTCTTGAAGGGAAAAACACAAGTTCTGGAAACTTCATTGGCTACCCACCCCCACCTCTGCCTCAACCGCATCCTCAGAGGACCAACCGGAAAGAGTAGTGCCCCACATCGTGCCATACCTTGCGGCAAGACCGTGAACCTGGGAGCCAGCCCCTCCCAGGGAAGCATTAAGCTACTCCTGTCCTCTGGTAAGAAAAACCTTGTCACCCAAACACCTCATCACAAGTGAGTGCGTGCCATCTGGGGCATTCCTTCCCCAGGTGGTTCTCAGCGAGGCGCCTTGTAATAGGAGGTCTAAGTCATAATGAAACTTGCTTTCTGCAGCTGGTTGCCTCAGCTCTTTGAAGCGTAGAGCTTCTAGCAGGGAGATTCCTGGGCTAAAAAGATGGTCAGGAGTCCCCACAGCTGGCTCAAGCTAACCCTTTTTCCAGGTGCCACGTGGCAAGATCTGAGTCGTGATATTATTCAGTGAGGGGTTCTCAACCTACAGTCTGGGTTTGAAGCACCAGGAGGGCTTGTT
This sequence comes from Bubalus kerabau, assembly GCF_029407905.1. Classification (NCBI taxonomy): domain Eukaryota; kingdom Metazoa; phylum Chordata; class Mammalia; order Artiodactyla; family Bovidae; genus Bubalus; species Bubalus kerabau. The sequence goes on from NC_073630.1 coordinate 72,316,021, forward strand.
AAAAATGCAGATTGCCAGGCACCACCAACTCAGCATGTCCAGGGGGCCTAGTCTTTGCATGTCTAACAAGCTCCCTGGGGCAGTGCTGATGTTGCTGGTCTGAGGACCACACATTGACAGCTACTGCTTAAGATACTTCAGGAGCTTCCCCTACCCCACCACCCTCACACAATTACTGCAAGGGATTTCACACCCTGTACCTGGCTCAGCTCTCCAGGGCTTCCCTGGTGGCTCAGTCAGTAAAGAATCCACCTGAAATGCAGATAAGCAGGGAGACTGCCTGCAATGCAGGAGACCTGAGTTTGATCCCTGGGTCAGGAAGATCTCCTGGAGAAGGAAATGGCTACCCACTCCAGTGGGAAATCCCATGGACAGAGGAGCCTGGTAGGTTACAGTCTATGGGGTCGCAAGAGTCGAACATGACTTAGTGACTAAGCCACCCCCACCACCTGGCTGAGCTCTCCAGGAGAAGATTTCAAGGTGTGTCTCAGAGGTCTGGAGGCTCTCAAGTCATCTTACAACTGCTCTCTAGCTCTAAGGCACAGGGTGTAAGCATAGGCACACACCAGGTCTTCTCCATCTCAGCCCTATTGATATTTGGGTCCTGTAATTTGTTGTGAGGGGCTGACCTGTGCCTTTTTGGATGTTTAGAGGTCTCTGGTTTCTGCTGTCTGGATACCAGTTGTACGTCTGCTCTCTCTCCAACAACCATGACTATCAAAACTGTCTCCAGACATTGCCAAATGCCACTTGGGTGGCAAAATCACCTCTAGTTGAGAATTGCTAATATACACAGGACGACATGCTTGAGTGGGGTGGGGGAGAGCATTAACAATTTCTGCAGCTGGGCTCTATGCAGCCCCCTGAAATAAACTCTACATGTGCGTGCTCAGTCGCTCAGTTGTGCCCAACTCTTGGTAATCCCACGGGCTCTAGCCCACTAAGCTCCTATGTCCATGGAATTTCCCAGGCAAGAATATTGGAGTGGGTTGCCATTTCCTTCTCCAAGGGATCTTCCTGACCCGGGATTGAACCCACTTCTCCTGTGCCTCCTGCATTATCAGGCAGATTACCACGACACCACCTGGGAAGCCTGAAATAATCTGTAACCTGTAATAAAAAACTCCACGCATCCCTTGACATAAATCATGATCATCCCTTCCCACTGGGATACACATTTTAGGACTGTTCCACACATTTAAGTCCTTTGATCCTGACCTGACCAATTGGGAGAGCAGATATTACCACTGCTGCTGCTGCTGCTGCTAAGTCACTTCAGTCGTGTCCGACTCTGTGTGACCCCATAGACGGCAGCCCACAAGCTTCCCTGTCCCTGGGATTCTCCAGGCAAGAACACTAGAGTGAGTTGCCATTTCCTTCTCCAATGCATGAAAGTGAAAAGTGAAAGTGAAGTCACTCAGCCGTGTCCGACTCTTAGCGACCCCATGGACTGCAGCCTACCAGGCTCCTCCATCCATGGGATTTTCCAGGCAAGAGTACTGGAGTGGGGTGCCATTGCCTTCTCTGAGATATTGCCACTATCTACGTTTAAAAGATGAAGAGACTGAGTCTCAGAGAGGTTCAGGGTTCCCCCAAGTTTACACAGGTAATAGTAGAGGACCAGAATACCTACCCTCTAATTCCTAGACCAGTGAGTTGTCCATCCCATGATACAACCTTTGTTCAGTCTACAAACATTCCATAAACAGTACGAGGTAATAGCATTTTCATAATTTTTGATGGTTGAGAGGCAGAAAGAACACAAAAATATTTGTTTTTACAGATTGTGGGCTTGTGGGCTTTGAAAATCCCAATGTGGGTCTAGTTACCTGGGGATGAATTGATAGTTATAGAGGCTTCTTAGAATATGGGATCAGGTAAGCCTAAAGTTCCCTAGGAAATGTGCCTGATCAACCCGATGAGGGCCTTCTGATGGCTGGTCTGGGTCCTGTGCCTTTCAAGCAGAGCAAGGACACCCTCCCTCAGTGTCCCTCCCCCCCTTTCCTATGTGTCAAATCATTTTTTCAGTAGATAACATAAAGTAACATCCATGAAACAAATTCTCACTCTCCATCTCCTCCCTCAGTTTATTCCAGAGAGGATTTGATGCCAAATCCCGTATTAAAATATCGCTCCACACAGAAAGCCTAGGACTCTCCATATGTAGACACTACTTTGCCACCTCCCACCATAACTACCAATTTTCTCTGGTTTGTTTGGATGAGCATTTACACAAAGACTAAGTCTTCAGTTCAGTTCAGTCCAGTCGCTCAGTCGTGTCCGACTCCTTGCGACTCCATGAATCGCAGCATGCCAGGCCTCCCTGTCCATCACCAACTCCTGCAGTTCACTCAGACTCACATCCATCGAGTCAGTGATGCCATCCAGCCATCTCATCCTCTGTCGTCCCCTTCTCCTCCTGCCCCCAATCCCTCCCAGCATCAGAGTCTTTTCCAATGAGTCAACTCTTCGCATGAGGTGGCCAAAGTATTGGAGTTTCAGCTTTAGCATCATTCCTTCCAAAGAAATCCCAGGGCTGATGTCCTTCAGAATGGACTGGTTGGATCTCCTTGTAGCCCAAGGGACTCTCAAGAGTCTTCTCCAACACCACAGTTCAAAAGCATCAATTCTTTGGTGCTCAGCCTTCTTCACAGTCCAACTCTCACATCCATACATGACCACAGGAAAAACCATAGCCTTGACTAGATGGACCTTTGTTGGCAAAGTAATGTCTCTGCTTTTGAATATGCTGTCTGGGTTGGTCATAACTTTCCTTCCAAGGAGTAAGCGTCTTTTAATTTCATGGCTGCAGTCACCATCTGCAGTGATTTTGGAGTCCAAAAAAATAAAGTCTGACACTGTTTCCACTGTCTCCCCATCTATTTCCCACTAAGTCTTAGGAAAGTATTTTCCCTATTACTTCAATTTAGTCTTCCTGCCTAACTTCCACATGACTTGAAAGAAATTTCAAATGAGAACAAATCAAAGAAATCTTAATTAAAGTAGCCTGGAAAATACACATACAAAAACCACAGCTTTTGTGTTTTTATGCTAATTTTAAAGTTGAATTTTATGCTAATTTTAAAGGGGTAGTGAGTGTGCTTGTGTGCATGTATTTATGTATATACGTGGGTGTATATATGTGTTTCCCAGGTGGCGCTAGTGGTAAAGAACCCTCCTGCTAATGCAGGAGACATAAGAGAAGCAGGTTCTATCCCTGGGTTGGGAAGATTCCCTGGAGGAGGGCATAGCAACCCACTCCAGTAATCTTGCCTGGAGAATCCCATGGATAGAGGAGTCTAGTGGGCTGTAGTCCATGGGGTCTTGAAGAGTCAGACATGGGTGACTTAGCAGGCAGATAGGGTATGTATGTATATATATGTGGTGTATGTGTGTGTATGTGTCAAGGTGTGTGATGAGACTGTATGTGTGTGTGTTGAAGGATTATTATGGGGAAGGAATAAAATTTACTGGTTAGAAGACTATAAATGAGACCAAATTTGTCCACAGTTTTCAAAGCTGGTTGCTGTTTATTTCTCCTGCCTCCTTGGCTTATGAAAAACTTTCAGTATGAAGCTAAAATACTTCAGGGCTGCTGAGTGAGCCAACAGGGCCAGCCCACACAGAGTAATGGACTTCAGCCCTAGTGAGATCAAAACAGACTTTTGAGTTAGTAAGGATCCCTATCAGCCCCAGAGGAACCCAGTAATGAAAGAGCTTGGGTTCTCCCCACAAGGTGAGATTGTCTCAATGTTCCAGCATGCTCTTGGAGCCTCTGGTGATGCCAGGCAGATGGAGTTAACAAAATAATCTCCCAGGCAGAACACTCATTGCCATGTGGCAATGAATTTGTGTCATGCCTGCACTTGCCAGAGTGATTTTACCCTTCAAACAAGAGATGAAGTGACTCTAACGCCTTCCACTCGTCTCCATATGACCCTCAGGTTCATTATTCCCTGTGGTGGGCATTTCTGGTGATTTCATATTTTTTTCTGTGAAATTGAAGAGGAAGAAAGGGAGAAATGATGAAATCTTAAATCCTGGCTTACCTGAGTCTGGTAGAAGACAGAAAAATTCTATGGGAAATATATAGAAAGAAAAGACAAAATAAAATGAATACATTTTGCAGACTTTGAACACATCTTATAATAATAATAAAATAAAAGCTTCTTGAACTAATTTTTAAAATATCTTTTGTTCTGGGTATATTGTGTGTTTCTGTTTATATACTTGAGAAAGTTCATGTCAATAGAGAGATCTGAAATTATTAATGACATCAATTTCATTGGAATTGTTCAAATAATTGAAGTAAGTGGTTAAAGGCATGAGTGTTGAGTTACCAGTTTCAACCTTGCCAGCTGTGACACCTAGCCCCAGTCACCTAAACTAGGCATTCATTCTTTCATTCTACTTATTCATTCATTGTTCATTCAGCACACATCTATTGGTTTCCTACTCTGTGCCGGGCACAGTTCTAAGTAAGCCCCATTGAGGGTATAGTGATAAATAAGATAGACATGGTCTCTCATGGAATTGACATTTTTGATGATGTGTAGAGACAATTAAAATATACACAAATCAATAAATGAAAAATAATACCAGCTACTAAATGATACTATTAGTATCTTGTCTTTCAGACCACAGCTGAAATGTTGCCTCCTTAAAGAAATTTTGACTCTTCAACTTAATTGATTTAAATTAAGTTGTATTGATCTACTATATTGATCAATCAACTGTATTGATCGAAATACAAAGGGAAGGTATGACTTACAAGAAAGAGTCATCCATGAACATGTTGGGGGAAATCATTTGAAATCGAGAGAATAGAAAGTCACTTAGATTGAGGAGTGCTTGGAGTGTTAAAGAAAGACTGAGAGATAAATTCAGCTTGGCTCGAGTCCACGAGGTGGGAGGAGAGTGCTATGGGTGCTAGTAAGTAAAGGGGAATTTTAAAGGCCTTGGTAAAGAATTAAAGACTTACTATGAGTGTGATGGGAAGTATATACACTATCTATTGTTGTGTAACAAATTATGGATTGCTCCAATAGAACTGATGCTGCCTCAAAGCCAGTTTTAAGTTTTATTCTTGGCCATTAAAAGAAGCTGAGGAGAAAAGAAGCTGAGAACTTTCAAAACCTGTCAGTCCTCCAGGATCTTTCCTTTTTTTTTTTTTTTCAAACAATACTTCTTGATTTTGTCTCTTTCCTCTTGCATTTAAATATAAACAGGAAGAAGAAACCAGGAGGCTCCTTCAGCACTTGGCCTGGAAATTTCCTTCCCCAGCTCAGCCAGATCACTGGGCACATATTTTGTTTTCCACAATCCCACAGTTTAATGTTGCTGACCTTTCTACCATTGTGTACCTCTTCCTCCCTTTTCCAATGCCATTTTCTTCCTTCCCTTCACATTCTCTCTGGTAGCCTTCTTTGGAACCAGTGGGCTTCATTAACCCTTAGTCAAAACTCCTGAGCTTTCATTAGCACATTTTCCTAAAAGTTCTTTCATGTTTCTCCCACTTTCTGATTCCAAAATTATTCCTGTTCTTAATCCCAGGTTCCTGTGCCTGACCCACAAACAAACTGAAATGTCAATGTTGTCGGAGTTTGGAGCAGAGAAAGGTTCATGCAAGGGCCATGCAAGGAGAATTCATAAGCAAAATGTGGTGTGTAACCCTTCTCTAATTGGTTCATAGTGAAGTAACAGGGTGGTGTTCCAGAAATCTCAATCAACAGCCTTCTGGTTCCAAGCAGTCTGGGATCCATAGGCTGCGCTCAGCCTGAAATTACCATCCTCCACCTGGAGGGGGGCCTTAGTTCCTGCAGAAGAACAGAGATTTTGCATCAGATTGTTATGCACATACCCAGAAGAGGAACCAGGCCCAGGCCCTCTCCCCAACCATTGTTTCTTTCTGCATTCCCTTTGGAACTCAGGGAAGGTCTAGAAAAATGAAAACTTTTTTCTTACAAACAAGAAGCAGGGGACACAGAAAGGCCTTTATCTTTGGAAGGACCCCACAGAGTCTAGCTCCCTTTCAATCGCACGTTTGGTTTTTGTTATGGCAGCACCTGACTTTCATGTACCAATATGTACAATGGTTATCAGTTGCCATGTAACAAATTTCCCCCAAATCTAGGGGTGTAAAATAAAAGATGTTTTTTTATTTCATGTAGTTCCTGAGAGTCAGGCATCTGGGAGCAATTTTTTTAAAAATACATTGCTGGATTTATTTTAGTATTTTGTTGAGGATTATAGCATCTATATTCATAGGGGTGTAGGTCCATCATTTTCTTTTTCATGATGTCTTTGTCTAGCTTTGGTAACAGGATTACATTGATCTCATAGAATGAGCTGGGGCCTATTTCCTCCTTTTCTAATTTTTTGGATGAGCTTGTGAAGAATCGGCATTAATTCTTCTTTAGATGGTTAGTAGAATTCAGAAGTAAGTCAACTGGGCCTGGGCTTTCCTTTGTGAAAAGTTTTTAAATCACTAAGTCAATCTGTTTACTTGTTCTAATTCTATTTACATTTTCTATTTCTTCTTGAGTCAGTTTTAGAATTTTGTGTTTTTTAGGAATTTCTTCATTTCACCTAGAAAAGTTGATTAATCATAGTATTTCCTTATAATCTTTTTTATTTCTGGAAGTTCAATACTAACATCTTCTCTTTCATTCCTGATTTTAGTATGGTAATTTGAATCTTCAGTCTGGTTCTTGTTAGTCCAGCTAAAGTTTTGTCAATTTTGTTGATCTTTTCAAAGAACCAACATTTGCTTTTGTTGATTTTTCTACTTCCATATTCTCATTTATTGAGAGAGGCTCAGTGACTCCACATTTGCCCTCTAAATATACAACATCACATTGTATATAGCATTAAGTGGTTAGGATTCCATCTTTTGTGAGATCCTTCTCCCAGCTTGTGTATGAGCTCATATCCAAAGAATTTTACATATTCTGCAGAGGTTTAAAAAAAAGACTGAGAAATTCAGAAGGGAGAAATGGATGCCCAGTTCCTATGCTGACTTTATTTCCTGCATTTTGAATCTCCCATTTTGTAACACTGAAACATTTCCACTGGGAAATCCTTGTTAACACCAAGGCGTATACTCATCATTCCAGATAATAGCTAAAAAGTCTCCCCTAATAAAAATGAAGTTCCAGCCAACATTTAAGATGAGCTCAACAAAAGACAAAAGCTTTCCTCAGGATTTCCAGGTGCATATTTCAACAGTTGGAGCCAGTACAGAAATCTGTAGTGCTGCAAAATAACTGAAATTGTGATTATCCTTGCAAAAATATTAACACAGACAGTGATCTTTGCACACCAGGTGTTTTCTAGTTACCTCATCCATTTACACACTCTTCCTCTCCTCATAATTCTCTGTCCTCTTCCCAACAAAGACCTTTACGCTGATATGTTATAACCCTAATGCTTTGGGTTTGCCACTCTCTCCTACTAATCACTGAATTTCTCATCAAAACTCTATTGACAAGAGACTGGCACATTTATTGGGCTTCCCTGTTGGCTCAGCTGGTAAAGAATGTGGCACATTTATTGAGTGTTTCCTATACGCATGCAGGGCAGTAGGCACAATAGAAGGACATCCCAAAGAAAGAAATCAAACACTTCAATAATAAATTTAGTGTGTGAGGGGATTATTGTGCACTGGAGGATGAGTTGAACATGTACCTTCCTCAAAAAACAGACAGAGCAAGAAATGTGTAACATTAGAAACATGATAGAACTGTCAAAAGTACACTAACTATGCTGTGATAAATCAGAACTGATTTTTATTGTTTCTTCTATAATGTAAAAGTACGAATTGCTCTTGGGGAGAGAATGAGAAAGCAAGGAAATTGGTTGCACTTTGCTAGGACAATGAGACATCTATCGAGACAGGTAACTGATGTAACTGATGCTGGTGGTCCCAGGACTGTACTTTGAGTTCCTTGGACTCACGGAGGTCCTGCTCTCTGCGAGGCATAACCTCCGTCCTAGAGAAACTTCAAATTTAGTTGGCGAGTCAAAACACACTCAAAACAAAACAAGCTGTAAAGAAAGAAATAGCAATATTTATTCACTCAGCAAAATTTATCAGGGGCCTATGAGTCTGGCAATTTACCAGCAAAATAAGGGGGCATTAAAATCGGACCCTTCTTGTCTCAGGTTTACCTGAGGTGTCAAGATACAGAAGCCACATTCTCAAGAGAGATGGGAGACCACCAGACAAGACTTGCAACATGAGGTTGTGGAGAACTGGGATTTTTTCCTTAACTGATGCTCAATCTCTAGACTTGGAAGCTGAGAAAAGAGTTGGAAGCAGGAGAAAGACTGTCAGAGACAACTGCTGGTGTGCGGTAAGGTCCATCCAAGCTTCCGGCAAAGGGGGTGGGCGGTGCTTCCTCTAAAACAAAAGTCAAAGGGGCGGGGTCTGCGGTAAGTGAACCCGGGTCGCTGCAGTTGAAGGAAGAAGTGCATTGGCTGCTGGCTAATACCCGGGGGAATCGAAAAGAATTGGAGAGGAACAGCTGGTTTGCTGGAGGGCCCTTTCTGTGCAACTGCTCTTTTTCTGCCCAAGGGGGTTTTTTCTTTCCTGCCCACTTTTTGCGGCACTTTTCAACCAAGGGTTTCTATGTGATTTAATTGTTGAACTCTTCAATGCCCTGGTGAGGTAATTTGGTATCATTATCCCTAATGTCCAGCTGGACAAACAAAGGAGATTGGCTGCGTTGACTTAGATCACACGGAGGCCAAGTTTGGACAGAGAAATGGGCGATATCTTCCTGCAGCCTGAGTGGGAGCTTGGGGCAGGTCTCCCCGGGGAAGATTCCAATTCCTGCGCCAGGCCTTGGAACATGCCTCCTTCAAGCTCAACAGTTTATTGGGCGTTTTGCAATTGTCAGGGTACATGCGCTGAGGGCAGCTGTGTGATGAAATCTGAGGGAGGGGAAGTTTTTCTAAAAAATATCCTGTTTCTAATTTTCACCTGATTGGTAGAGAGGAAGAAAAATGTGCTGCTTTAATTGACAAGGGAAATGTGTACCTGAGACTGGGGTTTTCTGGCTTTATTTTAAATTTTTAGTTAAAAGATATATGTAATGTTTGAATGAGTGCTTACACATCTTAGCTTGCAAACTTTTGGCAGCAACAAACTGTGTCCCAGAGCTCTCTAGAAAGGCTGCCCTATGCATGCAACAGGAAGCCTCATGACTACAAACAATTAAAGAAGCACTGAGTTATCACAGGAGTGGATACAGGGCAGGTGGACACAGAGATACAGTCCCTTCTTCCAGATTCAATGGATTAGATCTGATAGAAAGAGTGCCTGAAGAACTATGGATGGAGGTTCGTAACATCATACAGGAGGCAGTGATCAAGACCATTCCCAAGAAAAAGAAATGCAAAAAGGCAAAATGGTTGTCTGAAGAGGCGTTACAGATAGCTGAGAAAGAAGAGAAGCTAAAGGCAAAAAAGGAAAGGAAAGATACACCCATCTGAATGCAGAGTTCCAAAGAACAGCAAAGAGAGATAAGAAAGCCTTCCTCAGTGATCAATACAAAGAAATAGAGGAAAACAATAGAATAGGAAAGACTAGAGATCTCTTCAAGAAAATTAGAGATACCAAGAGAACATTTCATGCAAAGATGGGCACAATAAAGGACAGAAATAGTATGGACGCAACAGAAGCAGAAGATATTAAGGTGGCACGAATACACAGAACTACACAGAAAAGATCTTCATGATCCAGATAATCACAATGGTGTGATCACTCACCTAGAGCCAGACATCCTGGAATGTGAAGTCAAGTTGGCCTTAGAAAGCATCACTATGAACAAAGGTAGTGGAGATGATGGAATTCCAGCTGAACTATTTCAAATCCTAAAAGATGATGCTGTGAAAGTGCTGCACTCAATATGTCAGCAAATTTGTAAAACTCAGCAGTGGCTACAGGACTGGAAAAGGTCAGTTTTCATTCCAATCCCAAAAAAAGCAATGCCAAAGAATGTTCAAACTACTGCACAATTGTACTCATCTCACATGCTAGCAAAGTAATGCTCAAAATTCTCCAAGCCAGGCTTTAACAGTACGTGAACTGTGAACTTCCTGATGTTCAAGCTGGATTTAGAAAAGGCGGAGGAACCAGAGATCAAATTGCCAACATCTGCTGGATCATCAAAAAAGCAAGAGAGTTCCAGAAAAACATCTACCTTCTGCTTTATTGACTACGCCAAAGCCTTTGACTATGTGGATCACAACAAACTGGAAAATTCTTCAAGAGGTGGGAATACCAGATCACCTGACCTGCCTTCTGAGAAATCTGAATGCAGGTCAAGAAGCAACAGTTAGAACCAGACATGGAACAGCAGACTGGTTCCAAATCGGGAAAGGAGTATGTCAAGGCTGTATATTGTCACCTTGCTTATTTAACTTCTATGCAGAGTACATCATGTGAAATGCCGGGCTGGATGAAGTACAAGCTGGAATCAATTGCCAGGAGAAATATCAATAACCTCAGATATGCAGATGACACCACCCGTATGGAAGAAAGTAAAGAGGAACTAAAGAGCTTCTTGATGAAAGTGAAAGAGGAGAGTTAAAAAGCTGGCTTAAAGCTCTTCATTCAGAAAACTAAGATCATGGCATCTGGTCCCATCACTTCACAGGAAATAGATGGGAAAACAGTGGAAACAGTGACAGACTTTATTTTCTTGGGCTCCAAAATCACTGCACATGGTGACTGCAGCCATGAAATTAAAATATGCTTACTCCTTGGAAGAAAAGCTATGACCAACATAAACAGCATATGAAAAAGCAGAGACATTACTTTGCCAACAAAGGTCCATCTTGTCAAAGCTATGCTTTTTCCAGTAGTCATGTATGGATGTGAGAGATGGACTCTAAAGAAAGCTGAGCACTGAAGAATTGATGCTTTTGAACTGTGGTGTTGGAGAAGACTCTTGAGAGTCCCTTAGGCTGCAAGGAATCCAACCAGTACATCCTAAAGGAGATCAGTCCTGATCTCCTGATCAGGATCCCCCCCTGCATCAAACTGATGCAGAAGCTGAAACTCCAATACTTTGGTTACCTGATAGAAAGAATTGACTTATTGAAAAATATCCTGATGCTGGGAGGATTGAAGGTGGGAGGAGAAGGGGACGACAGAGGATGAGATGGTTGGATGGCATCACTAACTCGATGGACATGAGCTTGAGTAAGCTCTGGGAGTTGGTGATGGATAGGGAAGCCTGACATGCTGCAGTTCATAGGATTGCAAAGAGTCGGACACGACTGAGCAACTGAACTGAACTGCCTCCAGAAGCTTATATTATTGATAAAGTTCCATTTTAATTAAGAGCAGATTCTAAAATTAATGAATAGAGACTTCCCTGGTGGTTCAGTGGTTAAAACTACACTCCTAATGCAGGGAGCCTGGGTCTGATCCCAGGTCAGTGAACTATCAACAGATCCTGCATGCTGCAACTAAAGGCTTGGACAGTCTTCTGTGCACCCACACCCTGGCAAAAGAGAAAAAAAATCAGTTAGAAAATAAACAATCTCACTTAATCAAAATTACCCTCGAGCATAGTTAAGAGTTTTCCTTCCAGTGCAGGGGTTGCAGGCTCAGTCCCTGGTCAGGGAGCTAAAATCCCACATGACTCATGGCAAAAAAAAAAAAAAAACAAAACATAAAAAAAAAAAAATATTGTAACAAATTCAATAGAGATGTCCAGATTAAAACAAAATCACCTTCAAAAAATTCTTTAACTTGTCCATGAAATGTCGCATACGTGAGTTGTATATACAAATCTGTACAGTAATTCATATGTCCTTTGCATTTTAAGAACTTTAAGAATCATAATGTGAGGAACAAAAGATCATGTAGTTTTTCTGAACATTCAAACTTGCCTACCTGTAAGACAGCTGTGACTAGGGCATAGACTGTAGTATCATACAGTGGATTGGCTTAGACTGTGTGCCTAACAAGCAACCCTAAAACTCAGTGGATTAAAATAGCAACCATTCGTTCTCATGGAGCTGCTGCTTAGTTGAGTGTCAGGGCATTTGCCTGGCCTGGGCTGGGACAGCTCAGCTTTACTCCACGATTTCTTCATCCTTCCCCTGAGACTAGTGAGCTATATGAGACTAGTGGTCATGTTCTTTTTTCATGGCGGTGGCAGAGGCTCCAAGTCACAAGATCAGAGAGTCAGAGGGATAGAGAGGATAGGAGCAGAAAGAGCCTTTAGTTATAATAAAATAAATAAACTTACCTCTGGTGTGCAACTGCCCCAAAGGCAAGGAGCTCATCTCACTCAGCATTGGGTCCCTGCCCTTGCCTCACCTTGCTCTTGGTAGGTGCTTAGTAGCTGCTGACTGATGAATGTTAATTACATTGGATCTTCAAGGACACAGTTTACATTGATCCTGAAGGCCAGGTGGAATAACACACTGGTGCCATCTGTCCAAGTCAGCATAGAAGCACAGGCTTGATTAGCAGGCAGCTTTGATCTCAAAGGAACTTGTGATTCTTGTGACATTTTCTGAGAAAAACTTAAGCTTGTGAGCTTCCTGAGGCCAGATCCATCTCTTAATTATCATATCTTTCCAGAGACCAGCACAGTGTCCCAGGAGAGCTAGATCTTTACTTCTATACTCAGCCATAACCCTGTGAGATCAGTGACACATTTTATGAAGAATGGAACCATCAGGGAGCAAGAGCATTCAGGTTAATCCTACATGGGGACAGGGGAGTTTTCAACAAGCTTTCAGAGAAAAGGTGAAGGCTTCCTCTTCTTTTCTGGTTGAAAGGCAAGTGCTTTGTTTTCCACAAAAACACCTGTGGCTTTGATCTCGGATTTCTTCTATAGATAGAAAATGAGCACTGTCTTTAACAAGGGAACGCCGCAGGGTTAGTCCATGCTGTGTGTAAAGTCTCATACGTCTCCTGAGAATATGCCGGAGCTCTGTCCTTCAAGCCTGCAGTCCGAGCAGACATCAGACAGCTTCTAATATCAGAACTGAGGGGAAGTGGAGGTGGTTTCTCTGCACTAGCCACGGGCTATTGGGAGACAGAGTCTGGCTTTCAGAGAGCCTCATTACCTTGTCTAGTAAGTGGATGTAGATAGCCATGTCCTTAACACTATGGACAAAACAGGGAGATCGGTTCCCAGGGAGAAACTTGACATTGACCTTCAGAGAGGATAGGACTTAAAGTTTGGGAATCATTCCCTAAGTCACACTACTTCAGAGAAACTAAGAGTTGAACAAAACCCTGAAGACCGTAGAATTGATATGGAATTTAAACAAGAACAAAGAAAGGTTAATGCCTCTGGGAGATGAAATAGTTGGAATAAAGAGACTCAAATGGAGAGGTGGTGAAAATGAGTAGGCAAAGGAGGGGCAAGAACTTAGCAAGTTTGAATTCTTTAAAGGTTTTTTTTTAAAGTCTTTATCAAATTTGTTACAATATTGCTTTTATTTTATATTTTGGTGTTTTGGCCACCAGGTGTGTGGGATCTTAGCTTCCTGAGGAGGGAACAAACTCACACCCCTTACATCAGAAGGCCAAGTCTTAACCACTGGACTGCCAGGGAATTCCCTAAAGGCTGCTGAGAAGGGGGAACACAGACTCAAACTGTGTCTGTTTTGGTCATTGTCATTTTCCCAATATGTGCCACATTACAGTGTATGAATGAAGATAGACAGATAATAGATAAATAGATAGATGATATTTATATACAGATATAGATATGCTGCTGCTGCTGCTTAATTCAGTCATGTCCAACTTTGTGGCCCCATGCACTGTGACCCGCCAGGTTCGTCTGTCCATGGAATTCTCCAGGCAAGAATACTGGAGTGCGTTGCCATGCCCTCCTCCAGGGGCTCTTCCCAACCCAGGGATCGAACCCAGGTCTCCTGCTTTGCAGACAGATTCTTTCCCATGTGAGCCACCAGGGAAGCCCCACCTATATATATGTGTAATTGGTTCAATTTTTAATTATATAAGTAGTACATTAATTTATTTTTATGAAAATGTCAAACAATAAAGAACCTATTAAAAAAGAAGCTCTTCTTCACTAACCCATTAATTCCACTTTCTCCCCAGAATTAATTCTGGCTGTGAATTTGCTATGTGACCTTTCAGATAGCTTTCTTTGCTATATTTCTTTATGGCAACACTTATGTTTTATTAATTTTTATAATGGGTTACACTATACTTATGGTCAGCAATATTCCTTTTTTATGTAATATGTCTTAAACCTTTCAATTTTAACATATATGTAAAGCTGCTTCTTTTTAGTTCCTGCATACTATTCCACTCTATGGAAGCATAATAATTCACCGTAACTTACTGATTCAGATCAGATCAGATCAGATCAGTCGCTCAGTCGTGTCCGACTCTTTTTGACCCCATGAATCGCAGCACACCAGGCCTCCCTGTCCATCACCAACTCCCGGAGTTCACTCAGACTCACATCCATCGAGTCAGTGATGCCATCCAGCCATCTCATCCTCTGTTGTCCCCTTCTCCTCTTGCCCCTAATCCCTCCCAGCATCAGAGTCTTTTCCAATGAGTCAACTCTTTGCATGAGGTGGCCAAAGTACCAGAGTTTCAGCTTTAGCATCATTCCTTCCAAAGAACACCCAGGACTGATCTCCTTCAGAATGGACTGGTTGGATCTCCTTGCAGTCCAAGGGACTCTCAAGAGTCTTCTCCAACACCACAGTTCAAAAGCATCAATTCTTTGGCGCTCAGCCTTCTTTACAGTCCAACTCTCACATCCATACATGACCACATATCTGCTATCAAAACAACATCACCACTAGTCCTTTCTGGAGACCACATTTCCCAGAATCCTCTTGCTGAATATTTCCCTCTTGGGATTTGCTTATAAGAGATGCTCATGCTGGTTTGAAAGCTGGTCTAGAAGAGGCCATTAAGCCTGGAGGCAGCTGAGACAGAGGAGGACGTAGTGACTTTATAGTGGCTTAAGGGGAATGAGCCTTTGAAAACCAGCCACTTCTCTGCTACAGACAAAGGCACTGGCCAGAGCTTCCTGGGGGTTATTGAGATTTGCATAGGCTTCCAGTTGAGCTCCTGGGAGCCACCTGCTTCAGGGATGCAGGCTGGGGTGATCAGGATGGCTCCCCCAGCCCTTCCAACAAGTCTGGAATCCTCTTGTTCCTTGTATTGATGCTCTCCTTGCCTGCAAGACAGGAGGTGCCTTTATTCTCCTGACTGAAGTCTGACTTCTAAAAATTACTTTTTCCCTCTCTGTGTCTATATTCATTTAATGCTATATTATGGACCCCATCTCCAGTCATTAAACATTCCTTGGAAATTTACTTTAAATAAATAAATAAATGTATTAGTTTGAATATCATAACTCATATATATTTAAATAATTTAAACTATTCCTCTATTGTTTAGCATTTAGGCTATTTCCAAATATAAGATATATGTTGTGGCAAACATCTCAGTATGTATATTTCACTCGCTATTTTGAGCCTATGGAGACTGGCAGAGTTGTAATTTAAATACTGGAATTAGAAAAGACACTGAACAGTGAAGGGTAATACAGAAATGACGAACTCAGGTTTAGTAATATCGAGTTTAAGCTACTGAAAAAAAAGTCTAGATGTGATGACCGAGCTGCTGTTGGATGTAAGGGATCAGCTTTTAGGACCCAGATCAGGGTTGATAATCAGAGTGTAGAGAGTTGAGTCCAATGTCAATCAGTAAAATGTCTGCTGTAAAGATTACAGAAAAACAACAGCACTAGAATTGACAAGGGACAAGACAGAGGGTGGAGGGTGCAGATTTAGAGTAAAATCTGTTTACCAGCTTAAGTTAAAATGTACTTACTTAAGTGAAACAGTGCTTTTCAAGTACTGCTGTGGTCTCTCGCCTGCCATTCCAATTCAGAATACTTAAACTCCATCCATTGATGACTGCTGCTGCTGCTAAGTCGCTGCAGTCGAGTCCGACTTTGTGCGACCCCAGACGGCAGCCCACCAGGCTCATGGAAACCTAATCCTCTTTCAAGGAGGGGCAGCAAATAATTGGGAGTGATAATGCAGCCTACCAAATTATGAATTAAATGTCACGGATGTGATGCATAAGGCCAAATTCTTTGACAGCTGTGGTTTTGCTGTCTGTGCCCCTTCTTACCTTCAGAAGTGCATAAGTGGAGATGTTACATCCACTCGCATCCTATGTCCTTGATTTATCTCTCCTTGTTTTAAGAAACTACAGCAGCATTCTACATGTTTTCTTTCTCCTTCTTTCTTTCCTTCTCCTAAGATTGTATGGGAAGTGGTCTGATATTTCTTAAGCTCCAGTAAGACAGAAAAATTGGGGGGTGGGATGGGGTAAGATCATATCATTGCTCTCAACTCGTCACTCTTCCTTCCTATGGAAGTCTTGCACTTCCTGTCCATTGCCATAGACTTCCAGTGACTTCTTTGAGAAGAGAAGTATGCAGCCCTGTCCCCTCGATGTATCTTGCCTTGGTTGATAGAATGGAAATGGATACCACGTTTAAGGAGAAGTCCTTTGCCACAAGAAATGTATGCTGTTAATAAGGGCTGTTCCTTTAGCCTGTATCCTAAATGGAGCAGAGACCATCAGGGCCATAGTGGACAGAGCAAATCTTTGTTGTTGCAAACCACAGAAAACTGGGGGTCTGTTGTTATCACAGCAAA
Source organism: Bubalus kerabau (assembly GCF_029407905.1). Classification (NCBI taxonomy): domain Eukaryota; kingdom Metazoa; phylum Chordata; class Mammalia; order Artiodactyla; family Bovidae; genus Bubalus; species Bubalus kerabau. The sequence goes on from NC_073630.1 coordinate 72,332,722, forward strand.
GACGATCAATGTGCCTTTGGTTTAACCACCTCTGGTTATCACACCATTACCTCTACAGCCCAAAATTGGGAGATACAAAACTCTATTTACTGTCCCTCCTTTCTGTGACCAGCAGCAGGATTTTTCATGGGAAATTTTGTTCCATGAAGCATGGGGTTTAATTTCTTTTCCTAATGTCCGTATTTTCCTTCTATGAAAAGAGGTTCCTATGAGAATAACACCAGCTATAGCATTGTCTTCTCTCTTTTTTGTATGTCATAAACTAATACTTAATCCTTGTTATCAGACTTGATTCTCCATTGATGCTTTAAAATCTTAAAAAAATTTTCTGCTTCCTTCTTGGCTGTCTCCTTCCACGCTCTCCAGAAGCACTGAATATTCTCTATGAGCTGGAGCAGAGGAGGGCAGGTGAAGGGGGAGCATAGTGACCAGCAGACATGGCCCTACTCTCATGGAGCTTACATTCTAGTGGAGAAGACAGACGAGAAACAATAAACAAGTGAAAATGTAACAGAATACCAGGAAGGGGTAACTGTAGAACAAGAAATCCAGTAAGGAGAGCGAGGATGGCAGGGAGTTTGACCTGAGATGAGGTGATCTGGGGCGATTACAGGTATAACTGGCCTGCACGCAGAGCCGCCTGGGTCCTCATGTGTAGACCCTACGTCTTCTGCTCCACCATGAGCCATCACTAGCCAGTGCTCCACAGCACTTGCTCTGTCAGCTTCTGCAGCTCCAGCCCCACCTGAGAATATGCCCCTAGATTCTACTCCCTTCTCTGAAAACCTCAATAGGGCTCTTCTTAACTGTGGACCATGGTCCTGGCGACTGCTCTCAGGTTTTGCTTATCAGGTTATTTTAAAATATTTCTCTGTGCACCTCAGATTTAGAATGGAATGCAAGAGGGCACTGAGGAAACAAAAAATAGGTGAGAGAAAATACTTTTATGGATTGAAAAGAGAGCACCCAAAAGCAGCCTGGGCTATGGACCTTCACGACCTTGCCCCTAGAGTTTGGGTTTATTGATAACAGGGAAGCAGCCTGATAAGAAATGAATGTTTTATCTAGACTGGAAAGAAATATGACCAAAGAAAAATGACTAATTTTGCATAGTAAAAAGGTGGGTGTTTGTTATGCTCTCTCCTGCATTTTAAAACTTTTCTTAGAAAGGAAGAAATTTTCTTAAGGAAAAAGAAGATGAGTTGTGCCATTCAAAACCTTTGACCCTGGGGACTTCCCTCGTGGTCTAGTGGTAAAGAATCTACCTTGCAATGCAAGGGCAGCAAGTTTGATCCCTAGCAGGGGAACTAAGATCCCATAATCCATGAACTAAGCCCAAGGGACACAACTACTGAGGCTGGTTCCTCCAGTGCCTCCATGCCACAACTCCTGAGCGCACATGTCACATCAAAAAAAACCCTGCATGATACAACGAAGAACCCACATGCCGCAACTAAGACTGCTGCTGCTGCTGCCGCTGTGTCGCGTCAGCCGTGTTTGACTCTGTGCGATCCCATAGACAGCAGCCCACCAGGCTCCCCTGTCCTGGGATTCTCCAGGCAAGAAGCCTGGAGTGGGTTGCCATTTCCTTCTCCAATGCATGAAAGTGAAAAGTGAAAGTGAAGTCGCTCAGTCGTGTCTGACTCTTTGTGACCCCATGGACTGCAGCCTACCAGGCTCCTCCATCCATGGGATTTTCCAGGCAAGAGTACTGGAGTGGGTTGCCATTGTCTTCTCCGGCAACTAAGACTGGATGTAGCCAAATCAATCAATAAAACTTTGGCCTTGCCCTTGCATTATTCTGCCTTGGCTGTGCGTCCTTGAGCAAGCAGCTGACATTCTCTAAGCCTCATTTTCTGTACCTGTAAAATGGTGATCAGGCCTGCAGTTTGGGATGTGGTGAATGGTAAGCAAGAAAATGGATGCAGTGTTCAGCATTGATCAGTCCTTAACATATGGTGGGCGTATGGGTACTTCATGATTTCCCAAAGTGTATCAATGGGACATTAATATCATAAGAGGTCCCCAAGTAAAGTCTTTTAAGGTCAAAAAAGTTTAGGAATCTCTACATATTACATTCTTTTCTTGGGGACTTAGTGACATTAGGATATTGATGGCACTGAAAATTTCTACTGGAAAGAAATTTGTTTTGTCTCTCCCTCTTTTTTTTTTTTTTTTTTAAATTTAAATGGGTATTCTCCAGATGTCAAAAATTAAACACTGGCCTACACTATGCTTGCCTGAAAAGGATGAGGTAGGTTATGCTTTGAGTTCCTGAACTTGGTGAGAAAAGACTACGTTTCTGTTCCTGGAAGAGTTTGGTGCACAGGGTGGGGTGCTGATGGTGAGAATGAGGACCACAAACTGGAGTGGGCAGTCACTCAAAGCTGCACCTGATGTGGAAGCCACCCAGAAAAGCATTGAAGGCGACTGGTGGGTACGCAGTAGCTGGTTGAAAAGCTAAACCTGTTATCTTTATAGTTGAGAAATTACGGACAATTTTGAAGATCCCACAAAACAAACAAAAACAGACTTTAATGACTTCCTATTTTTAGCTACTGATAAATACCCAATAGGCAAGAGTCAGCTTCCACTCAAAACGCATGTTTTGGCCTTCTTTTGCAGAGAAGAGATTTAATAACAACCCCACCACTAACCCTACTGGCAGATCTCACTCAGAGTGAGAATGACAAATATGGACGGGTGTCATGCTTGGAACTCGGTTTTATAATCTGTTGGAGCACTTAGGAGTTTTACCGTGAAGGGATATATCCTCCTTGCTCTGGGTTACACATCTGAGGAGGAGAGATGGGCTGAAAGGAGCCTGCATCATTACTGGCAGTGGGTCCTGTGGCTGATGGCTGGGTGTGACCTCAGAGGATACAGACAGACCTTCAAAATAGATGACAACATGTCTCCAAAGAGGATGAACAGCCAAGGAGAAAAGCAACACGCCCAGAAGCCTAGGCAGGAGCAGAACGATGCTGACAAGGATGTCTCCTTTCCAGAGAGGAGGCTTCTCTGTCCCTATGTTTCTTTTCCACGCATTAGTCTTTTCTGGGCCACGCTAGTGGTAAAGAACCTGCCTGCCAGTGCAGGAGACACAAGAGCTATGGCTTCTATCTCAGGGTCAGGAAGATCCCCTGAAGGAGGGCACGGCAACCTACTCTAGTATTCTTGCCTGGAGAATCCCATGGACAAAGGAGCCTGGTGGGCTATGGTCCATAGGGTTGCAAAGAGTCAGACATGACTGAAGTGACTTAGCACGCACACACGCACACACACACATCTTTTCTAAACACGTAAAGGTTGAGAGTGAGGAAGGGGACGGAGGGGAAGTAAAGTCAGGTCATTACCCCTCCAAGGCTTGATCTCCTGATTTATAAATCAGAGATACTAGTAACTGTATCTCCCTTGTGCGGCTGTCGTGTGGATTAGAGGAGGTTCAGTGAGATTAAATCTGGAATCTTAGCATGGTACCTGGCTTCTAGGAGGAGTTCTGCTGTTGCATGTAATTTAGATTGCAATAAAAGAGAATTTAACTCGCTGGTCCCATGTCATATGCTGGCCACATTTACCTGGCTTTTCCCAGGAGGAACCTGTGTCCCAGCAGGCGCTTGGCTGAAGCCTGCTCGTTGTAATTGAATCTAAGGTCTGGTCGTGCTGTGTCAAGATTAATTGATATGCAGAGACTCTGAAACAAGCTTTGGGAATCAAACATCTGGTCTGGAAAGCGGCCTGGTAGGCCAACCCCCTGTAGACTTGGGTAGGAGAGGAAAACAGGAAGTTTGATTCATCTTACTTTCTTGGTTTTTCAAGTTATGGTCTCCAGCTGTTTACATCAACTTTGTTTTTCCTAAAGAAAAGAGAAAGAGAGAGAGGGAGAGCCACTGTGAAGCACCGTAAGTCCCAGACTTTCTATGAAGGAGCCCTTTGTGGAAAATCAGAGTTACTTCTTTTCCTTGGCTAGCTCAACTTTTATTTTTCTCTACTCTTCCCAAAGCAAATATCATTTCCCTGGCTTCTTTTCAGGCCTAAATAAATTGTGGAGAAGAGAGAAAAGAGGTTTATGGAGAAGGTAAGGAGAAAGCAGAAAGAAAAGAGGAAAAAAACTCCGGAAAGAAAGAGAAAGAGTTCGTGGTCCTGAAATTGTAGATGTTTCCAGAATTGTAGGTTGTGCTGCAGGAATGGAGGTTGAATATGCATGCAGGGGACACCTCCAATGTGGGCAGTCAGCCTCAGAGCTGAAAAGAACAAGGACAAAGAAGCCCTCAAAGCACAAGCTAAAGACGCGTGTTTCTGGAAAATAAATGGTATTTAAGTTTGCTGCCCTGAAGTTTGCCAAACAATAACATTTAATGTGGTGTTTCCTAATCTGCCTATTGTTCGTGGATCTTCACCTTCTGGAATAGGGGAGAAGGCAGTGGTCTTTGGTTGTAGACTTCAGGGGCTCAAACCCCAGCTGGGCTACTTACTTGCAAGCTAGGTGACCTTGGACTAGCCACTTACCTTCCTGGATCCCAGTATCTTCATTTGTATAATGGGGATAATGCCAAGGATGATGATGAAAGTAAGAGTTTATATATAGCCTGGGCTGCTGTGAGAATTGAATGAGTTAATACATGGAAAGCACCTAGCCGCAGGGTCAATGCTCTATGAGTGTTAATTATTGTTGTCCTAGCCCACTCTCATTCAGCTATTTAATCCTACACCACAGAGTCACATGCGTTGGTCCTTAATATCATTTACTATTCACAGGCACTGTTGTGAACGCTTCACACACATGTGCTCACTTCACACAGCATTTCATTTCACACCAACCTGGGGAGGCAGGTGTACTGTTATTGTCTCCCAAGTGATAGGTGAGGAGACTGAAAGGGGTCCCAGAGAAGGCAAGGACGCTCCCTGCCCCTTCCCACACCCCTTGCTCCAGGCATCTTTTCCATTTGGTTGTTTCTGAGTTGTATCCTTCATAATAAATAAGTGACAGTAAAGCCCTTTCCTGAGTTCTGAGAGGCATTCTAACAAATTACCAAACCAAAGGAGGGGGTTGTGAGACCTGCCCCTCCAATTTATAGCTAGTCAGTCCAACTGCAATGGATGTCTAAAGTGGGAGGAGTCTTATGGGACTGGGCTCCTGATCCGTGAGGTCTACACTAGCTCCTGGTGGTTACGATTATAACTGAATTGTGGCACACCTTGGTGGTATCCAGAGAGGTAGAGAACTGGCTGACGCAAGAAAAGCCCACACCTCTGGCATCAGAAGTGCTAAGAGTAGGAGAAATAGGTTTTTCTCCTACATATTGTTGTTGTAGTTTAGTTACTAAGTAGTGTCCAACTCTTTGTGACCCCATGAATTGTAGGCCACCAGGTTCCTCCGTCCATGGAATTTTCCAGGCAAGAATACTGGAGTGGGTTGCCATTTCCTCCTCCAAGGGATCTTCCTGACCCAGGGATCAAACCTGCATTTCTTGTGTCTCCTGTGTCTTCTGCTTTGGCAGGCTGATTCTTTCCCACTGTGCCATGTGGGAAGCCCATAGTGAGTAACACCAGATAAACATACACGTGACTGATGAAAATATGAAAAAGTTTTGTACAGGTTAGGATGGCTCATTTAATTTGGCCAGTTTTCTACAAAGAGGTCTTCTCAGGGATGACACCAGAGTTTGGAACACTTCATTCTTTTTAAAAAATTATTTTGAATGTATTTGGGGTTTTTAAAACATTTTATTGGAGTATAATTGATTTAAAATGTTGTGTGATTTTCAGGTATACAGCAACGTGAATCAGTTATACACATTCATATATCCACTCTTTGAACAGCTTATTCTTGAAAAGGTGGCATCCAGGGTTTGAAAGAGCAGAAGTTTATTTTCCAGGGAGATATTTACTTTTCCTTTTCCTTCCCCACAGGACCTGACTCAGTATTATTCTTTCATCCCTCTCTCCATGTATATAACCTTTCACTAAAGGGTCAAACTCTGGCCTCATTCCCCCTGAAATCAATGAAGGAAAAAATAAGGGACCAACTTGGACCTGAAGAAGTCCAGGGAGACCCTATAGTTAAGAAATGTGCCATTTGCATTTATTTATTTTATATCCGGTTTTGAATTCTTTGAGATCCTCAAGGACTTCGGTTTGGCAGACTTTGGGGGCACATCAAGAGAAAGTTTATGTGGTCCAGCATTTGGTTGGTTGCCCCTCCTAGTCTCTGCTCTGCTCCTCTTCCTGAGGCCTGCTTTGGGTTATAGACAAAGACAAGTGGACATGCGGGAATTGGACATTAAGAATGGAGACCAGGAATTAGATGCAACTTAAAATGGATAAAAGATTTAAAAGATGAGTTTTTAGTCTTGATGGCAGCTCATTCAAACAGAAAGTATTTTACATATAAAACTGCCTCATAGTAAGAGAGATACAGTAACAGAAGATCAAATTAAGTAAAGCACAGTTTCTTCTTACAATGTTAAAAAGAAAATAAAAGGATGGTAGAGAGAGAGCAGAGAGAGAGAGAGATTAGGAGTGTTTGTTATATGAAAGACAATATATATATAGCATAAATCATGGAACCAGAGGATTTTTGGTGTCACATGGTTTTCCCTCCTCCCCAACCATTCTGAACATTGTCATTATGTTAGTCTTCCAAAGAAATTTCTTCCTTAAAGAGCCAGAAAATATTTTCTCCAACCATCTCATTTTTGGGTTTAAACTGAAACCCAAAAAGGTGATTTGGCCAAGGCACACAACTATTCCATGACCTGAAGCCCAGATTATCTCATTTCCAAGTGAAACAATATACTTCCTGAAGACAGACATTGCAAGGCAGTGCAGGAGAGTTGAAGAGAGCTGGAGAGGAGCTGGGAGCCAGAAGACCTGAGTTATCACCCTGGCACTGTCATTCCTCAGCTGCATTTAAAGTCGAAAAGCCTTAGCTGGTGATTGGTTCCCACCACAATCTGATCTCAACCTCCTTTCTGATCCACCTCCAAATAAATTCTCAATTCAAGCATTACACATCAACTTACTCTAGATTGTTCTCCTTGTCCTCCTCCATGCTTTTGCTCATTCCATTCTTCCAGCTTTTACTCTTCTCCATCCTTCAAAGCCCCCCATCCCTTGAAGCCCAGTTCAAGTGTTCCACACCCAGTAAGTCCTCACACCCATGTACCACCCCCAGCCCACCAAAGCACCAAAACCTCTAATTTTCACAGCATTTGCATGGAAGATGTGGGCAGAGACTACATCCACTTCTTACTTGACCTACATTAGAGTTATGGCCTTCAAGATGGTTTACAAAGTTTATTGTTGCTGAATGTTTGCAAAAGTGTCCATCATTCTCTGTCCACTAGAAGGATAATCAGGATTATCCTGGAAAGGACCACAGGGTTCCTTCTGGTTTGTTTGCCAGTGGACTCACTGGGACAGTGCTGGTTTTACTCAAGCAGTGCCCAAACTAAACTTTCTGTGGAATTGGGAGTTCCCTCTCCCCAGGCAAGCTGTCCACACACACCTCCACTATACCATCAGTTCAGTTGCTCAGTCGTGTCCAACTCTTGGTAACTCCATGGACTGCAGCATGCCAGGCCTCCCTGACCATCACCACTTCCTGGAGCTTACTCAAACTCATGTCCATCGAGTCGGTGATGCCATCCAACCATCTCATCATCTGTCATCCCCTTCTCCCCCTGCATCAGGAGAATGTTTCCCAGGATCAGGGTCTTTTCAAATGAGTCAGTTCTTTGCATCATGTGACCAAAGTATTGGAGTTTTAGCTTCAGCATCAGTCCTTCCAATGAATATTCAGAACTGATCTCCTTTAGGATGGACTGGTTGGACCTCCTTGCAGCCTAAGGGACTCTCAAGAGTCTTCTCCAACACCACAGTTCAAAAGCATCAATTATTCAGTGCTCAGCTTTCTTTCTAGTCTACCTCTCACATCCATACATGACTACTGGAAAAACCATAGCTTTGACTAGATGGACCTTTGTTGGCAAAGTAATGTCTCTGCTTTTTAATATGCTGTCTAGGTTGTTCATAACTTGCCTTCCAAGGAGTAAGCATCTTTTAATTTCATGGCTGCAGTCACCATCTGCAGTGATTTTGGAGCCCCCCAAAAATAAAGTCTGTCACTGTTTCCATTGTTTCCCCATCTATTTGCGATGAAGTGATGGGACCGGATGCCATGATCTTAGTTTTCTGAATGTTGAGCTTTAAGCCAACTTTTTCACTCTCTTCTTTCACTTTCATCAAGAGGCTCTTTAGTTCTTCACTTTCTGCCATAAGGGTGGTGTCATCTGCATATCTGAGGTTATTGATATCTCTCCTGGAAATCTTGATTCCAGCTTGTGCTTCATCCAGCCTGGCATTTCACATGATGTACTCTGCATATAAGTTAAATAAGCAGGGTGACAATATACAGCCTTCACGTACTCTTTCCCGATTTGGAACCAGTCTGTTGTTCCATGCCCAGTTTTAACTGTTGCTTCTTTACCTGCATAGAGATTTCTCAGGAGGCGGGTCAGGTGGTCTGATATTCCCACCTCTTGAAGAATTTTCCACAGTTTGTTGGGACCCACACAGTCAAAGGCTTTGGCATAGTCAATAAAGCAGAAATAGATGTTTTCCTGGAACTCTCTTGCTTTTTCTATGATCCAGCGAATGTTGGCAATTTGATCTCTGGTTCCTTTGCCTTTACCAAATCCAGCTTGAACATCTGGAAGTTCATGGTTCATGTACTGTTGAAGCCTGTCTTAGATAATTTTGAACATTACTTTACAAGCGTGTGAGATGAGTGCAATTGTGCAGTAGTTTGAGCATTCTTTGGCATTACCTTTCTTTGGGATTGGAATGAAGACTGACCTTTTCCAGTCCTGTGGCCACTGCTGAGTTTTCCAAATTTGCTGGCATATTGAGTGCAGCACTTTCACAGCATCATCTTTTAGGATTTGAAATAGTCAACTGGAATTTCATCATCTCCACTAGCTTTGTTTGTAGTGATGCTTCCTAAGACCCACTTGACTTCTCATTCCAGGATGTCTGGCTCTAGGTGAGTGATCACACCATCATGGTTATCTGGGTCATGAAGATCATTTTTGTATAGTTCTTCCTCTTCTTAATATCTTCTGCTTCTATTGGGTCTATACCATTTCTGTCCTTTATTGTGCCCATCTTTGCATGAAATGTTCCCTTGGTGTCTCTAATTTTCTTGTAGAAATGTCTAACCTTTCCCATTTTATTGTTTTTTATTCTATTATTCTATTCTATTGCTCTATTTTTTTGCATTTTTCCGCTACACCATCGGCCCCCAAGAAATCCAGAGGCTGAGCGCCTTGCATGCCCCAACCTTTCCGAAACATCTGGCATCCAGCTCAGATAGACAATATCCATTCCCAGTCGAGCTGGAAAGGCTCACCCTTAAGATCAGCTCAAAAAAGGGAGAACCAGAAGAGGGCAGAGCACGTCTCCTGGGGTGCAGCCCTATGTATTCAGTAAGCTGGCCTGGCACTTCTCTGCACAATCCAGACAGATCAGGGAGCTACGTGTGACTTATCTTCCTAATCTTTGGCTTCCAATCTGAAAAACCACGTTCTGTAACTCCCACTCTTTGGCACTGTGGGGTGCCTCTTCTCCCTCTAGCCAGAGTAACTCAACATAAATGGGTCCCCAGTGGACTTTGGAGTCTCTGGAGTTTCTGCTGTGTCTGCTATGAGTTAAGCTTCGAGTTAGTTCTCAAGGCACAAATTAAGACAATGGACATTCTATTATGAAACTTAGAATGCGATGCTTAGAACTTTGGAACTTGTCATATCAATAGTAGCTCCTTTGAACTGAGCATGTATTGTGTGCCTGTTTCAAAGTTTATTTTATTTAATTCTCATAACAATCCAGTGAGGTTAGTACTATCATTATCTTCATTGTATTATATATTTGATACAACTGAGATGGTATATTCAAGAAAAATATATATGCTCAAGGTCCCTCAGTAAGTGGCAAAGACCAAAATCTGAATCTATTTGACTTTTAATCCTATTTAATATATATTTATATTTTGATATATTGAACAATAACAACAAACATGATACATGTGTGTGTGTGTATATGTATGTATGTATATATATATATGTATATATAAAACAGTTGTGTTCAATTGCTAAGCCTTTGTGACCACAGGGACTGCAGCATGTCAGGATTCCCTATCCTTCCCTATCTCCAGGAGTTTGCTCAAATTCATGTCCATTGAGTCAGTGATACTATCTAACCATCTCATCCTCTGTCATCCCCTTTTCCTCCTGCCTTCTATCTTCCCAAGTATCAGGGTCTTTTCCAATGAGTCAGCTCTTCGCATTAGGGGGCAAAAGTATTGGAGCTTCAGCTTCAGCATCAGTCCTTCCAATGAATATTCAGGATTGATTTCCATTTGATCTCCTTGATATATATATGATACATATATATATCATCATGAGTTTGTTTTATATCCTTATATAGTTTTGCATAAATATATGTATATCCCTTATGGCAGAAAGTGAAGAAGAACTAAAGAGCCTCTTGATGAAAGTGAAAGAGGAGAGTGAAAAAGCTGGCTTAAAGCTCAACATTTAGAAAACAAAGATCATGGCATCCAGTCCCATCACTTCATGGCAAATAGATGGGGAAAGAGTAGAAACAGTGGCAGACTTTATTTTTGGGGGTTCCAAAATCACTGCAGATGGTAACTGCAATCACGGAATTAAAATATGCTTACTCCTTGAAGAAAAGCTATGACCAACCTAAACAGCATATGAAAAAGCAGAGACATTACTTTGCCAACAAAAGTCCATCTAGTCAAGGCTGTTTTTCCAGTAGTCATGTATGGATGTGAGAGTTGGACTGTGAAGAGGGCTGAGTGCCGAAGAATTGATGCTTTTGAACTGTGGTGTTGGAGAAGACTCTTGAGAGTCCCTTGGACTGCAAGGAGATCCAACCAGTCCATCCTAAAGGAGATCAGTCCTGAGTGTATTGAAAAGACTGATGCTGAAGCTGAAACTCCAATACTTTGGCCAAATGATGCGAAGAGCTGACTCATTTGAAAAGACCATGATGCTGGGAAAGATTGAGGGCAAGAGAAGAAGGGGACAACAGAAGATGAAATGGCTGGATGGCATGACCGACTTGATGGACATGAGTTTGGGTAAGCTCCGGGAGTTGGTGATGGACAGGGAGGCCTGGCTTGCTGTGATCCACGGGGTCACAAAGAGTTGGACATGACTGAGCAACTGAACTGAACTGATGTATATCCATTAACAATGTAGTTTACCACGTGTATGCTTGAAGATTACATAAATGTCATCAAAATAGAGATGTACCTTTCTTAGAGCCTGTCTTTCTCACTTTCTTGGTTCTTGCCAGTTGTCACCTCATGTGTCCTTACACGGCAGCATGGTGGGAATGAGTGGACAGATAAAGGCTGCTCTTAGATGGCCATGACTATGGAGCAGAGAAATCATGATTGTACTGAAGAATGCCCTCACACTGGAATTACGCTTTCTGGGTCAGTAGGCCTCTTTAACTGTCTGTATGTGTATATTTGTAATTGTATATTAATGGTGTTTATGCCAGGGTAGTTTGAAAAAATCCAATTAAATGAGAAGATACTACTGGTCAAAGCTGGAAAAGCCTGCTGTTTATTCCAGGGTCATCTTGTGCTAAAATCCCCATAGATTCAAACTTGTTTCCATAGATGACAGCAAGTCCATTTGTAGCTTTTATCCATAAGGTGCTGTATCTAGTAGCCAGATGTGAGTGTGGGTTCCAATAAACAAAGAAGCACAGCTTCCAGCTCTATAAGATCTACTTTTTATTGATCCATAGGTTTGAGCTGCTATTCTTAGGATAGTTTTTTCCCTTATTTCAAAATCATTCTTCAATAATAATTTTTCCCCCAAGAAATAGTATGCTGCTGAAGTATGTCCTTTACCTTCAAAAGTCTACAGAAAGCTGTGGGAAGGTGCTGGCTGGTCTTGGGTGGGCTGGCCTTGCAACCCTGTCCTGAGAGTGAAGTGTCCTATTTTCCAGGGCATGTGTCTGCTTATTCACAATCTGGAGTGTGGTTAGTCGTGACCTCCCCTTGGATGATTTTGTTCATTTGACTCCAAAGCTCAGTTTTTAAAATGTAATCAACTTTTCCCCTCATCCAGAGCTAATAACTTAACATTTAACTAAACACACAATGTGTATCCATCAGCAATCTAGAATGTGCTAGGTTTATGGTTTAAAAATGACATGAAAATGTGAAGATGGCATAAAAGATTATACACAGCATAATCTACACTGGGCTAACTTTTATAATCAGCACAAAGGGGAAACCACACAGAGCTGTGTTCTCCCTGGATCCTTCTTAAATAGACCATAAAGTACAGCACAGAAATGCGACACTCCGAATTCTTAACAGCAGGTTTGGCACTGGCACTCGTTAATAGAATGGACACCCTGGTTGTAAATCCCTCATGGCTGCAATCACACATGTGCGCGCAGGTGCATCTCTGCATGGCACAGGGCACCCCTGCACACGAGTGGTTCTCAGCTGGGAAACAGCATTGCCACCCACTCCAGAGGACGTTAGGCAATGTCTGGAGACATGTCAGGACTGGGGGTGAGGCTGCTTCTGGCATCCAGTGGTTAGAAGCCATCAGATCAGATAAGATCAGATCAGTCGGTCAGTCATGTCCGACTCTTTGCGACCCCATGAATCGCAGCACACCAGGCCTCCCTGTCCATCACCAACTCCTGGAGTTCACCCAGACCCACGTCCATCGAGTCAGTGATGCCATCCAGCCATCTCATCCTCTGTCACCCCCTTCTCCTCCTGCCCCCAATCCCTCCCAGCATCAGAGTCTTTTCCAATGAGTCAACTCTTCGCATGAGGTGGCCAAAGTGCTGGAGTTTCAGCTTTAGCATCATTGCTTCCAAAGAAATCCCAGGGCTGATCTCCTTCAGAATGGACTGGTTGGATCTCCTTGCAGTCCAAGGGACTCTCAAGAGTCTTCTCCAACACCACAGTTCAAAAGCATCAATTCTTCGGCACTCAGCCCTCTTCACAGTCCAACTCTCACATCCATACATGACCATAGCCTTGACTAGACGAACCTTTGTTGGCAAAGTAATGTCTCTGCTTTTGAATATGCTATCTAGGTTGGTCATAACTTTCCTTCCAAGGAGTAAGCGTCTTTTAATTTCATGGCTGCAGTCACCATCTGCAGTGATTTTGGAGCCCAGAAAAATAAAGTCTGACACTGTTTCCACTGTTTCCCCATCTATTTCCCATGAAGTGATGGGACCGGATGCCATGATCTTTGTTTTCTGAATGTTGAGCTTTAAGCCAACTTTTTCACTCTCCACTTTCACTTTCATCAAGAGGCTTTTGAGTTCCTCTTCACTTTCTGCCATAAGGGTGGTGTCATTTGCATATCTGAGGTGATTGATATTTCTCCCAGCAATCTTGATTCCAGCTTGTGTTTCTTCCAGTCCAGCGTTTCTCATGATGTACTCTGCTAGAAGTTAAATAAGCAGGGTGACAATATACAGCCTTGACGAACTCCTTTTCCTATTTGGAACCAGTCTGTTGTTCCTTGTCCAGTTCTAACTGTTGCTTCCTGACCTGCATACAAGTTTCTCAAGAGGCAGATCAGGTGGTCTGGTATTCCCATCTCTTTCAGAATTTTCCACAGTGTATTGTGATCCACACAGTCAAAGGCTTTGGCATAGTCAATAAAGCAGAAATAGATGCTTTTCTGGATACTGCTAAAAGCCCTACTATGCACGGGAGACCTCCTCCACTGCCCCCACCTGCCTCACCCAACAAGAAATACCAGCTCCAAAATGGCAATCACACTGCTCTTGAACAAACCCTCCTGGTGTACATGATTTTGTGTGCAGTGCTGTGTTTGCATAAATGTACCATGTGAACAGTAATGTATAACTGAAAGCTATCTCTTTACACAAGCTGCACCAGCAGTGAGCCTAACCTCAGCATTTCCAGCTTCACTTTCTGAGATGTTTGCTCATGGAGTGAGTGACTGATGGGTGGAGCGCTTTGCACTCCCAGGTTTTCCCATGGGTGTGTATGCGTGTGCTTCCTCTTACAGATTCTTTCTTCAGCCCTGGAGTGAAAATTTCTTTAATCATAAGGACTTAACTATGGACATCTTTATTGAATCGACACTCTAAAATGGTTAATACTTGTACTGTCCTCTCAAGAGTTTTGATAATCAAAGTCATATATCATGATTATGGAAAACTTGGATTATGTAGAAAAACAGAAAAAAAAAAATACTGCCCATAATGCCACCCACCACCCAGAGAATATGACATTAAAATCTTAATGCTGTTCCCTTTTGTATTCTTTTGTTTTGTTTCCAGCTTTTTTGAGATATAATTGACAAATAACTGTATAAACCGGTAGCTCAGACAGTAAAGGATCTGCCTGCAATGCGGGATACCTGGGTTCAATCCCTGGGTCCAGAAGATCCTCTGGAGAAGGGAATGGCTACCCACTCCAGTTTTCTTGCCTGGAGAATCCCGTGGACAGAGAAACTTGGCGGGCTACAGCTCATGCGATCGAAAAGAATTGGACACGACTGAGCTGAGTGACTAACACTTTCAGTTCTTTTCAGGCCTAAGTATAAAAAGTGATGAATTAATATACATATATATTGCAAGATAATTATTACAACCAACAGTTAATATATCTATCATGACACATTGTTACTTTTTTGTGTGGTAGGAACTTTTAAGTTCTACTCTCTTAGCATCTTTCAAGTATAAGATAGAGTGTCATCAACTACAGTCACCATGGCTTGTACCCTTTTGTATTTAATGGATGTTTGAGATTCAACTATAGTTTTATTCTGTCCCTTAACTTTATGAACAATTTGTGGCTACATAATTAAATCATGTGGATTGCAACATATTTTACTTATCAATTTTCTTTTTGTGAAAAATTTAGATTCTTTACATGTTTTTGCTGATGTAGGTTGTACTGCAGTGAATATTTTTGTACATGACCCTTTTCCTACATTTTTTGGTTTTCAGTAGGTTTCCAGAGATGTATTTATTGGAACAAAGATTATGCACCTATTTAAAACTATTGTGGAGGAAATGCTTTTGTGAAGTTGTACCCACTTTATATTTCCAAAAGTAATGCAAAAAAGCAAGCACCTCATCTTTATCTCCAGTCTTGTTTTAAAGCTCTGCCTTTGGATAGGTGAAAACTGGTAGTTTATTGTTGCTTAGGGCTTCCCTGGTGGATCCGTGGTAAAGAATCTGCCTGCAGTGCAGGAGACACGGGTTCAATCCCTGGGTCAGGAAGATCCCCTAGAGATGGAAATGGCAACCTACTCCAGTATTCTTGCCTGGGAAATCCCTTGGAAGAGGAGCCTGGCTGGCTACACTCTATGTGGTCACAAAAAGAACTGGACATGACTTAGAGACTAAACAACAGTTTCTGCTTAATTTGCATTTTTCTGATCGTCAATGAGATGGATGTTTTAAAATATGTTTGCTAGCTTTGTGTGTGTGTGTTCTCGTGATGACTTTCTTCCTATCTTTTTAAGATTGGATTCCATAGGCTCTTTATCTGACATCAGTTCCCCATGATTCTGAAAAAACTCTAAACATTTCTATAAATTTGAAAGGAATTAATTCACCAGACCTTTAGAAATAAGCTTACTTGTCTTTAAGTTTGACCTTGGGAAAAGACTGCAGCTTACTCTTTGTCTATGGTTTGGGAGTTCTCAGGCTTGTCCTTGGAGATGAAACTCCTGAAGACGATTTGATCCTTATGGAATAATCTTAATAATCTTAAATATTGATGTATTCATCTTCAAATGTCAAAATAACTTTGTGCTTAAGCAACTGCCATATTTCCTTAGACTCTAGTACTGAAGTTTTAAGTAAAATTTGGGCAAAATCTTTAACATGAGACAGTGCATTCTCTTAATTAATGGTATCATTAACTGGGCAAAACCTCTACTATGCACTTATTTTGTTTTATTTATTTATTTATTTTAATTGGAGGCTAATTACTTCACAATATTGTAGTGGATTTTGCTATACATTAACGTGAATCAGCCATGGGTGTACATGTGTTCCCCATCCTGAACCCCCCTCCCACCTCCCTCTCTATCCCATCCCTCAGGGTCATCTCAGTTATGCACTTGTTTTTAATGGGAAAACACTGAGCTAAATCCCAAGCACCCAACAAAAGCCTAATTTCAGGTGTAATGACCCAGACATCAAGTTCTCCACCTTGCTCTAGAATGGAAAGTCCCTGATGCAGGGATTTTTCTCGGTTTTAATTACTACTGGCTTTCAATACTCAGAAAAAGTGGGGCACATAATAGTCGCTCAGTAATTATTTCTCGGGTTCATAAGTTCTGCTTCCTTTAGAAGCCAGTGCAGTCTCTTGGAAAAAGCAGTGTCTTTGGGGTTACTCAGACCCTTATAGAAGTCAGGTGCACACCCACAGCCTTCATCAACTCTGATGGGCATCAGAAATGGCAGCTGAGTACCTAGGGCACCACCCCTGCTTCCAGAGATTTCTGAGAAAAGTCTCTGAAGCTGCAGCTCTTTCAGAAAAGAAGAAAATGATTGCATATAAAACATGTGTGTATTAGCTTCTTCCCAACTTGTGTACAGTCCTTTGTAAATTTTCAAACTATTTGAAACAGACAGGTTTTTTTTGTTTTGTTTTGAACTTTTTTTCATCACAGACCAATACTTTTGTAAAATACAGTAAAAATGGATTACTAGAAAGATTAAATTTTAAAGATTAAAAATTTTAATTTTTTAATTATTAGAGTCAACAGACAAAAAGTTACAGTTCAATAAATGTAGTCAGAAGAAACCTAGTATCAGATCAGATCAGATCAGTCACTCAGTCGTGTCCGACTCTTTGCGACCCCATGAATCGCAGCACGCCAGGCCTCCCTGTCCATCACCAACTCCCGCAGTTCACTCAGACTCACGTCCATTGAGTCAATGATGCCATCCAACCATCTCATCCTCTGTCGCCCCCTTCTCCTCTTGCCCCCAATCCCTCCCAGAATCAGAGTCTTTTCCAATGAGTCAACTCTTTGCATCAGGTGGCCAAAGTACTGGAGTTTCAGCTTTAGCATCATTCCTTCCAAAGAAATCCCAGGGCTGTTCTCCTTCAGAATGGACTGGTTGGATCTCCTTGCAGTCTAAGGGAAAAGAAAAACACTAAAACTGCGAATGTTGTTCATTGAAAGAATAGGTAATAGGCGATTAAAACAGAATTGTAATTACACCTGTAAATTTCTATTTTCAACTATAATAATAAAGACTTCATGGAGGAAATAACCTGCATTTAGACATTTATATGCATATTTAGAACAAGCCCCATGTATATCAATTTTTAAAGTTTTAGTGTGACCAAATAAGCTTGCTTCTTGCTGAATGATTTACATCATCTAGGTAGGATTGATGGTGAGTGATCCTCACAGAGGATACTGTATATCTAAATAGTTTGTATATTTTGTTTTCATAACATTCATAGTAGAGAAACTAATTTCACAGAGGCATGTGGATAGGAATGGAAGAAGAGAGATTAAAGCAATTTCAGCAAGCTCAATATATTTATTTTCAAGTTATATCCAAAGTTAAGCAAATAGGACCATAATTTCAAAACTTTCATCAGTAACCAGTCCACATACACACAGACACACACACACATACACACACACATCTTGGCTTGGCTTAAGACTGTTTCCCGCTCGAGTCTAGCAGAGCAAGAGCTCAGAGCCATAAATGAATTTGAGTTATGGAAAGTTTACAAAGTTATATTTCTTTTACAATGAAGTTTGCAAATGAGATTCACATCCATTAAAAATTTCATATATCAAAAAATGACTCAATGGTATCTTGAGAAACTTAAAAAATCTGCCAAAGACAACTGTTTTGTTCAATAAAATCAGTGAATACAAACTTTCAGAAATAAAGCCTCTTCGAAGACAATCAGCTTTGGTAAAATGTCTTCCTTTAAGTGAAACTCCTTTGTATTTAACGTACGTTTCAGAGAAAGCTGTATTTTATAAGGTATTAGGTTGGGCCCCCTGCCAAATGGAACACAATGAGATGTAGAAAGTGCCACAGCCAAAGTGACTCTCACCAGTTAGTCTGAGCACCTTCCTTTAGGCCCCCGAAAAGCCCAAATGAAGCCCAAGCGCCAAGCATTGGTAAAAAGAGGAAAACAACATCCTGTTTTTCCATCATCTCTTTTGGTTACAATGGAACTCACTTAGACAGCAATAAAAAAGTAAGTTGAATGAACTCGCTCTTTTTAATAGTTCACTTTGCTATTTTGATCTTTTCCTAGACAACAGCTAAGGCAATCATACCAATAATGGATTTTTTTCTGTTCACTGACATTTTCTTGAAGGAGTGCCAAGTTTAATAAAGTGAAGAAACATTTCTTCCAATTGCCATAAAGTTTTGTGTCTGTAAGTAATAAAATAGAGGAGAAAACACCTCTAATGTTTAGTCTAATGTTGCTGTTTTTCCCCCAAGGTGGTTGAATAACAAACACACAAAGTTAGCAATAAAACTCAATGTTGTGTCTGCCAACAAGACAGAAATTGTTGCTGAATCTGCTGTAAGAAGTAATTAACGTAAAGCAAATAATGACACTGAGGGATGAGGAGGAGGAAATTGAAACCACTAAAATATTCTTGGTGTACTTAAAGGAGTTTGCATGTTTCAGTGAATTACACTAGAGAACATCTACCCTCAGCATCTGTTTTATTATCCACTAGGAATCTGTGCTAGAGAAGGCAATGGCACCCCACTCCAGTACTCTTGCCTGGAAAATCCCATGGACGGAGGAGCCTGGTAGGCTGCAGTCCATGGGGTCACAAAGACTCGGACTGACTGAGAGACTTCACTTTCACTTTCATGCATTGGAGAAGGAACTGGCAACCCACTCCAGTGTTCTTGCCTGGAGAATCCCAGGGACGGGGGAGCCTGGTGGGCTGCCATCTATGGGGTCGCACAGAGTCAGACATGACTGAAGCGACTTAGCAGCAGCAGCAACAGCAGGAACCTGTGCAGATCCCTCGGCTAACCCTCGGCTAACCCTCTTCCTTGTCTGCTGAGGTGAACACGCCAAAAAGTGGATTGAGTTTGGCTGACAATGAAGCATGCTCTGCTCTGTCAGGCATTTTTTTTCTTCATCATGAGGGAGCTCTCAACAGGTATTCCAAAGGCCCACGTGCAAAATGTAATTCCCTCTGCTCAGTCGTGGTGTCTCTTCCTGCCTCAGGACACTTTCAGAGGGCTGTGTCTTTCCCCTGGTGGGACCTGGATGATTTATTAACGCTTGAGAGAAGCTTACACTCTATCTAATTGGGTGGCCGACATTTAGACTCAATTTTGAAAAAATTTTTTTCTGTCGTCCTTATAAACCAAACAGGATAAAAACAAGTGCAGTTAATGTGGATGTGTCTGGGCTTTAATTTTCATCCATTTGTACCTTGTAGCTTAAATTTTGAAACAATTGAACCAGAAGACTATTGCTATTGGAAAATCACTTTATTAAACCGTGTGATTCCAGTGAAGAAACATAAGGAATCATAAGATTGTAAGCATCTTGAGGGTATGGTCTTGTTTTACTAAAGCCCGTATCTATTATGTCTCTAATTTAGTAACTGCTACATAGTTCAGTTCAGTTCAGTTGCTCAGTCGTGTCCGACTCTTCGCGACCCCATGAATCGCAGCACGCCAGGCCTCCCTGAACATCACCAACTCCCGGAGTTCACTCAGACTCACGTCCATTGAGTCAGTGATGCCATCCAGCCATCTCATACTCTGCCATCCCCTTCTCCTCTTGCCCCCAATACCTCCCAGCATCAGAGTCTTTTCCAATGAGTCAACTCTTCACATGAGGTGGCCAAAGTGCTGGAGTTTCAGCTTTAGTATCATTCCTTCCAAAGAAATCCCAGGGCTGATCTCCTTCAGAATGGACTGGTTGGATCTCCTTGCAGTCCAAGGGACTCTCAAGAGTCTTCTCCAACACCACAGTTCAAAAGCATCAGTTCTTTGGCGCTCAGCCTTCTTCACAGTCCAACTCTCACATCCATACATGACCACAGGAAAAACCATAGCCTTGACTAGACGGACCTTTGTTGGCCAAGTAATGTCTTTGCTTTTGAATATGCTGTCTGGATTGGTCATAACTTTCCTTCCAAGGAGTAAGCATCTTTTAATTTCATGGCTGCAGTCACCATCTGCAGTGATTTTGGAGCCCAGAAAAATAAAGTCTGCCACTGTTTCCACTGTTTCCCCATCTAATTCCCATGAAGTGATGGAACCAGATGCCATGATCTTTGTTTTTTGAATGTTGAGCTTTAAGCCAACTTTTTCACTCTCCACTTTCACTTTCATCAAGAGGCTTTTGAGTTCCTCTTTACTTTCTGCCATAAGGGTGGTGTCATCTGCATATCTGAGGTTATTGATATTTCTCCCAGCAATCTTGATTCCAGCTTGTGCTTCTTCCAGCCCAGCATTTCTCATGATGTACTCTGCATAGAAGTTAAATAAGCAGGGTGACAATAAACAGCCTTGACATACTCCTTTTCCTATTTGGAACCAGTCTGTTGTTCCATGTCCAGTTCTAACTGTTGCTTCCTGACCTGCATAGTAGGCACTCACAAAACATTTAATTCAGTAACTTCAATTCATTCTTTTAATCAACAAATATTTACTACTTTCCTAGCACTATCAATCAATCAATAAACGAATAAAGAAGTAAATGAGCAAGTGAATGAATAAACCACCAGTTTCAAGACATTACTATATCTCTCCAACATTATGTGCTCTTATTTTTCATGTCCTCAGAAAAATAACAATTTTTAAAAACCTGTTACTGTCCACAGACCTCATACTTGGGAGATTAAAAACAGCAGTAAATATCACTAGTATCAAGGTAAGAAATTTTAAATACAGCACATATACTTTTAAGGTAATGAACAATTCACTTGATTACCTTTTGGATTTCTGCACACTACGGGTATATCAATCCACATTAAGCCTTTACTCAAGATGAAGGAATGTTCTAAATTTACATGTATTTTCTAATGTTGTTCTCACAACAACCTATGAGGTAGATACTATTATCTTCCCTTCAAGCTGGGGAAGTGAGATGTTGGTAAGTCAAGGAGCCCTTGCAGTCTGACTCCACACTTTCGTCACGCCACACTCCCTCCCTCCCGTTTATGGGGGTGGAATGCCATGGCCTGATCCATGCACAGTGAAGTTTCGGCCTGATGCATAGGGCTCTATCTGCTCGGATCTAACGTTCTTCTTTACCTACAATCATCATAACTTCAATAAGGAAATAGAGAGTGTGTTTGAGTTATACTGACCAGCAGCAACAATTCTGAATCAATATTAGCATAAAGATTCCATTTGTGCAACATGGCGTTTGCCTCTGTGTGTGTGTGTGTCTGTGTGAAGAATAGCTACTGAAATATAAATGTTATCTTAGAGCCATGAGATTTCAGGTGAACCTGACCTCTTCTCTTAAATTTTCCTGTGTTGTTTGCATTTTTACAATGAGTAACATGCAGTTCTGTAATGAGAAAAAAGATATTAAATTATTTCTGTTGTGAAATAAAGAGTGATGGCTCTGGAGTCAGTGGGTTTGGGTCACGTGCATCTGGGCTTAGTTAGGCAAGTTTCTTACCCTCCCTACCTTGGGCTTCCTTATCTGCAATGGGGCCGATGAAAGCACCTGCTATGGCAGTGGAGAGGAGGGGACAGCAGAGTAGGGTACAGCCAGAGTCCTGACCACAGAGTCACCCTGACTCTCCCAGGCCTGAGGAAGATCATAGGAAGATGAACCCTGCATTCATGGAGCTCACAACTGGTGGCTCCTGAAGAAATAAATGAAATTTGCATCTCTAAGACCTGCCACTGACTCTCATTCCAAGGCAAGCCAGGCCACAACTAACTCAGGCCACTATCAGTTCAGGCAGCTAGATTTGTTTCAACTCCAGTTTGCATTGTCAAAACCTCATTTCTGTTTTATATCAGGAATTCAAAACAGCTCCAGGCAGCAGCTCCAAATGGCTCCACTCTTGGCCTTTCTTCTATGTGTGAACAACATTCCAGAAGAGTTAATCTATTGGTCTCCTTTATTCTGGCTGAAGAGGAGGCATTTCACATAAAACAAGTATAGTAGTTCTTTTCTTTAATGCTGACAATACAAGTTTGTTCTTTGTAAAGAGCAGTGATTGAGAGTAAAATCCATTTGTGAAAGGAGCAGGTGATAGAAACAACTGGGAAGACTGGTTTCACTGCTGTGAAAGCAAAGGAGAAAAAGAAACATACACCCATCTGAATGCAGAGTTCCAAAGAATAGCAAGGAGAGATAAGAAAGCCTTCCTCAGCGATCAGTGCAAAGAAATAGAGGAAAACAACAGAATAGGAAAGACTAGAGATCTCGTCAAGAAAATTAGAGACACCAAGGGAATATTTCATGCAAAGATGGGCTCGATAAAGGACAGAAATGGTACGGACCTAACAGAAGCAGAAGATATTAAGAAGAGGTGGCAAGAATACACAGAAGAACTGTATAAAAAACATCTTCATGATCCAGATAACCACAATGGTGTGATCACTCACCTAGAGCCAGACATCCTGGAATGTGAAGTCGAGTGGGCCTTAGGAAGAATCACTACGAACAAAGCTATTGGAAATGATGGAATTCCAGTTGTGCTATTTCAAATCCTAAAAGATGATGCTGTGAAAGTGCTGCACTCAGTATGCCAGCAAATTTGGAAAACTCAGCAGTGGCCACAGGACTGGAAAAGGTCAGTTTTCATTCCAGTCCCAAAGAAAGGCAGTGCCAAAGAATGCTCAAATTACCACACAAATGCACTCATCTCACACTCTAGTAAAGTAATGCTCAAAATTCTCCAAGCCAGGCTTTAGCAATATGTGAACCATGAACTTCCAGATGTCCAAGCTGGTTTTAGTAAAAGCAGAGGAACCATAGATCAAATTGCCAACATCTGCTGGATCATGGAAAAAGCAAGAGAGTTCCAGAAAAACATCTATTTCTGCTTTATTGAGTATGCCAAAGCCTTTGACTGTGTGGATCACAATAAACTGTGGAAAATTCTGAAAGAGATGGGAATACCAGACCACCTGATCTGCTTCCTGAGAAACCTGTATGCAGGTCAGGAAGTAACAGTTAGAACTGGACATGGAACAACAGACTGGTTCCAAATAGGAAAAGCAATACGTCAAGGCTGTATATTGTCACCCTGCTTATTTAACTTATATGCAGAGTGCATCATGAGAAACCCTGGGCTGGATGAAGCACAAGCTGGAATCAAGATTGCCGGGAGAAATATCAATAACCTCAGATATGCAGATGACACCACCCTTACGGCAGAAAGTGAAGAACTAAAGAGTCTTTTGATGAAAGTGAAAGAGGAGAGTGAAAAAGTTGGCTTAAAGCTCAACATTCAGAAAACGAAGATCATGGCATCTGGTCCCATCACTTCATGGAGAATAGATGGGGAAACAGTGGCTGACTTTACTTTTTGGGGGTCCAAAATCACTGCAGATGGTGATTGCAGCCATGAAATTAAAAGACGCTTACTCCTTGGAAGGAAAGTTATGACCAACATAGACAGCATATTAAAAAGCAGAGACATTACTTTGTCAACAAAGATCCATCTACTCAAGGCTATGGTTTTTCCAGTAGTCATGTATGCATGTGAGAGTTGGACTGTGAAGAAAGCTGAGCGCCGAAGAATTGATGCTTTTGAACTGTGGTGTTGGAGAAGACTCTTGAGAGTCTTTTGGACTGCAAGGAGATCCAACCAGTCCATCCTAAAGGAGATCAGTCCTGAGTGTTCATTGGAAGGATTGATGTTGAAGCTGAAATTCCAATATTTTGGCCACCTGATGTGAAAAGCTGATTCATCAGAAAAGACCCTGTTGTTGGGAAAGATCGAAGACAGGAGGAGAAGGGGACGACAGAGGATGAGATAGTTAGATGGCATCACCAACTCAATGGACATGAGTTTGCGTAAACTCCGAAAGTTGGTGATGGACAGGGAGGCCTGGTGTGCTGTGGTTCATGGAGTCGCAAAGAGCTGGAGACAACTGAGCGACTGAACTGAACTGAACTGAACTGTAGAATGGAGGACACCTCTGGTGAAGGTCACGGAAGATCAGAAAAGAAAAATGCAGGAGCCATGAGTCTGAACAATAATAAACACACCTTGTCTATCATCTTCCCTGTCTATGGAAGATACTTGGAGGAATTTCCAGACATCTATGGCCAGATCCAGTGAGAACCTGCATCCTCTGGTTTCCAGAACAGAGCATGTGAAGAAGCTCTTCTAATCAGGCTCACCCAAGTGAGACACATACTTTGGGGGACCAAGTCTATTGATGAGAGTGGTACAGGGGTTGTCTGGCTTCCACAGGTGCCACAAGTTTACGGTGTCAAGTTCTTGGTGGGGCAGTGGCTACAGTCGTTTTTCAAGTGTCTGGGGCAGGGGGTAACCATTTCAGTTTCTTCATCAGGCCATACTGAGCTTGATTTTGTCCATGACTTCCAGAAGTTTAGCCTCAAACCATTCAGTATCTTCTTACAAACTCTTCTTACCTAGTTGGCAGCAAACTTCTTTGCATTAAACTAAGAACCCTAAGAGATACAAGTGCAAAATACTAGGGAATTTTTTCAGCCTTCCAGGAGCCTGAGAATCACTGCTGACCAGAGTTATTGCTAACAAGTTAGGCACTTTGAGACTTTGAGCACAGTGCACTCCTCGCCTGCCCCTTTGTACCTGTCCAGGACAATGTTCATCTGAAGGGGATGGCATACCGCTTCACACTTGGGGATTCCCACACCCTCATTTTTCAAAAATCTTATACATTTTTTTAAGTTTTATTTTATATTGGAGTACAGTTGACTTACAATGTTGTGTTAGATTCAGTCAGAATGAAGTGAAGTGAAGGTGTCAGTCACTCAGCATGTCCGACTCTTTGCAACCCCGTGGACTGTAGCCCGCCAGTCTCCTCTGACCATGGAATTCTCCAGGCAACAATACTGGAGTGGGAAGCCCTTCCCTCCTCCAGGGGATCTCCCTGACCCAGGGAGCCATCGTACCTGGGTCTCCTACACTGCAGGCAGTTTCTTTATTATCTGAGCCACCAGGGAATCACCTGAATGGCCATCAAAAAGTGAGTTTTTTTCCCCCCCATATCAATGGTTCTCAACTTTTTACATTACAATCACCTGGGAGCTTTTAAGACTCTCTTATGCCTAGGCCATTCTCCATACAAATTAAATGAGTCACTGGGGGCAGGGTGAAGGCGTCATTAATTTTTATGTAGCCAAGTCTCAGAACCAGTGGTCTAATCGGAGGTAAAGTGTGTGCCCCAGACCAGCAGCACCTGAGAGCCTGTGAGAAATGCCAATTCTCGAGCGGCACCCCAGGCCTGCTGAGTCAGCAACTCTAGGGACTGATTGCCACCTCACAGCAGCAATCTGTGTTTTAATAAGCCCTCTTCATGGTTCTGGTGTGCATTCAAGATTGAGACCAAGTCACTCTCAGGCTGTCATGTAGGCATTTTTAAAGCTTACCCTTTCAGGTCACTGCTTAAGAAAACGTTTATTGGGACTTCCCTGGTGGTCTAGTGGCTAAGACTCCACGCTTTTACCGCAGGGGGCATGGCTTCCGTCCCTGGTTGGGGAACTAAGATCCCACATGCCATGTGGTGTGGCCAAAAAAAAAAGAAAGAAAACTTGTATTCTTTCAGTTAATACACCAGGATTCAAATTTCTTCACAGAGAGAATTTTCCATATCCCAGAGTCAGTATGATTCTAAAGCAACACCATTCTTACTGCCCAAGTTTTGAGTGAACCCATTTTTTTTAAGTGTAAAATATCTATTTCATTGTATTTATTCAACCAGACTTTGTTTACCTAATTTGGAAAGGTTGAACTAAAAACAAAATAAAGGGGGTGGTTAGCGTGTAGAACACAGAGACATGAACTCTAACAAATACACACATGCATGCATGCACATAAATGCACATATCTGCACACATGCATAGATTCTCATGTGCACACAACCAGCTCCATGAGGAGAATGTCACCTGTCCCTAGCAACACTCCTGGATCTAAGGTACAGGACAAAATTGGTGGTTGACCAGGAGAGACCTGCCTGAGACACTGCATTGCTTGCCATGAAATCCTGCAGTCCTCGGTGAGGAACGTTTATCCTGTGACCTTCTCTGTAACAGAAGATTGGACTTGCTCTCAAAGCCAGCTTCTGCCAGTGGTGACATGAGAATAGTGAAGTTCTTCCTGTAGTAACAAGTGCCATTAATCAATGGTTTTATGGCTATTTATTTTATTATTGTTTTTAGCATCATCATGTGGCAGTGGGCACTGGGAGTGCTTCCAACACAACCACCCATTTGAGACTTGCAAGCACAGAGAAAGACTTCCCCATAGAGTTTATCTTGACGTTCAATCCTAAAAGAGGAGACTTTAAGAAAGCCTGAAAGAGAGGAAAATTTGAATCAATTTTGACTACAAAGCCCCCTTCCTAACATTTAAAATAAAATAAAGGAACTGGATTTCAGGAAATCATGTAAGAAAGTGAGTAATCAGTTTGAGAATGTTCTAAGATGTCTATTCTCTTTGTTCAGTTCAGTTCAGTCACTCAGTCGTGTCCGACTCTTTGCGACTCTGTGAATCGCAGCACGTCAGGCCTCCCTGTTATGCTTATATTAGCTATTTTGAAAACACCTTTCTAGGAAGGACCTGTTTCCAAACTAGCAGCAAAAGAAGAGGTGTTTATATCACATCTTGCGCAGTGAAGCCCTTAGAGGAGGTTGCAGCAGCTTAGAAATGAAGAGAGAGAAAGCCAGGGGCCTGGGATGTATGGTTGATAATCACAACCAACGTTAAGCACTTAATTAATGCAAATGAAGCATTCATTGTCAGGCTCTGGAATAAGAGATCCCATCCACTTTGTTCAGGCACAATCATGAGGCCATGTTACAGGTGGGAACTGAGGCACAGAAGTTATATAAACACAGTCTACAACTGGCAGATATCTGAATCTGAACCTATTTGCCACACCTGACCAGTCAGTGAGAGGTGACTTTCATCCCCATCCCACCCCTTAGTTAAAATCTCTGGGGTCCTGCTCAACTCTGTTCTACAGACACCATCGTGTTTATTGCTTCTCAATTATGGAACAAGTACTGTCTTGTTTTTGAGTGAAATAATGGTGACCAATACAGGCACAGACCATCTTCAAGTGGGTGTACAAGAAAATAATGGCAGTTGGATAGGATCAGTGTCATCCTGGGGTCTTAGTGGGAGTCACAGCTGAACTGAGAGCTGAAGGAGTTTTCACTGGCTGAGGAGGGCAAAGAGAATCCCAGGCAGAGGGACGAGCCTAGATGAGGCCTGGAAGCTGGAAAGTTTGGCCCTTTAGCAAGATTCAGAAGTTCAGCATGGCTGGAATGCAGGTCAAGGCCTTTATTAGGTTCCTTAAGAGATTTTGACTCGACACTGACAGCTAAGGCGTCACCAGGCAAGAATACTGGAGTGGATTGCCATTCCCTTCTCTAGGGGATCTTCCCAACCAAGGGATCGAACCTGTGTTCGCCCGCATTGCAGACAGATTCTTTACCATCTGAGCGACCAGGGAAGCCCAAGGAGTCATTGAAGGGCCTTAAATAGGGAAGGGTCTTGATTATATTTAAGTTTTAGGAAGATTGTTCTGACTGCAACATAGGAAAATGTGCTGGGTTTGGGTAGTTCCTGATCATGGGCAGAGGGAACATTAACAAGTATTTGTCAAATGATTCATTGCTATGTACTTGTCATCACTCTGGCATTGGGTGCTGTGGGAAACAAGACAGCAAGAGCCATGTTCTCCTGGAACTCACATTTCAATGGAGGAAACAAATCAAGTAAGGCTCCACATACACAGAGGCCATAGTAACCTCCCTTCAGGTGAGAGGTGGGAGGACTAGGGGGGAGGATGTTTCTCCCATGCTTCTCAAACTATCTGTGGTGAAGGGCTGGAATTTCTTCCAGTTCAGCCTAAACCAATATGTTGTTCTAATGGCCTTGATTTGTGCACCACGTGAGACCCACCACTTGAGCTTGTCAATACCTGAGTGTTCTACTCCACTCTAGGAGATCAGTCCATTCCATGGCCATGTTGCAGCAATGTCAAACTGCAACCAAAGTTTTTAAACCTTTACTCTCAATGACTCACATCTAGGGAGGAGTATGAGATAGAAGCAGACCTAGAGAAGTTTCCATGTTGCAGATATTGGTTATGGGGTGCCTAGTGGAACACAAGTGATGTCAGGACAAACAAGTAGGTGGGTTTGAGCGTATACAGACTTAGGTGAGAGGAGGGATGTGCCTGGTCATTTCCATTAGTTCCTTCAAATCAACTTAAATCTGTGTCTGATTCACTGTCTCAGCATTTTAGATAAACTAATTTAGATGACAAAGTCAATGTGAACTGGTTTTACAGTGAAAAAAAGAAACAGTAGTGCTAATGAATTTTGTTGGGGCACCTAGTAAATGTGAATGTGATGGAGAAGGGAGGTGGGTGGGACAGACCCAGAAGCAGCAGAGCCTTGGTATACACAGCATGGGGAACTTACTCCTGCTGGCAGGAAAGGGCTTTCTCCCGAAAGGCCTTGACTCTTCAAATGAGCTCCGTGATCTGAATCCTGAGCAGAAATCCCTGTTTATCAGCATCAGGAAGCAGAGGCAGGCCCTGGCCTTCTCCTTTCGGGCAGGGAGCCCTGGAGGTGCTGTGGCTGCCTCTATGGCCTTCCCTCTGCTCTTACCTCCAGTTCTGACATCAGGGTGTGGCCCTAAGCTCTCAGGATGGCATTCAGTCCTGGGCCAGCCTGGAGAAGCTGTGAACAGAGCTTCTAAGAGGCCTTCCTACCCTCAGCTTTTCTAATAACAATGGCGTCCTAGGGAAGAGGGTCTTGCAGTCTTTCACTTGGTGGTGGGGGTGTTGGGCACTGACCAGGGACTGTGTAGTCCCCAGCTTGTGCCTACCCTTGCATCCCCCACCGCCCCTCACTGAAGGCCCTCTGAGTGCCAGTCTCCCTGATACTGTCCTGGGGAGGGTGGGAGGCCATGAGCCTCACCTCAGCATGCAGAAAATCTCACCATCATCCCAAAGTGGTGCTAGATGTGGCCAAGGACCAAGATGGATTAATGAAGAAAACTACTCCGACGTTCCATCCCTAGGCCAAACTGCCAGCAGCGTACGTTCAAACAGTCTTTTTCTCTTTGGCTGCATCAGGTTGGTTGGGGCTCTCGGGATCTTTCTTTATGGCGCAAGGACTCTGTTTTTGGCACACAGGCTCAGTTGTGGAGCATGGGCTTAGTTGCCTCCTCCCCTCCCCCTGGCATGTGGGAACTTAGTTCCCTGATCAGGGATTGAACCTGCGCCTCCTGCATTGGGAGGAGGATTCTTAGCCACTGGACCACCAGGGAAGTCCTTCAATCAACACTTTAACAAATCTAATCTGAAAGCACTCTTATGGAAGCACTATTACACTATTTTGTATTTGTGTGTGTTTAAAAATGCTAATCAGATAAATATAAACATGTTTTAAATATTACAAATTCCATTTCTTCATTAAAAGAAAAATAAGTAAACTAAGAATCTCAAGTAATGGAAATTGTCTGGCCCTCTATCGCCCTCTAAGACATTTTGCTTCTCCATCACCCATCCACCCCCGGGAACCCGCCCATATTTCCTTAGTTAAGAAAGAGAAAGAAAAAGGAAAATACACAAGCAATGATTTTCCCAGCAGGGGGCAGCAAGAGACAGTAAATCTGATGTTCTTTTTGGCTTCCCCAGCCCCCAACTTTGTCTGAAATCCTGGATTTCAATCGGGAAGAGGGCGGTGAGGGGAACAAGGATGGAATCCAAACCACAGAACCCAAATTCATAAAGTTAAGTGGATGCAGAACTTGCTGGAACAAGATTTACCAAGGACAATAGCCAGACTGCCTTTTTTTTTTTTTAAGCTTTATGGGAGAAGGCAGCCCAGCGGAATTTTTGAAAGAATCTGGTTCTCTGAGGTGATGTCCACAGACTTGGTGATATGAATGCTCTTTAGGAAATATTCCATAGATAAGAGGGGAAAATGTTCCCTTTGAATAAAATCCCACAAGTTATCTTCATGCCACTATGAACTGGAAACATGGGTCTCACTAGCCAAGAGTATCTGAGTGGCTGGGATATACAATACCCAGCACGGGGCATCTTAAGTAGGATTTACCTTATCAGGTGAAAAGAAATAAAGGATGCTGGAAAGAGAGTGAGATCAGGAAGGCATTGTGGTCCAGTACTGGATTTCTCACTGGCCAATCCTTGAGGTAGGTAAAAATGTGAGCCCTGATTAAAAAAACAAAAACAAAAAAACCTGGATCCAAAAGAAGAGTGTAAAGGGGAAACAGGAAAGGAAATGATTTGCAGTGGGAGGGTCCTGCTTAGGAAGTATTTATCTGTGGTCCTAGGCTGTAATGTTGTAATTGTAAGTCCTGGCAACAATGGTTTAGAACATTTGGGCTTATGTCCATTTTAAGGAATCTTATTAGCTTCCTAGGGCTGCCATTTCAAAGTGCCACAAACTGAGTGGCTTATAACAACAGAAAGTTATTCTCTCACAATTCTGAAGGCCAGAAGTCCTAAATAAAGTGTGGGCGGGGCCATGTCCCCTCTGAAGTCTCTAGGGAAGCATTGTTCCTTTCCTCTTCCCAGCTCCCAGTGGCTCTGGCATTCCTTGGAGATGCTTGGTTGGCAGCTGCATTACTCCAGGCTCTGCCTCCATCTTCACGTGGCCGCCTTTCCCGAGCACACGTGCCTGTACCTCTGACTCTCCCTCTCCTCCCTCTTATGAAGACACCAGCCATTGGCTTCAGGGCCCAGGCTAGTTTAGCATGATCTTTTTTTTTTTTTTTTTTCTTGACTTAGGATTTTTTTTTTTTTTTTAATTTTATTTTATTTTTAAACTTAACATAACTGTATTAGATTTGCCAAATATCAAAATGCATGATCTTATCTTAAGGTAACTGATTACATCTGCAAAGACCATATTTCTAAATAAGATCATATTTTTTGAGGTTCTGGATGGATATAATATTAGGGGACACTCCTCAGCCCACAGACCCCTAATAGTACTTATGTTACAGCAATAAAACTAGACAATGTTGCTCTCAAATCCTGGCTATACCTCCTCCTGCCCCCTCTGTCCCCTGAACCTTGTTTTCTCATCTGTAAGATGGTAGCAATAATCCTCAGTGGAACTGTGAAATGGGTCAGAGATCACATGCTGGATACAGTTGGTATAAAATAGTAGGCGAGACTGGCAGAGCTGTGGTGGGGGCTTCTCTCTCCCGTTTGCAGGCACTTGGCCAGACCTCCCAGCGTGTTCCAACTGCTTTGCCCTAAAATTTACTCTCAGGGTCTCTGCTTGCCAACTTACCAGCTTGGAATCTGATATATTGACCTTTATGAGTTGTTATATGTCTCCTCCTGGATGAGATACATTTAAAGGGATACGTCCTACTCAGATTCTGCTTTGGTTTCTTGGTGGCACAGGAACCTGGGACCAATAAGGGCAAGGGGGTTTGGAGGACGTTTGAGCAGGGCCATGATTCCTCAGCCTCTGATGGCATCCAGTGGTGACCACCTAACCTCATGCTGGTGGGGCTAGCCCTGGTTTTGTTTTGGAAATTGTGCTCAATCAACAGTCACAAATCCTGAGGGAAGACAACTGGAATATTCTGAGAATCGTGCTTCAGACTTTTATAGGAATATTTTTGGTTGCCAGTGGCTCTTACCTCAAGGACTGGTTTGGGCACAGTGGCTGGAACAGCCAGGAGCATGGTTCCTGCATTGTGAGTCCACACTGTATGCACTGAGATAGATAACTACACAGGTCCTTTGATATCTGATATTGTTACTCACTCATTTAGTAGTCTGAAGTCTTTCTTGTGTCTCTGTTGGGCCATTTCATTGACTCTAAAAGGGGATTTTTTTTTTTTCCTTGGGCTGATAACAGTCCTTTTTTGGTTTAATTAAGGAAATTTTTATATGTCCACTATTTTTATAAGCCTGAATCTTCTTGAGTGAGTCAGTGACAGCTGTATGGAAATATTTACCTCCCACAACCAGACTGGCAGATTCTAGCCTGACACAAATAAACATTTAAGGAAGTGTCCACTCCATGTCCCACTGACTCAACAAAGCTAGAGAAACATCTAACTAACAATTAGAGCCTTCCAAGAATGGACCTTCATGGAAATGTGCTTTGACCCGGAAGTGCTCGATCAGATGGACTGACTTTATCAAGGGTATCATATAGTTTGCTCTTTCGTAAGGCTTGACATCAGACTGTATAACCTCATGTATCGAATCTATCCATTCATTCAACAAATATACAAGCATCAACAAATATACAAGCATCATATACAGCTCCTAAAATGTTTCTCAACCATCTCTGCCTCCTGGTACTATGCATGTATATTTTCTCTGCCTCCTGGAACTATGCATGTACAATTTCCCTTAAATATAAATGTTGAATATGGGCTAGGCTTACTGACTTGCTTCTGACAAAAAGAATGCAGAAAAAGTCATGGAATATCACCTGCAAGAATGGGTTACAGGAGACCATGACTTTTGTCTTGTTCTCATTCTCTGTCTGTCTGTCTGTCTTTCCCTCTGGTCTCATCTCACTTGCTGACTCTATCTGCTGAAGTAAGTGGCTGAACTGTGAGCTGATCTGTTGAGAGGCTCGTAAGACAAGGAACTGAATGCTGTGAACTGGGTGAGTGAGCTCGGAAGCATGTCCTAACCTAGCCTTGCATTAACTGCAGCCCAGGGTGACATCTTCACCCCAGCTTCAAGAGACCCTGATTCAGAGGACCCAGCCAAGCCATACCCTGGTCTCTGATCCACAGAAACTGGGAGACAATAAATGTTGATGTTTCAATCCACCAAGTTCGGGGGTAATTTGTTACACAGAGGCATGATCAACACACACTTTTCTGGCACCAAAGATACAAATTGAAAAAAAAAAACAAAACTTTGGTCTTTTTCTTAAGACAAGCAAACAATTTTCATAGAAAGTGGTACCTGCCCTCACTGGATCATGTCATGTGTTAGTCCCTCAGTCATGTCCAACTCTTTGTGACCCCCATGGACAATAGCCCACCAGGCTCCTCTGTCCATGAGATTTCCTAGGCAAGAATACAGGAGTGGGTAGCCATTACCTTCTCCAGGATATCTACCTGACCCAGGGATTGTACCCAGGTCTCTTGCATTGTAGGCAGATTCCTTACTGTCTGAGCCTTTATTGCATCTGTGTACAAAACACAATGGTAACATAATAATAATGTAATTTGGCGTTTTAGCCTAAATATATAAGATTCATGAAACTAACCATAAGTTAAAGTGATTTGGAAGGACTTTTAATTATGTGAGATATTTCAGATTGCTTGGAAACAGTTCATTAAGAACTTGAAAATATGCATATATTTCAGAACAAAAGGTGTCTAGAGCCTGGATTAGAAATTATTTCAGCTTACACCTGCCTCTGTAAAGCTCATCTTTGTTAATGGAAGCACTGCAAATAAAATGAAAAAAGAAGTTAATAAGATCATCCCACCCATTTCAGTTACTTCATTTTCAATTGGTATTATGGTTTTTGCTCTAGAGCAGTTGTAAAACAGACTATAGATAAAGTGTATAATATTTGTGCCAATAAGAATAGGATATCTCTGAAAGAAACCTAGAGAAAAATCTCTTGTTAAAAATTTGGGCCAAACTCAACACTGTTTAATTTTGTTGTTCTTATATTCTCCTGGTTTTTTGTGTGTCCATATATAAATGTCTGTTTTTAATATAAAAGGATACACCATAAAAAAAAAAATTGGGCCAGGATTCCCCAACTCCTATGAAAACAAGATACTGAAATTTAGGACCTGCTGAAATTTCCTGCTTTTCTGCTCTGTTTATATCTATGTTCTCAAATTCAATTTCAGAAAACTAGCTTGCTACCCAAATGGACTGCAGAGGGGCAGTTGAATTGAAGAGTCTAGAGCTTAGGAGAAGGGTTCAGATGGCTGAGATCTCTAATGGAGTGGAGAGTAAGAAGAGAAGAGATTCAAGGACTAGGGGCTGATAAACTCCAATGTTAGGAGGGCTAGAAGCGGAGGAGAAACTCAGGAAGAAAACTGGGAATGTCCAACGAGGAGGGAAAAAAATGTTAATATTGACTCATGAAGATTGTCCTTGGTTCCTCCTACCCTCCCTCTACACTGTCACCTTAGTTATCTCATTTATTGCCCTGACTATAATATTCATTCCCATGAAAATGATTCCAAAAATTTATGTCTTTATTTCTACCTTCTGGATGTCTCTACCTGATATCTATGTATTCCAGTGGCATCTCAATGCAGCATGTCCCAAACCAAACTCTTAAATCTCCACCCAGATGCCTGAAGGGCCTTCCTGGATCACTTCATCTAAAAGATCTGCCTACTCTTTCCCCCCATCACTGTTTCCTTAAACTGTTTTATTTTTACAAAAGCACTTGCCAACATTGAACATTACATTATAAATTAACTTCTTTGTTAATTCTCTCTCTCCTACACTAGACTATAAAGCGCATGAAATCAGGGACTTTGTCTGATTCCTTGATGTCTCCTTTGCTCCTAAAATGGTTTCTGGACATAGTAGGTGCTCAAAAAATATTTTCTGTTCAGATTTTTTTGAAGCCTCTCACTACAGTAAGTCCCCTATATATGAACCTTCAAGTTGTCAACTTTCAAAGATGCAAGCTTGTGTTCTCATGTCCAATCATGCAAGTTAGTTCATATGTCTAGTGTACCTTGTCTCATGCATGTGTCCTCTACAAGTGGCTGTGATTTTGTGTACTTTATGTACAGTACTTTACTAGCGTGTGAGATGAGTGCAATTGTGTGGTAGTTTGAGCATTCTTTGGCATTGCCTTTCTTTGGGATTGGAATGAAAACTGACCTTTTCCAGTCCAGTGGCCACTGCTGAGTTTTCCAAATTTGCTGGCATATTGAGTGCAGCACTTTCATAGCATCATCTTTCAGGATTTGAAACACCTCAACTGGAATTCCATCACCTCCACTAGCTTTGTTTGTAGTGATGCTTTCTAAGGCCCACTTGACCACACATTCCAGGATGTCTGGCTCTAGGTGAATGATCACACCATTGTGATTATCTTGGTTCAGGTTTCAGCAATACATGAACCGTGAACTTCCAGATGTTTAAGCTGGTTTTAGAAAAGGCAGAGGAACCAGAGATCAAAGTGCCAACATCTGCTGGATCATGGAAAAAGCAAGAGAGCTCCAGAAAAACATCTATTTCTGCTTTATTGAGTATGCCAAAGCCTTTGACTGTGTGGATCACAATCAACTGTGGAAAATTCTCAAAGAAATGAGAATACCAGACCACCTGACCTGCCTCTTGAGAAACCTATATGCAGGTCAGGAAGCAATAGTTAGAACTGGACATGGAACAACAGACTGGTTCCAAACAGGAAAAGGAGTACATCAAGGCTGTATATTGTCACCCTGCTTATTTAACTTATATGCAGAGTACATCATGAGAAATGCTGGGCTGGAAGAAGCACAAGCTGGAATCAACATTGCCAGGAGAAATATCAATAACCTCAGATATGCAGATGACACCACCCTTATGGCAGAAAGTGAAGAGGAACTAAAAAGCCTCTTGATGAAAGTGAAAGAGGAGAGTGGAAAAAGTTGGCTTAAAGCTCAACATTCAGAAAACGAAGATCATGGCATCTGGTCCCATCACTTCATGGGAAATAGATGGGGAAACAGTGGAAACAGTGGCAGACTTTATTTTTCTGGGCTCCAAAATCATTGCAGATGGTGATTGCAGCCATGAAATTAAAAGACGCTTACTCCTTGGAAGGAAAGTTATGACCAACCTAGATAGCATATTCAAAAGCAGAGACATTACTTTGCCAACAAAGATCCATCTAGTCAAGGCTATGGTTTTTCCAGTAGTCATGTATGGTTATGAGAGTTGGACTGTGAAGAAAGCTGAGCGCCAAAGAATTGATGCTTTTGAACCATCAACATGATTCTAAAGAACAAGGACAAGATCATGGAACATGTGAAGTTTGCTGTGCCAATGACACCAACAATCACATTGAGGAAGCATGGAAAAGTGATGCAGGAGGTAGAGAAATTCTCAGCGTGTGGATGCAGGATCAGCATCAGTGTCAAGTCCCGCTCAGCTTAATGCTGATTCAAGAGAAAGCTAAAAGCCTTTTTGAAGACTTGAAGAAGTATGGTGAAGAATCGGTGGGTGCACCTTTTAATGCCAGTCATGACTGGTTTCACCAGTTCAAAGCTAGTGCCAAACTTCACAACGCAAAAGTGTGGCGAGGCAGTGAGTACAGAGATAGTAGCTGCCTGGGAATTTCCTGAAACACTTCCAGAAATTTTTGATGATGGCACATATCTACCCGAGCAGGCTTTTAATGTCAGTAAGACAGGCTGTACTAGAAGAGGATGCCAGACTGAAGTTACTTTAATAAGGAGGAAAAGTTGATGCCAGGCAGCAAAGGATAGGCTAACTCTGATGTTTGGTGGCAATGCTTCTGGTGATACGAAGCTGAAGCCTCTCTTAGTTTATCATTCAGAGAACCCAAGAGCCCTTGAAAACAGAGCTAAGGGCTCTCTTTTTGTTGTGTGGAAGAGTAACACCAAAGCCTGAGTTACATAGCTCATTTTCCAGGGCTGGTTTTTCCACCACTTTATCCTGGAGTTAGGGAAATATTACTTGGAGAAAGAGGTTCCATTCAACATTCTTTGGCTCCTAGGCAATGCTCTGGGCCACCCCCATTCATGGATGACTTTCCCCTCAACATCAAAGTAGTGCTTCTGCCCCTGAATACTACATCACACCTCCAGCCCAGGGACCAGGGAATGATAATGACTTTCAAGAAATATTATTCACATCACACTTTTTGTCAAGCCATAAAGGCAAGTGATGAATCAGGAACAACCTCGCAACAATTTTGAAAGGACAATAACATCTACAAGGCCATAAAAAACACTGACTTTGCTTCGCATGAAGTTACAGCCCTTACTATGAAGGGATTCGAAAGAACAACTTTATTTGAAGTTTGTTCATGATTTTTTGAGGATTTAAGAAGGTACTTTTTCATGTCTCTGTTTTCTTTTTCCTTCCCTTCTGTGGATTATGGGAACATTTTTTAGAATTCCATTTCTGACTTATCTGTGATATTTTTGATTGTATAATATTACATACTGTATATTATTTTATACATGTGTGTTTTAATTTGCAAATATTTGTATGTATTGTATATTATTTTTATATTTTAGTGGTTGTTGTAAATATTATCTTATATGTACACAACACAGTCTACTGGTGGTGTCATTTCACCAGTTTGAATCAAGTATAGAAAACTTACTTTTCTTGGGACTCCCTTGGTGGTCCAGTGGTTAAGAGTCCACACTTCCACTGCAGGGGGTGCAGGTTCCATCCTTAGTTGGGGAGCTAAGATCCTGCACGCCATGTGACCAGAAAAGAAAATTTAACTTTCTTAAGTTCCCTTTACTTTTCCCCATTTACAATGTAATTATTGTAAGTACTTTTCTACATATACATAGAACCAAAGCAGACAATATCCTTTTTCTTTTACCATCATGTAATTTAGAGAACTCAAGAGGAGAAATCAATCCTGATGTATTTATCTGTACTTTTGCTGTATTCTTTCTTCCTTTTAATGATCCAAGATTTTTTCCTTTATTGTTCTCTTTCTGCTTCGAGAACTTTAGTCGGCCATTCTCTTAGGGTGGGTATGCTGGTGACATGTTCTCTTAGTTCCTTCACCTGCGACTATTTTGATTCCTCTTTCATTCCTGAAAGATATCTTCAGAGGAATAGCATTCTGGGTTGATAGTTCTTTTCTTTCAACATTTGGAAAATGCCTCCGTGGTTTCTGAGGAGAAATGCAATGCCATTCCATTTCTTTTTCCCCTTTAGATAAGGTTCTGCTTCCTTCTCATTGTGTTAGCCATTCAGTCATGTAGACTCTTTGTGACCCCATAGCCTGCCAGGCTCCTCTGCCCATGGAATTCTCCAAGGCAAGAATACTGGAATGGGTTGCCTTGCCCTCCTCCAGGGGATCTTCCCGACCCAGAGATTGAAATTGGGTCTACTGTATTGCATGCAGATTCTTTACCATATGAGCCACCTTGTTACTTTTAAGATACTCTTCTGTCTTCTCAGAAGTTTGATTACAGTGTGTCTTGGAGTTAATTCCTTTAATTTGATTATGTTTGGAATTCACCCAGCTTCTTACACCTGTGAACTTATTCAGTTCAGTTCAGTCACTCTGTCATGTCTGACTCTTTGCAACCCCATGGACTGCAGCATGCCAGGCTTACCTGTCCATCACCAACTCCCAGAGTTTACTCAAACTCATCTCCATTGAGTCGGTGATGCCATCCAACCATCTCATCCTCTGTCATCCCGTTCTTCTCCTGCCTTCAATCTTTCCCAGCATCAGGGTCTTTTCAAATGAGTCAGCTCTTCACATCAGGTGACCAAAGTATTGGAGTTTCAGCTTCAGCATCAGTCCTTCGAACGAATATTCAGGACTGATTTCCTTTAGGATTGGTTGGTTGGATCTCCTTGCAGTCCAAGGGACTCTCAAGAGTCTTCTCCAACACCACAGTTCAAAAGCATCAATTCTTTGGTGCTCAGCTTCCTTTATAGTCCAACTCTCACGTTCATACATGACTACTGGAAAAACCATAACTTTGACTAGACAGACCTTTGTTGGCAAAGTAATGTCTCTGCTTTTTAATATGCTGTCTAGGTTGATCATAACTTTTCTTCCAAGGAGCAAGCGTCTTTTAATTTCATGGCTATAACAATCATCTGCAGTGATTTTGGAGCCCAGAAAAATAAAGTCAGCCACTGTTTTTGCTGTTTCCCTATCTATTTGCCATGAAGTGATGGGACTGGATGCCAAGATCTTAGTTTTCTGAATGTTGAGCTTTAAGCCAACTTTTTCACTCTCCTCTTTCACTTTCATCAAGAGGCTCTTTAGTTCCTCACTTTCTGCCATACAGGTGGTATCATCTGCATATCTGAGGTTATTGATATTTCTCCCAGCAATCTTGATTCCAGCTTGTGCTTCCTCCAGCCCAGCGTTTCTCATGATGTACTCTGCATATAAGTTAAATAAGCAGGGTGACAATATACAGCCTTGACATACTCCTTTCCTGATTTGGAACCAGTCTGTTGTTCCATGTCCAGTTCTAACTGTTGATTCCTGACCTGCATACAGATTTCTCAAGAGACAGGTCACGTGTTCTGGTATTCCCATCTCTTACAGAATTTTCCACAGTTTATTGTGATCCACACAGTCAAAGGCTTTGGCATAGTCAATAAAGCAGAAATAGATGTTTTTCTGGAACTCTCTTGCTTTTTCCATGATCCAGTGGATGTTGGCAATTTGATCTATGGTTCCTTTGCCTTTTCTAAAACCAGCTTGAACATCTGGAAGTTCATGGTTCATGTATTGCTGAAGCCTGGATTGGAGAATTCTGAGCATTACTAGCATGTGAGATTAGTGCAATTGTGTGGTAGTTTGAGCATTCTTTGGCATTGCCTTTCTTTGGGATTGGAATGAAAACTGACCTTTTCCAGTCCTGTGGCCACTGCTGAGTTTTCCAAATTTGCTGACATATTAAGTGCGGCACTTTCACAGCATCATCTTTTAGAATTTGAAATAGCTTAACTGGATTCCATCACCTTCACTAGCTTTGTTCGTAGAGATGCTTTCTAAGGCCCACTTGACTTCACATTCCAGGATGTCTGGCTCTAGGTGAGTGATCACACCATCGTAGTTATCTGGGTCATGAAGATCTCTTTTGTATAGTTCTTCTGTGTATTCTTGCCACCTCTTCTTAATATCTTCTGCTTCTATTGGGTCTATACCATTTCTGTCCTTTATTGTGCCCATCTTTGCATGAGTATTGTTTGCCAAATTTGGGGATTTTTCAGCCATTATTACAGTACTTTATGTACTTTTTCAGCCCTACCTTCTTTTCCCTCTCTTTTTGAGGCTCTAAAGACATGAGTGTTAGATCTTTTGTTACAGTCTGACCATCTTGTGTATAAGTAATGTTATTCTGATAAATCGCAGGGTTGGAGTTTACCATTTTTCTTACAGTTACAGCCATATGCTGCCTCCAGCATGTGCACACACACAAAAAAATAAAAATACCCAAAAATCCACATCCTGTGAACCCATTTCTCTCACAATGCAGTGACCTTCTGTTAAGGCCCCCATATTTCTTTCTTTATTAAAGGAAAATGGCGACTTCACAACATTTAATGGGCTCTTTATCTTTTAAAGAAAATTTTATAAAGGAGTCACAGAAAAGGAAAAATGAAGCTTGCAATAATGGAAATAATTTTTAGTGAAACAGATCAAAGTGGAAAAAGATTAAATATAATGCTTTGTTAAAGGGCTGGCTTTGAACATAATACTTTCTCAAAAAGCCTTGAAGAGAGAAAAAATGGTGCTCAAAATTCCAAAGCAGCCTCACAGCAGAGTGATTTACCCTTGATTAACAGTTGGAAAGCCCTGTTATGAACCAGTTTGAGCCTCCTCTATTGAAGACAGGTCCTTGCAGCCAAACAGTTTATCAGTTTACAAAAACAACCAAGTCCATCACTTGGTAAGCTCTGGTCCCCCTCCTGTGGGCTTATATCTTTGCCCTCTAGCCAAACTCAATCCTGCTTTGATGGACAACTGTGAAAACATCATCATTTGTTCCTTGAATACATCTGAGAGTGTTCTTTTCACCCCTAAAATGACCCCAAAGCCCCCTGAACATCCTGTTACCATGTTTCACACTCAACTGATATTCCTTCTCAAACATTTGTGCTCTCAGATACACTCTGTGAGGTCTGACGGAATTCCCATCCTTTTGCTCAGCCCATAGGCCATGTACTGGCACATGGGGGCACTGAGTAAATGTCTGTCTAATACGTGTCCAAATGAACAAGGTCTCTCAATAAGTGTAGGAAGAGATCCATCCACTCCTAACTATACTTCATTCTGCAATATATTCCAAGCAAGTTGTATGGCTGTCTACTATGTACCAGGTGAGGTGCTAGACACTGAAAGTAAAAGAAAAAAAAATGTGGTTTATATTCTAGTCAAGAGCTCCCATGGAAATATCCTGCCTGACCTGTGCTCCCATTTGTTGGGTTGGGCTCCTACATGGTGACCCTAGATTAAGGTTTGGCAACTTAATGGTTGATGAACCAAATCTGGCCATCACCATGTTTTGTAAATAAAATCTTATTGAAATGTAACCATGGTGATTTATTTGTGTATTATCTAAAGATCCTTTCACACTAGAATGATCTGCAAAAGCATAAAATGTTTACTGTCTAGACATTTACAGAAAAATGTTGCCATTTTCCTCCTTAAGCCATGAATTGGGGAATGTTGGATATGCGCTCCGCATACCTGGGAATTTCTGCGATGCCAGAAAGAGGCAAAGGCATGGCTTCATCAGTTAGCCAACATATCCTTTGGCAAGACTATTGGGGAAAATATTTATTTAATTAATAATTAAAATATATATCTATCCCCAAAATTTCCCAATCACATGTCATTGTTAACCAAAGTCACTGATTTTTTTTTGGGGGGGGAGGTTAGAAAGTCTTCTATCTGCCCCTAGTAGCTTAGACGGTTAAAAAAAAAAAAAATCTGCCTGCAATGCAGGACACTTGGATTCAATCCCTGGGTTGGGAAGATCCCCTGGAGAAGAGAATGACTACCCACACTAGTATTCTTGCCTGGAGAAATCCATGGACAGAGGAGCCAGGTGGGATACAGTCCATGGGTCACAAAGAGTTGGGACATAACTGAGTGAATAACTATCTGCATGAAAACTTACAGGATGAAACTAGCAAATGTGGTCTGCTGTCAGAGTTCAGGAGAATTGTTTGGTCCCCATCGTTTAGAGGTGGGGAACACATAACATTTAAGCATATGCAATACACAGCTCACACCTCATTGGCCTTGAGGTTGGACCATGCCTGGCATGTTTGAGGAATCGCCAGGGGTTCAGTGTGGCTAGAGGAAAGTGAGTGAGGAAATGAATGGAGGATAAGGAGCTGGGAGGGGGTGAGGACCTGACCCCTGAAGGGACTTAGGTTTGAACTCTGAGTAAGATGGGAGCCATCAGTGGGTTTTGAGTAAAGGAGTGATCTGATCTGATTTGTGTTTTAAGAAGACCACTCTGGTGAACTCATGGGGACTAGACTATGGAGTCAGGGAGGCAAGGGTAAAGCAGGGCCATTGTTAGGAGGCTGTTGGAATGATTCAGATGAGACATGACAGTGGCCGAGCCCAAGGGGCAATGGTGGAGGTATTAGAAGTGGTTGCAGTCTGCACTTTGAAGATGGAGCCAATGGGATTTTCTGAGGAATGAAATGTAGGAAAGAGTCAAGGAGGGCTCTCAGGTTTTTAACTTGAACAAATGGAAGGATGGATTGTCACCGACTGAGATGAGAAAGATAAGGATAATTGGGTTTGGGGGGAGTGATACCTAGAGTTCATTTTCAACATGTTTGACGTGTCCTATTTTTCCCAGATTTTATCCCCCTCCCTTGTATAACCCTTATTTAAAAACTAGGACTGCCACTTTCTTTTTTCAAATTGAAGTATGGTTGATTTACATGTTTCAGGTGTACAGTAGTGGTTTAGCTATCCATGCATACATATCTATCTATTCCTTTCCAGATTCTTTTCCGTTACAGGTTATTATAAGATATTGAATATAGTTCTATTTTATATACTAGTGTATATGTGCTGATCCCAAGTTCTCAGTGTATCCCTCCCCATTCATTCCCATTTGGTAATCATATATTTGTTTTCTAAAGTTGGTGAGTCTATTTCTGTTTTGTAAATAAGTTCATTTATATCTTTTTTTTTAATTTCACATATAAGTGGTAACACATGATATTTGTCTTTCTCTTTCTGACTGATTTCACTTAGTATGGTAAGCTCGAGGTCCATCCATTTTGCAGCAAATGGCATTATTTCCTTCTTTTTTATGGCTTAGTTTTATTCTACTGTGTATATGGACCACATCTTGCTTACCCATTCATCTGTTGATGGACACTTAGGTTGCTCCCAAGGACCCCTACACTCTGGTGTCTAGGTCCGTCCCACTCCTTCCCCTTTGTTAACCTCTACCCATAGATGTACTACTGTGCGGGTTACAGAGCTCATATCTGGGTCTGCCATTTCCTGGCTGTGTGACTTTGGGAAAATTTTGCTTAAGTTTTCTGAACTTCAGTTCCCCTATTCACACGATAGAAAAGACGAGTAATTTCTCTCACCTCATGATTGCTGTGAGGTTTAGAGGGGAGCATATGAGAAACTGACAAGTACACTGTAAGTGTTCTCTCCCTGGCTGTATCCTAGTTTTTTGCCTCCAATTTTTTTTTTTCCAGTTTCTTGTGCCATATCTCAGGACTGGGGTGTGAAGATGAGGTTACTGGGGGAGAGAGTCAATGTGGGACAGGTGAGAGGGGAGGAGCCAGGATCTAGTACAAG
The DNA here is from genome assembly GCF_029407905.1 of Bubalus kerabau. NCBI lineage: Eukaryota > Metazoa > Chordata > Mammalia > Artiodactyla > Bovidae > Bubalus > Bubalus kerabau. The sequence continues at coordinate 72,376,499 of NC_073630.1, forward strand.
GATCCTTGTCTACTAGAACAGCTGGGAGCTTGGGTACAGGTATGATTGATGAGAGACAGATAACCAGTTAGACAAGTCATATAAAGACGTGGCGCCCTGCCATCTCTTGGAAATAAACCATGATGCCTCCTAGGTGTGAGAGGAGCATATGGACAGGAGGAAGCCAGGACCTGACTTAAGGCATGGCTAGTAGGAGAGGGCAATCAGTTAGCAGCTAGGAAGTACTGCCCAGTGTCCAAGGACAAGGCAAGAAGTATAAGGTTTTACAATGGGCTGCAGTGAGTTTTCGGGAAGAAATGGTGGATTCCAACAGAAGATGGAATATAGTAATGGAAAGTAGGCATCATCTGGAAGGTTTTTGTACTTCTAGGGCTCCCCAGCAAAGCTTTGTGGTGAGGAGGTGAGAATAACCAAGTTACTCCTCCAAACCCATGACTCAGGTGTTCCTGCCCAAATGCTGGGCTCTGAGTCCCTGTCCTTCCTGTGCCCACATGCCCTAGTCCCTAGGACTGAACCATTGCCTTTATTTTAAGAAACTCTTCCACTGCCCAGATATGCTGTTAGGGAACTAACAGGGTGTAATTCACCTCACCCTTTGATGAGTGGTTAAGCTCTCCAACTTCAGAATCAACACTGGCCATCAATCTGCTATATAACAGAGCACTCCTCTCATACTCTCAAGCTTCAGTTTCCTTATCTAGAACATGGATGTGTTAGAAACACCTCTCTCTCAGCATTAGTTGTGTGGATTCAATGAGACTGAGCTCTGAGCTTGTCACACAGTGACTGCTCCTGGGTTGGCAGGTGTGATTATGATCATGCAGTTGGCTTGCCCGTCCAGCCTATTTTTCACTGCTTGGTCATCAAGCTAGGTGATAACCTCTTGCAGTACAGAAAAAAGATGAAAGAAGTCTAAATTTCCTTTTGTAGTTTAAAAACTGGATACAGATGCAATATTTTAAGGACACTTTCATGTTTTTAGGAATTGCATATGATGTTCTTAGGGAAAGACTATTGAAAGATTGTCACTGTTTGCATGTAAGAATTCCAGTTTGTTTATTAAAAACCAGTCTCTGGTTTTATAAGCACACCTAACTCTATGAGATGCAAAATTTAGAACAGGAAAAAGGAAATCCCTCTATTATCATGATGAGCATTCATATATCCAGAGCAAGAGTTTTGCTTCAAAAAATTCTAATCAAGGCAGCCTTGGAGTTAATTTTTCCTACCTGGGCAGCCCACATGGGTACCTTACGAAATGCCATTTAATTCTTTTTAAGGAGATGCTGAACCTGTCAGTTGTCCAGCCCCTCACCATGAGAAGAAGTCTGCATGGGGTTTGTAACAGAGCATTCTCCTCAAGCTCCCATCTGGTTCTCTAAATTAGCACAAGGGCTTTTGAAGAGCAAGATTGTATTATGCGGCAGAAACCACAAAGATGTCAAAAATTCTATTCCTAAGAATTTCTTCTAAGGAAATGTTAATCAGAAGCAAAAACTATATGCAAGAATATTCTAACATTACCTAAAAGAGAGTGAAAATATGAAAAGTGAACTTGCACAGCAATGTGGGAATGTTTATTAAGTCACGGGATATTGTGCAGCTATTGAAATTTTTAAACATGAAGGCTTTGGCAACATAGAAAATGTTTTTGATGTGATGTTAAATGAAACAGCAGAATACAAAATAGATGTTGCTCTGTGGTTGTAAGCAAATAAAATGTTTATGAGTGGTTGAGCATGGGTAGATAATGGGAAAAAATGAAACATTACTTGAGGGTGCTGGAAATAGAATTTGTCCTTCAAAATATTTGTCCATGCTGTTGCCATGACAACTTTTCAACAAAAATGTTTAAAATAATTAAGTATACCAGAGGCACCAAAGATATGAACTCCCTAAGTGTGGGCAAAATGATGCACTCTCACACACACTGCTTATAAGAGAAAATTCCTCCTCCATTGCTTAGGCATGGTTGCGGATCACCTGCTGACATGCATCTCCTCACTGAGGCAGGAAACTTCCTCTGCCTTCAATCTTCAGCCTGTGACTCAGACATCAAAGACTCCAAATCAAGGTAGTCAGAGCTAGAAACACTTGCAGCGTCTACCAGCAATTTTACAGTGATTGATTTCCTGTCCAGAGAAACTGAGTCTGAGAGAAAAAAGAGTTTGACTTATATTCCTTTATCTTTAGGAATCATATGGTCCATGCTTTGAATAATTAGTTCTTTAGGCCAAATTAGGCTTGCAAACAAATTCATTTTTCCTGCTCTGTAGTCGTTCACTCATTCATTCATTCATCTTTCATGTGTCCAGCATTTGCTCCTCGTAAAGAATTAAAATATGTAAGAAATAATCTTATCAGGAACTCAAAACCTCATTGGGAAAGACAGACACATCACTTTTATGAGCTAAGATCTTGCTTTCATCGTCTGTGGAGAGAGCAATTGCTAATTCACAAAGTTAAGAGAGGATTTAGTGAAGTGACACGTGTAAGAAACATCCAGGAAATAAATACTACTTGGGAAATACTAGTTTGTTTCCAATTGACACTGATCATTGGGCTCCTGTGGTCATTCTAACATGGAGGAAGAGCAGAATTTCTAAGATGTTACTGATGATAGACAGAGAAGGCTCTTCAGATGCAGGAACACTTAACGCTGGACTCAGAAGGATGTATGGGGTTTCTCTGGGGAGAAGAGCAGGGATGGGACCATTCCGGACAGAGGAAGGTACAGAGGAAGTGGAACCTGCTACACTCATCCCCTTCCGTGAGTATTGCAACTATCTCATTTTACTAGCTTGGGGTTCAAAATTAGGTGATATAATTTTCAACATTCTGTGGAAATAAATGAAGACCAACCAAATGAGAACATATTTATTCAGAGTTTGCTTTAGAAAGGGAGTCAGCCACCATCACTCAGGTTTTGGCAAAGACTCAAAGGCAGAGGAGTAGGAAAGCTTTATAGTGGGGAAAGGGAGGGCTTTGAGTGTGCCCTGATTGGAAGCTGTTGGTATCAGGGGAAGCTGGAGGTGGGCTTAGGAAGCAGGCATCCTCTGTGATTGGTTGGGAGCACATATCCAGCTTTCTCTGATTGGTCCTAAGTTGGAAGTGGGGACAAAAATTAGGGGAGCTATCAGTTATTAATCAAGTCTATCAAGGCAGATTGTCATAGGAGTTACTGTTTGACTTTCTGGATTGTTTCTAGAGATAGCCATCTGACTTTCTACAAGCCTGACTTACAGCAGGCTGGCTTCCTGGGCTGGGGAGTCTCAATAATGAGTTGGTTTCCTGAGCAAGTTGCTGCAGGTATGGGTCAGAGTTCTATTCTTATAAATGATCTGGCCATTGTCCATTTGTATATTGTCTCCCAATTGAAATTAAGGGTCCCAGGTTCCTCATCTCACTTACAGTGATAATGTTTTTCTTTCCTCTTAGGATTCTCCTGAGGGCTCCCTTGTGTCCAAAAGACTAATTCTGAAGGCATGAAAGATGTCTCCACCCCAACTCTAGCCCCCTAGTGTGATCTGTTACCCCAGAACCTGCTACATTCTTCTGTATGCAGTTGTCATTGACATCCCAGCAGTCTGGGGAGACAAGGACATTACCCTCTGGCCAATCCTGGTCCTGGGCTTGAAACCAGCCTGCATTCAGTCCAAAGGCATATTCGAGCTTTTCCTGCCTCGTTACCGGAGACAGAACTCAGCTCATTCTTAGGAAGCAGACACTGGATTAGAACTGGCAGGAATTTTAACTATGGTTTTGCAAAAGACAGATTTTCCCCACAGATGGGTATTTTTTATATTTCTCTCTACCAAAAAAAAGTGAAATCACAACTTTTTTCCCACCGAAAGCACTTCCGTAAAAAGCTGGAATAATAAAGCCCAGACCTGTTGTTTTTCTAACGATTCAAATTTGTACTGGGATAAAACTTCAAGAATGAAGAGGAATGGGAGTTAATATACTATTTAGACAGTCAGAAAAATCAGATGTCTCCATCACTCTCTTGGCAAAAGCTGAACTGCAATCAATTCTTGGATGCATTCTCTGACAGGTGCTTAAAGTGATGCTATTCTGGGCTGTTGATTAAGGAGTGAGCCATACATTACAGATGCCAGTTGTGCAGGCAGGAAAGTCAACAGCTATTTGAGAAAATGTAAGAGCCTGGCTGATATTTCCCCCAGATGGACGGCAGGGTTGTCTACAAATGAATGAAGTATTATTTTTTAAGGTCATAAAGCAGGGAGCGATCATTCTCGTCACAAAAGATAGAAACGGGATTCAAAAATCATTTTTAATCTGCTTGGATCTCCATCAGTTTATTTTCAAAAGGTGACCTACCCATCCACTTAAGAAAATAAATATCCACTGAATGCTTACTGGGCTAGCTTTTGATTTCCTTCAGTAAACAGACATTTTCAAGGCAACCAGAATATAAAGGAGAGGGTGAGTATTGTATATTGGTTGCTCCTCATAATGCTATTCTGAGCCAGACCAAGGCTGCTGGATGGAAGCAGTAGGAATAAGGCACTTTGGCTCAAAGGAGAGCTGTCCTCAAATCACACATACATCTACTATGTACAAAATACCATAGTTAATTCTACGATAGATGATAAGAGAAAGCTGACATCTGTCTAAAGCAGTGGTTCTCAACCAGACCATTCTGCCCACCAGAGGGCATTTAGCAACATCTAGAGGGACTTTTTTCCTTTAACTTTATTTAGTTCTTTTTGGCTGCCCTGGGTCTTTGTTGCCGCACGCAGGCATTCTCTAGTTGCGGCAAACTGGGCTACTCTCTAGTTGTTGTGCATGGGCTTCTCATTGCAGTGGCTTCTCCTGCTGTGGAGCACGTCCTCTAGAACACTCGGGCCTCAGTGGTTGTGGTGCCTGGGCCTTAGTTACTCTGGGCATGTGGGACCTTCCTGGACCAGAGATCGAATCTGTGTCCCCTGCATTGGCAAGTGGACTTTTAGCCACTGGACCATCATGGAGGTCCTAAGGAGGCATTCTCAGTTGCCACACAGTGGGCAATGCTACCCGCCTCTAGAGGGTGGAGGCCAGGGATGCTGCTAAATGTCCTAGAGTGCACAGGACAGCCCCATGACAAAATATGATCTGGCCCCAAATGTCAACAGGCCTGAGGTGGAGAAACCCTGGTCTGGAGGAAGCTGTGCACTCCATTATCTGAGGAAGCAAAAATTGCTGGTGAGGGAAGTGACTGTGGGATAAGCTATTTAGAACAGGCAGGTAGCCTGACACTCAGACTCTCCCAGGAAGTCACTCAAGGGCTAGTGATAGCTCCCATCCTCCCTTTCCTCCTCCCCACCATGTCTCCTTTCCAACCTCCCTTTCCTGGGGTGCCCCATGGGTCAGCCATCACTATCTGGGCGGTCCATGACACTTGACCCTTACATGTGAGTCTCTCTGCTCATACTCACTCTCCTCCCTTCTCTCTGGCAACTTCTTAATCATCCTTGAAGACCCTATTCAAATGCTAGACATTTCCTTTGTGACACCTTCTCTGATTCCTTCCTCACAGCCCACCCTGTCCCTCTAGGCAGAGAACATTCTCCCTGCACTCCTTCCCACTATAACATTCATCACATTGCACTGTGATGGCATTTTGGAGAAACTGAGCTCCTGAAAATTAGACATGGAGCCTTTATCATCTTTGTGTTCCTAAGACTGAGCATCATGTCTGGCACTTATGCCAAATTACTCCTTTTAAAAGATGCCCAAGTACTATGTTTTTCCCACAGTGAACCCAAGTTTTGTAAATAGAAAGAAACAGCTTTTGCTGTGGTTCAGAGAGAACCAGAGAGAACCCATGCTGTGTGGGTTATATGGAAATAGCCTAGCATGATGCCTGACACATAGATTTCATTAAGTGAACATTGTTTTGCTTTGGCTTCCCTTCTAAGCAGCCAGGGTTGTTCAATGAGTTGTGTGGTAGAGATTTGGGGAACATGCAGGTGTGAAGGTATCACACAGTGCTGCTGTTATAAAGACTGTTGATTGTAGTCAAGCAAAGTGTAATTGTGCCCTCTTCTTACTATTGCTTCTCACCTCCATTCTGGGGCCTGTATATGTTTCACAAAGGAAATCAAATGTACAATCACAACTACTCTTCTCTCCATCACGCAGAGGTGCAACTGACAAGGGGATGCCTAGCTAAGAACTAGGAGTCCCCCAAAATAAAGTCTGCCACTGTTTCCACTGTTTCCCCATCTATCTGCCATGAAGTGATGGGACCAGATGCCATGATCTTAGTTTCCTGAATGTTGAGCTTTAAGCCAACTTTTTCACTCTTCTCTTTCACTTTCATCAAGAGGCTTTTTAATTCCTCTTCACTTTCTGCCATAAGGGTGGTGTCATCTGCATATCTGAGGTTCTTGATATTTCTCCCAGCAATCTTGATTCCAGCTTGTGCTTCCTCTAGCCCAGCGTTTCTCATGATGTGCTCTGCATATAAGTTAAGTAAGGAAGGTGACAATATACAGCCTTGACATACTCCTTTCCCAATTTGGAACCAGTCTGTTGTTCCATGTCCAGTTCTAACTGTTGCTTCCTGACCTGCATACAGGTTTCTCAAGAGGCAGGTCAGGTGGTCTGGTATTCTCATCTCTTTCAGAATTTTCCACAGTTTATTGTGACCCATACAGTCAAAGGCTTTGCCATAGTCAATAAAGCAGAAATAAATGTTTTTCTGGAACTCTCTTGCTTTTTCCATGATCCAGCAGATGTTGGCAATTTGATCTCTGGTTCCTCTGCCTTTTCTAAAACCAGCTTGAACATCTGGCAGTTCATGGTTCACATATTGTTGAAGCCTGGCTTGGAGAATTTTGAGCATTACTTTACTAGCATGTGAGATGAGTGCAACTGTGCAGCAGTTTGAGCATTCTTTGGCATTGCCTTTCTTTGGGATTGGAATGAAAATTGACCTTTTCCAGTCCTGTGACCACTGCTGAGTTTTCCAAATTTGATGGCATATTGAGTGCAGCACTATCACAGCATCATCTTTTAGGATTTGAAGTAGCTCAACTGGAATTCCATCACCTCCACTAGCTTTGTTCGTAGTGATGCTTTCTAAGGCCCACTTGACTTCACATTCCAGGATGTCTGGCTCTAGGTCAGTGATCACACCATAGTGATTATCTGGGTCGTGAAGATCTTTTTTGTATATATTTATTTTTAATAGCAGATGTACATCCCCAGGGTAATAAATATCAGACACTACTCCATAAGTAACTAGTATTGATATATTTTTCAGAAGTAAAATCAACAATCAGAGGACCGCTCTTAGTAAGCAAAGCATTGGATCAAAGGATAGTCAGAAACAATTTCACAAGGAATGAACCCATTTTAGAATGGTCTTCACTTGCTTCCAGAATATTCAGAATGCCCATAGAGGGTTTTCCCCTTACTTTTATTTCTCACTATCTCTCAGACTAAAGAACTAAAGCTTTCTCCAACGCAGTCCCGGATCATGTTTCCAGTCTCCATTGGTGCAGATAGTTGGGACCAGAGGCAGTCAGTTACTTCATCAAGAACTAAAGAAACTGACCTATTGAAAGTTTACTTCAGTCTCCTGGAAGCAGGGCCAATAGGGATTTATTACTGGAAAAGTCAGACTCCCATCCAAAGATTTTCAAGGAAATGGTGGTGCTGGTAGTAAAGAACCCACCTGCTAACGCAAGAGACATAAGAGACACGGATTTGATCCCTAGGTTGGGAAGATCCCCTGGAGGAGGGCCTGGCAACCCACTCCAGTATTCTCACCTGGCGAATCCCCATGGACAGAGCAGCCTGAAGGGCTGCAGTCCATAGAGTCACAAAGAGCTGGACATGAATGAAGTGACTTAGCATGCATGCACACTCTATGTATTAAGCATTCTGCTGGGTGTTCGCAATATCTTATATTTAATCCTCACAATAACACTATAATCCTCTAACTTTCAGAGAATGAAATTAAGCTCAGACATTGCTAATGATCTAGGCAAGATCCTGACCACACATCTGGTCAAGCTTTGAAAGCACGTGTAATGACAAGACATAATTGTTGGAGATGCAAGGACAAGGAGATGCAAATATTAAGAGACCACTGCCACCATGAGAACTCAGTGCTTAGAGAATGTATAGATGAAATAGAATTGTCTGCACCCAAATAATACTAGTATATGTAAATATTTAGTGTTAGAGTAGTTGTGAGATTCTTATAATTGAACTCTCAAATGGAATAAAAACCTCAGTGATTTGTCAGAAGGCAGAGGGCAGTTTTGATTTAAAGCTTATTAATAATGCAGGCTGTGTCCCTATGTGGAGATGAGGAGGTCCCAGCTGAACCAAAATAGATGTTTTCTAATTAGAAGCAAATGCAAGTCTTTGACAAACATGATTAGGACAAATCACGTTTGATAAAAGGAAAGATAATCTGAGATTGTGTGATGGCAAACATCTGAATTTGGGGGAATGGCTGGCTGGCTGAATTGAATTATATGTGTTTGGACAGCTGGATTATATCATATTTAGGGCAAAGTCTTCTCACCACCCTTGCCCCAGCTTCCTAGCAAACAAAAATAAGTAACTTCTCCTAAGCAGTCCTGGGTCATGTTTCCAATCTCCACTGGTGCAGATAGTTGGGACCAGAGGCTGTCACTTCATCAAGCGATTGACCTGTAGCCTCAGGCTACTGGGGTCAAGCAGGGAGCTGAAAGCTTTCCAATCATAATCATAGCATTCACAAGACCTCAGAAATAAGTATCTCCCAGATTCTGAAAGGGCAGAGTTGTGTCCTCTTGCTGCTGTTCCATTTCTCTTTGCTCTCTGCTTAGAAAACAAAACAAGGTCATCCGAGTCAAAGTTGTTTTTTTTTTTCCCAACAATTCAAGGTTCCCTTTAAAAGTGACATTTTGGAATGCCCTTGCAATCTCTTAGGCTGCAGCAGTAACTGTTTAGTTGCCTGCAAGGTGAGGAAACAAGAAAGAGATGATCAATGGGGTGAAGTCTGCTCGTGTGTAAGAATTTTCACTGTAGCGGTGTTCAATATATGAAAAAAACACAAACAGCAAAAACAGCTAACAATAAGGGGTTGGATAAACATCTCATGGAACATCCATAAATACATACTTTGGAGCTATTAGAAATTTGGGGCTTTTAGAGAAGTATTTAATGGCATAGAAAAATGTTCATAATAAATCATCAGTTCAGGCACTCAGTTGTGTCCGACTCTTTGCAACCCCATGAACCGCAGCACGCCAGGCCTCCCTGTCCATCACCAACTGCCAGAGTCTACCCAAACTCATGTTCATTGAGTTGGTGATGCCATCCAACCATCTCATCCTTTGTTGTCCCCTTCCCCTTCTGTCCTCAATCTTTCCCAGCATCGGGGTTTTTTCAAATGAGTCAGCCCTTCGCATCAGGTAAAGTATTGGAGTTTCAGCTTCAACATCAGTCCTTCCAATGAACGCCCAGGACTGATCTCCTTTAGGATGAACTGGTTGGATCTCCTTGCAGTCCAAGGGACTCTCAAGAGTCTTCTCCAACACCACAGTTGAAAAGCATCAATTCTTCTGCACTCAGCTTTTTTTATAGTCCATCTCTCACATCCATACATGACTAATGGAAAAACCATAGCCTTGACTAGACGGACCTTTGTTGGCAAAGTAATGTCTGTGCTTTTGAATATGCTGTCTAGGTTGGTCATAACACTCCTTCCAAGGAAAAAGTGTCTTTTAATTTCATGGCTGCAATCACCATCTGCAGTGATTTTGGAGCCCAGAAAAATAAAGTCAGCCACTGTTTCCACTGTTTCCCCATCTATTTGCCATGAAGTGATGGTATCGGATGCCATGATCTTAGTTTTCTGAATGTTGAGCTTTAAGCCAACTTTTTCACTCTCCTCTTTCACTTTCATCAAGAGGCTCTTTAGTTCTTCTTTCTGCCTTAAGGTGGTGTCATCTGCATACCTGAGGTTACTGATATTTCTCCCCGAAATCTTGATTCCAGCTTGTGCTTCCTCCAGCCCAGAATTTCTCATGATGTACTCTGCATATAAGTTAAATAAGCAGGATGAAAATATACAGCCTTAACGAACTCCTTTTCCTATTTGGAACCAGTCTGTTGTTCCATGTCCAGTTCTAACTGTTGCTTCCTGACCTGCATACAGGTTTCTTAAGAGGCAGGTCAGGTGGACTGGTGTTCCCATCTCCTTCAGAATTTTCCACAGTTTATTGTGATCCACAAAGTCAAAGGCTTTGGCATAGTCCATAAAGCAGAAATACATGTTTTTCTGGAACTCTTGTTTTTTCGATGATCCAGCAGATGTTGGCAATTTGATCTCTGGTTCCTCTGTCTTTTCTAAAACCAGCTTGAACTCTTGGAAGTTCATGGTTCATGTATTGCTGAAGCCTGGCTTGGAGAATTTTGAGCATCACATTACTAGCGTGTGAGATGAGTACAATTGTGCGGTATCATACTTACTGTTAAAAATCAAGTCATCCTCAGTTTTAAGAAACACTATTAGGTATAAGAGTGATCATTAAGGATCTGTTCTCAAACTGTTAAAAGTGGCTGTATCTATTGATGGGGATATGGGTGGTGTCCATATAATTTATTATCCAAACTGAAATATTTTAAAAATAAAAGGGGATACCAAAAGTTATTAAAATTATGTAAACTTTGAAATAGTCATTTGTTAACTGATCAATGGGTTTTATTATATTGGTAGGTCTATAAAATAGGTCTAAAACTTATCTTCAAAATTTTTTAAATAGTTTTTAAACTATAAATAATATCTATTTTTATATATTAAAGCAACATAAGAAACTTTTCTATACTGATTATATGATCATTTAAAAATACCACAAATCATGACTATTTTGGCACCTACTTATGCTTTGGTACATTTTAACATACCTTACTCTGTCTCTTTGTACATCTAATATCATATCACTGGTATTTTTATTTTATTTTTTTAATATAAATATTAAAGAATGTATTTATTTCAATGTGACTTTAAATTTTCAAAAAAATCAATCTGAAATATTTTTCAAAAATGTATCTTAAGGTTTCAGTACATTGCAAAATAGCCCAGTTCACTGTCTCTCACTGAACTCACATTCTTTGCCAGGTAATTTGCTATCCCTTCCCATTTTGACTCCAGGCCCAGCCATAAGACTTCCTTAGACCATTGGGATGATAACAAATGTGATGCAAGCAGAGTCTTGAACAGCTGTTGCTATGGGAACATACCCAGGCTGCTGCTGCTGCTGCTGCTAAGTCACTTCAGTCTTGTCCGACCCTGTGCAACCCCATAGACGGCAGCCCACCAGGCTCCCCCGTTCCTGGGATTCTCCAGGTAAGAACACTGGAGTGGGTTGTCATTTCCTTCTCCAATGCATGAAAGTGAAAAGTGAAAGTGAAGTCGCTCAGTCGTGTCCGACTCCTAGCGACCCCATGGACTGCAGCCTACCAGGCTCCTCCGTCCACACCCAGGCTACTGGCTAGGAAATAAGGGACCTAGCAGCAGAGCAGAGGCTGTGCCAGCTGAGGCCAGACTTGATCAGTGAGCAGGTAAACAGCAATGATGCAAGGCAGCCGGGATCAGCCGAGCCCCTGGTCGACCACCCCAGACATGTGAATAGTAAACACGCACTGTCAAATGCCATTGAGATTTTGTGTGATTGTGAGTTACTGAACATTGGTGTTGCAACCCACAATTAATATAATAATCAGTGAGTTAAAAAAAATATTGACCCCCTTCAATTAACTCTTCTATGAGATGATAACATTTTAAAATTAAGAATATTTTCTCTCTGTAGATGAGGTACTTGGTAGTTTTGGAGTCAATCATGGTAAATGGGGAATATTCTCTATTCTATTTTTTATATTGAAATGTATACATATCCCAATTGAAATATTTTCTTTTTCCCTTTATTCAGTTTACCATTCTCTAGGAAAAAAATGGAGAAGAAAAAAGATGGAAACGAGATGGGGGAGTCATGAAAAACAGAGGAATTCAGACTTAGCAAGGTAGTTAAGTCAGAAGCATTGTCAGTTCCACAGTAAGAAACTGGTAGAATAAAAGTGGGTTTTGTGTGTATGTGAGAGATGAACTGGTATTAAGACAGACTGGAATCATGGACCCCAGGTAGGAGAATGTTGCAGTAATAGAGGCCCAAGGTGGTAAGGATCTGGGTTGTAAGTGGGGATGGAGGTGATGATGATGAAGGTGGTGAGATATGGACATGGATTAATAATGGTGATGAGGTAATGGCTCAAGTGATGATGGAGGGAATGTTGACCATCTGGGTCGTGATGCTGGCAGTGATGGGGCTGCTGGGTATCAGTGGGAGAAGAGAAAGCAATGGCCTCTGTGTTTCTTTAGAGAGAAACAATATATTGTGAGTAGCCCCTAATCCACCCTCCCAGGCGCATTTAACTTCTCTCAGTGATCCTAGACAAATGGGCAAACTTAAGCCATATGAGTGTCACCTGCAGAGCTTTGACATATTCACGAGTTATACTCATGCTTGCTTCTTTAAAGCACTTATTTTTTAAAATTCAAGGACTGTTGTTTAAAAAGCAATTTTATTGTTTTTCATGAGAAATTTGTTCTTAAAAACGTTATTTTATTACTCTGAGTGAAAAACTGTCTATCTTTTAGATTAACTGGAAATGGTAGTACATAATATAAAACTTTATAGTTAAATCTTAATGTGCCCAAGACTCCAAACCTGCAAGCTGCTCTTTCTTTGTTAAAAATGAAGAATGAACGCATTAAAGATGTGTTAAAGGCATAATAGTGCCAGAGCATAGACTCTTCCCTTTGTGAGATCAAAAGCATGAAAGAGAATTGAAAGGGAGTGGTTTTCTGAGTCTGTGGTAGAGTGCCACATCACGGAGCATCAATGCATCACCTGCAATCACCTAAATCATACCCCACAGTTTGGGGACGATGTTCCCGGCAAAGATTGTTTCTGCACACCTGGAATACTGTGGACTCCTGTATCTTAGGAATGATGGACAGTCAAGGGAAGAGGCAGTGATGAGACAAGAGAGGCAAGAGGGAAGGTGAGCAATAACTGGGCAGGGTCTGATCACATGGTAAGGCCACTCAGAGGTGGGGACAGGTGGCTGGTAAAAATACCTTTGTTTCTACTTTTTAAAAAAGTACCATTTGCAAGAAAGAAACCATCAGTGATTATTTAAGTACTTCATGGTGACGAGGTCAGAGAAACGGAAAGAGAAAAGAACTCTGATACCACAAGCTTTGTAAAATGCCCATGTAAATAAACAAATTGTCACAGTCAGGCACATGGAACGCCATCTGGGAAGTGATGGCAGAACCGAGGGGCTTGCATCTGTGGAAAAGTAAAAGTGTGTATTTCTTTCCTATCTGAAAAAAAAAAAAAAAACCAGAACCTTGACATATGCCTTCTAATTTGCATAGCTGATGTCTCACACTTTAAAGAGTCTAATCATGTCTTCAATAGCAAGAAAAAATGTTTTTGTTTTTCTGGGTAGATGGAAGGGATGAGATCGCCTCTTTGTGTCTTCCCCAGCACTCCACAGGTATTTACATAAATATTCTCATTTGTATCTTCCCAGCAGTCCTAACAGCTAGATATGCTTGCCACACTCTTACACAGATCTGAGCCTCATGGAGGCTAATCTCAGATTCACCCCAAGGCCATACCTTTGCCACCATTCCCACTGCTTCCAGGTAAAGTGAGTGATATTTGGGGGTTGTGTGTGTTTTCCACTTTGTGAGCATAGGGACTTCTTTTTTATAATTTTTTTTATTCTAAACTTTTTATTTTGTATTGGAGCACATAGCTGATTAACAATGCTGTGATAGCTTCAGGTGAACAGAGAAAGGACTCAGCCATACATGCGCACGTATCCATTCTCCCCCAACTCTCTTCCCATCCAGGCTGCCACACGACACTGAACAGAATTCCATATACTCTACAGTAGGTCCTTGTTGGTTATCCATTTTAAATATAGCATACAGTACATGGGGGACTTCTATTTTTTACTCAGCATAGCCATTATGTGACAAAGAGCAGCCCTCAGCAATTTGATGGTTATTCTTCACCCAGTTATTAAGCTGCCTTAGACTCTGGTCAGCACACTGACATCTCAAATAAGTGGGCAGAAAAAGAATGCCCAATACTGGCTCCAAATAATACCCAGAAAATCCGTTGAGTCATTTGATTCTTAAGACCAGGGTTTTCACATTCAATATATACTTTTCTTTAAAAGTTGTTATTCAGGAGCTGGGAAATGTCTTTTGGTTTGATGAATAGATATTAGCATCCTCGAATAACATTTATCAAGGGCCCACACAGGCATGTGAAAACTGCAGTATTGTTTGGTGTGCATGCAAATTAATTAGTACCTTCCTTGTTAATAACACGTGTCTCAGGAGCACCTCAAAAGAAATTGTCAAATAAGGAGGCACTGATTACTTCCTGTGTTCTAGGATACTTTTTGCTCTCCCACAGGCACCATTTATAATACCCATCTCACAAGATCCAGCACATTAGTCAAAAGTGGAAGCAGAAACCTATGTCCTGATCCCCATCCACATACCCCTCCTGAATAATAATCATCTGGATCCTCTGTGAAAACAGATCTGGACAACGGACTGCTCCTAACCATTGACTCACTGTCATAGAGTGACTCATTGTCATAGAGAGAAGTGCCTTCTGTCTACCCACATGCCGCTACTAGGAGACTTTTCTTCTTGCCTCTGAAAGCTCCACACAGTTTGAAGGTGAGTCAGTGGCAATACAGAAAGTCAGTGAGTCAATGATTAGGGGCTGTCTATTGTCTAGATCTGTTTTCACAGAGGATCCAGATGATTATTATTCAGGAGGGGTATGTGGATGGGGATCGGGACACAGGTTTCTATTTCCACGTTTGACTAATGTGCTGGATCTTGTGAGATGGGTTACATTTCACCTAAGTAAAATGAAGAAATGAATTCAAAAAAAAACCCAAAACCTCTGGAGCTTGAATGTTGATGTAGAAACTCTATAAACCACAGTGTTTCTTAGTGGGAGCTACCATAGCAAGCTGAAAGGTTAAAGATGCTTTATGGTTTATCAGATCTATCAGAAGCCAGAGGAAGGTCATTCTCCAGGCATTCACGGCACATGGTCATTGCCTGCACCACTGTAGGGCTCCAGGAAATAGGAAGAAGCAAGTTGCAGTTTCCTCATGGGAACCTGATCCCTCCAGCCCCACCACAGTCTCGCCATGGCTGTCTTTCATGAGCTGATTTGTGCAGTTTACAAATGAACCTTGGGAACACAGGTTCTTTTGTAAATTAATGCTATCCAAGCAGAATTTGGAGATAAGAAAATACCTGTTCTGAGATGAGAAAATCCCAACCAGCCTTCAGTACCCACATCCACTGTTAACTTGACACCAAGATTTATTTCCAGTTAGTTTTCAAATAGATGAAGAAGGAAGAGTATTTGTTAGAATTAGATTTGGCTAAAAGAGACCAAAAAAAAAAAAACCACATAGAGAAACTTTGACTCAAACAAATTTGAGAGTTGATTTCTCTTTCAGGTAAATGTATAGATTACGCCTGTGCAGAAGAGATAATTTAGTAGCCCTGAAACCACTCTCCTTAGAAAGACATGCTTGCAAGGTTAGCCCTTAGCTGGCATCTGGGAACTTGGCTTTTGAGTGTCCAAGTCAACAGCGAGCTGATGTTATGGAGCAATAGCCATCCCCGGCACAAAAGACAAGGAAATAGTGGGGGATTCTTTTTTTAAAATTGAGATCAGGGATCCTATCCCACTGGGCTTCCCTGGTGGCTCAGTGGTAAAGAATCCACCTGCCAGTATGGAAGATACGGGTTTGATCTCTGATCTGGGAAGATTCCACATGCCTCAAAACAACTACACCCATGCAGCACAACTATTGAGCCTGTGCTCTAGAATCCAAGAGCCATAACTACTGAGCCCTCCACATGCCATAACTACTGAAACCTGAGTCCTCTAGAGCCCATGCTCCACAACAAGAGAAGCCACCTCAGTGAAAAATCTGCACCCCACAACTACAGAGTAGTGCCTGCTCTCTGCAACCAGAGAAAAGCCTGTGCGGCAAAGAAGACCAGCACAGCCAAAAGATAAATAAAATTTTTTAAAGGAACCTCATTCCACTAAGCCTGTGCCTCAATTATCTGTCCACTTCCCCGTAAGAGTTTGGAATTTTGGTACATGCCAGGCAGATGGTGCCTGACAGGACTAGCTCCCAACTGGGCGCTGAGTCTCAGCTGGGCTTTCCTGTGCACAGATATCACACGCATGTTGCAGCATTTTCACTGCCGAGGGAAGACAAGTTCTGTGTGTCCCCTCACGGGAGGCAGAATGCACAGAGCAGCCAGCACATGGATTCTTCCAGACTCCACTTCCGCTTTTCTCTCTTATGATTGGGCGGTGTGTCCTTTTGCTGTGGTTGTGATAAATCTTAGCCATGAGCATATTCATATCCTGAGTCCTGCAAGTCCTTCCAAGAACTCCCCAAGAGTGGGGGTGGTGTTGGGGAGCCAAAACCACTCTGGACTGCTGGGGCAACCCACAGTGATAGCGACCTGGGCCCCCGATACCTGTGGTTTGCTATCTTCAACGCACATCTGGTCCCTGTGGGTGTGTCCTTCCTTACGTCTACGTTCCAACCAATAGGAAAGAGGAGAGGAATGAGAAGAACAACCCTCCTCGCCATTATTTAATTACATTTCGTTACGCTTATATAAATCAATTACATCCCATAAGCCAGAATTTAGTCAGAGAGCTATCTCCAGCTGCAGGCGTGGCTGGGAAATGTCCTCTTTATTCTGGGCAGTCACATGTCCCTCCAGTATCCCAGGGTTCTCTACTGGGGAAGGAGGAAATAAATATTGGGGGAAAACTAACAGTCTCTGCCACAGAGAGCAAGAAAATAGTGGAGGATTTTTTCATTGAGATCAAGTTATAAATTTTTATATCATTAAGCAAAATTAGCTCAAAGTATTACATCAGTTTTAGGCTGGATCTTCTAACAATGACAATGAGGCAGGCATCTTGCCTATTAAAAGATTTATTCTCCGACCAGTGACCAGCTGCTAAATCATTCATAAGCTATTAAATGATTTACACATGCATGGGACTGAGAGTTCCTGGACATTGAGTCCCTACCATTTTCCTCATTCTTTTTCTCTCACCTCATTTTCTGAGTAGTTCTAAAAATAGAGCATTTTGACTGTAAATCTTTAGACCAAATGGAAAAATCAATTTCTGATGCTTGGTCCTTTATACATCTCATTAAACACCTACATAGGACTGTGCCAGACCAACATATTATAACTCTTGTCCTTAAGGAATTTCAAACTTAATACATGACAGTATTGAATATTATGATGTTTTTAAGCAAATGTATTAATATCAACCAGGCACGGATACAAGTGTTATAAACCTGGGTATGCTTGGATGGGCTTCATGGAGTTCTATGAACAGTCTTGAAATGTGCAAAATTAGGTACAAACATGCATTTCTTTCTGCAGAGTTCATCAGCTAATCAAAGAGGTTAGCTCCCAGTGATCATAAATCTTTCCATTCATGGTTTCTCATTATCTAGAGAAAATAATAGAGTAGGAAATGGCAACCCACTCCAGTATTCTTGCCTGGAAAATTCCATGGACTGAGAAACCTGGTGGACTACAGTCCATGGGATCTCAAAGAGTCAAACACGACTGAGCACACACACACACAGAGACAACAGACATTCTGTGACCCATTCATGGTGTCCTGGACCCTAGAGGTGAAGGAGGGGCAATTTCTTACTGGAGTAGCCAACCAGTCAGGATGAGGGACATGGTCTGGAGAAGAAACAGAGCAAGGTAGAAGGCCATGAAGTGTTAGAACTCACAAGCTAGGTCTTATAGAGCAGACCCACGAAGCAACACCATTTTTTTCTGTTTTTTTTTAATTTTTACAAATATACATATATCTACTCTTTTTTAGATTCTTGTCCCATTTGGCCATTACAGAGTACTAAGCAGGGTTTCCTGTGCTATAGAGTATCTCTTTATTAGTTACCTATTTTATATATAGCAGTGTGTCTGTATCAATCTAAGTAACACTATTTCTTAGGATAAATCACTTGTAATCAACCCCACTTTTGGTAACAATGTTAGGTGTGCGCAGGATGTGGTTTGCCATCAGAAGGCTGCAGCAAACTTTTAAAGTAACAGGGCTTTTAAATTAGCAACCCATCACAACTTGCAATTTTTATGTATCTGGAGTGGGCCAGCTCTGATATCTTAGGAAACTGTGACTAGTGCTCTTGCATCACGAAAATTATATTAGCTAGGGGGCAATTTAGGCTACAAAAAGTACAGTGATTCAAGTAAAATAGAAATCTCTCTCTGACTCACTGCCCAGAGAGGTAGGTGGTTGGTCCAAGCTCAAGTTGTCCGGGGACTCTTGTTCCAAAACTAGTTGGTATACCGCATTATGGAGAAGGCAATGGCAACCCACTCCAGTACTCTTGCCTGGAAAATCCCATGGATGGAGGAGCCTGGTAGGCTGCAGTCCATGGGGTTGCTAAGAGTCGGACACGACTGAGCGACTTCACTTTCCCTTTTCACTTTCATGCCTTGGAGAAGGAAATGGCAACCCACTCCAGTACTCTTGCCTGGAAAATCCCATGGACGGAGGAGCCTGGTGGGCTGCAGTCCATGGGGTCGCTAGGAGTCGGACACGACTGAGCAACTTCACTTTCCCTTTTCACTTTCATGCATTGGAGAAGGAAATGGCAACCCACTCCAGTGTTCTTGCCTGGAGAATCCCAGGGACAGGGGAGCCTGGTGGGCTGCCGTCTATGGGGTCGCACAGAATTGGACACGACTGAAGTGACTTAACAGTAACAGTCCAGGTAGCACACTGTTACTCCACTCACTGGCTTCTTCTGGGGAGAAGTAAACCCCAAGGTCACAACTGGCTATGTGAACCACAGCTGGGAAGCCACAGGCTCTGCTGAGACTGGCGGTGGGTGGGAGTCAATTCTATCATTAGAAGAAAAAAAAGAGGAGAATGGATCCTGGGGAACAATGGTCAGTCTCTGACACAGTGTGGATTCTCTTTTATAGAATTAGAGGCAAAGAGCAGGGCTTTGGAGTGAAACAGACACCTCACAATCCTGTGTCTCTCACTTGATGTCTGTGTGTTTGTGAATATATTATTCTACTTCAGTGAACCTCCATTTCCTTAACTACAAAATGGGAATAATTACCCCACCTAACTCACAGCCTTGTGAAGATTGAGTAATTATATGTTCACAGTGCCTGATACATAGAAAAAAAATCGTGTGTGTATCCATACATACATCATATCTATATCTCTATCTACATGTATATCTATATCCATGTACATATACTTTTACCAGGTTATGCAAGGACGAGATACAGAAAAGGCAAATGATCAAGGTGGCACTGACCTTGAAAACTGGAATGAGAGATGAGATGACTTTCCCTTTTGAAAATTCCATTTAGTCTGTGCCCTTAACTAGAGGCCACCCATTTCTGAGAAGGAAAAGATAAAGAATACTTTCCTCATAAGAATAAGACAGAAGATTTATAGTCTAGGACACTGTCAAATAATGAATTGAAAGCAACTAAGGTGATGTTGGAGAAGGCAATGGCAACCCACTCTGGTGTTCTTGCCTGGAAACTCCCATGGACGGAGGAGCCTGGTAGGCTGCTGTCCATGGGGTCACAAAGAGTCGGACACGACTGAGCAACTTCATTTTCACTTTTCACTTTTCACTTTCATGCACTGGAGAAGGAAATGGCAACCCACTCCAGTGTTCTTGCCTGGAGAATCCCAGGGACGGGGGAGTCTGGTGGGCTGCCATCTATGGGGTCGCACAGAGTTGGAGACGACTGAAGCGACTTAGCAGCAGCAAGTTGATGTTACGGGCTTCCCAGGCAGCTCTAGTGGTAAGGACTCTGACTGCAATGTGGGAGACTGGGGTTTGATCCCTGGGTCAGCAAGATCCCCTGGAGGAGGGCATGGCAACCTACTCGGTATTCTCTCCTGGAGAATTCCATGGACGGAGGAGCCTGGTGGACTACAGTCCATGGGGTCACAAAGAGTCGGACACGACTGCAGCAGCAAGTTGATGCTACATGTAAAACTTTGGGTAAACCTTCTCCAGGAATGTCAGGAGCGAATATTCCTTGCTACTCTGTGATATGCTTATCTTCTCAGATTTTCAGAATCCTGCCCTTTAGAGGCCCAGCTTATATGCTGATTCTTTCCCCCAAAAGCTTCTCTTCTCTCACAGGCAGAATGAATGCTTCTTTCACTCTAGTTCTAAAACTCTGGCTTCTGCCCCAAACCTTCTTCTGCCCTTGTGTCTGCTGGTATTTTACACGTTAGCATCCTCTAGAAGACTTTGAGTGACCTGATGGCAAAAATCACATTTTATAGCATGTTTGTCATTGTCTCCCTTCTCCCTCTCCAGTTCCTGATACAAAACTTCACACATAACACATGCACAATCATCAAGGGAAGCTACGTGAATAGAAGAAGGGATTCCTTTTTCACCATCCCAGCTCAGTGTGCCAGTGACTGTATATCCTGAACAAAAAAGTTATGACGTGTTATCTGAGAAAGGAATGTATCAGGATAAAGAACGTATGTGCGTCGTAAGTCATTTCAGTCGTGTCCTAGTCTTTTTGATCACATGGACTGTAGCCCACTAGACTCCTCCGTCCTTGGGGTTCTCCAGGCAAGAATACTGGAATGGGTTGCCATGTGCGATATGGCTATCCACTCCCGTATTCTGGCCTGGAGAATTCCATGCACTGTATAGTCCATAGGGTCACAAAGCGTCCAATACGACTGAGCGACTTTCACTTTCACTCCAGGGAATCTTCTCAGCCCAGGGATCTAACCTGCTTGTCTTAACATCTCCTGCACTGTTCAAGTTCTTTACCACTCCCACCACCAGGGAAGCCCAGAATAAAGAGCAGATTGTTTTTAATCTTATCTGTCCTAGGGAAGATCTGAAACATCTGGTTCAATTTAGAAGCCATGCATTATCTCTCAGTGAGCGAACACAGCTTTACGTTGTGTTGATCTTAAGTAAGTCATTGAACCTCATTCCTCTTGGTCCAGTGAGAGTAATAACTCTTGACCTGCCTGCCACATGGGATCGCTTTGATGAGTGAAAAGTGAACGTTTCTCAGACATGTCCAACTCTTTGCGACCCGGTGGACTGTAGTCCATGGAATTCTACAGGCCGGAATACTAAAGTGGGTAGCTGTTCTCTTCTCCAGGTGATCTTCCCAACTCAGGGATTGAATCCAGGTCTCTCACACTGCAGGTGGATTCTTCACCAGCTGAACTACCAGGGAAGCCCAAGAATACTGGAGTGGGTAGCCTATCCCTTCTCCAATGGATCTTCCCATCCAGGATTGGAACTGGGGTCTCCTGCATTGCAGGTGGATTCACTACCAACTGAGCTACCAGGGAAGCCCTGACGAGGGGGCAAAGGAAACCATGATGTGGGTGACATCTCTGGGAAATTCAAAGTCACTGTAAAATCTAAGGTCATAGTTACCAGGTAAAGAATCTGTCTGCAATGCAGGAGACACAGGAGATGCAGGTTCAATCCCTGGGTTGGGAAGATCTCCCGGAGAAGGAAATGGCAACCCACTCCAGTATTCTTGCCTGAAAAATTCCCACGGTGGGCTACAGTCCAAAGTATCACAAAGAGTTGGATGCGGCTGAGCAACTAAGCAAGCAAGCAAATTACAAATGCAGCTTCCCATTTTACCAAACACAGAAATGAAGCTCCAAATTTTGATTTTCTGGCCCCACAGCTCCATAGTCCTTCATGGCACAAACTGGTGTTTCTTTCTGTTTTGGAGCATCTTTCAGAGCTGGGAAGTTTCAAGACTTGGAGATCATTTAATAAATAATTCTTAGTTAATCCAGCAACTCAAAAAAAAATTCAATGACCTGATCTGACCTCTTATACCACTCCCATAGAGATCAGGCCTGCCATTTCCTTTCTCCATCAGTGATGGACTTTCCTCTCTCACCTTCTACCCCAGAATGTATAGTAATCTACCATCTTGAAAGGAAATTCTGTAAAAATAAAGTTTCACGGAAATGATGGATGAAGGCCACCCTCACTGTTAAGATGTTGGATTTCCACAACAGCAACGCAGATGGTAAGCTTGAACCTTCACAGAGGCAGCATCAATCTAAGATACGGTCTAGTTTCCTAAGGCTAGAGTCTACTAACACTACAAACAGAGTTTGATTAAGGACAAAGTTAAATGATTTTAGAATTATGCTAAAGAGGAGGAAGGAGAGAGTAAAATCCTTTGGGAAACAGGAAAAGGCCTGGAAGATCAAAGGCTCTTGTCCCCAAAGTAAGCGTTCATTACTCATACAGTTTTTTTTTTTAAAGCCAGAAGGATGCAGAGGAAGCCCAGATGGATAAGTAATATTCGAGTCTGGGAGGCCTCCTCTAGTTTCTGAGTAACACAAAATACAAGAGAGTCATTCAGCATGAGGGTGCAGGGCCTCTGCTATTGGAGGAAGGAGGGTGGGGATGCTCAAAGCCGTGAAAGCCTTGGGATGTAATGCTGTTGTCATTTAATTTTCATTTTTTTAGAGCAAGGATCCTCAGCCTCAGCACTGTTGATATTTTGGACCAGATAATTCTTTGTCATGGAGGCTGTCCTCTGCACTGTCGGATGTTGAAAATAGCTCCCTGGCCTCTACCCGGTACATACCAGGAGCATGCTCCAGTTATGAAAACCAAAGTGCCTCCAGACACTACAGTGTCCTTTCATTGACAAAATAGCCCTCCTCTCCCCAACTTGAGAGTCTTATTCTAGAGACTGCAAATATTGGGAGTGACTTCTGAGCTCCCCACATTCATGTTTAGTTTTGTGTAGTTTAAAAATGCAATACTACCTTTTTGTTTACTCAGACATCAACAAACCAGGCAAAGCTGGTGCAAAGGGTATAGATGTGGGAGGAGGGCAGGACTGATCTAGAAGGAACCGTGGGGACCACAGGTAGGGGATGAAATGCTAGGGCAGGGTGGGTGGGGGTAGATGTCTGGGGAAGAGATTCAACTGGTAATACTGCAGGAAAAGTATCTGGGCAGAGAAGATGCTTTGAGTAAAATCAGCTCAGATAGGGAGAATCTGGTCAGTATCACAGGCCCAGGCAAGTAAGTTTCAAGGGTACAGAGGATGCAAGAACTAATATTAGTAACAGTCATGAGAAACAGCCAGAACGAAGTCTCCTGTCCCTAAGTCTGATGCACTCTTCACTGGTTGTGCTTCACAATTGCATCTTCACTATGCATTACGGATCTATGCAGGGGTGTTTCCTTGGGGTGCTTTGGGCAACATTTATACATAATCCAGTTTAAACTGGCCTAAACAACAAAGACATTTATTATCTCAATCAGACATGTGTTATGTACAAAAAGACCAGAAATCAAATGTTTTCAGGGGCTAAACAATATCATTGACCACCCAGGTTCCTCTCTCCTTTCTAGTCTGCCATTCTCCGTGGGTTGGCTTGTCCTTAGCTAATTCTCTTCATGCTTTCAGAATGGCTGCCACAGCTCCCAACATCATGGCATAGAAGAAACAGCAGAAGGAATCAGTTCCTATATATCTCTAACAAATGGAGAAAAATCATTTTAATTGGCCTCCCTGGGCTCCAGAGATGGAGTTCAGCTTTCTTGAGCCTGCGCTTCTGCAAATCCCCAAACAAAACTGTGATCTGTCAGCAAATAAGAAATAGAGAACTAGTGAATAGGCATCCAAGGGAATCTACTATATGTGGATGATTTCCTTCCGTTTAAACTTTACTACAGTCCTGTGCAGGAAGTATATTAACTTCATTTTACAGATAAGGAATTTAGGCAAAGTTAAATGCCTTGCCCACAGTCATTCACCGGGCAAGTGGTAGGGCGAGGTTTCAAATATGTGGTCTGACTGAAGACCCCATGTTCCATCAGAGTTATTCTACACTGCTCTGATTGCCCTACACTCACACCCACATTAACTGTACTGAAAACTGGGCTACTGCTGGCACCCTGCCCTACTAGGTTCTAGAAATGGATCATAATTTCAAGGTCTAATCTGAAGAATGCGTAAATTTGTATAAGTGCATGTATGGGCGTGGGTGTATGTGTAAACACAAAAGTCAATAGGATACTTTTCTTTTCTCCTTCTTCCCTCTTTCCTGCATCTCTCCTGACTTACTCTTTCATTCTCTTTAAATACCTAAGTCAAAAAACACACTGAAAATAGCTCTTCTTTCCTTTTAAACATCACCCAAAAACCCATGGAAATAGCTCCTGACCACCCAAGACACTGATACCTTATCTCCAGGTTACAAATAATTTGGTCATGATGTGTTAAAAGGAGTCTCACTACGTAAAAAGAAAACCCAATAAACATATATCCTGTAACATACTGTCATACTGCCCTGATATTTATTTTCAACAGAGCCTCAATCTCTACCTTTGTTAAAGAAAGAAGGAAGAATTCACCAAAAGCCAATTCACTGAGTTACTTGTTTTTTTTAAGTACTTGCAGAGCATACAGTCCCATTCCTGAATACAAGGGCATCTTTGGGAAAACTACTTAGCCTCTGAACATCATCTTTCCCCTGTGAACGCAAGACAACAGTGCCTGACCCTCTGAGCAAGTCATGTTCAGTGATAATGGAGATGCTGTGCGTTGATCACAAAGCAGAGTCTGGTCTAGGTAGAAACAGCTCACTTTAGTTCTCTCCACATTCCTGTTTGCTGATGAGTTACCCATCAGGCATTTCCTTCTCTTGAGGTTCACCCCACCTCTTCCCCGTGATTTACAGCACAGCTTGAAGATGCCCACTTTAGTGCTGCCTACCTATGAGCTCCTTCTGTATGAAACCCTTTCCCTGCCCACTCCCGGGTCTCCTCTTGAATAACTTACTCATCCTCTGTCTTTTCAACATCACTTCCCTAAGAAAACCTCCGCTGATTGCCTCCTAGACCAAGTCAAGTCCTCCCGTTGAAAACGCTATTGATTGCACCTGTTTCTCCTCCACAGCCCTCAATACATTTGTGATCAAAGTACTGACATGATTAACTGTGTAATGTCTCTACCTTCAGACTGAAAGCCATTCAAGGGGAGTGGCTCCACCTGTCTTGTTTGCAGTTGTATCACAAGCATATAGAACACACTCTTAGAAATATCAGTTCACTGAACTAATGAGCTCCAAGTAGTGCCTGGTCCTCCCCACCTCCCATTCCCTAAGCTTCATCTGACAATACATGAGAGCTCCTATAAACTGCCTTGGACCAGGCAAGAGGGCCCCATGCTTTAAAGTGTCCTGCTCTGGCCAACGCTGGGCAGCATCCTTGCCCACTAGGTGAGGAATCAGTGGGCTAAGCAGATGTGCCCCTGGAGTCTATGTTCCAGAAAATGGACCACACCCAGTATGTGTGCTCCCTGGACCTAACACATGACCATGGGGCCACTGTTTGTAGGCACGTGGGTAGAGCTGGGACAGTGAGGCCAGGGCATGCTGGACAGGATGGGAGTGGGAGGGAGGGAGAGAGGAGAAGCCTGCAGGGTGTGGCCAGGGATCTGTCTTCCTGTGCTGCCATGTTCAAGCTCAGATTTCAGAGGAGTCCAGGAATTCAGAATTCAAACCAGGTCTTTCAGGTCTTTCTAATGGTATATTTGTCAAAGTCAGAGGAGTTAACATTTTGTTTAAAATACCTTCTAGATGTTTAGACATAAGGTATACAAACCTCCATTTGTATCTGGCTGTGGGCCTTGCAAATACTGGGGGCAGGGCTGTACAGCAGAGGATGGAAACTTCCCGGGGTCCCTTCCTCTCTCTCCACTGTTGATTCGAATGTTCCTCCCTAGGCCCCATGCCTCCTGAGATGGTGGTCCACCATGGCCCCAAGAGCTCCCTTTAGTGAGTTACCTTGGAGTTAAAGAGGCCCCTTTCTCTGATCCATTAGAGCCAGTTGCCATGGCCACCCTCGGTCCTTCCTGAACTAGGTCTTCAGGAGCTAACATCCTCATCATGGTGCTAGGGCGATGAGATGGAAAGGTGGGAGGAGGTAGGGGGAGTACTTTAGGGAACAGTGTGAGGCAGGAACCACTGCTCTGCACCCTCAGCTTCCAAAAGAGCTCCACCTGGAGGATAGGGCTTAAGAGAGCCCTCTTGACTTGCCTGGACATGGCCAAAAAAGGCAAGACTTTATAAATCAAGCACCAATCAGAGAGGAAAAATTCTGTGAGACCATCCTCAACACTAAAATGAGTCGGTCATGGCACACTGCAAAATGGAATTTCTGTGAAATTCATTGAATGTTAAATCCACTGAGAAAATTCTGTGCATGCAATTAGTCAGACACTGGATTAGCAACACTGATACCCAGGATGACTTGCCTCTTAGCATTCTCAAAGCTTACAAAATATTTTCTCCTAAACGCAGACTGGTCCTGATGTGTTTAGAATGCAGAGAGCCCAGATCAACTAATTCTGTGTCATGTGGTCACTTCTGCTTTGCATTTTGGTACTGCAGGAGCTAAGAACTCTACATTCTTCAGTGCTCCATTTCTAGAAGTTACTAGAACTAGCCTGTAGCAGCTTGCCACTCACTTAGGAGTTAATTGGCTAGTTAGTAGATTATCCTTAATACTGAAACAACAGCCAGGTCAGCTAGCAACCTTCTGTTTTTGCAGGTAGAAAGCTCTCTTCAATTTCTCTGCCTTTGTCAAGATTTGTCCACATGTGGGAGGGTGGGGCGGTGGGGTAGGAGAAGGAACCTCTACAGCCCTATCATCAGAGCTGGGCTTGGCACAAAATACCTCCCTTGGGGAATGAATGACTTTTGAAGGTTTCTTCCTGCTGGTGAAAGTTTTAATGGTTTAGAGGTTTGTTTTTTACCATTATCATAAGTTGTGTCATCAATTTGTCTTTATTTTCATAGGCCTTAGCTATTAAACACTGAAATTCATCCAAGTGTCCAAACTGTATTTATCTTTTTTCCCCCAAGGACTCAAGGACTTTATGTTCCTCTCCAGACAAATGATTTTTAATTCTTTTGCTGTTAAAAGATTTTCACAGCTCCAGTTAATGTTAGCATTCTGAAGTGCTTGAGGGGAAATATATTGATGTCTGCAACTCTTTGAAATGCAGCAAAAAATAAAATGGATTGATGGATGGATAGGGCATTGGCTAGATGGATGGAAATGTGATAAATCCAGTATGCTGTTGCTGTTTAGTCAGTAAGTTGTATCCGATTCTTTGTGACCTCAGGCTACTCCATCCATGAGATTTCCAAAACAAGAATACTGGAGTGGGTTGCCATTTCCTTCTCCAGGGGACCTTCCAGACCCAGCGATGGAACCCATGTCTCCTGCTTGACAGGCAGATTATTTACCATTGAACCAGCTGTGAACCAAATCCGGTATAGTAAAATGTTAATTGTAGAATCTAAGTGGTGAATATTTGGGGGATTGCTGTAAAATTCTTTCATGTTTTCTATATATTTTTAAACTTCCATAACAAAATGTTAAGTAATATAAAAATGACTTTCACAAACTCCCTGATTATGAGTAGTCAAAACATTCCCTCAGTCAAAGCATCTGAACATCAATTTCAGGCTCCATTTGCAAATAACAAGGAAAAAAAAATGTGCACATTTGTGTCCAGTTTAAGAGAATAAAAAAGTAACATTTTGATTAGCTTTTTAAAATAAAGAGAATTTAGAACACTTTTATAAAGTCAGAGTGTATGGTGATTGCATATGCTCAGTTGATGTCCTTCAGTTCAGTCACTCAGTCATGTCCAACTCTTTGCAACCCCATGGACTATAGCACTCCAGGCTTCCCTGTCCATCACCAACTCCTGGAGTTTACCCAAACTCATGTCCATCGAGTCAGTGATGCCATCCAACCATCTCATTCTGTTGTCCCCTTCTCCTCCTGCCTTCAATCTTTCCCAGCATTAGGGTTGTTTCAAATGAGTCAGTTCTTTGCATCAGGTGGCCAAAGTATTGGAGTTTCAGCTTCAGCATCAGTCCTTTCAATAAACACTCAGGACTGGTCTCCTTTAGGATGGACTGGTTAGATCTGCTTGCAGTCCAAGGGACTCTCAAGAGTCTTCTTCAACACCACAGTTCAAAAGCATCAATTCTTCAGTGCTCAGCTTTCTTTCTATTCCAACTCTCACATCCATACATGACTACTGGAAAAACCATAGCCTTGACTAGACCAACCTTTGTTGGCAAAATAATGTCTCTGCTTTTTAATATGCTGTCTAGGTTGGTCATAATGCTCCTTCCAAGGAGTAAGTGTTTTTTAATTTCATGGCTGCTGTCACTATCTGCAGTGATTTTGGAGCCCCCCAAAATAAAGTCTGCCACTATTTCCACTGTTTCCCCATCTATTTGCCGTGAAGTGATGGTACCGGATGCCATGATCTTAGTTTTCTGAATGTTGAGCTTTAAGGCAACTTTTTCACTCTCCTCTTTCACTTTTATCACAAGGCTCTTTAGTTCTTCTTCACTTGATGTGCTTAAACTTCTAATATCATATAATACCTTGAAAACAAGATTTACTGTAGCATCTGGGTGTCATATTCTATACACAGTTGCCTTGTGTTAGATAACCTAAATAAATTTCCAAGATGATCATTTCAACAATACAAATCCAGAGAAATGACAACCTATATTACTTCCTTAATTTCCTCTTCTAATACCTAGATTGCTTTTAATCTTTTGATCTGTTAAAGCTTACATATCAATTAAGATTTTAAATCTTTTATAATTTCCTTTATTCAAATTTGAACATTACATGTCCACAAAATGAAAGATAAAAATCTTATAGACAATCTAACCATCATGTATTTTTTAATCTCATTAGAATATTTTATCACCTCTCTCAACCTTAACTGTTCATAAAAATCTCAGTTCAGTTGAGACATGTAAAAGGAAATTATTCTCAATTTTCTACTTGCTTTCCAAAAAAATATAGTCACAGAAAAACTAAAAGTATCATACTCCCCAAAGTGAATTTCTATTTTGTTAAATGTACAATTACTTGTGAATTTTCCCCCTTAAGATGGTCTTACACTAATTGAGCTGCCTATTTAAAAATTAAAGAAAAAAACAGACTCTTAGAACATATAAAAGAATGCATTTTCTTTGGCTAAAGATTATCAAAATACAATTGCTATATTTCTAAAATATCAAAGGCTATTTCCTCATTCATTTTTTTTAAATTTTATTTTATTTTTAAACTTTACATAACTGTATTAGTTTTGCCAAATATCAAAATGAATCCGCCACAGGTATAATTCATTTTTTAAAAGTTACTTTTACTTATGGAAAGATGTTAGATTCAGATTTGACAATTTAGCCTAGAAGAGAGAAAAGTACACCTATTTAAACATCTAATTCAATTAATTTAGCCAAGAAGCACCAGTCAACTAAAATAATACTATTCTGTTCACAGCAGCTGTATCTTTCATTAAGGGAGTAGCTTCATAATATTGAGGAGTTTGAGAATGGCTGCATATGAGGATAGAAGCAAATCTAACACATATGTACATACATGATCATATGTGTATTTCAGGGCTGCCTCATGCATCCTGGAAAAGGAGGTGTACGGTGCATGCAAGTTATGACACTAACAACATTTATATATGGTGCAGATATAACCACTGATTACATTAAAAATTAATAAAAATGATATAGCAAAGAAAAAATTTGCTATATATACTCATTCCATTTTTATAGCATGAAAGTAGGCCAATCAACTGTTTCTTTTGTAATAATTCTTATCAATGATTTAGAATTTATATGAGAGCCATGAAAATGCCCTCATTTACAGTCATCATTCACTTGGCTCTAACATATACTCTGGTTGAAGTTCAGTTTCTCTGTATTTAACATTCAGTCTTCAGTGTAGATCTGTTGCTTTTTTACATTACCTTATGACTTCCAAGGAAATTTTCCCTGAAAAGAACAGGTGAAATTAAAAGCACAAGGTGAACGAACGCGGGGACCACCAGAAACACGTCTGCTCTTATGTAGACGATTAGAACCGTGTCTCCAAATGGAAGGAACACTTGGAGAGAGAAGAATCTGTGAAAATATCTCTTTCCAGTTGTTTAAGCTATGTAGAGAGAGATACAGTTGACTTTGGACATTGATCATGTATCTTGCAACCATTCTAAACTGACTTATTAGTCCTAGGAGCCTTTTTGTAGAATCTTTGGAATTTTCCTTTCAGTCAGTTATGCTGCCCAAAATGAGATACAGCTGGTTTCTGTTTTTCCAAGTAGAACACCAAGAACTGTTGACCTTGTGGGTTTAAGCACTGAGCACAAGACCACTCGGGATAAGGAGAAACTAAAACCATCCCATTGACTTCTATGAAGCTTCAAAATAGCACATCACATTTGTCCTTAAATAAGTAGAATCTTCTCAAAACCTTTATTATAATTTTTCCAAGAAAGTGGATCACACTGCAGGAAGACAGCTACATCAAGAAACTGTCTTTTATCTCTACACTGGCCGAAAGGATGCTTCTGCTGGTGACTGATCCCATTTGTGAGAAATGTTAAGCTGCTGCTGCAGAACAATTAGTGCCACCATTCTCTTTAAGGGCTGTGCTATCCACTGTCACAAAACGTATCCCTTTGCAAGAAAAGAGCTTTTCGGAGTTGACAGCGTTCTCACATCATCTTACTCTGTGTATCTTCATCTGATAGTGGAAGCCAGTTGTCATGGTGGCCAGCAACTACCCAGACCTACATATATGGTAGATGACTGAACACTGATGACATCTCCACTAACTCATCCATCAGCCTAGAAGGAGCCCCACGTTCCTTCTTCTGAGGCCTTAATCAGAGTAAAGATGGTTTCAGATTGCAGCAATGACGAATAGGCTGAAAGGTTCTCTCTGTTAGTTATTTTCTTAATAACCCATCTAACTCATGACCTTTTATTTCCCCAAGTAAGTGGCCAAAAATGATCCATTTTATCACAGGATCAGGGAACGTGTACTTTGCAAAAAATGGCATTTGCACCTCAGGCCAACTATATTGCAAGATTTCTAAGTAATAGATTAAAAATTCACAAAAGAGAACAGCTGTGAATATCAACTGTAAAAATTTTTTCCTCTTTAATGGAAAAAAAAAAAATCTGCCTTCTGAATCCTAAACTGATTGGAGCCTTTTCTTCTGCATAAGCTGGGTTCTAGTGTTGACATGTTGGGTCAACATCATGTGATATCATTTATATGTGGAGTCTAAAAAATAAAAATGTCCCTTTCTAGTTGTTCAAGCTATGTAGAGAGAGATACAATTGATTTTGGACATTGATCACGTATCTTGCAACCATTCTAAACTGACTTCTTAGTCCTAGGAGCCTTTTTGTAGAATCTTTGGAATTTTCTACGTAGATTGTCTTGTCATCTGTGAATGAAGCCAGTTTTCTTTCTTTCCTTTCAGTCTGTATGCCTTTAAGTCTTTTTCTTGTCTTACTGCACTGACTAGAAAGTAAAAAATAAAATCTACCCCTGTATCAGTCATTCTTCAAGATTTAATTTTTCTCCTCATATGCATGCTGTAATTTTCTCTTCAGCATTCTCAGATAGCTTTATACATTCTGTCTAAAGCTGCAATCAGGGAGATACTGTAAAGCATGCTTAATCCATCACAGTCACTCAAAGTTAATTTTGTCTATAAGTTATATTTGTTTTTCTCACGGACTTTGGAATCTAACCTCTGATTTAAGATTCACTCCCATTCTTTTGTTTTCTCTCTTATCATAGCAACTTTTTCAACGTGTCATCAGATTTCTCTAGCTGTCATTCTTATGTGAAAGCACTGAACGTTGTAAAGAGACTCACAAATAGTAGGAACATTGTGTCCCATAAGAGCGTGGGGTTTGGTGTCAGTAGAAGCTGGGCCAAGTCCAGTTCTGCCACTTATCAGTTAGGAGGCCTTGAGCAAGCTATTCAGTCCCTCTGAACTGCAGTTTCCTCATCCACTAAATAAGGATCATTATAAAACATTGTAAAATTGCTATGATGATTAAATCAGACATTACGTGCGCAGGGCTTGCCCTGTGCTAGGCACGTAAGAAATGGTAGCTATTTTTATTGTCAGGTACAGTTTGCTTTGTTCGTGTTTCTTTAATCAGTTCTGGCCAAAAGACATTCTCCTTTGCTTTGTGGTCTTTTTTCAGAGCTCATAGTAACAGCAATCATCAGACCTCAATTGAGATCATTGCAAAATCAATTAGAAGCATCTTAAAAATGAAGATTCATAAGGGATCTGTTTGCTTGTGTATCTTTTGAGGATGTGGTTATGGCAGATGGCAGTGACCCAACAACCAGCAAAAAAACAACATTTTTCTCTCCCAGAAAAACATTTACCAGGGGTTTGACCCCCTCCTAAATGGAAGAATCAAAATAGTTGTGGAAGCACAAAGGAGGGCAGAGAGAGTACAGTGACATCTTGTACTTTTAGCAGAAATTGTTCAGCCCAGTAGCCTGTTTTCACCCTGTAGCTTGGACTGGTTTCTCTTTGTTCCCTGAAATATTCCGATACAGGTTCTTTTCTATTCATCAATCCTCATTGTAAGTTTAAAAGCTTGTCACTGCCTGGAATTTCTTTGTTAAAACTGAAGAAGCATTTTCCATAATTCAGCTTCTATGGGGCCTCTAATTATCTTTTTCCATTTGCTAATTAATGGTCACACTGTTCTTTTTCTTTTCTTCTCTTTTTTGATTTTCTGTTGCCTTTCTCATATCTGGCAGGTGATCACAGCACTAGCTTCTTAAATTTCTTCATCTTGCTAGCTCCCTTGTTTATGAGCTTATAATGCTTGCCTGGAACTTTTTAATTGCACTCTATTTGAACACAAATGGCTTCTGAACTTTTTATTCTTCACATTTCTGCAATGATAATCAGTAATCGAGTCAAATTTAACTAAAGAAGAATATTACAAATTCTCTTAAGCAGAACACAGAATAATACAGCATTTCATTAGTTTTCAACACCCACACTAGAAATCTCACTTGCTGATAATTCTTTTTTATTCCATTGCTATTGCTCCTGCATTCAAAATGTCTGCCGTTATTTCAAAAGTGCCCAAATAAAGCAATGATTCCTTCCACAGGGAAATGTAGGGCTGAAAATGAGATGACTGTTAATAAAGGAAAAGTACCAGTTATGCTGAATGTTGAAAGTGAAGTGAAAGTGTTCATCGCTCAGTTGTGTCCAACTCTTTGCGACCCTATGGACTGTAGCCTGCCAGCATTCTCTGCCCATGGGATTTCCCAGTCAAGAATGCTGAAGTGGGTAACCATACCCTTCTCCAAGGGATCTTCCCAACCCAGGGATGGAACCCAGGTCTCCTGCACCGAAGGCAGATTCTTTACTATCTGAACCACCAGGGAAACTTTCTGTATACCTAGCAGTGTACAAAAATGTCCCCTGTACAGTGTACAAAAATTTCATGAAAATGAAATATATCAAGACCTCCTCCCATCTCTATACCAGTTCCTGCTTCCTTTCATTTGAGAAAACCAATTTTTATCCCAAATATGCTTTCTTGAAAAACAGTACCTTAGAAGCTTTCCCAAATTTGACTTTTTGGCCCCCCACACCCCAGAATGTGTAGGTATAAAGAATCCTGAGAGTTCCCAGAGTGGTCTACCAGAGCCCCACTATGCAAATATGCAAACACCACTGAGGTTTGTGAGCAGAACTGGTTTGTGCAATAACATACCATGAAGCTCTTCTGTTTTGGCTGATCTGTCAGGAAAGCTGCCATGAAACTGGTGTATGTGATTAATTCAATTTTTGAAAAAGGATATTATAGGGATGGGAAGGGGAGGAGTGCACATCTGAAAAGAGACCTACATTAGCCAAACATTCTGAACTGTGATCTAGGTTTATAGATATTTCCAAGTTTGTTAAGCTCTTGTAGTCAACTAAGGAAAAATATATCTTAAAATGATAAAATAGTGTTAAAAATAAATTTCTAATAAATACAATGAAAATAAATGTCTTTGAAACTGGTTATCAAAAGCTAAACTGAGATCTTTTTTCTGCCTAACCTGTTGGAGGATTGGTCTTAAACCAACTCTCCTATAGAAAATAACAATAAAACTGATAAAGGAATACAAGCCACTGAGTTTCTTTGACTATAAGAATGCAGGATTATGATCCCAGAGTAAAGGGAAGCAAAGGGCATGAGCCCCACCACCAGCCCAGCACTTCCTGGACTGGGGGGCAAGAGACAGAAGGCTCATGGACACTGGTTATCTCAGAGAGCTGAGGACACCATGCAGATACTGACTGGGTTGGCACTGATAGGGCCCACCTGTCTGCAAAGCACTCCCCATCAATTGTCATGACCTTCTCAAAGCAACCTTCAAGGAAAGGTGAAAATACCTGGCCTAACACCCTAACAACCAGCACTGCCTCCAGACCCCTGCCTGCCAGTTGAAGTTAGCAGAGTATTTGTTGAAGTTTAACTTCTAGCTTCACCCCATACTCCTCACTCTCCCAATAGAGGTGTTAAGCACCAGCAAATATCTTTCACACTCAAACTCCAGCTCACCTTTGTTACAGAGATTCCAACCTGCCTTACTGATGACTGCTAACATTTAAGGAGGAAATAATAACAATCTTATACACACATGGGAAATAGAGGAGATGAAAACACTACTGATCTATGATCTGTAGAACCTGATACCCAGATCTGACAAAAGCATTATAGGAAAACCAAAGATCAGTATCTCTCATAAACATGCATTTAAAAATCAAATTTAATTGACTACATTTAAAGCAAAGCTAAATCACATGACCATCTCAATAGATGCAGAAAAAGCTTTTAACAAATTTCAGTGTGACTTTGAGATTTAAAACTCTCAACAAAATGAAATAGAAAACAATGTCTCATTTTGATAAAGAACACGTACAAAAAATCTACATGTAACATGGTATTTAATGGTGAAAGAATTAAATCTTTCCTCGTAAGATCAGGAATGAAGCAAGGACACCTAATCCTATTCCTCTGCTCACACTATACTGGAAATTCTAGCCAGCTCAATAAGGCAACAGAACAAAATACAAGGCAAAAAGTCTGGAAAGAAAGAGGTGTTAACTGTTTTTATTCACAGACAACAGGACTGAGTATGTACAAAATTATTATAAATATATAGAAAACATTAAGACAACCCAGTGAGTTTAGTAATGTTGTAGGGTACAACGTCAATACACCGAAATCAAATGTATTTATTTACACCAGCAACAAGAACCTAGAAAATACATTTTAAAACAATACTATGTACAATAACCAAAAATATTAAACTACCTAAGGATAAATGTAATAAATAACACATATTATCTCTATGTTGAAAACTGAGACATTAAAGACTGAAATAATTGGAGAGTAATCCTATGTTCGGGCTTCCCTGGTGGCTCAGCAGTAAAGAATCCACCTGCAATGCAAAAGACTTAGGTTTGATCCCTCTGTTGGGAAGATCCCCTAGAGAAGAAAATGGCAATCCACTCCAGTATTCTTGCCTGGGAAATCCCAGGGACAGTGGAGCATGACGAGCTACAGTCCGCGGGGTTGCAAAAGACTCGGACACGATTGAGCAACTAAACAACAACAATCCTATATTTATAAATTGTAAGAGTTAATTTTATTAAGAGCTCATTTCTCCCCAAATTGATCTATAGATTGAGACCAATGACAATCAGAATCCTAACAGAATTTTTGTAGTAATTAATAAGTTGACTTTAAAATTTATATAGAAATGCTAGGACATGATAAATAAAATGTGGCATATCCATATAATGAAGTATTACTTGGCCATAAAATGGAAAGAAATTCTGATAGATGCTACAATTTGAACAAACCTTGAAAATATTATGCCAAGTTAAAGAAACCAGACTCAGAAGCTTGCATATTACAAGATTCAATTTTTGCAAAATGCCCAGAATAGGCAAATCCGTATAAATAGATGAGTGGTTGCCAGGAACTGGAGAGAATGAAAAATGGAGAGTCACTGCTGATAAGTAAGGGGCTTCTTTGCAGGGCGATGAAGATGTTCTGCGATCAGATAGTGGCAGTGGCTACACGGCATTGTGAATTGCTAGAAACCACTGAATTGTGCGCTTTAAATGAACTTTACCTTACATGAATCATATCTGGTTTTTTCCTATGTAGAAACATAAAATTGGCACAAATGATAGAACACCTCGATCATTATCTCTAGTTCCTATTGTTACTGTTGTTGTTGTTCAGTTGCTCAGTTGTGTCTGACTCTTTATGACCTCATGGACTGCAGAATGCCAAGCTACCCTGTCCTTCACTATCTCCCGGAGTTTGCTCAAACTCTTATTCACTGTGTCAAGCCATACAGCCATCTCATCCTCTGTCGGCTCCTTCTCCTCCTGCCCTCAGTCTTTCCCAGGATCAGGGTCTTTTCCAATGAGTTGGCTCTTCACATCAGGTGGCTAAAGTATTGGAGATTGAGCTTCAGCATCAGTCCTTCCAATGAATATTCAGGGTTGGTTTCTTTTAGGACTGACTGGTTTAATCTCCTTGCTGTCCAAGCGACTCTCAAGAGTTTTCTCCAACACAATTCGAAAGCATCAGTTCTTTGTTACTCAGCCTTCTTTATGGTCCGACTCTCACATCTGTACATGACTATTGGAAAAACCATAGCTTTGACTATACAGACCTTCATTGGACAAGTTATGTCTTTGGTTTTTAATACACTAATACACAGGTTTGTCATAACTTTCCTTCCATGGAGCAAGCATCTTTTAATTTCATAGCTGCAGTCACCATCTGCAGTGATTTTGGAGCCCAAGAAAATAAAATCTGTCACTCTTTCCACTTTTCCCTCATCTATTTGCCATGAAGTAATGAGACTGGATGCCATGATCTTAGTTTTTTGAATGTTGAGTTTTAACCCAACTTTTTCACTCTCCTCTTTCATCCTCATCAATAGGCTCTTTAGTTCCTCTTCACTTTCTGCCATTAGAGTGGTATCATCTGCATATCTGAGGTTATTGATATTTCTCCCAGAAATCTTGATTCCAGCTTGGGAATCATCCAGCCTGTCATTTTATGTGATGTACTCTGCATACAACTTAAATAAGCAGGATGACAATATACAGCCTTGATGTACTCCTTTCCCAATTTGGAACCAGTCAGTTCTTCCATGTCCAGTTCTAACTGTTGCTTCTTGACCTGCATATAGGTTTCTCAGGAGGCAGGTAAGATGGTCTGGTATTTCCATCACTTTAAGAATTTTCCTCAGCTTGTTGTGATCCACACAGTCAAAGGCTTTAGTGTAGTCAATAAAGCAGAAGTAGATTTTTTTATGGAACTCCCTTGCTTTCTCTACAATCCAATGGATAGTTCCTATTAACTCTTTCTGAAAAGTCATTGCTGACATGACCTAATTTTTGGTACAGAAAATATTGTCATAGTATGCACAGAAATTATGATTCTTCCTGGTGTCTGTTCCAGAGAGACTATTTTTTATTTCCACCCACACACAAGGGAGAATGAGACACAGGGCTACTTATATAAACATTGCCATACAGAGTTAGTTTATTTTTGAGCTTTGAAAGTAAAATTGGATTCTAGTCTGCTAAATCCTGAGTGCTTACAGTATTTCTCTGCTCTAACATTTGTGTTTTTACTTTGGTGATATTGGCATTTGTTTGCGGAATTCAATCACCAATTCAGCTACCAGACAGATTATAGAGGATGTTCTGTTCCAAGGCAGACCATTAAAATTGCAAAATATGCTTGTTTTCCACATCTTCCCATCATTTTAGCCTAGGAAAAAACTTCATATGAAAAGTGAATTTTTATTTTACAGTTTCTATGGAGATTATTCAAATAATAGGAAACCTAAGGTCAACTGTGCTTTAGAAGCAGTACATGAATATGCCTTTTAGTAAAATACAGTGTTTTCAACAGTAATATGACCTGAAAGACAAGAAAACACTCTATAAAGAGAAAATTAGACTGATTTGTATAAGATTAGATCTAATCCTGGATTTGTGGCTGTCTAGTTTATGGGGTGATGGCAAGAGGAGCTACCCACACCCGAGGTCAGGGGCGGCGGCTGAGAGGAGCTACCCCATGTCCAAGATCAGGGGTGGCAGTGGAGAGGAGCAACCCCA
Source organism: Bubalus kerabau (assembly GCF_029407905.1). NCBI lineage: Eukaryota > Metazoa > Chordata > Mammalia > Artiodactyla > Bovidae > Bubalus > Bubalus kerabau. The sequence goes on from NC_073630.1 coordinate 72,414,789, forward strand.
CGTCCAAGAAGCTGCAGCTGCGCGGGCACAGGAGGGCCGAGAGGAGCTACTCCACATTCAAGGTCAGGAAGGGCAACCTAGTCCAAGGTAAGGAGCAGCAGCTGTGCTTTGCTGGAGGGGCCATGAAGAGATACCCCACGTCCAAGGTAAGAGAAACCCAAGTAAGACGATAGGTGTTGTGAGAGGGCATCAGAGGGCAGACACACTGAAACGATAATCGCAGAAAATTAGCCAATCTGATCACACGGACCACAGCCTTGTCTAACTCAATGAAATTAAACCATGCTGTGTTGGGCCACCCAAGATGGATGGGTCATGGTGGAGAGGTCTGACAGAATGTGGTCCACTGGAGAAGGGAATGGCCAACCACGTCAGTATTCTTGCCTTGAGAACCCCATGAACAGTATGAAAAGGCAAAATGATAGGATACTGAAAGAGGAACTCCCCAGGTTGGTAGGTGCCTAATATGCTGCTGGAGATCAGTGGAGAAATAACTCCAGAAAGAATGAAGGCATGGAGCCAAAGCAAGAACAATACCCAGTTGTGGATGTGACTTGTGATAGAAGCAAGGTCCAATGCTGTAAAGAGCAATATTGCATAGGAACCTGGAATGCTAGGTTCTTGAATCAAGGCAAATTGGAAGTGGCCAAACAGGAGCTGGCAAGAGTGAATGTCGACATTCTAGGAATCAGCAAACTAAAATGGACTGGAATGGGTGAATTTAACTCAGATGACCATTATATCTACTACTGTGGGCAGGAATCCCTTAGAAGAAATGGAGTAGCCATCATGGTCAACAGAAGAGTCCGAAATGCAGTACTTGGATGCAATCTCAAAAATGACAGAATGATCTCTGTTCGTTTCCAAGGCAAACCATTCAATAACACGGTGATACAAGCCTATGCCCCAACCAGTAACACTGAAGAAGCTGAAGTTGAACAGTTCTATGAAGACCTACAAGACCTTTTAGAACTAACACCCCAAAAAGATGTCCTTTTCATTATAGGGGACTGGAATGCAAAACTAGGAAGTCAAGAAACACCTGGAGTAATAGGCAAATTTGGCCTTGGAGTACAGAATCAAGCAGGGCAAAGGCTAATAGAGTTTTGCCAAGAGAACGCACTGGTCAAAGCAAACACCATCTTCCAACAACACAAGAGAAGACTCTACACATGGAGATCACCAGATGGTCAACACCAAAATCATATTGATTATATTCTTTGCAGCCAAAGATGGAGAAGCTCTATACAGTCAGCAAAAATAAGACCAGGAGCTGACTGTGGCTGAGATCATGAACTCCTTATTGCCAAATTCAGACTTCAATTGAAGAAAGTAGGGAAAACCACTAGACCATTCAGGTATGACCTAAATCAAATCCCTTATAATTATACAGTGGATGTGAAAAATAGATTTAAGGGACTAGATCTGATAGACAGAGTGCCTGTTGAACTATGGATGGAGGTTCATGACATTGTACAGGAGACAGGGATCAAGACCATCCCCATGGAAAAGAAATGCAAAAAAGCAAAATGGCTGTCTGAGGAGGCCTTACAAATAGCTGTGAAAAGAAGAGAAGCAAAAAGCAAAGGAGAAAAGAAAAGATATTCCAATTTGAATGCAGAGTTCCAAAAAATAGCAAGGAGAGATAAGAAAGCCTTCCTTAGCGATCAATGCAAAGAAATGAGGAAAACAACAGAATGGGAAAGACTAGAGATCTCTTCAAGAAAATTAGAGATACCAAGGGAACATTTCATGCAAAGATGGGCTCAATAAAGGACAGAAATGGTATGGACTCAACAGAAGCAGAAGATATTAAGAAGAGGTGGCAAGAATACACAGAAGACTGTACAAAAAAGATCTTCATGACCCAGATAATCCCGATGGTGTGATCACTGACCTACAGCCAGACATCCTAGAATGTGAAGTCAAGTGGGCCTTAGAAAGCATCACTATGAACAAAGCTAGTGGAGGTGATGGAATTCCAGTTGAGCTATTTCAAATCCTGAAAGATGATGCTGTGAAAGTGCTGCACTCAATATGCCAGCAAATTTGGAAAACTCAGCAGTGGCCACAGGACTGGAAAAGGTCAGTTTTCATTCCAATCCCAAAGAAAGGCAATGCCAAAGAATGATCAAACTACCGCACAATTGCACTCATCTCACATGCTAGTAAAGTAATGCTCAAAATTCTCCAAGCCAGGCTTCAGCAACACGTGAACTGTGAACTTCCAGATGTTCAAGCTGATTTTAGAAAAGGCAGAGGAACCAGAGATCAAATTGCCAACATCTGCTGGATCATGGAAAAAGCAAGAGAGTTCCAGAAAAACATCTATTTCTGCTTTGTTGACTATGCCAAAGTCTTTGACTGTGTGGATCACAATAAACTGTGGAGAATTCTGAAAGAGATGGGAATACCAGACAACCTGACCTGCCTCTTGAGAAACCTATATGCAGGTCAAGAAGCAACAGTTAGAACTGGACATGGAACAACAGACTGGTTCCAAATAGGAAAAGGAGTATGTCAAGGCTGTATATTGTAACCCTGCTTATTTAACTTATATGCAGAAGTACATCATGAGAAACACATGCTGGAAGAAGCACAAGCTGAAATCAAGATTGCTGGGAGAAATATCAATAACCTCAGATATGCAGATGACACCAGCCTTATGGCAGAAAGTGAAGAGGAACTCAAAAGCCTCTTGATGAAAGTGAAAGAGGAGAGTGAAAAAGTTGGCTTAAAGCTCAACATTCAGAAAACGAAGATCATGGCATCCGGTCCCATCACTTCATGGGAAATATATGGGGAAACAGTGGAAACAGTATCAGACTTTATTTTTTTGGGCAGATGGTGATTGCAGCCATGAAATTAAAAGATGCTTACTCCTTAGAAGGAAAGTTATAACCAACCTAGATAGCATATTAAAAAGCAGAGATATTATTTTGCCAACAAAGGTCTGTCTAGTCAAGGCTATGGTTTTTCCAGTAGTCATGTATGGATGTGGGAGTTGGATTGTGAAGAAAGCTGAGTGCCGAAGAATTGATGCTTTTAAACTGTGGTGCTGAAGAAGACTCTTGCAAGTCCCTTGGACTGCAAGGAGAGCCAACCAGTCCATCCTAATGGAGATCAGTCCTGGGTGTTCATTGGAAGGACTGATGCTGAGGCTGAAACCCCAATACTTTGGCCACCTCATGTGAAGAGTTGACTCATTGGAAAAGACCCTGATGCTGGGAGTGACTGGGGGCAAGGGGAGAAGGGGATGACAGAGGATGAGATGGTTGGATGGCATCACTGACTCGATGCACTTGAGTTTGAGTGAGCTCCGGGAGTTGGTGATGGACAGGGAGGCCTGGCATGCTGTGATTCATGGGGTCGCAAAGAGTCGGATGTGACTGAGCGACTGAACTGAACTGAACTGAACTTAATTTATGGGAGCCACTTAATGGTTCTGGGCTTCAATTTCTCCATCTGTTACATATAGGGACTATATCAGTGTCTTCTAGTCTTTTTAAAAGTTGGCTATTAGTCAGGATTCTCCAGATAAACAGAACTGATAGGAGATAGAGATAGAGGAAAAGATAAAACTAGAGCTATTATAGAGAAAGATAGAGAGGTTTATTGTAAGGAATTGATTCACGCAATTGTGGAGGCTGAGAAGTCCCAAGATCTTCAGTCATCAGGCTGGAGGTCTGGAGATTATGGAGGTGTAAGTTCATCTGAAAGTCAGCAGGTTCATACCCCAAGAAGAGACAATGCTTCAGTACAAGTTGGAAAGTAGGGAAAGGCTATGTCCCTGTTCAAGGCAGTCAAGCAGGGAAAGTTCTGCCTTATTCATGGAAGGTCAACCCTCTTGTTCTATTCAGACCTTCAACTGGTTGGATGAGGCCCACCCATATCAGGGAGGGCAATCTGCTTTACTCAGTCTACCAAGTCCAGTGGTAATCTCATCCCCAAACACTTTCATAGACATAATCAGAATAATATTTGATCAAACTATGGGGTACCCCCCATGGCTCAAAAGAGATGACAGATAAGTTAACCATCACAGTTAGGTAACACTTTATTCAAATAGTATCTTATCCGGAAGTCAAATATATGAAGCAATTGAAGGAGATCCTGTTGCACTTGTTGAAAATTTATTATAGGATCATCCCTCTATACCTCCTCTTTATCTTTGTGCCTATCCCATGGGTGGATGCCGAATAAGATGCAGGCCAGCCACTTGCCCAAGTGCCAACCTCTAAGGAAGAACCAGAAGCATAACACATCATAGGATAAGAATACAATTGAAACAGAGACTGCTGCTTTTATGCAGGTAGGCATCTTCCTGTCTCCTACAGTGATTTTTTTTTAGCGAAGTATAAGGCCAGTCTGACTAAAGGCTATCTGCCCTAGGCACCCTTGTGACTGGCCAAGTACTGGTCAAAGATAAGAATAAAGTGATATGTGTAACACTAGGTTCTGCCCTTAAAGGGAAAGGAGACACCTACTTCCTCCTCTTTCCTCATTCCCACTAGCTGGAGTACAACAAACACGGGGGTGAGTTGTCTTGAAACTTGCAGATGAGAACTACACCAGACAATTGGTGGGTCAACAAGCAAGAAGGAGTCTGGGCTCCCAGGAATCTTGCAGAGCAAAGCTGCTATACCAGCAAGATTTTTCTGTGTGTGTGGGAAATAGAGTACTATTTCATTTATGCCACTGCCATTTTTTGTGCTAACAAGAAATGTGTATCTATCAGAATTTTTCTAAAGAAGATCAATATGTTATGTTAGAAGGAATATTTGAAGTAAAGAAGTGAGGTCCATAATAAAGGGCATGATAATGGACATATTGTATACCTATGAGGCAGGCAATCAATGCTGCCAGGGTTAGTGCTGGCATGCCTGGCAGAAAAGAGAAAAGGTTGATAATGACCATCAGTCTTCTATCCTCCCACTCAGAGAATATGGTTTAGTTTCTCAGTTTCCTCTCTACAAAAATTTAAACAAATGTTTTAAAAATATCAATATGAAAAGAACTAAAGTCCTAAAACATACCCAAATTAACTGTGTGAGCCTATCCAATCCTATCTTGAGGGGGCAGCTCCACAGGTTTTGTTACAATGCTTCTTGAAAATCACTGGAGGATACAGTTCCTAAGTTCTCGTCTAGAATCATCATTCTCTAGTATGCGTGCATGTGCATGTTGAGTCATTCAGTGGGGTCTGACTTTTTGCAACCCCATGGACTGCAGCCCACCAGGCTCCTCTGTCCATGGGATTATCCAGGCAAGAGTACCAGAATAGGTTGCCATTTCCTTCTCCAGGGGATCTTCCTGACCCAGGAATGCAACCGCATCTCCACCTTGGCAGGTGGATTCTTTACCACTAGCATCACCTGGGAAGCCCCCCATTTACATACTAATGACTCTCAAACTTGTAAGTACCAACTTGCGTTTCAGACTTACATATCCAACTCATATCCAACTCACACTGACTGCTTCACTTTGATGTCTAACAAATCTAAACCAAACATATCTAAAGTCAACTGGCATCCTACTGCCATCCCTTCAGCTTTCCATCCCAACAATAAACCAAATACCACCCAAACCCTGAAACTTTGACCTCTCCCTAAAATTGATCAACTCACAGAAAGTTAGCACAAGTCTTCCCCATTTGAATTTTACAATTACTTACAAAGATCCGTCTAGTCAAGGCTGTGGTTTTTCCTGTGGTCATGTATGGATGTGAGAGTTGGACTGTGAAGAAAGCTGAGCGCTGAAGAATTGATGCTTTTGAACTGTGGTGTTGGAGAAGACTCTTGAGAGTCCCTTGGACTGCAAGGAGATCCAACCAGTCCATTCTGAAGGACATCAGCCCTGGGATTTCTTTGGAAGGAATGATGCTAAGGCTGAAACTCCAGTACTTTGGCCACCTCATGCGAAGAGTTGACTCATTGGAAAAGACTCTGATGCTGGGAGGGATTGGGGGCAGGAGGAGAAGGGGATGACAGAGGATGAGATGGCTGGATGGCATCACTGACTCGATGGACGTGAGTCTGAGTGAACTGCGGGAGTTGGTGATGGACAAGGAGGCCTGGCGTGCTGCGATTCATGGGGTCGCAAAGAGTCAGACACGACTGAACAACTGAACTGAACTGAACTGATGCTATGCAATAGGACCTTGTTGCTTATCCATTCTATATATAAAAGTTTGCCTCTGCTAATCTCAGATTCCCAATCCTTCCTCCCCTCTCCCTGTCTTGGCAACCACAAATCTATTCTCTATAACTGTGACTCTTAAACAAAGAAGAAAACACAGGGGACACTAGAAAACACTCTGAGATGAATGAAAACTAAAACATAACACACCAAGACTTATGGGATGCAGCAAAAACAGGGAAATTTGTAGCTGCAAACACTTATACTTAAAAAAAACAAAACCAAAAAAACCCTCAAATTTCTAACATAACCTTCCACCTGAAAGAATTAAGGAAAAACAGCAAAATAAACCTAAAGTAACAAAAATAAAAACGATTGCAAGCGAATACTCTAAACAACTGCATGCCAACACATTTGATGAGCTAGATGAAATGGACAAGTTCTTACAAACACACAAGCTACCAAAACTGACTCAAAGTATAAACAGGAAATCTGAACGAAACTGTAACTAGTAGGAAGATTGAATCAATCAACAAAAAACTTTCATCAACAAAAATTCAAGACCAGATAGCTTCACCGGTGAATTTTAAGGCTTTAAAACTCAAAACTCAGGAGAGGGTTAGATTGAGCGTTTGGGATTCGCAGATGCAAACTATCGTGTACAGAATGAGTAAACAAGGCTCTATTGCATAGCACAGGGAACTATATTCAAAATCCTGTAATAAAACATAATAGAAAAGAATATGAAAAAGAATTTCTAAAAAAACTCTCAAAACTCAATAATGAGAAAAGCATCCCAATTAAAATGGACAAAATATTTAAACAGACATTTTAACAAAGAAGTTATAGAGGGCAAATAAATGCATGAAAATATGCTCAAATGCATGAAATAATGCTCAACATTCTTAACCATTCGGTTAAATGACAATAAGATGTCAATAGGGCTTCCCTGGTGGCTCAGTGGTAAAGAATCTGGCTGCCAATGCAGGAGGCACGGTTTATCTGGGTTGGGAAGATGCCCCCTGGAGAAGCAAATGGGAACCCACTCCAGTGTTCTTGCCTGGGAAATCCCATGGACAGAGGAGCTTGGTGGGTTACAGTCCATAGGGTCGCAAAGAGTTGGACACGACAGTGACTAAACCACCACCAAGATGCTGATACCCACCTGTGAGAATGGCAAAAATTGAACAGCTATTCTAAGTGTTGGTGAGGATATGGAGGAGTATGAACCCTCATGCCCTCCTGGTGGGAATGTAAAATGGTGCAAGTACTTTGTAAACCTCTTTGACAGTTTTTGAAAATACAAAATGTACACCTAGCATCTGACCCAGTCTTCTCTCTCCTAGGTATTTACCAAAGAGAAATGAAAGAATATGTCCATACAAAGATGTATGTGTTATTGTTCACAGCAGATTTATAATAACCAAAACCTGAAACAATCCAAATGCCTATTAACCAGTGTCTTTATCTGTTCAGGCCACTAGAACAAAACGCAACAAACTGAGTAGCTTATAAACAACAGAAATCTATGTCTCATAGTTCTGGAGGCTGCAAGTCTCAGATCAGGGTGCCAGCCAGGTCAGGCAAGGGCTCTCTTCTGGGCTGCAGACTTCCTGTTGTACATTCAAGTGCCAGAGAAGCCATTCAAGCTCTCTAGGCCTCTTTTAATATTTTTATTTATTTATTTGGTTACATCGGGTCTTAGTTGCACTTAGGATCTTTAGTTGCACATATGGGATCTAGTTCCCTGACCAGGGATCAAACCCAGACCCCCTGCATTGGGAGCATGGAGTCTTAGCCACTGGACTACTAGGGAAGTCCCATCTCTGGGTCTCTTTTATGGACACGAATTCTATTCATGAGGGCTCTGTCCTCATGACCTAATCACTTCCCTAAGACCCCACCTCCTAATAGCATCACCTTAGGCTTTACATTTTCAACATATAAATTTCAGGGGACACCCACATTCACACCATAGCAATGGGTGAATCAAAAAACAAATTATGTTATATCCATACAATGGAAGAATACTCAACACTGAAAATGAATGAGCTTTTGATACATGCAAAAACACAGGTGAATCTCAAGGCAGACAAAAAAGTGTACATACTGTATGAATGCATTTATATAAAATTCTAGAGAATGCACAGTAAAGCAGAATGACAGAAAGGAGATCAGTGGTTGTTTGGAAATGAGGGAGGCAAGTCAGGGAGGGAGGGAGAAATTTAAAAGGGAATTTTTGAGAGTGGTGGATATATTCATTATCTTGATCGGGGTGATGGTGTCAACAGATGTGCTCATACCTCAAAATTTATCAAACTGTACACTTTAAAACATAGGTAGTTTATTATATTTCAGTTATACCTTAATAAAGCTGTTTAAAGAGATAACTTAATTTTCCAAAACAAATTAGTGAGAAAAGCACCATTGCTTGACATTTTTACACATCTGTTTTATGTCATACTTAATAAAAGACAGCTGGATTCTCATATCTGCTTGCTATTCAGGATGTTGTATAGTGTTGTTTTAGTTTACATATGTAAAGAAAACCCATCTACATACAAATGTATGGTTGGAAAAGGGAGATATTTTTGAAATAATTGTGGATATTCTTCCTTGATACCACATCAGAACTTGACAAGTGGCAGTTCCTTAAAGGTTAACTTCAGTATGGATTAAATCAGATTAATGAATTTTCCATATTCTGTTATATTAAAATCCTTTGGTCCATTTTATAGTTTGAATGGATCTTTCCCCATGCATGTTTGTACAACAGCACACATTGGTCACTTAAAAAATATTGGTTCACTGGATTATGTAGATCTTTCAGATGTTGACACATTTCATTTTATGTATAATATCATTTTTATGGAATATCAAAATTATATATAAGATGAAATGTGTCAATATCTAAAAGATCTCTGTGCATGTGTATGTGTGTGATCTTATCTCAAAGTCTTCAAGTATTGGAACGCTGTCAAATTCTAATTTTCACTTGAAAACTCAAATTTTATAAATGGCAACAGATGCTGTTAGTTGTTTTTCTTGAAATTATCGTCTCATTTCATTTATTTTCTAGAAAATGTCTCCTGAACATTCAAATCTAAATAACAATGTCAATCATTCTTATAAAAAAATAGTTTATCCAAAAAAAAAAGATTTATCCAAAAGAAAGTGGCTATTTCAACTTGTAGCTCAAACAAACTCACAAGGCTTTTCCTAAAGACAATCATTATATATTACCAGCTGAGCTACCAGGGAAGTCCTTACTTATCTTTATACACCAAAAGTGCTTTTTATGCATACTTCTCATTTCCTAACGCCAAATGTCAAAAAGTTATTTACTCAAGGGCTGAGACAATATAGTTTTTACATCAAGGACATTCTTAAGTGAAACTGGTAATTCTTTTTCCTACGATGTATGATGGTAAATTGTATGTGAGTATAATGTGAGAGTTGGACTATAAAGAAAACTGAGCACCAAAGAATTGAAGCTTTTGAACTGTGGTGTTGGAGAAGACTTTTGAGAGTCCCTTGGACTGCAAGGAGATCCAACCAGTCCATCCTAAAGGAAATCAGTCCTGGGTGTTCATTGGAAGGACTGATGTTGAAGCTGAAACTCCAATACTTTGGCCACCTGATGCGGAGAGCTGACTCATTTGAAAAGACCCTGATGCTGGGAAAGATTGAGGGCAGGAGGAGAAGGGGACGACAGAGGATGAGATGGTTGGATGGCATCACCAACTCAGTGGACATGAGTTTGGGTAAACTCCAGGAGTTGGTGATGGACAGGGAGGCCTAGCGTGCTGTGGTTCATGGGGTCGCAAAGAGTTGGACACGACTGAGCGACTGAACTGACTGACTGATGATGGTAAATTAGGTAATAAGTGTAGTGCTAAGAGTACAGCTTGGTTCTACTGCATTAATTTTTGCAACATTGTCAGAAATTTTGCCCAGCCTTGTTTTGAACTATCAGTCCAAATAATAATACAGTGGGAAAAAAGTCTCTAAGACCCCCTTAGGTCTCCACAGATCACACCTTGAAAAATGTGGATCAAGCCCATGTCTCCTGTGTCTCCCAGATTACAGGCAGAGTCTACCTCTGAGCTACCGGGGAACCCATCAATTGGCTAGAGTGAGTGAGTGAGTGAAGTCGCTCAGTCGTGTCCGACTCTTTGCCACCCCGTGGACTGTAGCCCACCAGGCTCCTCCATGCATGGGATTCTCTAGGCAGGAATACTGGAGTAGGTTGCCATTTCCTTCTCCAGGGGATCTTCCTGACCCAGGGATCGAACCTAGGTCTCCCGCATTGCAGGCAGACGCTTTAACCTCTGAGCCTCCAGGGCTATACTCCAACATAAAACAAAAAGTTTAAATAAAAATTAAAAAAAAAAAAAACCCAAACTAGCTTGAATAAAAGTAGGACTTCTTACAAAGATACACAGCCTTCAGAAAGCTGAAGGTATTGGACCCAAGGCTCACCCAGGAAAGCAGCTCCAGTTTGGCTCCAGTGTCCTAGGTGGGAGTGAGGGTTGTTAAGTTGAGCAGGGGCTCTCCCTGGACTGCAGCTGATCACCCGCAGCCTCTGTGAGAGCTCGTGTAAAACAAACTTCAAAGTTACCTGGAGGCCTAAGGAGAAAATAAAATTGTTAAAATATATTTTATGTGACTTTTAAAAAAAAATTATAAAGAGCACTCTGCATTGCCTCTGGGTGAAGGAGTGTGTTTGATTGCCCAGACTCCCCTCTGTTCATCTCTCCTGCTCTTTTTCAACTGTTGGCAGATGGATTCTAAGAGTCTCGCGAGAGCTCTTTCAAGCAGTCTCGCTCTGCCTGCAGTGCTCTCCTCTGGTCTTTCATCTCCATACTCTTTGTGCTTCTCAGCCATTCTTTTCCTTCACGCACTCTCTCCGCTGGCTAGCGTTCTCAATGATACCTTCTTCCTTAAGTTTGGAAGTGAAGTTGCTCAGTCGTGTCTGACTCTTTGGGACTCCATGGACTGTGGCCCACCAGGTTCCTCTGTCCATGGCATTTCCCAGGCAAGAATACTGGAGTAGGTTGCCATTTCCTTTTCCAGGGGATTTTCCTGACCCAGGGATCGAACCTGGGTCTCCGGCATTGCGGGCAGATGCTTTACTGTCTGAGCCACCAGGGAATCCCTTAAGTTTAACTTGGTATATTTAACTAGTTAGCTGCTGCTGCTGCTAAGTCGCTTCAGTCGTGTCCGACTCTGTGCGACCCCATAGACGGCAGCCCACCAGGCTTCCCCATCCCTGGGATTCTCCAGGCAAGAACACTGGTTTGCGGCATCCCTTTATTTAGCTGCAACACTCGTTCCCTATGATCTTCCAATGCAAATTAGCAGTCTCTGTAAATCTTCTTAGGTGAGAGAATGAATTAGGAGTTTGAATTGACATATGTACACTATCGATACTACATATAAAACATAACCGATGACAACCTGCTATGTATCACAGGGAACTAGTCAGTGCTCTGTGGTGACCCAAGGGAGAAGGAAATCCAAAAAAGAGGGGATATATGTAAACTATAGCTGATTCACTTTGCTGTTGCATAGAAACTAACACAACATTGTAAAGCAACTATACTCCAATAAAAATTTAAAAAAAAAAAGATTCTCACAAGAGGGAGAATGCTTGTTGGAAGGTCATCCAGTAGCTAAGTAGGACTGGGTCAGCAGTGATATAATCACTGATATAATCGGCAGTGACTGAAGAAGGAAGGTGATCACTAGCTAGCTGTATAGGAAGAGGCATAAAAAGCCAGGAGGGAGTTAGGACGTGGCAGCAAACAGATCCATGTTCTCTGCTCCTAAGTCTCCCAGACCCCTTGAAAGAAACAGCCCTGAAGGCAAGGGTTTCTAATACTCAATCCAATGCCACATTCACTACAATATTTGCAGTGAATATACTAAAAATGGAACTCCTTCCTCCAGAAATGGACTTACATATTCTGTCACTTGATTTACAGCAGAAGTGCTATCACACTGCAGTGAGAAAGGCTGACCTTTCCAATAAATAGTACTGGAGCAACTGGATATGCATAACACTCCAGTGTTCTTGCCTGGAGAATCCCAGGGACGGGGAGCCTGGTGGGCTGCCGTCTATGGGGTCTCACAGAGTCGGACACGACTGAAGCGACTTAGCAGCAGCAGCAGCAGCAGCAACAGGGGAGGGAGGCGGATAAACTTCCACAATTCCTCATTTGTTGTTGATGTTGTTTAGTTGCTCATGAGTGTGTACTCAGTCATGTCCAACTCTTTGAAACCTCATGGACTGTAGCCTGCTGGGCTCCTCTATTCACGGGATTTCCCCGGCATGGATACTGGAGTGGGTTGCCATGTCCTACTCCAGGGGATTTTCCTAACGCAGGGATCCAATCCATGTCTCTTGTGTCTCCTGCATTGGCAGGTGGGTTCTTTACAACTATCCCCGCCTTATCACCTGTTTAGTTGCTCAGTCGTGTCCAGCTCTTTGCAACCCCATGGACTGTAGCCAGCCAGGCTCCTCTGTCTATGGGATTTTCCAGGCAAAAATACTGGAGTGGGTTGCCATTTCCTTCTCCAGGGGTTCTTTCCAACTCAAGAATCTAACCTGTGTCTCCTGCATTGGTAGGGATTGACATGTGGATCCTTTAGCGCTAAACCACCAGGGGAGCCCCCACTTCCTTGTCATACTTAAAAGCTATTTGAAACATATCACAGATATAATGTGAAAGTACAATGACAAAGCTTTTAGAAGACACATGGGAGAATATTTCCTAGACTTAATGCTAGGTAAAGATTTCTTCAATGATACACAAAAAAGCACCAACCATAAAAGTCTTAAAAAATTGTTTGGGAATTTGATTCTCAATAAAATAAATAACATCTGTTTTTCACTATCAAGATAGAAAACAGACAAGCCATAGAATGGGAGAAAATATTTGTAATGCATAATACAATGAAGGACCCATATCAAGAATACATAAAGAATTCCTCCAAATCAGCAAGAAAAAGACAGTCAATCCAAAATAAAAAATAGGCAAAAGAAAGGCATGTCTCAAAATAATGTATCTAATTGGCCTATAGGCTTATGAAAAGTTGGTCAACGTCAGAACTTCCCTGGTGGTGCAGTGGGTAAGAATTCGCCTGCCAATGCAGGAGACACAGGTTCAGTCCCTGGTCTGGGAAGATTCCACATGCCTCAGGGCTACTAGGGCTTCCCTCATAGCTCAGTTGGTAAAGAGTTCACCTGCAATGTGGGAGACCTGGGTTCGATTCCTGGGTTGGGAAGTTCCCCTGGAGGAGGGAAAGGCTACCCACTCCAGTATTCTGGCCTGGAGAATTCCTTGGACTGTATAGTCCATGGGGTCACAAAGAGTCAGACAAAGTGAGCAACCTTCACTTTCACTTTCAGGGTTACTAAGCTCCTGCACCACAACCATGAGCCTGAAAGCTCTAGAGCCCTTGCGCTGCAACAAGAGAAGCCACCGCAATGAGAAGCCCGAGCATCGCAACAAAGAGTAGCCCCCCTCTGCAAATAGAGAAAGCCCATCAAAGCAACAAAGACCCAGAAATAAATCAATAAAATGAAATAAATTGGTCAATGTTATTACTCACCAAGGAAACACAAACTAAAACCACATGATCAGAAAGAGAAAGACAAGTATCATTTGTATGTGGAAACTAAAAAAAATGATGCAAATGAATTTATTTACCAAGCAGAAACAGACTCACAGATTTAGAAAACAAATTTATGATTATCAAAGGGGAAGGCAAGGAGGATAAATTAGGAATTTGGAATTAGCAGATACAAATTACATAAAATAGATAAACAACAAGGTCCTACTATATAGCACAGGGAACTATATTCATTACCTTCTAATAAACTATAATGGAAAAGAAAAAAATAAAAACCACAATGAGTTACCACTACATACCTCTGGAATGGCTAAAATTAAAGACTGAGATACCAACACTGGTAAAGCTATTGAGCAATTGGAAATCTTACATGTTAGTGATGAAATCTCAGCCTGACTTATCCTCCCTGCCTTCCCCTTTGATAACCATAAATTTGTTTTCTAAATATCAGGAAACTGTTTGGTAACAAGCACTGAAATTAAACATATACCTACCCTTGTTTGTTTTGTCGTTCAGTTGCCAAGTTGTGTCCCACTCTTTGCAATCTCATGGTCAGGGCACACCAGGCTCCTCTATCCTCCACCATCTCCTGGGGTTTGTTTAAATTCATGTCCATTGAGTTGGTGATGCCATCTAACCATCGCCCTCTCTGCCCTAGAAGCCAACAATTCTCCACTTGGGTATACAATGAAGAGAAAAGAGTACTTGTGCCAATTAAAATATAAATGCCAATATGTTCTTAGCAGCTTTATTTATAATGACCCAATATTGAACACAACCTACATGTCCCTTCAACTGGAGAACAGATCCATTCTGATACAGTCACATAAAGAACACAATTGTTGTTTAGTCACTAAATCGTGTCTGACTCTTCCCAACCCCAAGGACTGTAGTCCGCCAGGCTCCTCTGTCTTTAGGAGTTCTCCAGGCAAGAATACTGGAGTGGGTTGCCATTTCCTTCTCAGGGGATCTTCCTGATCGAACCTGCATCTCCTGCTTTGGTAGATAGATTCTTCACCACTGAGCCACCAGGAAAGCTCCATCCCTATTCACACCCTATTATTTGGATTGTATCTAAAACAAAATTTATTAAATCATCCATTGCGAAAAAAATAAAATTCAACGAAGTCAGTAAAGAGGAATGTATCCAAAATTATCAAACAAGAATTGATATTCTGAAGATAGTTGAGGATAATAAACCTATGAAATGCTATTCCCAACAGTCCTTAGTTCTTAGCTTCCCCATCCTCAGTTTTAAAAAGAAAAACCTACTGATGCAAGCAACAATGTAAATGAGTCTCACACTCATGCAGAATAGAAGAAACCAGACACAAAAGAGAAACAGAGTTCAATTCCATTGATATGAGGTCCATGAAGAGGCAAAGCTATGGATTGTGGTAAAAATCACATTAGTGGTAAACTCCAGAGAGGGCCAGGTATGCGCAGGCAAGAGCATGAGGGAACTTTCAGGAGTGCTGTAGGTTTTTACATCTAGATCTGAATCGTAATTACATGAGTGTGTATATATATATATATAATAGAAATAACTAAACTTTACACTTAGGGTTGGACTTTTTGTGCACTTTGATGTTCACATAAATTTTGTACCTCGGGGCTTCCCTAGTGGTCCAGTGGTTAAGATTCTGCACAGCTACTGCAGGGGCACAAGTTCCATCCTTGGTCAGGGAACTAAGATCCCACATGCTGTACAGCACAGCCAAAAACAAAATGTGCCTCAATAGAAAAGAAAATACATAAATTCTAAGTAAAAGACCAAATGGTGGAAGCAATGATGCTTCTCATTGTTTGTCCTTTCTAGACTATACTTGAAGCCATAATGAAATAAGGGAGTAGAAAGTAATAGTACTGATACTGTAATAAATTGTGAATAGTTTTTAAAATAATGATGACATTGATATCCATATGACAAGAAATCCATATATTCTCTTATAGGGAAATGGAAAATGCTGTTCCATTGTCTGTGATCTGGGGTCTTAATTTTCCTCGAAATCTACTGTTGAGCTTTAACAAACACACAGCACACTCTCTACCCTTAAAGCATTCTGGGAATCTGTTAGTTCAGGAAAAGTGAAGCAGGGAAACAGTTTTTATCTCATCTGCAAAAGACACACTGATCTCTGTAAAGGACAGAATGAAACTGTTAATGCTTATACTTACCCTGTGTGCAGTGGTGCCTCTGGAGGGTAATACAGCAATAATCCAAGTACGTCCCACACTTGGCCTCCTGTTTGTTAGGAAAATAGGAAGCAACGCTGACATCAAGAAGACAAATCAGGATGGAACGCTGTTCCAGACAAAAGGGCAAATAGAAGCAGGCACCAGTGCCAGCCTGAAGGAGAGAAGAGTGTGTTGTATACATTGGGACAAAGTCGGGAGGTGTGAGGTGGTATCTGAAAGCAACATGCAGAAAAGTAGAAATAAACTTGAGCAGATGGAAACTCCTGGGTCTGAAGGACAGCTTGCCTTCATCATTATGCCCTCATGCTGACCTCCCAGAAAATTAGATTTGCATCTGGGAGTAAATGTTCTTAGCCATAATTTATTTCTTAATACTATTTAAATACCAATAAGAAAATAATAAGACTTTAAAGAGGAAAAAAATTGCATGGCAGGATGAAACAGAAAGAACTTTCCAAACATTTCTTGAAGGCCTGGTTCTATGATGAATGGGTTACATGGCTTTGTGTGTGTCCCCCAACTTTTCTAAGCCTCAAGATCGTTTGCCGCCCTAAAATTTCGATCAGTCTCTGAAAAAGAAACAATTCACAGTTTGTAAATTCAATACAAAAGGCGTTTGACTTTGGATCAATCCACCAAGTTTCTGACTCAGGATGTACCTTTTTTTTTTTCTTTCAAATAAAATGGACTTTTCTCCTATATAGCTCAGCTGAAGATAGTACCACCAACTGCACGTCATGATTGAAGTAGGCCAGGAAGACACTGACACAATCTGCTAGGTTGAGCAAATTTAAAAAACTCTTTTCATCATAAAACTTTCCATGTTTTAGCTGGGAACTGCCAGGAAGGCATAAGATAAAGTGCTTTGGCTACAGTTGACCCTGAAAGTGGTGCTTGGTGTCAAGGGCCAATGATCACCAGCTTCAACAAAGCCCTTCAGTACCCAGGGGAAGGGCAGATTTGATCCAATTCTCTCTTCTAATGGGCTTCCCTGGTGGCTCAGTGGTAAAGAATCTGCCTGCCAATGCAGGAGACCTGGGTTCAAGCCCTGGGTCAGGAAGATCCCCTGGAGGAAGAAGAAGCAACTTCCAGTATTCTTGCCTGCAAAATCTCATGGACAGAGGAGCCTGGTGGGCTATCATCCATGGAGTTGCAAAAGAGTGGACACAACTGAACAACAACTGTCTTCTAACACTTCTATATCTGACATTCCACTCTTATCTTTTAACCTTTTCCTGCTTCTCGAATTTGTATTTAAAAATCTCAATCGCAGTCACAAAATAGCACTTTAAAAAATATGATCCCCCCAAACATGATCCATGGATAGCCAGCATTGCTGAGTGGGGAGGTGGGGGATGTGGTCCTTGCGAACACACAGATTCCTGGGCCCTGGCCCAGAGCTTCTGAGTCAGGATCTGTGGATAGGAAGCCGGCAATGTGTGTTTCTGACAAACATCCCTAGTGATTCTAAAACACAATGAATTTGAAAACTGTTTACACAGCTTCACAGCCTGAACAAAACTTATTTTCACTGTTACATTTTAACAACAGCTAAAAAAAGATAAAGGATAGAGGGTTAGAAGTTTAAATCATCATAGCTTTGCTCCCATAATATAGGGTATCATTTTTAAAGTGCTTTTTTATGTGCACAAGGCTCACCTGGGCATCTTGTTAAAAGGCAGATTCTGATTCAGTGGCTCTAAGGTGGGTCATGGTGTCTGCGGTTCCCAAGGCTCCCAGGTGATGGTACTGCTGCTGATTCTTGGACCCCATTTTTAGCAGTAGGGATATAGAATTTGGAGATCTGCTCTAGAGCTCTGCATCTGTCTCATAGCTAAGGGATCTGGTCTCTGGCATTCTGTTAACCAATACATCCTCTTGTCAACTCGTCTGCATCTAGAATGTCATGGTAACTGGGGAACAGCCCTTCCGGGTGCTAACAGTACTCTAGAAATAGTGATTCGGATTTGGGAGTTAATCAGTTTTGCCTTCATGTCCCACTTTAACCACCTAGTTCTTGTGTACGACCTTGGGCAGAAAATTTCATAACCTGTGCCTCAGTTTCTTCGTCTGAAAAGAGGGTACACTCCTGATGCCTAATGTCTGAGTTGTTGGGAGAATCAGATGAGATGAAAAGTAAAAACAGTCTGAGCTATAAAGTGCGGCATCAGTATGGATCATTGAGAGTACAGTCTCCAAAGTTCAGCGTTCCATTTGTGCGACTTTGAATGAGTCCCATAATCTCTCAGGGCCTCAGTTTCTTCATCTGTACCATAAATGTGTCTCAAGAGGTTGTTAAGAGAATTAAATCAGATACTGTGTAACGTAAGGCATATATCTGTTAGATGCCACTTAAGATAATTGCTATATTTAATATGATTTGCATATTAATATCATTGTTATATTTTTATTTCACTTGTTTAGTCGCTAAGTCATGTGCAACTCTTTGTGACCCCATGGACTGTAGCCCACCAGGCTCCTCCATGGGATTTCCCAGGCAAGAATACTGGAGTGGGTTGCCATTTCCTCCTCCAGAGGATCTTCCTGACCCAGGGATCAAACCCATGTCTCCTGTGTCTCCTGCACTGGCAGGCAGATTCTTTACCACTGAGCCACCAGGGAAGCCCTTTATTTTATTACTACAAGTATTTTAGAGCATTCTAATTTTTTAAAAAAGAAAATGTACACTATATTCATTAATTAGATTAATAAATCCTTGCTCTTATTGTGACAACCTTCCCTGAGTTTACCTAATGTCTCAACTCAAATAAAACATGCATCTCCTGAAAAAGGCCATTAAGAGGAATAGATGATGGGAATATGGGTAGAGAGGGTGTTAAATTTAAAAAAGGCCTTATGGATGGGGCTCTAATCCTATATGATTGGTGTCCTTAGAAGAAGAGGAAGAGACACCAGGGGTGTGTACACAGAGGGACGGCCATGTGAGAGCATATAGAGAAGACTGCCATCTACAAACCACGGAAAGAGGCCTCAGAAGTAACCGATCCTGTTGACAGCTTAATCTTGGACTCCCAGACTCCAGAACTGCAAGAAAATAAAATGTTGTCTAAGCTGCCCAGGCTGTGGGATTTTGTTATCGCAGCCCTAGCAAATGAACACAAGGAGAAGGAAACCCTGGGATGGAAGAAGCTTTAGTCATGAACAAACACACCTCAAAAATATGCTGCTGTTTTTAAGCAGCATTCTACATAAGCCTATTCTACATAGTTATTGCTACATTCAGTAAAAGCATTTAATGCACAGCTAACGGTGTCGTTTTCATACTTTCATGTGAGTCTGGCAGTTCCATGAACGTAGAGGGAGGAATCCTTGCAGGGCCTCTGGATGAGTTTGGATTCATACTCTGGTCTTCCTTCCTGCAGCAGGTGTGAGGCTCCTACAGAGCAGCCCCACTCAGGCATCCCTCCATAACCTGGCAGGCCTGGGCAACTGGGCAGTTTGATGTGCATACCATGGGCAGAATAGTGGCACCTCAAAGACATTCATATTCTAATCTCTGTGAATATAGTAAAAGGGATCATGCTGTGTGATTAAGTGCTCAGTTGCTCAGTCATGTCTGACTCTGAGACCCCATGGACTGTAGCCCACCAGGCTCTCTTCTGTCCAGGGAGATTCTCCAGGCAAGAATACTGAAGTGGGTTGCCATGCCCTCCTCCAGGGGATCTTCCCACCCCAGGGATCAAACTCAGGTCTCCTGCACTGCAGGCAGATTCTTTACTGTCTGAGGCACCAGAGAAGCCCAAGAATACTGGAGTGGGTACCCTATCCCTTCTCCAGGGTATCTTCCCGACCCAGGAATCAAAAGGGTCTCCTGCATTGCAGGTGATTCTTTACCAGCTGAGCTACCAGGAAAGCCCACATATTATGTATATGCTATGGATATTCTATGTTACTGGTGGTTTAGTCAATAAGTCGTGTCCAATTCTATGTATATACCAGCTAAACCTGTCTTACTTGAAGTTCCATGGGTAAGTATATTCCTCTGTGTTCTTTGCTACCAAGGAGCGGAGAGTGTGTGTGCTTGCAGAGTGTGCATGCATGGGTTTTCACGGTGTGTTTGTGTCAGGAAGATGAAGAGAGAAGTGAAAAGGCACAGAAGGCAGAAAGCAGTGACGATTTGGGGAGAACAAGGAGATAATGGGGTGGGAGAGCCCGGCCATAGGACTAACAGAAATGGACAAGGTCATCATCGAGGCTTCTTGATACGTTTGGCACA